>NC_133620.1:252503457-253924290 GCF_048593235.1 Sminthopsis crassicaudata | reverse complement strand
CCTGTGGAGGGAAGGAGAATAAGAAATTTTTTTAAAGTCTAAATATCTTGTCAACCAATAATACCCTGTCTTGATGTTATTAGCTATGGGAGAGGAAGCAGAAAGAAACTACAAACTACAAAGAAACTGTCTTACATATACATTTTAAATGCCTCAGTTATATCACAGACAAGAAACATTTCATTTACAGGCATGGTTAGCAGGGGCTCACAAATAAACCCAGAAATGTTTAAATTTACTAATAATTTTTAGAGGTAGAAACATAAGATATTATGAAAATAGATCACAGTGCTATCAGGATAGCTAGGTAGTGTAGCAGTTAAAGTGATGAGCTTTTAATCTAATCTGGCCATCAATACTTATGGGCTATGTGATGGGGCAAGCACTTAATCCTGTTTGCCTCATTTTCCTCCTCTATACAGTGATCTGGAGAAGGAAATGACAAACTCCTCCAATATTTTTGCGAAGAAAACTGCCATGGGATCACAAAGAGTCAGTCAAAACTGAGTGAACAAAAAAGCCTCCTCTTTTAGGACAGTAGACAATAGTAACAGGAAGCAAGAAAGAGCAACAGCACAGAAAATCAAAAATTTCTTCTTTTTGCAACAAAATCAAGAATCAAAGGAAATGTGAATAAGATGTTAATACCCTAATGAGAATGTTCTGAGCTAATACATATTTCTCATCTCTGAGTTTAGAGACATGTCTTAGTGAGAGAGAGAGAGAGAGAGAGAGAGAGAGAGAGAGAGAGAGAGAGAGAGAGAGAAGAGAGAGAGAGAGAGAGAGAGATGGATGAATGGATGGATAGAAACATAGATACACAGATACATAGATGGATAATGGGTAGATAGATGACAGATGGACAGACAGACAGATAATCTGACTCTCTCATCTTCTTACCTCAATACCCACCTTAATAATAATTGGTTTCTATAATAGAATAAAGAAGGTGTCTCAGAATACTTAGTGGTGCTTTAAGCTTTAATAGCTTAAAATTCAACTAAGACTTTTTTGCATACCTTTTATGTAGTAAAACAATATAAGATTCAATTTTACCATTTCAAGCATGCAGTTTTTCTGATAGCCTAGTTGCCTGTGTTTGTATTTAAAAGTACAATGCAGCAAATAAAAATCTTCCCAGGGGTCTGTGAAGAATTAAGTTTATTTGTTTGAAGGTTAAAAAAATTCTGCTGGACTACTGCATCTTTGGAATGTGAGTGTAGCCATTATGATTCAACTATTGTCTTTCTCCAACCAGGCATGACCTACTTTCTAGTCACCATCCTCAGTTCTACAGAGAGATTTCTCTGCACAATTGTCAAGGGGGAATATCAGAGAAGACAGTGTGTCCTAACCATTAAGCCACTTTACCAGACAGTCACTTTGATTTTTAGCTCCTAAGAGAAAAGACTTAGATCCACTTTCAGGAGGTTTATAAGAGTAAAAAAAATCAATATCAATAACATTCTCTCTCATTTAGCTCCTGAGCCCCCAGTCATGGAGATTTATCTTTCATCTGATAATTCAAAAAAAAGTTCTTATTCTTGGCCTCATTCAATTTCAACTATATATCAGACTAGATGCTGCTCCTGTAATGTTCTTTATTGTGCTTTATTATAACCAATTACAGAAGTTAATACTTTCCCCTCCTAGCTACGTTTTTGACTTTCCAAACTTTGCCACAAAGATTCAACTCCCCTCTCTTCAAGGGATTACCTTCAACAACTGAGGACTAGACTCTAGAGCATCCTTCTACCATACCCATTCTCTTCTCTCATTGATATTGCCCCCTTCAGGCATCTATTTGGAGCAAAGGTTCATGATAGCTGCAATTTATTCTCACCCTAGTTATGCTTCAGATGCTCTGGACTGAGCCACCCTGCTCCCAAAGCCTACTCACTCTTCTCCCTTGCCTTTATCTCTATGTTTTCTTTCTTTCCCTCATTAGAATGTAAGATTCTTGAGGGCAGGGGACATCTTCCTTTTTGCTCGTATTTGTATATCTAGTGCTTAGCACAGTATCTACTATGTTAAGCACTTATAAATGCCTTTTGTCTGTCTCCCAGTCTTTTTATTTGTTTGTTTAGGAAGAAGCTGTGATATTCTGAGTAACAGAGGTCTCCCAATTAATGAATAAACTCCCTCTCAAGATGGATCTGTGCCTGCTTCATAATTTGATGTTAAAGACTAAAAGTTGAGCACCAAAAAGTTGAATGACTTGTCCAGGATAATATAGTCAACTTACAACAGAATCTTAAACACAAGCCTGTGCTTAAAGATATATATATATATATATATATATATATCTTTAATTTTCTCCATCATTTGGCACAGTGCTTTGCATAAAGGAAGTAATTAAGAAATTCCATCTTTTTAAGAAAAAATCCCCCACCAAAAAAAAAAAAAAAGAAAGTAAGAAAGAAAGAAAAAATCCCAATGACCAGATGGATTCAGAAGTGAATTCTATCAATCATTTTCGGATCAATTAACTCCAATACTATGTAAAATTTCTGGTAAAATAGGCGAATTCTACCAAATTCCCTTAATGAAACAAATATGGTACTGATACCTAAACCAGAAAAAACTAAAATTGAGAAAAAAAATCATAGACAAATATCCATATAAAAATCTTTGAACAAAATAGTAGCAAGGCAATTACATCAATATATCACAAGGATTATATACTATGACCAGATGATATTTATACAAGGAAAGCAAAATTGGTTCAATATTAGGGAAAATAACAATGTAATTGACCATATCAAGAACAAAACATATAGAAATCATATGATTATGTCAATAGATGCTGAAAAGGTTTTGACAAAATAAAGTACCCATTCCTATTAAAAGCAATAAAGAACAAAGGAATAAAGGGTTTGGTCTTTAAAATGATAAGCAGTATATCTGAAATCATCAGCAAGTATTATCTGTAATGGAGAAAAGCTAGAAGTCTTCCCAATAAGATCAGGGGTGAAACAAGAATGATCATTGTTACCACTGCTATTCAATATAGTACTAAAAATGCAAATACAACAATAAAAGAAGAAAAAGAAACTGAAAGAATTAGAATAGACAATGAGTAAACAAAACTATCATTCTTTGCAGTTGATATGATGGCATAGTTAGGGAATCCTATAGAATCAACTAAAAAACTGCTTGAAATAATTAACAACTTTAACAAATTTGCAAGATGTAAGATAAACCCACATAAATCATTGGCATTTCTTTATATGACTAACAAGTCCAGCAGCTAGAGATAAAAAATAAAGAAACCTCATTTAAAATAAATATAACAACATGAAATATTTGGAAATCTAATTCCCAAGACACAATTACAAAACACTTTTTGTACAAATAAAATCAGATCTAAAAATTGGAAAGATAGCAATTATTCATAGGTAGGCCAAATCAATATAATAAAAATGACAATTCTACTTAAACTAATTTATTTATTTAGTGTCATACCAAACAAACTACACACAAAAAAAAATGTATTTGAAAGAGCTAGAAAAAAATAACAAAACATCTGGGAAAATAAAAGGTAAAGAAGATCAAGGAAAATAATAAAATAAAAAATATAAAGGAAGATGGTTTAGCAATATCAACTCAAACTATAATATAAAGCAAAGGCTTCATTTCTTAGAGAACTACATCAAATTTATAAGAATACAAGCATTTCCCAATTGAAAAATGATTTTAAAAAAGGGGGGGCAGCTAGGTGGCACAGTGGATAGAGCACCAGCCTTGAATTCAGGAGGACCCGAGTTCAAATCTGGTCTCAGACACTTAACACTTCCTAGCTGTGTGACCCTGGGCAAGTCACTTAACCCCAGCCTCAGGGGGAAAAAAATGATAAAAAGATATGAACAGGCAGCTTTTAGATAAAAAAATAACTAAATAAATCAAAGTTTTCTACAGACATATGAATAAGTGCCTATTACTGTTGGTTAAAGAGATGCAAACTAAAAGTAACTGAGGAATCACGTTACAATATCAATGCTGCTGCTAAGTTTGTATCCCAAAGAGATTATAAAAGGGGGAAAGAGCCTACATGTACAAAAATATTTCTTTTCATGGTAGAAAAATATTGGAAACTGAAGGATGTTCATCAATTGGAGAATGGCTGAAGAAGCTATGGTATATGAATGAAATGTAATACCATTGTGCTATAAGAAATGATGAGCAGGAAGATTTCAAAAAAACCTGGAAAGATATGTATGAACTGATGCAAAATGAAATTACTACTGAAGGTTGAAACTTCTGAGTTTAAAGGATCCACCAGTTTCCACCTCCCCCAATTAGCAGGGAGCAGAGGTATGTGCTACCATGACCAACCTACATTCATTTTTTCTGACAATGAAATTCAATAAACATTTGTTAAGTATCAATTGTGTGCCAGGTGCTATGCTACATGCTAGCCTAAAAGAAGCAAAAGTCCCTGCCCTCAAATAGCTTGCAATCTAATGCTAATACAACTAAAGGCCTTAGAGTTTAAGAGAATAGAATTTTTTCTGTCATGGGAGTAAGAATTTTTTTTTGTATAATTCAAGAAATTTCCCCATTCAAAATGATTTTCACAGAAAATTAGACTTCATTCTGTTGACAGTGAAAATATCGAAATACCCCATATGACCTCTAATGTCACATCCCAAATAAAGCACTAAGTAGAATATAGTGCCACAGTGAATAGAGTTCTGGACTGGAATCTTTTTTTTTTTTTTTTTGTGAATTCAAATCTGGCTTCAGATATTTTCTAGCTATGTGGCCCTGGGGAGATCATTTAATCCTATTTGCCTCCATTTCCTCTTCTTTAAAAAGAACTAGAGTAGGAAATGGCAAACCACTACAATATCTTTGCCAAGAAAACTTCCAATAGGATCTCACTCAGAGTCAGACACAAGTAAAACAAATGAATAACAATAAAAAATTATTTATGAAATTTTTATTTCATTAATATTTCTCTAATTGTTTAGATCTGTTTTTATTTGTAAGAAGAATGTTTTGTAATTGTGTTTCATATGGTTCCTATGTATTTTATACTATCCATAGTTATGTTAAATCTAATTTAAATTTCTCTTTCTATATTTTCCTGCTGGGTTTTAATATTGAGATAAATGCAGATGATTTCTGTGGGTTTATTTCATATCCTGCACTTTAATTGAAGTTATTTATTGTTTTGATCAGTTTTTTAAGTTTACTACCAAGGATTCTCTAAGTAAATCATCATATCATCTGCTAAAACTGATAGTTTCATTTCCTTTTTGTCTCTGCTTATTCCTTAAATTTTTTATTTTTTTTAAATTTCAAATGATAATATCATAGAAAAAAGTTCTTACAAAAATGCAATGTTTAAAAATTTAAAATGGTCTTTCTCTAATGATTTATTTGCAAGTTATGTTTAATCTTTAATAAATTTATATTTTAAGATTATAAAAAGAAAATTTTATTTCTAAGTACAAAAAAAAAGAAGAACCCATAACTTGACTACTCCTGATAAGAAGAAATAATAATCACTCTGAAAAAACATATACTACTTGGGCCAATCCATGTTTATTCTACTTAGCAAGAAAGCAAAGGAAAAAAATAGATTTAGGTCATTTCTCCCTGAAATCAAATTGAAATCTCTTCTGCTGAAATTTAAGTGCATTTCCTGGCATCTTTGGTTTATAGGATTTTTTTAGAAACTACTGCTTAGTGAACACAACTATTAAGTATTCCTATTAGCCTTTGCCATAGGAAACTAATGCTATCCTAGACTTTTTCATAAGAACAAAAACAGCTGATGGCAGTGTCTGCATTGGGATCTAAGGACAACACACGCAGAGACAAAATCAACATACTATAAGGAGCCTAGCAAAAAAAGGCTAAACCCTATCTGAACTGGAAGTTCTTGACCTTCTCAATGATATCAGATTAAAACAAAATTTGGATCCCTGATCAAAATGAAGTGTGATTTTCCTTCAATATCTAAAATCATCACACTAAGATGAAAATGGGGACTGTAAATGAATACTTCTTTGATTTTCATAGTCACTTGTTCTTAAATACATGTTTCTATGTGGGCCAACTGTGAAGATTTTATAAGAATTAAACTCACAAATAATTATGAGATACATAAAAATATTAGTTATTTAAGGAGAGGTAATTAAGAGACTTCTAACTAAGACCTGGCCTCCCAGATACTTCCAGTAAGGTAATACTACTGTGAAAATTATATTTTAGCAAGAAAGGATCATAACACAGATATTGTCTTTCATAGATAATTATATAGAAGACAATAATTCTTGAAAAAACAAAAATATCAGTTAATGTACTTCTCAAAATGACATTCTATCCTCCAGCCCTGTATTTTTACACTAGCTATTCCCAACATGAGGAATATTGTCCTCATACTATGTCTTATTTTCCCTTGTCCCTTAAGTACTCAGTTTGCCTTCCATTTATTTGCTTTCTGTCTCTATCTCTCTCTGTTTCTCTTTGCCTCTCTGTCTCTGTATCTCTCTCCTTCTCTGTCTCTCCATCTCTGTCTCTGTTTTTCTGTCTCTCTCTTTCTGCATTTTTCTGCCTCTGTCCATTTCTGTCTCTCTGTCTTTCTGTGTGTCTCAGCCTCTGTGTGTGTCTCTATCTCTGTCTCCCTGTCTCTCTCTCCCCCCTCCTTCCCTCTCTCTTTCTCCTTCTCTTTTAGTTCAATCCTTTATTTGTATCTCCAATGCTGGTACTTGGCATATAATAACTGCTTAATAAATATTTATTGACTGAATGGCATTCTGACAGTCACTTTTTAAATGGCAAATAAGTACTGCTAAAGTTGTGGTACTATTTTTCTAGGTTTGTAAGAAGGCACATGTTAAATTATAATTCATATTCTATTTTCTTAGAATCAGAAATAATTCAAGACACAAATGTCAAGATGAATTTGGATTATTTCTCTACATATTTAACATAAAATACTAGCAAGTATCCAAAACAGTCTAGATAGTTTATTATAATTAAACTAAAAAATCAACAGATTTCTATAGTCATAATGACTTTATAAAAGATTTATTGATTCATTTTCTTTTTGCATACAAACATTTACAAGTTGCTCCTGCTTTGAGACAGGTTTCTTGTAAACAAGGTAAAATATTAAGTAAAACTAATAATACAGTGATCTCATTTGAAAGTACATGCAATAAGCCATATCTATAGCAACCATCTCTGCCACATCTCTATTTTGTTCAATTAACAAAAATCTATTTTCTGTCTCTACCACTATCCACTGGGGGAAAAAACAAACAAATTTCTCATAATAAATATTTGTAATTAAACAAAACAAATTATCTCACTGGCTACATACCAAAATATCTATGTCTCATTCCATACTCTAAATTTATCATATCTTTTTCAATGAATAGAATATTTCATCATCAATTTCTTTAAAATCATGAATGCTCATCGTTTTGATTACAATTCTTACAACTTTCAAAGTCATTTGTTTTTACAATGTAGTTATTGTAAAAGAAAAAAATTTCCTGGTTCTTCTCATTTCATTCTTCATTGGTTTATAGAAGTCCTTAAACTGTTTTAGTTTTATATATAATTGCTGCAGTAGTAAAGGAAGCCCTTCCCAACCTCTTCTAATTTTAGTGCCTTCCCTCTATTAATGATTTCCTATGTTTCCTGTATATAGCTTTGTATATATTTGTTTACATCTTCCCTCCTTCATTGGATTTTAAAGTCATTTAAAGCAAGGACTATTTCCTCTTTTGTACATTCCCAGCACTTAGCACAATGCCTGATAGACAACAGGGGCTTAATAAATATTTACTTTATATTATAAATTGTCTTGCTTATCAGTTTATATCTCTCTATTTTTTAAATCGCCTTTTTTCTCAATTCTTTTAACAATTATCAGCCATTTAAGATAAAGAATATAGATTGTTTTAATAATATATTGTTAAATTATTTTGATCATTTATCAGCAAAGTTTTTATCATTTGTAACCTATACAAATTCTGGGTTTAGTCACCCAACCCAAATATGCACTAGCAGGTTACATCCCCAAACTGAAGGTGATTACTACCCTTCCTCAGGGTTCTAGTTTAAAAAGGCCAAGCCTCCCACTGCCATCTCTAAACATTCTAATCTATATCTCCAGATAGCTCTGAAGAAAAAAGGGAAGCTGGTGACTTTGAAGAGCTCTCCATTACTTAAATCCAATTCACTTGCATGTCATGGCATCAACTCCTTGATATCATGATCCTCTTCAAGAATAAATGACCAAAAAACAAAAACAAAAACAAAAACAAAAACAAAAAAAAAAAAAAAAAAAAAAACCAGCTCTGTGAGTGGTGGTAGGAGTTGCCCCACTGGGGACCCAACTAGAATCAGTCAAGCAACAGAGCTCTTTTCTTTTTTTTTTCTTTTCTTTTCTCATCTTTTCCATTCTTCCTTCTTTCCCTTCCCTTCCTTCTGTCTATATAGCACATCATACACTTACCTGTGGGTGTTCTGCACAAAGGAATACAAGCTTTTATTACTAAAACCTCACAAGAAACTTGAGGTTTGTAGCTATTATTTCTCTTTTTTTCATAAGGAACATGTCTAAAATCCTACTCACTCTGGTTCTCATAGACTGGCCAAGAATAGATTCCAAGCAAAGCCCCACTTTGTCAGTGATTGGACCTTGATTGGTTCAAAGTGAATGTAAATAGCAATTGTTTCTGTTTTGTCCAGAAATAGACAATTTTCCCCTTTCAGACTAATTTTTTGACTAAGTAGAAGATCATTCTCTGCCTAATTTCTTACCTATATTTAATCCCTGATTGAATCTTTCCTCAAAAAAAAAAAATTAAACTGTTAATGACTTTAACTTAAAAAGGCTAAGTTCTTCCATCTGGTCCATCTCTAGTCATTCTGATCTGTATCTTGTCACCAGATCCAAATGGCTCCAAAGGAGAAAGTGAGGTTGGTAACTTTACCCAGATCTCTTATCATTTAAATCCTATTCACTTGCATGTGATGACATCACCTGTATGATGTCATGGTCTTTTCTGAGTACTATAGGCCAGTGTCTACTAATGTTCTTAACCCAAGCCATTTTTCTGGTGTGTTCTGTCCAATATTAATCAGTTACAATTATTACTTCTCCATTGATTAGGCTAAATTATAATATACTTGCTTGTATATGTCCTCAGAATTTAAAGTAAGAATAATAATTAGTGCCCCAATATCAATTTTACCAATTAACATCATTTGGGCTTTACAAAGTGATATTTATGAACAAGTTAGAGTGAAAATATAAAATAACCACATCCTCCCAAACTAGGGACACACTCCTCTCTCTACCACTTCAATCTCTGAGGAGAGAATTAATAACTGATGAACACAGTCATTGTCTTGCTTGCGAGAAATAGCCAAACCAGAGAAAAATGAAACCTAGCTCAGAAATATATCTCAATCAATGTATTCAGTGTTTTGAAGAACAGTCAGATGATTCTTTATCTCATATCAAGGTACAGGAGAGTGGCTATTGAAATGGGATTCCATACTCTTACCAATATAAGACCTATTGAGTCTTTGATTTGGGACTAAAATAGCTGGGATGCAGAAAAAAATACAGTTATTTGTTATAGTCCATATGGGTAGCTGGACTATAATACTATTTTATATACCTCAGCTACCCATATGGACTATAACATTCCTAACAACTTAGCAAAATTCTCATTCTTGATTTGGATGTTCAAAAGACAATATATTTTTACTTCTATTCCTATAGGGGTTAAAAAGCCTCTAGAAGCAAGGAAGGCAGTTCAAGGCATGTGGGAGGACCTGAGGGATGAGAGGTTCTGAGGAGCAGGCGAGTCCTACTTGGAGGTGGGGCACAGCCCCATGAGGCCGTGTCTGACGCCAGGTACTACGCCTCCCTCCTTAGTGCTCTCAAAGCCTAGCACGCCTACCTCTTTCTTCTTGGGCCAATCCCATTATGCCAGGTTCTTAGAGGACCTCTTTTCCCCCATATCATCAGTGAGGTATAAATATGTGCTATCTCAGAATAAAGTTCTCTTTTGCTTCACCCCTACCTCCTGGTGGTCTGTCTCTATGGGATCCGGGTTGGTGCCCAAAGACTGGTAAGTGTGGCCTAGCTGTGCTGTCGACGGACGGGCATTAAGAGTAGCTCTAAGGGAAGCTACCAGATTAGAGTAGTCCATAGGGGTGTAACATATTCCCAAATTTGTTCTTCAGGATCTTTCATCGTTATCTTCAAGAAAGGAAGAAAGGGATCAGGCTTGTGCCATGGATGACCTTACAAGTTTATAACATTCTATTTAGAAATGGCAATAGGCCTATGAGATGTCTTCATTTGAAGATTCTTACACTGAGGGATCTGATACTCTGTTCAATTAGTTATATAAGCATATAGCTTCTTGGGATTTGGGATCAGGATCATATATAGCTCAAGGATAGGAGAAAAAAATGGACTCTGAACTAAATGTATGACTTAGCTTAAAAGTTCTATAAAACACTCCCAAACAAGAAAATATGCTATATAAGTACAGTAAAAAGAATAGCATTCTTTTTTAAATTTCATGTATTTTTATACCATGCATTTTTATAAGTCAATAATCAGCAGAGACCATTGTTACTAAGATGAAAATTCATTTCCTCCAGATTTTCCCAAAATAAAATCACCTCAACTCTGTCCACTAATTGACTCTATATCTTCTCAATATGAGTACATGTACAGTTTATAATTTTCACATATTTATATTCCCATTTATAATGGCTCAACAACTATTTAATGTTGAGCAATTACATGAAAGGCAGGTAGGTTGGGAAGTGGATATTGGACCTAGAATACCTGAGTTAGGTAACTCCTTGGCAAATCAATTAATGTGTCTGCCTCAGTTTCTTCATCACTAAAATGGAGATAATAGCACCCATCTCCCAGAATTGTAACGATAAAGTGAAATATTATTTGTAAAGTGATTTTGATAACTTAAAGCACTAAATAAATGCTAGCTATTATTATTGTTAATGTATTTTCTCTCTCCAGATATCTTGTGAGCTCCTCAGAAGAAATGATGTAGTAAAAAGAGTAATAGATTTGGAATTAGACCCCTGAGCTCATAAGCTTTTATGCTACCTGTTTATGTAATCTTAGGCAATTTAAACATTTTGGAGCCTTAGTTTATAAAAACAAGGAAGTTTTAACAGATAATCTATAAGGTTCATTCCTATTCTAAATATATGACCCTATAATTTGCTTCCTTCATAGTCAAGAAGACTTGCAAGTAAGAAAGAGTGAAGGACAGTGAGACACTTTTCTTCAAGATTTCTGGAGCTAGAAAGCAAGTCACCCATTCAAATGATAAATACCAAAGAGAGTTATCTGAGATTTAAGAATTATCAAATATTTTTTACTGTAGCCTCACTACTCGTAATCAATAGGTTTTTTTTTTTAATTATTTGGACAAAACTTTGAAGGATAAACAGTCTCTTAAGAAGAGTAAACCCTGTGGCTATTAATGTTGACATCTAGAAAAATCACCAGTCTTAAATTCAATATTCCACACCATAATTCCCTTACAGCAAGTGGTAATGGAATATACAGTAAATTCTGAGCTTGCAGGAAACATCTATGTAGTGTCTTTCTTTCTAATTTCTTTTCTAATTATCTTACTGCCTAATACGTTAGCTCCCAAGAATTTTAAGTATCAGAAAAATAGTAGAAATGGGAGAGTATCTTATTTTATTAGTCTCTTTATTCTCCTAGTAAATAGTCTCAATACTTTCATTATCTGGATAACTTAAGGGACTTCAAAAGATCTATGGTTGGACCAGAACTTAGGAAGAAAGCACAAATCTTACTTAAGGCAAGTTTTAGCATGATCAACTCTTTTGTCTCCAAAACCTAATAGTCTGAATATTCTTCTTCTCTCCCCATGTCTTAGACAGTTCTTTCACACTGACCACATTCTACTTATTATCAAATATGTATGTGTATATTTACACACATGTGTGTGCATATATACACATTATATACATATGTCTCCCTATTACCCTACTAAAGCATAAATTCCCTGAAGACAGATAATGATTGACATTTATATGTTGCTTTAAGGTTTCCAAAGCTGTGTGGGAATTTATATATACATACAGATACACATACATATACATATATATATATAGATATAGATATACACATACATACACATATACACAAATATATACATACATATATAGTGCTTTGAATCTTTCTTTTTCTCTTTCTCTTTCTCTCATTCTCTATTCTCTCTCACTCTCACTCTTTCTTGTCCCATCCCATTTCTCTCAATTTGAACCTCACGGTAATCCTATTAGATACAAGTATTCTTCTAAGCCTGCTTATTCTGCCATATATTTGCATAAATATACCTATATGTCATATACTTATATACTTAAATGTAAGTTTCTTGAGGGGAGGAACATTTGGCTTTTTTTTTTTTTTTTGCATCCCCAGTGGTCAACACAGAATTTGGCACTGTTTAATAAATATTTGTTAATTGACTACTTGAGAGTTAATTGACTGCTCAGTAAGTTCAAATTACTTGTTCATGATCATACAACAGGTATTAGATCATTTGAACCCAAGATTTTCTAATTCCTATACGAGCTTGGGATTTTATGTAATTCTTTCAATAATGGACAGATGGTTTTATATATATATAATAGGTACTTAATAAATGTTGAATAATACCTAAATTTTACTAGAAACATTGAGCCTTCTTTTTCTTCTCTTAATTCCCACTGCAGTGGATAGATTACTAGGCCTAGAGTTAGGAAAACCTGAATTCAAATGTAGTCTCTGATACTTGTGTGATCCGGGGCAAAATACTTAACCTCTATTTGCTTCAGTTTCCTTATCTGTAAAATGGGTATAAAAATAGTATCTGCCTCCTAGTGTTGTTGGGAGTATCAGAGGAGATGATTGTAAAATGTTTAGTATAGTGGCTAGAACATAGTAAACACTAATAAATATTTTATCATCATTTTAATTTTCATCATTATCATTATTATTTCTTTCCCTTAAGTAATATACTACTCTGTAGATATTTCTTTGCTGACATAAGACCAAAAACTATTTTTCAGGCCATTTCCCAACTGAAAAGGAAGAGTATCTATAGTTTGAGCCAAGATCTTTCACTCTTCCTTATGAAAACTCTGTATTCATTTCAATGATACTGCATTTTGGTGCAAAGAGTATTTAGAGAGAAAAAAGGGGAGACAGAAATTAGGTTGAATCCCTTTTAAGTATTCTAGGTGTGAAGAGAATTTTTATCTTACTGAAGAAAGTAAACATTCCTACTAGGGAATAATCTGGCTTTATTCAGCTAACATTAAATAGTCTCTTTGGCTTTTAGCAAGGGACTACGTTTTTTAAGCAGCAGCAGTTTTTTAAAGCAGATTCTTACACCTTCTTCCCACAAATTACTGTGGCCCTCCATGGAGAACAGACTTGCAGAAGGTTATTGGTATTAGTGGAGTCAATAACATAAGCCAAGTGAGCAGGGTTTGGCAACCTATATTTGTTAAAGCTGGCATGGCCTTATTTTATGTGCAATGTTCATCAGTCACTGTCACCATTCTCTATCCTTGGATAGTGGTAGGAGTCAATTTGTTGCTGTTCTGGAAGGCTATGAACTATCAAAACCCATCAATGAAAGTCAGTGTGGTACCAGTATAAGGTTGAAAAGAAATATGAAGGGTCAAAAAACAATAATGCTCTCCAATCTAGTCCCAAGATTCTAACATGATAAATTTGTATTGACTTTAAATATTCCTTTTGGCAACACCTCCCACTCTGGCACTTCTTCTTTTGATCTAACCTTGATCTTAGGCTAACCCCTGACTGCCAGTGCTTTACACATCTTTGTCACCACCTATCAGTCAACCATTTATTAAGCCCTCACTACCTAGTTTTATAAAACTTCCTCTCCTTCCTAACCCCATTCAGCTGCTGGAGTAAAATAAAAAATAGGCTATCTAACACATCAGCAAAAGTAATACAATATTAATTTTCAACTGCATACGTAGCAACAATTTTTTAGTTTGGTAATAAAATCAAAGTTATGACTATTGTCTAGCTCTCCTCTATCTCTTCTAGTGACATTTATAATTTCGAGAAGAAAAAAAAATTAGGGAATGAGATTTTCTTTAATATCTATTATTTTATATAGTTATACATATTTTGAGAGTGAACATGGCATTTTTGATATACAGCTGGACTTGAAGGCAAAAGATCATGTTTCAAATCTTGTCTCTGACATATACTAGCTATGTTACCTTGAGGAAGTCAATTAATTTCTCAGTGCTCCATGTCATAGATAATGTTAATTTATAGTTTTCTATGTAAATAGATTGCCCAGAGAGACAGATCCCTATATATGACCTAATGGCCCCTACTTTTATTTGTGTTTGATACCCCTGCTTTAGACAATTAAGTTCTATAGAAGGTGCCAACATACATTGATTAAAGGGGACTTTCCTTAACCAAAAATTTCCCTATATTACTAATAATGTAAGTCTAGTCCCTCTCCTCTATACATATTTTCATAACATTTATACCTTTATCTTTACAGATAATTATTTTCTGTGAATTTATATTCATAGCTGTGACATGTTAATGAAAAAAATATCAGGTTTAATAAATATATTTTTATAATTCAATATGATGTTAAGCCTCTGAAAAAGTCTTACTCTAGAGAAGAAGGAAGGAAAAAAGCATTTAGTAAGCATTTACTATACACTGGATGCTTATTTTGGTCCATAATCCTGTGTTCTCAAAGATTTTGCTAAAAAGTACAAAGTAACTTTGAAAAATGAACATTTTGACACATTATCTTTTATGCAAGGACCAGACTACATAATTAGCATCATAGATGTAGAGATAGAAGAGACTTTACAATTCATCTAGTCCAAACCTTGCATTTTGGGGAAGGAGGGATAATAAAGCCTGAAGAGGTCAAACAACTGACTGACACTATGCTGATGGTAAGTGGCAAAGTCAGGATTCAAATCCAGGGTCTTTAACTTTAGATTTGATGCCTTTTAATTGCATTACTTAGAGAACCTTAGCAACAATGTGCTGCCCCTAGATAATAAATTCATTGCCCATGGTGATCCTTGAAAGAAAAGATTTAAAATGGCCAGTCATCTGTAATGATGGCAGCAGTATGGTGACTAAGTTAGTTGAGAGTTCAAATCATACAATATATAGCCCATCCATATCAAATAATAAATTAATCATTACTATAAATGTCAAATTTTTGTCCAGCAATACACAAGTTGATATACTACTTAATGAACTGAATGTTGTCAATATCAGCATTCTTATTATAAATGAGATATAAAGAATATAAACCCTATTTTTATTCTAATATATTTATTTATTTTACTAAATATTCCCAATTATATTTTTAGAAAATTTTAACTTTTTAAAAATTTTTAATTTCAAATTCGCTCTCATCCTACTTCCCTCCTTAAGAAGGCAAGCAATATATATTTCCATTATTAGACATGTTGCAAAAGAAAATATACAACATAAAAGGAACAAGAAAAATAAAGTGAAAAGGCATGCTTCATTACATACTCAGAATTCATCATTTCTCTCTCTGAAGGTGGATATATTTTTTCATCATGAGTCTTCTGAAATTTTCTCAGATTATTATCTTGATCAAAAGAGTGAATCTTTCATAATTGATCATTATTGTAATATTTTTGTTACTATCTACAATGTTTTCCTGATTTGCTCACTTTACTTAGCATCAGTTTATATAAGACTTTCCAGGTTTTCCTTAAGCCATCTCGATCTTCATTTCTTCTAACACAATAGTATTCCATTACAATAATATGTCAAAACTTGTTCAGCCATTCCACAATTGATGGACATCCCCTCAATTTCTACTATAAATATTTTTGTGCAAATAAATTATTTTCTCTTTGAACTCTTTGGAATACATAGATCTAGTAGTGATACTGCTAAAGTTCCTATTGTGCTTATTGTTTGTTGATTACAAGAAAGTTGACTCAATAGACCAAAAACCTATCCTTAATCCTTCCACGTGTTTTCTATGCATATTATATTATTCAAAATTTAATAGATGAAACTATTGAAGTAATTTTGTTCAATGAACATTTGATTCTTAGCATGAAGCAAGAAAGAAAATAGATTTATATTTCCCAAAGATGTATGCCACTTTCACAGATTTGTCTTGTGAAAAGTTCAAGTGAAAAATCCATTTCTTATAGATGAAGAGAACTAGTGATGTTCTTCTGATGTTCACATTACAATATGCTCATTTTATCTAGCACTATAGGGTCTATTTATTGAGAGTCATAACATCTCAAAAGAAGACCAACTTAGCTAGATATCTACATAGTAAATATAAAATGGATATAGAATGAACTTTGCACAAATTATGATTCAATTGAATGGGAAACCTAGAAAATTTACCCTTAATATGCATTTTTATACAAGCATATTTTATCTTCTTGTCAAGCAGAGAGGCACAGCAGCTAAAGGAAACACATCTTAGAATAAAATCTCATTTATAAAACCTTATGGAGGAGGATGATAGAAGATAATGAATAGTATCATCTCAAAAAAAAAAAAAAACCCAACAGTGAGAATCAATAGATGGGAAAAGAAACCCAGAGAAAACTTATCATGGTAGCTAATTATCTGAGTCCAGAATTAAAAGAAGAATGCACAGGAAAATTTCATATGCCTTTTAATGATCCTTGGCTGCTGCCTTACCCCCCCCCCAAAAAAAAACTTATATTTTAATACCACCAGTTACTCAGTGATTCTCTGTAGCCTTGAATTAGAGAATTTCACAATCTCAAAAAAGTTGAAGTAGGAAATGACTCAAAGAGCAATTGAAGGGAGGAAAAGACAGAAAAAGAGAGACATATAGATAGACAGAGAGAAGCTGACCACAATATAATATCAATAATGACTTTCATTGAAATAAGTAGAATAGAAGATATTATCAAGGACATGTATGAATCAGAAAGAAGGTGGACCAATCATGTAGCAAAATAAGAAATAATAAATGGAAAACCAGACAGATATACTGATTCTTTTTTTTTTAATTTTTTAATAGCTTTTTATTTACAAGATATATGCATAGGTAATTTTTCAGCATTGACAATTGCAAAACCAACTTTTCTCCTCCGTATTCCCCACCCCTTTCCCCAGATGGCATGTTGACCAATACAGTTAAATATATTAAAGTATAAATTAAATACAATATATGTATACATGTCCAAACAGTTATTTTGCTACAAAAAGAATTGGATTTTTAAATACTGTACATTTAGCCTGTGAAGGAAATCCAAAATGCAGGCAGACAAAAATAGAGGGATTGGGAATTCTGTGTAGTGGTTCAGAGGCATCTCCCAGAGTTCTTTCACTGGGTGTAGCTGGTTCACTCATTAGTGCTCTATTGGAACTGATTTAGTTCATCTCATTGTTGAAAAGGGCCACGTCCATCAGAATTGATCATCATAGAGTGTTGTTGTTGAAGTATATAATGATCTTCTGGTCCTGCTCATTTCACTCAGCATCAGTTGATGTAACTCTCCAGGCCTTTCTGAAATCCTCCTGTTGGTCATTTCTTACAGAACAATAATATTCCATAACATTCATATACCACAATTTATTCAGCCATTTGATGGGCATCCACTCAGTTTCCAATTTCTAGCCACTATAAAAAGGGCAGCCACAAACATTCCTGCACATGTGCGTCCCTTTCCCTTCTTTAAGAACTCTTTGGGATATAATCCCACTAGAAACACTGCTGGATCAAAGGGTATGTATGCACAGTTTGATAACTTTTTGAGCAGAGTTCCAGAATGCTCTCCAGAATGGCTGGATGTATTCACAATGCCACCAACAATCAGTTACACTGATTCTATAAATTATTAAAAGACCCAGTAGAAGGTCTCCAGTATATCTGGTAGATACTCTATAGAAGATTATGGAAGGATATGGACAAGTATCACCCAGTGTTTGAAAGCACTCATAAGCTTCAATTTATACCACATGGGGGATGTGGCCCTAATAATGAGCTCATTCCTCATTCTTCTCCAAGATGAACTCCAGGCTTTCTCTACTAAGCATCAGAGCTAGGCTTTACTTCGGACATCTCCCCAGGAATTTGTATCCCATTGCACATAGATCTCTTCACCTTGGAAGGCTACTCCACCCATGGACTACTTCTCACATTGCCGCATTCCTCATTCTTCTTCTTAGTACTTTGGCAATGTTGGCAATGAGCATTTACATAAACTACTTTTTTAACTCCTTTTTGGTGTGGTCATCTCATTAGAATACAAGCACCTTGAGGACATGGATAATCTTACTTTCTGCTTATATTTACATCTCTAATATTTAACACGATGCTTGGAACATAGCAAGTATTAAGCACTTAGGTGTTTAATAAATATTTATTGACTAACTGATTGAACTCATATTTCCATTCTCTAACACCTCTCATTTTTGCCATCAATTTGTTATTCTTTCTTCTTAGGTAGGAATGTTTTGGAGACAGCTATGACCTTTTGAACTTCAAAAGATAAAAAAAGGAAGTTAAGTGCATACTTAACAGCAGCTAATCTAGGTAAAGCACCGGTACAACCTTAAGGAGCAACCTTGAAGGATTCAACCTAAGAGTAAATCAAACTAGGCAACTGAGATGTTATTTTCCAAACAAGACGATGCTTTTGTTCATCATTTATTCATTTGAAGTAGAGAGAATAGTGTGGGCCTAGTTAATGGTTATGTGGCTATATTTATATTTATATTCTTGCTATAACTTGTTCATAAATATCATTTTGTAAAGTCCAAATGATATTAATTGGTAAAATTGTTATGGGACACTAATTATTATCCTTACTTTACAGTCTGAGAACAAGAACATATGTACAAGCAAGTATATTTTAAGTTAGCCTAATCAATGGAGAAGTAGTAACTATAATTGATTAATATTGTCTAGAACACATACCAAAAAGGGGGTTTGAGTTAATAGCATTAGAAGAAATGCACTGGCCTGTTGTTTGTTCTTTATTCTCAAAGAAAACCATGACGTCAGGCAGTGCTGCCATCATATGCAAGTGAACATGAGATTTAAGTGATGGAGATCTGGGTAAAGTCACCAGTCTCACTCTTTCTTCCAGAGCTGCCTGGGTCTGGTGGCTACATATAAATCAGTATGACTGGAGATGGACCTGGATGCAATGGAAGAGCTTAGCCTTTTTAAGCTAAAGTCTTTAACAGGTCTTAGTTTGATTGAGGCAAAGCTCAATCAGTGATTAAAGATAGGTAAGAAATGAGGCAGAGAATGACCTCTCCTATCTAGTAAAAAAAAAAAAAAAAAAAAAATAGTCTGAACAGAGACTATCAGGATTTCTGGTCAACACAGAAACAATTGTTATTTATGTTTCCTCAACCAGTCAGGTTCTAAACATCCACTACGTAGGGCTTAGTCTGGAACCTATTAATGGCCAGTCTGTAAGAGCCAGAGTGACTAGGATTTTAGGTTAAGTCCTTTTGAAAAAAAAAAAAAAAAAGCCACAATCACCAAGATATGTCATGAGATTTTAGCAATCAAAGGTTATATTCCTTTGGGCAGAACATACACAATTAAGTGTAAGGTGTGCTATGTGAACAGAGGGAAAGGAAGGAAAGTGAGGAAAAGAAAAGGAAAAAAAAAAAAAAAAGAATTTTTCCAGGGAAAACCATTTAAGAGTTGGCAAGAGGGTAAGTAAAGACATTAATGTCAACCAAAAGTTCCCCAGGTGTATCCCCCATAGAACTTAATATAATGGTGACCAAACCAAAGGAAGTTCAAAAAACATTATGAAATAGGATGGGGTGGGATAGGATGGGATGGGATGGGATAGATTTGGAATAGAGTAAAAACAATTACTGAATGTAGAGTTAGGAGACTTTGGTTTAAATCCTAAGTCTTCCATATATTAACTTTATGACTTGGGTACATCATTCTATCTGCTTGGGCTAAAAATAAGAACATGATCTTTAAGGTCCCTTTCAGTTCTAAATCCTATGATCCTATAGAATGTTGTGATGCAAATCCCTTACACCCTCTTTCAAGGGACTTGGAGAGTTCCACTGAAGGAGAAAACTGGTCAATTATCCTAAAAACAATGATTTTTTTAAAATGTTATGAAAGCATTTTTTAGAGATATGGAAATAAGAATGAAAAACACAAAGTGGGGAAGATTAGAATACATAGAGATCACAGTCATTTAAAGATAAAGATTTAACCTAATCTCTAAACAGAACATTATGCACAGGATTCCAGCTTTTTGTGAGATAATCTTCAGACTCCACAAGAAGAGAAAGATTAATAATTCTTGCCCATCAAGTTAGCCATTCTTCCAGTTCTTTAGTATGAAGGATAGATGGGCTATGTCAACATAAGCCTGGCCATGAAAATAGTGCAAAAGATGTTCAGATGATACCTGAGCACAATGGAGAATCTCACTCAGTCTGAATTTAGTTAATTGATTTCTCACCTTTGCTGTCACAGATGTAGAGGCATCCATCAGAGAGAAAGAAATTCCTTAGCATAGAAAAATACATATATGGAGGAAAGGTTGTCAGAGATTGGGCATAAGAAGTATTACAAAATAGGAGAAAGTTATATCTAGAAACAGCCATGTTCTATTTCTCAATAGGTAAGTGACTGAAACATAGAGCTTTTCTGGATATTCAAGATATGCTTGTCAGGGTCACATGTCAAGATCTAAGCTACTCTCATTAAATTTGTCTTGTTTTAACTCAAGCACCACTTTATAAAAGAAAAATCATGATTTTTTTTCCTGATTTCCATCTTACCCCTCAAAAATTATTTTTTCTATTTTGTTTTCATACATTTTCTATATCTATATTTATTTATATGTGTATGTATATATACATATATATATATATATATACAGAGAGAGAGAGAGAGAGAGAGAGAGAGAGAGAGAGAGAGAGAGAGAGAGAGAGAGAGAGAAAATAGCCTGAAGTCAAGGAGAAAAATTCTCATTTTCTCTCTCCCACCCTCCTTTCTCTTCTCTCTCTTTCCTTTTTCTTTCCCTTTCCCTCTCAATTTCTCCCTTCCTTCCCTCTTTTACTTATACACAAACACACACACACACACACACACACACCTCACATCAATAAGAAAGTAAAAAAGACTCTGCAAACAGCTCCAATATTATTGATCATGTCCTCCCAATCACAGGTGGATAATCTGTACCCCAGTTCCATTTAACCATTAACAGTTTTATTAGCTTCTTTAAGGAAATACATATTTCAAAGATATAATCCCAAATATAAATACAAATATTCATAATTTAATTGAATTCCTATACAGCAGATAATGGCAAAACTGGGCCTATTTACACATAAAGTCAACAAAACTAGATTAAAATGTAACTGAGAACTAAACCAATGTAGGCAATATTATAGAAGAAGCAGAACACTAAGGGAAATTTTTTACATCCAAGGGTTCTGATAAAGGCCATTTCTAAAACATATAGAAAATTGATTCAAATTTATAATACAAGCCACTTTCCAAATGATAAATGGTCAAGATTGAAAAGACAATTTTCAGATGAAGAAATTAAAACCATTTCTAGTTATGTGAAAAAATACTTTAAATCACTATTGATCTGAGAAATGCAAATTAAGATAACTGAGGTACCATTCTACATCTCTCAGATTAGCTAAAATAACAAGAAAAGATAATGACAAATGTTGGAGGGGATGTGAGAAAAATGGGACATTAATACATTGTTGGTGGAGTTGTAAACTGAATCAACCATTCTGGAGAACAATAGGAAACTACTCCAAAAGGAGTATCAAACTGTGCATACCCTTTGATCCAGTAGTATCTCTTCTGAGCCTGTATCCAAAGAGAACTTAAAAGAGGGAAAAGGACCCATATGTATAAAAATGTTCATAGCAATCCTTTTTATAGTGGCAAGAAACTGGAAACTGAGTGGATGTCCATCAGTTGGGGAAAGGCTGAATAAGTTATGGTATATTAATATTATGGAATATTATGGTTCTATAAGAAACAATCAGCAGGATGATTTCAGACACAGACTTATATGAACTGATTCTAAGTGAAGCAAGTAGAACCAAGAGAACATTGTACATGGCAACAATAAACAATTCTGATGGACTTGGCTTTTTATAATAATGAGGTGATTCAGGCCAATCTCAATGGTCTTGTGACGGAGGGAGCCATCTACACCCAGAGAAAGGACTGTGGGAACTGAATGTGGATCATAACATAATATTTCCATCTTTTTTGTCATTGTTTGCTTGCTTTTTGTTTTCTTTGTTTTCATTCTCACTTTTTCCCTTTTTGATGTGATTTTTCTTCTGCAGCATGATAACTGTGGAAATATGTATAGAAGAATTACATATTTAACATATATTGAATTACTTCCCTTCTAGGGGAGGGGATGAGGGGGGAAAAAGGGAGGAAAAATTTGGAACACAAGGTTTTGCAAGGATGAATATTGAAAACTATTTTTGCATATATTTTGAAAATAAAAAGCTTTTATTTAAAAATGTAATTGAGAAATATTTAACCAAATAAATATAAAATAAAACATCTAATGTTACTATATGATTTTCTAAGTCAATATTCAGGCTGAAAGGATCCATTTGTATTTTAATTTGACACTACTGCTATAAAATACAATCTCAGGTTCAAGCCCCAAGTACCCTGGTGTCTTCAGGTCTCCCTGCTAGGTTGAAATATCTCACCTGGAATCTTGACCCCAAGATTGCCATGTTTTCAATTTTAGGTCCAGAAGGGATTACCAGTGGCATTTGAAACTGAGGACAACCAAAACAGAACCGTGATATCAGATCCATTTCTCAGAGCCTTAGTTTAATTCTGACATGAACACGGATTCAGCAGGAAAGAGCACCCAGGAAAAAGAATAACTCTCCTAGTCTGGTAGTTTTAACTTAATTTTATTTTAATTTAATTTTAATTATTTAATTAATAATTAAAATCAATTTTATTTTAAAGCTTTTTCTTTTCAAAACATAAGCATAGATAATTTTCAACATTCACCCTTGCAAAATCTTGTGTTCCAAATTTTTTCCCTCCCTTCTCTTCATCCCATCCCCTAGAAAAGTAATCCAATATATGTCAAAGTGCAATTCTTCTATACATATTCTCACAATTATCATGCTTCACAAGAAAAATCAGATCAAAAAGGAAAAAACTGAGAAAGAAAACAAAAAGCAAACAAACAACAAAAAAAAGTGAAAATACTATGTTGTGATCCACACTCAGTTTCCACAATCTTCTCTCTAAGTTCATATGTCTCTCTTTATCACAAGACCATTGGAACTGGCCTGAATCACCTCGCTATTGAAAAGAGCCACATCCATTGGAATTAATCATTATATAATCTTGCTGTTGCTGTGTACAATGTTCTCCTGGTTCTACTCACTTCACTTAGCATCAGTTCATCTAACTCTCTCCAGCTTTTCTGAAATCAGCCTGCAGATCATTTCTTATGGAACAATAATATTCCATTACATTCACATACAATAACTTATTTATCTACTCCCCAATTAATGGGCATCCACTCAGTTTCCAGTTTCTTGCCACTACAAAAAGGGGTGCTACATTTTTGCACATGTGGGTCCTTTGCCTTTTTTTATGATCTCTTTGGGATACAATAAGCCCAATAGAGACACTGCTGGATCAGAGAATGCACAGTTTGATAGATCTGGGCCATGATCCCAAATTGCTTTCCAGAATGGTTGGGTCAGTTCACAACTCCCCCAATAATGTATGAATCACATTCCCCCCCAACATTCATCATTATCTTTTCCTGTCATCTTAGCCAATCAGAAAGATGTGTAGTGGTACCTTAAGAGTTGTCTTAATTTGCATTTTTCTGATCAATAGTGATTTAGAGCATTTTTTCATATGATTAGAAATGGTTTTAATTTCTTCATCTGAAGATTATCTGGTTATATTCTTTGACCATTTATCAATTGGAGAATGGCTTGTATTGTTATAAATTTGAGTCAGTTCTCTATATATTTTAGAAATGAAGCCTTTATCAAAACTTTTGAATGTAAAAATGGTTTCACACTTTATTGCTTCCCTCCTAATCCTATCTACACTGGTTTTGTTTGAATAAAGACTTTTTAATTTAATATAATCAAAATTATCCATTTTGTGTTCCTTAAGGTGCTCTAGTTCATCTTGGTCACAAATTTTCTTCCTCCTCCACAGATCTGAGAGAAAGACTATCATTTGCTTGTAATATCACTCTTTATGTCTAAATCATGAACTCATTTTGACCTTAGCTTACTATAGGGTGTTAGGTGTGAGTCAATACCTAGTTTCTGCCATACTAATTTCCAATTTTCCTAGATTGTCAAATAGTGAGTTCTTATCCCAGAAACTGAGGTCTTTGGGTTTATCAAACACTAGATTACTATAGTCATCCACTCTTGTGCCTTGTGAATTTAACTTATTCCACCCTTCTTTCAGCTACTCAGCTAGGTACACCTAAGTACACCTTCATTTATATTTTTTAATCTGGGAAATCTATATTTTTGTGAGTATCCATTCATTTCACTTAGATTATCAGATTTATTGGCATACAGTTGGGCAAAATAACTTCTAATTATTGCTCTAATTTCCTTTTCATTGTTGGAAAGTTCACCTTTTTAATTTTTGATATTAATAATTTGATTTTCTCCTTTCTATTTTCTAATCAAATTAACAAAAAATATATCTATTTTGTTGGGATTTTTTTCATAAAACCAACTCTTAGTTTTATTTATTAGTTCAATAGTTTTTTTTTTACTTTCAGTTTTATTAATCTCCCCTTTTATTTTCAGAATTTCAAATTTGGTATTTAATTTGGGTTTTTTAACTTATTCTTTTTCTAGCCTTTTTAATTACATGCCCAATTCATCAATCTCTTTCTCGATTTTATGCAAGTAAGCATTTAAAGATATAAAACTCTCCCTAAGAACTGGTTTGGCTTCATCCCATAAACTTTGGTATGTTGTCTCATTATTGTCATTCTCTTGAATGATTGTGTCTATGATTTGTTGTGTTACCCACTCATTCTTTAATATTAGATTATTTAGTTTCTAATTAATATTTGGTCTATTTTCCTCTGGCTCTTTATTATATATAATTTGTATTGCCTCATGATATGAAAAAGATGCATTTACTATTTCTACTCTGACAGTTTTTAAAGACATATTCATTTCCAGAACATAGTCAATCAAAGGAGGCTAGTCCCACTCACTGTAGTAAGAGGCAAGAGAAACAGGGAAGCAAAAGATAGGGTGATCTGATATCCCATGACCTTTATTTTATACATATGCCTTTTCTTTAGATGGAATATAAGCTTTTTGATGTCAAAGATTGTTTCCTTTTCATTTTTGTATCCTCAATACCTATCAGAATGCTTTACTCATAATAAATTGTTAATCTATGCATCTTGATTTGTAGTGGAGGTCATTCCTCAGTCTCATCTACAAAATGAAGATATTAAACTAGATGTCCTTCTAAGGTTCCTCTCAGCCCTAAATTTATTATTTTAGGATTAAACCAATTGCTGGAATCAACTGAAACTCCAAATCTTTGATCCTATGACAAAATGATTGATTGAATTCTAGCATGATTAGTTTCAGTTCAGATTTCTGCTTTCATTTTCCAAGCTTTGGTAGTGGTATTATGGAAAGAGAATCTATTTTTGTTACTTTGAAAGTAGCCAAAAAGATAAAACTGTTTCAGTATTATGTCAAAATGAAAAATATTTTTCTTTCTTTCTCTTTCTTTTTTCCCTTTTCATTATTTCTTTCTTTCTATCTATCTTTCTATCTTTTTTCCTTCTATCTTCTCTCTTTTGTTCTTCCAAAGTAAATTCTTATTATTTCTGCAATTCCCCTCTTTTGGCTACTACACATATTTTGCTATTTATCTGAATGTATGGGTGTGTGTTTATGCATGGGTGGAAACTCTTAGACTAACATGTTGCTTCATATTTTATGTAAATTTGATTATTTTGGGGAACATTATAGTACCACATGATTTGATATCATTTACCAGAAAGAGGAAATGAAATATTTTTCCTGAAAGAAAAAGGCTCATTAATCTCATTTGATTGCTTGTCCTCACCTAGTTGAGATATGGTGACTCATCATTTAAAATGAGTTTTTCCCTTGCTGAATATCTATTATGTAATTATTGAATGAAAAGAATGTTGTTACAAAATCACCCGGAGTTTCTGAGCAAAGAAATTAACCTACCTCTTAATGGAAAATAAGTGATTATAGGTAAATGTAAGATTATTTGCATATCCTTTGGTACCAATCAATCAGCAAGTTCCTTAAGAGCAAGAATTGAGCTTTTTGCTTTTCTTTATATCCCCATTACTTAGCACAGTGACTGGCAATCAATAAATGCTAGCAAATTATTAAGCATTTATAATATTAGCCAGCATATACATACGTGTTTGTGTGCATAGTGCTTTTAAGGTTGGCAAATGTGTTATTTATATCGTCTTATTTGATGCTCACAACAACCTTCAGAGATTTACTTATCACTCTATGTAACTATTGACATGGATTTAGAGACAATATGGAAGTCAAAGCTTGCTGGGTCTTAAAATAAGGAAAAATGTTATTCAAAACCTCTGATAGAAAGGCCTGGAGAGACTTACATGAGCTGATGCTGAGTGAAATGAGTAGGACCAGTAGATCCTTGTATACTTCAACAACAATACTATATGATCAGTTCTGATGGACGTGGCCCTCTTCAACAATGAGATGAACCAAATCAGTTCCAACAGAACAGTAATGAACTGAACCAGTTACACCCAGCAAAAGAACTCTGGGAGATGACTATGAACCACTACATAGAATTTCCAATCCCTCTAATTTTGTCCCCCTGCATTTTTGATTTCCTTTACAGGCTAATTGTACACTATTTCAAAGTCCGATTCTTTTTGTATAGCAAAACAACTGTTTGGACATGTATACATATATTGTATTTAATTTCTACTTTAACATATTTAACATGTATTGGTCAACCTGTCATCTTGGGGGGGGGAAGAAGGGGAAAAATTAGAACAAAAGGTGTGGCAATTGTCAATGTTGTAAAATTATCCATGCATATATCTGGTAAATAAAAACTATTAAATAAAAAACTTTTTTTCTTGAATAAAGAAAACCTCTGATACCTGCTAGCATTTTAGACTTAAATGAGCCATTTAAAAATTAGTTTTCCCTTTTATAAAATTGAGATAATAGTACTTCACTGGATAGTCATGGTTATACTATATGGACTATATAATAATAGAGGTGCATAGTTAGAGAAGAGACTTTTTAGCAGTTTGCTAACTTTGATATAATTCTGATATAATTTTGAGAGATTCAGCCTCTGACCTGAGGCTTTACCAAGTCAATTCTTTGAGTACATTTATTTCTTTGATCTGTTTGTTTTCAGTGGTAACCTAGTTGCAGAGGCTTTACATTCCCCAACTGAGAGGAGGTAGAATATGTCAAAGGTAGAATATGCCAAAAAGGTTAGGCTCGATATCTGAGAAGGCTTGGATTTGAATCCTGCCTCTGACTTCACTAGCTTCATGATCATGGGGAAATTACTATGAGTTTCTATTTGCTCAGAGTCAAATCTCTAATAAGTGTCTAAGACCAGATTTGAACTCCTGAGAATGAGTTTTCTTGATTCTTTACCCAGTGCTCTACCCACTATACCACATAGCTGCCAATGATACTAATATCCTCTGTTTACAAAAGTGGCTATGAGAACACCACAGGATAAAATCTTCAATGTGATTTAGAAATTTTAAGAACTGTATATGGTGTCCCCAAAGTCTTAGTGTGGTTTTAAGCAACTAAAGTGATCCCAAGCTTAAAACTGACCTGAGATTTTTGGGACTCCTGTGTAAGAAGCAGCAGTGGTCTACCAAATGGAAGGTCAAAGAGCAAGAAGACTGGAGTTAAAGTCTTTCTTCTGACACATACTGGCTAGGGAACTTGGGTAGTGGCCCAATTCTTCTTTATAACTGTGTGTTACAAAGGCTTTCCTTACAGATGTGTAGAAGACTTCTATTCTCTTAAATCAAAGAAAAGATAATTTTAAGTCTTAATAGCATGAAAAGAATTAGTGATACAGTGGATATATTTCAGGAACTCATCCTCTTGAGTTAAAAAATCTGGTGATCTTGGACAAGTCATTTAAACCTATTTGCCTTAGTTTCCTCATTTATAAAATTATCTTGGGGGGAAAAATGGCAAACCACTCCAGTATCTTTGCCAAGAAAATCCTCAAAAGGATCATAAATAGTTGTATGTGACTGAAACAACTGAATAACACCAATAACAAAGAACCAGCAGATGAAGATAGATATCTACTTTGCTCATATTGCAAATTTTATGCAAATAAATATTTGATGCTATCTCACTAACTCATAAATCTGGATGTAAGTGTTTAGTCATGTACCCAAAGAGGATTATAGGCCTGGATAATTTCTTTAAGTTTTTCAATGATTATGAGTCATACCCACTCTGCTTTGATGAAATCACAAAGCATCCAATGATTCTTGTTGCATCAAGTAGCTGAACTATACCTGGTACTATATATGTGCTTTGTGTAACCAGGGAGAAATGTTGAGACAAGCTTTTATTATCAACAAATATGTATTATCATGGTAGTAGGTTCTTTGTGATTTTGTTACAGTTTTTTTTTAATCTACCTATATTCTTAGGGAAAGGCAATATTATATAATGAAAAGGTCAGTCTTAGAATCAGGTAGACTCAGGTTCAATCCTTCTGATACATAATTTGTGACCCTGAACTATAATAATGATAATAATAACTAAGATATATATAACTCTAAGGTTTACAAAGTGTTTTATCTGCATTACCTCATTTTATCTGATCTTCACAGCAACCTTGCATTCATATTAAGTGCTACTTTATCAAATGTAAGAAATGAGACTATCAAATAACAAGCACCTAATACTTTTACTATGTGCTGGGCAATGTGCTAAACTTTGCTAATACAAATAAAAAGCAGAAAGTCCTTGAACTTGAAGAGTTTACATTCTAATGAGGGAAAATAACACATAAAAGGAAAGTGAAAAGTGGGGTAAAGGGATAGAAGTGACAGCAAAGGCACCAGGTACTGGCATAGTAGAGAAAGTCTTGAGGACGGCCTGGAGAAAAATAAGACGGGGCTGACCTGGGAACCCTTCTTAAATGGAGGTTTGGGGGAGGAACTATCCAAGCAGAACTGAGGTTGCTAGAACTGAGAACTCTCATATTTATGATGTGTAAATTCTACAACCAGAATTAGCTTCCGGAAAATAGGACTAAAAGAGGGTAAATGACTGGGCAAAGGGTCATATGGCTAGTTTGTAAATGCCTAAGGCAGAACTTAATGTCAGGTCTTCCCGGCAGAAGTCTATCTTGTCTCATCTTCAAAATTGATCTCATCTAACTTCTCATTTTTTTTTCCTTTTCTCCTAACTCTCTACAATTATAAATTATAAATTAAAGAGAAATTATTTATCTGCATGGAGATGGAGTTTCTACACTGAGAATTCCCTATATAGATGAACTAACATGTTAAAAAAAAACAAAAACAAACAAACAAAAAAAAAAAACTTTAGCTTTTATCAGCAATTGTATTAGTTAACATTTTTAGTCAAATTAAGGTCCTTTTAGGAGTGGGACCTGGACTTGGAAATAGGAATATTGAAGATGTCTGAACATGACTGAAAGGCTTGCCAAAGACAAATTTCACCAGTATTTCAATTTCCCTAGGAGAGAGTTTTATGCAAAAGTGGTTTTGCTGAAATCCTAATCCTTTTTTAAATAGCAGTCTCTTTCAGGTAACAATTACCAACAAGTAAACAATGCTTTTAATCCAAATGATCCCAGCTGTCTGGGAGTCAGCCTTCTATGCAACAAAGGTAACCATGGTTACTTGTTTGCATAACAAGCCACTCATCTGGAACCTGCCTGAAAGTGTGCTCACATTTGGTACCCACAACTATCACAAGAATGACCTCGTACAAGAACAAAGTATTTATAACACATTTGGGTTTCTCTCCTTCAAACTCATACACAGAAAGATCTGGAAGATTCTGACATATTTGTCCTAAGATCATAGGATCACAGAAGCAGAACCAGAATGTATGGCAGATCATGAAACTGGGGATGCTATGTGACACAGTATGGAAAATGCTGCACTCAGATTCAGAAAGATCTAAGTTCAAATCTCACCTAAGACCCTTAGTATCTATGTGACTCTGGGCAAGTCACTTAACCTCTCAGTCAAATCACAAGGTTGTTATAAGGCTCGTGAGAAAATATATTTAAAGTCTTTGCAAATCTGAAAACAATACATAAGGATTATTTCATTATCATTATCATCATCAATCATCATCTTTTACAAAAGTCCAGGAAAAATCACAGGATCCAGTTAGAGTTAAAATGGACCTCAAAGTTCTTCTAGTACAACTTCATAATTTTTTCAGATGATAAAACTGAAGATCAGAGGGTTAAGTGACTAACTAATCTTTAAAAATTATACTGATAGCAATTAAAAGAGGTAGGATCTGAACTCAGGTCCTCTGTTTCCAGGGCCAAATGTTCTGGACAGTCTATTTTCATCAAAGAAAAAAAGGAATTTCCCTCACTTCCATTACATATGACAAGAGAATTTAAATAGTGATGTTGATTCTTTGATTCCTTAAAAAAAAAAAAAATGGTCTTTTATAACAACTTGCTATAGCTTTTTAAAAAACTGCATATTTTCATGATGGATGGCTACCAACCTATCAGGCAAATAATAATAGCTTACTAAATCACTAAAACCTAAAAATCATCCTTCCCAAATTCTTTTTAACTACTACTCCATTTGTTTGGATAGAGTGCTAGACCTAGAATCAAAAAGATTAATCTTCCTTAGTTAACATATGGCCTCAGACACTTACTAGCTGTGTGACTCTGGACAAGTCACTTAACCCTTTTTGCCTCAGTTTCCTCATCTGTAAAGTAAATGGAGATAGAAATGGCAAACTGGTCCAGTATCTCTGCCAAAATAAAAACAAAAAACAAACAAATGGGATCATGAAAAGTTGGTCATGACTGAAGTGACTCAACCACCACCACCATTTGTCTCTAATATTTAAAAATGGAAGGAGGAATTAGACTATGAGATCTTTAGTAAATTATGCTTGATAAATCTTAATCTTTGTTTATTTGAAGAAGTGGATCTATTTTTTCATATATACATATATGTGAATAGCATCTCTCAGTGTGGAAACTCCCTTCATCCACAGATAAACTGCTTTTCTGAAATTTATTCAGTTGAATGGGATATTATAGGCTTATTCTTTAAAGTTAATATAATAAAATTAATATAAAAATAATAATATCGGGTCTACCTCATACCAAGATCAGCTGTCTTTCCCTATAATACTGGCTCTGTGTAAAAAAAAATTGTTATCATCATGAATATTTAGTAAAACATTATAATAATGCAGGTAGAATTGATCTAACATTTTAAGTTTTGCAGATTGCTTTACAAATATTATCTCATTCTATCCTCAAAATAACCTTGCAAGATAGATACTATTATAACCCCAACATACAGAAAAGGAAAATGAAACAGATAGAGGTACAATGACTTGACCAGATTCACATAGTCTTGTTAAGTTCTGGCCTTCCTCGGGGCATTTGTCCTGATTTCCACGAAGCAAGGTATAGGCAAAGAATACATTAATACATATGGAAAGTAGAATACTTAAATTCTAGGCTACCATGGCCATGCTAATACACTATAGGTACTTCTTGGTTCCTTACTCCTCATACTCAGTTTATCTATACTTTATATCCTCCTTTATCAATTGCTGGAATATTGTGTATTTAGGGGTAAAGATCACTGTGACTCATATAAACTAGTTAATCCTTGCTCAAAGCCAGAAAGACCCCAGAAAATTCTCCTGGCATAGTGAATACAATTCCCTTTCTAACTTGGAAGTTTAATTGTTGCCTTCTCTGTTATGATAAAAATTTAATAAAGGACATCATAAATATATAATGTTGCAAAATTAAAAGATTCTTTATACCAAGAGTTCTTTTTTGCATGTCGTGGATTCATTTAGAAGCCTATTAAAACCTATTGATCCTTTTTTAGAATTATACTTTTTTTATTTTGTTTGATTTTTTGAGATTGAGTCTTCCTATTTTACCTAGGCTAGAAGTAGAGCAGTCATCCGTGAGTTTAATCCCACTGCTAATCAGCATGAGAAGTTCTGATCTTCTCTGTTTCCAATTTGGGCTATCTTGCCTCTCCATAATAGGCAGACTAGTATTCTTTTCCTGGGACTCATCAATTTGGTGCCAAACCTATTTTAACTGTATTGCAGCTCAGAACTTCAGAACTCAAACAATCCATGAGCCTCAGCAAACCCCAGTAGTAATAATTATGGATATGTAACATCACATCTGACTATAATAATTTTTGGTATATATATTAAAATATGTAAAATAAATGAGGGAACCAATATGTTAAAACATACATGTACATATAATATATGTGTGTATATGTAGATATGTTAAACATTCACACTTATCTCTGAAATCTATCCATGAATTCTTTGGAAATCCAGGGCCCTCAAGTAAAGAGCCCTGCTCTTTGTAAAGTAGTAAGCCCCCATCCCCATAGTGTGGCAGGTCAATTTAAAGTTGAAATTATTAAAGCTTTAAAAAATTGAGGGTTATTTTATGAAAAACTCCAAAGCCAATAAAAAGGGTCATTTAAATATAATTGCAATGTAATACTAAATCTGCACATTATTAAAACTTTGAGAATAAATGGACTAGGTTCCTCTTTTTTAAAAAAAAAAATATATATATAAGCTAATTAATTTAAATGCATAAAATAATTATTCATTCATTTTAATTTGCTTTTTTCATATGATCATATTTATTTTATAATTCTAACTGTTTTTTCCCATTAAATTGCTTCACAAGTGTTTTCCAGATTACTTTGGGCCCTTCATGCTTGTTGGTCTTAATTTTATTATGGCATCTCACTATTTAAATGTATGAAAATATATTTAACCATTTCTCTGATGAACATTTAGATTATTTCCAAGTTTTATAATTAAGTATATTGCTGCTCTAAAAATCTTTGGACAGTTGCCTCTTTTTATAATACTTTCAGGATAAATTCATAATATGGAATTAGCAGAACAAAGTTTATGATTAACTTTTAATTGCATGCTGTGATTATTGTACAAAAGATCCAAATTTGCAATCCCACTAGCAATAAACAAGTATACCTATTTCTCCACAATACTATCAGCAATAAATTTTATTGCATTGATCAATTTTGACAACTTTAATGGGTGTAATCTAAATAATGTTTAGTTTGGCTTCTTTAGTTCTTTTCCCAACCCAAGACGCCTCCTAGGGACTTTATTATTTGGCTCATGTCTAAAGACTACTTCAGTTCCTATAAAGGTTCAGAAGTTAGGATGATCTGGGTTCAGATCTTGCCAACTTACTATGAACAAATGAATTGAGCTTCAGTTTCTTCATCTGAAAAAAAGAGAATAATCACTAGAGGACCTAATTTATAGGAATGTAATGAAAATCAAATGGGATAATGTAAAGGTTTTTTTTGCAAAGTTTACATCTCTATAAATATCAGTTATTGTTATATGAGGACTCAGGCTATGGGGAAAAAAGTCAGATATGGGGCTAGTTTTTTAAACCTGACAAAGAATGCAAAAACAGTAACCTAAGTTGCAAAATGGCTAAGCCAATTCCTTCTGTCTCTCTAGGGGTCTTATCTGCAATGGAAAAGAATTTATTCTTATCTGGTCAATCAAACACTGTGATAGATCCTGCTTTCCTTAAGGATCCATGCCTTCCAAAATATTAGTGTACCATCCAGAGTAAGACTCTATTATATTATTATGTTATATTGAGAGATGGGGCATTGAGGAACTCAAGGTTACCAGATGGTCTAGAAATCCAACCTTCTAGTGGTTTGCGCATTCCCTTGGGACCCACCCATTCCATATGATTCAATAAAAAAAAAAAAAAAAAAGAAATAGGTTTGGTTTCTTCTCTATAACTATGTTATAGCAATCCTTTTTCTCTCATGTTTCCAAATGATGATACTTAATCTCTTTTTACATCTCCCCATCAACCCATCTCTACACCTGAATCTGTGTCCTCTATGTAGTATTTGTTGTAATATGTGTGTGTGTGTGTGAGAGAGAGAGAGAGAGAGACAGAGAGAGAAAGAGAGAGAGAGACAGAGAAAGAGAGAGAGAGAGAGAGAGAGACAGAGAGAGAAAGAGAGAGAGAGACAGAGAAAGAGAGAGAGAGAGAGAGAGAAAGAGAGAGAGAGAGACAGAGAAAGAGAGAGAGAGAGAGAGAAGATTACTATCTGCCATGTTGGCCTGATTAGTTTTTACCTTATCAAGTATTGACACTAACCTTGAGATATAATTTACTTAGGGGAGTAGCATCCTGGTACCCTAAGTATAAAATCTGACCCTAGAGGAAAGAAGGACTGCTCTTCCACAGGCTTGACTATTGTGCTGACATGACCAACACAGAGGCAGTAAAGATGCATCAAGTGAATCAGTACTATCTTTGCAGAGTATCTTTCCCATGATATAATTAAATGAACTTCCTTTTGTCATTACATAAGCTATGAATGTCTTATTTCATAATAATTCAGAGTCTGAAATAGCAGATTGGCCTGAGTAAGATGTAGCCTAAAACAATTGCTGGTACTTGGCAATACTGGAATAGAATGTTGCACATTGAAATGGGAAAAGGGTAATGAAGAAGAAATTCAATCACATATGTTATCCATACTTCTGCTGATGCTATAGATAGATAGATAGATAGATAGATAGATAGATAGATATAGATATAGATAGATATGAGAGAGCCACACCTTGACTCATATAGGGATTAAAGAGTAAACTGCCTATGGATATTTAACATAAAGAGATAGATTTTAATATGTTCTATGCCTTTAAGAACCATGCCCTGTATGAAATGGAGATTCACAATTTCATATACAGTCCTGTTTTTGTGTTTTGCTCTATGTATTAAAATTATCTTTGTGGGTGTGGATGTCAAAATATTTGGAGACACCTTGTTTTCCCAGAGCTAAGGCCCAGCAAACAGGCTGTGCCCTGAGCTTAACTTAACAACAATCCTTTCCACTTACCCTCTTGATGATCTTATTCTCTGGCAAAATGTATTGCTTTGACCAGAATTAAATGTTTTCTGAGGGATTTTTTATAATTTTCATATTAATCAATGATTGTTAGGGACCTGAGATCCAGAAACAGCTCATATGCTGTAGCAGAAAATGATATCAAATCGCCTGACATTCTCACAATCCCTGTTTCTTATAAGTGTTCAGGTAACTAAACTAAGAGCTATCCTCTTGCTCCTACCAGGGTAACTCTGGTAAAGTACCCAATTCAACAATCACTGTTTTGGATTCCAATTTTGTGGTTTTCAGGGTTAAATACCCTATTCCTGCCCTAAGTCAATTAAGTCCTCCTACTCAGGAGAACATCACTTTGCCTTATTTTGAAATTTAATTTCTTTTTGTGTCCTGACTCTCTTATCTGCCCTTGATTAACATATGTTTTTGTATTTAAATATGTTCAGCATAAAGCCCTGCCCCTCCTTCAAAAAATATATTGAAGATATTAAGTTTCATAAACTGTTATTGGTTGAATTTATATAAATTATATATTTGAAGGGAAGAGTGATCTTCATGACTATCAGATATTTTTAATCTGAATCTGTATTACAGATAATAATGTTATTTTATAAGAACTAAACTGAAATAATTTTGGGGGACTTTCAATATGGTGTTTGGGCAACCACTGGGACCACAAAGACTCTGTAGGGATTCTGGTGCAAAGCTCTGGGGAAAGCATTAACTTGAACCATCATATAATATATGGTGATATAGTACATAATATAATAAAATGTCTTCACAAGGGGCAAGGACTCTGGGCAAGGAGAATTCATATTATCAAGAGAATTTATTCCTTTTCAAACAAATTCAAGAAAGAAGGGTCATCCCTGGATATACTCGATAAAAAATTAGTGGCAGTGTTTTATGATTATAGTTCTTAAAATGTTTTTAATACTGAAAGGGAAGTACACTGAAGTGTAGTGAAGTGCAGTGACTTTTAAAATCAGAATGCAGGTCCAAATCTCAATTAATCTTTCACAAATCATGTCATTCTTTTTGATCTCATCATCTACATACCCTTGAAAGTCCCTATAAATCTATGATTCAATGATATTACAGAGAGACTCAATTAATCCTTTGCCTTAGTGTTTAATATGGAAGATATTAATGAGGTTTCCAGATAAGTTTAAACTATTAAATATTAGTGAATATACAGTATATTCAATAGCCAATTGAAAAAATAAATATAAATAAATCACTGAGAACAGATGGCATCAACCCATGAGTTCAAGAATGGAATTATGGAAATCTTATATACAATGTGCAACTTGTTTTTTTTCCAAACAGTCACTGTACCAGATGCCTGGAGGACTGCCAATGTGATTTCCACTCAAAAGACGGGCTTCAGCAGGGAGCCTGCTAACTACTATAGGATAGAAAGTTCTACCTTCCACATTTGGCAAGCTGGTAGGATCTTTAATATAGTCCACAGTGTATAAGATGAATGAATGTTATCCTTGAGAGCTCAAGGATAAATCTGTAGAAATGAGAATAAAACAGATATTTAAAGTGCCAAGTATTTTTTATCTACTATTATTTTGTGTGACCATTCTAATCCCAGACCCAAACTTGATGCCTTCTTGAACTCTTACTCATTTTGTTCTTCTTTATTCCTGATTTTAATTTCATTTAAATCAGATTTCCTAGGTTCCAAATGTTACTTAATGAGCTTTGTTTATCCTAGATCCTAGTGTCTGTATTTCTGTTACACACACATGTATGTATGCATGTATCTATATACATATATGCATAAATAATGTTATATAAATATATAATTATGCAAGCAAAGAGGTTCTGTTGTTCCATCATTTTTCATCACAAAGATATTGAAGGGGTTTGCCATTTCCTTAACCAGTTCATTTTACAGATGAGGAACTGAAGCAAATGGATTAAGTGACTTGCCCAGGGTCACATAACTAATAAGTATCTCATGAAGATGAGTTTTCCTGTGCAAATACAAATGTATATATATATATATATATTCTACTGGGGACAGATGACATAAAAATAAATGATTTTAATATGTGCTTACATGTCATTTACACATGTTGATATGCACATGTTTCAGTGTGTTTTGTGTTATGTGAATGTACATATACATACACATGCACACACTTCTCAGATTTTAGCATTTCACAGACTCTGGAAACAAGGACTAAATCCTAGAATAATGTAATAGCTTCTTCAGGGCAGAGATTTTTTTTCATTGTATTACATTTCATTTTTATGAAAAGGACACAATTTGAATCACTGGATCAACATACATGGCATGTTGATGAAATTAGAAACCCATGTGAATATATTTTAGTATTATCACTAACAACTAGCACATTATCTTGCTTAGAGGAGATCTCTTTTAAAATAATGTCTTGGAGATTTATTGGATTAGATTGAGTTGGATTAGATTGATTCTGATTTGGTAAATTGGTAAATTTGGTCTTATTTCTTTGATTTATAGTTTGTTGTATGATGAAACAATTTAAAATGACACTGTTGAACTAAAGGAACTATAGGTGTTTAACATGACTGCCAATTTGAAAGACTTAGGAATTAAAAAAAAGAATAAGGATTAACAATGAGTCAAACCTTAGACCTCTTCCTTTGTTTTGTTTTTGTTGGGTGTTGTTTTTTTTTTTTTTAAGTTTATTCCAGAATACAACTCTGGGACACTACCTATTGGTTTTAACATTCATTAACTTGAACTAAGCCTCAATGTTAATTAATTCAGTCCATCAAAGAGGACCTGAGCCTTTTTCCTCACATATTTGTCAGGCATGACCTGTTGCATAAAAGTAATGTGATTTCTTTAAAGGGAAAACAGTTTGACTGAACTAGTAGAGTTCTCTGAGAAGGTGAATTACATTAGCCACAAGGGGGAAACAGTAATTATACATGTCTCAAAGTTTGAAAAAAATCCTTTGAGAATGATCCACGCCAAAGTACAGGCCCAAAAGAGTTGGATCAAGATTATGAAAAAGGAACAAAATATTTAGTGTAGGATGAAGAAAAATACACACATGAGTCCTGCAGTAAGATTTGTTTTATTTGACATTTGTATAAATGTTATAGAAAAAGTGAAACCCCAGATCCAGAGTTCTTGTTTTTATCTAGTGACAATATGATCAGTTCTACTGGATGATTTGAGTTGTATATCAACTGGGAAGCATATCATATTGCCTACACTCCTTTGCTTTTTTATTAAAGGGGTATCTAAATGCTAAGTAAATTGAAATATACATTTCTTAGAGCTCCTGGGTTCAGAGCAGTCTATGTATCATCTGGAGGCTGCCCAAGAAAGGCTGTGGATATCCATCCATGTCAAAGATATTTTATTATGTATTGCTTCTATAATTTCTATGCTAAAAATAAACTGCTACATCTGGTTAAGTATGATCTGCCTGTAAGGAAAAAACTCTATTATGCCAAAATCAAATCATTAGGCCTCAGTGAAAAATAATCACTTCAGAGAAGAAGTAGAGTTTTGACAGGGGAAATGAAGTTTCTGAGATTGTTTTGAGCACATAAATCTATATTAAGCACAAGTTAGTGTGCCCAGAAAAAAAAACTAGTATACTCAGATATAAAAGGTCATCCACTTACAATGGGGAGGGGGGGGAGAGACAGACAGATACAGAGACAGAGAAAGCTTGGCTGTCCTTTAGTACTTCTATTTAATAAGACTGAAGTACCATAGTCATCAAAGTGAATATAGAAATGATCCAAGCATCCTTTCTGATGAAGAGGATCAGTTTAGTGGCTAGTAGTCCCACCTAGTGATTAAACATAGAAATTTTCTTCATAAAAGTTCATCTCTGATAATGCCCTTGATTTTTTTTTTTCCTGAGGCTGGGGTTAAATGACTTGCCCAGGGTCACCCAGCTAGAAAGTGTTAAGTGTCTGAGACCACATTTGAACTCGGGTCCTCCTGAATTCAAGGCTGGTGCTCTATCCACTGCACCACCTAGCTGCCCCTGCCCTTGATTTCTTGATGGCAATAGATGTTCTCACAGTTTCAAAATTTAATGGCTCAAAAATGTAAAATAGATAATTTTGATTATATAAAATTAAAAAGTTTTTGCAAAACAAAACCAATGCAACAAAATTATAAGGAAAGCAGAGAACTAGAAAAAAATTACAACAAACTTCTCTGATAAAGGCCTCATTTCTCAAATATATATAGAATTGAATTAAATTATAAAAATACAAGTTATTCTTCAGTTGATAAATGGTCAAAAGATATGAGCAAGCAGTCTTTAAACAAAGAAATCAAAGCTATCTACAATTATATGAAAACATGCTTTAAATCATTATTGATTAGAGAAATGCAAATTAAAACAACTCTGGCATACAACCTCAGAGTAACTAATATGACAAAAAGGTAAGATGTCAGATGTTGAGAGAGATACAGGGAAGCTAGGACCCTAATGCACTGTTGGTGGAGTTTTGAACTGATCCAACAATTCTGAACACAATTTGTAACTATACCCAATGGGCTATAAAAAAAAATGTGTGCCCCTTTGATCCAACAATACCTCAGGTAGAACTATATCCCAAACAATTCCAACAAAGGGGGAAAGTTTATATTTGTTCAAAAATATTTACAGCAGCTCTTTTTGTGGTGACTAAAAATTGGAAATTGAAGGGATACCCAACAATTGGGGAATGGATGGCTAGCTGTGGTATATGATTATAGTGGAATATACTATATTGTACTATAAAAAATGACAAGTAGGATGATTTCAGGAAAACCTGGAAAGATTCACATGAACTGATATATAGTGAAATGAAAAGAAGCAGGAAAATATTGTACACAATAACAGCAAAAATGAAGAACTCTATGAATAACTTAGCTATTCTCAGTAATACAACAAGCCAAGACAATCCCAAAGGACTAAGGATGAAGCATTCTATCTAGAAATATAACTGATATTTTTGAATACATATTGAAGCATGCTATTTTTCACTTTCTTTTTTTTTTTTGTTTTGAGTCTTCTGTTACAAAATTATGAATATGGAAATATTTTACAAAACTGAAGTTATAATCTACATTTGATTGCTTACTGCCACAGGAAGGGGAGAGGAAATAAAGGAAGGAAGAAATAGAAATCGGAACTCCAAAGGAAAACTGTTTTTGTCTGGAAAGACTTACATGAACTGATGCTAAAAGAAGTGAGGAAAACTAAGAGAACATTGTACATAGCAACAACAAGATTATGTGATAACCAACTGTGATGAATTTGGCTCTTTTCAATAGAGAGGTGATTCAAGACAATTCCAATAGATTTGTGTTGGAGAGAGTCACCTGCATCCAGAGAGAGAACTATGGGGAATGAATGTGGATCACAACATAGTATTTTCACCTTTTTGTTGTTGTTGCCATTGATTTGCTTGTTTTTTTTTTCCTTGTGTTTTTCCCCTTTTGATCTGATTTTTCTTGCATAGCATGACAAATGTCAAAATATGTTTAGAAGAATTACCCATGTTGAACTTATATTGGATTCCTTGTTGTCTAAGGGAAGAGAAAGGAGGGAAGGAAGGAAGAAAAATTTAGAACATTAAGTTTTATAAGGGCAAATATTGAAAACTCTGCATGTATTTTGAAAAATAGAAAGCTTTTATAATTTTTTTAAATTTAAAAAAAGAAAATGACATCTTAAAGAAAAAAAGTTTTTAACGTAATATAAGCAAAAGAATCAATAAAAATATTTTAATTAAAAATAAATATTTTTAAGAGTGAAAATCATGTGTTACCTACAGGGCAAAAGAGAGAAGATACTGAGTATAAAAAAAGGTATTAGACTATTACAAATGTTTAATTATCCAAGATGAAACATCAAATATCATTCACATGTGTAATCAAATAGGCAGATGAGTAAGTTATATGATAAATCTAAGAGTTATTGAATGCCCAATCCAACTATACTTGCTACTTGGTTATTTCAGTTATGCGCAACTCATAATCACATTTGGGGTTTTTTTGGCAAAGACACTGAAGTAATTTACCATTTCTTTCTCTAGTTAATTGTACAAATGAGAAAACTGAGGCAAAGGGGGTTAAGTGACTTGCCTGGTGATACAGAATGTCTGAGGTCAAATTTGAAATCAGGAAGATGAGTCTTTCTAACATCAGAACCAGAATTCTATCCACTGTATCAGCTAAATGAAGATTTCTAGCATAATGAGTAGAGTACCTACGCAGGATTTATGAAAATATACAAGTAACAGTCCCACAGAGTAAAAAGGCAAGGAAGGATTAAGAGCAGTACTGATGAAAAGAATCTCTGAATTACAAAAGTATGCTTTACAACTCAGCAAACGAATATGTAATGATTCAGTGTATTCACCTAAAGACATCAACCATTTAAACTAACAAGCCAAAAAAATTACACCAATGAGAAAGATATAGGAGCAAAAGATTATAATTTTATAATTCATCACAATATTTCATGCAGTGGTAGTTTCTAGATACAAACTATAGTGACTTGTGCATAATGCCCCAAAGAGGTAGTATTAGCCAAGATATAAATAAGTTCAAAAGTTTTAGATAAATTCACAAATAATAAGGAATCAAGAGGAATTTATTATGATTATATCCTTAACATTATGAATCTAATACTATGTATCTCTGAATGCACACAGATTAGTGAAATGATTAGACCATAAATCCATCATAGTCTTATATTATGTCCATTTACTGAGCCATGTTGCTAAACTAAATGTATATATCATTGATGGCATTGTGCAAAAGAAATGGTAGTGAGTTTGAAAATCTGAATAAAGTTTTCAAATTAAATTTAACCAAAGGGAAAATTAGATTTGAACACATCTTTTTGATAGTACAAATATCCAACTGTGTCTTAATCTGACTGCTACTATACAATGAATTTCAACTATATTCTACCTTCCAAATGGATAAAGGGAAATAAATCAGTAGTGAATGAAATAAATCAAAAACTGTTGCAATAACTATTTTACATTTTTGAGCCATTTCATTATGATGGAAACTGTGAGAGCTTCTATAGAACACCACTTATTATTCTCAAAAGGAAATAAAAATTGTAAGGAGTAATTCATACCTTACATTTGTGCAATGTTTTGTGGTTGACATATAAAGAACTTTCATGTGTAGGATGCTCATGAATGTGATTCAAGATTCTGACAATTACATGAGCATTTCAGAATTCCCAACTCCTATGAGGTCAACAGAACCAGTGCTCCATAAGGTTTGAGAAGGATAACTCCCTTTACACATATATTATTATAAGTTCAAATACATCTACCAGACATTCAAGACTTTATAAAATATCTGTTGCTTCCTATATCACTGATCCTGTTATTGTTTAAAGGCCAGGACATGACAACATACAACTATGAAGCCATGGTATCAGATGCTGTACTACTATACCAATTGTTTTAGAAGGGGTTCAAACTGTTTTAGCACAAAATGGAACACCCAAAGTTACAGTGTTTAAATCAAAAGGTTGATTTAACTGAAGTTCTAACCTCATATGGCAAAGAAAATCCTTAGGTCTTCCATTATAAACAAAGGCAAGTTCAATTACTATGGATGGAGTTAGCCCATACTGTCATAGTCAGGTCTGAGGATCTCTTGACTATAGGTAGACTATCCCTTAGATATTCCTCAAAGGGCCTCTCTGTATCAAATCCTAAAAGCGCCTGAACCTTGAGCCACAAATTTAGAGAAAATTCTTCCACCAATTGTACATCATTCATTATCCAACCTTACAATCCTACCCTACTATAAGGAAGGAAGGAGAAAGAAAGGGAAAAGAAAAGAGGCAGGCAGGCAGGAAACAAAGAAAGGAAGGAAGGAAGGAAGGAAGGAAGGAAGGAAGGAAGGAAGGAAGGAAGGAAGGAAGGAAGGAAGGAAGGAAGGAAGGAAGGAAGGAAGGAAGGAAGGAAGGAAGGAAGAAAGGAAGGAGGGAGGGAGGGAGGGAGGGAGAGAGGGAGGGAAGGAAGGAAGGAAGAAAGGAAGGAAGGAAGGAAGGAAGGAAGGAAGGAAGGAAGGAAGGAAGGAAGGAAGGAAGGAAGGAAGGAAGGAAGGAAGGAGGGAGGGAGGGAGGGAGGGAGGGAGGGAAGGAAGGAAGGAAGGAAGAAAGGAAGGAAGGAAGGAAGGAGGGAGGGAGGGAGGGAGGGAGGGAGGGAGGGAAGGAAGGAAGGAAGGAGGGAGGGAGGGAGGGAGGGAGGGAGGGAGGGAGGGAGGGAGGGAAGGAAGGAAGGAAGGAAGGAAGGAAGGAAGGAAGGAAGGAAGGAAGGAAGGAAGGAAAGAGGGAGGGAGGGAGGGAGGGAAGGAAGGGAGGGAGGGAGGGAGGGAAGGAAGGAAGGAAGGAAGGAAGGAAGGAAGGAAGGAAGGAAGGAAGGAAGGAAGGAAGGAAGGAAGGAAGGAAGGAAGGAAGGAAGGAAGGAGGGAGGGAGGGAGGGAGGGAGGGAAGGAAGGAAGGAAGGAAGGAAGGAAGGAAGGAAGGAAGGAAGGAAGGAAAGAGGGAGGGAGGGAGGGAGGGAAGGAAGGAAGGAAGGAAGGAAGGAAGGAAGGAAGGAAGGAAGGAAGGAAGGAAGGAAGGAAGGAAGGAAGGAAGGAAGGAAGGAAGGAGGGAGGGAGGGAGGGAGGGAGGGAAGGAAGGAAGGAAGGAGGGAGGGAGGGAGGGAGGGAGGGAGGGAGGGAGGGAAGGAAGGAAGGAAGGAAGGAAGGAAGGAAGGAAGGAAGGAGGGAGAGAGGGAGGGAGGGAGGGAGGGAGGGAAGGAAGGAAGGAAGGAAGGAAGGAAGGAAGGAAGGAAGGAAGGAAGGAAGGAAGGAAGGAAGGAAGGAAGGAAGGAAGGAAGGAAGGAAGGAAGGAAGGAAGGAAGGAAGGAAGGAAGGAAGGAAGGAAGGAGGGAGAGAGGGAGGGAGGGAGGGAGGGAGGGAAGGAAGGAAGGAAGGAAGGAAGGAAGGAAGGAAGGAAGGAAGGAAGGAAGGAAGGAAGGAAGGAAGGAAGGAAGGAGGGAGAGAGGGAGGGAGGGAGGGAGGGAGGGAAGGAAGGAAGGAAGGACGGAGGGAGGGAGGGAGGGAGGGAGGGAGGGAGGGAGGGAGGGAAGGAAGGAAGGAAGGAAGGAAGGAAGGAAGGAAGGAAGGAAGGAAGGAAGGAAGGAAGGAAGGAAGGAAGGAAGGAAGGAAGGAAGGAAGGAAAGAGAGAGAAAGGGAATTAGGGAGGAAAGAAGGCAGGAAGGGAGGGAAGGAATAGTCATAAAATGAGAAAAACATTCCATTTCATCATTTTTGTGTGCAGATGAAAAATCAAAGTTCTTTGGATATTTTCTATTTACAATATGTTTACTCATCACTAATCAAAGCAGATTGATCCATTCCACTTTCTGCTCTTTATTTGAAAAAAAAAAAAAAAAAAAAAAGGTTGGGGTGGGGGAGTGGAGTTTAAAGAATTTACTAGTCTGCAACTAGGGCAATCAAGAATAAAGAAGCTATCTATGAATGTAAAATAGGGAGACTGTAAATGAATAAAAGGGAAAGACTTCTGCCTAAAGAAATGAAGATTAAAAAGATAAAGACAGACCCTATAATGGAGAGAAACCAACATTCCCTCTCAGGTCTTGCTACTGAGGTATATTTATTGGGCAGAATAGAATGATTCAGATGTGTTCCACTGAAAATGTTGCAACAAATCATAGAAAGTTTTGGCCAGGCTATAATTAAGGAAGGGGGTAAGAGGGGAGAAAAAAACCAAAGGCTTCATTAACTCTATATTAACTCATATACTTCCTAAAATGTACTGTGAATTACTGCAAAATTCACTTTATTGAAAACACATACATTTAGTCCTCTATTGACATGGGATGATCATGTGATAATTTGCCATGACAAAATTTAACTTATTTAGCTCCTCCAGCCTAGTCCTTCATCTTGTATTTACACTGACTTTGTAGGATTCTCAATGTGTAATTTCTAAGGTAGCTCTCAAAATGAGAGCTCATAGGTCCCTGCTGTTTTCTCTCCCTTTAACAGTCACCTTTAGCTCTTAGTAAAAGACTTTTGCTAAAATGATATAGTAATAACAGTATCTGTAAAACATTCCCCACCAGAAATCTGGATGCTGACTCACAAGTATTTGCAAAATCTAAGGAAAGAGCAGAATCAAACTTAGACAACAATAGTAGTGAGATATATATTTAGGGAATACATATGGCCAAGACAAAGCAATAATGCAGAGCCTTTATTTTCCTTCCCTTTTCATAGAGACCTAACCTAATTTTTCCATGAGTCCAGCATGCCCTATGCATTACTCTGATGGGCTTTCACGGGATCTGTAATTCTCACTTGCCAAGACTAGCTCTTTCTTGAGCCCTCATACAAATGGCCTAAATTATTCTGGGCTACCAGATTGGCTTTATACATTTCTAGTAATTCTATCCAAACACTTTGTAAGATTAGCACAAACACAAAAACTAAAACAAGTCCCATCTCTGATGACTAAAATCCTGTTCCTAGAAGTGCCTCAAGAGACGACTCCTCTGTAATTGTGTTTGTAGAGTGTGTAGATACTTCCTGCTGAATTCAGGATCTCCTACTGGATGAGTAGTTTCCTTTTAAAAGTAATACAACCAGTGGAGTGAGGTAAGAAAGCTTCCTTTCCTCCTCCACTTCTGGTTCCCAGCATGAACTTCTCCAATTGCTAAATTCAACCACGGCTTTGCTATTTTAAGCTTGTCAAAGATGTGTCTAATTTTTGCTTGCTCCTTTTAATTCTATCAGAGAAAGGTATTCACACTTCACAAAGTGAACACTGAGGTTAGCAATTTGTTAACACATTAACATCTCATTATCTATATTATCTACTCTGTTTTCCGTGACTGAATTATTTTAGGGGGAAAATGAATAAAAAGCTCTCTTCTATTTGAAAATCAGCTTTTAACTGAGTCAGAATCATTTCTGTAGTTTTCAATATTTAATTTTTTAAAACTATTTTTTTCAAATATAGAAACTTAACTTTGTGTTAGTGTTACATGTTGTTGAGATTGAATTTCTAGAAATTTATAAAGTCTATCTTGTAGCCCAGAATAACCTAGGCCATTTGTTTGATAAACTGTCTCTCCTCTAGACAGCCTCTACCTCCTAAGAGCTTGTTCTGGGTTTGACCTAATTCCCTTGATATTTTAGATTCAATACTTGAACAAAATGAGACACTCTAGGTCATTCAACATTTAAAAAAAAAAAAAGGTTTATTGAGTCGTAACAAGAGAATGATACTCAACAAGGATAGTCCTTGAGGTGCATCAACTGAATGAAGTTCTTTTTGAGATCAGCCAGTAAAGCAAATCAGAGTTCCTCCAACTCCAAGTGGCTACTTGGCACTCAGGCAATAAGAAAATAATTTTAACATTGTTAAGCCATTAGTTTTCTGAATCAACTAAGTATTGAGGAAAGTCTTAGTGTCTTCTAAACTTAGGAAAACTAGGTTAACCTGCATGGAAGGAATTGAGACAAAGATCCTGACATGATTCTAGGGATGATTGGATACAGATACTTGGGAGGTAATGAAATACCTCTTTTTTCTGATTTCAGGAAATTTCACCAGTCTAAGTCTGAAACCTCTTTTAATCCTAGTGCACAATTTCATTCTCAATACTGGACTGCTCTGGCTGACTCCTGGCCTGACCCAGCTTTCAGTGTTAACAGACCTCTGGATCTGTCTCCCTATACCAAGCTGAGCTGAACAAGAGACTCCCAGAGACTTTTTCTGCATATTGCCATGAGGATTCATTCAATCTGGTACTTTTTCTAGATCTGTTAGGAGTTCCTAGAGAGAAATTCATTATATTGCTATATATCATTCCTTTATCTTGGCTCCATCTCCTACTTATACATTTTCAATCCAATAAATTATTACTACTAATATAATACATTGAAAAGCTAATACGTAAGCACTGATGGAACCCAGTGACTGCAAGGATGATAATTAACTGTTTTGTATTTCACTTCTGAACTGGCATTATCCAGCCAGACAAGAAGTGGGGTCTTCCTTCCAGTGGCTTCCTTGTTCTATATCAATGATCTCCCTGTTTGGTTTATATTGTTTTTTGTTATTGTTGTTTAGTAGCTTTTTAGTTGTGTCCAATTCTTCAGGAGCCCTTTTAGGGTTTTCCTGGCAAAGACACTGGAGTGATTTGTCACATCTTACATCTTACTCTTAGTAAGCTCACATCTTAACTTTTCAAAAGCTGTCTAAAAAACTTCTAAAACCACCTTTTCTATCCTAGCATGACACCTCACATCATCAACTTTTCCAATTAATCAAACAATCAAGAGAACTCAACCCATGAATGAGTCACTTAATACTGACAGGAAGAAAATATCGATGCATGGTCCAATTTCCACATAGTCTATTAGGAATAGTGCCTGCTCAGAAAGGGAGGGAAGTCTATGCCTTTGAATGAAATACCCTGAGAGAGAGGAATGTTACATTAGCATGACTCATTCTTGTTGAATCCATGCTATATTATAATAATTACCATTTTCCTTTCTAAAATTCTAATAAACTACATCTTTTGAAAATAATTTGTTCATTTGCTTTAACCACTTAATCATGATAAATTTGTGCTAATTCCCTACATATCTTGAATCACAGATTTTTGTCAGAAAAGGATGATGCAAATATTTTTCCAATTTAATAGTTTCCTTTATTATCCAACCCATATTGATTTTTATATATGGAAAGATTTATTAATTTCATTTAATCAAAATGAATTATTATTTCTTATTTTTTATATTCTTTATCCCTTCTTTGATTAAGTCAAATAAGTTTAGCTGAGGGAATTGTGAGAATTGAGTGAACAACACTGACTCCATCTTGTGACTTAATTTTGGAAATTGCTCAGTTTTCTTTCTATTCAATTATGGGTCCATTCCAATTTCTGTCTTGTGAGAAAACTTTATTCAATTATGGGAGTTGTGAGAAAACTTTGTTTTATTGTTTGAACCAAGCTCTACACATCTGAGAAGCTAAACCACCTTGACTTGCTGCTTCAGGACTCTTAATTAGGGACCTAAGTTATGCTGATAGAAGGAGAAGAATGAGAAGAAGGAGAAGAAGGAGAAGAAGGAGAAGGAGAAGGAGAAGGAGGAGAAGGAGAAGGAGAAGAAGGAGAAGGAGGAGGAGGAGGAGAAGAAGAAGAAGAAGAAGAAGAAGAAGAAGAAGAAGAAGAAGAAGAAGAAGAAGAAGAAGAAGAAGAAGAAGAAGAAGAAGAAGAAGAAGAAGAAGAAGAAGAAGAAGAAGAAGAAGAAGAAGAAGAAGAAGAAGAAGAAGAAGAAGAAGAAGAAGAAGAAGAAGAAGAAGAAGAAGAAGAAGAAGAAGAAGAAGAAGAAGAAGAAGAAGAAGAAGAAGAAGAAGAAGAAGAAGAAGAAGAAGAAGAAGAAGGGGGGTAGTACAATAGATTGATTCTTGACCTGGAGTTTAAAAGACCCAAGTTTAAATTCTACTTTAGAAACTTAGAGTCTATGTGACTCTGGGCAAGTCACTTAATTTGCCTTAGTTTCCTCCTCTGCAAAGTTGAGATAATAACAGTGCTTATCTCACAGGGTTAATGTAAGTATAGGAAAATATATTTGTAAAGCACTTTGCAAATTATAGAGAGCAAGAGATTAGAGGTAATCGTAAAATTTGTAGAAAGTCAGCAGGGCAAAAGTAGAATGTAGCATATTTCCACAAAAGTGATTTAAATGACATTATTTGGGAAATATATGATCAGATTTGCATTTGGGTCAAATAGTGAAAGTGAGGGATCCTGTATAAAGTAGTGGCACAAGGGCTTCAAAACCAGTGGTATCAAACTCAAATTGAAATGGACACCACTAAATCATACATAAGGAACACTTTGATTCATGACATGATTTAGATTTTAAATATTATCTATGTTGTATTTTATTTATTTTATTAAATAGAAGATGTATAATCTGAAGGCTGGGTATAGTTCTCCTTTGGTCTAGCAGACAATTCTAAGTATGTTAGGTAGATACTTTATGGATACTTTCCAGGAGAACATGACCATGGATCTCACAGGATAAGAAATTATAAATGGGTTGTAACCTCCACCAATGAGGGAATACCTATATTGAAGAGATCATGAACCTGTCTGACTTTGGTTATCACTTAACTTCCTTAAGTCTAAGTTTCCTTATCTATGAAAAGAGGAGATTGGACTCAACACCATCTAAGGAAATTTCTAACTCCATTTCTATGATCCTATGATCTATTAAGTTTAAAAGTAACAATTATCATCATTTACTGGATCTGGGGGTGGAGGGATTTAGGGCACTTATGTACTAAGACTGGAAGATTCTGGACTCAAAAATGAGATGTTAAGCTCCCATTCTAACATATGGCTTATTTTATTGCCACTAGAATAACCCTATGAAAAATTATTTAAAACTTGAATTTTAGTTTGTATAAAGGAAGAAATAGAAATATACTTATTTATAATGTAAATCAGGAAAGGGAAAGGTATTTATTTCCTACACATAAATATTTAACATCATAAACTCTCATTAACAAACCCTCTTAAACAAAAAATAATGGCATAATTATTTTTATGCTCTCCCAGATGGAAACTAAAATATAACATTAGCCATGTACATGAATAAAATTGTAATATTTCACCTCAGCTCTATATTCTCCAGACAATTTCCTCATGGTTCATGTATTCTGTAATGTTTGGCTCTGAGACTGACCTCTTTGCCCTGCTGGTGATATCCTGAGCAATGAAATCCCTCCTCCTGTTATGATTAAAGGATCCAGGATCTCCACCCTCTTGAACTTTCCACGTAATATGGAACAATTCCACCTCAAGATCAATATTTTTGTTTTTGTTTTTGTTTTTAATCTACATTAGTAAAAGGGAACCCAAAGCAGAAAAAAAATCCAAAGATCTCAAGGTCATCTCCCTAGTTGAATGCCAATTATAGTTGCTTAATAAATGTTCATCATTTCTCTCAGAATGGAGAAAGAGGAAATTAATTTTCTCTCTCTACCTTTTGGGGATATACTTGAATGGTAGTGACATGATCTGGAGTCAAGAAAAGAGATCACTTATAAAGATTTTCTGAATCATCAGATCTTCCACCTCAATGTCTAATAAAGAAAGTACTTTGTCATCTTCAACATCCTGGAAGTAAATGTGACACAAACCCCAAAGTCCATTGATATGGAACTCTTTCTTTATTGGTAGAGATCAATGCTCCAAGTCTGCATGAAAAGCAGGGCAGAGATCCTGCAGGCAGAAGAGAGAGATCCAGATTCTTCTAGCGTACAGTTTCAAAAAAGATGTGTGATGGTGAGTGAGAAAAAGATTCTGGGAAGAAGCCATCATGTTTCTATCCTCAGCTTGCTGTACTAGAGACTTGAGGGAACTTTCCCCTTGAATGAGTTCTGGGACTCTAGAGTGCCATATAGCAAGCTGAGCACAGGAGTTGCCAGCTTCTCTCAGGTTGGCTTCTTCCCAGAGTTTTTCTCTCTTCAACAATCAGAAAAGAAATTGGAATCATACATTTTTTCTCTCAAAGTTAGAAACTAGAAGAATGCAGATCCCTCTCCTCTCTCACTCTCACCAGCTCTGCCCCATCCCTCACCCAAACACAAGAAATGATGTCTAACCAGTGAGGAAAGAGTCCCATACCAGTAAGCTTCCAGGCTTGAGGAACATGTACAAATATTTAACATGCAGCTTTAGCAAGTCTCAGTCATATCAGTTTAGTAAATGTTCTCTGAGGTAAGCAAGAACTGATACAGAGAGGTTTGATGGTTCAATTCTGGGATTAGAACAAAATGAGATCTTTATGTACCATTTAGATAGTAATAAAAGGAAATGCACTAACTCATCATTTGGAAAGGATAGAAAAGACACAATATTGATTCAGTTGAGCACAGCTTCCCTGCCTCTTCAAGTCTAAACAAAAGAGTTACTCTTTATATATTTTCTTTATAAAAAAAATTGTGTTGCTGTTCAGTTATTTTTCAGTCATGTCTGATTCGTTTGAGGTTTTCCTGACAAAAATACTAGAGTGACTTGCCATTTCATTCTCCAGCTTACTTATTTTTACTGATGAGGAATTAACACAAAGGTAAGTGATTTCTCCAGGGTCATAGAGCTCATATATGTCTGAGGCTGGATTTGGATGGTCTTCCTGATTCTAGCACTGATGCTCTATCCACTGCACCATTTTGCTATCCTCCCTTTTTTTACTTAGGCCTTCAGAAATGGCTTCTTCCTTACATTCATGGTTCAAACTTGGTTTTATCTTATGGACCAATCTCAAGGTTAGTTTTAATATTGTGTTATAGAAAGGAAGAAAAAAACAAGACTAGTCTATGTGAAGTAGGACTCTAGAAAAAAAAATGTTGTCCTACTCATGTTAGTTTAATTTAATGCATGGAATATAGTCCCTGCTAAATAACTGCTTGTTGAATTATAATCATATAATACAGGGATTCTGTATTTCCTTCTTTCTATTTTATTCTATTTATAAAGGAGGTAGGAAAGAGAAAAAAATAATGCTGGATTATTGAAAATGATGTTCTTAAAATTAAAAAAATCTTCTTAGTCTCTGTAACAGAGACCCTAGATATTGTTCCTATCATATTCCACCACTTGGTGATAAATTATCTAGATGATTTTCTACCATTTAAAGATTTTGAGGCTGTTATGAGATAACTACCTCATTGATACAAGATTGGCTTAAGCTGTACTAGAAGAGAAGAAAAATTAAAACAAAAATACCCATGAAATCCAGAAATGTAGTGGTCCTATCAAAGAATGATAGAATATGGAGAACAGAAACTTTCAGAAATCAAAAACTCTCTACCCTCCCCACCTTCAGAAGAACTCCATCTCATATCTTAATAATCTAGTCTGTGTGATTGGTGATTGTAAATCTTTGTAGCTTATAATGGGGTCTCCCTATGTAAAGCAGTGACAATGAACAGAAGAACCAAGAACAATAGGATTTTTATGTTGATGATGACACAATAACTGATACTTACCACAGATCACGGTCATAGCTGAGAGGACCTTACCCTCTTGTGTAGAACCTGCCCTAGCGCCCTGATCAATATTTATTTGTCCTACACTACCACCCACTCATTGTTTCTACCAGCCAGGACCTTGACCTTTCTTTGAGTTCCATGAATTTTTATCTCTTTTGAGTACTCTAGTACAGAACTACCTCATTTTTTTCATAGGGTCTTGATAAATAATCTTACATACTTAACTGTTGCTAAGAAAAAAAACAGCTTATAAAAACTGCATCCCTTGGTCCTCTAACTTTTTTCCTTGGAAGGAGTTGTCTGTCAAATACTAGGTACTGTACTGACATCGATGCAAAAAGATTTTCTCTCTTCCAGATTACAACAAAGGACTATGATGGAGCCGATATGTAGCCTAGGAGCCCATCCTGCCAGAGCCCCCCAGCACTGCCCATATCACCACTTCCACTCAGGCATGTAATTCTACCCACTATGCAGAGATAAATAAGCCTGCAGCATTCTAGATCTAGGTCATTACCACAAAAGCTGACACTACCTTGCTGGGGCTAAGTACTGTCTGTCTGCCTACTGATGCTTCCCTATACTGGGGAATACTAATGGTATCCATGAGTGAAAGTAAAAATGTTCATGGATGCTGCCATTGCCTCCTAGTCCTGGCCCTAAGGCCGCAGGCCCTGTGATTGCTGGAGGCTGAGCTCCATCAGTAATCTTTAACTAAAAGACACAGGAGCTGCTAATTTCTTAACCTGACAAGGCTGCCACCAAGGCCAGGAGTTTCCAGCTCCAGATGGCTCCCTTTCCTTAAGTTAAGAACACAAAAAAGGTATCCAGAGAATCCTCTGGATTATAGTATCAAACTCAGATAAAACAGAATTCTACTGCCACATATTAGCTACAAATGAATATTGCCTGTGTTTTATGGTATTTTATTAATTTTATCAAAAATTTACCAAATTCATTTTCATATGATTTAGTCACCCTACACTCATAGTATTAAGGGTGAGAAGTTTCATTGAATTAGCCATTACAGATGCTCTAGATGAGATGTGCAAATAGTCATCATTTCTGTTGGATTGGAAGAGTTAATGCATACCTAAGAGTAACCAGTCATTCATTGGGGCCCACCTTACAGGTAACCTGTACCTACCCCTTATTAGATATCATTTAAGAGAGTTATACTTAATAGGAGAGAAAAGTACAAGCTAGTTCTCTTCTTAATTTAATTTTCTTACCTGCCAAATCAATATGATGCATTTGGCATATTTGTCCATATTCCCAGTTTTGAAAAATTCTCTATATTCCTGGGTAGGACCAAGCAATGCTTTTTCAAGCTCCTCTCCTAGTGCCTTGCACCAAAGACTCCCAGGAAACTCCATCTGTCTTGATTTCCAATCATCTATAAAATGCTATATAAAAAGTCCTAAACAATTCATTCTTCACAATTAGAAGAAAAATTTAAAACTATTGTCACTATTCAGTACTCAGCCCTATCACAAGTAGTAGACCTAAAGATCACAATCAATCTCAAAATACAAAAGGTATACAAACTCTGAACCTGATTAGTGTACTGGTATTAAATCCTAAGTGACAGCAAATAGAGAAAGGAATTTCCATTTGGACCTTGTTGGAGGTACCCTGCACTCTCAGTGCAGCTTTAATTTTGGTACAATATGAAGCACTTACAAGTCATTGAAAAGTTGTCTTAAAGGAGTTGTGCTATTGTATATTGTTGTTGTTCAATTGTTTTAATCATTTCTGACTCTTCATGACCCCATTTGAGATTTTCTTGACAAAGATTCAGAAATGGTTTATTATGTCTTTCTCCAGCTCATTTCCCAGATGGGGAATGAAAGTAAAAAAATGTTAAGTGACATGTTCAGGGTCACAGAGTTAGTAAATGTCTGAGGCCAGATTTGAATTCAAGAAAATAAGTCTTCCTGACTTCAGACCTGGACTTCTATCCACTATACCACCTAGCTGTAAAAAGGCTAAAAGTAAATGGAATTTTACTTTGCCCTAAAACAGCAAGAATTGAAACTAGGATATACTGACACTTAGACTCTCTGGACCCCTTATCTCCCCATGGAAATCCATCTGGTCATTAAAGCAAGATATGGCTCACATGATTTTCAGAAATCCACCTAATTAGGGGGTTTTCAATAGCATTTGGGTGGGACTATTATATCTCTGGTAACCAGAAAGCTGAATCAGAGAAAGAAGGACAAATTAAGTCCTAAGAATGTTTTGTTTGTTTTTTAAGAAAAATTAATCCCTGTAGAAAGAAGGAAGGAGGATACATGAAACTAAAGCACTTTGTGGAAAAATGTTAGAAGATTTTAGTCCGAGTGATACAAGGTTGTCCACTATCATCATTACTAATCAACATTGTACTAGAAACGCTAGCCTTGGCAATAAGAACCGAGAAAGAGATTCAAGGAATTAGAGTAGGAAATGAGGAAATCAAACTATCACTATCTGCAGATGACATGATGGTATACTTAGAGAACCCCAAAGACTCTGCTAAAAAGCTATTAGAAATAATTCAGAACTTTAGCAAAGTTGCAGGATACAAAATAAATTCACATAAATCCTCAGCATTTTTATACATTACTAACACAATCCAACAGCAAGAGATACAAAGAGAAATTCCATTCAAAATAACGGTCGATAGTATAAAATATTGGGAATATATCTACCAAAGGAAAGTTAGGAATTATATGAGCAAAATTACAAAACACTTGCCACAAAAATAAAGTCAGATTTAAATAATTGGAAAGACATTGAGTGCTCTTGGATAGGCCAAGCGAATATAATTAAGATGACAATACTCGCTAAACTAATCTATTTATTTAGTGCTATACAAATCAGACTCCCAAGAAACTATTTTAATGACCTAGAAAAAATAACAACAAAATTCATATGGAAGAACAAAAGGTTGAGAATTTCAAGGGAAGTAATGAAAAAAAAAAAATCAAATGAAGGTGGCCTAGCTGTACCTGATCTAGAACTATATTATAAAGCAGCAGTCACCAAAACCATTTGGTATTGGCTAAGAAATAGACTAGTTGATCAGTGGAATAGGTTAGGTTCACAGGACAAGATAGTGAATAAAAATAGCAATCTAGTGTTTGACAAACCCAAAGATCCCAACTTCTGGGATAAGAATTCATTATTTGACAAAAATTGCTGGGAAAATTGGAAATTAGTATGGCAGAAACGAGGCATGGACCCACATTTAACACCACTTACTAAGATAAGATCAAAATGGGTCCAAGATTTAGGCATAAAGAACGAGATCATAAATAAATTAGAGGAACATAGGATAGTTTGCCTCTCAGACTTGTGGAGGAAGAAGGAATTTGTGACCAAAGGAGAACTAGAGATCATTATTGATCACAAAATAGAAAATTTTGATTACATCAAATTAAAAAGCTTTTGCACAAACAAAACTAATGCAAACAAGATTAGAAGGGAAGTAACAAATTGGGAAAACATTTTTACAGTTAAAGGTTCTGATAAAGGCCTCATCTCCAAAATATACAGAGAATTGACTTTAATTTATAAGAAATCAAGACATTCTCCAACTGATAAATGGTGAAAGGATATGAACAGACAATTTTCAGATGATTAAATTGAAACTATTTCCACTCATATGAAAGAGTGTTCCAAATCACTATTGATCAGTGAAATGCAAATTAAGACAACTCTGAGGTACACACTACACACAGATTGGCTAAGATGACAGGAACAAATAATGATGAATGTTGGAGGGGCTGTGGGAAAACTGGGACACTAATAATACATTGTTGGTGGAGTTGTGAAAGAATCCAACCATTCTGGAGAGCAATCTGGAATTATGCCCAAAAAGTGATCAAACTTTGCATACCCTTTGATCCAGCAGTACTAATACTGGGCTTATATCCCAAGGAAATACTAAAGAAGGGAAAGGGACCTGTATGTGCCAAAATGTTTGTGGCAGCCCTTTTTGTAGTGGCTAGAAACTGGAAAATGAACGGATGCCCATCAATTGGAGAATGGTTGGGTAAATTATGGTATATAAATGTTATGGAATATTATTATTCTGTAAGAAATGACAAACAGGATGAATACAGACAGAGAGGCTTGGAGAGACTTACATGAACTGATGCTGAGTGAAACGAGCAGAACTAGGAGATCATTATACACTTCAACAATGATACTGCATGAGGATGTATTCTGATGGAAGTGGATATCTTCAACATAGAGAAGAGCTAATCCAATTCCAATTGATCAGTGATGGACAGAATCAGCTACACCCAGAGAAGGAACACTGGGAAATGAGTATAAACTGTGAGTATTTTTTGGATTTCTCCCCAGATTATTTTTACCTTTCGAATACAATTCTTCCTTTGCTACAACAATAATAACAAAATTTGGTTCTGCACATATATATTGTACCTAGGATATACTATAAAATATTTAATATATATGGGAATACCTGCCATCTAGGGGAGGGGGTGGAGGGAAGGAGGGGGAAAATTTGGAACAGAAGGAGTACAAGGGATAATGTTGTAAAAAATTACCTATGCATATGTACTGTCAAAAAAAAGTTATAATTATAAAATTAATTTTAAAAAAAAGAGTACAGTTAGGTTCTGAAGCTATGGAGAGATATTTTCATATAATATTATTTCATATTATTTCATATAATATAATCATATTTTCATATGATTTATTGATATAATTAATCTAAACTTTTCTCTTAAGTTATATTAGTTATCTATGTTATACTATATTATTTTATGTTGTTATGTTATATTGTGTAAATAAAACAATAAACATTAAAAAAAGAAGATTTTAGTCTTGCGATCTGAATTGCTTCTGAGTCTCTGTGCTATACAATACTACAATACAAAACATCTGCCATCTGTCCCAGAGACACATTAGGGGAATGGTATAAAATCTTTGCCCCCTAATTTGATCTAAGTCCTCTGCCATTATAACTTTATGTGGCCTGGAGAAACATTAGGCCATCAGTTAAATGAGAACTCAGCCCTAAAAAAGGCTGGTGAAAATATCTTTTCTTGGGAAAGCAAACTCCTCATGACTAATCTTAGTGACAGAAAGAGAAATAAGAATTGGCAAAATTGATAACATCACGTCACTGACCATAGGTCTGGACTACCTGATCAACAATAATGACAAGATCAAGAATAATAATGAATATGATGACTTTATTCAACTTCCCAGAAACCACTATAACTTACCAAGTACCATCTGCCTTCTTCACAGTTACCATAGGGATGTTGTAAGGGCAGCTGATATAACGCAGTACTTCAGCTTTCTTCATTACCATCACTAGAAAAAAAAACTTTCACTACCACCTGCAGATGACCTGATAATTTTATGGTATAAAGTACAAGATATGGTTTAGGTAATACTAAGGATTTCCATTTGGAAAGACATTGGAAAGACATTCCACATATATACTGAATCCATAAGACCCTCCTTTACATGTTTTTCTTTCTGAAGTCTCCCCAAATGATACAGATTTATCTGAGACACAAGCATACTTCAGGCTTAGTAGGGACTAAGGATCCCTTTGTGTTTGGATACCGAAAAATTTTGCTTACAATCCTAGGGACTGGCCATCAATTGCTTTCATATCAATCCCATGTTTCAGGAGCTACGCCCGAAGCTCCTTCCACAGGAAAGTTCCCACCAAGCAGAGCAGCAGACTCTGACTTTCTCCCATATCCAGAGTGCTTATTCACAGTAACATTAATATTTTCCAAGCCACAGCTCTCCCAATCTCCTGCTCAAATTTCACCAATTGATCAGCCCACATATTAAGATTATACGGTGGACATCCATAATCAGAATCTGAATCCAGAAGGTGAAATTTAATTGCCCCTCAAATATGATGGCAAACCATAGGAAAACTGTACAGATCCAATCTGCCAAATATATTTCCTTTGGGAACTTTGTCCCCTTCACTGAGGATCCTCATCAGGCAGTTGGCTACACTGGGAATTCACTTTTATGGGGCCAGATATAAGTAATTCCCTATCTCAGCCACCTAAAAAAGAGACAAAGAGCATTCCCTGTCTGGAAGATCTAATAAATCCAGTTGACTATAGAAGTATGTTCTCAGAGAACAAGCCCAGTTTATGTAATTCATTTGCAGACAGGGCTCAGCAATAACTCCTTTAGATTATCCTCTGTGGAGTCATTGCTCCAATGACTCATCAGGTTTCTGTTTGAACTTCACCTGCAAACACCTCCTTGATGGAGAAGTTTTGTCCCTAACCTGCCCTATTTGGGCAGGGATTCATTTTCCTCCTGGAAGTAGTGATAAGATAAACATGAGTTTTCTTACTGTCCATTGTACTATCTAAATCATTATCCCACATAAGCTCTCCTCCAGTCTCATTTCTCTGATCTCAAAAGAAACTAAAAATCTCAAAATCACACCATACAGTATGTCTCTAGCAGGGCCTGAGTACCCACCCCCATCAGGAAACATCCTTTCATTTGCTGCCCAGCCACCATTAGCTTCTCTTCAGCTTTCATTGCATGGTCCCTAAACACAATAATTCATTTTTCAATTGCTGAATACCAGCCCAGTTTGCTTTAAGTCTTATTCTGCTAATATCCAACTTATGCAGAATAGTAAAAAGCAATCGGAAAATGTTTCACGGGAGGCTTTCTCTACTATGTTAGGTAGACCCATTTCAGGCACTGTAGTCAGTATACAATAAGAACAGATCTTGGGACCAGGAGCTGTGACATGGCCAGACATCTGACCTCCCCAACCTTCATAATTATAGTACTGTCCCTGCAATTCAACAATGATATAAGCCAAAAGCAATGCCATCTCATCTTCTCGATATAACAGTGACCCCTGTCAGAAATGGCCCTAATGCTAGTACTCTCTTAGGTCAGGTTTGATGCTGGGATTAGACAAGTCATTAGAATGATGAAGGACATGAAGACTTGAATACTCTTCAAAAATCTATCAAGTTGAAAGGACTCAGATCACATCCGAGTGGGACTTTTTACAGTCTTAAATTTCCAGAAAGCCTGGTTAGGGAAACAAGGGCCAATCAGGTCCAATGAGTTCTCTGTCTCATTTTAGGAAAAAACTAATTATTGGTGTAGAAGGGAAGGAAAATAGGTGAGCCTGACCCATGCTGTGGGGAAAGGGTAATAAATATTAGGACTATTACAGATCTTAACAAAAAATAAAGGAATAGGAAAACATAAAATACCTATGTGAACTCAAGAAAGTCAGGAAAATATACATGGGAAAATTAGAAAGAGCAATTTACTGACATGTAATGACATTTTAAAAAACTAAAATGAATAAAATTCAATTTATATATTGCAGAAGTTGTTCATTAACATGGACTTCGATAATTAATAATAATCTTCAATTTCTTGACATCCAATCCCAGGAACAAACTTCTGTATGCTTTTACAAAATGTGTTTTCAATGTTATTATTAAAGCTATTATATCTCAACAGAACAAATGGTGATGAAGAATACTAAAAGGCTTTTCCTAAATGTATAGTCTTTTATTTCCAACAAAATTAAACAAAACAGGTATAATACAGTAAAATTGGTTCAAGGAGACATTGCTGCATCAATGATAATCTTTCTAAAACTCTTCACTCCTCTCTGCTTATTTTGTTGGCCTTGTTTATGATAATAGCTTTGAGAACAGTGTGAGTGCTGTTTTTAAGGAGAAAGAGCACTGAGCTGGAAAAGAAAAACACTGGATTCTATTCCCAGAGCTAAGTAACTCTGTGACCCTAGGCAAATTATTTCATCTATAACTCAAATTTTCAAGTGGAGAGAATTAGAATGATGATTCCTATCCTGTCTTCTACTTATTATACAAGTGTTGTTAAATTACAAGATGATAGATGGAAGGGACCTAAAAGGACATAGATTCCAACTTCATCCCCCCAAAATTTTACAGTTGAGGAAACTGGGACCCAGGGAATTTAGATGAGGTCACACTGGCTATGTCTATCCATATTTTTTAAGAGTTTAAGTTCTGAATAACAATATCATCAACAATTTGTGTTATGAGTTATTGTTTTTTGACTGTTAATATTGCTAACAATCAATTACTATTACTATTGTAATTGTTACTGTTGTTGCCAGCTTTACATAGTTTTTTAAAATTCTCTAATCCCCCCAAAATTACTGTAGGGGTTAGTCTAACCTCAAAGACACTCCAAGGAAACTAGGTGGTTGCAAGGAATGCTCAGATCCCACCCAGGGCTTGTTTTAAATCTTAGATCTTGTTTTTGCTTCCCCAAAGAGGTTGACTTGTCTGCTAATAGTCTTCCAAACTGGCCTCCTTTTGGAGAGTACTTATTGCCAAATGAAGCCAATCAGGCAAATGTCTTCTTTCTAGTTCTTATTAATAAACGACAGAGTAACTTTTTTTTTCTAACACTATTGCAGATTTTAGAATTTGTTCTCACAAACAACAACGTCATGTCACTTTATGGTCAACAAAGTACTTTTTTTCACAATAACCATATATAATTGTGAAGTTTATTTGGGGAGGAGCAAAGGATAGATATGATTTCATTAGTATAGGGAACTCAGAGAATGGAAACTCTCCATCAATATAGTCTATAATCTGTAATACATAGTCTTAGATAGTTGCCTTGGAGACTGAGAGATTAAATTATTTATCTATGATTATATAGCTAGTAGATATTAGGCAGGACTAGAATCCAGTTTCTGCTAACTTTACGACCTCTGATTTCATTGTTTTAGGGACCTTCCAGTGAGAAGAAAATCTTCTTTTCTAGGATGAAAACTCTTTACTAATGTCTGTCAGAATCTTCTCTAAAACTCAGTCTTAAAGAGTTAATTGGGGCTAAGTGATTTTTCCCAAGAACACAGTCAGTACTTATTAGAGGCAGGATTTAAAGCCAGATTTATGTGGTTTTTTAATTTAACCTTTTATACAATAGGATTTTTGAAGTTTTTTGGTGGGGAGGGGATCCTATGGGCCCTCTTTTAGGAATAATGCTTTTAAACAATTGGGAAAAAAAAGATAAATTTTATCAGAGAATTTATCTTAAATTTTATTTTGATAGGGTAAGAGAATAAGATTTTGTAATGTCAATAGCTGAAGAACATTGGATGGATTTTTTTTTCCGGAGTTGGTAATTATTCTTTATAGATTTGGGGAGGCTTTTTTGGTTTTGTTTTTCTTTTAACAAATAAAAAACATTTTTCTTTCATTAGTAGACTCAATTGAAAGAATAGGGAGATAAATGCAATTTATTTTTCTTGAAGAATATGAGATTTTATGCTTAAATGCTAAAATATATCTGTGTTATAATGGATATGAATTTTTCTTCTAATGATGCAGGTAGCAGCCTGTGCTTCCCTATCTTATTTGATTTTTGTCCACATCATTGCATAAATTCTCTAGAATACATTCAATGTGTAAGGCTTACTCATATGTTGACCTCATGAAGCTACCTATGAAGAAACCTGGAGATTTATATCTTTTCAATTATCCATTTCCTTGGTAATATCTATTACTTCAATTCTTCAAAGTTTTTTATTGATTAAATCCTGTTCAATCCAACCATGCACTTTGCAATTGCCTCTTATGTAATGCTCACTTTTAATTCTTTGAATATTGTAGTGCTTCCTAACTTATAACTTCAATAATATTAGTGAAATATGTACTTTTGTTTTCTGAGAAAAAAATGGGATCAACAAAGAAGCTTTTCAATTTCTCCAAAGTAATTCAGCCTTCTTTGATGGAGAAACTCTATAATGTGCCCTTATAGCTGTATTTCATAACCTGGGTAATAGATACTTAGCATCCACTTAGTTTTTCTTGTGTGAATAGCTAGGTGAAACTCTTTTAAGAAGTTACAGATTTCTTCCAGGAGGTTCTGAACTATTCAGAAAACTTAATACAACCAGTAGGATAGCATCCTCAAACAAGGGAATATGAAAGACTTTAGCAATTGTGGGGAATTCAACTTTACTTAAAGCTGAATTTGTTCAATTCCAGCCAGGGTTGAACTCCTTTGGTGATCATAAAGTTCTTTTTTAAATTATTATTTAAATTATTTAATTTATTTCCTACACAAAAAATTTATCACCAAGGGACCAGCTTACTAGTGAAAAGTCTCTCTGAATTTTGTTAAATTAGTCCTCCAAAAACAAATTTAGAGTATAGTTAGGTATATCCATGAAGCCTTTCTAGCAAAGAGACTCTCCAAGACTTTATGCTCTACTGTTAAAGCCTTCAAAAACGAAGCAATGTCATCCCTTAATAATAGCTTTTATGTGTGACACAGAGACAAAAATACTATTTTAGTGTGAACCAAAAGAAGATACATTATCTACCACTAAAGTAGAACTTTAGTTTTCCTCTAAAGAATTATCAGACATCACAAAAAGAGTTTTGTGAAGTTATTGAGTCTAAAAATGAATGAAACTTGTTTGTTGTATGATTTCTAAATATTAAGATTCTCTAAATTTTGTGATAAATTGTTTTATAATTTATAATTTTGTAATAATATTATAAGTATAAAATACATTTAAAATACTCTTTGAAATATTTCATGTAAAATTCTTCAAGACATAGCTTGCATTAAGGGCATTTCCTTGTATTATAGAACAGCACACAAAATCAAAATACATGCTATCTTGCAGTTACTTCTAAATTATAAGCATTTCAGGTTAAGGATAATATCTAATTTATCCTTGTGTCTTCTTCAAACCTTTACAGCATTAATTACATATAATAGATACTAAATAAATATGGAATACATGAAATATATCAGCAGAGTTGTGGTCATACATTTTAATTGGTACCTTCTCAAAGATAAGAAATAATATGAAAAGGAAGACAACTTTGAAAGACTTCAAAACTTTCATCAATTCAGTGACCATGACTTCAAAAAATGGTGATAAAATGCCTTTTGACATATGCTGAACTAGAAGTATAGAACATTCATTTTTTAAAGTGGTTTATGTAGGGGGCAGCTAGGTGGCGCAGTGGATAGAGCACCAGCCTTGAGTTCAGGAGGACCCAAGTTCAAATCTGATCTTAGACAGTTAACACTTCCTAGCTGTTTGACCCTGGGCAAGTCACTTAACCCCAGCCTAAAAAAATAAAATAAAGTGGCTTATGTGTTGATTTATTTTGCCTAAGTATATTGTTATATTACTAGGGAAGACTTCTATTCAAACAGGTAGAGGAAAAGAGTTGATGTGGATTAATTGATAGTAATCGAGATGCTAAAAAGGAAATAAAAGTTCATCAATAAATGAACAGAAGTTTAAAAAAAAAAATGTTCATAATGGAGCACAAGCAAACATGGCAAGAATATCACTACCTTCTTAAACTTAATATATAATTTTTTAAACAAACTCCACAGAATTTCATAGTTTCCTACAACACTCTCTTTGTTCTTTGTAAATTGAAATGTTTTGTTGATAATTGTTAAGTTTATAAGAAAAAGAAAAATACCTTTCAAAAAATATTTGGGGTCAAATTTGCTAAACAGTAATTAAAAGATATCTCTCCCCCATCCACCAATATAATGCCTCTTACTGGGGTTTGTTTGAAAATCTCCAAGTAGCAAATAAAAAGAACTGCTACAAATTTTCCATATTTCAGTATAATAACGTGAGCAACTAATACCTTAACATATTCAGGGCCATAAAACAACATTTCTTAGAGGGAAAAAACACAAAATTAAATTTCTGAAATATGATTTCTATAGGAAACACTAGTAAAATATGTTTCTTAAAAACTGCATAAATACCCAACCAATCACAACATTCTTATAGTACAAGTAAATGAGGTAATATATCCAAATCTTAATATGTCTAGTGTCAAGAAGAGAAATTTTACTTATTTTGAGGTACAATAAAGCAGTGCAAGTTAAGATAATATGTGTAAAGTACTTTACAAACTTTAAAGAACTACACAAATTTTAGTTGTCATTTTTATTTCAGTCAGGGTTACTTACAAAAGAAAACTTGTTTACTTTTACTTAACAGATTAACAATTGAAAAACAATAAACATTAGACTAAGTCTCCAAGGGGAGATACCACATTTACTTTAATGGTTAGAAAATTAAAACCATATTTTATTCCAACGCAGAAAAAAAAAATCTTCTAGGTCTACGCTTCCTAGCCAAGAGCTAGATATACATAAGAGCAATGTATTACTCCTTCTAATTAATTTGCCTTTCACCTATCTTCTCCTTGCAATGATTAAATAGTCAAGAACATATTTGGTCATGCATGAAAAATAAAAAGGAAGAGAGAGAGAGAGAGTAAAAAGAAGTAAGCAAGCTTTGGGTGTTAAAGGAAGATGTGAAAATAGCTAAAGATTCAGAAAAAGTAATAATGCAGAAACCAAACATCTGGGACAAAAGTTGAGGTTTTAGATGAGAAGGAAAGATGGGGACAACAAATCACTTTATCATCCTTGTATCTACTCCATAGCCCCATTAGGAATGAACCATCCATGAGGAGCAAACAGGATCCTATTAACAATCCAGACAAAGGACCAGTTATATACCTCAATAAAGCAGGAAATTAAATCCTAGGCACCAATAGAGTATTAAGGAAGGAAAAACAACTGGAGAAAATAGCTATATCCTACATCCTGAATTTCCAATAACTGTACATTCATACTCTAAGCAAACTTATAAGTTAGTCAATCAGAATTTATTAAGCTCCTATGATGTGACTTGCAAACACTAGGGATAATCCTCAAAAAGAAAAGGAGTCTCTGCTCTTAGGAAGCTCACAATCTAAAGGAGCAAAAAACAAGGAAACAATTGACAAAAACAAAATATAAACAGGATAAACTAAGTGTAATCTCAGAAGGAAGATACTAAAATTAAGCTGATAGGGAATGTATTATTCCTAGGGAAGAACAGTTGATAGGAAGATCAGAGTATAAGCACCAAAACTGTGTGCCTTCAGGGAAGCACCAGTCTAGTCTGTGGAAAGTACATGTCACAGAAACAATTACAAGAGTTTCAGATACAATCAAAGCTATCTATAGTCATATGAAGAAGTGCTCTAAATCACTACTGATCAGAGAAATGCAAATTAAAGCAACTCTGAGTCTTATGCCTATTAGAGTGACTAATATAACCATAAAGGGAAATGTCAGATGTTAGAAGGGATGTGAGAAAACTGGGGCACTAATGCACTGTTGGTGGAGTTGTAAAATAATCCAGCCATTCTGGAAAGCAATTTGTAACTATGCCCAAAGGGCTATAAAACTGTACATACTCTTTGATCCAGCAATCCCATTGCTAAATAGATATCCCAAAGACATTCAACAAAAGGAAAAAGGAGTTATTTGGAATATAAACTGATGTATGGTTGTAATGAAATATTATTATGCTAGAAAAAATGGCAAGCAGGATAGTTTCAGAAATACCTGGAAAGACTTACATGAATTGATGCATAGTGAAGTAAACAGAAACACGGAAATATTTTACATAGAAATAGCAATATTGTTTGATGAAGAATTGCAAATGACAGCTATTCTCAGCAAAACTATGATAAAAGACAATGCTAAAGGACTAATGATAAAGCATACTACCCACCTTCAGAGAAAAAATGGATATACTGAATACAGACTGAAGCATGCTATTTTGGGTTTTTTTTCCTTTCATTCTTTTTCTTTTATTCAACTCTTTTTATACAAAATGGCTATGATGGAAATCTTTTACACATTAGTGTATATGTATAGCCTATACCTGGTTGTTTAGTGTCTTGGGGAGAGGGGAGGGAGAGAAAGAAGGATATAATTTGTAATTCAAAAGTTTTTTTTAAGTTTAAAATTGTTTTAACATGTTATTAAGAGAAAAATTATATATATATATATATATACACACATACATATTTGTATATATACATACATATATCCACATGTATATATGTATATTTTAATGAAATTAAAAATAACTTAAAAAGTTGGAGGAAGAGAAAAAAGCATCAGATGACAGAAGGAAAGAAACTTTAGAAATTAATAAATAGTATCAAAGAAATTAGAGAATGATAATGCCATGCCATAATATTAGAAAGCTTGTAAAGATTAGAAAGCAATTTGATGCTAAAGAAAATTAAAGAACATGTTCCCAAATCTCCAGTACATATTACCTTGCAGAGGAAAATCCCTCTAGCTTCATGCCCTATTTAGAGAAAGTGATCAAGGAGATAATGATTAAAGAAAACTTTATAGTCAGAATCAGACTATGTCAAATTGTACCAAATAAACACTGAACTGATAATAGTAAAGTTAACTTCTAGAAAAGTGGATAGAATGGGCTCCTTGACAGATTATTTGAGGGAAAAAATTATTTTGAAGGTAGGGCTTAGAAAATCACCTTCCAGACCATATTCATCTGTATGTGCAATGGAAAAAAGGCAAGTGATTGTCCCCTGTATACTTAGATACTAAAGAAGAAACTTAGGGAAAGCCTTATGAAAAATGGAACAGTAAAGGGGAAAGAACCTGTTCCACCTGCAGAAATCATAGAATAAGAGGAAATAGCACCCTGGTAACAAAAAACAATCAAAGAGACAGTTTTCTTCTGAGATAAATGGGTCCTGAATGAGTACACTATACTGAGTTATGGAAGAGTGCCCACTCAGAAGAGAAAAGACCTCAAAAATTATCTATCATCATCATAAAGGCCAAAAGTCCTTATGCACAACCCAAAGCAGGAGAAAGAAAAAATGACAGGGAAAATATGGGTGTGTGTAGACATCAGAACTTTGAACAAGAGAACTAAAATGAATCAGTATACTATGACACAAGTTCAAATGACTCAGACTAGTTGTAAGGCATATAGGTCTTTCTCAATGCTGTGTCTATACCAAGAAACTAGTGAAAATCCTAATTTAAATAGTTATGAAGGCTGTATATTTGCATTGAGATATTTGCGACCCTTAAAACCTTTGTGACCCTTAAAAACAGTATGTAGGAAGAAGAAAACATATATATTGTTGTTTGTCAATCTGCACAATTGGGCTAAATTTGTATTTATGCTCTCAGTTTAGAAAACAATTGACAATGTTTAATTTGGTTTGCTTGGTTTTTTTTGCTTATGGTATAGTTAATACTAAAAGATCCTTACAGAAGGAAAAGAAAAGGAAAAGACAGTCTTTTTCTGCCCAAGAGTAAATGACTGCATGGTCATTGAAAAGATACTAGAAGGACATGGGGGGAAAAAAAGACTAGTGACAACTGTGTGATATTCTAAAACTGTTATTTGCCAAGTACCAGTCTTGCTGCAGATCTCATTAGTTGAGTATGTGGATTACAATGTCTCAAAAAGGCATGAGCATTTATTCAGAGAAGACAAAAGAATTCACTAATCCGATACATCCAAATAATCTTCACCAAGTAAAGTTCATCTAGGATTTTGTGGCTATTATCAAAAATTTTCAAAGAATTATGCTTTAATTTTGGATCATTGGTACAGAATAAGTCATATTTAGGGAACAAATAATTATTACAAAGTAATGTTTTGTTAAGATATAAGAGTCACTGTGAAACACCAGTTAAGGGGGAAAATAGGATCAATAAAATATTTCGGAAAAAAATAATCATGCTTTTATCACCATTCTACAGCTGGATTTGTGGATATGTAGTTAGGAAGGGGAAAAAAAAGGATAAGAAAGCAAACTGTGACAAGAACTCTTCATTTGGATATTTGCCAAAAAAGGGTTGAGAGCAGTTAAGTACCAAGAGAATGATGTTCATCAGAAACCTACTGCATTTGCCAAATGAGTTCTTATTGACAGTGAGACTTATCTAATATGTTAAATATAGTACTTTGCTTTGAAGTAGGCTATTGCTGAGAATTCCCAAAACTATATATAGAAATAACAGTTCGTTAAAAGATTTTGTGTCACTCAAAAGTAATATTTTTACTGTGTTTACTGCCTTCATGCCAAGGGTAAAAAGCATATATTTTTCCTTCTGTAAAATTTCAGTTCCATTATGTAAGGGTCATATGACTGGAATTCATTGAAATATAGAAAGTTTATGGAAAAAGGGAATTTTCCAGAGTTGAGACTGGCCTTGACAGCTGATTTTTGAGTCAGTAAATTTATAGAACTCCAAACCACCTAGATGGCAAATGGGAACTGTTCTGTAGAAGAAGAAAAAAAAAGAATTTGAAAATAAAAATTTATTATTCTTTGAGAACCACAGAAAACTCACTATTCATTTAGCACCTCTATTCAGAATAGTATTCATACAACCACCAAGGATCCAGCATGGGACCACTCAGCCCTCTCCTTTCTATTGAATAGGATCAGAATAATAGTTTTATTTGTTATCTAGTTATCTAGTACACAAAATAATATGCAAAATTATCCAGGTATTATTAATATATCTGCAAATGGTATGTTTCTGCATATAATCCATGCATTTAGTCATTGAAAGTTCTTATATAGTTTTGTGTTTTCTGTTATATGAAAGTTATATCTTTAGATCAATATCTCTAATATTGACATTTATGCCACTGATAATGTGTTATATGTCTAACATACATAAATGCTAGATGCAGACAATTCTTGTATGAATAGTGTATTTTGGGTACCTGCATGCTTTGTAATTGGGATAATTATCTTAACTAAGTTTTATGACAAATAATTATGCTTATGCTATATGTTTATAGATATTCCAATTTGAAAATTCTTTAGGGAGCAAGGGGGTGTGTAGGGTATAAAATATAGCCTCCCTTATCCTTGTTCTTTGTTGCTTCTTCCTTATTTTGCTATAACTGATAGGATGTAAACATGACTGGAATGGACATGCAGAAGAAAAAAAAAAGGTACTACTAGGCATCAGCTACTGAGGGAGGGTACAAAAAAAAAAAAGCAGCTAAGGAAATGACATTGAGCACAGGAAGCATAGAGAAGTCATGCATAAAAAGGGGGAATGGTGCATTTCTCTTTGCATTTCAATCTGCCCTTGAGTCTACTGCACTATTCTGCTCTACTGCACCAGTAACAAGCCATCAAGAATAATCAGAATCCTATGCAGCCCAGCTGAAAAACCTGTTGAACCATAAAACAATTGAAAAGCAGGATTGGAAATGCCAGTCAATGACAAAGTAACAAGCAATTAAAACGGTGGAAGAGAAATCAATGCCCTGGGCCTTAAATTCCCTGCTAACTAGACATTTTCCCTACCTACATTGACAGATGTTTGTTGACTTCCAAGGAAAACAGCTGATAGGAAGATCTGAATCTTAACACTTGAACTCTGTTCCTGGGTTTGAGGACAAGTTTACAGGTTAGTTAAGGGTTATAAAGATTTTGAAAGACACACTGGCACACAGTAGTTGTTTTATTATATTTTTATTGTATTCCTTTTGCTTCCATAGGCATAAGCAAAAAGCTATATGAAATGAAACCATGTTTAGGTAATAAACTATTGTGATATAAAAGTGCAACTTCATTGAAATACAACAAAAAGGAAAATAGTTAAGAGCTTTCCAAATAGATGAGAGCTGATCAAAATATCTAAAGTGATCATTCTAGACAAATTATAATCCCAAACTAATCAAATGAGCACAGACATCCACAATAAAGACAGCCAGAGACAGAAGTACCCACTTCTCTGAGAATGATACAAAGCATATAATTTATTAGTGTCCTCTAGTGTTGGGTGGAATAAATAATTTCTCTGTCAGCATCCTGGAGTATCTGGTCCAATCAATGTTCTAACTTAAATATTCTTAATATTCTGATTTGTCTAGCAAGATTTTTTTTTTAATTTTGACTAACATCCAATGTATTTATTATTTAATTTCATCCAATATATTTATTATTAATCCTACTTTTTGAGGAAATATGATGTTTGCCATTTTTATCTCCACAAAAAACAACATAAGGCCAAGTCCAGATCATTGGGGTATTCTTCTACAATCCTCTTTTCAAGGTGACTTTAAATCATGAATTATTACTCTTTAGATATGGACATTCAGCCATTTTTTCCAACAGCAACTAACTATAGCATCAACTAGCCAGATCTCTCTATCTCATCCACAATAATAGCATAAGAAATTGTGCCAAATGCTTTGCTATAATCTAAGTAAACTATTTCTACAATATGCCTTAATATAATTGCCCAAGTAATTCTATCATGAAAGAAGTAAATTTAGTCTAGCAAAATCTGTTCTTGAGGAAGTCATCCTGTTCTGACCACTGCATCCTTTCCTGGATACTTATTAATTATTTCTTTATAAATGCATTAAAGAATTTTGCTGAGAACCAAAGTCAAATTCATTAGTTTATATTTGTAGGCCCTGCTTTCTTCCATTCTTTTTTATTTTAAAATATATTTGGTTTTCTTCAACCTCAAGACCTCTCATTTGCCATCATCTTCCAAAGATCACTGAGAGTGTCTCAGAAATCACATCCACATCTTCTTTTAATATTCTGGGTTTTAGTTCATCTGGTCTGGTAAATTGAAGTCATCAAGGACAGCTGGTTCTTCTTGCTATCTTGCTACTTTCTTTGTTGTTCCATCATGTTAAACTCTTGTGCAGAGGTTTTTTTGGCAGAAATATTGGAGTGGTATGTCACCTCTTTCTCCAGCAGATTAAGGCAAACAGGTTAATTGACTTTCCTACAAAGCTGGTTTTCCTGCAAAAAAAATGAAGCAAAACCATAGATGAGCAATTTTCCTTCATTCCATCATTAGTTATCATCAAACAATCTATTTCAAGCAATGATTTTGCTCCTTGTTTGATCCTTCACTTTTCTCCAATATTGCTTTAAGGGAAATTTTTTTTTGTCCTTAGCTTTCCTCTTAGCTCTGAGCTTTAAGATAGCAAATACCATTCTTTACAATATACTGCTGCTTTTTTGTTCATCCTCTTACTTTATCTGACCTCGATTTTCTGTCTTTTTAAAATCTAATTTGTCCAAGAGTTCATAGTGTATTTTTATAAGTCTCTTTAGATAGCTTATCCTTTTTTTTTTCTCATTATTATGTCTTGGTCTGACTTCCCTTTAGAACTTTCATTCCTGAGATCCCACCTACCCTTTCTCTGTACTTCTCTAAATTCTAGCGTGCATGTCAGATTATGTGTAGATATCTTCTCTTTCACTGTCAAAAATTCTAAAATGAAGTGGCTACTTGTAACCAAGTGTAAAGGATAGTCTTTGCTATTACTGACCTGAAAATTACCTCACATGCTCCCAATCCTATTCTGACTCTATTTGCCTTCCCCATGGTAAGTGTACATTGCATAAGTTAAGTTTTTCCTTTCTGATTATATAAAGAGTTTCTGTTTCCCAAGGAATTAGGTTTCAACATGTAGCTTTCCCACCAGAGATAAGGAAGGTATGTATCTTTTTTTCTGGGGTCATATTTCACTTCCACCAAAGGTGTATCTGGTGCAAGGTCAGCTTAAGAGGACTTCAATTTGAGCCAGGGTTAAAGTTCCAAGGCTTTTTGAAAGGTTCAGCTATATTCTTCTACTCTGTGGGAACTAACACACATTCCTGTGGGAATAAATACAGCTATGTCAGTATTTTTCCTCTCAGATCCTGAGGGATGTAAAAACTTCTCCCTGGGTAGGGTTATAGCCCCAGCTGATATCAGGTATATCCTCAATTGGTTTAATCATACCTGATTAACATAGAATCTGAAGCTTTGATGTATGACTGTTGGAGTTGCCCATTCAGAACCTCCAATGAACTGTGCTTACTAATGATAAAGTTCCAAACTGACACCTGTTTCTGTGTGTGCCTGTAGTAGATCCTATTTTATAACATATGCCCTACTTCTAAAGTCATTTCCTATACATCTTGATTCAATCAAGTTGATCTAGCAAGCTATAATCAGTTTTTCCATTAGGCAAAAACACCAAAATTCCCACCATTTCTATTTCAGTCACCAATTTCTTTTTGTCAATGAAAAACAGATTTTTTCCCTTTCCCTTCTCCAACAGAGACAACTTCCTTGTCCTCTGAACAAACCTGGGAATTGCTAACATTCACAAAAACATTACATTCTCTGAATATAGAAAGCATAATTTTCCAAAGTCCTTTATCTTATTTTTGATGGTTTTATTAGTTGATTTTTATGGCTCATTACAACACAAACTTCATCTTTGTGAGGCATTAATCTTGAGATGGGAACTCTCTGTCTTATAACATCAAAAATTTAGAACTGGAAGAGAACTTAGAGGTCCAATCCTTCATTTTACAAATGAGGAAAATGAGTTCTCTAATGGCTAAGTGACTTGCCCAGAATCATGAAGCTGGTATTTTTGGCAGAATTTAAAACCAAGACTTTCTGACCTGATCCAGCATTTTATTTATGGGACTGTCTCATATCACTTTGCCTGGTACTTGGGTATTTGCCTCTTATTTCCTGGGCCCCATTCTCTTTGGTCCTATTTGGTATATGAGGCTTAATTTATTTAGCAGATAAAAGCAGAGAAGACACAAGGAGAGTGGACACAATAAAATTCAATTATCTAATGCAATTTGCAGGCCTCTTTTCACCTAGTCCTTGCTCTTCAGAACGTTCCCTTCACTTCCCTGGAATTATTACTCTCTCTAATTCAACCTTTCATTTTAAAGATGAAGTAACTGATACTTAAAGAGATTAAATGATTTATCCAGTGTTGCACAACTAGTTAGTAGAATAGCTAGGGCCAGAACATAACAAATAATAACAAAAGTAGCTAGCATTTTATGGCACTTTAAGATTTGTAAAATACATTAAATATGCTAATTCATTTGATCTTCACAAGAACCAATTAAAATAAATGCTTTTATTATCTCCATTTTACAGATAAGGAAACTAAGGCACATAAGGGTTAAATGAGTTACCTAATGTTACAGAGCTAGAAAGTGTCAGAGACAAGATTTAAACTCAGTTCTTCCTCACTTTACTCTCTCCATTGTGATTTCTAGATATCTTTAGCAAATATTATTTTTGTTTTGTTTACTAACAAAGTTATATGTATCTTCATGAAAATAAGGAGATCACACTGGATTCAAAATTTCTCATCATAGCATTCATTTGGCCCCATCTACAGAAAGCACATTGATTTTGAAGTCTTTAAATCTTGCTTCTGTCACTTTCTATTTGTTCTCAGCCAAATCATTTATCTCTTGGCCTCAGTTTATTTTTCTGTAAAAGTAAAGGAGTAAACTAAATATCCTTCCAATTTGAAATATGTGATCATTTTTTAAATCAATATGGATGACTGAATGACAATTCAGTTTTCTAACCCTCACTCCAACAAAAAACTAAAAATCACATCAAACCAAACAATGATCAAGAAAGCCAATGAGAAACTAAATGCAATCATCCACCCCAGAACTGCACCAAAAATGTCAGCCTCAATCCTATGGGAAATAGGAAAGGGAACCCACAGAAAAGTCAGATCCAAAGTAAGCAAACAAGACAGAAATCTCTCAGGTTTACCAGAGGTCAGGCAGTGATACTGCATAGCCTGTAAGGTTTTAAATCTGGAGACTGAAAGAGCAGAGAGCCTCTTGAAGAAAGTCTCATGACAGTCAAAAACCCATATTAGGCACCGTGGAAGAGATCAAGAATAGCAGGAACCTGTAGAAGTAGTAATCAGTCTAGTTACTACAAAGTTCAAACCAAGACATCTCAGGCTGGGCTCCTAACATTTCATTCTGGGATACCATAGAAGGTCCTCAATATCTGCCACTCTGAACCTAAAAAATCCAGGGGGGGCTATTACCCAGAGATGGATTCAAGGTCAAAACAAGAATTCAGGAAATACAAGTGAGTCAAAGAAAGACTAATCATCATCTCATCCAAGAGTTCAACAATGAGCAGAGCCTGGCTCTAGCACACAGCAGAGAAAGATACAGAAAACTATAATGAATTATAATAGATCCAAAGATACTGAATAAATGCAGAGGAAGGAATGATTAGGTGAATATCACTCCTATCTGAATTAAATAAAAAAGAGTTAAACACACACTTATACATCCATCCTGAGTCTTTCTCCCTTCATTAATTTGAAGAGATGTTAGAATGGTACATCTTCTCTCTCAAACTTGGAAACCAGAAGAAAGCAAATATTTCATCTCTCTTGCTCTCACCAACTCTTATCAGCCCTTCATATAGATGTTGAATATTAAGTTATCAATCTCTACTAATAAAGATTGAGAATTGGACTTTTGAGACTAAGATTTTATACCAATTTAAATGGAGAATGGCGAGGAGGGTGTTGATGACAGAAAGGATAATACAGAGAGAAAATAGAAGCAAACAAAATAATTTTCTTAATCTCAAAAGGGAATTTTTTTAAAAGAAATGGAAAAAAAGGAAAGGACAGGATAGGAAAGAACGATAAGAGAATAAATTAAAGAGTTGTCCATCAACTAGAGAGGGACTGAATGAATTATGATACATAAGTGTAATGAAATATTGTTATGCAATGAGAAATATACATATTTCAGAAGGTACTGGAAAGCAGAAACTACTGCAGAATGACATAAGCAGAACATTATAAAGACAAACAACCATGTAAAAATAAAAATAAATCTGGTAAATGCAAATGACCAACTTCCTCTCCCAAGAATCTATCAAGAAGCAGATTAATCATCTTCTGACGAGATGTGATGGATTCAGGGTGTGACAATAAATATAAAATTTGGATATGGCCCCTGTTTGGATATGTTTTGTATGTAACAGCTTATTTGTTACAAAGGTGTGTTGTTGTTTTTTCAATTGTTCTGGGTTTTTGTTTTTTTTTTTAACTGGGGGAGGGGAAAGTGGGATAGTGATAGTGATAGGAAAAAAAACACTGAATTTTTTTTAATTTACAAAAAAAATAACATCTAGCTCAGAAGCACAAATAAGCTGCACATGTTTTAAAATAATATTTAAATTTGTTATTTACTTTGAAAAAAAATAAGCAGGGGTTAGGGCCAAGATAATAAAGTAAGAGCCATGGCTCATCTGACTTCTACCAAACTCCATCCCCATCCCTCAAACAACTTTAAAATAATACTTCAAAATGAATTCTAGAATAGCAGAACCAATAAAAAGTCAGGGTAAAACAATCTTCTAGGCTAATAAAACTTAGAACTTCAGCAGGAAAGGTCTGTTTCACTGGAATTTGAGTTGAGTGCAATCCAGAGCAGATCATGGTCAGATAAACAGTAATAAATGTTGGGGGTATATGCATTCATTAGCAGTTACAGCTTAGCTCTCGGCCAAAGGCAATAAGACAGGCCAGAAAGAAATTACATGGGATCTTTTGTTAGCACTGGATGCAAAATTCTGTTGCATTGTCCATTCTCTGGGAAGAAAAACACTTAACACATCAGTGCTTCTGGTTTACAGTTCCAGGATGGAAAAAAGTACTTGTAGTCACTGGAAAACCACAGCACAGATCAGGACATCAGTGACCACACCTCTTCTTATATCATAGCATCTTGGAAAAACTAAAAATTAGAAACTTCCCAGAACTAGCTTTAAAAACAGCAACACAAAAAACAGAAATTTGGGAATGTGTGGCATCCACCCCAGGAGAATATTCCAATTTTAAAATTAAAGTTAAAAGTTAAGAAATTGAGTGGAAAGTGAACAACCAGCAACAAAAAGAACCTCACTATAGAAAGCTGTCATAATGATAGGGAAGATAAAAACATAAACCCAAAAGAAGACAATGAAATCAAAGCAGCTACTTGCAAAGCCTCAAAGAAAAATTGTAAATTGTAAATTGAAACTTCAACAAAAATTCCTGAAAGCATTCAAAAAAGAGTTTAAAAAGTAAATAAGAAGAAAAAAAGTTAGAAAAGCATTGAGTGACACAAGAAAATCATGAAAAGCATCAACAGGCACAAAAGTCCAATGAAGATAAAAAGTCTTAAAAAGTAGAATTAGCTAAATAAAAAAAAAAAAGTACAAAAGTTTACTGAAGAAAATAATAACCTTAAAATTAGAATTTGGCAACTGGAAGCTAATAATTCCATAAGGTATCAAGAAACAATAAAATAAAGCAAAAAGAATGGGAAAATAGAAAAAAAAAGTGTGAAATATTTCACTGGAAAAACAGCTGACCCAGGAAATATATTAAAAAGAGATAACTTAAGAAGTATTAGTCTATATGAATCACTACATAGAATTCCCAATCCCTCTATTTTTGTTCACCTGCATTTTTTATTTCCTTCACAGGCTAATTGTACACTATTTCAAAGTTCGATTCCTTTTGTACGGCAAAATAACTGTTTGGACATGTATACATATATTGTAATTAACTTATGCTTTAACATATTTAACATGTATTGGTCAACCTGCCATCTGGGGGAAGAGGTGGGGGGAAGGAAGGGAAAAGTTGGAACAAAAGGTTTTGCAATTGTCAATCCTGAAAAATTACCTATGTATATATCTTGTAAATAAAAAGCTATAATAATAAAAATAAAAAAGAATTATTAGTCTACCTGAAAGCCTTGGTCAAAAATAGAATCTAGAGATCATATTTCATGAAATTTTTAAGGAAAACTGTCCTGATTTCCTAGAACCAGGGGGTAAAATGGAAATTAAAAGAGATTCCAAAATAAAAATTCTCAGGAAGATTAGAGGTAAATTCCAGAGTTCTCAGGTCAAAAACAAAAACAAAAACATTGTAAGTAAACAGAGAGAAATAGTTCAAATTGCATGAAGCTACAATCAGGATGACACAAGATTTAGCAGTTTCAATTGGGAGGCAATTGGGATTAAGTGACTTGCTCAAGGTCACACGGTTAGGAAGTATTAAAGTGTCTGAAGCCAGATATGAACTCAGATTCTCCTGACTTTAGGGCTGGTGCTCTATCCACTTCACCACTTAGTTGCCCCAGCTTCTACATTTTTAATATTTTTTTTTTATTTTTTCAAATACATGCAAAGATATTTTTTAATATTCACCTTTACAAAACTTTGCATTCCAAATTTTTCTTCCTCTCTTCCCCTTGCTTGTCTCTTCAAGACAGCAAGCAATCTGATATAGGTAAAATATGTGAAATTCTTCTAAACATATTTCCATATTCATCATTATTATTAAAAAATATATCAAAAGAAAAAACACAAGAAAGGAAAAAAACAAGCAAACAAACAACAAAAAGGTGAAAATATGATGCATTAATCCACATTCAGTCCTCACAATTCAGTCTTTGGATGTGTTTGACCCCTTCCATCACAAGTCAATTGGAGGTACCTTGCATCACCTCATTGTTGAAAAGAGCCAAGTCCATAACAGATGATCATCACATAATCATTTTGTTACTATGTACAATGTTCTCTTGGTTCTGATCACTTCATTTAGCATCAATTCATGTAAGTTTTTCCAAACCCTTCTGAAATCAGCCTGCTCATCATTTCTTACAGAACAATAATAGTCCATGACATTTATATAAGTTATTCACCCATTCCTCAATTGATGGGTATCCATTCAATTTCTAGTTCTTTGCCACTACAAAAAGAGATGCTACAGAGATTTTTGCACATGTGGATTCTTTTCCCTCTTTTATGATCCCTTTGGGATACAGGCCCAGTAGAGACACTGCTGGATCAAACAATATGTACAGTTTTGTAGCTCTTTGGCCACAGTTCCAAATTGTTCTCCAAAATGGTTGGATCATTGTCCCAGATTTCCCATATGCCCTTCAATAGTCATCATTTTTTCCTTTCATCTTAGCCAATCTGAGAGGTATGAAGTGGTATTTTAGAAGTGTCAATTTGCATTTCTCTAATCAATAGTGATTTGGAGCATATTTTCATATAACTAGAAATGGCTTTAATTTCTTCATATAAAAATTATCTGCCCATATCTTTTGACCATTTATCTATTGGAGAATGCCTAGTATTCTTATAAATTTGACACAGTTCTCTATATATTTTAGAAATGAAGCCTTTATCAGAAACACTGGCTGTAAAAAGGGATGAATGGATAAACTTATATGTATATGATTGTTTTAAAATACTGTTCTGAAGCTTTTGTACTTGTATTTATGACATGATCATGAATTAGTCAATAAACAAATAAAATAAACAAAACTAATGCAGATAAGATTAGAAAGAAAACAATAAATTGGGAAAACATTTTTATAATCACAGATTCTGATAAAGGCCTCATTTCCAAAATATATAGAGAATTGACTCTAATTTATGAGAAATCAAGCCATTCTCCAATTGATAAATGGTCAAAGGATATGAACAGACAATTCTCAGATGAAGAAATTGAAACTATTTCTAGCCATATGAAAAGATGCTCCAAGTCATTATTAATCAGAGAAATGCAAATTAAGACAACTCTGAGATACCACTACATACCTGTCAGATTGATTAGAATGACAAGAAAAGATAATATGGAATGTTGGAGGGGATGTGGGAAAACTGGGACACTGATAACATTGTTGGTGGAATTGTGAATACATCCAGCCATTCTGGAGAGCGACTTGGAACTATGCTCAAAAAGTTATCAAACTGTACATACTCTTTGATCCAGCAGTATTACTACTGGGCTTATATCCCAAAGAGATTTTAGAGAAGGGAAAGAGACCTGTATGTGCAAGAATGTTTGTGGCAGCCCTCTTTGTGGTGGCCAGAAACTGGAAACTGAGTGGATGCCCATCAATTGGAGAATGGCTGAATAAATTGTGGTATATGAATATTATGGAATAGTATTGTTCTGTAAGAAATGACCAGCAGGATGATTTCAGAGAGGCCTGGAGAGACTTATATGAACTGATGCTGAGTGAAATGAGCAGGACCAGGAGATCATTACATAGTTCAACAACAATACTATATGATGATCAATTCTGATGGACATGGCTCTCTTCAACAAAGAGATGAACCAAATCAGTTCCGTTTGTTCAATAATGAATAGAACCAGCTACACCCAGCAAAAGAACTCTGGGAAATGAATGTGAACCACTGCATAGCATTTCCAATCCCTCTATTTTTGTCCGCCTGGTTAATTGTACATTATTTCAAAGTCCAATTCTTCTTGTGCAACAAAATAACTGTATGAATATGTATTCATATATTGTATTTAACATATACTTTAACAGGTTTAACATGTATTGGTCTATCTGCCATCTAGGGAATGGGGTGGAGGGAAAGGAGGGGAAAAATTGGAACAAAAGATTTTGCAATTGTAAATGCTGAAAAATTACCCATGCATATATCTTGTAAATAAAAAGCTATAATTAAAAAAATATTTTTTAAATATGTTGAAATACAAAAATAAAATAAAATACTCTTCTGCTATAAGAAATGATGAACAGGATGCTTTCATAAAAATCTGTGAAGATTTACTAAAAAGATGAACTGATACAAGATGAAGTAAACAGAGCAGGAAAACACTGAACACAGTATCAGCAGTATTATACAATAATCAGCTTTGAATAACATTGCTATTCTCAGTAATTATAGATGATTTAACTATTGGATCAATATATGATTTGAGACAATTCTGAAAGACTTATAATGAAAAATATTATCGTCCTCCAGGGAAAGATCTGATGGAGTCTCAGAGCAGATTAAAAGTTTGATTTTTTTTACTCTATTTTTCAGAAGGTAGAGAGGGATTATTCATATGGAAATATGTTTTGCATGAATGTACATGTATAATCTATATTTAATCGCTTGCTTCTAACGGAGGGTTTAGGGAAGGAAGGGAGAGAGAGAATTTGGAACACAAAATTTCAGAGAATGAAAATTTAAAATTGTATTTGCATGTAATTTGAAATACTGAAGCTGAAAGACATGATGTGATTTCCTTAGCCCATACTAAAGATGTATCTGAAATGGAACTTAAATTCAGATCTCCCTGACTCTAAACAGTGCTCTATCCACTAGCTATAGGAGGGCTCTTTTGGTGCTCAGGTCAAGATACATTCAGAGAAATTTCTGATATAAAAATAAAAGGTATAAAGAAAACTTATCTGCAAAGAAGTGAGAAAAAATTAAGATCTTTGACTAGTATTGCCCTTAGAAGAAACCTCCTAGATATTTTATTAAATATTATTTTCCATTTTCTAATGAAAAGCATGAGAAATTCTGCAAAGTTGGGTTTCCACAAAATATTTCAAGCTTTGAGGTAGTATGGGATAGTGGGTACCACTGACTAAAAGGTTTTCAGAATGTGAGAGGTTAAGGAAGGTTAAGATTCCACAGAACAGTTAAGTGATCAATAGAAGTCTTGAGCAAGCAAGGAATTGAGGAGTCAGGAAGGCACAGGTGGATTCAGACAATCAGAAAGAGTTTTGTGGTTTTGAGAAAACCACAAACTTCAGACAATAGCCGATCCAGCCCAAACTAGTTGGGGTCAATAACCTGAATTGAACAAATCACTACTGTGCCTGCTTAATTGACTAATTGAATATTAAACAACATACCCCGTCTACACCCTGTGGAAAGAGTTTTCAGCCATTTTTGAACATGGGATGTATGATGAAGGAAAGGGAACATGTTTACACATATTTAGGAGGAAACCTGAAGTGGGCATATGAGAAAGATTGTAACCTACATAGGAATGGACCAATACTTTCTCTGAAGAGAGGGGCTTTCGCCAATCTAATAAATATAAAGCTTCTCCCTCTTCTGAGCTCAGGGTTCCCTCTTCCTGAAGAGGAATGGGGCCCTCTTCTGACCAGAAACATTAAGACAATTCCTTAAGATTCTTCTTGAATAAATTTTCCTTGATACCTGATTTCCAGAGTCAAGAGTATATTTCTAACAAAAACCTCAAGTTCTGTAATGCGAGATAGGGCTCTTGGAGACTCTGGGATCTTGATGGCTAGAATTCAAGGTGGCAAAGTTCAAACTCATTTAGCTCCTACACAGATGGAAAGGTTTAAAATATATGTCCAATGATGCAGCATCTATTTGTCATTTGAGGATCAACCTTACTAAATTCAGAAAAGGTCACCCCTAACTTGGTATTAAAATTTGGGGCTACAGAAACTTTTTACAACAGCCTACCTATACAGGATTAAGAGTCATATCAGCTGAAGGAATACTCATTCAAAAATAACAGACACTTAAAATATTGAATTTACACTTTGAAGGCAGAAAATGTCACTAAACAAATTCCCGAAATCTTCAAATGGAATTGAATGAGGTTACTTACCTGTCTGAATTTAGGTGATACCAGGTTTGTTGGATTCACCATACCTTTAAACCTGTTTTCAGAACACATTCCACTCTTCACACCCATCAGTCCACAAGATTTTTATGGTTGTTGTTCCTGACACATGACTTAAACAAGCATGGTTCCCTGACCCCTTAGGAAAAATATCTTGGATTTCTATTTGTGATGCCTCCTCCAAAGAAAGAGGAAAATTTAAGTACTAAAAATAGGTTTTGATGGTGTTGTTAAGAAATAATGAGATCTCACCAAGTATTTAGCAATTGAACACTGAATTTAAGTCTGTTTTTACTGGCAGCTATAGGAAATATGTATGTTAACTAATTCTGATCATCTAATGAAAGAGAGACAATTTTTTCCCCAGCACTAAATTCTATGAGGAATTTATCATTTATGTAAAATGTATGTAAAATGGCATAATGGACAAAGTCTTCAGTTATACTTTTGCAATAAAGACAATTATTCTAGGTCAAATTGATACTTCTTGTATTGTTCCTCTGCCTGTCTCCCTTCCATTGAGTTAACACTTTGTTGTAGGATTAAATCAATCATACAGAGTTCCTGCTTTACAAATATTACTTTCCTACAATTCCCACTATTATTTGCTTTATACCAAAAATCCAAATATTATTCCTAAGGCCTATCAAACAGATTCAAGTCAATCTAATTTCCTAAAAGGAAAGAAAAACCCAGTTATATCATCTATCAGATAAACATTATTTTGTTATATAACAAATTTGTGCACATTTATAAATTCATCATTTCTAGAGGAAATTTTTCAACAAGGCTGTTGATTTCATGTCTTGGCATAATAGATTAATTGCATCATGGTTATAACATTATTTTATTATAAAATGATAAATTCTCAAAAACTACTGAATCTTAGTTATAGGTCCCTATATTCTAATCTTCTAAGTATCTTCAATTATGCAGTTACTTTGTTTTTAAATAAACCCAATTAACTTCTATTCAAATATATAGTAGCATCTCAAGTGAGTGATATGTCACAATTGATATAGTACCCTTTTAAAGCAATGATATTAAATAAAATGGATTGTAATAAAAATAATAAAAGACTATCCTTCCCTTCTCCCTGCTCCTTGAATAAATCTTGAACTCACTCTTGACAAATATACAAATTCTCAAAGGAAAGAATGGACATACATAAAGATTGTCCATGGAGCATATTCTACATAGTCAACTCCTTCCCTTCAAAGAATGGTTAAATCTCCCCTTAGCTATCCTTTTTATCCAATGGCTATGAAACTCTCACCTGAGGCTATTCACCTCAGCTAAGCTGGGAACAGAAGATAACTCATGTCCAAGTTAAATCACATATGCTCTTTGAACTATTTCCCTATTCAGTGTCTCCTCTGTACCCTCACCTTTCTTATTAAAAAAAAAAAAAAAAAAAAAAAAAAAGCCTGACTTTTTCCTATGTGCTTCAGCTCTGGCCAAGCTTGGGGCTGCAGAAAAACTTAGCTAATTTTTGAGAGCAATGATTGGGGATTTTGGCAATTGGTCATTTCAAGATTGCAAAAGTGCTTAGCATAAAACATATAAGTGTTAACTACTTTATTGGATTTAATTGCTTCATATTTGGTTATATGGGATTTTTAGATGTGATCAACATATTATACCAACGTTAAGATGAATGAATTTTGTGTATGTAAAGTAATTTGGAAGCAAATTCAACTAAATTAAGGCTTCTACAAGGAGGATAGTGCATAAGATAAAGGGGGTGAGAGTGAGAAAAAATATGTTCAATCAGTTCAGTGAAATTTGTTTTTGAGATATGATAGTAAAAGGAGTTTTATATAAACTGTAATCTTTTTTTCACTGACTGGGAAAAAAAACAGAAAAGCAATCAACTGACTTTAAACAAACAGTCTAGTCAGCAAGTCTTTCCTTATTCACAGAAAAAGAAGAGAGAGAGAGAGAGAGAGAGAGAGAGAGAGAGAGAGAGAGAGAGAGAGAGAGAGAGAGAGAGAGAGAGTAAAACCTTATCTTCATCAGGTTTGTATTTTAAAAGCTCTGAATGGGAGAGATACAGTAGAACAAGGAAAGCCAAAGTCAATTAAAGAAAGTAAATTGATAGGAAGTTAAGTGAAGTCTTCTGGAATTCCTCTTAAATTGTAAGTTTGTTAAGCTTCTAAAACTATTTGTAAGGTTATTATCCCTGAGAAATAACTTGTTTGAGTTGAAGTCCCAGTGAAGGAATGAGTTTTCAGATAATCTACAACTTTGCTAAGTAAAAACAACTTATTATGATTGGCTTTTACATCAGGAATGTTGAGTTTAAGGCCACCTTCTTAGATAGCAAGATGAGTTGTAAACTTACAAACTCAGTTTGTATGAAAGGCGTTTATGATAGCCTCAAATCCACATACACACCCAAGTCTTCCTCTAGGTAGAGTTCCTGATTACTGTCCCTAGTAACCTCCATATTAACTCCACTTTTGTTTATTCTTTCTCTTTTGCTCATATTTGGTCCGTATATTTTTAATCTACTTGTGAGAGTTGTTTCCAGACTCCAAGCCATGAAATCCCAACTACTTGGTCAATCTTGGTAATGCTGTTGTAAATAAAAAGCTATAATAAAAAAGAAAGAAAGAAGAAGAAGAAGAAGAAGAAGAAGAAGAAGAAGAAGAAGAAGAAGAAGAAGAAGAAGAAGAAGAAGAAGAAGAAGAAGAAGAAGAAGAAGAAGAAGAAGAAGAATGAAAGTAAAAAACCTCAAAAAAATAGTAATGATGACCACTGATCAATAATTACTTCCTTTTCAGTCCACCTAATGAACCTGTCTTTGATATTTAACCAAATTCACTATTTCCAGCTCCCCAGACCAGGAACAACACTGGTGTGCTTAGGCCTCTCCTTGTAAGGATGGAATAAATGCTTCCTGTTTGTATTTAAAGATGCCTCTGAATAGTCGATTTGGGTGAGGGGTCTAGCACCTGTCCCACACATACCTATCCTAGCACCTCTTCATTGCTTCCCACTTTTCTTTTATGTGTTGTCTTTTCCCCATTGGAATATAAGCTCCTTGAATGTAGAAAAAAGAAAGGAAAGCATTTATTAATAGTCAAGTACTGTGCTAAAGGACTTTTCTGCTTCTATTCCAAGGGCTTAGTAGAATGTTTGGCAAATAAAAAATCTTTTATAAAAGTTCTTTCTACCTCGGCTCTGTCTCTCTCTTTCTATTTCTGTCTCTCTCTTCCTCTCTCATTATCTACCTTAACCTTATCATTTGTCTTGGAGGTAAATATTCCTAAGCCTCTATCCTCTCAAATTCAGGAGCTAAATGAAACCATAGTAAGGGAACTGTTTTCAAACTGCCTAATAACCCGGTTTGGTACAAATGACAAGGGCTTAGATGGTTGAAGAAGACTGAAAAGCCTTCAAAAAATTGTTCCTTTTTTCTCAACAACAAAACAAAACCTGATCTCTCTCTGTTCTTCCCTTATTGAATTCATTGAACCATAATAATTACCAGATTTACTTATTTCCCTATTTGTTTCATAATTGCCCAGAAAAAAAGAGAGTAAATTTTATTTCTATTGTTGGCTATTTAATGAATAGCATTTAAAAGTAGTTTTTTCAAGCTGTTCTAGCTGACCCTACTCCATCTGAATCTCCAATTCATCTATATCAGTCTGTAAATTTAGAGAAAATCCCTCTACAATAGAGTAGTGATTGGCTTGAATACTATATGCACTACTTTCATGGAACTTTACTAATCCTTAATAATCATGTCATTACCCTATGTCAGACTCATCCTAATTAAAAATATTTCCTATATATATTCATCTATATCAGGCATTGTTGATCCAAGATTATTGTGCAGGTACAGACTTTCCCTTTATCCCTTTCCACTTTTATTACTACCTCTTCTACTCTTCCTTGGAGACTTTATGTTTTGTTGGATCCCTTTCTCTTTCTCTTTTAGCAAGTTTCTCCCTCTTATCACCACAGGAAACTGGGGCTCAAGGCTATTGCCTTCTAAACAGAAACTGACAAGAAAATTCAAATTAACCATATACAGGGAAAAGATATTGATAGAATTCAAAGAAAATCGGTGGTAGATTTTGAGGGAGGAAGACATTTGAGAATGTGAGGTATTAGGAAGCAACAAAGTTGCTGTTCTTCAAATTCTATTTTATCAATATACATAGGAATAAACCATAGCAAAATAAACTGATCTTTCCATGGCTCACAATCCCTTTACCCCTGAGCCTTCTATTCTCCAGTTTAACCATTCTTAATTCTTTCAAGCAATACTCACAGCCCTTCACTATCTATCCTAGTTGACCTTTAGGCATTTCCCAGATTGGCATTATCCTTCTTATATGAACAAAACTGAACACAATATTCTGTAACCTCCCACCGAGGCTACTGATTGCAGGGCCATATATACCAATCTTTCCCAGATACACATGAAGACAAGCCAATGTTAAGGGGCCAAACAGCCTTTCTTTATTGGTAATCTCAGCCGGGGTTAGCAGGAAGCAAGAGCAAGTGTATGTATGTCTCTGCATATCTCTCTCTCTCTCTCTCTCTCTCTCTCTCTCTCTCTCTCTCTCTCTCTCTCTCTCTCTCTCCCCCTCTCTCTCTCTCCCCCCTCTTTCTCCCCCTCTTTCTCTTCCCCCTCTCTCTCTTCCCTCCCTTCCCCCCTCTCTCTCTAGCAAGAGGGCACACCCTTCACCATCTCAAGGAAATACCAGTAAGATACAACCTCCTGCCTCAGAGGCCAAACCCCTTTTTACCTGTGGGCTACCCTACTAGCTGACATGGCACACATGGCAATTCTCAGAAGGAAAATCCCTAACATATCCCCCTTTTGTTTAGCGGGGACCACTCATAAAACCAGCTTTGATATTAAAAATATATCTACATAAAAAACATAGGCTTAAAGTAGAAAAAAGTACATAGATGCAATAAAGGGGATGAGAAGGGAAGTATGTTCAATCAGGTGTTAGTACCAGAGATAAGAATTTTCCCAAGTTTTCCATAAGGGGCCACCTCAAGCAGTCAGACCGAGATTCATCTATGGCAAAGGGATGAAGGTCTCATCTTCTGGAACTACTTCAGGCTGACAAGGGTGTATAGCTGGCTTACCCAAGGGGGTCTGGACTGAAAAGGGGAGATGAGTGACTTGTAGGCAGCAGCAGCAGTAGCATCCAGTACCAAATGTCAAGATCAGGTCTAAGGTAATTTCAGGTTGACCAAGTGGTTGGTATTTCTGGAATCCTTCTGAAATCCAGTGGCCTTCCCCATCAGGATTTGCAGGTCATAAATATCCCACCCCTCTCCAAAGTACCAAGATTGGACCTTGCCAATGTCCTTCCTCATCCTTTCAAAGGACCTTTTGAATGTTCTCTGGCACTTGAAGCCCTGTTTTCATAGGATCTAATTTTCTATAAGACTTTATATCCTCTCGTCTGGCTCTCTAGCTTGAGCTGCTTGCATAGCTGTGTCCCCGGCCATAATCTTGGGAAAATTAATACCCTGACCCATTATGCATTCCTGCTTTCCTGTCTCTCAATGAGACTGTTGAACCTTCCCTTGTGGGACATGGCATTCCTCACTTGTAGCCTCTCCCTCAGAGAGTACTGATTGCCAGCATGTCTAATCCCAGGCCTTTTGATGTCTCCAGCCACTGTCTCATCAAGCAAAACCCGGACACGGGAGCTTGCAAGCTCAAGTTTGAAAGTCATTGGAGCCAACATTCTCACATGTTTTTATTATCTCCTCAAGGCATGCATCCTAATCTAAGGAGAACATGGCTTTCTGGCAATAAAGTTAGTATTCTCTCTAGCTAATTTCCAGGTAAGAAGACCAGCTGCTTTTCCTTTACCTACTATCTTCTCAACAGCTACCTATAGGCAAGCCACAAAATCAGGAAAAAGTTCATCTAGGCCCTGTTTGCAAAGGTGTTTTTGTTTGTTGTTTGTTTGTTTGCTAAGTCTGAAAACAGAGTAATCCATTGCAGAGACTCTCCAGGTATAAGGCAGACTTTAACAATTATATTGCTGGAGACTAGGAGAACCAGCAGCTCCTTAACATGTGGAGATTCAACCTCTAAGTGTTAACTGCCTCTTCCAATTCCTTAAATTTTTTCCATTCTAATGGGGCTACTGATTGCAAGGCCATATATACCAATCTTCCCCAGATACACATGAAGACAAGCCAATGTTAAGGTGCCAAACTATAAAGGGCTGAAACTCTTGAGTCAATGCACTGAGGTTGGATAATCGAGCACTTGAGGCTAATTACCGATTGGATAGTACTTAATAAGAATATGCTTGGGAAATGGCCCTTCCCACTATTCTGTGCTGGCCCAATTGTTTGGTGTGTGCAGAGAATTGTGGGAGGAGCTAGGAGGTACAATGGGACTAGCTAGGGCCACTTCTGAGAGAGAGACAAGGGAGTGAGGTCGAGGAGATCCTGCATCCATCCCCTTGACTTCTACTGCTAAAGACCAAGAATAAAGACTTTTGCTTATTCTGACTCCAGCTGATTGTAAGGTATCCAGGGTGCTAACGCGGTCATCACATTTGCTGCCCAATGAGGGACCCTAATTTCACTGACAAAGCCCTTAGGGACCAGGAAAGAAGATGACTATTTTAATAGACAAACAGAGAACTTAACTTTGTTAAGGGCTAAATTAGTAACCTTTTCTAGCTGAAAGGGGGCAGATATTAGAAAAATATTCTCCTCCAGCCCCAACCCCACCCCCACCCCGAGGGGGTGCTGTAGAAAGCATGCTTAAGTTGATAAAGGGACAAGGCTTAATTATAACTTGGTTGCAAATCGCTAGACTCTTGGGTACAATAGAACGCATGTCCCCTTAGTTCTTTTTTTTTTTTCCCCTTAGTTCTTAAAGGAAGAAGAAATAGGGATAGATAATTGGAAATTAGTAGGAAATCAACTATGTGAATACTACAATGATAAAGGCCCTCATTCAATTTCCAAGGAAACATTCTATATATACAACATAATACAATTGGCCTTAAAGAATCCTGTAAATTATAGAAAAAAGAAAAAGTTTTAAAAGAGGAAGACAATTAACAGATTAATAGCAATATCATTAGAGGGACATAGACCCCAAGAAATCAGTACAAAAGAAGTCTAAAATCAATAGTACTCCAGGGCTTTACACAGTCTTTGAAAACTTTACTAAATTGAAATCAAAGCAAGTTCCAAGGCATTGTTTTCAACCTTAGAGTATATTTTGGGTCAGAATGAAAGAGGATATAGAAATACAAAATAAAAATGCAATGAAGATATTAAAATTTGAAGGATTTTCTTGATCTGTGATCTGAAATTGTAGTATATACACTGACTTTTTTTCAAATGCATATTTTTGTTTTAACAGGCACTTGATTTTTAAATTGTTTTAATTATCATTTAAATGGTAAAATTGTGTATTGTGTTATGTTATACTTATTTAGTATTTTGTCTTGGTATGGAGTTAAGTGATGAAGAAAGGCGTGGTGATTCTCCCTCTGACCAGGCAGCTTCAACCTGGCCTAAACTGGAACTGGTTCTTGACACATCCCAATCAACTTTACCTTCCAGGATGGAGGGAGGAGGAGTAGTGGGTGGGGCAGTGACACCACCAGCACCTCCTCCACCCTTGACTAGATTGCAAAAAGCACTACTTAAAGCCACAGAAGAAGGGCAGGATTTAGCTGATTTGAAAATCCACATGTATCCAGTGATTCAACAATTTAACTCTTCAGGTCAAGAAAGCACATGTCCAAAATGCAACAGAGGGTTCCATTGGGCCTCAGATGTGGACTGATTTAGGAAAACGGGATGAGGGGCCCAGACCCAGGACCCAAGGCAAAAAAATACTTGGGGCATGATGGCAGCTGATGTTACACCCAGAGAGTACCTAGAAGTCCAATACCCAAACATGACCAATCAGTCAGGAAATCATCTGATGGGAGAAAGGGATTACACAATCAATCAGCCAGGAAGCAACCTGATGGGAGAAAGGGATTACAATTGGGGAGAATAGAGTTGTATGCAGCTGAGAAGACTGAGATATCCCCTGGAGAAATGAAATCTGTCCTCTCCAATCTATGGATCCCTTGCCTCCAGGCACAGTAGGCTTGACCATTTCATCTCCTGAGAGTATTTACAAAACAGTGTCCATCCATACACGGATGTGGGAAACTAGGGAATGTGTAGATCATAACCCAGTCACTAATACAGGTAGACAATATGTGACTTATCAACCAGGAGAAGTAGTGGCATCACGTTTACTGATACAGACTCCTAATGGGCAATCCTGATGATAGTCACCCAGATTCTGACTCCAAGAAACAAAATTGTAACAAAGGTTTCTAAAGTTCCTCTTAAAGGACCAACTAACTTTACAGATGCATCCAAATATAACATTTGCACTGCATTCTCTCATGACTTAACTATAGAGTAATCAGAGCTCCTTTTCAGTCCACTCAGCAGAATGAATTGTATGCAATCATTCTAGCTCTTACTTATTATCTAGAAGATATAAATATAATATCTGATTCAGCCTATTCAGTACGTGTGGTACAAAGAACTGCCACAGCCCAAATAAAATTTGTAGCCTCTAATATATATCAGCTCTTTAAGGAACTTCAAGCAAGTGAGAAAACATCCAGGTAAGATTTATATTTTGCACATCCACTCTTATAGTGGACTTCTAGGTCCTATTTTTGATGGTAATTCAAAGGCAGATAGCCTTCTAACCATGTTGGCTAATACTTCTTTTTTTTTTTTTCTGAGGCTGGGATTAAGTAACTTGTCCAGGGTCACACAGCTAGGAAGTGTTAAGTGTCTGAGACCAGATTTGAACTCGGGTCCTCCTGAATTCAAGGCTGGTGCTCTATCCACTGCACCACTTAGCTGCCCCTGCCAATACTTCTTTATTTCAAAAAGCCCAAGAATCTCATTTTAAATATCATCAGGTTGCTCAAACTTTACATTTGGAATAACAAGAGAGGAAGCTAGGAGCATAGTAAAACCCTGTATAGCTTGCATTCCTTTTCATGCTCCTACACTTCCTCCAGGGAAGAACGCTTGTGGTTTGAGACCCAATGAAATTTGGCAACTGGATGTGACCCATTATAAATCTTTTGGTCATCTGTCTTTTATCCATGTTGTGGTAGACACTTTTTCAGGATTCACTTTTGCAATACCAGCAGCAAAAGAGACAGCTCAAGTGGTCACTGAATTCTTTTATAAGCATTTGCAATTATGGGAGTCTCACAAGCAATGGAAACAGACAATAGACCTGCATATACTTCTAAACATTTTGCACACTTTTGTGCACAGTATAAGATTTTACACACCACTGGCATGCCCTTTAATCCTCAAGGACAGGCAATAGTAGAGAGAAGAAACAGAGACATTAAGATGCTCCTCCAAAAACAAAAGAAAGGGGGAGCCACAGGTATCCCCTAGAGAACTTCTAAATCTAGCTCTTTATACTATTAACTTCTTGATTTTTGACAAACATGCACTGCCTCTGAAAGACAGGTTTTATAATCCCCTGGAAGGGCAGTGTCCACTGTGAGCAGCTCTACTATCTTTAGATAATCTCCAGGTGATGTGGAGAGACCAGAAAACGGTGAATGGAAGGGACCAGATAGGTTAACTGCTTGGGAGAGAGGGTTTCTTGTATCTCCACAGATGGAGAAGGAATCAGATGGGTGCCAATGAGCTGTATTCACCTTATCCATCAGAGAGAGAGGGAGCAGACCCTTGAAATGAAGGAGAAGACCCAAGAAACATCAGGTGGTTCTATTGCTGACTGTGCCCACTACTGATAGAGCCTGGCAGTTATGGCATTTGACTCATGGACATCAAATATTGTTGGACTTCAAAATCCTCAGGAATCATTGGAATCCCTGAGACATGAAAAGATTGTTATAGGACTTCAAAATCCTCAGGAATCATTGGATTCTCTGAGATATGATAAGACTGTTGTAGAACTTGAAAACCCTCAGGAATCATTGGATTCTCTGAGACATGATAAGACTGTTGTAGAACTTGAAAACCCTCAGGAATCATTGGATTCTCTGAGACATGATAAGACTGTTGTAGGACTTGAAAACCCTCAGGAATCATTGGATTCTCTGAGACATAAGACTGTTGCAGGACTTCAAAACTTGCAGGAATCATTGGATTCCCTGATACATAAAAAGACTGTTGCAGGACTTCAAAAACTTGCAGGAATCATTGGATTTTCTGACACATGAAGGAATAAACAATAGATTGGTTTTGGACTACCTCCTGGCTGCTGAAGGTGTATGTGTGACTGTTATTTACATATCCTCCTTCTAGGACTTCTGGAAATCTTTTACAACACCATATTGATCCATATTGTTTGTTATATCACTACTTGCATGTACAATTTATGTTTGTTATACCACATTGAGCCTGCACTGGCTGTGGAGAGAGTCATCACTAATAGCCTGTGTTATTGCTATGTGTTTGTGTAATACCTCCCATGCTGATGGGTTTGTGCATACCTGTTTCTGATAAGACCCTTCAGCTCTGGGGCAGCTAAGTGGCACAGTGGATAGAGCACCAGCCCTGAATTTAGGGCCAAATCTGGTCTCAGACACTTAACACTTCCTAGCTGTGTGACCCTGGGCAAGTCACTTAACCCCAGCCTCAAAAAAAAAAAAAAAAAAAAAAAAAAAAAAAAGACCCTTCAGCCCAGAAACCTGCCAGCAATCCCCACTTCCCTTTGGTGCTTTTCATCTCCTTTTCTGAGATGTCAGGGGGGACATGATCACCTCCTTTTTGGGGTTCTCACCTCCCTAAGAAGTCAGGGACAGTGTGACCACATGTGTTCTAAAACAAAAGAAAGCGGGAGATGTAAAGGGCTGAAACTCTTGAGTTAATGCACTGAGGTCAGACAATCAAGCACTTGAGGCTAATTACCGATTGGACAATACTCTATAAGACTATGCTTGGAAAATGGCTTTTCCCATTATCCTGAGCTAGCCCAATTATTTGGTCTTTACAGAGAATTGTGGGAGGGACTAGAGGGTGCAGTGAGACTAGCCAGGGTCACTTCGGTGAGAGAGATGAGGAGGTGAGGTCACAGAAATCCTATGTGTCCATTCCCCTTGATTTCTACCACTAAAGACCAAGAATAAAGACTTTTGCTTATCCTGACTCCAGCTGATTCTAAGATACCCAGGGTGCTAATGTGGGGTCATCACACAAAACAGCTTATTCTTTTTTAGTAATTTCAACAGGGGTTAGCAGGAAGCAAGAGCAGATGTTGGTATGTTTCTGCTTCTGTCTCTCTGCATCCCTGAATCTCTCTACCTCTCTGCCTCTCTCTACTTCTCTCCACATCCTTCTTGCCTATGGCAAAGCTGGCCATTTATATATACTCTCCTCTGGGATTACCCTGTGCCTAGCCCACTCAGCACTGAGTAGGTGGATCTGTAGAAGGGAGACATGTGGAGTTAGTGCTATGTCCTAAGAAAAGATTTAGTAAGAATATTCCAGAAGAGGTCTGACAAGGAAAGAGTATAGTGGGATTATCAGCCATAATATCAGCCATTTAAAGTATTAACATTTGGGGAAATGACATGTCACCCTCCACACTGCTTGCTATGCTATTCAGGGCCTCTTGTGGACTGAAACAGAATAGTTTCTATGGTGCTCATCAAACTGTTTCTTTTTGGTTTGAGAACTGGTTGGAGAGGGGAATGGGGATAGAGAGTGAAAGGTAGCTACACATCCAAGGAGTTCTTACACAAACAGGATACAATGCTACTCATTTTTCAATTGTTTTAGTCATGTCAACTATTTGTGACTCCATTTGGGCTTTTTTCTTGGCAAAACTACTGGAATGGTTTGCTATTTCCTTCACCAGTTCATTTTGCAGACAAGGCAAGTAAGGCAAACAGAGATAAATAACTTGTTAAGAGTCACACATCTTGTAACTATCTGAGATCAGATTTGAATTGGGAAAATGAGTCCATTGAATCCAGGGCCAGTGTTCTATCTACTAAGCCACCTAGCTGCCCAACAACAACATACAAAGAGTTCTTAAGTCATCACTTGACAGAATTATACTACAAACAAACCAAATTCAAGAATATTGGGGTCATATAGACCTCTAGGGCTGAAAGTGATTATCTTCACCATCCCTCTACCTTGACCCTTCTATTCTCCAGGTTAACCATCCTTAATTCTTGCAACCAATACTCACATCCCTTCACTATCCTAGTTGACTCCTAGGCACTTTCCTTCTTGGCATTGTCCTTCTATTGTGAGCCCCAAAATTGGGGGCTGAACACAATATTCCAAGAGAGGTCTGACAAGGAAAGAGTATAGTGGGATTATCAGCTCTCTATTCCTGGAAACCAATGACTCTCTCAATGCTTCCAATACTAAATTAGCTTTCTTAGCCATCAAATCACAACATGACTCATTCTGAGCTTGTAGTCCAATAAAACTCACAGATCTTTTTTCAGACACACTGAAATCTAACCATACCTTGCACATCTTGTGTGACGTACACTTCCTGCTCTTTGTCCCTTCATTAATCAGAAGGGAGAATAGCCAGCTCATGCTATAAAAAGTAGCAGGACAAAACTGACAGTCAGTGAAACAACTTTGCTTTCTGCTATCTGATGGCTGATCTCACATCTAAGCCTTAACTAAGGTGAGACTTTTCCCAGGACAGCAACATTCGGGAAGCATCAGGATTCTGTTCTACCAGACTCATTGCACACAAGGTCCCTATTGAGGCATCCCTTCTTAGGGTCCAAATTCTTCTACTACCGTTTCTCTTCTCTTCTACCTCCTCAGATATACCACCTTTTCCCAACAGTTGGTATATCTCAGGTCATAGAACATTCTATATTGCCTAAAACTAGACTTTCTAGGATATTGACCATCTCATTTTCTCTGAAAATGCATCTGACCAAGATAAACTGCCTTCTATAACTCTTCTACAATCCTTCCTCAACAAATATACACACAATATTATATTTTACTGAGTTTACCCAAAGCACCAGAATTCCTAATTACCGCTCTACGTCAGCCCATTTCTTCACTTATCTCTTTAATGTCCATATTCCCTGCTATCAAAATTGACTCACAATCTAGAGGAGTAAGTAGCTAGCATTCTGTACCACTGTTTATTGCTAAATCTGTGGTATTGTGACTGTCTCCCTCTCACTCTGTTTTCCTGGCCTGATTTTTCTTGACTTCCTGCTAACAATGATTCCCTTTCACCTGATGATAATTCCCACTCTTTGGCCTCTTTCCCCTGCCTCCTGGATGACACACAAGCCCTTCAGTCCTTAGGCAGATCTGATTAATAGAATTTATAACATCTTCCTAAAAATCAATTCGGGTCAGTCTTCTTCAACTGATTAGTGATAATCTATCTATTAGAGTCCCAGCTCTAAATGTTTTGTACCAATGCCATGAAGTGGAATCTATATTCAACAGCATCCTCTTTCCCTGGCCACAAAAATTTCACAACTCAATGATTATTTTTATGTTACATTTCATAAAGAATAACAACTCAATGATATCCAGTTTATTCTGGCCCAGATATTTTGCTTTCCTCTTATTAACTCTACAACACACAGATTATATTTTAGCTGATCCAATAGGAGTTGATAAAAACCAATAAAAGCAATTAAAATTAGCAAGAGAAATTGTTATGCTGACAGTAGAATTGTTAAAACATAAAAACACATTTCCCTTTTTTGTTCAAAATATGATAGTCTATGTAACACCAGATGAAAAAATGCATTTGATAATAATAGTTGTGGTACCTACCTCACAAGATTAATCTAAGTCTCTAATTAAAATACTTTGCAGATTTGCACTCTAGAAACATCAGTTATAATTTACATCAGGAATTCTTAACCTGGGATCCATTAACTTTAAAAAATGCTAATAACAGTATTTAAATATATTTGTTTCTTTCAAATTAAAATAATTTGTAGTCATATAAAGCTGCTCTAAATCATTATTGATGAGAGAATGCAAATTAAAAACATATTGAGATATTTTACACCTATCAAATTTTATTAACATGATTAAAGAGGAAAGCAATAAATGTTGGAGGGAGTATAGAAAAATGGGAGAATCCAACATTTGGGAGACCAATCTGGAACTATACCCAAAAAGTTACTAAACTGCGTATATCCTTTGACCTAGAAACACTGCTACTTGGTCTGTTTACAAAGATGAAAGAAAAAAGAACCTTTATGTCTAAAATATTTATAGCAGCTCTGTGGTAGCAAAGAAGTGGAAACTGAAAGGATGCCCATCAATTGGGGAATGGCAAGTATCACAGGAAGGATTCAAATCCATGTCTTTATTGTACATGTTTAACATATATTGGATTACTTGCCATCTAGGGGAGGAGGGGAGGAGAAGGGAGGAAGAAAAAAATTTGGAACACAAGGTTTTAGAAGGGTGAATGTTGCAAACTATACATATTATTTGAAAATAAAAAGCTTTATTTAAAAAAATGAATTCATATCTTTCCTGAGTCCAAGTATAACCCCCTTTCTTCCCAAGTACACTTTTTCTCACTTTAACATTCAAAATAGCTACTTCAAGACTAAATAAATTGAGCATACCACAGCAAATAGAAACAAAAATTCCCTGTTTCTCCAGCCCTTGAAAACATCACATCTTAAATTAGTAATATTTCTTGGTTCAATATAACTTGTAGCATATTGATTATTGTCTTGTCTGAGTGATTTCCTTTGAAATTACTATTCAGTATGAAATAGACACTAAAAATTGAGAAGAATTTCCCTACTGTCTAGAAGATTATAGTAGTTGTTGACATTGCTGTTGTGTGTTTTTAACTTAAATTACCACTAGGCATATCTGTCATTTCACACATTAAAAAAAAAAAAAAAAAAAAAAAAAAAAAAAAAAGTTTAGCCTACCTCCTGGAAAATAAGCTATATGCCTTAAAACCCAAAGATGGGCACTGTGAAATTGTTCCAGCAACAAAAATTTCATTCCATTACTATCCCCACATAGCATAATGATGAACAATGTCAGGCTGCTAGTATTATAAAGCTGGCCTCTTCACACTAGGATGTAAAAATCTCTAGGCTATATATCATAGCAGATTTTGCACATTGATTTATTTTACGGCTTTTCTAATATATTTATAATTATTTTTCACATATAAAAAAATGATCTCTCACATGAACTTTTTTAAAAACATATTTGAATATTACAGTTATATTAAGCAAATACAAAGAGTACTTTTAGGAATTAAGGAGTAATAAGGCAATGTGATATAGAATATATAGAAGGTTAACCTAGAATCAAGTCCTATGCTACTACTAGGACCTAAGTAAATTATGTAAATCTGTTAGTGACTCCAAACAATTTAGACCATAAATTATAGACAAATTGCTGAAATAAATAAATAGAATTTCCATATTTGAAACTCACCATGTCAATGTATATATATACACACACATGGACACAAGTACACACACCTTTAGGAGAAAACTTCTGAAATTATTTGTTTCATTTGAAAAATTCTTAATGCTAATGTAATTTTATTCTGATAGAGTAAAATTTTTCATAGTAAAAAGAATATGAATGTATTAATCATAACAATAATGAAACATACCCATATGTCATTTAATATTAACTATTGTATTACATAGTAGACCAATGTTTTCATTTTTACAATCATTTCGGATACATGACTGAATCCATTAATCCTACCTCCTTTTTTGCTTCTTAGCCAATATTTCTCTTTAAGTAATCTGGAGACTTCAAGTGTCTACTTTGCTATCATTATGCAGCATACTCATCACTTATCTAATAGATGAATGCAGGTATGGTACCTCCTCCCTTAGTACTAGTTAATCTGGAGAATGACTCCTCCCTTGTCATTCTCCTGATTGGCTAGTTCCTTTGTCTCCAAACTGGGGAAGAGGCCCAGGCCAGTCATGTCTTCATTTCTTTCTCTCAACTACTGTTTCGTTTCCATTGGATCTTTTTCTATCAAATCATAGAAACTTCTTCACTCTGGAATCTCACTTACACTAGATGTATTTCTCACTTTGGAGTACACTTGCCCCAAGGGCATTTCTCTCTGATGCTTTTCCCCAGAACCACTAACTTAAAGAAGACCCCTCCCCCTTAAAAATGTCTTTATTTCAATTTAGGCTATATTTCTCACTCATCTCTCCCACTTTCTCTATCATACATCTGCAGTGGATACCTTTGATTGCTTTTCCCTTTCGCCCTTTTCAGTTCCCATTTAGTCTACCCCTATTAGAATATAAGCTCCTTGAGGACCTGGACTACCTTTCATTCGGTTTATATTTACATTTCCCCTGCTTAGCACCAGACAATAACGAGATTTCATAAATGCTTGTAGACTTAAGTTTTTGGATTTTCACCTATAATCTCAATGTCCCAGATTCAATAAACCTTAATGTTTGTTGACTGACTTTCTGATCTCTGCTGCTTCATGAATATTGATGACTGTGCTTGAATTTGGATTTCTGAGTGTATCTGTATAACGTTATGTATACTTGGCTTGCAATAGATTCACTTCACGTCACTAAGTACCTAGAAGCCTGAAAATCTTACTATTATTCTTTAGTGGGCAGAGTGTAGTTTCAGAGGAGTGGTTCAAATCTTTGCATTACTACTTACCATGTGTGTGACCTTGGGCAAACTGCATAATTCCTCTGAACTTCAGTTATCTACAAAATGAAAGAGTAGGACTAGAACCCATCCAGATCTAAATCTATGATTCTAAGACCTCACTAAAAGAAAAAATTCTTGAAACTAAATATATTCATTTAGAACAGCTAAGTGGCAAAGTAGATAGAAAATCAGGGTTGAAATCAGAAAAACTTATCTTCCTGAGTTGAAATCTAGCCTCTGACTCTTACTAGCTGTGTGATCCTCATTAATTCACAACCCTATTTGCCTCAGTTTCCTCAGCTTTGAGGAATGAGCTGGAGAAGGAAATGGTAAATCACTCCAATATCTGCCAAGAAAACCCCAAATGAGGTCACAAAGAATCAAACATAATTGAAAAAAAAAGTGAACAATAATGGTCCATTATTAGATCTGATACCATATTGTTAAGTTCCTTTGCTACCTCCGTAGGTGACCTACCTCTGAATATATTCCAGTTTGTCGAAACCCCTCTTAAAATGTGGCATGCAGAACTGGACACAATACAATAGGTATAACCTCACAAAGAGACATTATAATGGGAACTATCACAATTCCCCCACTTTGGACACTGTAATTCTATTAAGAAGAATCCTTCCTTCTTCTTCCTTCAAGAAACAATTGACCACCACCTTCTACAAGATGACTTTCCCATTCTTTCCAAATACTAATGCTCTCCCTCCTAAACCACCTAACATTTAGGAGGAATTATTCTCTTTATATTTATTCTGCGTATACTTATTTGTGTACAGTATTTGTTGTCATCCCTTTTAGAATAAGTATCTCAAGTAGGATTCGTTTCATTCTTTCTATTTTATCCCTAGTGCCTAGTATAATATCTCATGCATAATAGACACTTAATAAATGCTTATTCACTTGCTGTTTAATGAAATTTAAAACACTGTGGGTTTTAACTGCCTTGTCCCTGACTAATATTAAACAAGTGCTTCGCTAAAACTTTCAGAGCATTGTCAAAAAATTTACTTTTTAACAATGTCTTCATCCATCTTTTATTTTTCTATTGACTTTAAAGCTCAAATTTTCCCAATAAATTTAATATTATAAGCTTTCATTTATTATTTAGCTTGGCAATCCATTTATAAATCAGGCTTCAATCTAATGTCAATTTTTAATGGGCATATGAACTGAATAAATTGAGGTGCTAGAAGAATTAATGGTAGGAAATTAGAAAAGGCTCATAGAGGAAATGACATTTGATTTGAATCTTGAAGAAGGGAGAATATTCCAGTCATGGAGAATAACCTGTATACTGAGGCATATTAATGAAATAGAGGACTTTTAAGCATTTCTGATGAAAAGGCCAAAGCTGAATAGAAAAATTACCTTTCAAATAAAAGAATCAAGAGAAGCATTAAAAGGCAAAACAAGAAAGAGAAGTCATAAGGGATTCAATAAGATTATATGGTTTATATTCCTATATGGGAAGATAAACGTTCTCATTATTAGGACAGAAGGAACATACATTAACAGAAGACAAAGATATATTGGAATATGAGGGGGAATATCTCAAAAAAATAAAATTAAGAGAAAGAAAAATACACTGAGATAAGGGGAAGAGAAAGAAGTAGAATGAGGTAAATTATCCTACACCAAAAAAGCATGAAAGAGCTTTTAGAGAGAAGAGGAAAATGGGGGAAGTGAGGGATAACAATGAACCTTACTCCCATTGAAATTAGCTCAAAGAGGGAACAATATCCTCACTCATTTGGATATAGAAATCTATCTTATCCTACCGGCAAATAAGAAGGGATGTAGATAAGAAAGGAGCAGGGGGAGGAGAAAGAGAGTAATAGAAAGGATGAATTAGAACAGATAGTAATCAGAAGCAAAATACTTTTGAGGATGGACATGGTAGAAGGAGAAAGAGAGAATCAAATAAATAGGGGGAAAATCAAAATAAATAGGGGGAAAATAGAATGAAAGGAAATACACAGTTAATAATCAAAACTGGGGAGGAGGAATACAGTAAATTTCTCTGATAAAAGCCTTATTTCTCAAATAAAAAAGAAGAGCCATTTCCCAATTGATAAATGATCAAAAGATATAAACAGGCAGTTATCAGATGAATTAAGCAAAACTATGGATAGTTATGAAAAAAAATGTTTTAAATCACTAGTGATTACAAAAATGCAAATTGAAACAACTCTGAGTTACTACTCCACACCTATCAGATTGGCTAATATTGAAAAAGGGACAGGGAAATGCTACACACCTTGAAGGAGAGATTCTTCTTGAACTCGGTGTTTGTGGGACCCCACCTCACAGAGGACACAAGATAAACAGCTTCATTCTGTTATCTAGATGGGGTTGGTTCAGTCCTGAGCTAACTCTATTGAATTGAAGAGACTCATTTAATTCTATTCAAATTTAGCATAAGGTGTAATCCAGCTTGTAGATAGAAAGAGCCAATTTTGACTCATCAATACCACTACTAGTTCTATTCCATATAGATTAAAACAAAAACTTAAAGAAAAAGAACCTATTTGTACAAAAGTATTTATAGAAGCTCTTTCAGTGGTGACAAAGAATTGAAATTTGAGGGGATGTCCATCAACTGGGGTACAGCTAAACAAGTTGTGCTATACGATTTGTTATTTTTAAATATTTTTATTCTTCAAAATACATACAAAAATAGTTTTCAACAACCACCCTTTCCAAACCTTGTCTTCCAAATTGTTAAACATGTGCAATTCTTCTAAATATATTCCACATTTATCATGCTACACAAGAAAGGTGATACATAATTGTAATGAACACGATTATGCTATAAGAAATGATAAATAGAATGCTTTCAGAAAAACTTGAAAAGATTTACATGTACTGATAATATAAAGTAAAATGAGGGGAGCCAAGGGAACAGTAAAATTGCATAATGATCAACTCTGAATGATTTAGCTATTTTCTAGAACAAAATGATCTAAGATAATTCCAAAGGATGTATGATGAAAAATGTTATCCAATTCTAAAAAAGAGCTGATGAAGTCCGAATGCAGATTGAAACATATTTTTTTACTTTGGCAGGAAGGAGTGTCTGTTTTCTTTCACAAAATGACTAATATGGAAATATGTTTTGCATGACTGCACATGTATAATCCATATCAAATTGCTTCCTTTGTCAATGAGAGAAGAAAAGAGAGATGAAGGGAGAAAAATTGGAATTCAAAATTTTAAAAAGTGAATGTTTAAAAAAAAATGTTAATGTATAACCTATATCATCAGATTCCTTACTGAAGAGAGGGAGGGAAAGAATTTCAAGCTAAAAATTTTTAAATGTCAAAAAATGTTTTAGTATATAATTGGGGAGAAATAAAATATTATTTTTTTAAAAAGAATATCAATTTGATCACCATGTGGAAGACAGAGTTGAGAAAAGAAATATAGGAAACAGGAAATATTGTAATAATATAAGCAAGAATTGTTAATGGCTTAATATAAGATAGTGGCCATATTACTGAAGAGAAGACAAATAAGAGCAATGTTGAGGAAGTAAATTTAACAAATCCCAGAAGGTAATTTGTGACAAGGGGTTTATAGCTAAGGAGATAGATGAATTCAGATGCCAATGGAAATAAGTGAAGTCTATAATCAGAGGAAGAAGTTCCAAAAAATTGACTATTAAAAGAAGAGATCTAGAACATAAAAGGATCAAATGGCAGGGTTTATTAAAAGATGACAGCATCTTGTAAAGTATATGGATTAAAATGTAACGTATGGATAAAGTAGGAAGGGGCCAAGTTGTGGAGGTTTTATATGCTATGCATTTGATCCTAGAGTAATAAGAAGTCACTAGAATTTATTAAGTAAGAGGATGACATAAGTGGAGGGTATATTGGAGTAGGGAAACGAGGAGGCAGACAAACAAATTAGAAAACTATTTTAATAATCCATCCAGGAAAGGGGCAGTTGTGTGAGTGAATGCATATAGAAATACTGTAAAATCAGAAATAACAAGATTTTACAACAGTTTGGATACATATGGGGTTGTAATGGAGAGAAAGACTATGAGGTAAGTAGTGAATTTCTTGAGAAAGAAAGGAGAATGATTTGGGACTAATAACTGTGGTTAAGATCTAGGTAGGATGATATCTAAATGGGGAAAATATTGAAGGAGAAGCTGTACTGATTAATGATGACAGAAAGAACATCTGAAAGTGGCAAGGAGTAGCAATGCTAACTGACAATGCTAATTTCCCCTGGGCAGGGAAAGCACCTCGTCAAGGAAACAACAGTGACAAAATAGAAGGCCAATAAACAATATATTTTGACCAGGAAACCGAGGAAAAGCTCATTTGATACACAAAAGTAGGCTGGAAGGAAGTGGGGATGTTCCAATTAGAGATAAGGAGACATAAAAGGTAAACAACTATCTTCAAGAATGTTAAGAGCAAGACAAGATAAGACTTACTCTACTTAAGCCTCGGGGGACAGGTGGCAAAATGGATAGCTGCTAGGCCTAAAGTCAAAAAAACTCAAATTCAAATCTGGCTTCAGACTTTAGCTCTATGACCCTGGGCAAGTCACTTAATCCTTTTTGCTTTCCTTTCCTCATCTATAAAATGAGCTGGATAAGGAAATGGCAAACTACTCAAGTATCTTTATCAAGAAAACTCCAAATGGAGTTGTGAAGAGTAGGACAAAACTGAAGAATGCCCTAACAACAACTTGGCCTCGGGGCAGAATTAAAATCAACAACTAGAAGTTACAAGGAAGTAGATTTCCCCTAGACGGAAGAAAAAACTTTCCCATAATTAAATGACAGCTGCTACATCTTTGATTTCATTGATATGGAGAACTTCTGGGAGAGGAAACTTTCTCCATCCATACAGATTGGCATTTTCTCAAATTTTAATATTTTAGAGAATTGCCTACAGAAGGGCCTCAAACTTTTTCCACTCACAAGAGGGAGTGCCCAAGAAATTTTTGCATCACCCCAGGGATATAGGAATGTAAAACAGGTATGCAAATCAAACATTTGCTGATAATAAATCACAATTACAAACCCCACATACAGTTACAAGACCCAATATTGGGTCCCAACCCACATTTTGAGGGCCTACAATACTGAAAAGTTAAATATTAAAACAGGATCACATCCAGCACCAATATGTATAAGACATGGGAATTGAATTCAGGTCTTCCTGGTTCCAGGGCTAGCACTCTCTCCATTCTACCACACTTCCTTTCTGGGATATGAGCTATTCAAAACTGGAATGGGAAAGATGGTGAATTTTCTTCGTGTTAATTTACATATTATAGTCAACATATTTCTTAGTACTCTTCACACGAAACATTATCTCCTTTATGATTTTACTCAAAGTTGTCCACCACACCTGGCATGTACCCCTTCTTTATATCTATCCTCAAAAGTCCTAGTTTTCTACAAGGCTCAACCCAAGTATAACTTTCACTCTTTTCTTGTTATGGGCCAGAACTTGAAACAAGGTGAAATAGTGGAATTGATAGGGACAATAAGTATGATTCAGTATGATTAATTTGATCCTACAAGGAGATGTTATGGGCCAGAACTTGAAACAAGGTACTAAATGGAATTGAGGAGACAGTGGTTAAATCTAGTTTAGCATGGATTTAATCCTTACAACAAATAATGGTTTCCTAGTGATATAATGATTGGTTTGTACTCAGTGTAGGGCATATAAGCTAGGAGCCTCAGGGCCAGAAAGACAAGCACACTAGAAGCTCTCTGGAGCCTCAGCCAGGATTCAGTTAGGGAGATTCAGAAGCTAGAGAAGGCAGGTGGGAACAGAGGCTCTTGGAACCAAGGAGAGAGATAGGCCTCCAGAAAAACTAGCCGAGCCCCAAGTGAAGGAGATAAGACTTTGAAAGAGACAATAAAGGGTTTGGACTTTAACACCTGACTGCATTTGGGGTGATTACTGATCTGAACATTACATTTTCTTTCAGCTACTATTGTGCCTCTCTCCACAATAGTAGTAAGTGGAGGAAAATCAAGGAACATTGTGTTATTTTATGGTGTACAAAGATAGACACATGTATCCCTGCTTATACATATGTCTATCTATATAAACTACAAAAGAGTATAAGATCATTATATATAGTAAAATGTGTGTATATATTACTTCCTCTGTAGAATGCAAATTCCTTGAGAGCAATGACTATGACATTTTTGTCTTTTAATACATAGTACCTGATATAGTAGATATTTAATATGTGCTTGCTGATTGGTTGATTAACTGAATCTGAGAGCAGAAGATAATTGATGTAGTTGCTACATGCCTAGGATGCCCCTAGGATGCCCCATGCTCTAGCAGCAAGCCTACAGGAACAAGAGTTGTAGAGGATGGTCATTCTACATTGTTGGAGGAAATACCTACATCATGAAATCTCAGGCTCATAGTGATGAGGTCTAGATTTTGGGATTCCCAATCAGGGAACCAAAATGATGAAGTCTAGATTTAGGGGTTCAAAATGATGAGGTTAGGGTTCCTGGTGGTCAGGGAGTTAAATGATGAGGTTAGTGGCAGGTTTGGGTTTCAGGGAACCAAATGGAGAGGTTTGGCTCCCCTAAATCCTCCTAGGATTCGGTGCAGGGTAGGGAGTTGTGGGAACCTCTTCTGGCAGAGCAGAGGTCCTTCGTAAAGGACTAATCTAAAAAGCTAGACTGGTAAAAGAAGTTTATTGTTGGCATTAGGAAGTCAGACTTTGCTATGCATGAATAGAAAGACTGAATTCCTTGGTGGCAAGGCCTTGATGGAGAAGTAAAATTTCTAGTGAAGGAGTCCTGGCAGAGAAGTAAAGTTTCTAGCAGAGAAATCCTGACAGAGAGGTATAAAGTCTTGTTAGGGAAATAGGTGAGAATGATAAAAAGGGAGGGTAACACTGAAAGAGAATATCATTTCAGCAGGCAGAGAGTTGCTGCTATGCATGGCATGGCATGTCAGGTCCTCTGAAAGGACTGAGCCCCAAATTGGCTCATTTTATAATAGAAGCCTAGGTTAGAGGTTCTTGATGGAGGTTGGGTGTAGTTTGGGCTAGAATTAGAATAGAGAATCTTAGAATTGAATGAGTGTCTCTAAGCTGATCTCTAATTCAATGGAAAGCTTAATTAGTAGTGAGTGTTAACAATGGGGGTGGTGCCCTCTCTCAGGATAACAGAATGAAGCTGTTTATCCTGTTTCCCTCAGTCAAGGTCTTTTACAGAGGCAGGGTTCAAGGAGAATCTCTTCTTCAAAGAGTTTCCCAAGTGTTTCACCTCATGGCTCACCCAGAAGTCAGAGAGAAAGAAAGAGAAAGAGTTTCGGGGCTCCCCTCATCAATAGAGAGTAGTTAAGAGAAGAGATTAAAACCCAAGTGTTTTCATTAAAAATTGGAACTAGTTATTCCTATAAAAAGTAAGGAAACCTATAATTTTGTAACTTTAACCGTTTTGTCAACTTAAATCTCTTCCTGTTTTACTCTCATTGGGAGTTTAAAAAAACAAAAACAAAAACAAAAAACTTCTTAAAAGGAGATTCTTGTTTTTAGCCACAGAAGAGCTGGAGAGTTAGACGTCAGGGGTAGGGTAGGAAGGTATCCTTGGCAGCAAGTGAAAAAAGTTCAGATAATGAGAAGTGGGATCAGGAGAGAAAAGAGTATAGATGACCTGAGAAGCAGAAGAAATAGATTCGTATGATAGTACGATAGAATTTTGGAAATTCTGATCCTGGTAATCATTTTTCTATTGGTCAGTGACTAATCCTAATCATAAGTAAATTTTAATATTTACCAATTTAATGCAATAAATACTGGCCGGGTGATTTGCTAATTCAGAACACAAGTATAGCAATCAACTGAAATATAAATTATAGCATTTGTTGTGTGCTATTTCTATCGTGAAATTGAATTTTTTTTTAAACTTAGCTATTTTTGTAGCTCTCTACACTTAGTAACATCCAATCTTAAATCAAGGCTATTTTGAATGATGTTTTAGAAATAAACATGGCTATTAAAGACAACTTGTAAATAACTGGAACTAAAATCTGTCTACAAATAAAGTATGCTGGTGTTCTTTTCTTCCCTTTTTTAAAAGCCACTTCAGTCTCCTCTCACTTAGGTAAGTCTGTTTTTTGTTTTGTGGTTGCGAGAGTGTAATGTTTTGGGTCCACATAGTTAGAAAAGCAAATAGTTCTATTGAATCAGCAGAAACAGCCAACCACAAACTGTACAGCAATTTCCAGTAACCTGATCTTATGACCTAGGATTTGTCCTTAGACTACCACCCCCATTCACATGCAACAGAACAACCCTAAATAACTGTGAATACATCAGAATTGAGAGGCAGGGGCATAATATATACAGAACTGGCCTCAGAGTCAGAAGGATCTGAATTCACTTCTCAATTCTGACATATATGGTTGACTAACTACAGGCAAATCTCTCAGGCAGCTTAGACAAGATACTGAAAAGGAGCTGACCTATATTGCTTGAGGAAGTTTCCTCATCTGAGAGTTCCCTATACTAATGATATCACAGTGCCAGTCTTTATACTCCAGAGAAAGTAAAGTCTCCTCCTGATTCAGGCCAGTTCCAGTGATCTTAGGTGATGAGAGCCATCTACACCCAGAGAGAGGTCTGAGGGAACTGAGTATGGATCACAACATAGCATTTTCACTTCTTTTGTTGTTTGCTTGAATTTTATTTTCTTTCTCAATTTTTTCCCTTTTGATCTGATTTTTTTTTTGTGCAACAAGATAATTGTGTAAAGCTATATGCCTATATTGGATTTACATTTATTTTTACCATGTTTAGCATATATTGGATTACTTGCCATCTAGGGGAGGGGGTGAGGAGAAGGAGAGAAATTGGAATATAAGGTTTTGCAAGGGTTAGTGGTGAAAAATTATTCTCATATATGTTTTGAAAATAATAACCTACAATAAAAATTTTTTAAAAAATTTAAAATTTTAGAAAACAAAGTAAAGTCTCTAATTCTATAGTCCTAATTCTTGACTCACTATAAAATATATAAATTAATTATAAAGGACAAATGAAGAAAGACTCTATCTGCATACAGAGAAAGAATTGATAAATAGAAATATGTAGAGAATAATTATATATAGCCATACAGGTATGTATACACATATATATGTGTGTGTAGAGTATAAAGAAGAAAAAAGAAATTTACATAACTATTATATATTTAAGAAAAATAAGTTATACTGTTATGAAAGTGCTTGTTTTATTGTATAAACTTAAAATAAAATGAATAAATGTGAAAAAAGAAAATAAAAGTATAAAGTAAACAAAAGTGCTGAAGAAAGCCTTTCTGACAACAATTCATGAGAGATAGGAAAGGTAAGTTGGTCATGTCAGTGAGGGGGAAGAATAATCAATGAGCACCATTGATTAACTCATTATGTTAAGAGAAAAATGAGGTAAGTCTCCACCACTCTAAATGAATCTTCTGTGGAGAGACTTTTATAAAAGTGCAAAAAGTGGAGCAAGTGTACAAGGGATATAATAATAATAATAATTATAACAGCTAGTATTTACAGCTTTTTAAGGTTTAAAAGTACTATATCAATTCTAACTCATTTGAACCTTACAGCAACCCTATGAGCAGATAAGGAAATTGAGACCCAGAGAGGTTAAGCTACTAGTTCAGGTTTACATAGGGAAGGGAAGGAGGGAAATAGGATGAAGTTAGGTGGCACAATGGACAGATTGTTGAGTCTGGAGTCAGAAAGACTCATCTTCATGAGTTCAAATTTGGCCACAGATACTTGCTAGCTGTATGCCCCTGGGTAAGTCATTTAATCCTAATGAACCTCAGTTGCCTCATCTGTCAAATTAGGGAAAGAGCAAGCCCCCAACTACTGAGGAAGACAGAGCTTATTATTTGTCCATAGTCATAGCAGAAAGTGGAAAATAACAAACTCCAAATAGGATGGTGAAAAGTTAGACACAACTGAAACTACTCAACAAAAGTATCTAGGGTAAGATTTGAAATCAGTTCTTCCTAACTCTACCTCCAGTGCTCTATCAATGCAACTTAGCTTTCTCAGCTTTCTGCATCATTAAAGGAAATACTCATACTTTGCAATTACAGATCTATTTGAGTACCTGAGAATAAAATAAGTTTACAGGTACACAGATCTGGATGTATAAACAATCAAAAAAATGTTAATCTTTTAATACATGACAAACTTAATGGTCATTGAATTTGACTCATTTTATAAATAAGGAAATTGACCCAGAAAGTTTAGTTGATTCCCCTAAGATTGCACATGAATGGGACTTATTGAATGAAGTTTTCACAGTTTACGAGACTAGGCCTAAGACACATGATGCCTATACCCACAGTGGAAGATGAGGTCTCTGACCTCAGGTTTCAGGAAATCACATGATCTCCAGGCCTACGTTTCTAAAGGTCAGACCCAAGTCAGGGACAGGAAGTGATATGACCAATGACAACATTGGTGACCATTGGTCAAGGCTTTTTTCCTATTAAACTGAGTGTTCTACTTCCTGCTGGTCAGGTTGAGCACATGGTGGGAGTTGAAATACCTCCTGGGTGTACTGGGCCGCTCCCTGCAGGAACTAAATAAATGCTTTCTCTTTGTACCTGAAGATGAATCTGATTAGTTAATTTAGGAAAGGGATCTAGCACCCATCCCACACACACAGGAAAATAAAAAGAGCTTGAATTTGAAACGAATCTCTTTTTGCTTTATCATACTTCTTTCACAGATTAGGCTAAACTAAACTACACTACATTAAATGGGGAAAGAAGGAAGGGGAGAGAGGAGAAAGGATGAGATGGGAAGGAAAGAGAGGAGAAGAGTGATGACGGGAGGGAGAATAAAAAACAGGAGGAGTGGACGAGTGGAATCCAGAAGAACGGAGTTCAAATCTAGTTGTATATACTTATTAACTGTGTGACTATGGACAAATAATAAGTTCTGTCTTCCTTAGTAGTTTCTTTCTCACAGGATTGTTGTGAAAATCAAATGAGATATTTGTAAAATACTAAGGATAGTGCCTGACATATTATAATTTGCTATATAGAAGCTAGCTGTTATTGTTGGTGACTCTAGATCCAGTAATCTATCCATTGAACCATCTAGCTGCTTTCCAAGAAGGCCCTGGTTAAATGAAATCTAAGTTGCCCACTAGCTCTAAGTCTTTAATCCTTTGAAGCTGATGATTATATGATGATATTTTCTCCAACTCAAGGTAGAAAATCAAACTATCCAATAGTATAAATGTTATCCAACCTACAGAGGTCCTAGTCATTTAAGATCAGTGAAGACCTTAAAATAGTTTGGTAAATCTTAGTATCAGTATAAATCATCTATCTTTATTCCCCCAAAATAATAAGTCTTGTCAAAATGTAATATTGCATACCTTATAAAAAACCTCCACCTTATTTCATCATAGACAGTTACTTTTCAGTGAAAAACAAAGTAATATCTTCATCAAATTGCAGAATACTTGGAATCCTTCAGGAGAAGAAGCAGCAATATAAGACATAATCATTTCCCTGTGTGATTTCACAATATTCACAATCCAAATATTATGTTTGCTTTGGAAAAAGAACTTAGGATAGAGGCCACCATGTACTAGAAGGATAAAAGCATAACCTCATGCTAAGAAGGCTTCAAGATTTATTCCTTTTAATGAATGAAATTTAGCATCAGTTCTGAGACTGCTTAGAATCAATGCAATTCTATTCAATAAACAGAAATTAAGTACCTTCTGCATGTAAAATACTATGCAGGACTCCATGGATACCAAGACAACTAAACAATCCTTTCTCTAAAAGAATCTGCCTAATCCCTCTTGATTCTAGTGCCTCCCTCAGTTGATTATTTACAATTTAACTCGTATATAATTATTTGCATGCTATTACCCTTTTGTGAGTTCACAAAAGCCCAAGCTGTTTTCTGACTTTTTTTGTCCTAACATTTTGCACAGTGTTTGTCACATAGTAGACACACATAGTAAGTGGCTAATAGATACATGTTGATAACTAACTGGGATGATTTTTCAGTGAAGCACTTAACAAATGTTTATTGACTATTCAGAGAATTAATATAATATATATACTTATTGTGATTGAACTAAGAAGGCATTGATGTGAGTATACAACAGTACTGACCTCAAACCATATACTCAGCTATGACACACTCACATCAATTGTTCATCAATTAGCCATTGATTAGCCCCCAGTCTCACAGCCCACCTCCTTTTCTAACAAAAAATATTTTAATATATCCCAAACCCTCCAGTGTTTCTCATTGTTCTATGGGGCAATATCAATTATCTAATCAATCAATCAATGTGTTATTAAGCTCCACTATGTGCCAGATACTCTGTTGCACCCTGGTGATACAAAGAAAAGCAAAAGATATTCCTTGCTACCATCCTCTTACACAAAATTTTATAAATGAGATGATATTCTAAATCAGTAATACCCTTGACTCTCACAGTACTCAAATATTCCTATTTTGTTTTGTTTTCTATGAAGGTGATTTCTAGGATCTTTTTTTTTTCTTGTTGTTGTGGCAATTGCTTTATATTATTTAAAACTCCATTGAAAATGCTGGTAGTCACTAATACATTGTTGGTGGAGTTGTGAAAGAATCCGGCCATTCTGGAGAGCAATTTGGAACTATGCCCAAAAAGTTATCAGACTGTGCATACCCTTTGATCCAGCAGTGCTACTATTGGGCTTATATCCCAAAGAAATACTAAAGATGAAAAAAGTACCTGTATGTGCCAAAATGTTTGAGGCAGCTCTTTTCGTAGAGGCTAGAAACTGGAAAATGAATCAATGCCCATCAATTGGAGAATGGTTCGGTAAATTATGGTATATGAAGGTTATGGAATATTATTGCTCTGTAAGAAATGACCAGCAGGAGGAATACAGAGAGGCTTGGAGAGACTTACATCAACTGATGCTGAGTGAAATGAACAGAACCAGAACATCGCTGTACACTTCAATGTTGTATGAAGATTATTCTGATGGAAGTGGATATCTTCAACATAAAGAAGATCCAACTCACTTCTAGTTGATCAATGATGGACAGAAACAACTACACCCAGAGAAGGAACACTGGGAATTGAGTGTAAATTGTTAGCACTACTGTCTATCTACCCAGGTTATTTATACCTTCGGAATCCAATACTTAACATGCAACAAGAAAATTGGATTTATACACATATATTGTATCTAGGTTATACTGTAACACATGTAAAATGTATAGAATTGCCTGTCATCTAGGAAAGGGAGTAGAGGGAGGGAGGGGAAAATTTGGAAAAATGAATACAAGGGATAATGTTATAAAAAATTACTCATGCATATATACTGTCAAAAAATTTTATAATTATAAAATAAATTTTTAAAAATAAAATTAATTAATTAATTAATTAAGTTCTTTAACAGTCAAAAAAAAAAAAAAAAGAAAATGTTGGTAGTCTATATGGAGGTCTCTTCTTTCATCTATTTTCCTTTTCCAACAATAACCTACTTAAATAGATTAAGATGGAGATCTAACTTTGGTAACCAATCACTTCCTACTAAGATTTAATTGATTTCATTTTTTTTTAGAATTCATTTGGCCCTTACTGCCTCTTTTTGATGTTTTCCATCTCTCTCTCTCTCTCTCTCTCTCTCTCTCTCTCTCTCTCTCTCTTTCACTCACACACACACACACACACACACACACACACACACACACACACACACATCTTCATGTCAGGAATATTTTTTTATATTCCTGACATGAAGATATTTGTACAAACTACAAGCTTTTGAAGTGAGGAAAGTATATATTTTGTTTCTGACTCCTAAAAAGTATTTTCCAACATGTTTGTTAAGATAGTTTCCTACATCTATTCTTACATTGAAATTTCTAAATTTAAATGTATATTTTAATTTAATTTTGAGGGTCTTCACAAGTTCTTTGGTGAGATTTTCTACTTCTTCACCTTTTGTAACAGATGTTAGCATATATTATGTTCATGGGCATGCTTTTATAAATACTAATCATTAGCAATAAAATATGAGATGACCAAGTGTGTCATGATATTAGGTATTCTTCACTTGGAGTTAAGATTTCAAGAGGTCCATAAATTTGAACGGTGAAAAAATAATAATAATTTTTTTTTTACTAACTTCTAATTAAAATTTAGTATTTCCCTTTTTTATGAATTAAAAAATAAAACACCATTTTGAGAAGGGTCCATATATTTTATGAGATTGCCAAAGGGTCCATGCCACAATGAAGTGGGTTGTGGTCCTTTTAAGAAACTGTATTTCCTATTGATCTATGATTCCTTTGAGATTCCCAACCTTTCCTGGCTGATGCATATCCTCCCAAGACAAGTTGTCTTTACAGGATGCCAAGAGCCTTTGATTCAATTGCAAATCCTGGTCAAAAAGCATCCCTTTGAATTCCAATAGGAGATCGACTGGGTCTGAGCCAACTTGGGCTCTCCTAGTCCCCACCAGGACACTCAATATAAAAGAGCCAAACTAAAACCCTCTCTTTGCAGAGGTTCCAAACATGCCAGCTATGCCATGCTTGGGATGCCAAGGGCTTCTGTCCACTGGAATATTCTTCTCCAGTGTTATCCTCTCTTTATCCTCACCTAGTTTCCTAACTAGACTTTATGCCTGTCAGGATTTCTAACCTTACTTCCAATCCCCATAATAAACCTTTTATCAATCTAGGGTTTTGGGCCTATAAATTCCTTTACAGAGAATCTCTGCTGCCAGAAGGGAGTCCCCAAAATTCCCTAACCTTGTGCCAAATCCCAGGAGGGTGCAGGGGAGCCAAACCTCTCCATTTGGTTCCCTAAACCCCGAACCTGCCACTAGACCTTATCATTTAACTCCCTGACTACCAGAAACCCTAATATCATTTTGGTTCCTTAAATCTCATTTTGGTTCCCTAAATCTAAACCTTATCAACAATACACTGTAAGATCCCTTACTTCTAATATTGCTTTTGTATATAAAATAAAATTAATTCTGTCAAATCTTCTCCAAAGAGAATCTATGAACCATCCTTCTATTTAGCTGTAACTTCCTTCTATATTATGATTTCATTTATAGTCAGAGTATCAAAATTGATATGTTTACTCAGAATATAAAATACATTGGAGAGAAATAATGTAAAATAAAGTAGCCAATAAAGTAGAAAGTTTTTTGTTTTTTGTTTTTTTTAATCCTCCAATTAAATAGAGAGCCATTGAAACCTTACAAGAACCAATAAGGTTAACTTTTTCTTAGGTAAATTATTTTGGCAGAAATATTATCATTTGCTAGTTATGTGGGAGGATTGTGGATTCTCCTTCCAATGTAATATAAACTCTATGAGGACAGGAAATGTTTCCTTTTTAATTTGTATCTCAATTGCCTATTGGGCATTAGAAAATTTAGCTTTTTGAATGGAATTGAATTGATTTGAATTGAGAAAAACTGAAACACAACTAATCATTCCCTGCTTCTTAGGGAATTAATAAGTTAAGAGTCAGCATATGCCCTCTACAAAGACTGCCAATTCTGTCAGACAGTCATGGCAGTGGTTCAGCAAAATAAATATAAAATATGCATCCCCAAAGGATTAGTTTGGCCAGAAAACTCACATGTAGGCTAGCATTAGACGTGGCTATTTTGAGTGAAGTAGAGCAAAAATGCTCTTGCTCCCAGGATAAAAGATCATCAATACGATATCATAGAAAAGGCACTAGATTTCAAATCAATAGATCTGGTTTTGCATCCTAGCTTTTATACTTATACAGTTCTGTAAATATAGAGAAGTCACAAAACTTCTCTGGGCCTCAATTTCCCCATCTATAAATGGGGATAATAAAACTTGTACAATTCAATTAACAGGGTTTAAATGTGATAAAAAGGACTCTGTAAATCTTAAAGTATCACATAAATATGAGTCATCATTCTTTTTTAAGGCATGGTTAGGCTTTATATTGCTCAGTTCTCATTACTGGAAACAGACATATCTAGCTTATGTTTAACAAGTTTTATTTTCAACTGCAACTCTAAAGTTATCTCTTTTGGTGCCTATATGAAGGAGTGCTACCAATAGTGAATACTGAATGTGAAGTCTGGCAGACATACATTTAATGAAATGATTGTTTTATTATATTTTATCCAGTAATTGTTTGGACATTATGAGGACACAGCATAAATCTTTGATGAATTTTTATGAAAAGAATGGTAACGTTGCAGAGAGAAAGAATTTCTCTTAGTCTTAACTCTGGTATTGACTAACTCTGTGACCCTGGGCAAACAAACCATTAAACTTTTCATTCTCAGTTTCCTCCTAGAAATGAAGGGCCTAGTCTGGAGAATTTCTATGTCCCTTCCAAATTTAACACCAAGATTCAATTATGTTGAAGATCCTTTCCAATGTTAAGATGATAAAAAGAACAAAGCTGAATCTATCAGGTGCACTTTGGAAAGAAGTGAGTAATCATGTTTTCTGAGGCGTTAATGATTAATAGACTAGGTAGCACAGAAGTGACCAAAACCTAAAGCAAATATTTACTCAAAACTACCATGTAGCATATTTTCCAGTATGTGAAGGTATTGGGCAATGGAAAATTTCTCAAATACTTTTACTTTGAAACGAGAGTGTTGGGTTGTTGGGGTTTTTTTTGTTTTGTTTTGTTTTGCTTTGTTTTTCCCTTAATTAGGTTCAGTGTTTGTTTTTGTTCTTTTAAAGTTTATGTCATAGTAATACTTCAAGGATTTGTGATTTCGTCAATGTGGGTATTCTTCTAGACCAATAAAGATTGTAATCCCTTTTATGAATAGTTTCATAAGTTGTTGTGGTTAAAAAAAAAATCCATCACCTGGTAGCCAAGCTTCTACTGGTGGGACTCTCCAAACTTAGTTACGTTGGTCCTTAAAAAATACGGGTGCAGTCTGTGACCAGATTCGTACTTGAAAGCTTTCCAGCTTGGTAGGACCTGCCAAAGTTAGCTTTCTTGGTTGGCAGAGCTTTTGAGAGCCTAGAGTCAGCTCCTATGCCATGATAAAATATTGAAATAGGATTTCAAAAGACTATCATGTCAATAATGATATGAGAAATGTTCTGTTTATTCATGAAATAATAATCCAAATTGGAAGTTACTCTTGGACTCAGATGTTGGCAATCAGCTAGGAATAGAAAAGGCATCATTTGTTTCATCTGGTAGTAATTTTTATCTGAAAGATCAATTAAATTGTTGTTCATAGTATTGTTAACAATTAGCAAATTGTCAGTGCCAACAATGTTCTCATTTGGTAAGAGAATTGTACCCCAGAGTTGGCCTAAAATGGAAGTCAGGAGACATGGCTTCTATTTCCAGCTCTGCCATTAAGTTACATAACTAACTGTTAAAATGTCAAAACAATGTATTAGTTCTTACCTAAGAGTTTAAGAAATGACATGCAGCTGAGAGTATTAATTCTTTGATAGTGGAACCAAAAACATTTTTTTTTGAAAGAGCATCATTACTCTCCTCCAAGAATCAATCTTTTTTAATTTTAGTTTTATTTAATTTTATATTTTTTTTGGCTGAGGCAATTGGGGTTAAGTGACTTGCCCAGGGTCACACAGCTAGGAAGTGTTAAGTGTCTGAGGCCAGATTTGAACTCAGGTCCTCATGACTTCAGAGCTGGTGTTCTATCCACTGTACCACCTAGCTGCCCCCAAGAATCAATCTTAAAAGGTTATCCCAACATCCTTAATTTCTTCTTTAGTGACAGAGTATGAATATATCTTTATTTTATCTAAACACTTCTCAGACCTATTTATTCCAGACTTAAGTTACACTGAGTTTCATAAGGCTATTATCCAATGTATAAAAGAGTACATGCTTTCATTTTGTTTTAAGCTTTACATGTTGCTTCATTTTATTTCTGTTCAATAAAATTATAATTTAGCATATATTAAGTATTTGCTCTGTGCAAGGGATTAGACTACCAAAAAAAAAAAAAAAAAAAAGAGTTCCTACCCTCAAAGGGTCTATGTTTTTTGGGACCACACACACCTACACTAGAAAGGGATCTATACTGTATTTAGGACAGCTAAAATCTTCCCAGGAAAAGATATTAATTACATGCTATGTGTCCTTAGGCAAGACACTCTTTTTAAGCCTTGTTTCTCTCCTTTAAAGAATGAGAGGAAGTTGACTCTATGGGCTATGAGATAATTCAATGAACTTTATCCACACCCTTCATGTTTTAATAGGCTTCAATCATGTTTTCTCTTGGTCTTCTTTTCTAATCTTTTGAGTCTGTCATTATATAAAAGCTGCTTTCAACTACTTTACAATTTGGTAGGGTTATTTGTTCTTTTTCTAGGGGTGTGTGTTTTGTGTGTGTGTGTGTGTGTGTGTGTGTGTGTGTGTGTGTGTGTGTGTGGTGTGTGTGTGTGTGTGTGTGTGTATGTGTGTATGTGTGTGTGTGGTGGGGAATAAATAGCTGATTAAGAAAGCATCAAAAATAAGATTTGGATCTCTGGATCATGACTTAAGATATGAGAATGACAATTCTTGGCCATGCTTAAAATATATCTACAAAAATATTGTGATAGAATTAAATTCCTTGAGAACACGTAGGGTTTTGTTTGTTTGTTTGTTTTGTTTTTGTTTTTGTTTTGTTTTGTTTTAATCTCAGCTTCTAGCAAAGTGCCTGGGACAAATATCACAGTGTAGCTAAGTGTTGTAGTAAATGGACCTAGTGGTTCTAGGCCCAGAGTTATTAGCTGTGTTATCTCGAACAAATCACTTCACTTCTATCTGCCTCAGTTTTCTCAACTGTAAAATAGGAATCATAACAGCATCTACTTCACAGGGTTATTGGTAAACTATAGAGACTTCTACCTAGAAGGTGTTTAATAAATGCTTATTGGTCTACTGCTTCCCATGCTTAAGAAATGCTTGTTGACTCTTTAATCGAATGAGAACTAAAAAAATCTATATTTGTTTGAAAACTTCTAGATCTGATTTGAAAATAAAAATGAAGAATCCAAGAGAAAAATGCCAATACATATCCACTAAGCCAGATATTACAGAAAAAGAAGAAAAATATTCTGCCCAATAAATCAGAGAAAGAAAAATTTTAAGTTCAAGAGAAAGAACAATAAATTTAAAACTCACAGTCTTATCTATATGCAAAAGCAAAAAGTATGAGAAATAAATAATTTGAGCTAGAATTCATAATACAAAGAGGCAAATTCTGCCATAAATGAATCACCAAGACTTGGTAGGGTATGAGACATGATATGAAAATTATTATAAAACAGATTATACAAAATGAAGTTTCTGCAAGAAAAGGGACTGGGGAGAAGTATGATGTTTCAGAAACACCTAAGAATATATCTTCAGCATAGAAGAAAAAGCATGGTGAAGAGAAATTGGATGAAAGCTAATATAGGGAGAAATTGAAAGATATTGTGATAGAATGATACTTCAGAATAACTAGGCAGAAGGAACAAATCCCAGTCTGGCATGTAGGCATGAGAAAAGAAAGGAGGGGAGAAGAAGTAAAAAGAGAGTAGTGAAAGGCAAATGAAATGGAGAGACAGACAGAAACATATAGAGAAAGAGAATGAGTGAGAGCATTACAACTACTCTTACATTCAGAGCTAACTAAAGTCAAACATCTGATAAATTATTTTATTTTTTTTCCTGAGGCAATTGGGGTTAAGTGACTTGCCCAGGGTCACACAACTAAGGAAGTGTTAAGTGTCTGAGGCCAGATTTGAACTCAGGTCCTCCTGACTTCAGGGCAGGTGCTATATCCACTGTGCCACCTAGCTGCCCCGCTCTGGTAAATTCTTAATTAGCCCTAATAATCTTTTCATTTTTCAGTAAATGGAGAAAGCAATATAGAGTAGGACTTTTTAAACTTTTCCCACTTGCATCCTTTTTGCTCAAGAAATTTTTATGCAGTTCCTGGTACATAGGTGTATAAAATAAATATACAAATCAAACATTTACTGAAAATAATTATAATTTTGCAACCCTACATTCAGTTATGTGACCCCCATATAGGAGTATAACCCATGGTTTAAGAAGTTTTGATGTAGAGAACAATCTTGAATTCCTCTTCTCTTTATTCATCCAACAGTTCAAGTTCTCACCACCTTTAATGTGTACTATTTTAATAGCTTCCTTATTGAACTCCCTTCCTCAAGTTTCTCCTGTCTGCTATCCTCCATAAAGCTTCCAAAAAGAATTAAATCACAAGTCTGATAAAGCTATTTCCTAACTAAATAAATTCCAATGGCTCCCTTTTACATCTAGGATGAAACATAAATTCTTTTCAACATTTAAACATTTCACAATTTGAGCCATTCCTATCTTTCTGATCTGTTACTCCCCTGTACACTCTATGGTCCAGCCATACCAATTTACTTGCTATTCTTTATATGCTCTATCTCCCACCACTATGACTTTGGACTGGCTGTTCTCCATATCTAGAATGCTCTCCCTCCCAACTCCACCTTTTACAATCCCTGACTTCCTTCAAGATTCAGTTTCAACAAAACCCTCAGCAAAAGGCCTTTCCCATTCCCCAACTTATTAATGACTTTCTAAGTTTAACCTTTTAACAATACTGTATGTATCTTCTATGTACCTGTTTACATGCATGATGTCTTCCCCATTGTAATTGAGCATTTGTACTGTTTCTTCTTATTCTTTATGTACCCAGTATTTTAGCATTTGGCATTTATCTAACAAATCTAACAAATGATTGATTAATCAATCAAGATGAACTGATCTGATTTTGAATAATGAGGAGGAACTGCTTGCTAAAAATAGAAGACACAAGGAAATGACCCTATTCACTTTAGAATTTGTGATAAATAAAGAGGAAAAAGACAAGTAAAGCCTGTTGTGTATCCTACATTTGTGAAGATTAAAATTCAATAGTTTTGGGGGAAGTAAGTAGGAGCCTATAGTCTAAATCAATGCAGGACAAGTTAGCACAAAACAAATGAATATTTGTTCAAGGACAAAATTCCAACCTACACAAATAAAATGAACTTGATAATGAAAGGAGAAAAAACTAGTTATAGGAAGAGGCCAAGTGGGATTAATCAAACAAGTGAACATTTTTAAAGAAAAAACAACAATGATATATACCATAGATAAAAGCACAAAGTTAACTGGAAATGAATACAAAAAGGATATTGTTCTAATATAAAATATCCAAAAAAAAAAAAAAAAAAGGTTCAGAATGGGTTGAGGCTTGCAACAATGAATGATAAAGACAACAAAAATGAATTCTTTAAAGTTATCTTGAAAGACTAAAGGCAACAAAAGTATTCCTATTGATGGAATGGAAATAATGGATGACAAATTAGATCAAATTCAGCTCTCTATCAAGGAGAACAATCAGGCTGGGACATGTAGAACCAAAAACAAACAAACAAAAAAAGTTAATGTCATTAAGCCCAAGATAAGTTAAAAAAAAAAAATAGTAGGCAAATAACCTAGCTGTCTTCCATAATTCCAGTCACAAGTCTGAAAAAGACAATATCTTAGAGAACCAAAAGAACATGTGAATATTACTGTGATATCACTGTGATTGTTGAAAAACAGCAGAAATCAGAAGTGTTAAATGGTTGGAAATGGATGAATGTCTCAGTTTTCAAAAGATCAGTGTTTGAGTCTTCAAACTTTGCACAAGTGAGATTGAATTATAGGCAGCTAAGCAGCACAGTGGATAAAACATCAGACTTTTAATCAGGAAAACTTGAGTTCAAATACAGCCTTAGATAGTTACTAGCTATGTAATCCTGGGCAAGTTACTTAACCCTGTTTGTCTCAGTTGTCCCATCTGTAAAATAAGTTGGAGAAGGAAATGACAAACTACTCTAATATTTTTTCCAAGAAAACCATAAATGGGGGTACAAAAAGTCAGACAGGATGGAAATCATTGAACAACAATAAGCATGTCTTAAATATCAGTAAATTCAACAAGTGTTTATTCATGGGTCTCCATGTCTTCTATATCTATCTGTTCATCTCCTTCTTCCATACAACTGCCAAAATGACATGCATTAAACACAGATGTGATTACGTGTCTCCTTTATTCAAAATATTTTTTTCAATGATTTCCCATGGCTTTTAAGGATAAAATAGAAAATCTTCAACTTGGTATTCAAAGTCCCATGCAGTTAGACTCCCACTTGTCTTTTTAGTATTAACCACACACATTGCTTTTTAGTTAAGTTGTCCTATCATTTTCATGATCATCCATCTCCTATCTCTTTGTCATTGCACACGTGATCCCCAGTGCCTGGAATATATACATTTCCTACTCCTTAAAATCTTAACTATCTTTAATAATATTATAATTACAACTTTCACCAAGGTAACTTCTCGTTGTTTTTAAAAACAGAATGAATAACTACTATATAGTTCATCCTTTTTCATTTATCTCTAGTCAGAAATCATTTTATATTGACTAGAGAGTATAGCTTTCTATTATGAACAGGGTTAAACTGATTTTGTTTAAAATGTTTCATTCTTCAGTAAGGAAAAAACAACCCCAGTGCCTGGAATATATGCATTTCCTACTCCTTAAAATCTTAACTATCTTTAATAATATTATAATTACAACTTTCACCAAGGTAATTCTCGTTTGTTTGTTTGTGTTTTTTTTAAATAGGAGTAACTATTATATAGTTCACCCTTTTTCACTTATCTCTAGTCAGAAATCATTTTATATTGACTAGGGTGTATAGCTTTCTGTTATGAATAGGGTTAAGTTGATTTTGTTTAAAATGTTTCATTCCTCAGTAAGGAAAAAACAGCCATCCATAGCAGAGGTTAGAATACCTTAACAGGGAAGAGTTTACCAGGCCAGACCTCCCCCCCAAAAAAGAGGTATGATTGGAAACATATGATTCAATGATTCAATTTAGACCAGTCTGGCTCTCTGTCTCTCTTCCCCTTCCTTCCCCCTTCACCATCTACATTTTATATGTAGATATAAAAATCTATGTTCAAATCCTACTTCAGATACTAGCTGTTTAACCACAGACAAGTCACTTAACTTCTCTTATCTCAACAAGTCACTTAATTTATTCATCTGTAAAATGAGGTGACAATATCCTCTAAAGTCCTTTCCAACTTTAGCTTTGATCCCATGATCCTTTCTATTGGGTAAGATGGCAATGCTTCTTAGTTGGTGCTTTTGCCTCTTCCTAGTAAGTCAGGAAGCATTCTTTATCCTTTCTGTTCTTCTAAATTGGCTGCATGGGGCAGAGGACCTCCTGGGAATCGTTCTAGAAAGTTCAAGTCACAACCTCCCCCACTCTCATCCCCATCCCCAAAAAGTAGCAAGTAGAAAATAACATATTTAAAATTGGTGCCCTCTCTCATTCCAAACCCAGTATTTCTTCCCACTTTTTGACAAGGCTCATAGTTGCATTAATGGGCTTTCCTAATCTTTACTAAAGAATAAGAGCTTCAGACTCAGTAATACCTCAGTCACAAGGCATATCTATATAAGGAGAGGTCTTTGACGCAAGTAGGGACAAGACTCTTCAAAGACCCTTTCTTATTTTACGTAATACTTCTCCAGAAAAGTATCCATTTACTCTTTGTTTTTGTTTCCTTTCTGTCTTTGAACCCATTCTCTACCCATGATAAAATATATCCACTAATGTCATAATAACTCAATTGTTTTAGAAACCTTTCATGTAAAGCCTTGCCAGAGATTTCTTGAAAGCTTAAATAATAACCACCTGTTCTTCTTTGTCCCCATGATTACTGACTCCTTCAAAGAACTTTATTTGTGTTTGGTTGCCTGTTATGGAAATCATATTGTACTTTCCCCAATAGGACATTTTGTTGTTGTTTTTAAAGTATAACTAACCCATGAACCAGCCTACACCTTCCAAGATTCTGGGATCACTCAGATTCAGTTCCAATCCTGGGGGTTGACCCAAAAGGGTCATTTTCTCTCTCTTTGGCTTCTTTCCCTCCCTGGAGTTATTCCAGGAAAATCTCAAAATACAAGCTAAGTCCAACTTATGATTAAATTTTCCAAATGTGGGAAACAGAACCTCCAACTCCTGTAAAGGCGTTTAAATTAATATTTGTAGGGGTAGTTGTCATCATTTATTTCAACCCACAGAAAAGAAAAACTCAGAAGACTCACAGAAACCCAAAGACAAATATAGAAACAGTTAAGGCATCCAAATAGCTCCTAAGCTCTTCTCAGGTGTAAACTGAATTTGGGACTGCTACACTTGGTAATCTGGTGAAATTCTAATGAATTCTTCTTTCCCACAGGTTCCTGCACAGTCACAGCAAGATTCATAGCATCATTCTGTGGTTTTTTATTTCAGATTTTTACTCCTACTCAGAAGGATGCTAAATAAATAGTCTGCTTCTCATAGAATTTGCACAGCCCAATGGAGTTCTGTGAAAAAGTCCCAATCTCTCTTATCTTCCCAAACCCCAAGGAATAGTTATTTTTTTTCCTTTAGTTATAGAGACCACATGGGCTATCCTCGTTTATCCCCCAGTCAAAGCAGATCAGGAAATATGTAAACCATTCTCTATTTTCTATAGAAATTATAATACCTAAACTTTTGAACTTAAACATTCTTAAAAACTAGATTATCTACAAGATAATTTGAAAATTATGGCTGCCAAGAAAATCTCCCTTCTCTGGCTAAAAGGCTAGGATTTTGTATCATATTACCTAGAAGTTGGAAGCTTCCCTCTCTTTCTCTGTCTCTGTCTCTTTCTCCATCTTTTGCTGTCTCTCTCAAAGATACATATATGGTCACACACAGGATAGTGGGGTTCACAAATATTGACAATATTGACATGTCTGTCTCCATCACGTCCTTCTGTAGATACTCTTAATAATTTCCCAGCTACTGCCATCTCTCAAGTTGAGAAATTCCACTCTTAGGAACTCTAATCTCTGATGTATTTAGAAAGCTCAATAAAGTTCATATAACTTACCTATTCTTCCTGCCCAAGACATCTTTACCACTTCCCAGAAGGGAGGGAGTGTGTACAAGTTTTCTGTCCCAAGCCATGCAACAGGCCACTCTGTTTTCTTAACAGGGGAAAATCAAAATAGACAAAAGGAATATATAGTCCAATAACAAGGGGCAGCTCCTATGATAACTTCTTCTTTATAGCCTAATGGCAAAGGGTAGTTTATATGACAGAAATCTTGGAAGCAATCCCAGTCATTGAAAACCAATCAGACTTTTCCAAGTTTACTCTCAGCAAGATGATAGTAGACATGCCAAAATTCTCCATCAAAAGGTGCCCCTGGGGTACCTAAAAAAAAAAAAACCAAACAGTCTCATGGTCAGTAATCTTATTAAATTGATTGGAATACTTATCAAAATAATCAAATATTCCCTAGATCAACTTTGTCACAGGTGTGAGAAGATTAATCCTTTGTTTTGGGAGTCTACACCAAAGCTTCTTAAACTGTGAGTCAAAACCCCATAAGGAGTCTTGTGGGGGTCTTGAAATTATAATTTATTATGAGGAAAATTTTTGGATTTGGACACCTATCTTATATACCTATATTTCCAGGGGCCAGAAAAAAAAAATTCTGACAAAAAGGGATCCCAATGGGAAAAGTTAAAAAGCCCTAGTCTATCTATTCATAAAGTTTAAGTTATCTGAATGGGAGGAGGGGGGAAGAAAGATAAATGCTGTTAAAAATGCACATTAACAAATGATATTAAACATCAAAAGATATGTGATTTCATTGATGTGGATACCCCCTCCATTGACCAAGGTTTAAACTATTCATGCTTTAATATATAGTAGCCTGAGTAAGCAGCTAAAGAAATTTATCACCTGGTAATCATCTCTCTGATGATGAATCACTTCTGCTGTCAGATGACCGCCAAATCTTTTCTCAAGCTTCTTCAGTGTCATAACATGTGCCAGAGCTTATGTTTTACTAAAATAAACTGCAAGAATCAGCTCTATAACACAATAAAACATCCAAGTAGAATTTGGGAGGGAGAGAAAGGACATAAGACTATTATTAGTAAGATAGTAATAAAATAATTAACCAAAATCATCAATTTTAATAATAGTAGACAATGTTTAAAATAGCACTTAAAGGTCTGGAGAGTTGTTTTAATCCACATAAGATAATATGTTAAAGTATACTGGAAATCTTAAAGTTATATAAATGCCAAATATTCATAATGATTTTAAGTTGACAATTAATTTTTTTATTATATCATGTGAATAACACAGAACTAACCATAAATAAAATGATATAAACACTGTAAAGAATGGCAGTATTTTTAAGCAAAAACTACATAAGAGGAAGCAAAAGGTCTCTTTGTGTGGTTTCACCATTATTAGTCAATTAAATTTAATAAGACATTTAGAACTAGGGGAAAAAAACTTGAGAGATCATCTTTACAACCCATCTTTCCAACCTCATTATATATTACTCCTTTTTCCATAGTCCGTGATCCAGTCAAACTGACACTCCTCTTCCCATTTCCCAGACTTTGAACTCGCAAAAATAATTATTAATAATAATAAGCATTTACAAAGCAACTTAAAATATTCAAAACACCTTTCTGTAATATGTAGAAGGAATTATTATTGTGTTGTAAGAAATAACAGCTATGAGGAACTTATAAAGTATAAGTGGGCTGTATAAATTAGTAATTAAGCAAAGGACAACATACATATGACTAAAATATAAATCAACAATTCTAAAAGGCAGAAAAAATAAAATTAAAGGCAATGATCAATATTATTTCTGCAGGGTAGATGAGAGATGATGAAATATCATCTTTCTGTCTTACAGAAAAGTAAGAGGCTACAGGTACCTATTGTTGCCTCCTATATCAAATATATTCACTACATCAATTGATTTTGATCTATTTTATGAAGAAAAACAGTAAATCTCTGTAACAAGAGATGGATCAGTTTTGTAGGAGAGATACTGGAAAATGTGTGATATAAAAAGGCATAAAAATATTTTTAGTTCTACCTATGCACTATGTCCCATATATCCCCCTGTATTTATGACAGCCCTCTTGCTTTGATTCCTATATCAACCTTCCTGATCTATTGGAAAAACTGCTTAAGTCTATCAATCTAACATAGTTTCGATTCAAAACACATTTATGAAGTACCTACAATGTATAAGACATGTTCTACATGGATTTGGAGTAAGGAGACAAATTAAAAAATCAATATTGTGATAATCCTAGAGAAAGATAATGATCTGAATGAACATAATGACTATGTGACTAGAGATCAGGGGAAAGATGCTGCTGATATTTGGACTATGACACAGACAAAAGCTATCTACTTATTCTATATAAGGGTAAAGCAAAAGGAAAGGAAAGAATCAAGGATGTCTCCAGTGTTACAAAATTAGGTGACTTGGAGGATAGTGTTGCTTTCAATAGAAATGGTTGTTTGGAGAAGGGGCAAATTTAGATGAGAAAATAAATCTCCATTTTCAGATATGTTGAATTTGACATTCAAATAGGACATTTAGACAGAAGCGTTCAATAGACAATTGCTGATATGTATTGTAGGATTTTATCTATTCCTGACCCTTCATTAGCCTTCCTTCAAATTGCTGCTGTATTATATTCCTCATGCATTTACTTGACCACATTGGTCTTCTAGTCCAGGGCTTCTTAAACTTTTTCCATTTGTGACCACTTTTCACCTGAGAAATTTTTACATGATCCTGGACATATTTGGAATATAAAATAGGTATACAAATCAAACATTTATTGATAATAATTAATAGTTTTGTGACTCCTCCCCCCACATTCAGTTACAAGAATGGGGTCACAAACTAGAATTTAAGAAACTGGTTATAGAGTCAACACCTTTAATGACTCTCTCTTGCCTAATGAATAAAGTGCCTAATATTCTAGGCACTTCACATTTAGCACTAAATTTAGCACTAAATTCAAACCCCTCTCCCAGTAAACTTCTACATACTCAACACCACAGCCAAGCCGAACTAGTGTGTCTCCCCAGATTCTCTATGCTCTCACAATTGTGCTTTGAGTTTTACTGTTTTCTAACTCTAAAATGCCCTTTTTCTGTCCCCCACTGCTGAATTTGTACCTAACCTTTAAAACCCATCCCAGATACTCTCTTCAGGAAGGTTTTCCTGATTGGCAAATTGTCTTCACTCTTCTTTCCACCATATTATATGTTCAATGAAGACAAGTACCATGTTTTAGCTAAACTATTTATTTTTTCCACCACCTAGTACAGTCAACTATACATGGAGGGTCAACTAGCTTATACACTGGGTAGCAGGAACACCAGAGTTTGAATACTTTAGATTTGTAGTCCTTGGTTTCCTCATTTATAAAATGAGAATAATAATATCTGCCTCACAAAGTTGATATAAAGAATAAATGAATTAACATTTGTAAACTGTTTTACATAACAAAGCTCTATAATGAATACCAGTTATTATTATAGACATAAACAATGTCTTTGTTTAATTGAATTAACATTTAGAATTGGCATTCTTTGGAAGGAGAGCTTGTTCTTGTCCAAATATAAATATGTCCCAAATATGTAATCAATATACATAAAGTTCTAGGGAAATGTGTACTGCACTGCCTTTCTCCCTAGAAGTATGTAAATGGCCAGAAAAGGGGAGGGACAGAATCTAATGCTCAGCAGAAGCCTCTTTAAAGATATAAAGCATATGGCTTCCTGATTAAGCGTAGTCTCAGAAAATTGCTTCTCAATCACTTGAGATCGCAGTTTTTTGCACTGTTCTAAAGTTCAGAGAACTCTTTCATAGGGTGTTGGTGGAGGAGGCCCCTCCTCACATTTTGTTGCTCTTGGTTGTTCTACAGTGTCTCACCAGCTTCTTGACTGTTGTTTGTGTTCCAGTCATCATGTACAACCCTCTTTCTGTTTGGTCAGATTAGCTTTGAAATTATCTCACCATCTTAACATAAAAGCTTTGTGGGCAGAGTACATGAGAAGGGAAGGAGAAGAGCAGGGTTTGGAGGGTAGATAGTTTGCCTTTCTCATCACAGTGACACAATTAGAAATAGGTGTAGGTACTACATCTCTTTGCAGAGACATAGGCCCAAGCTAGAGATCCCTAAGGTACATAGGAAAATAAATATGTATCCTCAGATGGGGGAAGAAAATGGGCTCATTTTTAAACATGATTGAAGAAGACAATAGAACATCCATTGTCTATGTTAATTTTCCCCATCAGCAATCCCTCCTTCAAATCACTACTATCTTCCTTAAACATGACATCCATGGCAAAGAGGGTCCTCCCTTCTCACAAAGGATTCTTTAAAGTAAATAGTAGAGAATTTAATTACTCTCATTTTATAAAGGAGGAAACTGAGACTGAGAATGCTTACATGACTTTTCTTCAACGTGTATTTTTTGTTTGTTATGCTCAGGCAATTGGGGTTAAGTGACTTGCTCTAGGACACACAGCTAGGAAGTGTGTAGTAAATCTTAAAACTAAAATCTCCCAGGTTTCCTTACTTTGAGTCTAGAACTCTTTCTATTATATAATACTGTCCAAGATCTCCAGTATAGCTATACCTCAAGGTGACCCTTAATATTCTATCCGATTTAATTCAATTCAATATACCTTTTTATTAGATGCCTACACTTTGAAATATGTTGGGCACTGGAAATACAAAAGCAAAATTGAAATAATCTTCTTTCTCAAAAAATTTACATTCTATTAGGGTTTGGGATGGAAATATAACATTTACAGTATGTGACACTATAGTGTTAAGGATAGAGAGTTGACCTCAAAGCCAGGAAAATCAGGGTTCAAGTCCCATCTGTGACACATGCTTGCTGATAAGTGGGAAAGTCATTTAACCTGGAAATGCTCTCTGCATTTCTAAGACTACATGATTCTATAATAGAAAGAAGTTCTGATCTGCATTGATGAGAGAGACAGACAAACAGCAGAGAATTTCCATATTTAGGAGTTCCTTATACCAATAAGTCACTGGTACGTTCTACTGCTTGAAGAAAAACAAAATGCAAATAACCAGGAAACCAGAGAGATTTCATACAGAAGATAACAACTGAGCTGAACCTTGACTGATCTCTTAGATTGTTAAGTAGATCTCCTTACAGCATGAAGCAGAAAAAATATCAAACTTGGATTCAGAAGAAATGGCTTTGAGATCCAGCTTCCCATAAGTAACTGAGTAATGTCAGCTGAATCTCTAGAGATCTGAAAAATAAAGGGGTTAAACCAGATGACATTTCACATTCTATAACTATGTGATTCTTGATAGACAATGTTTTGAAATGGAAAATGGACTCAGGAAAACCTGGAGTTTTCTGCTTCTAGCTCTACAACCTTGGGTAAATCAATTAACCTCTCAGAACTTCAAGATGCTAGAAGTTACAGGTGCATCTCAGGTCCAGACCCCAAACATAAATAGTAACCACAATCAAAAAATTGTTAACAGGATGCTTCTTTCATCTTGCTGCTATGGCACTAATGCTATTTTATATTCATTTAAATGTTAGATAAATACAAAATATGATTATAATTATGATGGGAACTTTGGAACATAACCAGATCACCTAATATGAAGGTACCCTGTTTCTGGGAAAAGATATTCTGTGTTTCTCTACCACTTGGTAGCTTCTTTCCATTGTCTATCTAGGAAAAGCTGAGGGTTTTTTTTGTTTGTTTGTTTTGTGGAGTTTTTTAAACTACCAGACTAGGTCACTCTCTTTTTCTGCAACCAGAGAGGGTAAGGTCACAGTTCATCCACAATACTAGTGCCACTAGCATTGACTAGGGGAAAGGCGACATTCCCTTCCTCTTCTCTTTTATCTTGTGGCCTCAACAATCTCTCTGGGGATGGGATGAGAAAAGTTACATTTTGGTTTGTTTCCTTTCTCCTTTTTGGTCTTAAGTGCAGATGAAAGCAAGATGTTTTTCCCAGAAGCAAGATGTCTCCATGTTAGGTGATCTGGGCATTCTCCAACGTCCCCATTACATTATCACAAACAAAATTATATATAATGAAGGCAGTATGATGAGTAAAAAGAACATACTTAGAGATCAGAGAAAATTCTTAGGATTCCTAGCTTCAACTTTACTGTGTTTGTGGCTTAGGTGAATCTTTACCTCCCAAATCAGAAATTTGGATTAGATAACCTGCACATTTCTTCCAGCTCTAAATCTATGAAAGGGCGGGGGGGGGGGGGAGGAAGGGGGCATTTCAGGTGGATGCTTCAGACAGGTTAATAAGTTACTTTGTGTAGTGTCAGAGACCAATTGATAAAAACAAAGTCTATTTCAAAAAGATTGGAAATGCCCATCATGATAGACACAGAGCACCCACAATGCACATTGGCAGCTTCTTGATATTAAAGTCCTTTCTTCCAGTTGATGTACTGGAGATTTATTTCTAATATTTGTGTTACTAGCAGTTAACAAATCCCACAAGCATTGATTACAAAATAATCTCTAAAAACTGGCACAGTCCCTAATAATGTCTTAAGGAGGCCAGAATTTGGTCACTATATCCTGATTTCCTGCTGTCAGCAGCTCATGCTCAGAACAGTATGCCCTGGAATCAATAAATAGCAGAGGGCAGCTGAAATTCTGGCAAGAAATGGGAGCCCAGGAATAAAAAGCAGCCCTTCCCTAGGAGAGGAAGGGCAGAAGATCTGGTAGCTGAGCTAAACCTCAGAAACAAAGGTACTTCACAAACTCTGTCAATCTTGAGCAATTTCAACCAAGCGTAGGAGGAAAAAGAAAAAAGGGAAGAGGATATTTTTAATCTGCCACAATTTTTTAAAATTGCAAATGGTTTGAAGGCACATGAAAGATATAAAGAGAGAGCATTATTCCCCACAGAAACAATTTCAAAAATAAAAATTTTGAATTAGAGTATAACTAATTCATATTCTATAGTCTATAAAGTATAGACTATAATATGACCTATTTATTATATGAATTCAGATATGCCATGGACCAAACCATGTCCCCTCCAACATAGCAACCACATATAGTCAAAGTCTGGTATATGAAAATCAACAGGAATACAAAAACAAAAATGAAACATTTCAGGTCTTCAAGAAGCTTTCAGAAGGAAGAATAGAGCAGCAATCTCATGAGAAAGACAGAGAGATAGAAGAAGGAGAAAGAGGAGGAAGAGAAGGAAGAGGAAGAGGAGAAGGAGGAGTAGAAGAGAGAAAAGAAAGACATAGAGACAGATATATATATATATATATACAACACATCTATGCATATGTATAATACATACACACATATACATGTATACACATGTGTTTGTATGATTCAATATGATAATGTTAAGACACTAGCAATTAGAAACAAGAGATAGATAGGTAGCTTAGTGGATAGAGCACTGGGCCTGAAGTAGAGACCTGAGTTCAAATCTAGGCTCACATATTTACTAGCTGTGTGACCTTGACAAATCACTTAACCTCTGTTTGCCTTATTTCACTAGAGAAGGAAATGGCATACCACTTCAATATCTTTGCCAAGAAAATTCCATGGACAGCATTGGCATTCTATGGTTCACAGGGTCATAAAGAATTAGACACAACTGAACAATGACAATGCTTAGGGACAAGTCATTTTATCTTTCTGAATAAGTAGAAGGAATTAAATTAGATGAAGATTCTTGACTAGGATCCATGAACTTAAAAAAAATTGATTATACTATTTCAACATAATTTGCTTCCTTTTTATATCTATATATTTTATTTTATGCATTTAAAAACAATCTTAGAAGCAGTTCTATAGCCTTCACCCAACTGCCAAGAGTCTAGGACATAATTAAGAACCATTGAACCAGATTTCTAAGTAACTTTCCTAATCTAATCTATGAATTATGTTTCAAGAAGCAAGAACTAGAAATGAGTTTATTTCCCCAGGGGTATAGTCCTTGGCCACAGCTAGATTTTGTATAAGCAGAAAATTAAATAGTTATCAGTAATTCTCAATAAGATAAAAATCACATGTAAAAATGACAAAGGGAGCCCTAAAACTCTAAAACTCCTTGAAGGACCTCTGCACCACCAGAAGGGGATTCCCAAAACTCCCTACCCATGCACTGAATCCCAAGAGGTTTGGGGGAGCCAATGTGAGTTCTCAATGATATATACACGTGGCTCAGACTCAGGGACTGAGGCAGTAGTCAGGGTGCTGAGAGTGGGAACAGGACTCTGACAGAGATGAGCCACCAGAGATGGGATTACATAATGTGGGGGAGGAACGACAGAGATGGGGAGAGGCATCTTGATAAGACAGTATCTGATATTCTGATAGCTTGGGATGGGGAGAGACATTTTGATATGCTAAAACATAAGATCTTTTATCCTTATCAAATATTCTGATAAAGAGGGAGAGGTGGTTTTGCAGGATTGAGCAGAACAATTAGGGAAACTGAGTCAGGATAATTAGGGAAATTGAGTCAGGACAATAAAAGAGAACTGTGGCATAATACCCTGAACCCTGAACCTACCGTTACCTCATCATTTAACTCCCAAACCACCAGAAACCCTAATCTCCTCATTTGGTTTCCCTGAATCTAAATCTCATTAGAAGGTTGCATTTCATTTAAACATGAAGAAAGTCCAGAATTTTTAGAAGTGAAAATGAAGGAAATGTACATGTTTAATCTCTATCAGATCATTTGATATTTTACAGAGGGGGGAGAAAGGGAGGGAGAAAATTTTGGAATATAAGGTTTTGCAAAGGTGAATATTGAAAACTGTCTTTGCAAGTATTTGAGAAAATAAAATGCTATAATAAAATGTGGCGATGAAATGGGAATTCATTATAGGTATAGCAAGAAATAAATATTATATAATGATTTGTCTAGCTATTAGTTGCCTGCTTTGAAATAGGCATGATGAGGAGTAAATGATGAGGAGTAAACTGTGGTCTAAACCGAGATGGGTCAGTTCCTTTTCTCTCTCTCCTTCCTTCCCCCAAGTAACCAAGGGTGGGTTCTGCAGCAAAGGAATTTGCTACTTAATGCTATATGGAAACATAGTCTTTATTGATTAGAATGGAAACACAGAGAGCCGGTGGGCAAAATGGCTGCATGGTACAAGGCCAATTTTGCAAAGAGCAGATTTTTGAGGACTCATTCAGATGCAGTAATGTAAGGAGGTTCTGGAGAGTGATGTAAATAAGATAAGGATTCTCTTGTTATCTTTTGGGGACAGACAGAAGTCTCTTCCCAAAAAGGAATTTCCTGATGCCATTTGGTCTGAATGAGATGAGGTGAGATCTTTCAAGACAGTTGTGAAAATCGAGTAAGGCTTCATCCACTTCAGAGTTCGAGTAGGCCTGAAGGACTCTGAAGTTCGAGCAAAGGGCATTGCCTTCCCCTCCTATGACATCTCCCTATTTCATCCAAATATGGGCAACTATGTACTTATTGGTCAAGTTCAATTTCATGGGTAGATCTCGCGTTTAGAATGTAAGACTCTCAGCCAATGAGGATGAGGGTCAGTGGTGGGAGGGGGCGTTTTGCGTTAGGGATTAAAGGTGCTGTCCTGCCCACAGGAGGCGCTTCCTCTCTTCGATAGTCTACTCGAAGAGTGGGACGCCCTTCTCGCAAGAATGTACAATAAAATTTGCTTTTCTCTAGAGCTCTCTCCAGCTTTTTTATTAAATGGTGACCCTTCACCATTTCCGTACCACACAGGTCTATCTGAGCAGATTAGAATGGGGGCTGTAAAACCCTGGCCAGCTCAGATAGCCCAAATTAGTTTGACCAGATCTTGTATCAAAAGTCCAAGTCCCAAAGGAAATTGGAGATCAAACAAGGAATATCAAGGGCTACCGCCTTCAACAGGCACTGGGAATACAAAAGAAAAAAGTCAAAATAGTCCCATTTCCCAAGAAATTTACATCTTAATAGGATTTGGGGGTAGGAAATAAAATTGATACTATAATACTTTAGGGGTATGGTGTTAAACCAATATTGTTCAAGGGAGACACTGGCACAGGACTGCCCAGTGTGGTGTGCCCTCAACAGAAAAGGTGCTGTGCTCTATGAACAAAGCAGAATTGAATTAGCTCAGAAAAAGCATGAAATGCATAATGTTCCTATGGGCTATGTGTGTCCAGCCTGTGGCAGAACATTCCAAGTTCGTATAAATCTGATCAGCCACAGTAGGACACATTGTAACACCTCTAACATAGTGAAGGTCCTCTTCCAAAAAGGACCAACCAATCAACCAACCAAGATAAGGTCTTGAAGCCTCTGAGACAGGAAGACCCAGGTTCAAATTCTATCTCAGACACATACTAACTTGTTCATCCTGAAGAGTAAATATGTATTAAAACTAGAGAGGCCAGGTTGTGAAGAGCTTTAAATACTAAACAGGAAAATTATAAATGTAGCACAGAAGTTAAGCTTACCTCCATGTATTAGCATTATAAAAGAATTTCTGAGTTCCCTTCTTCCTCCTTTGTATTTATTAAACCATTGTCTTTCATTCAACTCTTTTGTCTTGCCTCTCCTATTTCCTTATCCTTTTCTTTTCTTTCCAATTATGGATCATATAATCCCTTTACTAAGGAAATCTGACAATTAAATGACCTATATCAAGGATTTGAGTTTAGCAGTTTAGTACTCTATCATTTTCATTTCCACAATTATGTTTAAACATTTTGCAATACATAAATTGTAGACTTTGTTTCTATTTATGTTTCCCTTAACCCAAGCAGAATTTTTCATTTGCAATAAAGAAGATAGAATTTCACAAGTTCTCTTCTTTGCATTGTGTCACTGCTTAATTGGTTGTTAAATATTGTTTTATGAGCTTTTTGTTTTTAATGAACTGAGTCTCTATCTCATTTACACTAGAAGTGCTCATGGACCTGATGAGCACAAAGCTTTGAGCTGCTTCGCTTTTCCAATTTGGATAGGTTAATCTTTCCTTAGGCAGGCTGGTGCTTCCCTACTCACCCACCCAGTACTCACTACATTATTGCCAAAGGACCTTCTAAAGCTCAGAACTCCCAAACTCAAGTAATCCACTAGCCTCAACCTCCTAAGTGGCTGAAAATACCACTATGTCTGTTTTATATGAGCTATTATGTTGTTTCTGATGAATAGAACTTGAAGTTTTAATCTTCCTTGAAAGGTTAATAGAAATAACAAAGTCAATCAAGCTCAGAAACCAGAAGACACAGGTAACATTGTCTTATCTCTTAGTACATGCTGTTCCAGTACAGTTGGTCTTTATGTATTTTGTTCCTGGTTATTCTCAAATTGCCATTACGTAGTCAAAACTCCTTAACTTTTAAAAATTCTTATTCTTTCATGCTGCTTCTGTTATTTTACCATTTCTGATCGAAAAAAAAATTTTGTTTATCTCCTGAATGACCAAAAGATTGCTTCTGAAGATTTACATATGCAGAGCAGTGGTTGTTTTTGGGGTTTTTTGACATGATTAATCTGAGCAAAATATTTTAACTCTAAGTGAACTGAAGAAGGAAACAGCAAAAAACACTCCAGTATCTTTGACAAGAAAACCCCAAAAGGGGTGACAAAGAATAAAAAAGAGCTGAAACAACTGAAAAACAAAAAACATGCCTGAATTCAAAAACTGTCTTTGCCACCAACTAGTTTTCTGACACTGGGCAAACCGTTTAACTTCTCTCAGCCTCTTTTTCTTCATTTGCATAATAGGAATAATAATAATAGATCCTACCTTACAGAAATGCTAGATCACAGGTTAAAAGGAACAAATAAGATAACATATCAAGTGCTTTGCAAACCTCATAGAGTTCCATAAATGCTATTATACTAGTACTAAACTAGATTGCCCTAAAATTTAAATTAGAGCCTGTATGCAAAATATAATCAAAGGTAATCCCCCTCTTCCCACTCCTCCCCTCTAGCTTTTAGTAATAATTCTATGACATTCAGGAACTGATTCTCATCACTGAAATCTCTCTCTGTTTTTTCCTTTGGGATTGCAAATGGGGAAGTGGTCTTTTGAAGTTTTTTGTCTTCCCAATCAAATAAAATTTCTGCATCATTGTCTCAGTCTCTTTCCTTCTATCAAGCTAAGTAGTTTAATGGATAGAGCATGGAACTTGGAATCAAAAAGAATTAAATTCAAATCCTGCCTCAGATATTAACTAGCAAACTTCTCTGAGCCTCAGTTTCCTAATTTGTAAAATAGAGATAGAGATAAGAGTGCCTATCTCAAACAGTTATGAGGATCAAATGAGTTAACATATATAAAGTGCTATATAAATGCTAACTATTGTTATTAATTTTCTTTTTTTAAAGCATTCCCGGCCTTTGAATTAAATTTAACAAAAGAACAAAATTTTGAAGCAGCTTGATATAGTACCTGGAGAGCCTCAAATATAAGAAGAACTTGAGTTCAAATCTTATTGTTGATACATACTGACTTTGTGACCTTAGACAATCATTTACTCTTAAGTGTTAGATGAAGCCTTCTAAGACTATCAGTTATAGAAAAGGTGCCAGGTTGCTATTAGTTGACAACTGTTTTCTAAACTGCAATATTCCATGCCAATAAATTCACAATTCAATCCCTATCCCTAGAATGTAATTGTTTTTTTAAAAAAGCAAAGTTAGACACTCTGTGGATTTTTCTTCTTCCTTATAACTAGAATTTATGTAACATTTTGAAGTTTGAAAACCTTATAGATTTTCATCTTATAGGTGTACAGATTATATATAGATATAAGGTTTGAAAAGCACTTTACAAAGATTATTTCATTTTATCTTCATTATAATCCTGTACATATCATTCCAGTACCTTTTCCAAGAAAACTCCAAATGAATTCAAAGAATCAGATTTGACTGAAACAACTGAACAAAAATAATATTTCTGATTCTATTACCACTGTTCTTTAACCATGCTTTTATTATACTGTCAGATACTTCCCTCTTTATGGGTAATATTATGTTGCATAGTAAAATGATGGCTTCTACTTCAGAAGACCAAAATATGAACTCTGTCTCATATATTTCTCATATGTGACTTTTGGCTTTGACTTTGAAGTCCCTTCACTTTTCTAAACCCCATTTGTAAAATGAATGAATAAACTAAAAGATCTCTAAGATGCCTTCTAATTCTGATTGTGAAGCTATGATATCTTAGCCAGAAAGGGTCAGTAAGTAGGTTTAGCCACCAGGAATATAATACTTGGGTACAACAGGATTTTAGATAGATAATAGATATTAGTTGTCCTTAGTGGATGAAACAGAATCACTTTCCAAGGAAACAATGAAGAGCACTAAATAATTTTGGGGGGAAAATTACAAAAATCATCATAACCAGAAGGTAGCACTAAGGAGTGTTTTGGAAGTAAAACAAATATACCCAGGACCAAGCAAAGTTGTAAACAACCAAAAAGAGCCAAGAAATGAGGTGAGAGGAGGTGAAAGTGTAAACCAACCAAGTAGGGTAACAGATTGAAAATGGACCAAAGATTTTGAAACTCTGAGCACCTGCTCCCTGGATTTGTGCCACATGGAGTTTAATTTTCTTAAAAGGAAAGCATTGTCAAATGTGGTCTGTGTATATATCTGATCAGTTTTATGTTGCCAACAAAATAAGGCAGAGATGCAGTAAGAGTTCCAATTTTATTCAGGTATAAAAGTACAAAACTTGGGCAGGACTTTCAAGATCAGTTACTCTAAAGTCCTAATTTTATAGATGATGAATTCTCTCTAATAAGTAACTTACTAAGAGACAACTACCTGAGCAGCAGAATTGAATCTAGAACTCACAATTCAATTCCATTGTGATTTTTTTTCTCCATACTCTATATTGTTACCTTACATTGCTCCCTTTTAACACAACCATTATAGATCTACATCATTAGATTGGAAACTGTAATCAGTACACATAGGTAAAAAGATGACTAAGTGGTGCAGCAAATAGAGGCAAGACTTCGAATCAGAAATACCCAAGTTCTGATTCAGCCTCAGGCATTTACTTAGTTTAATAACTATGGACAAGTTATTTAACCTCAGTTTCCTTGGCTATAAAGTGGAGATCATTATAACATCTACCTCTTAGGTTTGATATACAGACAAAATGAGCTAATATTTTTTATATTGTTTAATACAGTGACTGGTACATAGTAATTGCTTAAAATTTCACTTAATAAGTGTTTTTGTTGTTTTTTTTTTTCCCTTCTCTTATGGAAAAGCAAGAATCTGAAACTAGGTTTCTGATTCTAAGTGATTGCCATCCCAGTATTGGGGAGAACAAAAGTTAAGGGTAGAAGATATTATTAAGCTGGTATTGGTAAAGCAACACTTCGATCCAATTTGTGTCTGAGGCTTTGTAGCAAGGTTCACAAAGGCCTGATGGAGCACATTTGAATGGATGTGTTGGTACCATTTTAAAGTATTGCCATTCCTGGAGTAACAAATGAATAGCAATAAAATCAAGACAAAGGACATTTTAACAAACCAAAATTACAATCCTCCCTGAAAAAATCAATCATTCACAAAATCAATATATGTATTCTAACAGAAAGATTTAGAGCAGTATTTACCATCTTGTTTTTGCTATATATCAAGTAGGCAAAGATAGATTTCCCTTTTACTTTGAATGAGAACCACACTGTATTTGCTCTTTTAAATAAGATTAATTGAGAAGATTCAATTTCTTTTAATTTTGCTACTAAAAGAATTAAAAATAGCCAGGGAGTACAATGGATAGAGTGCTAGATTGGGGATCAGAAAAATCCCCAGTTTAAACTTCATTTCAGATATTTACTAACTCTGAAAATCCTGGCAAGTCATTTAACCTCTGTTTGTCTCAGTTTCTTCAAATGTAAAGTGGGACTCATAATATGGTTTTTATGAGGATCAAATGAGATATTTGTAAAATGCTTAATACAATGCCTAATACATAGTTATGTTTAAAATTTTTGTTCTCTTCCTTCTTTCTTCCTTTGTTTTTTCCTTTCTTTATCATTGAAGATTGGCTGAAGAATTGTCATATGTCAATGTAATGTGATATTCTTGTACCACAAAAATTGATTGTAAAAATTTTAGAGGAACTTAAGAAGACTTGTAAGAATTAATACACCAATATTGAAAAAAAAGCAGGCAGAACTCAAGAGGATAATTTATATAATGTAACTATGCAAAGGAAAAAATCATTGAAAAAACATCAGAATTCTGTTCAATTCAGTAGCCAATCATGATCTCAAAAGACTGAAGAGCATTCCAGAGCTACTTAGCACCATAGAAGTGTTGACCTTATAGGTACAGAATGGAGCAAGAGAAGCACAGTGGTGCAGTAGATAGGCATTGGGATTAGTGTCAAGAAGACCAGAATTGAAAGACTGTTTCACATACTAGCTGGTTGTCCCTGAGCTACTTATTTAACTTCTTTTTGCTTCAGTTTTGTCCTCTATAAAATTAGACTTTATGCCTTTTAAGATTCTTTCACCTCTAAACCCGTGATCTTATATGGTGTCAGATAAAACATACATCATGCTGAACTATATATATATTTGTTACAAAATAATACCCTATTGGAGGAAGTTATTAGGAAACAATAGAGATACATGTACATATATATGTATGCATATTTTAAAAATAAAGTTTCTACTTTGATAAAATGTAAAGTAATGGAGAAAAAAGTCACTGTGATTAGCACATCCCTTCCAGGAACAATGGCAAAGTTGATTTGATCCTATAAAGCAAAGTATATTAAACTGGATACCTGGATTATATTACACATAAACTATAAGATGACAAATTTGAATCCTACTTCACAAAAACAAAACAAAATGTACACATATGATTCAATCAAAAAATGTAACTTGCTGCATGAGGTCTTTACCCAGCTGTCATTTTGTACAAACTGGCTCATTGATTTTAATATATTGCCTACTGTGTCTGACTCACTTCCAGTTGGACAAGAGCTTTGCATTCTTCAACACTGTTTTGTCAGTCTTTGCTGATGATATTGAATCTAATTTGAGGTTTGGAGAATGGGGTATAGAACAGGTGGTGTCAAATAGTAAGCCTTGGCATTAACATTCATTTTTTAATTAAAAATTTGAGTCGACTTATACATGAGGTCAATAGATACACCCTAACAGATGGTAGCTATTTTTCTAAAAAATATGCCATCATATTTGCAGCCTGTAACCACTCATGCTTTCCAACTATACATAAAATCTTACAGAATTTCATAACAAGTAAAATAGATCCGAAAGAAATACATAACAACAGTTATTTTTAACAAACTCTTTAGCTAAATTATAAATAATGTATGGCAAATACTATTACATCTCTCTAACATGAGTATATTGCTGTAGGCAATTATTAAAATCTGATTTTGTCATTAAGACACTAACTAGTGCTATTGAACTTCTGTTTCAAAGAGCCAAAGCTATAGGGACATCCTGGTTACATTTCTTAAACTTCAACATCCTCAATACTCAAATAGATCTCATTGATGTAGATATTCCCTCCAATAATAAAGATCATATCCAATCCATGTCTTCCCATTTTTATGACTCTCATTCATATCTTCACATAAGTTAAGCATATAGTGGTTCACCCAACATGCTGAAGTCCTTCTGTTCTTTCCAGTAAAACATACAAATAATGGATAACTCTGCTCTTGCCATATTATGAGTAAACAGGCTAGAGAATGAGTCAATTTTCTTTCACCCTGGAATGATAAGAACTTCTCTCATGTGGAAACTACAATAGGAAGTTACAGTAGGTGAGATTTTATTTCCTTTCCTGACTGTGAATCTACCTTGTAATGTATATGTCCAGGCTGTAAGAAGATTTTGTAGTTTTGAGAGGTCCTAAAGTCCATCAGGCTGTCTTCTTCATTGTAAGATTAAGTGATTTCCCTTTAGTCAATTTAGCTCCATTCTTATATAACACAGTGGCAAGTCCTTTGTCCAAAACTGTCCTTGGACTCTAGTTTGGGCACTCTGGTTTCTCATGGATTTCCTGGATGACTGACTATACATCTGTTAGGAATCCTATCTTCACAGTCACCATGGCTCATGGCTCTCAGGTCTACTGGGAATTCCACTACCTCTGAACTGAAAGGACAAATGAAGCAGAAAAACCCAAAACAAAATGCAAAAGAAAAATGAGGAAAAATAGAAAAGAAGGGTCAGATGTTCATGGTGCCTGTGGAGTAGGTGAATAAGATCTTCACTCTCTCTGAACATTTCAGAGGGGAAAAGGCAGGAGTATGTTGGAAATTTTCAAGATACTGACTGTGCAGTTTTGCAGACAATGAAATGAGGCTACTCCAATCCATGTGGTAGAGAAATGCAGAATGTCTTCCTACAAAAACAGGGTGCCTTTACCTTAGGTCATCTAGACACCCGATTTTATATATGCCGAACACAGTACTAAAGGCTGGGAATACAAATACAAAAATAAAGACAGTACCTTCCTCAGGAGGTTTATATTCTAAGAGGACAGGGGGAGAAAGAGACACATAAGGGGACAGTAGCCAGAGAACTTGCAATGGTCCAGAAAGATAACAGTGATGAAGAATGGGGACATAAAGCAGTAGATTGACATGTCTTTTCCAGGAATAATAGCAAAATTGATTTGATCATATTTCCAAATGGGAATGGGAGGGAAAGAACAGCAAGAGACATGGGAAAGAAGACCTTTATAAAAGTGAAATAAAATATGTCTGAAACTGCCTGAAATAGTGATAAAGATGAAATAATCACCAATTAGGAGATTGGAATCCTCGGGCAGGAGTTCTGAAGATAAAAGTGTTATAACTTTCAGGGTATGATTATTGGTCTGAGACAGTAGGCAACTGAGGTACCTTTTGAGAAAATAATCAGGGAGAAGAAAATGAAGTGAAATCTGTATGTTGAATGGATTCTAAACTTTGCTTCTTTTCTAATGCTTACATCATATTTTGCACACGGTGGGAACTTAATAAACAAGTGTTGACTGTCAAATTTATAACTTTCTGGCCTTTTCCTTCCATAGATACTCATCCTTCAACATCCCATCAATCCCAACTTATCCATTTTGTCTGCTTCTATATTTGTATTTGCTTTCTAAAAGCAAGACACACCTGTATGTGCATTGAATTTGGAGTCTAACAAATTCAAATTAATCCCGAGACTTTGTTACTTGTCTGCCCCTCCCTCCAACAGCTGGTGTATGAGTTTATGGGGCATTCAATTTATTAGTGTTGGACAAGTTAATTGCATAGTTGCCACCAAATAGTACATGTTGTTCATAGTAACTAGACATAATTCCTCTGGAAAAAACGTCAGTAATTATAGAGTAACTTTGTTTCTCCCAACAATTGTGTAATTAACTCTAGCCACCACTTCTTGCAAAATCTTTTGGCCTATGCTGAGAGTCTGAGCTAAATATAAATGCAAAAATAATGATCTGGTTTTATGCGTAAATGATCAATTTAAAATTTAAATCTGTTTTCCAGCTATTCTGCCTCTGCTTTGGTTAGTAATAGGTACAATCTTGCAGTATAGCACTCCTGATTGAAGCAAAAAGCCTTCTCATCTGAGCCAAGTAGGCAAATTCAACAAATCATGATTGGGCAGAGAATAGTGTATGCTGCTTGCAAATAATGTCAATGGTTACCCTATCAATGCTATATATATATATATATATATATATATATCTTTATATCTTTATATCTTTATATCTTTATATCTTTATATATATATATCTTTATATCTTTATGTATATATATATATACATATATATATCTTTATATCTTTATATATATATATCTTTATATCTTTATGTGTAAAGGGCTAGAACTGAGCAATGCACTTGGATGGTGAAGCACGTGAGACTAATTGCCAATTGGACGGTTCCCTATTAACTTGTTTAAGGTTGACCCTCCCCAGCTGTTCTGTGCTGACTTGATTAGTGGGACAAAGAGGGGGAAGTGACGTGTGTGGGAGGAGCAAGAGAAACTTGGGTGGTGGAACTCACGCTCACTTGCACTCGTGACCGGGCGTTGGAGGCGAAGGTAAAGATCTAGAATAAAGACGTTTAGTGATCCTGACTCTTGCTGATTTCTGGAAAGATAGAGTTCCAGCATTTGGCGCCCAACGTGGGGCTGGCACCCTACTTCCACCGAAGTCCTCCTGTGACCAGGAGATTAGGTGAGTATTCTAATAGAAATAAGGAACTTACCTTGTTAAGGACTAAATCAGCAATCTCTAGTAACTGAGATGGGGCAGATGTTAGGTAAATCCTGGGCCTCAGCTGACCCTGCTCCAACCCCAGCCCCTGCCTCATCTAGCAATGCTATAGAGGATATAATTAAGATAATTGATGAGAAAAGTTTACTTGTTCCCATCCCACAAATGAATAATCTCATACACTCATTGATTCGCACGTCCCCTTGGTTCTTAAATGAAGAAAAACTACGTATAGATAAATGGAAGCTAGTGGGACTTGAAATGAAAGAATTTTACTCAAAAAATGGGAATTGTCAAATTTTCCCAGAGGTATTTTACCTATACAACTTGATTCTATTAGACTTAAGCTATCAAGAAGAGTTTAGAAGAAGGAAGAGTTCTAAAAAGGCTCAGAGAAGGAAGCGTGAGGAACAAAAGATAGAAGATAGGCAAACTCAGGACATTGCCAGAGGGCAAGGGGATTTGAATGAGGAATCTGAGGGTGTAGACTCTGATTGTCCTGAAGAAATTTCAACCCCACCTAGAGAGCAGATTATTGATCAACCCACATCCACTCCACCTTCAGGGACGGAGGGAGGAGGAGTAGTAGGAGGGGCGGTGACCTCATCAGCGCCCCCCCCTCCTCCCACACAGAGCCCCCCCTCCCAACAACTGCCCACTCCTGTAACTAGATTAGAAAGAGGGCTTATTGAAGCAATTGAAAATGGAAAAGAAGTAGATAATGATTTCAAACTTCAAATTTTTCCCGTGATTCAACAGCGTAATTCTGCAGGTCAAGAGAGTAGAAGATATGCTCCTTTTAATATGGATGTCCTTAAAAACCTGAAAAAATCTTGCACTGTCTTTGGGGCTACATCAGATTATGTTAAAATGTTAATACACAATTTGGCTTATGAAACCTTAACACCTAGTGACTGGAAAGTCATTGCAAAAGTGTGCTTAGAACCTGGACAAAGTTTGTTGTGGCTTTCTGAATTTACTGAGCTCTGTAGAATTCAAGCCCAACAAAATAGTCAAAATGCAGCTAATACTTCCATCACCTATGACCTACTAATGGGTATAGGTTCTTATGCAGACGCTTTGGTACAGATTAATTACTCCATAACAGCATTTGAGCAAATTGCTGCTGCTGCTATCAAAGCATGGGCTTCTCTCCCCAGTAAAAACTACAAGGGTGAGACCTACACAAAAATTGTACAGGGACCAAATGAACCTTTTGCTGATTTTGTGGCACGTTTGCAGACAGCTGTCATACAGGCAAATGGTGAAAATGAAGTAACAGACACTTTGGTGAGGCAACTTGCTAGAGACAATGCCAATGAGGTTTGTAGAAGGATTATACTAGGACTACGTAAGGATGCTCCTTTAGAGGAGATCATAAGACGCTGTGCCGCAATGGGCACAAATACCTTTTATAGCCAGGCTATGGTGCAGACTTCCCAAGATCCCAACATGGGGAGACAGGATCCCTTTTGGCAAGGGGTTTCCCGAGAGACTCGTCAATGCTTTCAATGCGGTAAAGTAGGCCATTTGAAAGCTCAATGTTGGCACAGAGACAGAGTGAGAAGACAGGCTGGGAGAACAAGACCCAAAACCCCATGTCCAAAATGCAACAGAGGACTCCATTGGGCCTCAGAGTGTAGACTGATTCAGGGAAACGGGATGAGGGGCCCAGCTCCAGGGCCCCAAGCAAAAAACACTTGGGGCATGATGGCAGCCGATGCCACACCCAGAGAGTGCCTCCAAGTCCAATACCCAGACATGACCAATCAGCAAGGAAGCCATCTGAGGGGAGAAAGGGATTACACAATCAGTCAGCCAGGAAGCAACATGATGGGAGAAAGGGACTACAATTAGGGAGGATAGAGTTGTATGCAGCTGGGACAATTGAGATACCCCCTGGAGAGGTGAAATCTGTTCCTCTCCAACCTATGGATCCCTTGCCTCCAGGCACAGTAGGCTTGACCATTTCACCTCCTGAGAGTACTTACAAGACAGTGTTCATTCATACACTGATGTGGGAAACTGGGGAATGTGTAGATAATATCCCAGTCACTAACACAGGGAGACAATGTGTGACTTATCAACCAGGGGAAGTAGTAGCATCGGGTTTATTGATACAGACTCCTAATAAGCAACCTGGTGACAGTCACCCATGTTCGGACTCCAAGCAGAAAAACCCAGGAATATACTGGACAGCAACTGTGACAGCTGACCGACCTATGCTCACCATCTATATAAATGGCATAGCATTAGAAGGACTGGTGGACACAGGTGCAGATCGCACAGTCATTAGAGGTGCCAACTGGCCCAGTCACTGGCCAAAGACTAAGGCAGACACCTACATGTCTGGGGTAGGAGGATCAATAGCAGCTGAAGTTAGTGCTACCCCTTTAAGATGGGTATTTGAAGGTGAAACAGGAATTTTTACTCCTTTTATAGTTGAAAAAATCCCCATCAATCTGTGGGGAAGAGACATTTTACAACAATTAGGGTTAAAAATGAGTACTTCGGTTTTTTAGGCAGGGCTGCTGTTGAAGGCCTGCCAACACTTTCACCTGTTCCTATCCAGTGGAAAACTGATACACCAGTGTGGATAGAACAGTGGCCCTTAGATAACAATAAAATTCAGGCCTTACTAGATATAGTACAGGAACAACTTGATCAAGGACACTTACAACCTTCTCTAAGTCCTTGAAATTCCCCAGTATTTGTTGTAAAAAAGAAATCTGGAAAATGGAGGATGTTGACTGATTTAAGAAAGGTAAATGAACAGATGGAAACTATGGGAACTCTTCAACCTGGACTTCCATCTCCTACTCAGTTGCCTAGAGAATGGCCTCTGTGGGTTATAGACATTAAGGATTGTTTCTATTCTATCCCTCTAGATAAGGAGGATATGAAAAGATTTGCCTTTTCAGTGCCCAGCGTTAACTTAGCTGAGCCTTATAAAAGATATGAATGGACAGTTTTGCCACAGGGAATGAAAAACAGCCCTACTATGTGTCAAATGTATGTTGCTGCTGCTCTTACTCCAGTAAGAAAAGCATTTCCAAAAGTAATGTTATTACATTACATGGATGATATATTGGGATGTGCACCTGAGGAACAAATGTTAGAAGCATGTCTACAAAAAACCATAGAAACACTAAGGAATTATAAATTGCACATAGCTCCAGAAAAGATTCAAAGACATGCTCCTTTTCAATATTTAGGATATGAAGTATATCCTAAGGTGCTTACAGTACAAAAACTCTCCTTAAGAACAGAGAAGCTAAACACCTTAAATGACTTCCAGAAATTGATAGGAGATATCCAATGGATGCGTCCCGTGCTAGGTTTGACTACCTGTCAATTGCAACCATTATATGACATTTTAAGGGGAGACAGTGCTTTAAATTCACCACGCCAGCTTACAAAAGAAGCTCAAGAGGCTTTGAGACAAGTTGAACTGGCTTTATCCAATGTGGTTGAAAGAGTCACTCAAAAACCCTTGGAAATATCAGTTTTTGCTACACAAGAGGCCCCCACAGCAGTCCTTCATCAAGGAGACAGTGTGATAGAGTGGGTGAACCTCCCAGCACAACCAGAACAAAGCCTTATTCCTTACCCAGTGCTTGTGGCTAGAATTTTATTAAAGGCCATTAAACGAGCAGTACAATTATCTGGGACAAGACCTGACAAGATATATACCTTTTATACTAATGCACAAGTTAATGTGTGCTGCGAAACCATCCCAGAGTGGCAAATTTTATTAACCATGGCTCCAAATTTTGCACACGGGTCTCCATTAAAGATAACCAGACTGCTACATAATTGGCAATGGATTCTTGAAGAAAAGGTTTCTAAAGTTCCTCTTAAAGGACCAACTATCTTTACAGATGCATCCAAACATAATATTTGTGCTGTGTATTCTTGTGACTTAACCATAAAGAGAGTTATCAGAACTCCTTTTCAGTCCACTCAGCAGAATGAATTGTATGCAATCATTCTAGCTCTTGCTTATTATCCGGGAGACATAAATATAATATCTGATTCAGCCTATTCAGTAGGTGTGGTACAAAGAATTGCCACAGCCCAAATAAAATTTGTAGCCTCCAATATATATCAGCTCTTTAAAGAGCTTCAAGAGCAAGTGAGAAAGCATCCGGGTAAGATTTATATTTTGCATGTCCACTCCCATAGTGGACTTCCAGGTCCTATTTTTGATGGTAATTCAAAGGCAGATAGCCTTCTAACCATGCTGGCCAGTACTCCTTTATTTCAAGAAGCACAAGAGTCTCATTCTAAATATCATCAGGCTGCCCGAGCTTTACGTTTGCAGTTTGGAATAACAAGAGAAGAAGCTAGGAGCATAGTAAAAGCCTGTACAGCTTGCCTTCCTTTCCATGCTCCTACACTCCCTCCAGGGAAGAACCCTCGTGGTTTGAGACCTAATGAAATTTGGCAAATGGATGTGACCCATTATAAATCTTTTGGTCGTCTATCTTTTATCCATGTCGTGGTAGACACCTTTTCAGGATTCACATTTGCAATACCAGCAGCAAAAGAGACAGCCCGAGTGGTCACTGAATTCCTTATACAAGCATTTGCAATTATGGGCGTGCCACAAGCAATAAAAACAGACAATGGACCTGCATATACATCTAAACATTTTACACACTTTTGTGCACAGTATAAGATTTTACACACCACGGGCATACCCTTTAATCCTCAAGGGCAGGCAATAGTAGAGAGAAGAAACAGAGATATTAAGACACTCCTCCAAAAACAAAAGAAAGGGGGAGCCACGGGTAACCCTAGAGAACTTCTAAATTTAGTTCTCTATACCATTAATTTTTTAATTTTTGACAAAGATGCACTGGCTCCAGCAGACAGGTTTTATAACTCACCGGAAGGGCAGTGTCCAGTGCGAGCAGCTCCATTGTCTTTAGATAATCGCCAAGTGATGTGGAGAGACCCAGAAAGTGGTGAATGGAAGGGACCAGATAGGTTAACTGCTTGGGGGAGAGGGTTTGCTTGTATCTCTACAGATGGAGAAGGAATCAGATGGGTGCCAACGAGCCGTATTCGCCTTGTCCATCGGAGAGAGACAGAGCAGACCCTTGAAACGAAGGAGAAGGCCCAAGAAACATCGGGTGGTTCCGTTGCTGACTGTGCCCACCACTGAAAGAACCTGGCAGTTATGGCGTTTGACCCATGGACATCAAAAACTGTTGGATTTGAAAATCCTCAGAAATCATTGGATTCTCTGAGACATCATAAGACTATTGTAGGACTTGAAAGTCTCAGGAATCATTGGATTCTCTGAGACATCATAAGACTATTGTAGGACTTGAAAGTCTCAGGAATCATTGGATTCTCTGAGACATCATAAGACTATTGTAGGACTGAAATCCTCAGGAATCATTGGATTCTCTGAGACATCATAAGACTATTGTAGGACTGAAATCCTCAGGAATCATTGGATTCTCTGAGACATCATAAGACTATTGTAGGACTGAAAGTCCTCAGGAATCATTGGATTCTCTGAGGCATCATAAGACTATTGTAGGACTGAAAAGTCCTCAGGAATCATTGGATTCTCTGAGGCATCATAAGACTGTTGCTGGACTTCAAAAACTTGTGGGGATCATTGGATTCCCTAACATATAAAAAGACTGATGTGGGATTTCAAAAACTTGTGGGGATCATTGGATTCCCTAACAGTGAAGCAATGGACAATAGATTGGTTTTGGACTATTTCTTGGTTGCTGAAGAAGGGGTATGTGTGTCTGGTGTCTACATACCCTCCTTCTAGGACTTCTGGAAATCTCTTACAATACCATGTTGATTTATATTGTTTGTTATGTCACTATTTGCATGTACAATTCCTGTTTGTTACACCACATCGAGTCTGCACTGATTGTGGGGAGAGTCACCACTAATAGCCTCTGCGTTATTGCTATGTGCTTGTGTAATAACTCCCATGCTGATGGGTTTGTGCATACTTGTCTCTAATAAGGCCCTTCAATCCAGAAACCCGCTAGCAAATCCCCACTTCTCTTTGGTGCTTCTCATCTCCCTTCCTGAGATGTCAGGGAGGGTGTGATTATCTCCTTTTTAGTGCTTTCATCTCCCCTCCTGAGAAGTCAGGGGGGGCGTGATCACGTCCTTTTTGGGGTTCTCATCTCCCTGAAAGGTCAGGGATGGCGCGACCTCCTGTGGTCTAAAACAAAAGAAAGCGGGAGATGTAAAGGGCTAGAACTGAGCAATGCACTTGGATGGTGAAGCACGTGAGACTAATTGCCAATTGGACGGTTCCCTATTAACTTGTTTAAGGTTGACCCTCCCCAGCTGTTCTGTGCTGACTTGATTAGTGGGACAAAGAGGGGGAAGTGACGTGTGTGGGAGGAGCAAGAGAAACTTGGGTGGTGGAACTCACGCTCACTTGCACTCGTGACCGGGCGTTGGAGGCGAAGGTAAAGATCTAGAATAAAGACGTTTAGTGATCCTGACTCTTGCTGATTTCTGGAAAGATAGAGTTCCAGCATTTATGTATATATATATATATGTGTGTGTGTGTGTGTGTGTGTGTGTGTGTGTGTGTGTGTGTGCAGTTGATTAACTACATAGGTGAGAATACAATGTGATTTTCTTTTCAAATAGAACTTCATGAGAATAATTCATACCATGTATTTCTAAGATGTTACTGCACCTTGAAGAATGATCAAAGTTGCAAAATCTTTGACTTTTGGTCTTAAAAATTCAGGAAGTAAAATTGATTACGTATCACAACTCTGATCATTATTGTCCCAGAATTTAAAATAGAAACCTAGCTCAAGGAAGTCACAGATAAACACTACAAAAGCCTATAATGCTCATGCCAAAAGAATATATAATCTCTATTCCCCAATTCTCCCTCTTGTATTATATAACCATCCATCCCCAACTTTTGAGAGGGAAAGGTAAAATTTTTCCCATCACATTGTTTTCACATCCTTCTGAAGTCATTAACATTTGTCTTTTTAAAAAAGCTTATCCTGGCATATAATAGCACTTCATAAATATTTGTTCCCTCTGTTTTTTTCTTCTCCTTCAAATATCAGCTAAAGACCCACCTTCTGCAAGAAGCCTTGCCCAGTCCTCTTTAATGTTCATGCCTTCATCCAGATTATCTCTAATTTATTCTCTATATCTTGTTTATACATTTTGTTTGCCTTTGTCTCTTCCATTATACTGTAAGTTCCTTGAGTGTTTTTTCCTTTTATTGTATCTCATACTTAACCTGGCACATATTAGGCATTTAATAAATGCCTGGTGGCTGACTGACATCTTTTCCATCCTGCTCCTAAGGCACATAAATTGGCAGCAACCATAGCAATCACTCTCTGATTTGAAAGCTATAAAAGAGCCATAAAACAAACTGTTGATCAAAGGTGAGGGAAGAACTTTTATTGTTGTGTGAATAACACAAATGCCATGAACAATCTTCAGAAGCTGACATGGAAAAGGGAAGAGACATCAGAATAGTAGATTGCTGTGACCTTATGAGCAGTAGTCCAGGACAATATACTAACACAATTGCCACCCTACACACCATTCTGGATAAAAAATATCAATAAAAAGCATGTAAAAGGAATTATACATGTATATATTTTAAATAATACTAATAAATATGTTCAGGTTTTTACTATATTTAGGAAAGCTTTTTCTCTGAATAAGCTCCTCTGCAATATACAACCTCCTCCCCTCACTTTTATTGTCAAAGTTGTAGAAAAAGTAGTCATTACACTTCCTCCATCACTTCCCCACCCCCCTATACTTGTTGGATTCATTATTATGTGGCTTTTGTCATTATCAATTAACTGAAATTTCTCTGTTCAAGATCACCAGTAACCTATTTATCCTTCCATTACATTGCTTTTTTCTTTTTATTCTTATCCTTCTTGATCTATTTGTGATATTAGATTCCAAAGTTATAAAAAAAAGTGGAGAAAAACAAGGCATTTTCTTGGAGCATACAAAGTTGAGGGGCATAGTAGGCTATATGAAATATCCATTTACTATCTCAATGCTATAGCTTCTTGAAGCTGCAGGTGAACAGCAGCTACACCCCAGTAAAACCATCTCTGCAGATGGACTAAACCCATTGAAGTTAACCAATGGAACTCAAAGCTACAAGTGGGTGAGAATATCTACCCCAACTATGTGAAAACTCTTCCCCACCCAAGTAAAATGGGCAAATGAGAACAATTTGTTCTAATGGCCATGAAAGCAGCTAAAGTAAACACTGAAATGCTTAGAGCTTGGTCAGACATCAAAGACACAAGTTATCCATTGCCATCAACAATTGCCTTGACTTTTTTCTGCCAATGGACTTTGATGACTAGAAGAGAGAGTAAAGCTGACTTTGCACAACTTTCCCTCACTTAAAAAATGAAGGACAAACAACAGCAATTATCCTAAGCATGTCTTGCCATCAGGAAAGAGGGACACCATGTTATATTGTTTTGGACAGAGAATTAGTTGTGCTATTTTATGTTATTATTTTAATAATAAATAATTCCATTTTATATGTTTCATACTCCCTATCCTCTTTTTTACACTGTTTTCTTCTTTACTATTATAATTTCATGATTATTTTTCTCACTCCTTAACTTTTCTTTGTTTCTTCTGTTGAATTCTTATCTTCCTGAAACCACTTTAAAAGGTTCTGTTATTGTCCCCTTTTCTTCTCTCTTAGTATTATCCCTTAGCAATCTCATCTTCTCTAATAACTTCTGTTGACTGTAAAATGATTCATAAATCTCTTATCTTCTGCTATCTCTATTAACAACCTCTACCCAGAATTCTAATTTCATATTCTAACTACTACATTTCTATCTACATATCCTTTATTAATGCTTCAAATTCAACACGTTAAATATAAAACTCATCCTCTCTCCCATTCAAACCTTCCCCTTCCCTAATTTCTCTATTTCTATTAATGATACACCCTTTCTCCCATTCAACCAGACTCCTAATGTTGGAGTCTTTGACTCTTCTTGTCTTCCACATCTTGTAGAGTCTCCTCCATAGTACCTTCTCTAATAACTCTTAACTCCTACTCTAAATATCCTTGTTCAGGCTCTCATCTCTTATTATAATACTATCCTGCTTACATCTTCCAGCTTCTCTACTTTCTAGTTTATCCTTCATATTCCAAATTATCTTTCTAATGCACATGTCATTCCTCCTCTCAAAAATCTCCTCTCAAAATCCTCCCATTGTCTATCAAACAATGAATAAATTCCTGGTCTTAGAATTCAAAATCCTCCACAAAATGGTTATACCCTCCATTTCCAGCCTTTTCCAATCCTAATTTTCTCCCATCATCTGTATTCTTAAACAAAGTAGATTACTCTATATGCTTCCCTCTTGCCCTGCCTTCTCTTCCAACTCTGAATCATTGCTTTCTTTCAGTTTCTTATATTTTAATGGATGCTTTTTTTCTCCATCTTTATCTGTTGAAATTCCTCCACCTGTAGAAGTAAAATTTCTCTTACACTCCCCTCTCATACTGCCCTATATCAACTTTCTCTCCAGAATCACCCTGTTGTGTTTGTTTGTTTGTTTGTTTGTTTGTTTTTTGGGCTTTTTTTGTTTTTTGTCATCCTACTTCATGTTTTTAATGAAATTAGACTTTTTAAGACATTGTGTCTTGGTGATCCAAATATGTTTAATCCCTTGCTAATAGACCTTCAAGATGAAGCCAATGCAAATCTAAGAGTGGTCTTAAATTAATCTTAACACTTAATCTTACCCTTGATATGTATCACACTTTCCTTTGAATAAATTAAGTGTAAGTTTTTTTTTTCCAGAATGGATCCTTTGTTACACCAATGTTTGTATTTATTAGAACTAACACAGTGCCTCACACACACAGTAAGTACTTAAGAAATTTCTTGAATAAATAAGAAAAAAGAATGAGAAGGTAAATAATGAACAAGATATATAATAAATCCTTTAAAGAATATGTTACATGAAACCAAAAAACTTTTTCCCAAAAAGATAATAATGCATGTAGGAAAGAAAAGAAGTAGCAAAGTGAAGGGAAAATCTTTATGTCAGCTTTCTTAGATAAGGGATTTGGTTAAAAAAAAAAAAAAGATATATATATATATATATAAAATACCATTACTTAGTTTAAACCCTTAGGAAATAATTGATAAGAATAAAACCCCTGGATATATCAAAATATTTGTAGCAATGCTTTTTGTGGTAGCAAAGAACTGAATAAAAAACAAAGTCCATCAACTGAGTGTTAGCTAAACAATGCATATATATATATGTATATATGAATTAAATATTCAAATTTATTAAACTGTATGTTTTGTTTTGACTTCTTTTGACCACTACTGTGCTTTTGCTGAAGCAAGAGGCCATCTATACAAACATATTTATAACAGACTTTTTTTATACTGGAAAATAATTTGAAACTAAATTCAATACCCATAAATTGAAGAATAGTTGAATAAATTATGGTGCATGAATGTAATAAAGTATTATGCCATAAGAAATTATAAAAAAAAATATAAAAAGAAAAAGAAAAGGCAGTTTCAATGAAATCCAACAGATTTGAATAAACTGATAGAGAATGAAGTGAGCAGAACCTGTAGAATAATTTATACAAATTGTTAAAAAAATAATAATAATTTTTTGACTCTGAAAGACTTAAGAATTCTGATCAAATGCAATGACCAACCAAGATTCCAGACCAAAAGATTCCAGAGGACCAAAAATGAAATGTACTATTCACCTTCTGAAAGAGAAGTAATAGACTCAAGATGCTGGATGAGGCATATGTTTTTTGAACATGGCCAGTAAGGGACTATGGTCAGCTGGATTATGCAGTGGATAGAGTGCAGAATCTGGAGTCAGGAAGACTATCTTCCAGAGTTCAAGTCTAGAGTCAGAGTCTAACAATGTGGCCCTGGACAAATCATTTAACCCCATTAGTCTCAGTCTCCACAAGTATAAAAATGAACAGGAGAAAGAAGTGGCAAAACATTGTGTATTTTTGCCAAGAAAATGAGATTCATGAAGAGCTGGACATGACTGGAAAATGATTGAACAACAAAAATGTGAAATGTGTTTTGTTTGACTATAAAATTTTGTTATAATTGTTTTGTTCTGGCTGATTACAGAAAAGCTTGGAAAGACTTACATGAACTGATGCTGAGTGAAGTGAGAACCAGGAAAATATTGTACACAGTAATAGCAAGATTGTGTCATGATCAAGTATGACAGACTTAGATCTTCTCAGCAATACAGTGATCCAAGACAATTCCAACAGACTTTAGATGAAAAATGCCATCTGCATCCAGAGAAAGAACTACGGATACTGAATGCAGATCCAAACATACTATTTTCACCTTTTTTTTTTTTTTTTTTTTCTTTTTCGTGCTTTTTCCCTTTTGTTCTGATTTTTTTTTCCCTCTGAGGCTGGGGTTAAGTGACTTGCCCAGGGTCACACAACTAGGAAGTGTTAAGTGTCTGAGACCAGATTTGAACTCGGGTCCTCCTGAATTCAGGGCTGGTGCTCTATCCACTGCGCCATCTAGGTGCCCCATTGTTCTGATTTTTATTTCTCTACATGACTCATATGGAAATGTTTTTAAATGACTACATGTATAACTTTAAAAATTAAATGTGAAAAAATTTTACAAGTAATTGGGAAAAATAAAATATTTTTTAAAATTTTAAATTGTTTTATTTTCTTTTCTTTTTCCCCTATACTGGAAGAGAAGTAGGAAGGACAGAAAATAAATTTTTATTGATTAAAATTTTTTAACTCAGAAAAAAATTGCTTGTATTCCAGAAACTCTTGTATAGATCTATATCACCAACATCCACAGAAAAAGAATCAGGAGAATCAATATGGTAAAACAGATAAGAGAATTGACTCTATGTACTTTTAGATTTATTCTTTGTTTCCTGCAAGACTTCAAAAGCTCCCTAGGATATAATAACATCTAAAGAGGTCTGGTATAATTCTTGCCATGTCACCCTAATTTCTGGAGCCAGTAGTAGAAGATCTCACAAGGCAACAAGAAAAGTAGGTTTATTTTGATTTAGAGCATGAAACAAGTTGTATCACTTTTCTGTTGATGAGTTTGATGTTTGTGAATGATCAGGATCCAAAAAACAAAACAAAACAACCCTGGGGGTGGGGTAAAGAAAATCTTCCTCAAAAAGAATAAATAGAAAACCATACTAGGTCAAGCCAGAGCTCACAGGATAATTAGATCCAAGGATATAAGAACAGAACCAAAAACCCCAAGTCAACTGTCCACTATTCCTTCCTCTTACCCCACTTTGCCTCAATTTGTACTTAATAACAAAATTCCTAATATGGCTCTACTTAGTTAAGAGGTAAGCAAGGACATTTTAGTCATATTCCAAAGTCCGGGATCATAGTTATAGGGATTTCAAATGCAAAGGTACTTCAGGAGTTATCTTATCTAGACTTTTCAGTTTTCAGATAAGAAAACTGACTTTCAGAAAGGCACTAAATGTAACCAACACCACACAAGTAATAATTGGAAGAGACAGGATTTGAACCCAGGTCCTCAAACTACAAATGTTACTCCCATTCCAGTGTACCATGGTACACAGAGATAAGGAAAGCACACATTAAAGTGGAGGCAGTAGGCCCATCACAATGCTGGCTTGTCTCACATAATACCTCTTCCAAAACTGAATTCTTTTATAATAGTAACATGCTAATTAGGTCAATTTGCTATTCTAATATGGAGACATTACTACTGTCACAAATAATTTGATCCTCAAACAACTCTGTGAGGTAAGTATTATTATTTTTTTCTATTTTGCAAATAAATATCCTCTTTGGAATTCAGAGAGGTTAAGTTATTTATTCAAGATCACATAACTAGTCAGTGGCAGAATTTGATCAAACTTAACCATGACCCAAACCTTCTGTTTCCAATTCCAGTGATTTCTCTACACTTGTGTTTTAAACAGACCTGTGTGAAATGGTTTGAGAATCACCATTTATAACTGTAAATGGATTTTGGGAATACATCCAATTTTTAAGTTGCTGGCTATCTGTATTTGAAAAAGAGGAATGTTAAGGAACAAAAGAAATGAGAAAAGAAGAAAATCATTCCTGAAACTTCTTGCAAAAATGAATGCTAGAAAGAGATGTTATAATATGAAACCTCTAAGGAAAATACTATAGAAGTGAACATAGGTACACTATTTCAAAGTCCGATTCTTTTTGTTCAGCAAAACAACTGTTTGGACATGTATACATATATTGTATTTAATTTATACTCTAACATATTTAACATGTATCAATCGACCTGCCATCTGGGGGGTGGGGAGGAAGGAGGGGAAAAATTGGAACAAATGGTTTGGCAATTGTCAATGTTGTAAAATTACCCATGCAAATATCTGGTAAATAAAAACTATTAAAAATTAAAAAAAAAAAAGAAGTGAACATAGGGATTAGATTATAGAAACAAATTATGTATTGGTATGCTACAAAGAAGATAAAGCTAAAAAGGAAGAGACATTAAAAAAAGTGAAAGGGAATGATTCTGATTCTGAGGGTCAACATTGTAGATGCTCTCTGTTCTTACTTTTTATTCAACTAATGTCTATTAGAGCTTATTATGTATAATACATTGTGCTATGGCAACAGCAATATTAGACGATGATCTATTCTGTTGGAAGTGGCTCTCTTCAACAATGAGATGATTCAGATCTATTCCAATGGTCTTGTGATCAAAAAAGCCATCTACACCCAGAGAGAGGACCATGGAAACTGAGTATGGTTCACAACATAGCATTCTCACTCTTTTTGTTGTTATTTGCTTGCATTTTATTTTCTTCATTTTTTTTCTGGTTTTATCTGATTTTTCTTGTGCAGAAAAAGAATTGGATAGATATGTATGCATATATTGGATTTAACATATATTTTTACCATATTTAACATTTATTGGACTACTTGCCATCTAGGGAAGGGGGGACGAGAGAAGGCTGGGGGGAACTGGAACACAAGTTTTTGCAAGGGTTGATGTTGCAGAATTAACCATACATATGTTTAAAAAATAAAAAGGTTTTATAAAAAAAATAACAATAATACATTGTGCTAGGCTCTAGAAAAGAAGTAAAAGTACCCACATATATATTATAGATAGACTATACTATTACACCATATCATACCAACACACACACATTTTTCAAAATATTTTAAGTGCAAATATTAAAGTTCTATTTTATAGATGAGAAAACTACACATCAGAGAAGTTAAATGTCTTTCCAGGGTCAGGAAGTTAAGAAAGTCAGAATTAGGATTTGAACTCAAGTCCCTTGAGCAATAGTTCAAGTCAGAGGTGGCTGACTGAATAGAGAAAAGAGAAAATATATGAAAGTTATTGTGGAGAAAGAAATGGCAAGATTTGGCAACTGTTTGTATATATACGTTGAGTGACTCTAAGATAAGCAAAATAAATTAGTACATAGAGACAAAGTTTGTGGAAGAAAAGACAAAAACAATCACAACTAAATATGGAGGGGTGAACTTAATGGTGTAGTGACTTCTGACTTGGGCTTTAAAGGATAAATAAAGAATTCAACAGATAAAGAACAAAAGTATGGAAGTAGAAAATCCCAAGTCATATAGGTATTAGAGAATGAGAATAGTTCAGTTTGACTGGAATATGATGTCTATAGAGAAGAAGTATGGAATGAGACTGGAAAGGTAAGGTGACACTAAATTATGGAAGGCAGGCAGAGGAGTTTAAACTTCACTTTAAAGTTAATATTAAAAGCCATTTTTAAAATTTTGAGCATTATTAGCTATACATAAGGAATATTAGTTTGGAAGTGTGAGAAGATGGATTGGAAGAAGGTAGAAAGTAGAAGTAGGAAGACCACTGTCAGGAGGCTGTTCACTTAGTTGAGGCAAATTGTGATAAAAGCATATAATAGGATCTCTCTTCCAAGCTTAGGTGAAATTACTGGCATCTTGTATCTGAACCAACCAAAAAATCATTTTGGATTTGAGAATCTATTAGATTTCACTAAATTTGGGTCCTGCAAAACATTCCCATAATTGAGAGTACTTATGTCATATTATATTCCATAGACCTGAAATTTTACCTCATTATTCTCAGTAATACAAGCCAAAGTTGGCCAGGCAAATTCTATTGGATCCAAATAATGAGGAACAGGTGGTAATTATGGAATATTCCCAGAGTAAATAAGACCTAAATAAATGTTTCAGTCTAGCAAAGGCTAAAGAAACAAACATACATACAAACACATGCACACATATGCACACACACACACAAAGAAAAAAGTGCCAAAAGGAGAAAAGTTTAGCCATAAAAACCAAAGGATATGGAAACTGTTCTGTTCAGTTTTTTTATTTCATGCCTTTACCAAGATGAGATCATTTTCAATAGAATATTTTCCAGTTTTTTGTTTAGTTTCAATTGGAATATTTTGAAATTCTTATTTTAGCATGAATTTTTGCCAATGTCAGTATTGTTGTTTTTTGCTTGTATTTTCTTAAACAGATATTTATCCCATTCCATTTGTTCTTGCTGTTGTCTATCCTTCATTCTCAAAGACAATCAATGGCATCAGGAGGGTGATGTCTTAGCTTGTGTGTGAATTGAATTTGACTGGAGCAAAGCTGTGAAAAGTCATCAGCTTCACCCTCTTCTCCAGAGTCACTGAAGTCCAGTGGCAAAACAAAAATCAAGATGATTGGCAATGGCCCACGATGCAATGGAGTGACCTTGGTCTTTCTAAACTATCTCCTGGTCTCCACAGTCTCCTGTATCTTACTAAAGTGAGAAATTGATAATTTCTAAACTTTTTTCTACTTAGACCTTTTGGTAGACTTGTTTTGCAATTTTTATTAATTTTTAATTCAGTTAATATATTATCTTTTTCTTCATAGCAAAATGGGAAAAACAGGATTTAGTCTACTTAGCTAATGTATTTAATTTGATGATTTTTAGGCAAGGATTCAAGTTTCTTTCTCTCTAGTCATAAGACCAGCATCCTAGTTCAGGCTCTCCTTACTTTCCCATAAACTGAATGTAATGGTCTCCTAATCAGCTTCCAGTCTCACTCATATCTAATCCATCCTCTACACTGTGGCCAAATTGATATTCTTAAAGCACAAGTCTGATTATAACACCCTAGGATCTTGGAAGGATTCACAGAAATGAATAAGTTCCAGCTTGTTAGCAGAATATAAGCCACATAACTGTGACCTGGCACAGCAATCTTATTTATTGACCAAGTCAGCCTGTCTTAATGATCAAAGGAGATTTACCACACAATCCATTTGTTTGTGGTAGTGTGTACAGTAGATGATATCAGCTAAAATGATGAGATCACCTGTATATAGCAATTCAGCAGCACATGATCTATGTCATCATTGTTGACATTGATTTTTTTCTTTTTTTACTTACCATATGGTTGGTCCCCAAATGCCTCATCTAACGACATATGATGACTTTACCTTATGCTAATTGTTCCCTAAGCCTTGAGTGGAGCATATTTTGCCTAATTCCTTTCTATTATTATCTCTATTTCCATGACAGAAACAAAAAGATAGGGTATTACTAAAGTGAGAAATTGATCATTTCTAAAATTAGAAGGAGCTTTCACCTCATTAGTGAAGCAGTCCTACCATATTTATTTTAGGAAGGAGCATAGGGAGATGTTTAAGGAAATTTTTATAATTTCCTTGGCAACAAAGAGCCAAAATTAAGGGAACAGAGAACAGTGACCAGCTGTTTCAACTTAGGTACAGGGGGAATCGGAGTCAAAGATGCTATGTTCAAATTCTGTCTTTATTATTACTCCCTATGTGACCTTATAGAGATCATTTAATCACCAAGGATCTTAGTTACCTTGTCCAGTTTGGGATTAAATGGCCATTGATAGCTCTAAGTTATGATCCTATGATGTTTTTATCTCTACCACTTGAACGTCTGGAGGGAAAGACCAACAAAAGAACCTGAGCCTACCCTTAATATAGATTTGAGAATGCTTGATGTGTATTCTATGGTTTTAATGAATGTTTGTTGCATTTAATTGAATCCCTAATGAAAGAATCGGGGAAAGTGATATTCCTTATGGCTTTGCTGAAGAGATTAAAAGATGAAGGGCATTAAACATTATTTTTTTCTCAATCCATAAAACTTCTAGACATCATAGAGCACCTTCTGAAGAAAGAAAATTTCAAGACTTTGCATATCGATGGAATCGTTACTCATCTTCCAGATTGCTGTAAGAAAGTTTCTTTTTGATAGTAGATACTTTAAAGAAAACTAATGATATTCTAGTTTGTAGATTGAGATTTAAGATAACATAGAGAAGAGTGAAAACTAGAGAAAATGAAAGAATATTACCAGCAATTACAAAGTTTCAAACATGAACCAGAAGATCATAGGGGCACAGGCTGCAATCTCTCATTGTAGCTCATTGTAGGCAGAGGATTCAGAAAAAGAGATAGTTTCTGAAAATAGGATATGACTTTCTGGAAGAGAATTTAAAGTATAGAGATAACTGATTCCAAGCCAGAGATGGTTTACACCTGAAAAAGGTTGGTAAGAATATATTTGCTGGGTATCTTGCATATGTAATCAAAAGAATTTTATACTAAAAAGAATAAAGAAAGAAAAGATTATCTTTGTATATTCCCCAAGCTAGATACCATAGAAGATAAGTACAATGAAGGAAGAATGTACTGAAAGTACTCAAAAGTTCACAGGAGGTTAAAAATCCAAATCTGGCCTCGGACACTTACTAGCTGTGTGGCCCTGAGCAAGTCATTTAAACCTGCTTGCCCTCAGTTTCTCATCTGTAAAATGAACTGGAGAAGAAAACAGTAAACTACTATTCTTGCCAAGAAAAGCCTAAATAAGATCACAAGAAGTTATAACTAAATAATAACATCATTAAAAAAATGGAGCAGGAAATTATAAGTTCTAATAGCACAAAGAGGACAAGACACAGTCCTATACTTGATTGAAAAAATTGTGTCAGATCCCTAAAAATCTCTAATTAGAAAGAAGTGAAAAATTGGCACCTACATGTTCCAGAGATAAGCAACAATTAACAGTTCTAGAAAGATAGATCAAATTGTCTGAGACAAAAAGTAGAGCAATATAGAAGTCAAGTCCCAAATGGGTTAACAGAAAGCAGGAATAAAGTGACAGCCATGAATTCATAAAAATAAATGATGGAAACGATCAGCCAGGAAATGCTTAAAGAATCTTTATGCAAGAAGGCCAAAGTCAGGGAACAAAGACTAGTATATATTATGCAATAAATCAGAAAGCAGCAATATCTTTTTGTCATGATAGGCTTCTTCAGTGTGTATGCCAGGACCTTCAAGTATTTGCCTTCAGAAACACAAAACAGTAGCTAATATTAGTTGCACGTATAGTTTCCTTGAACCCAGAACATCTTAGCTAAATGTGGAGGTAAATCAGAATTATCATTTTTAAAAATCTTTCATTTAAGTTAACAACAAAATGAATTGTACTTTTTTAAAAGCTTCCATTGATACAACTGTATGAAATATCATGACAATACAATATTATGTCTTAGAAGTGACTCAGGTTTTTGCAGGCTATATCAGCAGATCATGAGCTCTGAAACATGTGATCATGGAACATGAACTTTAAGTGGGGTCCATTTAAGTGGGACAGATTGTATCTGTTTTTTGAGGAACAATCCAGTTAAGTGAAGAAAAACTTATCTTCTGTAGGCTGACAACTGGATAATGAATGATTTGCATATGGCAATATAAAAATATTAAATGGCCATTTTATTTAATGGTAATAGAGCAGCCAAAGAAGGGGGAAGACAATAAACATGGTTTTTAGATTCTCCAATAATATTAACTTGACAATACAGTTAAAAAGAATTTACATTGTGGTTTTTACAAAGCAAAACATTTCCTTTTTAAATAATAGCTACAATCTATATGAGGTGGTTGTGCAAATGTTATTGTCTAAAATGCCAATGGACCAATATTTCCAAAAACTACTGAGCAAACATACATTTGTGGGCAGTTAAGTGGCATAGTGGATAGTGTACTGGACCTGGAATCAGTAACACCGGAGTTCAAATATGGCCTCAGACATTAACTCACTGTGTGACTCTCAGCAAGTCATTTGGTCTCTGTTTGCCTCCATTTCTTCATCAGTAACATGGAGATAATATATAGACATCTAATTCACACAGTAGATAGAGTGGCAGGTCTGGAGTCAGGAAAACCTGAGTCCAAAACCAGCCTCAAACACTGACGACTTGTTCTGTGATCCTGGGAAAGTCACTTAGCCTATTTGGAAAAGGAAATGGCAAGCCCTTTCAGTATCTTTGCCCCCCAAAAAACAAAAAAATACACACAAAAAAACCCACAAAGAGTCAGAAAAAATTGAAAATGATTGAATAACAACTTCTTAGGATTGTTATGAAGATCAAATGAGATGATAATTGTAAAATGCTTAGCATTTAGTATAGTGCCTAGAACATCGTAACTACTATATAAATGTAAGCTATAATAATTATTGTTATTACTATTATTATTTAAAAACTCAGTTGTATAAATTTTGTCTTTCTGGCTAATAGTAAGACCAAAAGCCACAAGGAGGCTATTACTAAATATAAAAGGATGACCTGTAGATTCTTCATAGATAGGAAAACAAAGGAGTTAATGGTGTTGGATTATATTATGAGTCAAAATATAAGAAGAATGATTTTCATAGGACACATTTATCTCATGCCATATTGACACACACACACATCAGTAAAATCTCAAAATAAATCAGCATACACTGTGATATTGGTAATGTCAAACAAAAATAAAAGTAAGCATGTTCATGAGACCCATTGAAACAGGGACTGATATAGGAATGAAAGTGACCTAAATCTACGCTTCATATCACAGCATTAATATTTTCTTGAGGAAAATCTTAATTACTAGATATGGAAATCCCTAAATAACATCACAGGACAATTAGGTGGCTAAGTGTATAGAACATTGAACTTAGACTCAAGAAGACTCATCTTCAAATACAGTTCAAATACAGCCTCAGACACTCGCTGACTATCTGATTCTGGGCAAGTCACTTAACCCTGTTTGCCTCAGTTTTCTCATCTGTAAAATGAGCTAGAGTAGGAAATGGTAACTTAGTAGTATCTTTGCCAAGAATACCCCCAAAAGGGGTCAAAATCTGACTTAACTGAAACCATTCAACAATAACAAATAACATCACAAAAAAGTTGGTTTTAAAAGACTGAAGAAAATTCATTTCTAATATGATGTATTATTGAATCAGCTGCCTATGTGTATAGTCATACCACCAAATAGATCAAAATCAGCTTAAAGCTTGAATAAAAATGAGAGTCATTTAACCTCTGTTTGCCTTAATCCACCAGATAAGGAAATAACAAACCACTCTTTGGATAAAAAGCTGAATCTTGAATCAGGAAGACTGAGTTCAAATCCAGTCTCTGATACTTACTAGCTGTGCAGTCCTGGAAAATTCGCTTAACTCTGTTTGTCTCAGTTTTTTCATCTGCAAAATAAGCTGGCAAACAATTTAGTATTTTTTGCTAAAAAAAAAAAAAAAAAAGGGGGTCACAAAGATTTGGGGCATGATTAAAACAACTGAACAGCAACAAAAATGAGGAAAATATGACATGTAATTGAAACAACTCAAAAGTGTTTTTTTTATTATGAAAAAGTTATTGATAATGAAAATGGGTAGAGTAGTTGAAAGGATATCAGCATCAATTATAATCAATTAAACTGGAGAAGTAGCCAAATAATCCCACCACTGCGGACCAGTTGTCACTCATAGGGCAGGTAAACCAACCTGGTTACAGAAGCAAGGCACCTTGAGTGAGAGATAAGAGGTAGCATGGGCCAGAAAAATCAAACATTTTCTATCAATCATTCCAACCATTATTTTTGGTTTTGTACCCCAAGTATTAGAAGCATGAACTAGGCTGAATATTAGATATATTTTTTTAATTACCAGTATTAAAAATGAAAAAATGAGAAATAAAAACAAATTAAGAAAATAAAAGGATATTATTAGAATTTATTTTCATATATATATATATATATATATATATATATATATATATCAATAAGATAATAATTTAAATTAAATAGATTAATATTTATAAAATATATTAAATATCTATATTAATAGAACAAGATATAAATTAAACAATCTCAGAAAAAGAATTTAATAAGGCATAAATTAACACAAAAGAAAAAAACAGGAAAATAGATTTACAAAAACATAAAGGGGAAAATTAATTCTAATATTATAGAAATTGTTTACAAAAATAGGGGAAGAAGTATCTTATCAAAATTCCTTCAATGACACAAATATTTCCTTTATATTTCATCCTAGGAGAATCAAAATAGAGAAAGCTACAAGCCAATATCCTTAATTAATTGGAAAGCACTAAATGAAATATTAGCAAAGAGGCTACAGAAATATATGGCAATACTATGACCAGATTATATTTATTCCAGAAACACAAGCCTCTTTGAATATAGGGGGGAAAGCCCCTACCATATAGAACATCTAAGTAATTTCCACTCTGAAGAGCTCCAATAAGGGAGAACCCTCTGGCTTCCAAAGCATTCCATTCCATTTTGGGGTAGCACTAAGGATTAGGAAGTTATTTTTTAAATCAAACCTGAATTTGCCTCTTTGAAGTTTCTACTAATCCCTTGTGGTTCTATACTCTGGTGTCAAACAGAACAAGTCAATTTGCTCTTCCAGGTAACAGCTTTTCAAATAATTGAAGTGATCATCATATCACCTCTGAGTTTTCTCAAGATAATCATGTTCTGTTCCTTTAGCTGATCTTCACATGGCATTGCCCAATGTCATTCTGATTGCCCTTCTTGAGAAACTATCAATACACTTACAAAATTGTAGTGTCTAGAATTGTCTTTTCTTTCTCTCTCTCTTTTTATATGCACACACACACACACATATATATAAAATTCTGACTAATGTAGTAATGTAGATTGGAACTATTATTTTCTTATTCCTAATTTTTCTAGAAAGTATGCTTCTCTTAATGTAGCTCAAGATTACATTAGATTTTTTGGCTAGTATTTCATAATGTTTATTCATATTAAATATGAAGTTCACTGAAAATATTGAATTTTTTTCAAGCAATCTTTTTTTCTAACCATATTCCTTTTGTGGCATTGTTGGGTTTTTTGACCCATTTATAAGACTTTGCTTATCCTTATTAAATCTCATCTCCCTCTCAGTTCTCTGGTGAAAGAAATTATTATTTCTTTCTCATATTAATGATCAGTTACTGAGCCAGACCTAAAACTGTATTAGAAAGTGGCAGCCATTTGGTACTGGCTAAAAAAAGAGTGGTGAAATAGTGGGATGCTTTAGGTACACAAGACACAATATTCAATAACTACTGTTATTTACTGTTTGATAAACCAAAATACTCAACTGTATATCCTGTGATCCAGCAATAACACTATTAGGTCTATATCATAAAGAGATCATAAACGAGGGGAAGACTCAGATGTGCAAAAATGTTTGTAGCAAATCTTTGTGTGGTGGTAATGATGAAGTTAGTGGTAGTTGTGAGGAGGTGAGAGAATTGGGATAGGGAATCCCCTCTGCTTGGCATAAGTCCAATGCAAAACCCAAAATCTGTGTGGCAAAAGGGATTTTTATTGGCACTAAGAAGCCAGACTGTTAGGAAGCCAGACTTCTCAGTGGGCAAAAGGTCCTGTGAGGGAAATAACAAAGGTTAACACTGAGAAGAGAATATCTTCAGATATTCAGAGTGGACAAAAGTCCTGGCAGGGTAGCTTTTCAAAAAAAGAGCTTCCTGAGCAAGCATAATCCTGTTTAGAACTTCTGCAAAGATTCGGGGTTCAAAGTTGTCTTTTATTAGATGTCTGAGACTTGGGCTTCCATTCAAAATTTTCAAAATTCAAGATTCCTTCAATGTTGTCAATGCCTGGGAATGGTTCCAGACTAATTTTTTTTCTTTTTTAAATAGCTTTTTATTTACAAGATATATGCATGGATAATTTTTCAGCATTGACCCTTGCAAAACCTTCTGTTCCAACTTTTCCCCTCCTTCCCCCGACCCCCTCCCCTAGACGGCAGGTAGACACATACATGTTAAATATGTTAAAGTATATGTTAAATACAATATATGTTTACATATTCACACAGTTATTTTGCTGCACAAGAAAAACCAGACTATTCTTCAAATCAATAAAGGGTGTTCTTCAGGGTCCACCCCCATCATTAACCCCCCAAAAGATCTGTTTACTTCAGTAAGGAATTGAAAACTGAATGAATGTCCATCAATTGGAGAATGGATGAATAAGTTATGGTATATGAATATAATGGAATTATATAAGAAATGATGAGCAGGCTGATTTCAGAAAAACCTGGAAAGACTTATATTAACTGATGCTGAGTGAACTTAACAGAACCAGGAGAACACTTTACAGTAAAAGCAAGTTTGTGTGATGACTATGAAGATTTCACTTTTCTCAGCAATACAGTGACCCAAACAATTCCAATAGATGTGAGACAGAAAATGCTTACTCTCATCCAGAGACGGCACTATGGGGACTGAATGTGGATCATCTTTCATCTTGTTTATTTGGTTGCCTTTTTGCTTTTTTTCTCTCATGGTTTTTCCCTTTTGTTCTGATTTTTTTCTTTCACAACATCACTAATATAAAATATATTTTAAATTATTTAACACATATAATCTATATCTGTCTTGGAGGGGGAGGGTAAAAGAGGAAAGAAAAAACAAATTTTCCAAAACAATTGGAACTCAAAATCTTATAAAAATGAATGTTGAAAACTATCTTTACATATAATTGGAAAAATAAAATATTATTGAAATTTTTAAAAAGAAAGAATAAAGGAAAAATAATAGTAATTAATTACTAAATTAGCACCGGGATTTTGTCAGAAACCTATCGGTTATTGAGTCTCTGAAAGATAATGCCAATCAATGAGACTGAATTTCTCCTCAATCTTGTTAAGACCTTGGCCAGAGGGGGAAGTTCATTGTGCTCTGCATAGGTTTGAGTAGTGATAAATTCTCTGATTCCCCAGGACCAGGCAATTTAGAAGTAACTGACTCTAATCAAACCTATCAAGAACTTCCTTTTCAGTTTTATGTAATTCAAACAAAATAAATATGCTACTTATGCCTTTATTTGAATCATTTTTTTCTGAATTTAGATTCAGGTCTTCCTGACTCCGAGCCTGACACTCTACTATCTAGCTGATTAAAGACCATCAGAATGTATAATAGTTTGAAAATTTAGACAACTTTCATCTTTTTTCTACTTTTTATGTACAAATGCTATTCTCTACAATCTTTCACTGGAAGTGTTTCAAAAATCACATTCAGCTTGATTTATCATATATTACAACTATCTGTTAAACTTCCCTCTCCCCCAAAAAAGAAATAGATTAGTTACATGTTAAGAATTAGGACAAAAATGATGATTCAATGCTGCTTTGGTATTAACATAATGATAAATGATATTGAAGAGTTCCCTTAGCAAACTGAGTGTACCTACTATAATGAATTTAGGAAAATATATGGACAAAAGTCATACAGCATAGACAGGAATGGAGAGGTTATGATTTACTTTGTTGGAGGAAGTGTCCATATTGATGAGATCCCAAATCTATGTACTTATATAGAGGGAGAAGAAAAAGGGCCCAGAAAGAAGCTTAGCTGTCCATACTTACTAAGCAGGAGAAAAAATATTAATCTGGCAGAGGTCTGACAGGTAAGAAGAAAATAAAGAGAAAGGGGTGTTGTGAATACCAAAGGAGGAAAAAGAATGAAACAAGAAGGGTGTATAAATTTTAGATTGTTTCAGTACTGCAAAAGAACCATTACTTCATCAGAGCAGATACTTCCTTCATTGATGTAGGTTACAACTCTTCAAATAGCAGATTAATAATAATAATAGTAATAATATGGGAAATACTGAAAGGTTGGGTTTCCACAGTGTTGCAGGCTCTGAAGTGGTGTAGGATAATGGGCACCACTGACCAAGAGGTTTTCAGAATGTAAGAGGTTAAGAAAGGTTAAGATTCCACAGAACAATTAAGTGATCAATACAGATCTGAGCAAATGCAAGGAATTGGGGATCTAGGAAGGCACAAGTGGATTCAGCCAATCAGAAAGAGTCTTGTGGCTGTGAGAAAACCAAAACTTAAGATAATAGCTGATCCAGCCCAAACTAGTTGGGGTTAATTCTGGACTTGACCAAATCACTACTACACCTGCTTAATAAGCTAACTGAACAACATTACCCCATAGGAGGAGTTTTCCACCATGTTTGAACATGAAACATATGATGAGGGAAGGGGAACATGTTTATACATATTTGGGGGAAACCTGTAGTGGGCGTATCAGAAAGATTGTAACCCTGAAGGGAATGGACCAATCCACTCTCTGAAGGGAGGAATTGCACCACACTAGCAATCCCACGTCTGTGCTCAGTGTTCCCTCTTCCCAAGAGGAGTGGGGACTGTTTCTGGCCAAAAACATTAAGAAGATTCCTTAAGATTCTTCTTTAATAAATGTGAAGGGCTGAAACTCTTGAGTCAATGCACTGAGGTCAGATAATCGAGCACTTGAGGCTAATTATCAATTGGACAATACTCTATAAGAATATGCTTGGAAAATGGCCCTTCCCACTATCCTGTGCTGGCCCAAACATTTGGTGTATACAGAGAATTGTTGAAGAGACTAGGAGGTTCAGGGAGGCTAGCCAGGGTCATTTCTGCCAGAGAGACGAGGGAGTGAGGTCACAGAGATCCTACATGTCCATTCCCCCCCATTCTGCCACTAGAGACCAAGAATAAAGACTTTTGCTTATCCTGACTCCGGCTGATTCTAAGGTACCCAGGGTGCTAATGCAGTCACCACAAATAAATTTTCTCTGATACCTGATTTTCAGTGTCAAGAGTGTTATTTCTAATAAATAACTAATTATACTAAATAGCTAACATAGTGCCTACTATGTGTCTGCTAAGGTGCCAAACACTTAATAATTATTATCTCATTTGAACTCCATAATAACACTAGGGAGTAGGTGCTGTTAATTATCAATATTTTACAGTTAAAGAAATCAGAGCATACAGGTTCTACTGTACCAGCTAGATGTCCCTGCAGTAGAAATTTTCCCATGAATTGTTGTGACCCTGAATCTGAAAGCTCTATCCGAACTTACCTAGGTTAGTCCTCAAGTAATAAATTCTTCATCCATTTCTATTCCTTTATTGGCAATTTTTCCAACTTGGAAAATTGAATGCAATCTCATCAAGGGGAGACACTTCATTACTGTTTTCTTCACATCTATAATACCTATTGTAGTGTCTAGGCACATGGTTTGTCCTTGATAGTTGAACTGGTACGTGAACTGGTATGACCTGTCTTTGAGAATTCAAGATTTACTTTATTACAGTGAAGATTCTAAATTTTAGATCTAGACTTAGAAGCATGACTGAAGTATCAAAATAGTATTGAAGTAAAACACTTTGACATTTAAAATAATAAAAATTCATTTTACTTGGCTTGAGAATCTTTAATCTGCAAGAAACGCACACATCCCCCCAAAATAAAACAAAACAAAACAAAAAACCAATTGATTGTCTTTTCCCAAAAACATTAGCAGTATGATGATTATGCTTTGGGAATAAGATAAATGATATGTGAATTTGTTATTCAATAATGACATAAAGAACCTGTTTAAAATTAATATCAAAACCTATTACTGACTTTAAAATTCAACTTGTTATTATTCCCTATATTAAATCTATTGAAAACAACTCAAACTTCTAAATACACTTCTTGTATTCACTCATCTATCCTAGTAAGTATAAGATAATTACTACTGTAAACTATCTTCCCTGCCCTCCCTCCCACCCCCCATTGAAGTTTTCAGTGTCTTATGAATCATGTTTCTGAACTGTACCTCATTCACATTTTCAGACCATTTTCTGTGCAAACCAGGTAAACACCATTGGATAACAAGTCTTTTTATCTTGGATTCTATCTAGAAATCAAAAAAAGCAACAAAAAAAATTGGAATTTTACTATGTAATCTTGGGCATCTAATTCCTTGGAGAGCTCAATCTCCATTTTGATGTCCCAAAAATGTCCAGCAAAAAATATTATTTAGACATTTTAATGCAGTTCATATATTATATGCATCTCATGTTTTTCTTGATATGTTTCTTCTCACTGAAGTAGCCAAAAAAGAATTTGGGTTGACAGCTGGAAAATCTAAATTGAGACCTGGTAAGAGGTTGGGGTAGAAATAAATTAATTAATAAACATGCTTTTTTTTAAAGGATCTACCATGTGTCAGATTCTGTGCTTTGTGTTGGAGATTCAAAAACAGAAAACAGATACAGTGTGCTTGAGACACATATGTATATGAGAGAAAATAATGTGTGCACACATATATAAATAAAAGATATATTCAAAGAAAATGTAATATAATTTCAGGGGAGATGGACATTAGCATCTAAACATATCAGAAAACATCAAATGTAAGAGTATTTAAGCTGCACTTGAAGGAAAGTAGGAATTCTAAGGAAAAAAAAGAAAAATAACCAATTATTTTATAATAAACTTTTTAATATAAAACACTTTTGAAAAATATAATTTATCTAGTCTTTATGTTTATTGCACAGAGACAAAATTTCAGTGTTATCATAGTGTAAATCATCAGTTAGATCTTAGGAGGTAAAATACTTGGTTTTGAGATTTCAATGGAAGCATAAAGTTATGAGATGATAGGAAATTTCTAAGATCCCTTCCAGATTTCAAATTCTGTGACTTTGTGACTCTAATGGAAGTCATTTATTATTTTGGTATTGGAAGATAAGACTAATATGTTATAGGCTAGTCATGTTAGATCTAGCATTTTTATTAATGATTCATGACACAACATATCCAAAACCACATATAAGATCTCATATCAAAGTTATCATATATTAAAGATTTGTGGTTTATTAATCTCTTAATATTAATCTGGTTAATGATCTCTTGTTGGAGTTACTCCTTGTTGCTTACACTCTTACAAAATTTGGTAATAATAATAATAATAGCTAGTATTTATATAGCACCTACTATGTCCCAGGCACTATGCTAAGTGCTTTATAGTTATTATCTGATTTGATTCGCATAACAACTCTAAGAGATAGGTGCTATGATTATCCCCATTTTACAGATGAGAAAATGAGGCAAAACAGTCTCTTACTCAGGGTGATATAGCTAGTTTATAAGGTCACATTTGAACTCAAGTCTTCCTGATTCCATGCCTGGTACTCTATCCTGTGTGCCAACTAGCTACCATGATGGGAGACAAGGGGAACCAATTCTGGGATGAGTTCATGATGTATATAACCTCAGCTGGGATCCTTGTTGCTTTATAACAATCCTATTCTGACTCTTTCAGCTCCCTGTTTCATTCCTAATACAAAGTAGGTGCTTAATGAATATTCATTAGTTTATTAATTCCTATAGAGAATATTTCAGACATTTTCCTTTTTTTTCTATTCTTCACATGTACTCTACCATATCTGTAGTAAATGACTGTCTCCTAAATTTGAGAATATCAAAGCCACCCAACATTGACTTTACTTTCCACTCTTCAAAATGTATAGGAGTTATCATGCTCCCTCTCTCTTCCCTTTTTGTAAAAAAGATATTTCCATTCTCCAATAAGACTAATTTTTCTCTTATAATCTTGATCTTATATATATTTTACCTCATACAAGACATTGCTCCAGATATCCCTTTTCTCCGCATAATTTTTAATCTCTAACAATGGACTATTTCCCATCTGCTTACAAACATGGTCAGATTTCCAAAAACCTAAAAAAAAAATTTCTCCTTTGATCCATCTTTCAAACACTTCTAGAAAATCATTGTTCTTCTCCCTTCTGACTCTAAACTAAGCTCTTTAGGGGGGAAATTATATTCTATACCTTCACTTTCTCACATTGAGTGACAACTTTCAATCAAATCTTAATTAGTTATTACCTCAAAGGTCACCAATGACCGCCTAATCCCTTTTGTCCAGACCTCATTCTGCTTATCTTCCCACAGCTACAGCAATACCAACTATGTCCTCTTTACCAGATATTTTCCCCCTCATCTTGATTTCAGAGATACCACATCTTTTGGATACTTCTCTTACCTTTGTTTTCTTCTAAAGTCTTCTCCTGCTCTTCCTTTTCTCCCCAGTAATTTAAATTACATCTCCCTAAAGGTCTGTTTCTCGACATTTTTTCTTTTCTTGGAAATCTCTTCACAATTTAATATTTTCCATGGCTTTAATTACCAATTTTATTCAGAAGACTTCCAAACCTATTATCTTTAGACTATGGAGACATGAGGTGTATCTGCTCTATTAACCAAAGCTGATCCAAGAGGAAGAGATGATGATTTTCTCAGCTTTTTCATTTACCCTTTCTATCTCTCCAGAGGAAAACTGAATGGACCCCTGCCCCCCCTTCCATCCATTTCAACTAGACTGTTTTAATGGGTAGGCAGGGCTTTAGAAGTTTTTTCTCTTAATCCTGAATGTTTACTTTTACTACTAATGACATAAAAAACATAAAATGCCATTTTGTTGGCCAAAAAACAAGTTCTTCCCAGCTCAGCTTTGATAAGCACCACAAATTTAATCTAACCCATGGTTCACATTCAGTACATCTCCAACATTCCTTCCCCAGATCATTGTCCTGCTCACATTGGTTCCTCTCAGCAATCTTCATGACAGCTCCTGACCTCCTTCTACCTATGATTGCTTCCACCTTCTTCCTACAAACCCTTTCAAGATCAAGGTCATGGCAGAATCCAGAACTTAGGAATGCTGGGGAAAATATCCATCAATTCAGTCAGTTCTGTTTCCTAAGTCTCTCAAACTAGTACCCTCTGTAAAATAGTAAAGGCAGAGTACAAGTCCATGTTATTTTCCCTCTCCACCCCAAATAGAACATTAGTTCCTTGAGACCAAGAACTACTCCATTTTTGTTTCTTTATTCCCAAGCACAATGCCTTGCACAAAGCAGATATTTAATAAATGTTTGTTGATGGATAGAATAATCTTTAATCCTCCTTGTCTCTCAACTCTTGTGTCTAATTTGTTTATAAATTTCTACCAGTTTTATCTCTGAAAAAAATCTCTTTCATCATTCCTGATTAGGTAATAATAAATAATTAGATAATTCTCCAAAAAAGGAAGAAAAAAAGAAATTAAAATGATTAATAATTCCCTATAATTTAATAATAACACACATGCAAATTAAAACATATTTGAGATATTATCTTATAAATACACAATTAATCAGTAAAAAGAATGAAAAAGGATAAATAGGTAAGTGTTCATTATGGGCTGAGTTATGGAGAAAAAAGACATAACATCAAACTTCTGATTAAGTCATGAGTTGGTGCAATCTTTTGTGGAAAACAATGTTATGTTAAACAAAAATGTTCATATCCTTTATCCTAGTGATTCCAAAATTGAGAATATAAACCCTGTAAATGTTATTGACAGAAGTAAAAAAAAAATCTATTTGTACAAAATTATTCATAACAATATTATTCAGAATTTCCAAAGCAAAAAACATTATGTCAAGTGATTTGTAATGGCAAAATAAATTGTAATTTACCCACATAATCTGGTCACATATATACTATTCTATTAAAAAAAAAAGTAGCTATAAATTAATACAAAGGAATACAGGAGAAATGAGGAATAATGAAGAGTGAAAAAACAATGTCTGTCTCATAATAGGTTTTTAATAAATGCTTTTTATTAATCAATTAGTTGGTTGGTTGGATGATTAACTGATGTAAAGTTAGAAGGGATGGTAGGAATCAGCCTAATATTCATTTTTCTTAAAATAAAGCCGAAAAGAAGTAAAGTGAGTTTTCCAAGGGTATATAGGTAGAATACAAGAGCTAGATTTCAATCTTTCCATGACAACATGTTGCCTTTCTTCACAATATACATACTGTAGCCATATAAAAAATAATTATAACTGATAAAATCTGGAAATTGCACAAAAGACAGAATTCAAAAAGTCATACAATGGCTAAGATTTTTCATATTCCTTCGTTAACATTACTTTTTTTTTTTAGCATTGTAAAACAAGTTGTAACAAGTTTAGATTTCTTGCATAATCATTCTAATTTCTGGATACATTTAAATATTTTTTTGAATTTCCTAAAAAATTGGCTTTCTCTCAAATCCAGCTCTAATTCCATTATCACCACCATAATATATAACTATTCCCTTGAACTACTGCCATAGTTTCCTAACAGGTACTCTTGCCTCTATTCTCTGCAATTTATCCTTTATCCACTGCCAAAATAATCTTGTTTGCGCATAAATTATATCATGAATTCTTTTGATATAAAAACATAACAGGCAACCTATTGGTAAGTGAGTATTGTTCAAATTCCTTTGTTGATATCTAAGGTCTTCTACATTCTGGAGCCATACCACTTTTCCAATATTACCCTTCGAAAAACATTCTGAACATACAACTGTCTTTACTCACACAGGACCTACTTCTAGGAATATCCTTCCTCTCCTTCTTTTTCTATTGAATTCCAAATTATTCCTTAAAGGTCAACTCAAATGTCTTCTTCTCAATTAAACCTTCGCTGGTATCCCTCATCAAACATTAGTTTACCTTCAGATCTTACACTTTGTTTTATAATTATTTAAAGTATTTATCATATAATATTATATATTACAATTATCCATGCTTATGTCTAATCTTTGTATTGGAATGGCTGATTAACCCCAAAAGGCACTGAATTAGCCGCAATTCTTGAATTACTCACTTGTAACTGAAAGGGGATACAATTTTTCAAGAAACCTATACGATTCTTATTTTTTAAAACTTGTTTTTATAAATAATGCCCTCTGTCCTATTTAAGAAATTTATCTAATATAAGAAGTGCATTTAACTTAATTACAAGAGCAAGTCCCAATTTAAGAGAACTACTCTCCAAAAAAAAGAAAGAAAATGTGCATATGTAATTAGGTAATGTATGTTTTTAAAGCTTTTCTTGCTTGTAATATTACTGAAGAGGTCTCATAGTATGTAAAAAAATAAGTATTGCGAATGCCATGCAGAACCAGGCTACATACCACCACATGAGCAATGCCATAGGTAACTTAAAAGGCTAAAAAAAAATCAACCAATATAAAGAAAAATCAAGAACCAGGAAGTGGTAATACTATTTTGTATCCTTATCATTTATATAGCAAGCATCTCTCTTGGCTCTCTATGCCAAAGTCAGGCATCTTTAGTAAATCTAGAGATATTCCTGATGGGGTAGAATATTTCTTTTTTTCTTTTTTTTTTCTGAGGCTGGGGTTAAGCGACTTGCCCAGCGTCACACAGCTGGGAAGTGTTAAGTGTCTGAGGTTAGATTTGAACTCAGGTCCTCCTGAATTCAGGGCTGGTGCTCTATCCACTGCGCCACCTAGCTGCCCTTAGAATATTTCTCTAATGCCATTAGTTTAAGTCTCCATTTTTGGTGTATTACTCTCACTCTTAGATTCTAGGGACTAACATTTCAATTCTATTTAACCAATTAACCTCAATTAACTTTTAAAAAGGAGTATTTATTGGAAGATATGGAAAGAATAGAAGTACAAATATTTTCCTCATCACCTTGAGGAAATATTCTCCTCTATCTAAATTAATCTCTGGTCAGAGTAAATTTCCTCAGCTCAAGTTCTAAAAATATAACATTTGAAAAAGTTTCCTTTAGGATTGATGCTTTTAGAATATAAAACCACCTGTTAGAGACAAAACTCTCTCTCTACAAGAAAGTGATTTATACTCTTTTTAAAATATTAGTTTCTTGTAATGAGAAAAAAAGAGGTCATACAGATCTGTAAGACTACCTGATCTCCACAATAATATCATCTCACCACCAACTATTATTTTATGTTCTCAGATTGAAGTTCCCTAAAGCTCTCCCTCTTGATAGAAAACAAAATGCTTTTATGAATTGTCTCATGGAGCAAACTTTTTCAAGTTCTAACAGCCTTGGAGGTTAGGACACACTCTAATAGCACTAGCCCAAAGTATGTAAGAAACACTTTTGGAGAGGATATTGAAGATATTGAGATCTAAATCAAATTTAAAAGAACATATCTTATTTCCACATCAGAAATTGTCAGTCTTAATCTTTGAATATCCCACAGTGTTTAGCACAGAATAGCCACTCAATAAATGTTTATTGAATCTGTTTTTTTGTTGTTTTTTTTCTTAAGTTGGGACAGAAAATTTATGAAATGAAGTTTCTGGTCAAGCTCATAAAATCCTTCCAAAAAGTTAAAAAAGAAAGCTTAGATGTTGGCAGGAATAGAGTTATTAGACTTCAGTACAGACCATTAAAAATATTCAAAGTCTGCTAGGAAAATGCTAATTGAAAAATGACTGAAGGATGGCCTGGTTTACCAGAAATGACTTTCCAAAACCACAATGTGGAGACATCATAGCTCTCCTGTGCATCACACACACACACACACACACACACACACACACACACACACACACACACACACACACACACACACATATACCGGCCCACTTCCTAGCTCCAGGCTCAGTTACCAAACACTTATCTGACTCAACAATATTAAAAAAAAAAAAAAAAAAAAAAATAGGGCACAGCAACGAAATACGGGTCAAGCCTATGGGAGCAGGACATCTTGTAACTTCAGGTAAGATAAAAGCAACTGCTATAAGCCAGGGCTAATTCATTTCTGAAGCTACTATTGAGTCACAGTCTTCCATCTGATGCACTTAACTTCTGAATAAATGAGAAAATTAAGAAGCCAACATAAATAGAAGAGTCATTATGCTCCTGCTGAAAATCAGTTGTCAGTGTAACATTAAGGGAAATATGTTCAGATTAAAGATGTTCAGTTTAATAGCCTATTTGGCAAAACGGCCTGTGTTGAACAGTGAGCACACTGAGATGTAGCAAGCTATCATCTCTATCATGGTACAGTGGCAAGAAAGCTGTAGGGCATATTAATGTTCAAAAGAAATTTACAAATGCTAACCCCCTGCCTTCTGCTGGGATGCATCACCATCTGTATCTATCTGTTTTGCCAAGTAAATTTGTAGATAAGTGTATAAAGTTGATAAATAGAACTGAACTCCTTTTCTTCTTACTACCTCTGAAGAGCTTTTAGGCTTACAACATTTAAAATTGTAAACCATTTCAGAGAACAACCTTCTCATTTTACAAAATTAGAAACTGTGAATCCCTAAAATTTCACCGATAAGAAGGATCATAGATAGTTAGGAGCACAGTTAGAAATCAAGTACTTGATCCCAGAACTGTACTCTTTGCAGTGTACCATGATTTTCTGCTCTCTCCTTTTTATTCTGTTTATGATTTTTAAGTGAATATTTTCTCCATGTTGGCTTCCCATTTATTCTTATAAAAAATGGGTTGTTGTTTTTTTTTTTAAATCAATGAGCATTTTTCAGTACTTATTTTTAAATGTTAAGACATTTTTATTCAGAAGATTTGGGGGATTAATATTGAGAATAAATATTTAAAGGAATATAGTGACAATAGAAATAATATCTAAAATTGGCACTGATACAAAAAATACTTCTTTTAGAGGGGGCTGTGGTCTATGTTTGTGAATGTCACATCCCATGTGTTTGATTGAATAGTTATTAAATTTTGTAATTCTTATAGAGAGGTAGCTTACCATAGTAGCTAGGGTGTTGGGTTTGATCAAGAGGAGCTGAGTTCCAAGTATTATCTGTGACATTAACTTTGTAACTCTGGATAGGTCCAAACCTTTGTTACCTCATGCAAACTCCTAATGATATGGTATAGCTTCTAAGGAAACAGAGCATGGTTTTGAGGTCCCCTGATCTTGTGGGACTTCTGTTGTAACAATAAATAAGTCAGTATTCCTAAATCTTCTGGCTTTGGAAACTCCCAGGTCCAATCTGTCCAATTCTGACTACTCCTTAGTCAGATAGCTTCTGGCCTCAGGAAACTCCCACAGATCAAACTCCTGAGATAATAGTCGGATAATCTGATTATTGAGAACCAAATTCCTTCCTACCTATAAACCATAGAATTAAGATATCAATGCTAGAAAGCTGGATAAAAATCTCTCCTTGCTTCTGTTTCTGGAGCTTAATTCTCTTAGAATTCCTGCCTGCTTTTGTAACATCATTACTTAAAATTAATTTTGCAATAAAACTTTGCCTCTTGACTAGGAGATGGGTTCAAGCCTGCAAATTCTTTTGAAACACCTTGAAGTCTGTTTCTACGGGGTCCCCCTTTCCCAACCTCAACACTAGTATTTAGAATATAAAAGGCTGACATCTACATCAATGAAGAGTATTCCCACAATGGAAATTCCCCCACAATGAAAAGAATCCAGATATTTTAAGCATATTTTTGTATAAGTAGACATTAAGGAATATTTTTATTAAGTTGTGGGTATTTGAGTATTGCCTCTGGAAAATTGAATCAAGGAATAAACTATTTTATAGCCATTGCTAGCCATTCATCTTGTGGCTACTTCTAAACATTGGATATTTGGTTAAGGTACTTTTCTTTTTCAGCAGCTAAATTTAGCAGGATTCATCAGCTAAGGTTCTGCACCTTCCTCCATAAAGTGATTGGGCCTTGAAACTTCTCTTTCATTTGAGAACTTAGTCCAGTGTTATTCTCTTTTTTGAAAAAGGTAGGTCTTTTACACACCCAGCACTAGGCTCTGGGCTGTTTTTCCTCTCCATTAAGGTGGGTTGTCACTTCCCAAAGCTTCAATCCAAGTGGGAAATTTTTCTTCCAGAAAGAGTTCTCAACTATAGGGGCTAAGCTCATTTGTAATACAAAACAGTTACCCAGCTAAAAAAAAGTCTGAAGACATTTAATCAATCTCTTCAACTCACTTTGTCTAGGACTAAATTGCAGACTATTGTCCCCTACTAACTTAAAGGTAGAAACCACACGGCCATTCTTTGGTTCCCCCATGCACATGAAAGAGAAAAAAAGGCAACAACAAAAAAGTCCTCTTTGGTGGGAACACATAGAACATTAACCTCCACCTCAATACTTAGTTCAAAGTTCCTATCATTATTCTGTTTATGTGATCAATTGTAAGCCTTTAGGTTTAGAGGTACTCCACAATATCAGAAAGTTGTTGCATAAAAATAACTGACATTTATATAGTTTTTTCAAGTTTGCACAATACTTTGAATACTGTTTTTCATAGCCACTATTTCATTTGAGGATTACCACAGTCTTGTGAGAGAAGAACTATAGGTATTATTATCTCTATTTGACAGAATTAACTGAGTTTGAGAAAATAACCATCCATTTAAATTGTTTGAGGATTTGAACATAGGTCTTCAAAATTCCAGATCTAGCACTTTACCCATCATGCCATTCTCAATCAGATTGTGGACATCGTGTCTTCGACAGGTAAGTAGATCAGATGGACACCAAAGGTGGAAAGCAGCCCTCACCCCAGATACACTAGTCTTCCCTGAACACGCTCTACAGTCCAATCCTAGCTTCTACAGAAATCCTTCCTCATTTCCTCTTTTTTCTAAGAGACTTACTTTCTCAGGGTCACACAACTAATAAGTTTCGAGTGTCCTACGTCAAATTTGAATTCAGGTCTTCCTGACTCAAGGGTGAGAGCTCTATCCACTGTGGTACCTAGCTGCCCCTATGGGAGTTAGGAGGATGTCTACCCCAACCATGTAAAGACTTCCTCTGGTGAAATGGACGAATGAGAACAATTTGTTCCAATGGCCATGAAGGCAGGTGTTGTGGAATGCGTAGAGTCCTTCTTCATTGATTCATTCTATTTTACTATACAGCTTCTCCAGAAGTTCATTTTAAAAGTGACAGATTAACAAAAAGCATTAAAAATAGCCTTTTTGATATTACATGTTGAAGAATGTTTAATAGATTTTTAATATAAAGTGACTCAGCTTGATAGAAACAGAATTTTATAATTGGTTGACTCAAAGATCATCTTGCCCCATCTCTTCTATATTATCTAGTTTAAAAACAAAAACAAAAAAACAAAACAAACAAAAAAAAACCAAAACACCATTTCCCTTATAAACAATTTAATTTGCTTCCCAATCAAATTCATTCAGATCTGAATATAGCATCACCAATAGACATCAAGTTTCCTATGTAGAGAAGATACATAATGACTCCCTAAACAGAGAAGGCTTCAGCAGCACCTGTGCAAATGGTAAATGACAGCTGGGAAATGCAATTACAAAGTTCTGGGAGTAATAGTACTATTAACTATTACAATCAAGTATTTAAGAAACCCAAAGTACATATGAATGAGATGAGGTGAGATTTTTCAAGACAGTTGTGAAAATCGAGTAAGGCTTCATTTACTTCAGAGTTTGACTAAGCCTGAAGGACTTTGAGCATTGATTCAAGGGCATAATTGAGTCCTCTTCCTGCTATCCTCCCATGACACAATTTCCTCCCTATTTCAGTCAAATATGGGCAACTATGTACTTATTGGTCAAGTTCAATTTCGTGGGTAGATCTCGCATTTAGAATGTAAGACTCTCAGCCAAAGAAGATGAGGGTCAGTGGTGGGAGAGGGTGTTTGCCCACAGGAGGTGCTTCCTCTCTTTGATTGTCTGCTCGAGGGGTGGGACGCCCTTCTCTCTAGAATGTACAATAAACTTTGCTTTATTCTAGAGATCTCTCCAGCTTTTTTAAGTGGTGTTCCCTCACCATTTCTGTACCACACACATATATCAGAAGGCACCCTCTTTATATAACTACAAAATAAACAAATGTCTAGCACTCTTTCATTGTAGAAAGTGAGCAGACTGTATTTCCACCTATGGAGAAAGAAAAGGGATGTGGAAAATGCTTCCTAAACTGATCTAGGCTCTAATTTGCCCTCCCCTATCCAGGCTTGAGTGTGAGTAATTAACCTTCAACAAACCCTGAAGCTAATCATCAACAAATGGGTAACTCCCTCAAATTTAGCTTGTCTAGCAGAAATGGTTATGTTGTGGCCAATGAAGTATTTTATGGAGCAATTAGAGGTAGGTGATAACACTCAGTAAATATACCTGGTTAAATTAGTAGAACCACCTGGTAAGTAGGCTTCTTCCTCTGACTTAAGTTTGGTCTCTTGGGTTGCTTCAGGTTTTAAATTTCCACTATTCCTAAACCAAAATGTGTCTATATCTGTAAGAATCTGCATTTGGTCACCCCAAATTGACTTTTTAAGGCCAATAATGAAAAGAGAAATGTAAACTTGGAAATTCTTTACTATAATTAATTTTCAGCCAGCTCTCTTTGGAGACAACAAGGCAACAAACATAAAAAAGTATTTACCAAGTAGCAAGCATTATGCAAATAATAATAATTATAAATGCAAATGCAAGTAAAAAGAAACAGTTATGTGGAAGATAACACATGAAAGCCAGCTGAAAAGTCAGAGGCTTGGGAGGAAGGTACTTCCATGGGGGTACAAAGGTGAAGTCTTCTGAGTCAGAAGTAGGCCAAGAAAGGGAATAAAGATTAGCCAGTCTGAGCATCTCTCCAAAATGGAAGCTCCCAGAAGGATATCACTAAGTGGGAGAAAGGGATTAGAATGCCAAAGGAGCATTCTCTTCAGGGAGAGAAGGCTACAGACAGATGGAAGTTCCAGGGAGAAATGGCCCCACATCACCCTCGAGGGAAGTTCCAAGGTGAGATCCTTAAGGTCTGGAAAGTAAAAAGAAAAACCATGACTAACTAAATTGAGGCAGCCTTGGAGTCAGGAGGACCTGAGTTCAAATCCAACCTCAGGCATTTACTAGATGTATAACCTTTACTGATGTGTGGACAAGTTACTTAACCTCAATTGTCTTGCAAAAATAATAATCTACTAAGCCAAGGTCTCTATCTCCTATTTAGTTTTCTTTCAATATTTTGGCTATTAAATTCCCTATGCATTCAAATCAGTCACTTTCAATAGCCTTTTCTTTTCTTCCTTAATGTTTGTATCTTCTGAATTTCATTCTTGAGAGCTCCCATTTTTTTTGAGCTCACTTAATAGCTGATATATAACATTTTGAAGTTTACAAAAATGATGTTACAAGATCATTATGCCACTCTCTTTACAGATGAAGAAACTGAAATTCAGAAAGGCTAAGTGACTTTTCCATAACCATACAAAAATATTAAGGTTTTTGTGAAGTATTTTATGAATATTATTTCATTTTATCCTCCACTGGGAGGAAGGTGCTAATATTCCCACTGACAAAATTGAGTCGAGAGCAGTAAAGTGACTTGTGCACTGAATGAATAAATGTTAGACACTAAATTTAAATTAATATCTTCATGGCTCCAGATCTAGTTTTCTATTCACCATTCATTCCAAGAGCTACTAATTGGTTTCCCTGCTACGTGTCTTCAACTTTCATCCATTTTCTATTCAGTCGCCAAAATAATTTTATTAAAAGGTGAGTTTGACCATGTCACTTGTCCTTACTCAGTAAAATCCAATGGCTCCCTATAACCTGCAAGATCAAAGATAAAATCTTTTGGTATTTAAAGTTCTTCAAAAGTTGGCCACTTCCTATCTTTTCAGTCTTCATGTGTTTTATTTTCTTCTACACACTGTAAAATCTAGCTATATTAACATTCTTCCTTCTCTGTGACTTTCCAATGGCTAATTCTCATAACTGTAATGAATATTTTCTCTTTCTTTTTCTTAATTTCCCCAGCTTCTTTCAAGACAGCTCAAATTCTACCTTCCATGTTCTCATCTTCCCAACTTCTGGTGCAGTCCCACTCTCAAATTAGTTTATATTTATTTGTGTATATTGTATATATGCAAAATTTCTTAACATGTTATCTCTCCCATTAGATTGTGTGCTCCTTTACCTTTGTATGTTTTTTGTATATACATATGTATATATTTCTGTGCTCAACACAGAACTTAGGATGCTTGCTAACTGACTACTTACTTGAATTGGTGGTTAAAAAAAAAATGGAGTGACAAAGAGGAGCACATCATTTGAGGTTATGTGTTATGTGTACAGTGGTCCTTGTGTCTGTATATGTTCCCAGCATCCATCTGTCTTTTCTTCCTTAGCTTGGTGATGTCCTGAAGCAGGAAAAAAGGACTCAGAACCTCACAAGTAGGGAAAGGATGAAAGTTTATGGAAGTAAGGCCCTTTTTTTGCTGATAAGCTGTAGCCCAGCCTTTTGGCCCAGCAGAACCTATGTACTCCAACTGCTTTAAAGGTCTACCAGTTGTGAATCCATGTACAGTACAAATCCCCCAGTTGGGAGACATGGAATAAGCCCTAGCAAGACAGGGTGACAATCTCCAGAATCCCTTCACAAGGTTGTACTTAGGCATACTCCCAACATTTACTATAAGGAGAGTTGTAGATGATATTGGAGATTTGAGCAGCCTCTAGGAAGGGGAGACGACTTCACTCTGACTTCTCCAGTGAAGTAGTGGGAATGAATGAGGAATCCAGGTCTGAAGTTTTGCTGCTCTGTGCCCCTTTTGTCCAAATATCCCCTTTTTGGATGTCTAAGAGACTAATGGAGTTATTTAAGTTTTAAGCTCCCTACTCTGGAGCAGAGCCCTCTTGTTGTACCCTGGCATTAAAATGGCATTAAACTCCCTAATTTACATTGTTTATTATTCACATTTTGTGCCTTCCTATATAATTATCCAAAACTATCAGTTTTATTACTGGGTCTCTTCAATATTGCCTATAATAAATTACTGCTCCTCTCTATACTGTTTGTATTTTCTTATCATGCACATACTTAAATAGTAATCTTCTTTGAAAGATATAGATAGACAGACAGACAGACAGATAGATAGATAGATATGGAGTTTTCTGTTTCCTCCTTCCATCTCATTTTGACCAGATTGCAAGATTCACAGCAGATAAAATTTTTAATGGTTCTAAGTAGGTGCATTTTTTCTTGGTCAAGAGTCAATCATTCCTGTATTTTAAACAGTGGCTTAGAAGTACAAAGTCTGTTCTTAGGCACTCTCCAGTAAAAGCAATATTTGCAAGGTAAGATGTTAGGTTTTTTTAACTTTAAAATACAGTACAGGAAAATTCTTTAAGTAGCTAATCATTTTTATTATCCTTATTTTACAGCTAAAGAAATGGTGGCTGAGAGAGAATAAGTGACTTATGTGGTATCACATATTAAACACACAATAAATGCTTGTTGATGGGACTCCCATATTCCAATATGGGAATATGTTTTATATGATAGCACATATATAAAGTATATCACCTATGTCTGGCACATACATGAATATTCCAATGGATATGTGATCTCACTAACTCAGAAGTTCCCTTCAATCACGCAGATATCAAATATTCATGCATGTTCATCCTGGTCAACTCTTATCTACATTCTCCCCAAAATTTCCCACTGGGGATCTATCCTGAATACAGGAGGCCTTCTTCTATTCCTAAAGAGCTCCATTAGTGAAGCATTCTGGCAATCCTGTCTAGTTATCATGCCCCATGACCAGCCAATCTCTTCCTGATATAGAATTCATTGATGACATTGTTCTTTGGAATTCCTCATTGCTTATGTGTTACAGCCTATTCACAACTACCATTCACTTTCTTTACCCTCTTTACCCTCAATGTAATGTTGATCTTTATTCTTTATTCTTACCTGGATTAAGGAATTCAACCTTCAGGGATTAAATTTTAAAATAAGGATTGAAAAGGGGAAGAACTCTGATCTCCCCAAATCATTAGTTATTAATAATCATTTTCTCATAGCAAAGGGCCACTGAAGAGAATTATATGGTGCTGTTATAGACTCCAAGGAATGCTGAATGACCTTGATGTATGGATGGTAGAGAAGTTGCTGTAAAACGGCTTGTTAGGCAGCAAATCAAATGCTTTATCATAATTAACAATTAATGAGCAAAGAAATCTTATTTTTCTACATCATAGTAGATGCTTATTAAATACTTTTTCATTGATTAACTCATTGCTTGACTGCAAAATCTACCCTTGCTTTTCATACATGAAATAATAACACCTATCTCCCAAAACTGTTGTCAGGAAAGAGCACTATGTAAACACCAACTATTGTTATTATTTTTACTCTCATAATCCTGAATTCTCAGTCATTCTCGATTCTAGATGCTAATTGCCTGTGTGTCCTGATTGAGTGTTCACCTTGGCCTTACCATTAAGAGGGTGGTGTTCATCATTAATTGGCTTTAGAAAGTAAAAGGAGTAACAAAAATAAAAACTCGAGGGCCAAGAACTTTTTCCCATAAGACTAACTAACCCTGCCCACCCAATTCCCAAAACAACAAAGCTGCCAAGAAATAAGCCAGCCCAGTCCAGTCTGGTTCCTCCCTTCTTGACCCAACTCACTTTCTGATTATAATTATATAATTATAGAATAATTTCTATAATTATAGAATACCAAATTTAAAGAGTTTTGAAGCTGAGAACTGCTGAGATTCTATTGTATTTGTTTGTCTTGTTTATAATATATAGTATAGTATTACTTATAGTAAGTATTGTCCCATATTGTCTCCCTCAGTTTTTTAAGATCTGCAATTAGCAAATTCATGCTAGAGTCCTAAGCAAAGTGAAGCTGCCTTTAGCAATCTTCCTTTAAAAGTTATTAAATAGAAGTTAGCATTAGTCATTGACTTCCGAAGGGTGTTGAGGAGAAATTCAGCTTCCAGTGACTTCCTATCTTTTTCTCATCAGTCAGAGACTTTTTTGTTGATTATCATCTTTTGTCATATCTTGTACTGGGACTCATATTTTCCAAATTATTTTTCTTCATCCTCCTCAGTAGTTTCCTTTACACTGAAGTCACTTAATGTCAAAATATAATTTAATTTGAAGAATCATATTGAATTCTTCACAAAATTTCATTAATTCTTCAATCTCTGCAACAGATTTGGTCCATCCTTTGTGTTAATACTTATCAAGAACTCTAGGGTATAACCAAATGAACCATGACATGATGTTCTTTATAATCTTTGACCATATGTTAAATAACTTTATTTTCCACTTCAAGAAGAATTTAAAACCATCTTTCCACTTAAGATAATTTCCTTTTGCCTTCTGGCATAGTTTATAGTGAAAATAGCAAGACTAATATGGATCAGAATAATTATAACTCATTGATAATTAAATAAAAATCTCACCTTTGACAATGAAGTTAACAGTTAAATTAATGTTTTTAGATGGCCTAAAAATCTAATGATTTTTTTTCCATCCTTCTGCCATTAGCACTAAAGAATCAGAATAATAGGGACATTTTGCAAAGAATTCACCACAAAGTAGCTAGCATATTGTCAATAAGCTTTCTTTAGGAAATATGCAGGGAAATATGCAAATGTTCAGTAAAAGGTAGAAATACTTGTACCTTGTACTACTTGCCTGCTATGTCAAATTTTGGCAGTTTTGAGTCAATAAATCTAATACAGATACAATATATTCTGATGAATAAATTCTTAATTAGAGTGTAACAATGGAGATTGTGGAAGTTGCCATTTATAGAAGAGATCCTAACAAAATCAACATCTTCTGCTCTACCAAATCCCAATCCCAAAGGTACCTAATAGTATGAAAGCAATTTACAGTAAGATTTTAGGAAGATGTTATTAACTTGAATGATTGCTCCTTTCACTAGATTTTTAAAAGTGAAATTATTGCTTCACTCCCTTCTTCCTAAATATAGGAAATTCCTCCATCTAATATATTCAGACAGGCTATTGTTGAAAGCAAAATTTTAGACAAAATAAAGCAAGCATCAGATCTGATATAGAAAAGCTTATTTTTCTACCTAAAATTTAAGTTGTATTTTTAAAAAATCTCTTTTTCTTTTGGGTTTGTTGCTGTTGTTATTGTTGTTTGGGATTTAGGGTTTTGTTTTTTACAAAAGCAGAAATCATGTAATTTTCCTTTTAAATATGTCTTTCATCATCCCACCTAATTTTCAAGAAGAAATATGTGATTATTTTTCTCTCCATATTTTCCCCCTCTGGCAAACTACTAGGGCTGTCAGCAGGAGTTGTTGCTCTAGTGGCTTGGTCAGAACAGTTGATTCTATTTGGGGAGGGGTAGTGAATCAAGAGAAAGGGCTTAAAATAATGTTAACAAAGGTTAGCTCTTCCAAAATTGCCTGGGGAAAAGAAAAATCCCTCCATCATACAATCGACAAGCATTTAATGCTTCTTGTGTTCAGGACACTGGCTGAACATTAGGGATATCAATACAAAAGTGAGACCATTCCTTCAAAGTGCTTATTTTCTAGTAGGAGAATAAATAAATACAGGAGACACATATTATATAGTTTACATATACACTATATATATATATATATATATTTTATAGAGATTTTATATATATATACCTATAAATACATACATCTATATATGAGTATATATACATAAACACATATATGTGGTATATATATGTATTTATATGTACATACTATATTATTATATATGTATATACACATATGCAATAAATACAAAGTGATTTGGGGATGGAGCACTTGAACAACTAGGAAATCAATTATATTTTCATAATTCACAAACTTATAGAATTCATATATATATGTGTGTGTGTGTATATATAATATACATATACATTATACTCATATATTTGAAATATTTATAATCTTAGGAAAATCATGAAAAGCCCCCTTTTTAAGGAAATCAATTTTATTGAAATATTTTATATAGATGAATGAATCTCTAACTGTATCAATCTATATCAAGATAGAAATAAAAATGCATGAACCACAGATTAAGAACTCTGGAAAAAATTAAAAATCTATTGTTTGATAGGGATTTGGGGAGTGGGTTTGTTTTTTCTTTCTTAATAGTATTTTATTTTTCTAATTATATGTAAAAAATAGTTTTCAGCATTAATTTTTATAAGATTTTGAGTTTCAAATTTTTCTTCCTTCCTTTTCCTCCCCATCTGCAAGATGGCAAGCAATCGGATATAGGTATACACGTGTAATCATTTTGAACATATTCCCATATTAGTCATGTTGTAAAAGAAAAATCAGAACAAAAGGAAAAAACCATGAGAAAGAAAAAACAAACAAGGTGAAAATAATATGCTTCAAGACTTGCATTCAGTCTCCATAGTTCTCTCTCTCTGGATGCAGATGGCATTAGGAAAGGCCTCTTGAAAGAACTGCTACTTGATCTAATTTTAAAAGGAACTGATGATTCTAAGAGGTAGAGGAAAAAGAGAAGACCATTCCAATGAAAAGGATAGCATCTACCAAAAAAATACAAAAATAGACGAAGGAATTCTGTATGTAGAGAAAATCAATGTAGCAGAGAGTATATTAAGGGAAATAATTGAGATGAATCTTGAAAAATAGATTAGAGCCAGAGAATAAAGGATTTGAAATCCTAAACAAAGGAGTTTATATTTTAGCCTAGTAGCAATGGGATTCCACTGAGGGTTTTCTGGAAGAGGAATAATATAATCAGACCTTAAGAAACTTCTACCCTTCTCCCAGGGATCAAAGAGGGAAAATGCTGGGTATGGAGAGACAAATTAGAAGGCTGTTGAAATAGTCCAGGCAAGAGGAGATAAGAACACAGACTTCAGTGTTTGTAACTTGAGTAGAGAGAACAGGATTGTAGAGGGAAATGTTGAGAAGATAGAACTGATAAAGACTTTGAAACTGAAATATGAGAAGTAAGGAAGAATAAAGGGGTAAGGAAGGATAACAACTAGGTAGCAAACCAGGATAACTCAAAGAATATTATTAGTGCTATTGATAAAAATGGGTAAATTAGGAAAAAATTAAAGTTTAGGGGGGGAAAATAAGTTTCTTTTTTTTGATCTATTGAACTTGAATATCTATGAGAAATCCAGATAGACAGATACAATAGTTGAAGATATAGTTCTAGAGCTCAGGTAGAATCACCAAGTCTTGGCAACTTCAGTTAAAAAGCAATAGTTAATTCCTCTGACCTGGCCTTGGGAGGGGAGAGAATAGATTATTTTCTTTATAGAAGTGCCTGAATTTCCATAATTCATCCCTTAAAAGAGCACTATTCCAACTACTTTTTAGTGAAAAAATAACTGGTTCAAAAAAAACTTATGGGGATTACAATTATTAATAAAGCATAAATACTAAGACATCAGCCAGGAAGATTTGGGTTCAAGTCCTGCTTCTAGCATATACTGGTTATGTAATCCTAGATAAATCACTTAATTTCTCAATGTTTCAATCTCTTCAGAGTTCAATTCTAAAAACAAAAGTTCTTAACCTCAGTATTTATGAATGTGATTTTTTTAAATTGGAAACTTTATTTCAACATAATTGAAATACTATTTACAGGATGTAGTGCTTGTATATTTATGGATATATATATGATTATTTTGTAATCCTATGTATTTTATTTTAAATTTTAAAATGTTATTCTAGAAAGGTTCCATAGCCTTTAGTAGATTGCCAAAAGGCATCTGACATATTTTTTTAAAGGTTAAGAACATACCCCTGCTCAGAATAATTGAAACCTGCACTGAAAAATCATAGGTCTGAACAAAAGAAACTTCGATTAATACTGCAGAGTAGGATTTTCAAATGATTTACCATTATAGTTGGATATGACATTTAGTTCTTATTTAATCTCATTTATAGAATTATAAGTATTATTTCATTTCCTGACAAAGTGAAAATAAGAATCATGAAGGGTGATTGTTGATATAAATAGGGTAATTATAATTTCAGTGAAAATTCTTGAATATGAATAGATAGAAAATTAATCCAACCTGGCCAGACATAGTTCTATAGTAACTGTGTAAATGAAGAGCCTATAACAATCATATATGTATATATATATATATACATATATCATTCCCTTAAACTCTCTTTTCACTAATTGTTGTCAGAAAATGATTGGGGGGAAGTAATATTTGTCATAAAATAAAGAAGACACAAGCACAATCTTATATTATTAGCATTGGGGAATCTTTCTATAACTATTGTTAATTTTGTAAAGAAGTTTATATATGTTCATATATTAAAATTGGAGAGATATTCATTGAATTCAATAACCATTCACAGAATGCCAAGTTAGGGCTAGGCATATTGGAAATAAAAAGACCAAAAGAGAAAAAGTCTATGATCTAAAGAGGCTTAATTTTTTTTACCTTGGGGATACTTCAAAATATAAGTGCCTCCTTTTCCAAAATATTTTACTCACCACTTTACACAATATTACACATGTAAAATTCTACAATTATGAATTTAGACTTTTGTGTCTTTAAATCTTAGATCAAAATGCTTTAAGTAGAAATGATTTTTTAGAAAAGATTGCCCACCAAAAACCTAGCTAGTTTTCTCATCACTCACCTCTGTTGAATTACTAATGGGATTGTGACTCACAATATCCCTTACATATATCCCTTCAAATTTAGCTAAAGATTTATGAGGTAAAAGAAAGTGGATTCTGCAGGTTCCCCTGACTTCATTTACTCTTCTTTTATATTTTTTATTTGGATTGCAATCCAGCCCATCTGAGAAATGTTTTGTAAAAAATATAAATATGCTATAGAAAGACCAGAGGAGAAGGATGGAAGGATGGAAGGATAGATGGATGGAAGGATGGAAGGATGGAAGGATGGAAGGATGGAAGGATGGAAGGATGAAAGGATGGATGGATGGATGGAAGGAAGGAAGGAAGGAAGGAAGGAAGGAAGGAAGGAAGGAAGGAAGGAAGGAAGGAAGGAAGGAAGGAAGGAAGGAAGGAAGGAAGGAAGGAAAGGAGCTAATGGATAGTAGAAACATGGCATTCTATACTCAATAGCATAAGAATAACCTCGAAAAAGGACAAAACCCTTCTGGTTAAGAAACTACATGGCAAAACCCTGAATCTTTCAACTTTGGCAAAAGAATTGCCCTCCTTCCTTAACTTGTAACAAGCACCCATTCAGTGAGGAACTACTAGCTAGGCTATATCTTCACATTATCTCTAGTAAGGTTGAAAGGAACAACAATGTCATTTTTATAGCCTGACAGCTGCTGCAGAGAAAAATATGAAATGGGAAGACAAGTGCAGGAAGAGAGTGGAAAGGAGTTCTTCAGAGTCCTTAATACTTGGTAGAAGATGCTGAGATAGCTGGAGTATCTCCCTAACTCCCACTGCATACACAGATAGAAATGAGGACCAATGGGATATGTGGAAGAACTCATTCTTAAACAGACAGAAGTGAAAAAACAGGGACTTTCAAGAAATAGGCACAGAAAATTTCATTTGGAAGTGACCCATAAGTGATTTCAGGTTTACCAGATGCTTTTCATACATATATAGCCTTTCTCTCCAGTAAAGTATGTCCAGCAAAGACCTAGAACATACTAGGAGAGAAGCATATTGTTAGTGTTATAGCATGAACTTTGGATCCTTTTTTAATAATTTCTTGATTATGGTATCTGTCAAATAAAATGCATTTTGCCATTGCTGAATTTCCAAAACTGTTAAGGGAAAAGTGAAAGTGAACACTGGATAAATGTATAATTAATATATTGTAATTTGTCAATAATTCAATCAAGAATCATTTATTAAGCATTTACTATGTTCCATGTAGGCATGCAAGTGGCACAATAGACAGAATGCTGGGTCCACAATTAGGAAGACCTGAGTTCAAATCCAGCCTCAGACAGTTGCTTTGTGATGCCAGGCAACTCACTTAATTTGTGTGCCTCCATTTCCTCATCTGTAAAATGAAGATAATAGCACCTATCTTTTAGGATATGGATGACATAATAATTGCAAAGTGCTTAACATAGTCCCTAAAACATATTAAGTGTTTAATAAATACTTGTTCCCTTCCTTCTCTCCCCCTCATGTGGGAGGCTGCATTTAAGCAGGGTTTTTAAAGTAAATTAGGAAGGCTAAGAGGAGAGGAGTGAGAGAACTGAATCACAAATGTACTTAGATGAGTTTTAAGAAATTAGTCATAAGGTCTGTGCTCTACAAATATCCAAGATCATCACTTAACAGCTTTCCGGAGCATTGTGGCTTCTTAATAATCAATAAGATGATTTATTTTTGGCATAGGTCATTACTTTGTGTTGTTTTTCTGGTATCTGATATCCAGGGTCACATCTTTTTAAAGGACACCACTAACTCTGGCAAGATTTGATGTGATATAAAAGCCAATTCTCAAACAATGAGATAAACTTAAACTCAGTCTTTGGTTACCATAATAAATGTAATCTATGCACTTATTTGACATCTAAGACTTGAAGATGATCTAGGGATATTTTAAGATGTTACTATGTTGAAGAACAAAAATAATATGGTTTTATCCTTACATAGCACATATTTTACCTATATTCTTGCTCCATAGAAAAGAGGTATAAATATGCAACATTTGAAGAAAATCCATTATTTCAATGAAATCCTGTGAATAGTTATTCCTCTAGTATGTTTAACAATATATTTGCTGATCATTAAATATTTGACAAAAGATTTATTTTTTAAAAAAGAAGCAGAAAATGTCAAAGCTACAGGACTAGATAGTAGTTAAGAAACTACATGGCAAAACCCTGAATCTTTCAACTTTGGCAAAAGAATTGCCCTCCTTCCTTAACTTGTAACAAGCACCCATTCAGTGATTTGAGTATGATTTGAGGATTAACCAAAAAAATTTTTCCCCATCAGCCTATTTCAATGACTAAAAGTTTTAATGTTAAATTCTTTCATTAAAGACTTAAAGAGCATTTTCACTGAGTTTAAGAAGTTGTATTTGTTGCCTACTCTAGTTTCTGTAATTTCATGATCATTTTATATCAGTTAAACTTCTTTACTCTGAGAAATTATATGGCATAATATAAGACAGACCCACCCTGGAGTCAGTAAAAGCTAGGTTCAAGAACTTCTATATTTGTGAGATTAACTTAGTCTTAATTGTGCCCCATAGATCTATCTAGACAATAAATTGCAGATGAGCTGAAATCTATATTGTTGAGCACATATAAATGTATGAAATGTGTTCATTTCATTTTTATCCTTTCTTGTGATTAATCATTAACCTTGACCTTTGCTTTAATTATCTAATATTTACATTAAAAACCTTATCAACAAGATTATAGATCCTTACACTAATGAAATCCTAAATCTAGATCTAATCTTGAATAAGAAATGGAAAAGGAATGAAATCACAGATCATTATCAATGTCCTTACTTAAAACTATTTCCCATTTTTCAGAGTAAGTCTGCTTAAATAGATCCGGTGGGAATTATAAAATTTTAGCATTGTAAGGGAGTTCAGAGGCATCTGATCTTGCTCATTCCTGAAAAAGAAATCATGCTACTATGTATGCAATAAGTATATTCAGGCTTTGCTTGAAGACCTCCACTATCTTATAAAATATCCCACTCTAATTTTGGATAGCTATAATTTTTTAAATGAAGGTTTTTGGTTTTTGTTCTACAGAAATCCTAAACTTGGTTCTTCTATCCATTGGCACTTGTTTTACTTTCTATGGCCAAACTGAATAAATCTAATCCTATTTCCATCTGATAGCCTTTCAAATATTTGAAAGCAGTCATCATATAAACCCTGAATCTTCTCTTGGCCAAGTAACCTGTTTTTTCAATCAAATGCATATGAGATGGTTGGTAGTCCAAGATGAATGCTTGAATGCTTTCATGCTTATCAGTGTGATTCTTAAACTGTGGTACCCAGATATGAGCTAACCTGAGAAGAATGCAGAGAGATTTTCATCTCCTATAGCTTTCTCTTTAAATATATATATATATATATATATTTTAAGTTTTCCTAATTACATTAAAATTTTTAAACTTTTTTTTAAATTTTGAGGTCCTAATTTTTTTCTTTTCTTCCTTCCTTGAGAAGTCAATCAATGTGGCATAGATTATAAATGTAAAGTCATACAAATCATGTTTCCTTAATAGCCATATTGCCAAAGAAAACATACAACCCCCCCAAATAAAGAAAAATAAAGTGGGGAAAAAGTATACTTGAATCTGCACTTAAGAGTTTACTGGTTCTCTCTCTTCCTCCAGAGAGAGAACCAGTAAATTCTTAAGTTTGGGTTCTTTGGAATTGTCTTGGATCATTGTACTGATCAAAGTAGAAGCTATATCTTTCTAAATGCAACTCAAGATTGCAATAGTTTTTTTGGTGATTATATCACATTATACCTGCAATCCACCAAAATCCTGGATCTTTTCAGATAAATTTCTATCCAATCATGCCTTCTTCATTTTTGTAATTTTGGAGTTGATTTCTTGAACCCAAGCATGATTTCATATTTATCCATACTGAATTGAATTTTATTATGAAATTCATTGCTATAGATCTTTCTGGAGCATGATTTTGTCATCCAGTGGATTAATTCTACCACCTAGATTCAAGTCATCTAAATTTTATAAGTATGTCATTTATTTATTAAGTTATTAACATATATAAATAACTCAATCAAGGTCAAGAACACATCCCTGGGGGTACTCCTCCACTAGATAATTCCTACAAATTTGGCATCAAACTATTAAAGACTGCTCTTTGAATTCAGCCATTCAATTATTCTGAATACTTTTAATTTAAATTCTTAGATTTGGTAGGGGAAGGAGGGGTTACAAACTACTTTGGCAGTAGGAAAAGCCTATGAAAATTTTTCTTTAATAATACTTCAAGTGAAAATAATAACAACAACAATACCTGGCACTTATATAGCCTTTAAGAAATTCTTTACAAACATTTTCTTATTTTATCCTTATGACAACTCTAAGAGGTAGATGCTATTATTATTCCCATTTGACACTTAAGGAAACTGAGACTAAGGAAAATTTAAATGGCTTGCCCAGGGTCATTCATCTGAGGCTATACTATATGAAATACCTCAAAATCTAGGCTTACAAAAGAAATAGTAACACTAAAATAAAGACACATTTTTCCCACACACAATTGTGAACCACCTGAAATCTGTTGCAAAAGCATGCTGTTTTGTCACACTGCCACAAGTCTCTCTTCTCCACAGGTAACCTCCACTCAGGTGCCAAATTGATCTTCCTAAAGCATAGATATGAGCATGCTATTCCCCATTCAATAAACTAGTGGTTCTCTATCACCTTTAGGATTCAAGGCATTCAAAATCCTTCATAATCTAACTTTTACATCTATCTCATCCCCATACTCTCTTCAATCCAATGATACTTTGTTTCTGTTCCTTATACAAGATACTATATCTCAAAACTCTGTTGATTTTCATTGGCTAGCCCCCACACTCTTTCCTGCTCTCCATCACCTGGCTTTCCTGACTTCTTTAGGTCTCAGCTAAAATCTCACCTTCTACAAGAAACCTCTCCCCTATGAGGTTCTAAATTGATGATCTGCAATTAATCTTGTATATAGCTTGTTTGTACATAATTGTTTGCATTTTGTTTCTCCCATTAGACTCCTTGATAGCAAGGACTATTTTTTGGTATTACTTTGTGACTCCAGAGTTTAGCACAGTCCTGGCACATAGGAGATGCTTAATAAGTGATTATTGACTGACTATTCATAATTTTCTTGGAAATCCAAGCCCAGACTAAGAAACTCTAATTTAAATGTATTTTAGTTGAACTTAAAATCTCTCTTCTATAAAAAGAAAATGGGATGTTTATAAAATTATTGATAAAAACAAGGCAAGCTATACAGTATTCTCCTTTTTCTACCTATCTAGTAGTCCTTTAAAAAAAAAATGGAAATAAGATCTGACATGGCCTGTTCTTGACAAACCTATGTTGGCTTTTCCCTAACTTTAAAATCCATTCTAGAATTTTCCCAAAAATCAAAGATAAAGTCAATGGACTAGAGTTTACAAACTCAATTTTTTTCCCTTTTTTTGAAAATAAGGATTGCACATATTTAACCAATAGCAGATTTCTTGCTGTCTAGGGAAGGGGTGGGGGAGAAGAGAGGGAGAAAAATTTGGAACACAAAGTTTTGCAAAGGTGAATATTGAAAACTATCTTTATATATAATTTGAAAAAAATAAAAAACTATTACAAAAAAAAAAAAAGAAGAAGAAGAGGAGAAAATCAGGACAACAGTTACCTGTGTTTCACGCCTTTTCTCTGGCTTTTCAAATGTCACTCACCTCAGCTTAACAATCTAATCTACTAATTATTGTTGCTGTTGTTTTAAATAACCAGTGATATAATTCATCTGAACCAAATGATCAGAATTCATTAAATGCAGCTAAGTTCTTTTTTACAAACTTATTTATATTTAGTATCAAGTCTTCAATGTACTATTTTTGTGCTTTCTAATCCAAAAAGCATTCTCTTTGGCAAAGGCAACAGAAGCATAAGAAAAACTTAAGTTCCACTTCCTTCTCAATGTTGTCAGTTATTATCATCCCATACACCTTAACACTAAGATGATCCTTTAAAAAAAAAAATCTTTTTCCCTCAAAATAAATAGCTTCACAAATATTTTTGTACTAAACTTTCATTGCTACCCTCATCTTATTCTGTGCTTTTGTACACTGACTTATTCATACAGGGCAGAGCCAACATGCCAGATTTTTGCAATTGACCTCAGTTATCTGTCTTTCTTTTAATTATATATGTATAATAAATATAATGTGTGTTTTATGTATATGATATATAAAATATATGTAAACATAAATTTAAATTTTTGAGTTAATTTAAATTTAAAACTAAACTTTACACGTTTAAACATTTCTTAATTGTTTGGATATTTATAAAATATTTGTTTTCACATTTCCTAAATTTCCCCCTCTATCATTCTTCTTCCTGTCCCTAAGATCCATCCTAATAAAAACAAAACAAAGCAAAAAAAAACTGTAAAAGAAAAAAGAGGAAGAAGGGGAAAAATCAGAAAAATGTGTCAATGCATACCAAAAAATCTGGCCATATATGCAATGTTTCACACCTTACTAAAGGAGTAGAAACAGATATCTTCTCATATCTCTTCTTTGGAGCTATGTATGTTGTTAGCAATTTTGCAACATTCAATTTCAGTTGTTACCCAGCTGCAGTACTTTGAGATTTCTCTGACTGACTTCTCCATCATGCTCCAAAAAGCTTTCAATAACCTCATCATCCAGCCAGATGTCATCAGCTTTATCACCAACTTATCATTATACTCTTCCTCTCTGATTGTAAAGTGGGGCCCAAACTCTGTTGTTTGTTGTCAATGACACTATAAGGGTGATGTCTCAGTTCTCAAGTGAATTGGATTTTAAGTGAGGCTAAGCTGTACAAAGTCATCAGCCTCAGTCTCTCCTCCAGAGTCACCTGGAGTTCTGTGGTAAGAGGACTAGCAATAGCCCAGCCCATAAACTCTAAACCTCTATTTTGAAGAGCCAGCTCAGCCCCAATATCTTATTCTCATCTAAAGTACACTATATATCTATGATTCACAAGTCATCATGATATCAGAAGAACCAAGAAATTGTAGGATATCTGGAAAACAATGTAAAGACACATGATAAGTATAAAAAGACTGCAATACATTGTCAACAAGGATTTATATGAAAAAAGTAAAAATATCATCAATGACATGTACTACTGAGAAAAAAGGAGGTTGATTAATCATGTTTAAAGAGCAAAAAATAGCAGCTCAACAGTCCAAGTGTTGTAATAATAACCACAAATATTAAAATGTCCTTTAAATCAATATCAATGATGATTAAATATTATTAATGATTAAATATTTAAAATCCTGGACTAGTACAGAATTTGTGAGAAAATAATTTGCTAAAATAAAAATTGCATATGAGTATGAAAAAACTATAACAACAAAAATGGTGGCCTTTTTTCCTACATAGAAAGAGAAGTTAGACAAGGTGGCCTGTCAGAGTGCTTTCAGTTTTAAATAAATGATCCTTGGCCTAAAATTCTCAATGAAGTTTTCTTTTTTATGTTCCAGCAAAAAGAGCTAGGTCTCTGACAAGAATCCCTCCTTCCAATGCTCTGTGCCAGAATATTCACCTTGGTCACAACCCCATTAGGCTTCATCTTCCAGGATATACTAAAGGGCATGTCTATATTCTCAATAGTATAATAATAATAATAATAATATTATAATAATAATATTCTCAATTCAGTCCAAACTCCTAATAAAAATTTCCTTCCCAGTAAGTTCTAGTCTCAACCTTGTAAATTTAACTTGATTGGGGGAGCTCCTTAGATTGACTCTTTGCAAACTGTACTATAAATAATTGTGCATATAAGGAATTAAGAGAAGCTTAGGGAAATTTAAATAAACTTTAAATAAATTTTAAATAAACTTACAAATTTTGTTTTTATCTTTTTAGTAGAAGGGAAGGTCTCTGAGTTCTAAGATCCCTTCCAACTCTAATTCTATTATCCTTATTGTTGTTCAGTCATACCCAATTCTTTGGGACCCCATTCAGGGTTTTCTTGTCAGAGATGCTGGAGTGGTTTGCCATTTCCTTCTTCAGGCTCATTTTACAAGTGTGAAACTAAAACAAAGTGACTTACCCAGGGTCACACAGCTATTAGGTGTCTGAATCTGGATTTGAACTCATGAAGAAGTATCTTCTTAATTCCAAATCTACCATTCTATCCACTGTATCACTATCTACTCAGTACAAAATTATTGAAGTTCAGAAGTCAAAGTATGTAATCTTCCTTTCTCTATCAAAGAGTAAACTATATAATTAGAAAATTACATGCTCTGCCAGTTGCAATCACTCTATTAAGTGGTGTTGCTAAATTGTTGTCTAGGAATTACTTTGTGAGACACCTATGTCTCCTATGTCAAGACAAAATGTAGCAATAAAAACAAAACATAAAATTATATAATCCTGGAAAAAAAGGTGACTCATTTAAATATTATATTTAATCGGGGGGAAAAGAGGAGGTGGCAGAATTTACAAAAAGATGGCTGGGAACTCCCTTAGGTTGAAGTGGTTTGCTGTGTATCAGTCCCCAAGAACAAGAGCAAATTCAGAACAGGGTCCACGTCCCTCACCCCCTCACACGTAGTTTAACACCCTTCCTTCCCCAGAGTTCTTCTCTCCTTATCATTCATTCCTGGTCCACTGCTTCCATGACTCAGGAATCACCCACACTCTGCCACACACCACTGACAGAGATGCAATAAATATCCCTGAAATCCTGAAAATAGAGCAGAGTTACATTATGATATAGCTTGGAACTTCTCAGCAATCCTCTGACATTAAGGCTCCCACTTCTTAAGGATGAAGATTTTGATCCAATTATCTTTTCTTCACCAAAGTCATTGAATAACTTACCAGGGAAATGGATTATTTATCTTTATTGGAGCTGCCAATAAACTTTCTCTGTCTTCTTCATTTGGAAGGACATGATCCCCCTTGTAGCTACTGAAGTAGTATGAGAGAAAAGAGCAAAAAGATCTTATCTGCAATATACTGCAGCTAGGATGCAAAAACGTGTGTTACAACCCCTTATTCCCTATTTCTCATATCAGACTTTGAATCAGCTGTTGATCTTTGTCTCTACTTTGGCAATCTTAGTAGTAATGCATACTGCTTACATAAGAATATAATCTAATTTAGAATAGGAAAGAGGATGAATATAAAGATCTAGAAGAAATGAAAGAACTGAAGGGTAGGATAGTGGGATCTTTGTGGTAGACTTAAACAGTATTTTCTTTTAGAATTATTTTCAAAGAATTCTTTATATATATGTTTTATTTTCTTTTAAAAATGGCTATAACCTTCCCTGAGTGGTGGAATTCTGTGTTAATCCTCATCCCACTATTTTATATTGGTGTATTTTGAGAACCACTGAAAAAAATGCTTTTACATTTTTTATTAAAGCTTTTTATTTTCAAAATGGATAATTTTTTCAACATTGACCCTTACAAAACCTTGTGTTCCAAATGTTTCCTTCCTTCTCCTCAAGCCCTACCCTAGATGGCAAATAATCCAAAATATGTTAAACATGTTAAAATATATGTTAAATCCAATATATATTTATACAATAATCTTGGTGATCAAGAAAAATCAGATCATGCTTTTACATTTTCATGACTGCTGTAGCATCCACTTCCTAGAATTATTTTGAGAATCTAATGAGATTATAATTAAAGCATTTAACACAGTGTCTGGCACATAGTAAGCATAATATAAATGTTAGCTATTATTATATTATCTCTGATTTGCATTCTGCTAAATGTGGGTTTTATTTTAGTTGCTAATGAAACTATGTTTGAAAAGGTCCAAAAGAGCACAGGCTTGAAGAAATCATCCTATTAATCCATAAAAGAAAACAAGCAAAATGAAATGAATGAGTTGATTTTTAGACAATGGACAAAATGCAATCACAGATTTATTGAGTTAAAGATTTTAAATTAAAGTCTAATTACCCAATGACAAACTTGTAGTTTTAAAATGGAAGATATATCAGTGGAAAAGGAAGGATATCAATGGTAGTCCAAACATTTATTCCTTAAAAGCTGATTTTTTAAATTTTATTTATTTATTTATTTATTTGTGGGAAGGGGGATGGATACCAATGAAATGCATTACAAATAAAAACCTAAATGAAATCTTTTGGAGAATTTATAATCTATATTATTAGTCAGTTAGTCAATAAGTATTTATCAAGCACCTACTATGTGCTAGCTACTGTCCTAAACACCAGGGATACAAAAAGAGGAAAAAGAAAGTTCCTAACTTCAAGGAACTTGAGAGCTAATATAGGGAACAATTCTGTTTAAAAAAAAAAAAAAGAAAGAAAGAAAGAAAAGAAAAGAAAGGTTTGGCATTTGTGTGATGAAATATCTTTAAATTTATTTTGGGTAGACATTTGCTTTTACTTCTCAGGAATTTTGTTTCCTTAAAGTTATTAAATATACTACTGCAAGGAAGGAGAAAAATGTTTGTCTAGATCTTGATACTATTATTATTACAAATTGTTTTTAACAATGTTTCTTGTTTTAGTTCTGAACTCTAATTCACACAAATATGTATATGTGTATGTATATTATTATGTATAACTATTTTCATAATGCCAGCTGTCTATGTTACTTAAGTATGACATGGTACACAATTGAATCATGCAGTTATTCTTACCTGGGATAGAGAAGGTAGAGTGTAAGATATGGGGATTTTAATAATGAAGCTGTAGGTTGGTTGGTTGTTATAGTATTTTGTTCTCTAAGAGAAGCAAAGTGATATCGCTATGTTGGAATGAAGGTACAGTGAGTCTGCCTGTGGCTGCTCAGACCAGCATGAGTTCAGACTCTACCACAAGTGGGATACAAATCGTCTACACCAATATTTGGAATGGAAATGGCTCTAAACTGGTGCATCTCTTTTGAGCTACTACAATTCTGCTTGGACACAGTCTTTTTTTGATGTGGGCATACCATGCTGAGCAGACCTTTGGCATTATACCCATGTCAGGCAATCAATTCCATAGTTCTTCACCTTGAGAATGTCCTTCTATCATTTCCTCTGATCTCCAGGTGAGCATTTGCTTCTGTGAGTTCTCCATAAAATACTCTTTTAGGCAAATTACATTTAGCATTTGGACTATGTAGTCAGCCCCAGGGAGTTGCACTCTCTGCAGTTGAGTTTGAATATTTGGCAGTTTAACTTGAGAGAGGACCTCAGAGTCTGTACCTTATCTTGCCAAGGGATCTTCAGAATCTTCTTAAGATTCTGAAAGGAAGTATATAACACAGGTATAAAACACAGCATAGACAGACATACAACATTGAGGTCAGCACAATAGTACTACAGACCTTCAGTTTGGTAGGTGATCTAATACCTCTTTTCTCCCATATTTTCCTTCAGAGCCTCTCAGACACTAAGCTAACTTTGGCAATTAACCTTATAATCTCCAGATATCCCTAGAAACTATACTGCCAAATAAGTAAACTTAACCAGAACATGTAATATTTCTCCATTTGCTGTAACCGATGATTCCATGTATAGCAGATGGAAAACCTGTATCATCTTGCTGTTAATTGTTAGGCCAAAATTAATACAAGCTGTGGAAAATCAACACATATTTTATTACATCTTGGCTCAAGAGACTCCACTGAATAAACAATCATCTGCAAACAAAAAATCATGCACCAACTTTCCTTCCACTTACGTCCTAGTTTTTAGACTTTCCAAGTTAACTAATTTAGTATCAGTGCAATAGCTAACCTTGATGCCATTTTTATTCTTACTGAACATTGCTGAAAACATCATGCTAAAAATCATGGGAATAAGCATACAACCCTATTTCACTTCATTGGTAAGTGGAAAATCATGAGAGCATCATCCATTATCCAGAATCAGAGCAAACATGTCATCAGGAAACTGATGTACAATACTGATGAACTTCTCTAAGCACCCAAATTTTGCCAACATTTTCCACAAGCCCTCAAGATTGACATCATGAAAGGCCTTGGTCAGATAAATGAACTTTGCATATAGACCTCTGTGTTCTGCTTCTGGCATTCCTCCTGAAGTTTTCAGGTAGCAAATATTATATCAATCTTTTCTTGGTCCTTTCTAAAGCCACACTGCCTCCCAGATAAATGATAATCTTTCAGGTGAAAGATCAATCTACTAAATAGGGCTGTGGCAAGAATTTTTCCAGCAAAGACTAAGAGAGAGACCCTGCCCCCATGATTGTCACAGGGCAATCTATTTCATTGATCTACAGAGATGAACAATGGCGGCATATTTGAACTCCTAAAAGATGATTTCCTCTTGCTATAGAACCTGGAAAAGTTCAGTCAGCTTTTGAATGAACAGTGTAAATCTGCATACAAATCTCAGCTGGAATAGAGTTAGCACCAGACATTTTGCAACATGAGAAGAGTGTAAGAGCATTCAAAGCCTCTTCTTCAATTGGAAGTTTGACGAGAGAAGAATTGACTTCAATCTGTATATGATCAATAGCTTCAGATTAATTAATCATGGTCTATTGAGAAGACTATGGAAGTGTTCAGCCCACCTTTCCAGGATCATGTTTTCATCACTAATCAATGTGGCTCTATTCAGCACAAAGTTATTGAGAAGTATCCTATGTCTGATTCATAAATAGTCTTCAGGGCATCATGCAAGTATTTTGAAATATCACTATCAGTGTAAAATTTCATCTGTCTTCTTTCTGAGCCAAGAATCCTGCATCTAAGTTTCCCTTGGAGTTTACTTTTGATGGACTTAAGACACTATCTTCTTACAGATAGATGAACTATCCTGCTGGTAAACCCTATGGAATTCTCATTTTTTGTTTAGCAGATTCTGAATTTTCCCATCATTTTTGTCAAACCAATATTAATGTTTGTGAGTTGTCTGGCCCAGATGAATAAATACAGAGCAGTATATCAAATCTCTGAAAGCAGCCCATTCCTTTTCTGCTCCACTGTTGCCAACTATGTATTGCTTCAGCTTTTCCTGTAGGTTAGCAACAAATTGTTCCTATTAGAGAATTTCTCTCGCCTATTGATATTAAGTCTTCTGGTATTCATCTTGCCTTGGTGGTACAGCTTTTGTTGAATGTAAATATATAGTTTGGAGAGGATATGTCTGTGATCAGTCCAGCACTCTGCACCACACAGCGCCTTCATCACTCTTATGTCCTATCTGTCTCTTCTCCTTTTTAATGGAGTTTAATTAAAATTAAACTTTTAATTAAGTACCTCAGGTATTTTTTCTAGCCCTTTCCTTATGCCAAGAGGTGAGCAATATAATCCTTCAAAAAGGGGGCAGTCCAATCCCACTGCTTGAAAAAAAGGACCCAATTTAGTCCAATGAGGAAATAACTCTTCAATGACATATTCTATTAAATGCTAATGTTTGCTCTAAGGATGCATCCACAAAGTCTTATTGCATTTAGGTAAATGGAAGATAGTCTTGGTGAAAAGAACATCATGAGATGCGCAATTAAGTGACTTGCTATTTGCTCTTTCCAACTCCACTCTTCCCAAGCATTCTCTGCCTACTCTTGCATTAAAGTGACTCAGAATTATAAAATTTGTCCAGTTTTGGCACGTTTATGATGAAAATATCCAGGTTTTCACAATATTTTTCTTTTGACCTCATCAGATTCATCATGGTGGAAGCATATGTGTTGATGAAAGCAGCATTATACTTCCCTGTAAGTAGCAATCACATTGTCATGAGCCTATTGTTCACGCCCTTTGGTAGACTAACCTGTTGATAATCAATTTTGATTGCAAAACCTACACCAGCTTCACAGAGCTCCCTTTTACTCTAAAGTGAATTGTCACTCCAGAAAAACATGTATCAAGCTCTGACTTCAGTAAGCTGGCCTTTGTTCACCATCCTTGTTTCACTCAGGACTACTATCTGTATATGATATCTGCTGAGTTCTCTAACAAGAGTTGTTCATTTTTCAGATTTATTGGATTTTGTGCTGTCCATAAGCATGCACATATTCTTTTATCAATGGTGAATAGAACCATCTTTGTAAAAGTTTCTGTACATATTTTGTGTTTTAGTCACAGACCAGGGTTAGATGAAGAAGACACTTTTTCAGGGTATTTTTTCTAGCTCTTTCCTTATGCCAAGAGGTGAGCAGTACAATCCTTCAAAAAGGGGCTGTCAAATCCCACTGCTTGAAAAAAAGGACCCAATCTAGTCCAATGAGGAAATAACCCTTCAAACCACTGAAAAGATGAAGCACTGGACTACCTGTATGTAGGGTTGTAACTATAGCTCCCAATATATCCACACCTGCTGCTTTGTCACTTGCCTATCACCAGAGGACTTTGAGATACTTTTTTTTTAACCTATCAGTGATAATCTTTTGATTCTCACAAAAATTGGACTTAACTGAGGCAGAGTTGCACAAAACTACAGGCCACATTCTCTCTTCCAGAGTCACTGAAATCCACTGGCAAAACAAAAATCAAGACAACTAGAGATGGTTTGGGATGCAGTGGATAACCTTGGCATCTTTGATGTTTAACCAAGCTCTAAGCACTCCACAATACTTGCTTCAGTTGCCTTCGGGGCAATAAAAAAAATTGTTCTCATCCACCCATTCTACTTGGAAAACCTTAGCATGTTTGGGGTAGATATCCCCCCCAACTTATTAAAGGGTTTAAGAATACTCTGTTTAGCCTATCTGCCACGATGATTTACTAGTGTTCTCTGTATGTGCTACAACTTCTTGGAGACATGGTAAGAGTTGAGTGGTTCAGGTGGAAAGTAGACCTGAAAAAGTCTTAACAGCTTTCCTACCAGAGGAATTCTCTAGTCTTCCCTGAACACATCCTATACTCCTTGCTATATGTATCTAAACTTTTAAATTGAAAAATATTTATTTTATAAATGAAATGTATTCAATGGTGGTCAAATAACTAATAGCTATACTATCAAAATGGAGAACAGGAGTGGGGAGGAAAGTGTGATGGCCAAAGTATGTTTTCTAATATATTGGAAATGCTTTGGTTGTTATACAATGTGTTTTCACTACCTTTCAGAAGGTAGATGAGTCTGTATGAAATTGGATCCTTTAAAAAAAAAAAACTAGCTTAGAAACTGGATTTAAGGCAATGTGAAGAGTTGAAACATGAATGTGATCATCTGAATTAAAGAAAAACTCTTGCTTTAAAAAAAAAAAAAAAAAAGACTGATAATTTCTTCAAGAAATATTTTACCCAAATATATTCTTCACAAGACTGAATGCAGGATAACTGGACAGTTATCATGTTGTATATATGATCAAAAAAATCCTCAGAAAACATATAAAAAGTCATGAAAACATTCATGAAACTGACCACTAGCTTTTACAGCAAAGAACATTCCCAATAAGTCTTGTCATTTGGACATCTGCTCCAAAAATGTGAAATTCTCCTTATTGTATTGATATTTCTCCATCTTAGCAAACAACATGTTGGCACAGGTACCAGAAGAAAGAACAAATTCATATAGCATGCTGAGCAATGCCCTGAGATTAAATGAGGATATTCCTAAAATAAATCACTACTCTTGGGGTCAATAGATCCTGAAATACTTCGTTCATGAATCACAAAAGAAAAAACTTGCAGGTGTGTACCTGCAAAGAGTACAGTCTGGTATTATAGACTTGATAATTATTTGCATAGATTTTTTTTTTAAAGATTGGGTCCCCCTATTTTTCCCAGGCTATAAGTGAAGGTGATAAACACTCAATGGCCTGAATCTATTACTGACTGACACAGAATATTTAATTTGCTCTATTTTTGTCCTAGGCCACTTTGCCCACTCTCAAGCAACCTGGTTCTTCTCTAATCCTCAGTGTCTGGAGGTTATTATATTTATTAACGCTAACCTTAATTGGGACATCTAATCAGCATACCTGATTGCAGTTTAATCCCCTTAAACTCGAGATCTATCAGACTAAGCCTTCCTAAGCAGCTGAGATTAAAGACATGTACCCCCATACCAGCTGGAATCATTTGCATAGAATTATTTGAATTCATGAGAGCTAAGGAGATCTCTGAGAGGAAACATTTGAAGATAGACACGTGGGCAACATTCATTATAAGGGACCACCAAATATATGATCCATCAATGTAAATTCTTTAAATTCCTGGACTATTTTTCAGATTTTTCCTTTGTACTCTCAACACTTTGCACATAATATGCATTCAACAAATCCATTTTCAATTAAATTGAAGGATAATTCTGACAAGTTGGAGAAAAAGTATTAAGGAAGTCAAGTATGAAGAGAATGACCAGGATTGATTATAAAAAGCTGTAGAAAGTTAAAGGATGAGCTGCATGGGCTTCTCCAAATGTACACTATACTAATAGCTCAATACTAAAATATTATGGTTTCAGCCACAACCAAAAGTAGTTGATCACATAGCTAAATAAATATAAAAATATAAGTAGCTGTTTGACCATGAAAGTTTTTAACTGGAGTTTTATTTTATTTTCCTATGAGGAGAGAGATGAAGAGAGAAAATAAATACTTGTAAACTTAAAAAGACAAAAATCTAATAAAAAAAAAGAAAGAAAGAAAGAAATTAGTGGCTACCTCTACTTGCTAGGAAAAACAGAACTAGACTTAATATCTAAATCATACTACTTACTTATACTGTGACTATAGTAGAAAATCACTTTACCTCTCTAAATTTTAGTTTTCTCATCTATAAAATTAGAATATTCAGCTAGAAATCTAAGGTCCCTTCTAGCTCTTATGTTTAATGATCAAAAAAAATGTAAGTAACACATGACTAAACCCTATAATAATTGATTATTTAGTTATTTCACAACAATTCCTAGTTGACAAAGTCTATCCTAATCCCTTGACACTGTTCCAATTGTTAAATTCACTTCAAGGATGGGTCACTTCAATTCTAAGAAAGATATTTACTTGACTTGTTCTTAGAGATACATCTCCACAATATTTAACAAAGAGCTGTTTCCTTTAATTTGTGAAGTAGCCCAGCAAGCAGCTTGTTGGATACAAAGACTGCCTTTGCCTTGGCTGTTTATGGATACAGATCAATAAACAATTTGCACTGTTGCAAAAACCCAAGAAGATTCCCTACTACTAGGTGAAAGCATCTGGACAATTTTCTCTGTTTCTGGAAAGCAGAGCAGCCCACTCCACCTACTCTGGAAACCAATAATTTGGTTCCTACAATGTCTCCAAAGTTCATCAGAATAAATCCAGTTTTTTGGAGGGCAGTCCCTAATGGCTAATATTTAGCTATTGTGAAAAGCAGCTGAAAATCCTGAAAGGTGAAAAGCAGCTCTCTCATAATATGATAACTACAGTGTGGGAGTAGGGAAAAGGGGAGGAATATACATAGAGGAAAGGGACATGATCCAACCCATGAATGAACCAGAATAACCAAAATTCTGTACTTGAGTCAAACCAAAGATGTCACTATTATCAACAAATCTAGGTCCCTTAATCGAGAGACAGGAATGAAGTTCAGTCAAGGGTGGGGAGAGGAGGAGGTTCAGCATAGAAATGAACATTTTGCATTATGGGAAAACAGCACAGATGTACAGCAAATACCAATGTTATGCAAAACAAGTGGGTCCTTCTCAATTGCATTGCCATTCAAGTATGCTCAGACACATATACCAACTCACTTGCTGGGACCTGAAAAATCTTATCATATTTTGCAATAAAAGCTATCTTTTTAAACAAATAGGACAGTGTTACCATTTATTCTAACAGGTAAAGAAACCTAGAAAAAGTAAAGGGGCAGAATGCTGCCTTCTGGAAATACTTCTCCAAACAGCAGGAATATAGTGATCAATATATAGATCAATTACATCTTTTTTTTTCATGTAAAGACAAATTATGTCTGAAAAGCTTTGAATGTTTTCATTTTTAAGAAAAGACTAGATTAATGAAAGGCCTGTATTTCTTTTGTTGAGAAAACAGAAATTTAATGGAAGGAAGCCAAGTGTTAAATCTTTCCACTGCAGATTTTTCAGTGACTGATTGATTGCATGTCCCCAGTTTCATCTTTAGGCTATAAGCAGGTGCAAAGAATAATGATGTTTTGATTTGACTGTTTAGAAAACTTCAAGTAAATAAATGTAGAAATACAGGGAAATAATCAGTGGAAGACCTATTAGGATGATCTTTTATTTGAAAGAAAAAAATCATTTGTCTTTTTATTAAAATTGAATCATGCATAAATTCTAGAATTCGAAGTGCAAGGTCTATTTTTAGATAGCTATTGTTAAACTTAAAAAGGTAGTATAGAAGAGCAGCTAGTTTAGATAGTACAGTGGATAGAGCACAAGCCCTGAAGTCAGGAGGACCTGAGTTCAAATCAGATCTCAGACACTTAATACTTCCTGGCTGTGTGATCCTGGGCAAATCACTTAACCCCAATTACCTCAGGGGAAAAAATAGTAGTGTATAATAATGAACAGCCTTGAAGTCAAGAAAATCTAGTTTCAAGACCTGACATATACTAATTGTGTGAGCACTGGCAAGTCAACTTATGTTTTAGTGCCCTAGATATTCTCTAAGACTATAAGCTGAAGATGACTTAGTGATCTTAATCAGCAAAGATGATTATCAAGAATTCTCTACACTAGTAAAATCATAAGTCCAGACCACCTCAAAATTGTTAGGTATATTATTTAAATTCAAGAAATTCCCATTTTTATTATTTTAGCCACGTGTTCTTTGTCCAAATAGCTCCAAAGCTGAGAGGGGGAGAGATTTATTTAAAACAATAATAAAACATTTATATCAAGCACTTCCATGAAATGGTAAAGCAAGCTAATTCTAACTTTCAAAGGACATATTTCCAAACTTATCATTTTGCTATTAACCAGACATCTAATTATAAAGACTGTATCCTTAAGAACTCATATTTATTCATATGAGCAAGATTCTTTCCTTCAATAATTACTATAAGTTGACTCAATACATGTTAATTTTATCTTCTAACATCCAAATGATAGTTTCAAAACTTTATTAGAAAAGTTAAGTTCAAAAACTTAATGAATAGTTTAATATTGTAGCAATTTATAATTCAGCCTTGATGTAATTTTTTCTAATCTTGTGGCCAAGTGTTGGTTTTTTTTTTTCATATAGCCTTCTCCACATACACTCTCATTTTTGTTACTGTTTTGTTTTCAAACTTGAATTTTCTTAAACTATCTAAAGGTGTAAATGAGTTAAACATACTATTGTGTTACCAAATCCTCTACCACTAGGATGTAGAGCACTGTGAACACAAGATCACAGATAGAGATATTTATACAAATAAGGAGACCAAGGCTTAAAAAAAAAAAAAAAAAAAAAGTCAAATGATTTTTCTCTGTTCATATAAATAGTAAGTGATATGATCAGAATAAGATCTCAGGACCTTGAACTGTAAATCCAGCAATCTTTCCACTGAATCATACCAATGAACTATAAGCAATATTGATCAAGTTTTGGGACATAGTACCAAAGCCAAGAAGCCATATCAGCAGACTAAGGTATAGGAACACAGGAACATCAAGTTCCAAAGAAGCCAAAAATTTAAGAACCTGATAATCTTTCCCACTTCCCTTGAGCCTTGCTCCTGAACCCCACACAAAACTCAGTTTGGACCATGGAGAGCACCAATTAAACTAAGATGAAATATCTGACTGAGAACCATAAAAAAAGTTCGGAGAAAAGTTTAGATTGACCTCCAAATAAAAATACTTACAATCTTGATTCCTCTTCATTTGCTGATGAGGCCTATAGTTACTTAAAGAGTTGACACATTTTCTTTTTAAACAAAGACTCCAGACCTGAAATACAGATGTTTTTGGTACAATCTGTTACACAAATACTTTTCAGCAGGGAATTTATTAGTACACCATAGTGTGGCTGCAGTGTCCTAATTTGTCATCTGTGCATCCAAGAAGCTGAGCTCTTCATGGTATCTCATGGGGCTATTGATAGACCTTTAGGATCACTTTGGATTTTTGAGAGCAGCACTACTTTTACCCATGCAGAAGTGGTCATCTGTAGTAAACTATGCCATGAAATACATTTTCCACTTACTTTGCATTTCTATTGATAAGACATAGAAGGCAAAATATCAAATGTTAAAAAATAAAGTACTCAGAAGTAATAATTATATGCAAAATTATGTTGTGGCATTTCATAGTCAACTCACCTGTGTCCTCAACTAACTCCACCATTTCTTTCTTTTTTTTTTTAATTTTTTTTTTAATTCATTTTTCCAAATTATCCCCTCCTTCCCTCCACTCCCTCCCCCCATGGCAGGTAATCCCATACATTTTACATGTGTTACAATATAACCTAGATACAATATATGTGTATAAATACCATTTTCTTGTTGCACATTAATTATTAGCTTCCGAAGGTATAAGTAACCTGGGTAGATAGACAGTAGTGCTAACAATTTACATTCGCTTCCCAGTGTTCCTTCTCTGGGTGTAGTTATTTCTGTCCATCATTGATCAACTGGAAGTGAGTTGGATCTTCTTTATGTTGAAGATTTCCACTTCCATCAGAATACATCCTCATACAGTATTGTTGTTGAAGTGTATAATGATCTATTGGTTCTGCTCATTTCACTTAGCAACAGTTGATTTAAGTCTCTCCAAGCTTCTCTGTATTCCTCCTGCTGGTCATTTCTTACAGAGCAATAATATTCCATAACCTTCATATACCACAATTTACCCAACCATTCTCCAATTGATGGACATCCATTCATCTTCCAGTTTCTAGCTACAACAAAAAGAGCTGCCACAAACATTTTGGCACATATGTTGTTTGCATTAGTATTGTTTGTACAGAAACTTTTTAGTTTGATGTAATCAAAATCTTCTATTTTGTGATCAATAATGATCTTTAATTCTCCTCTGGTCATAAATTCCTTCCTCCTCCACAGGTCTGAGAGGTAGACTATTCCCTGTTCCTCTAATCTATTTATGATCTCATTCTTTATGCCTAAATCATGGACCCATTTTGATCTTATCTTGGTATATGGTGTTAAGTGTGGGTCCATATCTAATTTCTGCCATACTAATTTCCAGTTTTCCCAACAGTTTCTTCCGAATAATGAATTTTTGTCCCTAATGTTGGTATCTTTGGGTTTGTCAAAGATTAGATTGCTATAGATGTACCCTTTTTTGTCCTTTGTATCTAATCTGTTCCACTGATCTACCGTTCTATTTCTTAGCCAGTACCAAATGGTTTTGGTGACTGCTGCTATATAATATAGCTTTAGATCAGGTACACTTAGACCACCTTCCTCTGACTTTTTTTTCATTAGTTCCCTTGCAATTCTCGACCTTTTATTCTTCCATATGAATTTTGTTGTTATTTTTTCTAGGTCATTAAAATAGTTTCTTGGGTAACTCCACCATTTCTAAACAGGTTATCAGAGTTGTTTAGATAACCTTTCCAATGAAGCTATCATTATGGGCTTGAGATAGAATGAGCTAGTTAATTTTATCCTATTAAAACTAACTCTCTCTCTGTCTTGCTCATGGGGTCTGCTCAATCTTTCTCTGTATCTCTCTTTCCCTTCCATCCTTCCTTTCTTTTTTTCTTTTTTTTTTTCTCTGTCACCCAGATTAGAAATACAACAGCCATTCACATTCCTGATTCTCCTGCTGATGAATACCGAAGCTTTGACTTGTTCCATTTCCACACAGGCAAGTTGATATCTCCCCAGTCAGCCTGTTGGCCCCCCTGATACTCTTGGGTACTCACTTTATTGGTGCCAGAACTGGTATAGACCCTGTTCTGCTTATCATACTACAGCTCAGCTAGATCAAATGTTTAATGAGCATCAGCTTCCCAATATTAGGGTTTATAGTGGTGGGCTGCCCTGCTCAAAACTAATAAATTTCCATACACTGTAGCCTAACTCCACCTCAACTTTTGAAATATGTCTGAATACACAAGAGCACTACTTTCAGCTAGGGAGGATTGGAGCATGGCCTGCTGACTACTTCCTTAAAGAAACACAGATTCTTCATGTGAAATAAATCATCTGGAGCCGAGTCCCTGTGTTTCCCTTTCCATAATGTTTGCCTAACCTTGATCTGTGCAAACCCTGACCTCCAATACCACCAAAGTTTTGGATCTATTACTCCAAGACTCTGACCATGTTCTCTTGCCTAGCCCTTTGAATATTTTCTGGATTTTTACCTCAGAAATTATTATAGACTGCTCACTTGGAGAACACTTTGAACTGTGTCCCTTTTCCTCAGACTTGCTGATTATCTCAGTCTGTTAATCACCTACTAATCCTAGGCACCCACTGTTTTCCTCTCACTTTTTCCTCCCTGAAAATTTCCCTATCCCCAGTGGGGCTTGTTTTATCTCATCCCACAAAGCAAATACCCACCATTCCAACACACTAGGAGAAAGCTACAGAATTATAGAGCTAAGGGGAAAAGTGTTTTCTAGTGATAAATGAGAAATAATTCAGATCTTATTATGTAGCTTTCAGTCAACAAACACTTACTAATAGAGTGGCAGCTAGATTACTCAGTAGATAGAATACTGGGCCTGGAGTCAGGAAGACCTGAGTTCAAATCCAGACTCGTACACTTATTACCAGGCAAGTCACTTAACTTCTGTTTGTCTTAATCCACTGGAAATGGAAATGGCAAAAAAAAAACACTCTAATACCTTTGCTAAGAAAGCCTCATAAACAATATTGGCCTGGTATGGGGTCACAGAGAGTTGGACAATCTTGAATAACAAAACTACCTGAACAATGTGCTTGATGCTGGTGATTCCAAAACATTCTACCATTAGGGAGCTTATAACTTATCAGATACAAGCAAATATAAAAAGAAGGGTCTAATGGGGATTTGGCACATGCCCAAACTACCCCACATAGAATACCATTTGTTACATACCAGAGACTGCCCATATCTTTAAAATGACCTCATTTGACAGACTTTCCTTCTCTTTCCAGCACATCCAATGATAAAAGACTTATTCACTCTCAGAAGGTGACACCATACACTAAGGGAGGAGGGCTAAGAAGTCTGAGAACTTCCCCCCTTCCCTTAGACCACATGGTCCCAAGAAATAGGCTCAGGTTTAGTCTGTTTCCTTTGTCCCTTTCTGTTCTAGTTTCAGACAATGGAGTCTCCAGTCCAAAAGCTCAAGCCATTGAGATTTTAGGCTCTAGCATTCCAAATACATTACATCCAGTTCAGTTAAGAAATTAGGGTGCAAGATGGTGGGTCAGTGGACCTTTGGACTTGAACTTAGTAAAACTAGTATTACCAAAGAATTAAATTGAACTATAAACCTAATTCTCTGACTCTTCTGAGACCGAGATATAGGGGGATTATAATTGTACTTCCAAAATTGGGAGAAAAAAATTTTTTTACTATATGTTTGCAGCAAATATTCCATTGTGAAAGCTATTCTGCCAGGCAGGCACAGTGGATTGAGTTCTAATCCCGAAGTCAAGAAGAAGACCTAAATTCAAATCTGGCCATAGACACTTAATGCTTCCTAGCTGTTTGACCCTGGGCAAGTCACTTAATCCCAATTTCCTCAGAAAAAAAAAAAAAAAAAAAAAAAAAAAAAGAAAAAAAAAAGAAACTAATCTGCTTTTAAGTGGTTTGATGGAATTGAGGTGCATAGACCCCCCCCCAAACTGGGGGCTCTAGTCAGTGGCAGAGAACTAAGACTCAGAATGGAAAGCAGAGGATTATAAATTTCTAAGCTGTATATCATCCACAGGCACTTTTCTCAATTGTAGCAGCTACACTGACTGCATGATCCAGACCTTGCTTTGTAATTCAAGAAAGGTTACATTAACTCCCTGCATTTCTATAAGTATTGCTTCAAATAAGTACATATTCTACTCAAACACAGCCCTCTTGACAGATCTCAAGGATGTATTTAGCATCACTAAGGCAGAGTTGTTGCTACTATTTCTATATTAACCAGAAGTGTCAATTATAGCCAGCTGGATATACTCATCAATTAGTCACAAGACTATCTTCTTCATGAATTTCTGAAAAAGAATCAGAAAGGGTGTATCCTATACTCTTTCTCTTTTTGTAGGCCATGGTGCTCTTTGCTAAAAGTATAAGCCCTCTATGTGAAGTTTTTACCAGCCATTGGGCTATTCCTTTGTAGCCTGGCAACATCCTCATATCTTAAGAATGATAGGAACATTATCTTTAGATCTTGGCACATGTGCAATAAGCTAACTTTTCCACTTAAGAAGTATAAAAAGTATCATCAATGCTTAATTGGCTTAGGGGTCTAAAGGCTAGAGTCCCTGACACAACTTCCTGGTAGTTCCTCCCTCAGACTTCTGACTGGCAGACTAGAAGCAGAACCAATACAAGCACAAGGAAGTTTGTATTAGCTGAATCCATGTTGTAGCTTTAATGAATATCATTCCCCTACCATGGCTAAGTGAACTTCCTTTTGTTAACTGTCAAAATGTCAGATGTGCTATGAGCACCTTATTTCTTTAAATTTTAAGCCTCAGGTACCAGGACAACCTGTATCAGACTTGGCATACTACACAGGGGTGGGAGGAACCTCTTACCCAGAGACTTCAGCATGAAATAGAATTCTTTGTTTGGGAACAAAAGATTAGACCCAACTACAGCATGTCACAGTGATCTTTATGGGAGAATTATCCAGAGAAAATATATCCAGTTATTGTATATCCTCAAGGTCCCAGATTCTGACTTCAAAAACACAACGAGAGATGGGCTCATGTTATAGTCTCCAACAATATTTACCAAAGTCTAGCTGTGGAATATTAGATCTATGACTATATGAGCTTACAGGGTAAGTAAAACTATTCTTTTCTTTTATAAAAATTCCTTCACTATTTTAACTGGCAGACAACAGAATCCCTAGCAAGAATGTAACCCAAATCTGATGAAAGGAAAAAAAGGTATAAAACAGACTCGGAGAAGTGGTAAAGAAATGTGGTAATATATTGGATTACTTGTCATGTAAGGGAAGAAATGGGGGGAAGGGAGAGAAAAAGTTTTGGAACACAAGGTTTTGCAAGGATAAATGTTGAAAATTATTTATGCATATGTTTTGAAAATAAAAAGGTTTAATAATAAAAAAGAAAGAAAGAAAAGAAATGGTAGTATACCATGATATGGATAATAGCAACTTAAGTTTCTTTTACAACTAAAACAAAGTTATAATAGGTTGGAAAATTTGAAATTGGTTGTTAACATTTTGAATGCTGTCCAACCATAGCTGGATATGAAAATAGTAAAGAATTTAATCTCTTATGAAGCTGAAAAATCTCAGGAATAACTTCTAAGATTTGATGCATTGTTATATGATGGGCCATAGCTCTTCAGTATATAGTAGAGTATTTTTGTTTTCTTTGCTGAAATATGTTCTTCCAAGGGACTAACAGGAATGCCACTTCCAGTATATGTTCCTTGGTTTAAAAAAAAAGTCTTTTGGAAAATGATAACACTTTAGCTTGTGAGATATTTATGGATACTTTTGCTTCAGAGTATGGTACTTGTCATCAAATTGAAATTGGCATCAGCCTAATAAGCCCAATAGTTGATTTTTTTTTTTTTCTGAGGCAATTGGGATTAAGTGACTTGCCCAGGGTCACACAGCTAGGAAGCATTAAGTGTCTCAGGTCAGATTTGAACTCAGGTTCTCCTGATTTCAGGGCTGGTTCTCTATCCACTGCACCATCTAGCTGCTCTAATAGTATTCCTTTAGACAAATAGCAAAGTCAAAGAACTACACAAGTTGAAGTAGATATATGGTACAAACAGTCAAATTATTGTAAATATCTCTCCAAAAATACATTCAATGAGCAATCACATTTTAAAATTGAAGTTTACATAGAAATTAGAACATGGAAAAATTTTAAATCTACATTGATGCTCCTGATGATAGCCGTCATTCAAAATGCCTGACAAACCAAGCAGGGGTTCTGTTGGCAACAAATTTTGCCAGAACAAAATCATGATGCTATTAAATACATTACTTAGAGCAAAGGTGTCAAACATAAGGCCTATGGACTTCATGGCATATAGCCAGAATTATCTGAGCCAGATTAAATTTAATTGGGAAATATTTTTAAAAATAAAACATAATAAAACATAGATAATAGATATATGATGTTCTAAGTTAATATGCAGCCAGAGAACCTACAAGGATCTATATGTTCAGTTTAGTTGTTTTTATTTCTAAGTGTGACATCACTAATTTAAAAAAAAAACATGAACCATATATCTCCCATGTGAAGTCAAAATAATGGTGGGATTCAAGATACATCTTTTAGTAATGAAGACAACTCTGATTAATTTTTAAAATTATAGATATTTTAAAAAAAATAAAGGAGGAGGGAATATAGACTCTGACAACATAAGATCCCTAAACACTATTACCAACTGAGATCAAATACTCCCCCTACTTCCTAACCTCTCCTACAAGGAAAGTGGAAATATTCACTGAATTGGAATTCAGGCAAGTCATGAGATCTTAATTCTAAAGCTTTAAGAGAGCTCAGTGGTCATTTTGTCTAACCCCCTCTTTTGTAGATGAGGAATGTGAGGTTCAGAGAAATTAAATGATTTGCCCAAGATCCACAGGTATAAGAATCAAAGGTGGTGGGATTATGAGCCTAGAAGTTCTTCTGTTTTTTCCCTATATACCACACATTGTGTCTCATAATTATATAATCTGATCTGGACATGGGAAAGTGAGAATAACTTACATTTATATAGCTTTATATACAGGAATCATTTTCAAGTTTATTTTAAAGATGAAAAAAATAAAAATATATATAATAAAATATTATATATAATATATTATTATATAAAATATATATATTTTTTAAAAGTGATCCTCAAAGTAGTAATGGGCAAAACACATAGCAATTGGGGTATAAAGTCTAGCAAGCAAGATTGTTTCCCCAACCAGTAGTGCTATACTAAGAGTATAGGTGTAGGAGAAAAATTACAGCCATGACTAGTAGAGAAGGAAAGTAACAAAGTCTAGAGATGAATGGTAGGGCAACCAGAAACTGCAGGATAAGCACTATATAGGGACAAAGAAGTTACTATCCCAAAGTGTTGGCTTCTCTTTCACCAATGTTGAAAATTGATTATTATTGAAATACTGGCAGAGGTATTCCATTTTCCATCAATTTGTTTACCTTCTTGAGCTTTAATTGAGAAGGCTCTTGAGATGTGGTTTAGTTGGGACTCAAACCAATCTCAATAGACTGAGATGTGTGTACTTTTTTTTTACCTAGAGTGTTGGAATTGAAATCAGATGATGTTCATTCAAATTTCATATCTTCTACTTACTGTTTGACTTTAGGTCCACTTAGAGTCTCAATTTCTTCATCTAAAAAACAAAGGTTTTAGATTGTTACTTAACTTCTCTTAGACTCCAAGACCCAGTTTCACCAGCTCTAAAATGAGGAGGTTGATAATGAGGAGGTCGCATTCAGTTCTCAATCTATAATTTTCTATTGTTTTTCAATTGTACAATTGAAGCTACATGCCCCAGCAGACAAAGCCCTAATCATGAATTCAAGATCTGATTTCAGATTGAGTCTCAGACACTCAGATTAACTGTGTAACCCTGGAAAGGCACTTAACCTCTGTCTAGTTAGTTCAGTGATCTCAACTGTAAAATGGAAATCATGAGCTAAAGTTGTGAGAATCAAGTGGAATATTTGCAAAGCACACAGCAGTGTCAGACACATAGTAGGCACTTAAATGCGTATTTCCTTCCTTGGCTACCATTTCACTTCATTTGACAAGAACTTCAAATGTTTGCAGCTAAGAGGTTTTTTTGGATTATTTTGCATTAGTTAAAGTTTTGCAAGAAATAGCGATTGTTTTTCATCTTCCATTTATTTAAATAGATAAGGCTCGACTTCAGTACTTTTAAAGCAATTATTTTGTCTATTATGTGCAATAAATATATATATATTATATAATATTATATATTATATATAAATGATATATTATATAATGATATATATATATATATATATATATATATATATTATAGAGTCAGTTCTCTATATATTTTGGAAATGAGGCCTTTATCAGAACTTTTAACTGTAAAAATGTTTTCCCAGTTTGTTACTTCCCTTCTAATCTTGTTTGCATTAATTTTGTTTGTACAAAAGCTTTTTAATTTGATATAATCAAAATTTTCTATTTTGTGATCAATAATGATCTTTAGTTCTTCTTTGGTCACAAATTCCTTCCTCCTCCACAAGTCTGAGAGGTAAACTATCCTCTATTCCTCTAATCTATTTATGATCTCATTCTTTATGCCTAAATCATGGACCCATTTTGATCTTATCTTGATATATGGTGTTAAATGTGGGTCCATGCCTAGTTTCTGCCATACTAATTTCCAGGTTTCCCAGTAGTTTTTGTCAAATAATGAATTCACATCCCAAAAGTTGGGATCTTTGGGTTTGTCAAACACTAGATTGCTATTTTTATTCACTATCTTGCCCTGTGAACCTAACCTATTCCACTGATCAACTAGTCTATTTCTTAGACAATACCAAATGGTTTTGGTGACTGCCACTTTATAATATAGCTTTAGATCAGGTACAGCTAGACCACCTTCCTTTGATTTTTTTTTTAAATTAATTCCCTTGAAATTCTCGACCTTTTGTTCTTCCATATGAATTCTGTTGTTATTTTTTCTAGGTCATATTCTTCTTTCTTAAAATTTAGTATTGACCTTGATCTTGCTATGATTAGTGGATGGTTTACACAGGCTTCATACTCTCATATGTCTCCTACATCAATAACCAGTTCTTTATGTGTGGATGTATATGTGTGTGTATATGTTTGTCTGTATGATATAATTCAGAGTTCATCATATAAGTACTTTTTAACTCTCTTTTTGAAGTATTTGCAATAAATAAACATGAGATATCTGAATAATAAGTAAGTCAAATTTTTCAATCTCCTTTCATGGGCCCACTTTCACACTGAAGTCACCAAATAGGACCTTGTCAACTTCTTCACAGACTTTATTCCCTAAAGTATATGTTGATTCATGGTACTCCTTTGGCTCCTGCTCATCATCAGCACTAAGATGAGATGCATAAATATCACATGAAATATTTTCCCTTGGACATATTATGAAATCAATTTAGCTTACTTCTAATGAGAAAAATCTAAGAACCACCTCTGCATTTGCATATGACTTTTTTTGTTGCCATGTTTTGCCTTTCATGAGAATTTCAGCAGTGATGTGGTTCATTATGTCAAATCACTGGTCTTTGAACACAGCTCATATTTAAAGCAGAAAAAAAAAAAACTGAATTGGGATCAGTTCCAATTGATTAGTAATGAACAGAACCAGCCACACCCAGCGAAAGAACACTGGGAAATGAGTGTGGACCACAACATAGCATTTACACTCTTTCTGTTATTGTTTGCTTGCAATTTTGTTTTTCTTTCCAGGTTATTTTTACCTTATGTTTAAGTACGATTTTTCTGTGCAGCAAGATAACTGTATAAATATATATACATATATTATATTTAACATATACTTTAACATGTTTAACATGTATGGGACTACCTGCCATCTAGGGGAGGGGGTGGAAGGAAAGAGGGGAAAAGTTGAAACAGAAGGTTTTGCAAGGGTCAATGCTGAAAAATTACCCATGCATATGTTTTGTCAATAAAAAGCTATAATTAAAACAAAAACAAAAAAAACTGGATTGTGGCAGCTAGGTGGCGCAATGTATAGAGCACCAGTCCTGAAGTCAGGAGAACGTGGGTTCAAATGTGACCTTAGACATTTACCACTTCCTTGCTGTGTGACCCTGGGCAAGTCAACCCAATTGCCTCAGCAAAAAAAAAAAAAAAAAAAAAAAAAAAAAGAAAAAAGAAAAAAAAGAAAAGAAAGAAAGAAAGAAAGAAAGAAAGAAAGAAAGAAAGAGAAAAGAAAGAAAAGAAAGAAAGAAAATTTGAATTGAAGTTTATAGAACACTCAGGAGGAGGATGATTCTTGGTGCTATTTGTCCCATTTCTACCACTTCATCATTGTCATTGTGGAAGCAAAAGGCCTACCCAAGACTGAGGACAATTTTTTTTATATTTTCTTTTGTTTCAATAGGTTCCCATAGTCAAAAAAATCATCATCTGACACCTAATCTACTATAAATGAATGTCTCTGACTTTGGGTGGATTGGTCTTCAGATAGAAGACAAAATTTGTCTTCTCAATATTGTCCTTCCAGCACGGAAGAACCAGCCAGAGCTTATGCTTCATTGACATAATCTTTAAGAACCAAAAATCACCTCCATGCTATGATGGGACATTGGAAACGAACTTTGAGATGATATGTTTCTTATATTTAAAAATATCTAAGTTTTTGTGTTATCAGTAAGAGGTGATTCTTCTAACAATACAGATTACCATTCATTCCTTTTTGTTCAGCTGCTTGTTTAGTCATTTCAAATTCTTCATGACCCCACTTGGGGTTTTCTTGGCAAAGGTACTAGAACGGTTTGCCATTTCCTTTTCTAGCTTACTTTGTTTTACAGATGAAGAAACTGGGACAAAAAGGATTACATGACTTGCCCAAGATCCCACAGCTAATAAGTATGTGAGACCAAATTTGAATGCACCAAGAGTATTCTATACTCCAGATCAGGCACTGTATGCACTGAGCCACCTACCTGCTCTCTTAGTTCTCTTAGTCTATTCTAAATATCCTGTTCTAAGCCAAGAAAAGTAAGTCTCTTACTGTATGAAAAATACTCTACCACAATTCTCAAATATTAAAGATTCAAGCAGCTTATGACTTCCCAGAATAATTTTTGTAACATTAGAAAAACTGTTCAACGTTTAAAAATAAAATTTATATTCTTTTAAAAATTTAAGTATCACTACCAAAGTATTGTTCAAAAGTTGATTTTTTTTTTTTTTTTGCTACATGTAAATAAAATAAAACTCTCTTATGGTGAAAAAGACATTTCTTTTTTCAGAAAAAAAATCATAATATTTCTTTGCTTCCATATCAACTAAATTACCAAGAAGAAAGAGAGATTTTTAACTTCTCTATCTTGATATCCTCCAAATTAGCACACCATCTTCCTTTAGTTTCTAAAGGTTTTTGTGCCTCTTATGTCCAGAACTTTAATACAAGGAGGGAAAGTTTAAAAGTTACCATAAACCAGTTAACCCTGTTTCTATGAGCAAATACTTCTTAATATAGAGAATTAGATTTTTGATCTTCCTTAGATCCCTTCTATTTACCAGTTGGTCCCTGGTCTTTAAAACTGTTTAGTAAGGCATTGCCAATCTTATCCAAGTTGATAAGAGTTCTTTATAATCTAGTGCTTCAAATCAGTCAGAGACCCATCTCTAACTTATAATGTTAAACTCAAAAGATGGACCTTTCTGAAAGATATGATCTAGTAGTCCAAAAAGTTATTTTATTTATTATTTCCAAGTTATAACCTTTAAAACTCTGAAGACAATCATATGAAAGTGTGCTGGTGGTTCATAATACTCTACTGGAATAATTGCTCTGTATTCAGTTCCTTTAGTATATCTTGATGATGGGGTAGTTCACTGGCCATACAGGAAAAACTACTGTATCTGTACTTATTTTTTCATCTCCATCCTCTTTAACTCCACCTCATCCAGGTTTCATTCCAACCTCATGCAGGAGACCCAGTTCTATAGTGAAGAAACTTCCCTTCATCTTGGAGCTCCTTTTCTCACATTCTTCAATCATTAGTCTTCACTAGAAGCTGGCTTTCCTCTGACAATGCTGACTCCCTGAATATTTTCTCCAATGTTGGTTATACCTTCTCTCACACTGGCCAACAACACATTGGTCCTGGAAGGGAAGTTGAATACTTCTTGCTTCCAAATTTTTTCCCCTCTATCACTCAATAACCTTCTTCATTTCAAGTACACTTAATCAAAACATTTCACCCAATCCAAACTATGGAGACTGTAGTATAAGAACCCACATATGTTGTTAAATCTTGTCATTTCCACTTTCACAATCACAATATCTCATATATACATCTTTTTTTTCCCACTCATATAATCACCACAGTAGCATAATTCTTTGGTATTTCTTGCTTGGACTATTACAAAAATTTTCTAACTTGTCTCCCTTACTCAAGTTTCTCCCCATTTTGATCCATCCTCCAATCAGCTGCCAAAGTAATTTTTCCTAGGTATGCTAATGCACTGTTGGAATTAAGAACTGGTCCAAACATTCTGGAGAACAATTTGAAATTATGCCTGAAGTACTATAAAATTGTGCATAACCTTTGACTCAACAATGTCACTAGATCTCTAACTCAGAGAGATCAAAGGAAAAGGAAAATATTTTTGGCAACTCTTTTTGTGATGGCAAAGAATTAGAAATTAAGGGGAGATCCATCAGTTGGAGAATGGCTAAACAAGTTGTGGTATATGAATATGATGGAATACTATTGTACTGGAAGAAAGGATGAGGGAAATAGTTTAACAATAACCTGGGAAAACTTGAATGAACTGATGTAAAGTGAAATGAGCAGACCCAGGAACACACTGTGAACAGTAATAGCAATATTGAAACAATGATTAATTGCAAAAGACAGCTAATTCTGATCAATACTATGATCCAAAACAATTCCAAAGGACTTAAGTTAAAAAATGTTAAACCCTACATAGAGAAAACTAGTAAGTTTAGGTTGAAGCATATTTTTTTCACTTTTCTTTTTGCAACATGGCTATGCAAAATATAGAAATGGGGGAAAAGTAATTTTTTCTTAAGTACAGATCTGATTATGACATGTTCCTGCTCAATAAACTCCACTGGCTCTCTATTGCATTTAGAATCTAATATAAAATAGTTACTTTAGCATTTAAAACTTGTTCCAACCTGCTTACTTCCTATCTTTCCAGTCTTCTTAGATCATAATTCTTCTCTACTGTCTATAGTACACTGGTCCTAATTAGGCTCCTTACATACAACTCCATCTCCCATCTCTATGCATTTGTACTCGATATTTTTCATGTCTAGAACGTTCTCCTGATTCACCTCTGATATCTAACTTTCCTGCTTTTCTTCAAGACTGATCTCAGATCCCTTCTGCAAGAGCTCTTTCCGGGTCTTCTACATACCTGCTCCTCCTTTATTTATATTCCCTCAATCCCTTAACTACCCAATTCTTCAGAATCCTTAAATATCACCACTTAAGTCCTTCACTCTATCACAACCACACAAATAGTGGTTGTGATAGTATTTTTTTAAAAATTATTACTCTCACATCTTCCACTTAGCTCATTTAAAACTTTTACCTTCTCTTGACTATAACTTCCTATCACTGCACCTCTCTCATGTTCACTTCCCACCCCTAACCTATTCTTACTTATGAAGTCTTCTATAAATGGGTGAAAATTGATTTAACTGATACAGATTCCAGAGCCCTAGGATGCATGTATGCTAAGGTTAAAAATGGAGAGAAGAGGTTTTACCCACACCACCACCAATCTCCTCCTGGATGACACAGTATTATCTTCAGTATGTCTTTTCCCTTCATTCCTCACTCCTTATGAGGCAATTTAGAAAATACCTGCATTTCACTACTCCTGACTATACTGCTCTCTTCCTCTACTGACGACAGGGCAATTTCCTGTTGTCACCTTGCTGACTGAACAAAGTACAAAAACAGTTGTATTCATTCCATTCTATCATTCCATATCTAGAAGCCACCCCACAGTAAGCTGTCCGTAGCCAAGTGCAAATGGAGGCCTCATTCCAAAATATATCCCTTATTGGCACTTATTCTCTTCCCTGACTTTTGAGTAATAATGAAAGTTGTATTTTTTTTTAACTATTTAACTTCTCTTCACTGAAACTCTTGTATTATATCTTCCCATTCCTCTGCCTCTCAGTCCTTCCTCAAACTATTATTCCTTTTCTAACTTCACTTTCTTACCTCTTCAATCTCAACTCAATGGTTAGCCATTTCAACTCTGTTATCTTCTACTCTCAAATCTCTTGCCCCCTTATCCTATCACTGCCCATTTCTTGCCAAATCGCAGTCTGAATTATTTCCACCATCTTCCTCATCTTCCTACTCACACAAACTGCAGATTACAGCTGGAGGAAATCTGAGAACTATGCTAATGGATACATTCCAAATTCATGTTAACCAACTTCATCTGAAATCTCACATATGCAAAGCAGTCCTTTCATTCTTCTCTAATTGATTACCTATCTCTTTCCACAGAAATTGTTAACTTTCCCTTTCCTTCCCTTCTCAAGATTCCTACAACTCCCCCTTCTACTCCTGTCTCAGTTAAGACACTATGTGTTACTTAGAAAATTAAGGTCATTTAATATGAGCTTCCACTTCTCCCATTCTCTTCATTTGAAAATCCCTTGACATCAGCTTTCACTCTCTCTTACTTTTCCTGAGTCTGTCAAAGATAACCTCCTCTTCTTGCCAAAGTTAACCCTGTTATATGTGTACTTGTTCCTTTCCCCTCTTGTCTTCTCTGATATATTTTATCTCCAGTAACCCTCCACTTTCAGCTTATCTACTAATTCTTTCCCTACTGTTTCATTCATGCCCACATCTTGCCCATCTTAAAAAAACCTTCACTAGACCTCTTCATCTCCTCAATCTATTATTCTATATTATCTCCTCTTTCTCAGCCAAGCTCTTGGAAAAAGTTGTCTACACTTGCTGCCTCTCCTCTAACTCCTCAGTCCTTTGCAATTTGACTTCCAATCTGATCACTCTTATTGATATTACCTTCTTCAAAGTTATCAATTATCTCTCAATTGTCAAAGCTGATGGTCTTTTCTTATTCTTCATTACTCTCAAGCTCTTTGCTGATTTTGACACTAATGAACTTATTACTCCTATTTACTTTTTACCTTATTACTCTTTCCTCTCTGAGTTTTTAATGACATTCTTCTCACCTCATTTTCTTTCAACTTGTTTACTTTTGTCTCCTTTGCTAGCTCATTAATATTATATTACATTACTATATTATTATAATAGTATTAACTGTGAATGTTCCCTAAAATTCAATTTTAAGTTCTCTTCTTTCTCTACATTCTTGATAACTTCATCAACTTCTGTGGTTTTAAACCATCATATTTATGCTGATGACTCATAGATATATGTGTGTATGGACATTTCAAACTAGATGTCCTATAGACATCTCAAAGTCAACATGACTTTATCATCTTTCCTCCAAAATCTTCCCCTCTTCCAGACTTCCCCATATCAATTTGAGGTACCAGTGTCCTAACCAGTTAGTTTAATAATTTTGGCATTATCCTTCACTCTTCACTTTCCCTCACTCCATATAACCTTGCATCTTCTATCTAGCATCTGACCCCTTTTCTTCTCTTATACATCTACCATCTTAGCTTATGCCCTTTATCACCTTTCAACTAGATTCATGTAAAAGCTCCTGTTTGGTCTCCCTGCCTCAAGTGTTTCCCTACTCTAATCCATCCCATATATCACTACAAAAGTGATTTTCCTAAAGCATTGATCTGATCATGTGACTCTCCAGTAGCAGCCCTTTTTTGTTTGTTTGTTTTTTGTTGTTGAAGCAATTGGGATTAAGTGACTTGCCCAGGGTCACACAGCTAGGAAGTGTTAAGTGTCTGAAATCACATTTGAACTCAGGTCCTCCTGACTTGAGGGCTGATGCTCTATCCACTGTGCCACCTAGCTGCTCCTGTGACTCTCCAGTAAAATTTAATAAACTCTAGTGGCTTTCTACAATCTACAGAAAAAAAAAAAAATGTAAATACCTTTATTTAGCTTTTAAAGTCCTTCACAATAAGGCTAGAAAAGTACTACCCTCACAGGATATTATTCCCTCTCCACTACTATAACACTTTACCCCTCCCATCCCATACATTCTAATACTGCAAAACTCGTCTCTCAGTCGACATTCCTCCATTTTCCATCTCAATGCCTTTGCATTAGCTATTTCTCATACCTAGATTTCACTTCTTCCTTAATGGTCTCACAGTCTTTCTCTTCCTTTAGCCTATAGTTCAAGTACCATTTCCTACATAAAGCATTTCCTAGTGTTCCCCAGTTGATAGTGTTCATACTCCCCAAATAGCTTTTATTTAAATACTTTGTTTATATATGTATTCATTAACTTTATGATGTATACCATAAAGTTAATGAATACAAACATAAAAATTAGAATGTTAATTAGTCAGAAGGGATTTTTTTCATTCTTTATACTTGCATCTCCAAGCACTTATAACAATGTCTGGTGTATAGTAGCTTAGTAATTGATTCATTAATTGCTTCAAGTCCTCAGAACAGCCTCTGACCAACATTTTATCTGAGCTTTTTTATCTCACTTTGATTTGATCAGTTTTAATTAAACAAAGGACCTTTTTGTTCCTTCAAATCAAAATGTACACTTGTAAAAGGAACATTTAACATAAATTATAATAACAGATCAATCTCTCAAGAGAAGTACCATGTCTCCAAGTCTCCTGAAAACTTTTTCATTTCAATGTGTTTTCTTTAGATACAGCAGAATTTCTTTCCTTCTGTGTTCTTTGAATTCACTAACAGAATTGAAAAAAAAAAAATGTCAAAACTGCCTAAAGACACCTAGTTTTCTTGTTAATAGTGTTGGTCTTTTGTGTTTTCTAGGTTACAGTGACCAAAATATTTATCACATCCTTCTTCAAAAGTGTTAACTTTTTTTTTTTTTTTTTTTTTTTTTTTTTTTTACAAAAGCTGCCTGGAAGATCAGAGTTTTGCATTTTTAATCTGTGCTTAAAAAACAAACAAAAAAGAAAAACCAAAAAAAAAAAAAAAAAAAAAAAAAAAACCCAAAACATTTCTTGCTCAAAATCATTATGTTTTAAGCAAAACAGCTGCATTTATAACTACTAACAAAAAAAATTGCTATTTCCTCCCAAAAGTATAAATTGAGCCCTTGACAACCTGATCTTACTGGGTCTGTAAGCAAGCAAAATCATGAGATCCTAGAATGGAAGGGTTAGAACTGGAAGGAAACTTTAGACCTCTAGATCAGGGCTTCTTAAACTTTTTCCACTCACAACTCCTTTTCACAAGAGAAACGTTTATGTAACCCCAGGCTTATAAGTATATAAAACAGGTATACAAATCAAACATTTTCTGATAATAAATCAAAATCTCACAACATCCACATTCAGTTATGAGACCCCATCTGGAGTCAGGAACCACAGTTTAAGAAACCCAGCTCTAGATCAAGCTCCCTTGCTTTAGGAAATCAAGAGTGATCAATTATTAAATACTAATTATGTGTCTGGCATTGTGCTAGATGCTAGGAATACAAAGAGTCTCTGTCGTCAAAGAACTCACAGTTTATCCAGGAAAGATAACATGTATGTGTATGTATGTATGTCTCTACATGCATATGCATATGTAACACATCAATACATGTATATATCTGTTACATATATGAAAACATTTGTATATATACAAAATAGATACAATATAATGAGGAAGAAGGTGGAATGTACTCAATATCTCTAAAAGCTTCTTTTAAAACAAGGATTCTCAAAAGGTTGCCTAGCTCCTTAGGAGTACTGAGGAACTTTTCAGGGTGTCCACAGGCCCTGTTAGGAACCAAACTATTTTATAATAACATTCAGGCTTTTTTTATAAGATGGCAAATACTATTAGATATGAACCATAAAGACAGGAGGTCCTTGGATAACCACAACAATTTTTAAGAATGTAAAGGGACAAGATTCCTGAGATGAAAATTTTGAGAAACTCTGATTTAGAAAATATCTTTTAAAGATAACCAATTCAATGAAATAAGAGGATTTTCAAGCATTCAAGATGAAAAGACCCGAGTTGAATGGGAAATCTGATTTTCAAATACGGGATGCTGGAGAAGCATAATAAGATAATCAGGAAAGAATCATAAAAGATTTAATAAGATTTATCTGTTTACATTCCTACATAGATGGGTGTAACTCATTAGAACTTTCTCATTATTATGGCAGTTTGAAGGAATATATGTAGACAGAAGGTACAAGTGTGAGTTGAATATAAAGGGATAAGATTTTTTTTTAAATGATGAAATTAAGGGGTGAGAGAAATGTACTGGGAGAAAGGGAAAGGGAGAAGTGAAATGATGTAAATCATCTGCTATGAAAAAAGAAGCAAGATAAAGTTTTTACAATAAAGGGAAAAGGGGAAGGAGAGAATGAATGAGTAGACTTTTCTCTCATCAGAATTGGCTCAAAGAAGAAATAACATAGACCCTCAATATGGGCATAGAAATCTATCTTATCCTGTAGGAAAATAGGAGGGGAATAGGTTAGGGGAAGGAGAGAGGGTGATAAAAGAGAGAACAAATTGAGGGAAAGTCTTGTCAATAAGTGAAACATTTTTGAGGATAGACAGGATAAAAGGAACAAGAGAATAGAATAAATGGGGGAAAATATAATTAGCAGTAGTAATTCTAAAAAGAATTTTAAAGCAAGTTTCTCTGATAAGGCCTGATTTCTCAAACATAGAGGGAACTGAGTCAAATTTATTAAAATAAATAAATAAATAAAAAGAACCATGCCTCAATTGATAAATGACCAAAAGATATGATCTATGCCCAAAGGGATATAAATCCATGCATACTAACAATACCACTATCAAAAGAGGCTTTTTTTGTTTGTTTGTTTGTTTTTAAGGAAAAGGACCTAATGTACAAAAATATTTGTAGCAGTTCTCTTCTCAGGGCAAAAAATTGTAAGTTTAGGGGATGCCCACCAATTGAGGAATGACTGAATGAATTGTGGTATATGATTGTCATGGAATATTATTCTATAGGAATAGGAAATGGGAAAATGATGAGCAGAATGCTCTCCGAAAGAAAAAAAAAACCTGGAAAGTCCTCCAAGAAATCAAGCTATTACAAAGTAATAACAATGTTCTGGAATGACAACTGTAAATGACTTTGCTATTCTTAGCAATACAGTGATCCATGACTACTCTGAAGGACTTATGATGAAAAATCTTGTCCATATCCAGAGAAACTGACTGGTCCAAAGACAAATTGAGGCATTCCTCCTCTCTCTCTCTCTCTCTCTCTCTCTCTCTCTCTCTCTCTCTCTCTCTCTCTCTTTAATTTTATTTTCTGGATGGATTTTTTTTTTTTTTATTAGGGTGGGAGATCTATGTTTTCTTTCACAACATGACTTCTCTGGAAATGTTTTGCATAACCACATGTGACTTCTTAATGGAGTTTGGGGGTTGGGATAAGGGAAAGAATCTAGAACTCAAAAGTTTAAAAAAAATTAAAAATTGTTTTAAATGTAACCGGCAGAAAACATTAAATAATTTTTTTTTAAAAAAGAAAGTATTTTTTGAGCTTAGACTTGAAGGAAATGTAGTTAATAAGAAATAAAATGTGAAGGTCAAGAGGATATGCATTCTGGAAACTGTGAGCAAATACGAGGCATGGAGATAAACAATTTAGTGATATGTATAAAGAACAGTAAGCCCAGTTTGGCTACAATGTACCTGAAGGCAAATAATAAAATTGGAAAGGCCCAAAAAAGAGGCTTATATCTCATTCTTCTATCTAGCATATATAATGGATAGTGCAGTGGATTTAGAGCCAGAGAAAGGTTCAGTTCTGACTTTGATTCTCATTACCTGTGTAAACTTGGGCAAATGACAACCTTTTAAGGCCCTCTTTTTCCTCATCTGTAAAATGAGGGGATTTTACTAAAGGACCTCTGAAGTCCCTTTTGGCTCTAAATCTATAATCTACAGTTTAACAGTGAGCCAGTGGGAGTTACTGAACAGGGAAGTGACAGTGGTATGAATGTATTGTTTTATGAAAATGACTTTAGAGTTGTGTGGAGAGTGCATTAGAGAGGGGAAAGGTTTGAGGAATGGAGACCAAATAAGGGACAGGGGTGGTGAATGCCTAACCTAGAATATTTGAATAAAGAAAGAGGGGATGATTCAAAAGATATTGTTGAAAAAGAAATTACAAAATCTGACAATTGATATACAAATATATGTATATATATAGGTTACATAAGAGTGAGGAATTAGAAATTGCATTAAGGTTGCAAAATGGAGTGACTAGATACATCTAGAGTGCCCATAATAAGTTTGCAAAACAGGTAGGCTAATTGATTTCTAATCCTAAAGTCACAAAGCTCCTGCCATGAAATTCATAGGCTGGAAGGAACTTCAGAATCCAACCTCCACATTTTAAGTTCTTTTCCCATGGATCACACAAAAATTAATAACAGAACCAAGATTTGAACTCAATTCCTCTAATCCTAAAACCATTGCTCTTTCTGCTATACCACAATGTATTCTCTATTCAGCTTTACCCTGTAGGCTAAGAATGGGAAATGTCCTGCCAAAGCAACTGCAGGCGATGATGAGCTGAAAGCTAGGTACAACAACCTCCCACTGCTTGAATTTTTAAGTTGATAATTTTGTATGGCCGGCAAATGATGTTATAAATATCCTTTGGCCTTTGGCAGAAATATAGTTCCCCACCCCTGCTGCAGGCAAATGGAGATTAGTTGGGAGAGATTCCAGAGGAGAGGTCAGGGTTGATGGATGTTCATTGTAGATTAAGAATATAATCTGGAAAACAACTACTCTGTTGTTCAATTCTTCATATTTTAGTTTCTCTGCTGGTACCCAGTGGTTCTCAGACTTCCTCAGGGCATGTCCAGCATATAGTAGATACTTAATAAATTTTGTCAATCTATCACATAACATTTATTAAGTACCTACAATATATGAGCATTATGCTAAATTCTAGGGATAGTATGAAAAAAAAGCAAAAGGCAGTCCCTGATCTCAAGGCGCTCACAGTTTAATGTGGGAGACAACATGTACAAACAGGATAAACTGAGGGGTAATCTCAATGGGAAAGCATTAAAATTAAACAGAATTGGAAAATTCTGTTTCCAGGCTTTTTGCTAAGGTAGAACTTTAGTTAAGACTTAAAGGAAGCCAGGGTGAAGAGCTAAGGATGAAAATTACAAGCATGGGGAACAGCCAGTGAAAATACTTTTGAGTCAGGAGATGGAGTATCAGAGCCAGCTAAAAGTTAAAGTTCATAGAACTCCAGACCTAGAGTTGAATTGAGAAGACTAAACTCAAATCTAAACTCAAATCTAGCTGTGCAACCTCTGAACAAGTCATTTAATATATTTGACTTAATTTTCCCAACTGCAAAATGGGGATAATAATAGTGCCTATCTTCCAAGGTTATTATGAAGATCAAATTAGATATTTGTAAGGCACTTTAACATAGTGGCAGGCACAGAGTTTATTTCCTTTCTTCTTGTTTGAGGAATATCAAGGAAGTCAATTACACTGGTTATAAAAGTACAAGTCTATAAAAATAGACTTAGAAAACTGTTGATTGCTTTTAATCAGGACCTAAAATATCCATGACACCAATTAATCTCACATAAATTTGTTAAAGATCTAGCATATTTTTGAGTTTCTATTCAGTTAATTATACTCACCTTCATTTTTTAACATATTAATCAAAAAATTGCTATTTCATTAAGTTAACTTCAATTCTATTCAAATTATTGGATTTATTCTAAACACTCTCCATTGTAATATATTGGAAAGAGCATTGAAAGTGCAAACACCGAATCTGGGTCTTTATGTTGATTAAAATTCTACCATTTACTACCGTGTGACCTTGGAAAAATCACTTGATTTCCCTGAACTTCAGTTTCCCTATCTGTAAAATAAGAGACTAAACTTGATGATTATCAGAGATCCCTTTAGATATCTATGACAACAATCCTGTTAAATAACAATGGAATTGTGCCTAAATGCCCTCTCATTTCCCTCCTGGTTCCAGATATGTGATCATATGATGATTTTCACATCTAAAAAGTTAAGGGGAAAAATTAAATGATTATGTAAGGTGTATGTGATTCTATTATACTGTAAACTCTTACTTCAAGAGTCCCAGAATCTGCTAATTTTTACAGATATAATCAGTACCTTTCCCATTTTAATGAATTTAGGAGTTTGGGAGAGCAAAGTGATCTCTTTACATAAATCCAGTGTTTTTGCTAAGAAGAGTAAAATATTTTATTTTGAAAATTAAAATTTATTTTTAAATATTGTTTCCTTGCTAAGGCATTTGTATTTGAGTCTGTTTTAATGTTTTAGAAATTCATGGTAAAATTTTTTAAAAAGCATTTGTTCATGCAGGTGGTCTATTCCATATCTGCATTCTAGTTCTCCCTCTTTATCTGGATTATCCTCTTTACATATGCAATTTCCTTCCAAGGAACTCCTGCAGTTTTTGGTTCCAGGCTGCAGACCACATCCTAGGTGGGAGAATATGAGAAACAATAGGAGGGAAACCAAGTGGGCCAAGATGCTTTTATCTTCAGTGAATCAGAATTTTCCCCTCATTTTCCCCTGCTGGGATAACAACACTGACACTCTTGACAAAGGTTGAAACCAGAGGTCAAAAACATTGTATTTTATAGATGACTGATTTCTTCTTCCAATAGTCCTGCCCTCTTAACCCTGAATGGCAAAATGCTGTCCTTCATTGACAATTTGCTATTGAATAACTTAAATATTACATGAATCACATTCAAAATAGCAGGGTTTCCTAGTAATTGAAGGTGACTAAAATTTGGCCTTGCCTAGGAAAAGTTTATATGCATCATTTTCCGTGACAATTAATAAAATGGTCTGTGTACCTGCAAGATTATATTATAGTCTCCCTGGAATCTGTACTGGGATCTGCCTTCCTAGTCCTAGAAGCCAAAAGGCAGTAATATATAAAGACTTTATGTATAAACTAGTGTATAAAGACTCCTGGGACTTGACACATATCTCTGAGCTATGTCAGTCATTCAATAAACATTTGTTAACCACTTACTATTTTCTAGGCACTATTCTAAGCACTTAGACAAAGAAGAAAGATAAAAGACAAGCTATACCCTTGAGATACTAACAATCTAAAGGAAGAAACAACATGAAAATAATTATGTAAAATAAGTTAAGTACAGGGTTAATTAAGACCACTTGGTCTCAAAATAGAATCCTTACTATCTTTGATAGGAAAAGAGACTGGATAAATGATTTCATTAGTTGAGGGAACTCTTAGGTGAGAAAGTTCCTTTTCTCCCTTTACCTTTGAAGGTTAGCACCTTCTCTGAAATTTTTCTCTAAAACATTGAGAAGGATCAAACTAACAGTATATGAGCAAAATTTAAACTCAGATCTTTCTGGCTTCACTTATCTATGCACTAACCCATGCCAAGATAGATCAATAAAATAGTAGTTGGTGGCCTATCAGGCCTGTTATTTTTTTTGACCATAATATAGTTTTGGTTGAACTTCTTTTTCCACTAACACTATTTTAGGTTCCAAACTCTGAGCTGATGAATGAGTGATTTATAAGGGTGAAAGGATTAAACTATTTTTTGCACACCACTGGCACTGGCAAGGTAGATGAGTAAAGATAGGGTCACTGTATTTGTGTGTGCCTAATTTTAGGTGGGAATGGGGAAGGGCTTGTAGGAATTATGGGTAAATGAAAGGTTATGTGAATTTTTTTGACCAAAACTATTTTCAAGCCTGGTACCGCAATTATATATAGCTTTGGATCCTATTAATTTATCTCACTATGACACTCTTAGCCATCTTCAATGATTTCAGTATCTTACTCATAGCTTTTCCTCCCTATTTTCTTCCCTCACAGTGGGGGGACTTTAATATCCCCATTATATGGGAGACTATAAATATATTTAATATATGCATTAATATTCCCTCAAATATTTATACTTTCTAGTTCTTTAACTTACTCATTTCCCATGACCTACTCTTCCACCCCATTCTAACCACATACTTCCCTAAGTAATTCATCATCTCATTCACCACAACAGTTTTTCACTCCTCAAATGACCACACAGTTCCTCCTGCTCCCACCCCCTCAGCTGAGAATCTTAACTCATATTTCAATGAACAAACATTGAGTCCATTGATCAATCTTTTCTCCCCTGTTCCTCATCTTATATCACTCCATTACCATCTATCACTATCTCCTGTTTCATAGGAAGAGGTGACCTTTTCCCTTAACATGCATAAATAATCCATCCACTGAGGTGTATAAGGTATTCAAGGAGGGTTCTAGCACCTCTGGTGTGAGGGCTGCTCATCCATCCTTGCTGTCTATCTACCTGGCACTCAATGCTCACCTGCGGTCTCAAGAAGCTATAGCACAGCAGCCACACCTCTGTAAACCATTTCACTGGATGGACTAAACCAGGTTAAAAATAACCAATGGGCCTCAGATCTGTTGGAAAGCTAGGAAGGTATCTATCCCAAGCATGGAAGATTTTTCCTATCAGTGGACAAATGATAACAATTTGTTTCAATGACCATGGAGATGCTGAAGCAGGCATTGTGGAGCACTTAGAGCTTGGTCAAACATCAAAGATCATCCATTGTACTCTTAACCATTGTCAATCCTCTTAATGTTTGTCTTGCCACTAGATTTCAATAACTCTGAGAGAGAACATGATAATTTCGTGCAATTTTGCCCCATCTAAATCAAATTCACACGCAAATCAAGATATCACCCCATGATGTCATTGGCCCTCTTCAAAAACAACAATAGTCCATCCATTTCATCTTCCCCAAAAGATTGGTCCTTTCATCCTCCCCACTTTCTCAGTAATCTTCTATTGTTACCTGCCTATTGGCTGCTTCTTTATTACCTACAAATATGCATATGTCTCCCACATCAACATAAAAATTTCAATTGATCTGTTCATCCCTACTATCATTTTATATCTTTCATTCCTATTATGACTAAACTTGAATGAGCCATCCACAGTATGTTCCTTCCATCCTTTCCTCTCTCTTTTTATTTCTTTGCAATCTGACTTTGGACCTCATTATTCAACAGAAACTGCTTTTTGCCAAATCTAATAGTCTTAAAAAAATCCTCACCTATCTGCACCCATCTGCAGCCTTTGACATTGTCACTTTCCTTCTTTTCCTTGATATTCTTCTATACAGGTTTTTGTACCATTGACTCTCTCAATTCAATTTTCCTTCTACCTAACTGATCCTCTTAGTCTCCTTTGTTAGATCATCATCCATATTATTATTGCTAATAGTTAGGGGTTCAACAAGACTCTATTTTGGGCCCTTTTTTCTTCTCTATTTTTATTAATGATATCAGTTCCCATGGTTCCAGTTATCATCTTTAAGCAGGTGACTCAGATTTGCTTATCTGCTGCTAACCTTTCTCCTGACCTTCACTCTTACATCTCCAATTACCTCCTAAGACATCTTGAACTGGATGTCTCAAAGACATTGTAAATTTAACATCTCCCCAAATTCACTTATTATATTTAATTGCTAAAGTTACCAACATCTTCCTAGTCACTCAGACTCACAATTTGTCTATTCCTACTCTCTCTCATCCCTCCCCCCCCAATCCAGTCAGTGGTCAAGTACTGGCATTTTTACCTTCATAATCTCTCTTCTAGATGCCCTTTTGACTCTTCTCTGACACTGCCACTATGGACAAGAGGTTTGATTTTAGCTGCTGTTTTAAGAGCAGAAATTTATCAGGAATTATTTGAATAATGAGTGAAATGTAAACATGTTTTGTTAGCAATCCTTAAAAATTCCTTTTATCCTGAAAAAGTTTAGTTATCAATATCTCCACAAACTGAAATAAGAGTTATAGTAACTTAAATCAGGTTTTTTAAAAAAAAAATTTTGACAAATGTTCCCTTGTATGTGTCTTGTGCTTAATATATCTTTGTATAAAGGAATAAATTATCTTTCCCATATTTGATTTATAATAAGCACTTTATTAATTTCCTTTTTTTTGAGAAAGGCTCTGAAAATCAGACATTGTAGAATCATTTTGACAGGCTAAAATCAGATTTCATGGATCAAAAAAAATTGAGAAAAGGGAGCTTTCTCTCCCTCAGGTCTGAACCCTTCTAAATACATACCTTGGAAACAGAGATGGGGAAATGCTCTAGGCACTTAGGATTCAATAACAGTTCCTTTAAGTTCAATTCTCATTGATTCACCTTTCCCTGAATCTTTGCAACAAACTGTATAACAAGTCCAGCAGTTACCACAGTGGCTGGCAGAAAGTAGTTATTAAATAATTGCTGATTCGTTAATATTAGTCTTGTTTATACCTACCTCTAAATTTTAAAGATCAAAAACAAAAGTATAGCCTAGGTGCTCTCAAACTAGCCCTGACATCTTTATTGTTTGATTATCTTTATCAGTGAGACAACACTACCCAAAAGGCTCACCACAAGGCCCTATCAAGGCTAGAAAAAACTTAGATATGGTGTGTTGATAGGGATGATGATAAGACATTTTAGTGGTAGAACAAAGGCTTCAAACTTTAAACTTGCTAATAATAAAGATTTACCTGGAGCCAAATTCCTTTTGGACCAACTTTTCTTACATTTCTTACAATAACATTTTCTTACAAGTGTAGCAAACTGTTTCTTTCCCTGAGCCATTTAGGGCAAGGATGGTAGGAGTATGTTGGCTACTTCTCTAGATTTAATTGCCAAACATTAAGGCCTACATTTGCTTTTACCAAACCCAATGTCTCTTTTCTTTAAGACAGGAATGAGAAACTCAGTATGATCAGGTTTTTGATTGTCAAGATAAGGACACTATAAGCTTTAACTGTGCCATTGAACTTCTTGGGAACTTTAATGTCTTTTTTGGAATTTATTTTTGTTCTAGATTTAACAAACAGCAAATAAAAAGAGCATTTCTATATACAAAGTAGGACAGAAAAAGAGGATTTAAAATAAAACCATGAAATTTTATTATGTATACTTTTTCTTTTTAAGTATATAATAAACTCAACATTTAACTTTTAAATCTGTTCTGCTTGTTCCTTCTGAGTTTCTTCTGCTTTCTTCTATACATTTTTTAAAAGCTACAATAATCCTATCTTTTTTTCTTTTCCTTTCCTTTCTTTCCATAATTTTCTTTTCTTCTTTCGACAACTCTGTCACTAATCAATTCTTATAGCACAATATTATTCATAATTGATAGGCAACACATAGTTTCCAGTTCCTTGCTATAACAAAAAGATCTATATTAAATATTTCTGTACAAATGAGTCTTTAAGAAAAAATTGGGGCATAGGCCTAAGAATGTTATTTTTAGATCAATGGATACTCAACAGTTTAGTGATTTGTTTGGACATAGTTCCAAATTCCTTTAAAGAATGTCAATGAGTTCACAGCTCTATCAGCAGCAGGATTTTCCTAAAGTCCTATCATTTTCTATTTTTGTCATTTTTGACAATCTAATGAATATGAAGAAGAACTCAGCTTTGCCTTGCATTTTTCTCATTATTATTGATTAGTCTATTTTAGTCTATTTTTGTTATTAGTGAGAAATCACTTTTGAAGAACTTTTAATATGCCCCCATTGTGAACACAATTAAATCCAACTACCTTATTTCAAAATATTTCTGTACCTCCTTATCCAATCTTATCTCCCTCCCACTTTACCATTACACAAAAGCTCCATTTTAGCCAATCAAACCTATCCATTATTTTCCAGAAAAAAAATCATTTGCATTCTCAGATATAAATCTTTACTATACTCTCCTCCTCTACCTAGAATAACTTCTTTCTTCTATGCCTATTTTAGTCCTATTCATCCTTCAAAGCACAATTTGAATCTCAAAAATTAAATAGGATTTCCATTTTTTAATGGAGTTGTGATTTCATTATTATGAGAAAATCCCATTAAGGAAACTTTCTTTACCAAAGAGATTAGCTCCTACCATTCAATTTATAGACTTAGAGAGTATTTTGGGACATTAAGAGGCTCAGTTTCATTGTCACAGAATTAATACATGTCAGAGTTGAGAGTTGACCATAAGACTGGCTCTTTATCCGCTAGACTAGGCTGTTTTGCCATCAATGTAAGCTTAAAAAATTATCCACTGGGAACTACTGTAATTGAAGAAAGGTTTGATCAGAGCAGTAAGGGTTATACATTCTAACTAAATTGGACTATTTGTTGGCTTTCTTTCCATGTTGTCTCTGAGTCTTAGCAAGGATACCTTCATGCCCTTCATTCTCACTTCTGACAGATTCCTGAAAGCTCAACTCCAGTGCTCACCTCTTTTAAAGGATTTTTGATTCCTTAAATTACTAGTTTCTCTGAAAACAAAACAAAACACAGCTCTGTGTATTTAATTTATTTATATCCTTATCTTTATAACCATCTCTGTCATACTGTTATCATCTATCTCATCATCTTTGAACACATTACATCTCCCCAACAGAATATAAAATACTTAAAAGGCTATATCATAAGCAAGACAATTTCAGAAAAGCCTGGGAAAACTTACATGAATTGATACATAGTGAAGTGAACAGAATCAGGTGGTTGTACACAGGAACAATATTGTTTGATCAAGAATTGTGACTTAACTATTCTCAGCAATACAATGATCCAAGACAATTTCAAAGGACTAATGATGAAGCATGCTATCCCACTTCAAAGAAAGAACTGATAATATTTGAATACAGACTAAAGCATGTTATTTTTGTCTTTTTTTCCATTTTATTCGAGTTTTCTTGCACAAAATGACTATGTCTTTTTTTGTCTTTTTTCCTTTTTATTCAAGTTTTCTTGTACAAAATGGCTACTAAAGAAATGTTTTACATAAATGCACATGTATAACTCATATCTGATTGTTTACCATGTCAGGAAGGAGATAGGAAAATATAGAAGGAGGGATAGAATTTGGAATTCAGAACTGTAAATAAAAATGTGTTAACAGTTTTTTTAAAAGATGATGTCATGTTTGTATTTGTATTCTCAATGTTTTTCACATATAATAGGCATTTAAAAAATGCTAGTGATTAAAGTTTAAAGGCATAGTCAACTGGATTTCACTATTTGGTCAATAAGAGGTATCAGTCAGAGTTTCCCTGCTCATTGTTTGGGTTTTGATGGCTCAGAATGAGTATAAATTGCAATTATTTCCATTATGGCTAGAAACTCTAAAGGTTTTCCTCTCTTAGACTGATTCTTTCATGAAGACAAACTAGGCCATCTTTTCCCTTAGTTCCTACTGTAATGCTGGAGAAACTGAGCAGGATAGAAATTAGAGAGTATTTAATAATTTATTAAATGGGAGAGATTTACTGGGACCAATGGATCCATGGTTTGGTCCCAGGGCTGAATGAAACTATTGTCTCAAAGAATCCAATAGCTAATGTCAAATGCAAGATTCTTTTATAGGGTAACAAGAACAATGACATAATGGGGGAGGTACCTAGGATGACTTAATGGGAGATACTGGAGAGGCTCCTGATATTCTAATGATGTCTAAAATGGATAAAGACCTTTATTCCATCAAACATTAAGAGTGAATGACTATAGCCTAAGGTCTAAGATATAAGACCTTTATCCTAACATTAAGAGGGAATGGTTATAACCTGAGGCAGAGTAACTGAATAGGACAATTAGGGAAACTGGGTCAGTACATTAAAAGAGAACTGTGGCACAACACTACCTAGCCTTAATTACTGAATAAGTGTTGACCTTCAACAAAGTAAGACTTGGGAAAGATCTAGCTTTAAAAGGACAAGGTCTGCCACTACATCTTGAGCCATTGTCAGTCACCTTGGCCTGTGTCTTGTCACTGGACTCTGAGGACATAGTAAGGCTGATAACAATGCATAATTCTGCCTGACTTTAATCCCATTCACTTTTAAGTCAAGTCATCACTCTCCTGATGTCAATTAAATCTCTATGAGAACAAAAGATAAACAACAAATGTTAGTAGTCTTAATCAAATTACTAAGGAGATACTTTATAGAACTAGATTAAAAAAAAAAAAAAAGAATCAAATTTATTTTAAAGAGCAAAAACCCCTAGAATTTCAAGGGACATTGGTAAGGTCCGGGCTAGCTCCCTCTGAAGGGCTCAGAAGCAGCCAGAGTCAGATAAGCAAAAGTCCTTGCCCCACTTTGGGCGCCAAAATGTGATGTTCTGTTGTCTCTCAATTGTAATCCTTCTCTGGGAGGAGGTTTCTTGGGAAGCTTCTGGAGCCTCCAGTCAGAGTAAAGGTAGAATCTCGAATCCTCTTCTTCCTGAATCCTGGTTCCTTTTATCCTCCTAGAGAATGGGCTTGTGGGTATTACAAAGGTGTAAACTCCTTTAAAGGTGTGAACTAAAGGTGTGAATTCTGAGCCAAAATGTCAATGTCCTTACACATATTTCATTTAATCCATACAAAAACCTGTTCTTTCCTCCATTTTACAGTTAACAAAACAGGAAAACAGGTTAATTGACTTGAGCAAGATTACACAGCCAATAAGAGTCTGAGACTGGATTTGAACCTAGATCTTCCTAATTCGATGCCCAATACTCTACCCATTAAGTTACAGAGCTGATAATTACAGCAATGGTTGACTTACAATGACATTAACATCTTGTATCTTCAGATCTAAAGAAGTTTATGGTCAAGGTTGTTAGGATTACTAAGTGAGAACTCAGGTTGTCTGGAGGGTGACAAGGTGAGAATTCAGGTTTTCTGGACAATTACAAGGTGAGAACTCAGGTTGACTTGATAAGAGGGGGCAAGCTCATTGGCTGGGGTGGTTCTTCCCAGAAGCCCTTGCATTATCCCACGCCCATTCTCTGGGAGGATAAAAAGAGACAGCATTGGGCGCAAAGAGCAGATCGGCCTGGAGAAGGATAAGAGCTGGAGGAGATTCAGAGCCAGGATTCAAGAAGGAAGACTCTGAATTGCATCAGGCCTGACGGGGCTCTCTGCAGGAAGGGAAGTCACTTCTTTGGACAAGAGTTAACAGCAACTGCCTGGAGACAACGGTTCACTACAGGAAGAAGAATCTGTCTGAGAGATTTGAGTAGACACAGCAGATCTCTTCCCAGAGAGCGATCCAGCAGCTTCTGGAGACGACAGCTCGTTACAATTGGCGTCCACACGTGGGGCAAGGACTTTTGCTTATCCTGACAAGAGGAGCTAGACCAGACCTTCGCAATTTGGCGCCCGAACAGGGACAGATACGGTCCTGATTCCAGTGGAAAAGCCTCCCATCCAGATCTCAGTCTCTCTAACCCAGAACCGTGAGTAACGAGGAAACTTTGTTAAAGATTAAGTGAGCATGCTAATAGATAAATAAGGAACTTGTTAAGGGCTAAACCAGCAATCTCTTATAGTGAAATGGGGCAAACACCTTCTGTTCAAGGAAAATGTTTAGAGAGCATCATCAAGGTTATGAAAAGCCAAGGCTTGATTATAATTTTAGAGGAGATTACTGAACTTTTAAGAACTGTGAAGGTCATATGTCCTTCTTTTTCTCTGGAAGAAGAATTGGATCCAGATGAATGGGAATTAGTAGGAAAGCAATTAGGTGAACACTACAATTCCAGGCCAAACTCAATTTCCAAAGATACAATTCATATATACAATGTAATCCAATTGGCTTTAAACAATGTTATTCTAAAGGAAGAGATGAAGGAGCAAAATGGGGAAGTGTCAACTAAACTAGGTGAAAAGGATGAATCAGATAACAATGAAGTTAAGTACAATTCTGAGCAACAGCAACAGGAACACCTCCCATCTCCTCCCTCAATTAACCCTTCAGGGGTGGAGCAAGAGGGAGGAGAGGAAGAGGCAGAAACACAAACAGAATTGTCTGTGAAGCAGCCTAAGCCTATGACAAGATTAGAAAAAGCATTGGTTAAAGCTAAGAGAGAAGGACAGGATATAAGTGATTTTATACATGCATATCCTGTGATTGAAAATACTGACTCTGTAGGTAAAAAAAGGAGAAGATATGCACCTTTAGATTTGAATACAATTAAGGATTTGAAAAAAGGTTGTACCCTTTATGGGGCTACATCAGCTTATGTCAAAATGTTACTAGATGGTTTGTCTTATGAAGTCCTAACCCCGAATGATTGGAAATCCATAGCAAGGACATGTCTGGAACCTGGAGAAAATTTATTATGGCTTGCGGAATTTCATGAATTATGTAAAATTCAAGTCAGATGCAATTTGGAAATAGGAGTTAACACACAATTCACTTTTGAGCACTTAGCTGGTGAAGGTCAGTATGGAGAGAATTCGGAACAGATTAATTATACCATGACAATATATGAGCAAATTGCTAAGGCTGCAATAAAAGCTTGGGGTGTCCTTCCTGGACAGAAAGATCGTGGAGAGGCTTTCACTAAAATACAGCAAGGTCCCAATGAACCTTTTGCAGATTTTGTGGGACGTTTGCAAACTGCTGTCAAAAGAACTATTGGAGAAAATTCAGCTACAGAAATAATGACCAGACATCTGGCTAAGGAAAATGCCAATGAGATTTGCAAAAGAATTATATGGGGATTAGACAAAGATGCTCCTTTAGAGGAGATCATAAGACGCTGTGCTACAGTGGGAACAAATGCTTTTTACACCCGGACAATGATGAATGTGGAAAGACAGGGTCCCTCCTGGCAAGGGCCTTCTAGAGAAATTCGGAGATGTTTTCAATGTGGAAAAATTGGACATCTAAGAGCTCAGTGTAGATATGGCGATACAATGAGAAGACAGGGTGAGAGAAGACCTAAAACCCCATGTCCAAAATGCAACAGAGGACTCCATTGGGCATCAGAGTGTAGAATAATTCAGGGAAATGGGATGAGGGGCCCAGGTCCAGGGCCCCAGGCAAAAAAGACTTGGGGCATGATGGCAGCTGATGTTACACCTAAAGAGCCTTTAGAAGGCCAGGACTCTGATTTAATCAACCAGCAGAAAAGCAATCACATGGCAGAAAGGGATTACCCAATCAGTGAGCCAAAAGGCAATCAGATAGCAAGAATGGATTACACTTGGGGAGAATACAGGCCTTTTAAACCAATAGGGGTGTGTCCAGTGCAAACAGCTCCAATGTAATTGCCAGATGATGAGAAGATATTCAGAAAGTGGTAAATAGAAGGTAATTAGATAGGTAAAATGCCTGGGAGAGAGGGTTTGCTTGTATTTCTTCAGCAGGAGAAGGAATCAGATGGGTGCCAACGAGTCATATTCGCCTTGTCCATCAGAGAGAGACAGAAAAAGAGAAAGATCTCAAAATAAAGGAGAAGATCTAAGAAACATCTGACACTGAAAGAGCCATTGGACTTCCTCACACAAGATGAGACTAATGGACAATGGACTTATGGACATTTATAAATTTTCAATTTATGATTATGTTATATACTTCTAGCATGTGTTATGTTACTATGTTACTATGTGCTTATGTAATTCATGTAATTATCTGTAATACTTCCCATATTGATGGATTTATGTTTCAAGGTCATTTATGTAATTATCTGTAATACTTCCCATATTGATGGATTTATGTTTCAAGGTCATGACTGTCCTATGTTCTAAATCAAAAGAAAGGGGGAGATGTTAGGATTACTAAGTGAGAACTCAGGTTGTCTGGAGGGTGACAAGGTGAGAATTCAGGTTTTCTGGACAATTACAAGGTGAGAACTCAGGTTGACTTGATAAGAGGGGGCAAGCTCATTGGCTGGGGTGGTTCTTCCCAGAAGCCCTTGCATTATCCCACGCCCATTCTCTGGGAGGATAAAAAGAGACAGCATTGGGCGCAAAGAGCAGATCGGCCTGGAGAAGGATAAGAGCTGGAGGAGATTCAGAGCCAGGATTCAAGAAGGAAGACTCTGAATTGCATCAGGCCTGACGGGGCTCTCTGCAGGAAGGGAAGTCACTTCTTTGGACAAGAGTTAACAGCAACTGCCTGGAGACAACGGTTCACTACAGGAAGAAGAATCTGTCTGAGAGATTTGAGTAGACACAGCAGATCTCTTCCCAGAGAGCGATCCAGCAGCTTCTGGAGACGACAGCTCGTTACACAAGGTACTGTAGGTCCTGATTTAAGCATTAAGTAAATTTACCCTCTCAGCAAAAGGTCTGAATTCTCAGTCATGCAGGGTTGTGACCACACAATGTTATTAGGATTTCCCAACAATATCATTCTTCTTCCAAGATTCTATCATGGCCTCAAGTACCTCACACCCAGTTATATAAATGGCATATCTCTCTCCAGAGGAGCTACCTGGAACCATGATGCATCTCTTTTTATCTTCAGGCAAGCTATAGAAATAAAAGCGTTCTGATGACTTTAAATTTTTGAAATATTGCAAAAATTGAGTTACCACAGTATAATAATAAGAATCAAAACATAAAGTGTAAGGTTCCGTAATTGGTTGGTCATAAACTATTTGATAATCCCTATGGAAAGTCCCATGGACAACATCCTGGAGTAGTTCAATATTTGTTTTCTGGAGCTTTTCTTCCCACTTTTGGATTACATCTGCTAGAAGTCTGCTTTGTCTGGTTATCATAGCTAACCACTTGTTCTTTTCTTCCATTATTTTACATTGCAGTGTAGCCTCCAACTCCTTCAGCATCTGATAGAGCTCCCTGAATGTCTCATCTATCTGCTCGACAATAAGTTCTTCATGTTACGCTATCTCAGTTTCATCCTTCATACTCAGTAGGTCTTCTTGTATTTCAAGACTTTCATCCTCAAACATCCTCCAGTATGTAACTTTGTAGCCAGTGTCCTGCACAACCCATGCCATTGTTTTCTCTTCCTCTTCTATTATAAGTTTTTTAGTATCTTCCATAAATTCTTTCAAAAGCTTCCAATATTTCAAGATATACTTCCTACAAAGGAGAGCAGCCACTTCAATGGGCCAATGTATGTGGTTCTCATGATTCTCTGATTTAGAACAGGTCACACAGAGTAGCACTTTGTTGGTATCACAGAAAAACTTCAGGTCTTCCCTGTGCATCTCACAAAAGCCTTCTCCTTTAGGGAACATGACAATATCAACTTGAAGATTTCTGAGCTGGGAGAATTCCCAGCATACAGTGCAACATGAAGATGCAACAAAAAGTTTTTTTCTGGAGACAATACTTGCATACAGTGTGTCCACATTCAAGAGTGATTTGCTTAGATGTCTCTAAAAGACAGTCATAACAGATAGTATTTATGTCTTGTAGCTCTTCAAATTCATCTTCTCTCAGCCTTTCATCTCTTTGGAAGCATCTGTCCCGAAAACATTTAGTGGAAGCATTTTAGTTCAAAGAAAGCACTTGACTGTTCGGGCACCAAAATGTAGTGTCCTTTTGTCTCAGTTGTAATCCTTCTCTGGGAGGAGGTTTCTTTTCTGTTTAATCTTTTCCTCTGTGAGCAGGTTTCTTAGGCTTCTGGAGCCTCCAGCCAGAGCAAAGGTAGAATCTCGAATCTTCTTCTTCCTGAATCCTGGCTCCTTTTATCCTCCAAGAGAATGGCTTGTGGGTATTCCAAAGGTGTAAACTCCTTTAAAGGTTGTGTAAACTCCTTTCAGAAGTCTAAAGGTATAAACTCCTTTCAGAAGTCTAAAGGTGTAAACTCCTTTAAAGGTGTGAACTCTGAGCTAGAGAATTGTTAGTACCGACTTATCACCTAGTAAGAACCTAACAGGACATGATTAGAAAAGGCATGAATAAAGGGGCCAAATCTACTATATTTAAAGCAATATTCAGCAACTCTTTGGCACTGACTTAAAACTGAAACATAGATTTTTCCTAAGGCCTGTGTAGGTAGGGTTGGTTTTTCCTATGGCCTTACCCCACATATGTTGAGTTAGAGAATAAGAGGTAGAAAGATACGGTAGAATACTGGCTTTAGAACTAGAAACTCTGGGTTCAGATTCTGTCTCTGATGTTTACTACCTAAATGATCTTGGACAAGTTGCTCTAGACCTCAAATTACTCATCTATAAAATGATGGGGTTGAACTAGAATGTCTTTGAGGTCCCTTCTATGAATTAGGTATTGACACTGTAGTGCCACAGTTCTCTTTTAATGTCCTGACACAAGATTCCTTAATTGTCCTATTCAGTTACTCTGCCTCAGGTTATAATCATTCCCTCTTAATGTTAGGATAAAGGTCTTATATCTTAGACCTTAGGCCATAGTCATTTCCTCTTAATGTTTGATAGGATAAAGGTCTTTATCCATTTTAGATATAATTAGAATATTAGGAGCCTCCCCAGTACTTCCCTCCATAATGCCTGCCTCCATTAAGTCATCCCCATCCAGGTACCTCCCCCATCATGTCATGGTTCTTGTTACCCTATAAAAGAATCTTGTTATCGGACATTCAGGGCTGGATTCTTTGAGACAATAGTCTCATTCAGCCCTGGGACCAACCATGGATCCATTTGGTCCCAGTAAATCTTTCCATTTAATAAATTCTGTATTAAATATTCTCTAATCTCTGTCTTGCTCAGTTTCTCCGGCATTACAATACAAATATGAGAGCTATTACTAAGTAGATAAGTAGTCAGAGAATAATTAATGAAAAGTTTTCAGAAGATTTGCAAATTAGAAATTATTAGCATGAAAATATGCTTTTGTGCATATATCTTTAGAATTATTGTGAAGAATTGCATCCTCAATTTATAGAATTTATTTTGACAGATTTGTAATTTAGTCTTGAGCTAAGGAATCCTACAAAATTTTATGGAATAACTATTTTTATCTTTTGAGAAAAATCATCCCTGTTATATTGAATGCAGTTCAACCTACCACAGCATTCCATTGACCAACTTACTTAAAATGTTTTGACAAATGCTAGAAAGGAAGGCAATTGCATCCCCAAATCCCTTCCCATTCCCTAACAGCATTTACCACAAAATAAAGTCCATGATAAAATATATTATTCTGTATAGTCTGGCCCCTTCCCACAAGAACATACTTGACACTCTTCCTTCTCACTGGTATGGTCTTTGTCACCACCTCTGCTAAAAATAACCAAATCATTCTTCAGGCTTTTACATGGTGTAGTATTAAAAAAAAAAAAAAAAAAAAAAAAAAAGCATTGGACTTAACATAGCAAGAGACTTGAGTTCAAATCTTTCCAATGACAGTAATTCCAGGGCTATCAATAAACCAGTTGATCTCATTAAAATATATACAGATTGATTGCTCAAAAACTGTTTGTTAAACCAAAATGAATTTAGTATTAATTCAAAAATCAAAATGAAACAGAAACAACAAGACACAGAAGCAGATTTTTTTAAAAGATGCTTATTAAGAATTTGAAAGGAAATCCTTCACCTATCCATCTAAAAAAATACTTCAGAATTTTCAAATTCATCATTTTCCTTATCTAGGAATCTACATAGCATAATATAATTTTTAAGATTTTGCTTACTATAATACACATTATTCTCAGGCCAATATTATGTCTATCTGATTGACTTTCTTGTTATTTTTCATTAAACTTTGCATAATATACAGATGGTGATATGGTAAAATGCTGAAAGCAATGGCTTAATGTCTCCTACTACAAGCAGCACTGCCAAAAAATAAGAATGTTAATTCTGTTTGTAACTTTATACTACAACAACAATAATAATAATAATAATAGCTAACAGGTAAAGAGTACTTACTATGTGCAAGGTACTGTGCTAAGAGCTTTATATTCCACTTCACCCTCATAACAATCCTGGGAGGTAGGTACTATTGTAATTCCCATTTTACAGATGAAGAAACTGAGGTAAATAGAAGTTAAATGATTTATCCAGAGTCATATAGCTATTATCTGAGGATGGATTTGAACTCAGGACTTCCAGACTCCAAATATAGAATTCTATCCACAATACCACTTACTTGCCTATAACAACAATTCAAGCTTGAATCACTAATGCTATGAATTTGGCTCTGCTTGGAAGTCTTTCCTTCTCTGTAAACAGAAATAATCTTTCCCTCTTATTAACACTCAAGAGAATTTTGTACCTTTCCTGTAGCATTTATATTTAATTTTTAAAATATAGTTACTTATGTCAGTCAACAATCATTTATTATGTTCACTATGTGCCAGACAATGTACTAAGCACTAGGGGTACAAAAAAAGAGACACTAAAACAGTTCCTTATATTCAAAAAGCTTACATCATAATAGGAGAGACAATATGTAAATAACCAGGGATGTTCAAGATGTATACAGAAAACATGGAAGATAATCTGAAAGAGTTGAAGACATTAACACTAGAATTAGGAAAGACATCCTAAAGAAGGAGTAGTTTGAGCTGTCATGAAACCAGGAAAAACTAAGAAGTGGAGGTGAGGACTATTCCTGGTGTGGGGGATAATCAGTGCCAAATCATGGAGTTGAGAAAGGGAATGTCATGTTTGAAGAGCAGCCAGTTTATCACCACTTTCTGTCCCTCAGATTAGAAGGTTGATCCATGAAGCCTAAAAACTCAATTTACAGAGTAAGCACAACTCAAAACATCTCATTTCTCTCACCTACATAACTACTTTGGGGCTTCTTTGAGTGATTTCTTCACCATGCCTCAGGAAGCCCATTATTGGGAAAATTCATCTTGTAAGATCTCATTTTCATCTCATCGTTAATACACTTTGTCCCTCTGATTGGAGGGGTTGAGAAATGAAAGGCAAAAATCTCTATTTAAGGAGGAAGCACACTTCAGAACATATCTTTTCTTACCTGGATGCACTGCTTTGGAAATTCTCTACCATGCCCTATTCCCAACAGAAAACCTCCTCTCCTCTTCTCTTCTCCCTTTTTCATATCTTTTTGTGTGTTGTCTTCCCTCCATTAGGGCAGTGAAGTGGTACTGTGGATACAATGTTGGGCCTGGAATCAGAAAGACTCATCTTCCTGAGTTCAAATGTACCTTAGACTCTTCTTAGCTGTGCTACCCTAGGCAAGTCATTTAACCCTGTTTGTCTCAGTTCCCCCTGTGTAAAAAAAAAAAAAAATGAGCTGGAGAAGAAAATGACAAACTATTATAGTATCTTTGCCAAGAAAATCCCAAATGGGATGACAAGTCAGACATAATCAAACAATTTTCCCTCCTAGACTATAAATGCCTTGAGGACAAGGACTGTCTTTTTATTTTTTCTATCACTAGCACTGAGCATAGTTCCTGACACTTTGTAAGTACTGAAATGTTTACTGACTGATTGAAGATGTTTTCCCTTATAAAGGTATCAAGGCTCTTTGGGGTCCCGGGAAATTGAATTAGAAGACAAGACTGATGCACTCCGGTTAAGCTTCACTCTTTCATTGTTAACACTACATTTTTTACCATGGGTGTTATTTTTACATATAAGGAAAATGTAATCAGAAAAGTTATATAATTTGTCCAATATTATACAAGTTAAAAGCATCTATGGTAGGATCTAAACATGTCATCTTCAATAAAGTTCCCTGACTTCAAATCTAGAGTTCTTTTCATTTAACCAAGCTGATTCAAAACTGAACATGAAATCAAGCTCAAAGAGGTTGCACTTTCAGGAAGCAAAGGTTTAGTACTAGATAAAACCAGAGGGATACAATTTGTCCTGTCCTGTTTTCACTCCCCAGCAGCCTGATATTGTGCCCATAACCTCCTGCTTTGTCTGCATTCCCTTTAGCTTGAACACTTCCCACTGCTACTACTAGCTTTATAAACTTCTAAAATAATCACAGAATCTATGCAGAATCACCAATTTGTCTCACAATGGCTAATAGAGAAGTTGGCAGGCTTGGTTTCTTGGTCATCAAAAGGTACTATGAAATATTTCATGGGACATTTGGCCATCTCAATTTACAATGGTAAGCACACAAACTTCATTGAAGATATTTGCAATTTGTATAATAATATCTACTATTGACAATGAAGAAGTAGAAATGTGGAGAAATGAGGCTTATAATTTCACACCTGGAAGAGAGTGGGTAGGAAAAAATCTTTCTCTTAATCTGAACTAAAAGAAAATGAGAGGATCCCAGAACTGGGATAGGGGAAGAAATCAGACAATACTACAAATTACAATTTCCATTCCTCACATTCCTCCCTCTTATCTAAATCCACTAGTCTTGCTCTGGCTTTACTTTCTTCTCTTTACCATTTTAACCTCTAATTAATCAATTTAATCATAAAGGATCCTACACTTTTGATCTTTATCATTCCCTGTCCTTCTGTCTTTCAAATCTTTGAAAAGCTCAGCTTAGATCATTCCTACCATCTGTCCTTTCTGCTCATACTTTTACATCGCTGAATACCGCTGAAGAAAGTCATGAAACTTGGCCAAATAGGTCTACAACTTTATATTCTCCAATCTCAGCTGGACTCTTCATTCTTCCCTTGACAGTCCTTTCATTCTTCCTTGACTGTATTTCACTCTCCTAAACCAGCTGTTCCAAATTTTACCCCTCAATCTCTAACTACCCTTCTCATAGCAGATAATCTCATATCTTATTCTGAGAAAAATTAAGACTATTTAGGTAAATCCCTTTATCAATCCTGTCCTCATCTGTCCTTTGAAGAAGAAACAACCTTTGTCTTTTACCAACTTCAACCCCTACTAATAGTTCACTCAATCTAATCCTTGCCCTCCATTTTTTATTAGTTTCATTAAATATTTTCCAATTACATGTAAAAAAAAAATTAATGTTAAAAACAATTCTAAATTATCTCCCTTCCTACAGTCCTTCCCCTACTTCTTGAGAAGGCTAGCACTATAATATCAATTATACATGTGAATTCATGCAAAACATATTTCTGTATTAGCCATGTTACTAATAAATAAATAAAGTGGAAAAAAAAAAAGAATGCTTCAATCTGAATTCTTGCTGTGGAAATGGATAGCATTTTCCCTCCTAGTTCCTTTGGAATTGTCTTGAATCATTGTATTGCTTAGAATATCTAAGTCTTTCATAATTTTACAATTATAATATAATATTTTCCTAGTTTGTTAACCTTACTTTATTATTTTTCTGGAACCACTCCTGCTTGTTATTTCTTATAGCATAATAGTGTTCCATAACAATCATATATCACAACTTCTTCAGTCATTCCCCACTTTATCGCCATCCCTTCCCCTTTTCTTTGATATTTTTCAGATACTCACCTAGTAATGGTATTGCTGTACATACAGTTTTATAACCCTTTGGGAATAATTGTAAATTATGATCAAACTAGTTCACAGCTCCACCAACAGTGTATTAGTGTCTCTATTTTTCCCCTCCAACATTTGTCATCTTTCCTTTTCTATCATGTTAAGTCAGTCTGATAGGTGTTAAAACTATATCTCAGAATTGTTTTAATTTGTATTTCTCTAATCAGTAGTGATTTAGAGCATTTTTATGACTATTAATAGCTTTTATTACTTCTTCTGAAACCTGTCTGTTCATATCCTTTGACCATTTTTCAACTGAGGCTTGTATTTTTTTTTAATATATATATATTTTGCCTTTATTTATTAAGCAAATACATGGCTAGTGTGATGAGGAAGAACTTAAATCTTGTATTTTCACATAGATAGAATGCTTTTCTTTCAGTTCAAAGAGCAAAAAGAGGGTAAAAAGATTTTCACTCTCTTTTCTCCTTAAACTACTGGAGTTGTCGGCATGTGGAGAAATGTTCTTTTCTTTTTTTTTTTTTTAATAATTTTTTATTATATATTTTTTTTTATAATATTATCCCTTGTATTCATTTTTCCAAATTATCCCCCCCCTCCCTCTACTTTCTCCCCCCGATGACAGGCAATCCCATACATTTTACTTGTGTTACAATATAACCTAGATATAATACATGTGTGTAAATACCATTTTCTTGTTGCACAATAAGCATTAGATTCCGAAGGTACATGTAACCTGGGTAGATAGACAGTAGTGCTAACAATTTACATTCATTTCCCAGTGTTTCTTCTCTGGGTGTAGCTACCTCTGTCCATCATTGATCAACTGGAAGTGAGTTGGCTCTTCTTTATGTTGAAGATTTCCACTTCCATCAGAATACATCCTCATACAGTGTTGTTGTTGAAGTGTACAGTGATCTTCTGGTTCTGCTCATTTCACTCAGCAACAGTTGATGTAAGTCTCTCCAAGCCTCTCTGTATTCCTCCTGCTGGTCATTTCTTACAGAGCAATAATATTCCATAACCTTCATATACCATAATTTACCCAACCATTCTCCAACTGATGGACATCCATTCATCTTCCAGTTTCTAGCTACAACAAAAAGAGCTGCCACAAACATTTTGGCACATATATGTCTCTTTCCGCTCTTTAGTATTTCTTTGGGATATAATCCCAATAACAGCAATGCTGGGTCAAAGGGTATGCACAGTTTGATAACTTTTTGGGCATAATTCCAGATTGCTCTCCAGAATGGCTGGATTCTTTCACAACTCCACCAGCAATGTATTAGTGTCCCAGTTTTCCCATATTGAGGCTTGTATTTTTATAAATTTTATAAATTTGGCTCAATTCCCCATATATTTGAGAAATGATACCTTTATCAAAAGAACTTGCTGTAAAATTGTTTTTTCCCTGTTTTCTGTTTTCCTTCTAATTCTGGCTGCATTTGGCACAAAAACTTTTTAAAATTTCATGTAACTAACTATTCATTTTACTTTCCATGATCCTATCTTGTTTGATCATAAAAACTTTCCTAATCTATAGATCTAATAGGTACATTTTTCTAAGTTCCCCTAATTTACATATGCTATCACTCTTTATGTCTAAATCCTATATCTATCTTAGTATACAGTGTGACATGTTGGTTTATGCCCAGTTTTTCTGCCAAACTGCTTTTCAGTTTTCTTAACAATTTTTATCAAATAGTGAGTAATTACCTCAAAAGCTTCGAACTTTGCTACTCCACCCTTTTCTTCCAGGATCTTGCCCTATCCTCTTCCTTCTCATCATCTCCTCTTTCAACTACTAATTCCTCTAGATTTGTCTCTGTCTTCAAGCTCTTTTAACTTCTCTGCAACTCTAAACACTAGACAGCCAAATCTTCTGGTTGTTCTCTCCTTTCTTGGTATTATATTTTCTCTTTCTGTTTTTGTCTGTCTGTCTCTCTATTCTCTGTGTAATTGCTCCTTCTCTGTCTCCTTTACTGAATCATTCTAATTCAAGTTTCCGTCATCAATCATCTGAACTATAAGTCTCTGGATTGGTCTCCACAAACTTGCAGCTTACGAGAACTATTCCCTAATCTCCACCCCAGTCCTGGTTGTCAGTGTTCTTTCCTTCAGAAATTATCTGCTTATCTGTGAACATATTATCTCTCTCCAACAGTATATAAATTCCTTATGGGCTGGAAGTGTTTCATCTTTGCTTTTAGCATCCTCAGGGACTTGAACATAATAGGCACTTAATAAAGTTATTATTAAAAGAGATTGGAGAAGTTATGGAAACTTTTAGTGATCCAAACAGCTTTCTTCATAAAAAAAAAAAAAAAAACTGATATTTTAAAAATCAATGTTATTCTAGTAATCTTAGTGGCTACAAGTCAGGGAGTATTATGATTGTAAGCAAATCAAAGTCACAGAAAAGGAACATGGCATGAAGAAATATTAATCGTTCATAGAAAGATAAAGACAGTGTAATAAAAATGACAATACTATTTGCACTGATTAAGAGTCCTACCACTCAAACTTCCAAGTTACTTTAGCTAGAAAAAATAAAATTCATCAAGAGAAATAAAAGATCAAAATATTTCTTAAGTGAAAAGGAAATCTAGCAATATCAGATCCCAAATTATACTTCAAAGTAACAATCATTAACCACACCAATAAAACACCAATTAAAACACAAAAAGGTCAATCCAGTGGAACAGATTAGATATAAAATATAGAAACAAATAAATATAGTAGCATAGTGTTCAGTGATACTATCTGACAAAAACTGCTTTAAAAAAATCTGGAAAAGCAACTGGGCAAAATTTAAGAGAAACTCCAAATAGATATGACAGACATAAAAAATTACTTCATAAATTAGGGAAAACAAGGAAGAAATTACTCTCTTAGATCACTGAAAGAGGTTATAACTGAATAGAAAATAGAAAAATTAAAGAAAATAAAAATGATAAATGTAGATTAAATTAAAAAAATTTTTTTGAGAAATAAATCTAATAAAGGTAAAATTTAAAAGAAAGCACAATGGAAAAATCTTTGAAGCAAATTTCTTTGATAAATATCTTGGGTCTAAGAGACATAATGAAGTAGTTCATTAAGGGTCAGGGTGGGAAGGAGGGAGGGAAGGGAGGGGAAGGGAGGGGAAGGAAGGAGAAGGGGGAGAGTCAATTGGAGTTAAGTGACTTGCTCGTAGTGGAACCCTGGGCAAGTCACTTAATCCCAATTGTCTCAGCAAAAAAAAAAAAAGAAAGAAAGAAAAAGAAAGAAAAATGTATATAACCTAACAATAGTCATATGAAAAAAAATGTTTTAAATCACTAAGAAATACATATTAAAGCAACAGACTCTGCCTTATCCCTGTCAGACTAACAATGCTGATAAAAAAAAAAAGCAACAAAAGTTGGATAATTTATGGGTTAACAGCTATAATAGTGCACCAGTTCTCTAGCTATGAATTATTGATCCAGCTTTTCTGGATAGTAATTTGGAACTATCTGCAAAAGTTCCTAAATTATGAAAACCCAGCTATACTACTATTAGGCCCATAGCCCAAAGAGATTAAAGAAAGAGGAAAAGAATATTATCTATTAAAAAAATATTTAGTGCAGCTCTTTTATAATAGCCCAAATTCTCCTATAAGAGAATAACTTATGATAAGTGAATATAATTTAATATTATTGTGCTATCAGAAATGGCAAAATGGTTAGCTCCAGAGGAAACCAGGAAGATGAGATGAGCAGATGCAGAGTGAAACAAGCAGAACGTTTAGAACGTCTTATACAATCACAATATTATAGAGAAAAAAAGTAGGGAAAAACTTTAGAATTATGATCAATGCACAACAATAAACTAAGAATTCAGAGAACTAAATATGGAACGTGCCACCTACTTCCTAATAAACTATAATGAACTTAAAAGACTAAAACATATTTTTAGATATATTAAATATGAGAATTTATTTTGTTGGGTAATGCATATATGTTATGATAGTCCTCTTTTTCTTCTTTTCTTCCTTCCTTTTTCTTCTTTTTTGCCTTTCTTTTTTCCTTCCTTCCTTCCTTTCTTTCTTCTTGTTGTTTAAGGAGGGGACAGTAGAAGGAAGAGATAAAAAATACTTACAAAAGTAGTATTTTTTAAAAGCATGGTGGATATAAATAAGTAATAGAATATTATTAATCACATATTATGATTATTATTAGATATTAAATAGCACAGTATTATGACTTTCTAACAAAAAAATTACAAAACATTTTTCATCAAGAAGAAGCAGAACACTGGTTTTGTAACAAGAATGAAGACCACAGATAGCTTGCAAGCTCCACCAGTATCTCTCAGTTTTTAAAAAGATCAATGTGCATGGCTAACACATCACTGAGTATACTCAGTAAAGAATATACATTATCCATGCTAATTTGGTTTGTCATTTCTTAATGTATAGGCATTTGCTTTGTTTCCAATTCTCTACTACCACAAAGAGTACTGCTTTGAATATTTTAGAATATATGAGGCCTTATTTTCTGTGGCTGACTTCCTTGGAAAATGAAGGTAATAAAAACTATCAGTTTAAAATGATTTACAATTGTATTCTAGAATGATTGGACCAATTTGCATCTCCACCAATACTGTATTCTATAACTCTCTTTCCACAACTTGATAACTCACAACTTTCCTCGTCTTTGATAATTTGTTAGAAAGTAAAATGAAATCTCAGAATTTTTTAATATGTATTTCATTTATTAATAATTTGGAGACAGGAAGGACTAAAGGGCAAACAGTCTCTTCAGTAAAACTATCTTTCATGAGATTATTAATTGTTTACAATTCTTCTTTGAGAACTGTTCATATAATCTGACCATTTATCTTTTCAAAAAATGGCTTTTGTTCTTATCTAAATTTTTTCCCTCTATATTTTGGGGTATTAAACTTTTATAAGAGATCAGATATAAGTTTTGCACATATTGGTCATTATAATAACTTTTATATAGCACTTTAACATTCACAGTGCTTCACATGTTATATAATTTTATTTACACAACAATCCTGTTTGGCAAGTACTATTATTATCTCCTTGATTCAGAAAGACCTGAATTCAAATTTACTAGTATTTACTAGCTTTTGTCAAAATCATTTAACCCTTCTCAGCCTCAATTTTCTTCTTACCTATTAAATGGGAGAATACTAATAGTACTTACCTTACGGGTCAATGTGAGGATCAAATCTGATAATATATGTAGTTTGGAAACTTCCAAGTCCCATGTGTTAGACAACAATGTTCTCTAGAAATTTGTTAAATATTCTAATTCTAACTTTACTTTCTCTGAAATTGGCCCACTGTGTAGTGCTTTAATCCAGAGCTTTCTTCAGTCACTGTTCTGTTTTAGATGATTGAAAACTACACAAATATGATCACAAGTGTAGTAGAATACAATATCTACTTGTTTTCTCTTCTGCTCTATTTTGCTTTGCTTTGCTTCTTTTAATAAAGTACAGACCCAGCAAATGGCTTTTATGGGGCTTGCCTATGACAAGCTAAAAAGCCTTATGGTAAGGGGCAAACTAGTTGTAGGGAGCAAACAAGAGAATTTAGCAGGTGGCAGAAAGAAGCAGATAATTTCAGCCTAATAGTCAATAATTATAATCTTATTTGGAGGTTTCATTAAAGACTATTGGTTTTTCTGCTCACAGCAGAAGCTGAATTTTACGTTATAAGATAGAGGATTAAAATTTACATAGGGAAGACAGAAAAAGATCTGGCTTTTGAATGGATCAGAGGTCCTGAATTCAAATGTGAACTCTTCCATTTATTACCTATATGACATTGCATAAATAACTTTTCTGGACTACATTTTCTTTGTTTGTAAAATAAGGGTTCTGAACTAAATGATCTATAAGGACTCTTCTAGATCTAAATTTATGATGCTATAATATGATTCTTAGATTTCTGAAAAGTTTAATTATGCTAGTTGTATGTGTATAACCCATGTAAGCATCAAGATATCCTTATCCTATTGTATGATTCATCTCACTGATGAGTCAGGCCTGAGTTTAGCTAATATCTTTCAGAGTTTAGGAGTGATTCAGAGGGATCAAGAAAAATTTTGTAATGCCATTGATTTGAGCCCCAGTGCTTCCCCCCTCATTTATCAGTTGAGAATCATTGTTATCAGTCAGAAAGATATATTTACAATATGGTAAAATAAAAGCAGTTGGTACAATTCCTCCTTTTCCTGAAAAATTCTGTAATATACTCTCCCTACCAGTACATTCAAACTCTAGGGAACAGAGGGCTCAGACTTAAAAGAACATTATATCACAAAAAAAGTGACTCCCACAGCTTTTTTTAACTTGAAAAGTTCCTTTTTTCCTATTCATTGGGTACTTATGTTGTTTAAGATATCATCTCTTTGTTGGGCTCCTTGTAAAAAACATATGTTCCACATTGTTTTTTACTCCTGGTGATACACTTCCCAAGAGGTACACCATGTGAGATACTAATGAGAAGATGGAAAGTCCAACATCCTCTGGATTCCTTAATGCTTGACTCCTCTTCTGGTCAACTGGGGATAGAGGAATGAAACCCAGCCAAAGCTAAAGATTGTCTTCCTCCTCCTTCTCCATCCCTCCCTCTTCAAGGCATTTCCTCCTCAACAATATAAAAAATAAATAAATAATAAAAATTTTAAAAATCATATGCTTCAATTTCTGGAAAGCTTCCAAACTGATTATATAGGATTTAAGAAGATATCACAATTCCATAGCCAACTAGAATAGATCTTGTCTGGACCATTTTACTTCATTAAATGCCTATCAAAACCCACAGAATCAGGATTTCCTTCAAGGATTGTTATGAGAATCAATAAGATATTTAAAAAAGACTGCAGATTGTAAAGATTCTACATAAATGTTTGGAGTATGCATTTCAAATAAGTATCACAGGATGTCTATATAGATTGGTTAAGGTATTTGGTCAAATCTTTTGTGGATATTATAAAACCAATGAGCTACTTTAGCATCAATATTAGAGGCTCTAACAACACAGTGATGGAAGCCTCCAACCAAACCCCTAAGAAGAAATTTCTCTGGGGTGTCGGGAAAGGGAGGCTAGGACAGTATGAAACACTGACCAGATCTGGCCTTGACCTTTACCTGTCTTCTCCCTTTCGTGTCTCTCTACTACAGGACAATCTTGTGAATTTTGTAGGGTTTGGATTGTTTTTCATTGGAGTCCTTGTAGTATTCCTAAGACAACAGCATTCAGCAGAGGTAAAGACAAACTGAATTCAAATGAAGAAAGGCAGATTCAAGGCTTTCTACAAGTTTTCCCACAGAAAAGGTATACTATACATAAGGGGGTCATCATGAACACATGAATAGAAGGATTTTTAGGATCTGTGAGTTAGCCCTTTACCATATGTTACTCTCAACTTGAGACCATTTTCCTCTGTTTTCTGAATTGAATGTATTTCCTATCTGTATGGATGAGAAAGTGTGTCACAGACTTGGGGCATGGGGGGGAGGGAAAAAAGGGGGAAGAGTTATACCAACTATTCCACTATATTAAATGTTTTGTTAAAAGCTAATTAAATCTGGCTGGCTAATTCTTAATCCTATTGGAGAGGAGGAGCAACACACTTTGTACAATATTCTCTTCTAGAAGGATACTTATATGATGGGGACTTAATTATCATTTTGCTATTATTGTCATGTACTAAATTACAAAAACATATTGACTAGGACAGTTCTAAATGTTAAATTCATATCAAAACTCTGATGTGTGGATTTTTATATCATTTTTGCCCAAATGGTTGAAACAAGGTCTATAAGTTAACATATAAAAATTAAATAGCACCTTTTCTCCAAAGCTGCAGATGAGGGACAAAGCAGAGAGATGAAGAGCAACAATTTGTGTTCTTCGTAGCTACTGGCACTTTAATTGATTCAGACTAGGTCCATCCTGGAAAGAACTGCCTGTGGGAAGATTGATTAAAACAAGTATGTGAGTCAAACTGTAAAGCAGATATCCTAAGGCAGGATCAGAAAGAATAGAGAGTCAACTGTAGCATCTTTCCTTTAGAAGTTAAAGAAGAAATCCCAAGATAATAAGCATGCCTTTGTGGCTTTTTTTTTTTTCATTCTATAAGGAAGATTTCTCCTAAAATATTAATTAGATAAATATTTTTAGTAACTTATTATACAAATTAAATAATCATTATAGGCAGGCTCAGGAAGAATAGAGGATCAGCTGTAGCATCTTTCCTTTAAAGTTAAGGAAGTTAAGTTAAAGAAATGGGCAGCTAGATGGCAGTGGATACAGCACCAGACCTGAAGTCAGGAGGACCTCAGTTCAAATTTGGCCTCAGAAACTTAATGCTTCCTGGATGTGTGACTCTGGGCAAGTAACTTAACCTCAATTACCTCAAAAAAAAAAATTTAACCTCAGACAATACTTCCTGGCTCTGTGACTTTGAGCAAGTCACTTAATTCCAAGTGCCTCAGGGGAAAAAAAAAGTTATTCCAAGATAATAAATGTATCTATGTGGCTTTTTTTTTTCATTCTACAAGAAAATTTTTTTCTAAAATATTCATGAGATAAATAATCATTATCAGTTTTTCCTTTTTATAATTTTTTTTAAACTATCTGATATAGTTCATAGTGACTACATAAACTTATGGAGAAGTCTGTTTTCAAATCAACTTCAGTTATTTTGCAGTGTTTCTTTTAGCTTCTGTTGTCTGAGGAAGTTCTGGACCTCAAACTCTCAATTCAAATTATGTGTTGCAACAAAGTGAGGCATTTGCAAGTCATTGGACAATCAACAAAAAGTCTACTTTGCCCTAATTGCAGCAGAGACATGCAAAAAGGATACTATGAACTTAGCTGGACTTGGTCTCCCTTATCTCCATGTGGAAACCCAATTGATCATCAGGACAGGATATACTAAAGGACATGGTGATTCACAGATTGGGACGGTTATATCTCTCAGTGACCAGAAAGCTGCTTTAAGGAAGCCAGAACCAATCAGGTCCCAACAACAACTTTGTTTCCTTTTATGGAAAGCCAGTCTCTTTCAAAGGAGAGGAGAGATTTAAGCATACCCCAAATTGAAGGTAGGAGGAGGGAAACATTTTGATAATCAAAATAGATGATTATCTGAGCATCTAGAATTATTGGGTAATTTTAAATCTACAATTTGACATTTTAGTAAAATTAATATTTATGTATTCCCAATGTAGTATAAATCACCATCATTATGATCTACTAAATGCCGGGGTTTTTAGATGCAGTTTTTCCAGAAATTTTCCAGACTATGTAATAAAGCATTTGAGAGAAAGTATTTAAAATCCCAGTTCTCCTTTACAGTATTTGTATGCAAGGTACAGAGTGTATCTTTGCAGATACAAAGCTGCTATGATGAAAAAGAACTAAACAATATTAAAGAAAGTTGAGAAATAATGAAGTCAACAAGGATTCTCAAGTCACTTGAAAATAATGAGAGATCAGAATGTAAAACTAATGATAGGATTATTTAGCAACATGGAAATGAGCTTTGATGAGCAATAGATAAGAAGTTGTAATTATCTGTAAAGGACTGGAGAGGCTGATAGCATAGACTTCAAGTTGCCATAGTTAGCTTATTGTATTAGGTTCTGGACAAGTTTAGTTATTAAGTTTACCTATAAAACAGTTGTCCACATAGAGTTTATGATCCACTAGGAAAATGTGATATATACATAGATAACTAATGAAAAATACATTAAAGAAGTACAAAAAAGTGCCACATTAGCATGGTAGATACCTAGGAAAAGTAAATTTTATTATTAACAGAAAGCTTCATGGCTGAACTTAAATCTGTTTTGATCTTAGATAAAAGGAGCAGAATGAACAACATATACAAAGTCATAAAGGTAGGAAAGCCCAGGTTCAGGGGACACAATTATTACAGTTTGCCTTGATATAACTAAATATATTGTGAGTAGAACAGCATAAGGAGGAAAATATTAGGGGACATCAAATTGTAGCACTAAATTGCAAGGCTAAAGTGTCTTGGAAAAGTTGTGGGCCATATTGTTGATACTCCATAAACTGGTTCTAGTCAGCTAATTATACAAGGTAAAGGGAGGCTTTCTGATTGGCTTTAGGACTCAGAAAGGCCTATCAACATCTTTTGCCTCATCTCCCAAAGAACATAGAGGATTGGGGGGGAGGGGAGGGAAAAGGGAAGGAAGGGAGGAGGAAGAAAGGGGAAGGAAGAAGAGAAGAGAGGGAGGGAGAGTAAAGAGGGGGGAAGGAGAGAGTGAGAGAGAGAGAGAAAGAGAAAGAAGGAAAGAGGGAGAAAGAATGAGGTAGGAGAAAACATGGCTAGCTTGGCAATTATTCTTTTATTCAGTGTCCAGCAAGAAACCACAAAAGATTTCTTCCCTCTAAAATCATGTGGCCTAAGAAACAGGTCTTAAACCTTATCCTTCCTTTTTGTTGTTTTCCTTTTCAGATAAAAGGAGCGAAATTTCCAACTTTGGGATTTTCAAAAGATTGGAAAAATAAACAACAGGAATCCAAAAATTGGAGATTGGGACATAGCAACCTCAGTGTTGATACATAAATGAACAAAAAATGACCTTTAGCACTACTTTCTGGCCAGTAAGAGCTGAGACAAGGACTCTTCTGAAAGAGATATGAACAAATAAGAATTTAGTGAGAATAATGTTGTGGAGGAATGAACTAAATGGAGCCTGATCCCCCAGAGACTAAGGTAGTGTTAATCAGCTCAGAGGGAGGCTTCAATGAAAACCCTAGGTACAGTGTTTCAGGAAAATATGACAACTCAAGAAGATAAGTTGGCTTGAGGGCAACAGTAGTATAATAGAGAATATATATGCTCCTGAGTTGTAGGATAGTGGGAAAGGGGCTATGGGTGATGAGTGATACGAGAATGTCTGTAATTTTTTCTCATAATTTGAAATAAATGTCCCTTCATAATTGATATAAAGTAGTTAAATAGTTCTGGGGTTCTAATCATGGTGTCCATGACAATGAAAGCTTGGGTGAGGAAGAGGGCAGAAGGATAGGGAAGCAGAAAAACATTATTTTGTATATAAGTAGACAAAGTGGTAGGTGAAACATAGGCAAAAGGGGCTTTACCCAATAGGGGCAATGGCTTCATTCTTCAGTTATCAATGAAGACAGCCTCTCTAATCCCACAAAATTATACCCTGGAGCCCAAAGAGACAACTATAACAGTTTGTCTTTAAGAGATCTATGTATTATATTTGTACAAAAAGAAATATTCCAGTGGCTATATGAAGAATGAATTGGAAAGGGAAGAAAATAAATGTGAGAATATATATAAGATCAAGTTTGCAAGGTAGATAGGTTATAGATATAAAAAAGATTCCAAAAAAAGAGAGAGAGAATATTAGGTAGGAGAAAATACAGCGAGCTCATCATTAGAAAAGCTAAGTCTAGAAGAAAAAAAAAAAAAAGGTTTGGAATTAAGAACTGTTGGTATAGATTGGGGAGTCCTCTGTTACTTGATATTTGGAGCAATGGGAGTAGAAGACTATCAATATAAAAAAGGTAGAGAAGCAAGACTAGAGAGAAAAGAACAGAGATTAGAGAATATTAGAGGTAAGAATAGTATATTGTCTCTAAAACCAAAGGAGAAAAGTGTATTCAGAAAAGTTAACAGTATCAATTATTGCCTAGAGGTTAATAAAGATGAACATTTTTTGAAATAGCCATTAGATTTGGTGACTGATTTGGAGTATTTGAATGAATGAATGAAAAAGCATTGAATCACACAAATATAAAAAGACACACCCAAGGCTTCATTTCTAAAAAAAATAAAGTACTGTGTCAAATTTATAAGAATATAAGTCATTCCCCAATTGATAAATGGTCATATTTGAATCATCAATTTTCAGATAATGAAATTAAAGCCACTTATAGTCATATGAAAATGCAAATTAAAACAACTGAGGTACTACCTCATAGCTTTCAGAATAGTTAAGTAGGAAAAGATAACAAATGTTGGAGGGGATGTGGGAAAACTGGGACACTAATACATTGTTGGTAGAGTTGTGAAATGATCTAACCATTCTGAAGAGCAATTTGGAACTATGCCCAAAGGTCTATCAAATTGTATATAACCTTTGATCAGTCAGTGTCACTACTAGGTCTGTATCCCAAGGAAATCATAAAGGAGAGAAAAGGACCCACATGTTTAAAAATGTTTGTAGCAGCTCTTTTTATGGTCACAAAGAATTGGAAAATGAGTAAATGCCAATCAATTGGGGAATGGCTGAACAATTTATGTTATATGAAAGATGGAATATTACTGTTCTATAAAAAATGAACAAGCTGACTTTAGCAAGACCTGGGAAAATTTACATGAATTGATGCTAAGTGAAACAAGCAGAATCAGAAATGCATTGTACATAATAACAGCAAGAATGTGTGATGATCAAATATAAAAAACTTGGTTCTTCTTAGTGGTTCAATGATCCAAGGCAATCCCAATAAACTTTGAAGAGAAAATACCATCTGTATCCAGTAAGAGAACTATGGAGACTGAATATAAATCAACACAGGCTATATTCAACTTTTTTTTTCTTTCTCTTCTGTTTTTTCTCTTGTGGTTTTTCCCTTTTGTTCTGATTTTTCTCTCCTAGCATGATGCATAAATAAAAGTATATTTTAAAAACAATGTACATGTATAACCATAAAAAATCAAATAATAAAAGAAAAACAAACAAAAAAAAACATGTATACATGTCTAAAGTTATTTTGCTGTACAAAAAGAATCAGACTTTGAAATAGTGTACAATTAACCTGTGAAGAAAATAAAAAATGCTGGCAGACAAAAATAGAGGGATTGGGAATTCTATGTAGTGGTTCATAGTCATCTCTCAAGAGTTCTTTCCCTGGGTGTAGCTGGTTCAGTTCATTACTGCTCTATTGGAACTGATTTGATTCATCTCATTGTTGAAGATGGCCTCGTCCATCAGAATTAATCATCATATAGTATTGTTGTTGAAGTATATAATGATCTCCTGGTCCTACTCATTTCACTCAGCATCAGTTCATGTAAGTCTCTCCAGGCTTTTCTGAAATCATCTTGCTGGTCATTTCTTACAGAACAATAATATTCCATAATATTCATATATCACAATTTATTCAGACATTCTCCAATTGATGGGCATCCACTCAGTGTCCAGTTTCTGGCCATGGCAAAGAGGGTTGCCACAAACATTCTTGCACATACAGGTTCCTTTCCCTTCTTTAAAATCTCTTTGGGATATAAGCCTAGTAGTAACACTGCTGGATCAAAGGGTATGTCCAGTTTGATAACTTTTTGAGCAGAGTTCCAAATTGCTCTCCAAAACGACATTCTACCAACAATGTATCAGTGTCCCAGTTTTCCCATATCCTCTCCAACATTCCACATTATCTTTCCCTGTCATTCTAGCCAATCTGACAAGTGTGTAGTGGTATCTGAGAGTTGTCTTAATTTGCATTTCTCTGATTAATAATGATTTGGAGCATCTTTTCATATGGCTAGAAAAAGTTTCAATTTCTTCATCTGAGAATTGTCTGTTCATATCCTTTGACCATTTATCAATTGAGAATGGTTTGATTTCTTATACATTAGAGTCAATTCTCTATATATTTCAGAAATGAGGCCTTTATCAGAACCTTTGACTGTAAAATTTCCCAGTTTATTACTTCCCTTCTTTTTTTTTAAATTAATTTTATAATTATAATTTTTTTGACAGTACATCTACATGGGTAATTTTTTTTTTTTTACAACATTATCCCTTGTATTCACTTTTCCAAAATTTCCCCTCCTTCTCTCTACTCCCTCCCCTATATGACAGGCAATCCCATACATGTTAAATGTGTTACAGTATATCCCAGATACAATATATGTGTGTAAAGCTAAATTTCTTGTTGCACGGTAAGAATTGGATTTTGAAGGTGTAAGTAATCTGGGTAGAAAGACAATAGTGCAAACATTTTACACTCAATTCCTACTGTTCCTTCTCTGGGTGTAGCTGTTTCTGTCCATCATTGATCATCTGGAACTGAATTAGATCATCTTTATGTTGATGATATCCACTTCAATCAGAATATGTCTTCATACAGTATCGTTGTTGAAGTGTATAGTGATCTCCTGGTTCTGCTCATTTCACTCAGCATCAGTTCATGCAAGTCTCTCCAAGCCTCTCTGTATTCCTCCTGCTGCTCATTTCTTACAGAGCAATAATATTCCATAACATTCATATACCATAATTTACCGAACCATTCTCCAATTGATGGGCATCCATTCATTTTCCAGTTTCTAGCCACTACAAAAAGAGCTGTCACAAATATTTTGGCACATACAGGTGCCTTTCCCTTCTTTATTATTTCTTTGGTATATAAGCCCAGTAGTAGCACTGCTGGATCAAAGGGTATGCATAGTTTGATAACTTTTTGGGCATAGTTCCAAATTGCTCTCCAGAATGGCTGGATTCTTTCACAACTCCACCAACTATGCATCAGTGTCCCAGTTTTCCCACATCCCCTCCAATATTCATCATTATTTTTTCCTGTCATCTTAGCCAATCTGACAGGTGTGTAGTGGCATCTGAGAGTTGTCTTAATTTGCATTTCTCTGATTAATAATGACTTGGAGCATCTTTTCATATGGCTAGAAAAAAATTTCAATTTCTTCATCTGAGAATTGTCTGTTCATATCCTTTGACCATTTATCAATTGGAGAATGGTTTGATTTCTTATACATTAGAGTCAATTCTCTATATATTTTCGAAATGAGGCCTTTATCAGAACCTTTGACTGTAAAAATGTTTTTCCAGTTTATTGCTTCCCTTCTAATCTTATCTGCATTAGTTTTGTTTGTATAAAAACTTTTCAATTTGATATAATCGAAATTTTCTATTATGTGATCAATAATGATCTCTAGTTCTTCTTTGGTCATAAATTCCTTCCTCTTCCACAGATCTGAGAGGTAAACTATCCTATGTTCTTCTAATTTATTTATAATCTCATTCTTTATGCCTAGGTTATGAACCACTCTAAATCTATTTTTTAAGGAGTATTCTTCAGATAATTTGTTTTTCCTTTTCCAAACTCTCTTGCAAAGTTCTTATTTCCTTTCCCTATTTTTCTCCTCTCTTTTAAGATCCTTTTTGAATTCTTCAAAGAGAGCCTTGTGAAATGGGGACCAATTCATATCACCCTTTGGGGCTTCATCAGGAGATGATTTGCCTTTAGGATCCTCAGGATTTGAGGTCTGTTCTTTTCTTTTTCCATAAAAGCTATCTATGGTCAGAGTTCTTTTTGCTTTTTTGCTCATTTTTTTGAAGGTTAAGGTCTGTTCTTAGGGCAAAGGGGAGATTGTCCCAAGCTTCCTCTACAGGCTACAGCAACTTTACACTGCCCTGGGACAGTGCTGACTGACTTCCGGTGCTGGGTGGGAATGGTCAGGTCTCACATTATTCTGGGGATTCAAACGCTCAATATTTGCCTTTTGTATTTGCGTTGGATGTCTCATAGTTAATCTGATGGTCCACTGGCTTGTAACTAGGACAGAATAGCTAATACTGCTGTATTTTGATTAAGAACCTTCCATTAGATTCCCCAGCACCATCACACTGCCCTTGGCTCCCTGCACTGCACCTGCATTTAGCTGCCTCTTCCCTCCCCCTTCCCCCCCCCCCGCCCCCTGCTCCTACCCACCTACCTACCTGAATGAAATAGATAGACCTTTTCTGAAGTTCTTCCAAAATATCTTCTGCTGGAAATTTGTTACACTCCAAATATTTGTGAGTTCTGTCACTCGAAAGCCAGTTCAGAGACTTGATCTGTTGTTGATTTGAGAGAGCCCAGAAGGAGCTCCAATAAAGACCTGTCTATTCTCTGCCATCTTGGCTGCTCCCCCTATCTCCCTCCCTTCTTCCCTCAATTGTGATAGGTCTTTTTTGCCTCTTCATGTGAAATGATTTACCCCATTTTAATTTACTCTTTCCTTTTCTTCCATTACAATCCCTTTTCCAACCCCTAGTTTCTTTTTTTATATCGTCACATTAATATCAAATTATATTTACCCACAAAGAATAGTTCTCAAGAGTTAAACATATCATCTTCCCATGTAAGGATGTAAACTTTTTAACCTTTAAAAAATGTAGGCTTTTTTTCTTCCCTTTTTATGTTTTTTTTTTTTTTTGAATTCTGTATTTGAAGAACAAATTTTCTGTTCAGCTCTGGTTTTTTCATTAAAAATAAATTAAATTGGGGAATCTAGGTGGTGCAGTGGATAGAGCACCAACCCTTTAGTCAGGAGAACCTGAGTTAAAATCTGACCTCAGACACTTAACACTTCCTAGCTCTGTGACCCTGGGCAAGTCACTTAACCCCAATTGCTTTAGCAAAAATAGTTAAATGAAATTCCCCTATTTCAATGAAAGTCCATCTTTTTCCTTGAAAGATAATGCTTAAGGGACAGCTAATTGGTGCAGTGGATAGAGCACCAACCCTGAAGTCAGGAGGACATGAGTTCAAATCTGGCCTCAGACACAACACTTGCTAGCTGAATGACCCTAGGCAAATCACTTAACCCCAATTGCCTCAGCGAAAAAAAAATAAAGAAGAAAGATAATGCTTAGTTTTGCTAAATAGTTGATTCTTGACTATAGTCCAAGCTCCTTTGCACTCCAGAATATTATATTATAGGACCTTCAATACTTTAAAGTGGAAGCTGCTACACCCTGGGTAATCTTAATTGTTTCTTTCTGTCTGCTTGCATATTTCTCCTTGATTTGATTATTGTGAAATATAGCTATGATATTTCTTGGAGTTTTCATATTGAGGTCTCTTTCAGGGGGTGATCAGTGGATTATTTCAATGGCTATTTTACCCTTTAGTCCTAGGACATCAAGTCAGTTGTCCTTGATTTCTTGAAAGAAGTTATCCAGGGTCTTTTTTTTCATTATGGTTTTCAGGTAGTCCAATAATTCTTAGATTGTCTCTCCTTGATCTATTTTCCAGGTCAGTTGTTTTTCCTATGAGATATTTTACATTCTCTTCTATTTTTTCATTTTTTGTTTTTTTTTTTTTTGGTTTAGTTTGATTCTTATTGATGTCTTGTTGAGACATTCACTTCCATTTGTTCAATTCTAATTTTTAGTCAATTATTTTCTTCAGTTAGTTTTACCTACTTTTGCATTTGGCCAAGTGAACTTTTAAGTTAATTGTTTTGTTCATTGGATTTTTTTTCCCATTTCACCAATTCTATTTTTAAAGGAGTTGTTCTCTTTTTCCAATTCTGTTTTTCAAGGAATTTTCTTTTTCCATTTTTGCCAAATCTATCTTTTAAGGAGTTTTCTTCAGATAATTTGTTTTTCCTTTTTTAAATTCTCCTGTAAAACTCTCATTTCCTTTCCCCATTTTTCTTCTTTTAAGATTATTTTTGAATTCTTCCAAAAGAGCCTTCTGAGTTGGAGACAAACTCATATCACCCTTTAAAGGTTCCTCTATATGCTTTTTGCCCTTAGTGTCCTCAGTGTTTGAGGTCTGTTTTTCCCTGTTCTCCATAAAAGGTATCTGTGGTCAGAGCTCTTTTTGCTTTTTGCTGATTTTTAAAAATTGTTTTTAAAAAGAACACCTTACAATATTTATTCTAGATTCTTCAACATTCACATCTAATGAAACTGAAACATTTTTGTCACTATCATCACTGATCCCACAATTTCATTATCATTACTTCCACTACCACCATAATTATATTGCATTTTGTTGATTTTTTAAAGGTTGACAAAGAGGAAATTGTCCCAAGCTTTCTCTATAGGCAACAGTGGCTTCACACTGCCCTGGGACTAGTGCTTCTGGCTTCCTTCCTGCACTAGTTGGGTATGGCCAAGTCCCTCATTATGATGTGGTCCAGAAGCTCACTATTTGCCTTCTGTAATTGCCTTGAAGATCTCACAACTAGTCTGCTGATGCACTAGATTCTGAACTAGGACAAAGTAGCCAAGGCTGCTGTATTTTGGCTAAGAACTCCCAGTTAGATTCCTTTGGCCCTGGGTCTCTGCACTGTGCCTGCACTGGGCTACCTCCCCTCCTGCCCAATTGAGACAAACATTTCCTGAAGTTCTTCCAAAATATCTTTTGCTAGAAATTTGTTACACTCCAAATATTTGTGGGTCCTGTCACCCCAAAGCCTGTTTAGAGACTTGATCTGGTGTTGATCTGTGGGAAGACATCTTGGCTCCACCAAAAACATGTATTTTTAAAATATTGCTATATCCTATGCCTTCTCCCCACCCAATGATTGTTGTATAATTCTGGCGACTAACAGTGGTAGTTTCAGAAACAGGGAAGTCAGGTATTCTAGGGAGAAGTGAGTTTCATTTTGAATATGTTGTTTGAGATGAAGGAAAAACATCCAGGACAACAAATCTAGTAGGAAATAGAAATTTACTCCTATAACTAGAGAAAGTTGGGCCAAAATTGCAGATTATTTGGAAATACAGGTGTGAAGTTAATTTTATAGAGATAATAGCTTAAACCATGAGATGAGATCTCTTGTAAACTAAATTAAAATTAAAAATGCTAAAGGTAGAACTTTGGGGAACAATTATATTTAGAGCTTTGAAGGAAGAAAAGGAGTCAGAAAAGAAATAATAGAAATGATACAGGAAGTGAAAAATCAGAGTGGTCCAATGTTGTATGCATCAGAAGAAAGAATTCTAAAGATGGAGCATATCAGTATCAAATATAACAGATACACAAAAAAGGCATGAGAATAAAGATTAACTGCTGGATTTAAAGATTCTATTTCTTGACAGAATAGTTTTGGATCGTAAGCCATCTAGTCTAACTCCCTTATTTTTATAGATGAGAAAATTGAAGTCCATAGAGGTTGGATAACTTGTCCAATATCACAGACAGAAGGACAGAAACCATACAGTAAAGGATAGAGGAATAAGTAATGCAGAATTGGGACAGCAGCTGCAGACTAAATTTTCTTAGTAAATAAAGTAGGTGCAGTCATCAGCTTAAAGACAGAGGGGCAGGTAAGATTAAGGTTTTGAGGAGACAAGAAAAATTTGGAAAGAGATGCTTTGAGGTATTGAATAATGAACTCATAAGAATCAAAGAAATGCTAGGCCACAATAAGACTCTTAATGAGGCTACATAATATCAATCAAATGATCACTCAATAAGCATTTATGCAGCACTTACAGAATACCTAGCACTGTGTTAGACACTGGTGATTTAAGGGAAACAATAAAGTAATCCCCATCCTGGGGGAATTTATGGAGTTGTAATGAAGTTGCAATTTTCATATAATTAGCAGATTTCTTTGTGATAGCAAAGAACTGGAAATTTCAGGAAGGTCTGTCAATTGGGGAATGGCTGAACAAGTTGTAGTACATGATTGTGATGGAATATTACGCCACTGTAAGAAATGATGAGCTCAATAATTTTAGAAAAACATGGATAGATCTGCACAAAATAATGAAGAACAAAATGAGCAGACCCAAACAAATGTTAACATTAACAGCAATGTTGTTTTAAAAACAACTTGGAGCTATTATTCATTTTGACTATTATAAATACCAAAATTAATTAAAAAGAACTTGTGAAGGAAGATGCTATCTCCATTCAGGGAAAGAACTGATAAATAGAAAAATGTATAGAAGGATTTTACATATATATATGTTTGTGTGTGTGTATACATGTATATACATACATACATATTTATGTTTAATTTATGTGTAATAAAGTTATCTAACTTTGTTTTTTTCCCCACACACTCCATTTAAAAAAGAATAGTAAGTTGTATACAATAGATTTGTGGTTTCGTGTGTAATCTTTTCTTCTATTCTGTTATGCTTATTTTATTTCTTAAGTTCAGAATAAAAAATAAGGAAAAAAAATTAGTCTTTTCTTTAGCAGTGAATAGCAACAAGCAAGAGTGGAAAAGGAAAAGGAATACCTTAGGCTTCAAGATTGCAAAAACATGTATAGTGACCAATAAACTGAGCAAAAAATTCTAGACTAACAGTGATGGCATTATTTCTTAGGGAGTACAAAATTACAAAAGGAGAAGAGGAAGAAAAAAAAAAAAAGAACTAGGAGAATAGGATGGGGTCAAGGGATTGAAGTTTTAGGTATTTCATTAATTCAATAAGGCTAATAAATTATATCTATTAAACCAGGCATTTTCAATAATCTATTCAGTGTTCTTGTAAGTTCACTTAGGAACTGTAGCCCAATTTGATTGAGATTTATAGGTGTTATTGATTGATACAAAAGAGACAGCTACCTGAGTTGTCTGGTTTTAGCAAGGGCTAAAATTAAACTCTGAACACTCTGGAATTATGTCAGTGGTACTTAAGGTGAGGTTGGGAAATTTTTTAAGTAGAAGACAGAATAACAAAACAAATAATTTTTAATATCCAAAAGCAAGAGTACAAACTAATTTTTTCAATTAAAGAAACAAATTTTGGCTAAGAGTCAGGAGAAAGCATATGATTCCATATATTAATGAGTTATTTTTTTGTAGTAATTAAAGTAAGGTAAAGTCTTAGGTTTTACATATTAAGAGCTATGGAACACCAATCTCATCCATTTATGCTTTTCAAGTGCTTTTGCATGTAGTGATTCATAAGACTGTATCAAATAAGGAACCATTGCTTCAATTCTTAACAAAAAGGGGAAAAAATGGAGAAAGAAAGAATACATTGAAACAAAAAGCTAAGCTGCATAGACTAACTGTCACACATGTTCAATTGTAAAACTATGTAAAGGGCAAAAACAAACAACAAACCTGTGCATGGTGGGAATTTTTTTTTTTTTTTTTTTTAAAGAATAAATATGTTTCTCCAGAGGAAATTGCTCAAGAACATTCCTCCTTACATAACAATTGCCCCAGTAATACTATTCAGGTCAGTGTGTGTCAGGATTATCTGTTGCCTAAATGCCAACAACGTAAATGGAGGCTAACTGTATGTAGCATTTGTATGTTTTGTTGTAGCATTTACAAGTGACTTTTGAGAAGTACTTTGCGAATTCAATGTTAGTTTTGGGTCTTCTGGTCAGACTAAATCCCTTTTGTTTATTTCCAGATGCTAGTATGAATGATATGGTTTCAACAAAAATATCATTACATGGAATGTACACTCCTTCCCATTCTCTTTTCCCCAGTGCATTTTGTACAGCAAAAGAAAGTTCAGCTGATTTTTTTTCTGACTAATTTAACTGAAAAGCTGAACTTCATTCAGAGTAAGCTTCTCCAAGGATAAGCTTCTCCAAAGACCAGACGTCATGAAAAATATTATTTTTCAAGAAAATTATTTTGAATTTAGGAACTTTTTACTTTAGGTATTTAAGTAGACGGTAATCAATCTATTGTGCTTGCCTTATTCATGTCAGGCCCCTATCATATACCCTGAACTGCAGTAAAATAATTTCTTCTATAAATAAGGCATATCTTTCATCTAAAAGTTTGCCAAAATGTGTTAAGTGCTACATAATTTTGAGTTTTGTAGAGCCTTGCTGTTGGAGAAATTAACTTCCCTTCTCCAGTCTTGATTTCCCTATCTGTAAAAACAAAGAATAGAAGCTGGATGACCTTTCCAACTACAAATCACAGGCTTATCATCTTGAAGAGCTAAATTCAATTCCAGCCTCTCTCAACTTGCTGTGTGATACCTGCCTCAGCTTCTTTATCTGTAAAGTGGAATAGTAACACATACCTCCAGGATAGTGAGAAGGATCAAATGAAATATTTGTAAATTTTTCCAGAGTTTGGATATTTTGCAGAGTAGATTTTTCATGGCAGGCATGTGGCGTAGCAGATAAAGTGCTGGGTCTGGAATCAAGAAGACCCAGGTTCAATTATAGCTTCATACACTTATTAGCTGTGTGACCCTGAAGAAAATCTTTAACTCTGTTTACCTCAGTATCCTCATCTGTAAAATGAGCTGGAGAAATGACAAACTACATAGTATCGTTGCCAAGAAAAACCTCAAAAAGAGGTCAATAAAGAGTCAGACATGACTGACAAAAGACTAAGCCACCAAGATATTTAATAAGTGCTTTTCCCCTTTTCCTCTCTTCCTCTAAGATTCAATAAATTAATTAGCAAACCACTGAGTAATGACTAAGCAAAATTACCATCCCACCTTAATCTTGATTTTTTTATCTTGGCTTAAAAAAAAAAAAACAAAAAACTATTTCTGATTCTTAACATTACACTTAGATTTAATCATTTAACAAATTAAAAGTTCAGTTCTAGTTCTATATTTCTACAGTAGTCACTGTTCTTACTGCTAGTTGTGAACATTTACAGTCATGTGTCTTCAAAAACAGTGGAAAACAATAGCCAGGGGGCAGGTTGTGTGGTATGTGGACTTTGTTCCAGCTTAGTTCCTTGAGAGGCTATACATTCCTGCCTTAAGTGGTGTCTGAAGATTGGAGGGAAGGGAAGGGAGAACAGATTAAGGACACCAGAAAATTTTAAGAATTTCAAATACCAACACCATCTGTGGGTTTTTAACCAACTTTGTTTTTCAATTCATGAAACCATTACAATCATATCTTATTTAGATCTTACATATAATATCTAAGGCAGGCTGGTTCTAATAAAGAGCCCCATCCTTGGAATTCAGGTCTACCTGGGTTCTAATGCTACCTGTGACATACACTGATTCTTGACACCCTATTAACATCCCTGTGTCCAAAGTAATTTTAAAATTATAAATTTCAGCATAAATACAAATCTGCTTATGCTGAGCTGATAAAATCACAGCTCTCCTTAAAAAAAAAAAAATTCACAATTTGTTCTGTCAGACTTTAAGGGACCCAAACTTCCATTCTTCATGCATTCTATTCAGAAGTGATCTTTGTGTCACTTGAATTCAAGTGTCTAGGGGGAGTATTATTTCCAAAATGAGAAATGTCTCCTTTTTTTATATTTTTAAAATGGAAAATTCTCATGCCAAACATTTCTTTAGCACTTCATCCTCAAAATGCATTTTTTTGAGTAAATTAAACACTTTTCAACAAGAACTTCTAATGAAAATACTGCTAATACATACTAAGCTTCTATAATATTGGAAAGAAAGGGCCCATTAACAGGACAAAATTTGATTCTGAAATCCCTCATCAGCCTAAGAGAGAAAACAACATACTAAATACTGTAGTTAGTGGCTCAAAATTAGTGAAAATTCCTATTTAACTCTTTCAAGAAGCTGAAAAAAATAGATTTCCTATATGTATAGAAGAATAGAACATGTTTAACATCTATTGGATCACTTGCCGTCTAGGGAAGAGGTGGGGGCAGGGGAGAGGGAAAAATTTAGAACACAAGGTTTTTAGGGTGAAGGTTGAAAACTACATGTGTATATTTTGAAAATAAAAAGCTTTAATTAAAAAAAAGTAGATTCCCTAGATTGTGCAGGTGAAACTGAGCTTCCTTCTTTATAGCACAAAACAGTCAAGATTATACTAGATACTTCTTAGGGACTTAAGGTCAGCACAGTGAAAACAGTAAATTTGTTTTGCTTTATTTTTAAAGCTAGAGCATGATCCAGACTTCTAACAAAACATTAGAATTGCTTTTTAAACTGCTCCCCTTTTAGCGGTCCATCCTTCTAGATAAACTGAGAGGCAGCAGTAGCTGAAGTGGGAAGCACCTCAAAGTACAATGAAGCAATTTACTGTTAGTGGTTAAGCACTAACTGCTAAGCATCAGTACTAAGGATTACGTTTTAAAAACACTTAGTAGGACTTCACATTCCGGAGACCCGGCCTCCTCCAGCTGTTTTTCATAAGATAAGGAAGGTCAGCGGCCTGGGCCGCCCTGGGCCGTTTCTCCAGTAGGATCCACGCGTCCGAGATGGGAACCAACCAAATTCTTCGATGCTGGAATCTTTTTACGTCTGAGCCTGAACCATCATAAACAGCTGGTAAATGAGGATTGTGATTGAAGTAAGGAATAGAGATAAGAGTGGAGAGGGGAGAGGAAATACCCATTTCATATTTAAGTTTCCAGCAAACTTTAAAGTATCCTCCTGACTACTAGGAATAAAAGGCTCGTGGGCGTTGGAGTAACTAAAACATAGAGTTTTAAATGAAACACACTGGGAGCTCGTTTGTCCTCAAACCGTGCGTCTATAGCCAGCTCCTTCTATTTTCCCTCCGCCGGCCTCTTGCATGGCACGATCCCTCTCCAGGCTTCCTCCCCCGCAGGAGGAGGGGGGCAGGATGCTCTGGCTCAGCCACTTGCTATTCATCAACCGGTTCACACCGGCCGCTGCCGCGTCGTGACGTCCGGGAGGTGGTAGCAGCGCGGGGCGGACCTCTCTCCCCCGCAACCCTAACCTTAACTCCCCCCGCCTTTTCCCCGCAACCTCGTCTTCTCTTATCCCTTGTCCCCGGGCTGCGATTGGCGGCCCGGGGTTCGCACGTCGCGCGGTGTACATAAGGGAGGGCTTGTGACGCAAGGGCGGCTCAGCACGCGTATTGGTTGCCGCGGGTGCGGGTCTTGCTCGGCGACGCGCTCTCTCTGGAGCCGCTCACTGTATGGTAGAGTCCCAGTGCCCCCGCCGCCGCCGCTGCTGCCGCTGCTGCTGCCGCCGCCTCCACCGCCGCTGCCGCCGCCCCGCGACGACCACCGCCGCCCCCTGCGCTGCAGTCGCCACCACCACCGCCTGCTGCGCCGCCTCCGCCTCGGGACCGGCTGTATGATTAGGCCACAATCTTCAATGAGTAAACATATTCCTGTGAGTGTTCGCTGCGCGTCCCGGGCAAGTCCGAGTCGCTCGGTGTCGCCGCTGCCGCCACCTTTGTTTCGTTCCTCCCGCCGCGGGCTTGCCGGCTCAGGGAGTCGTTCGGGTCCGGGCGGCCGCCATGTGGCCGGGAGGGTGAGATCGGGATGTGGGAGAGAAACATAGCCGACCAGTCGTGCTGGGCTAAAGCCCGCCACGTCTCCTCTCCCCCGGGCGCTTCCGCTCCCGGCAGACGGTGGTTAGCAGCTGGGGAGACCGGTTTACGATCGCCGACCACCCGGGGCCCGAAGCGGTTGAGGGCCGAGCGGAGGGTCGTGTGGCCGGGCCCGGTCGGGGGGTGACGGCCGGCGGGGGCGGGTGGGTCGGGCCGCTCGGCACAAAAGCCGCTTTGTGACCGCCGCCTCCGCCCTTGTCCCTAGGGGCCGGCGCGCCCCGGCCGTCGGGGAGCCCCCAGCGGACCGTAGAGCTGCTTCCCGGGTCCCTCTTTGTTCCGGAGAGAAAGAAAGCGGCCCGACCGGCCCCGCCGCCCCCGGCCGTGTGAATGCTCCTCGGACGCCCGAGGCTCCTGGAGGCGGTGGGTGTCAGGCCCACGGAAGGGTGGCGTCCTCATCTCCCCGGCGCCCACCCGGGACCGGCGGGTGGGGAGGGGTGAGACGCACATGTCACCCTTGGCCCCGAATTAAAGAGGGCATTGAGAGGGAGAGAGGGCTGGCGGCAGGGCGCCGGGGACACCCGTTGGGCCGGCGGGAGGCGGGTAACGGTTTCCCCTGGGCCCGCCGCCTTACCCCCTCCCCCCGAGCTCCAGGGGCTGGCGCTCCAGGCGCCGGCCCGGCAAGGAATGGACCCTGGCCAGGTAGCCGCCCGGGCTGGGCCGGACCTGGGTGCCGGAGACAAAATGGCTCCGTTGCCTGCTGGAAAGGGCGATTAAAACCCGTGATTGCAGCCGATAGTTCTCAGTTTGAGGACTAGAGCTTTCCGAGATCTGGGGGTAATCCCGGAGTGTGGGTAACTCGGGGAGAGAACCACCCTACTCCTCCCCGGCCCAGCCACCAAGGCCGGGATTCCCGGTTCTGCCTCTCGAGTGGACCTCGGCGATGGAGGAGGCCCCAGTCACCCCCTCCTGCTGTTCTCCCCTGCCTGTCTCCACCTTGTAATTTGAGTTGTTCCGGATTTAACACCACACCTCCGGGCTCTGGATAATGGGAACAAGTCGAGACTTGTCTTTTCTCAGTGGGAGTTGGTCTGGAGAAGTCCAGAATTTGAGAACCGTGGAAAAGTGCCACCAGGGACTTACGTGACATGTGAAGCCAGGAAGCTCCCTGGGATTGAGAAATTTCTTGATATCTCCTATGCTCATCCCCATGTTTTATTGACCTTTGGAAAAGGGCATTTTTAATCGGGAATTACTTTAAATTGTTCCATACAGCCTCTGTCCTGTGTCATTAGTATTAGTCCAATATTTTGAATTTCTATTATATTTTGGTATATGACTGCCACCCTAAAGTTAGCTTCAAACTTAACAGAAAATGAGTGAATCCTGGTCCAAACTTTTTTTTGAAGTGTTGCTTGGCTTACTCTATAATACTCTACATAACATATTCCATAGTGAGGGAGAGGAGTGTCAACATGATCCTTAACCTTTTGCCTAGTCATAGCCTAGGTTTACATGATTATCCTTGTGGAGCCAGAGTCATCTAAAGGCTTATCTTGAAGAAGGAAATGGTGACCTCTAAAATAGGGTAAAATTGGAATGTAGAGTTGAGTGAGGACTTTATGAGGCTCAAGTTGCCTTTCCAGCTAATGATACAAATGATTTGAGTCCTAGACATTTTTTTTTTTTTAATGATTTGTTTAATGGAATACTCCAGTAAGCGGTTCTTTTCTCTCTAGATGAGGTTTTGGAAACAATTGTGTCGCTTGTATATACTAATGCAATAATCCCGGTACAAATGAATCTGTATAAAATGTTTTTTGTTTTTTCCATTTGTAATGGTGGTTAGACCGCTTCAGTAGTAGTTAAGAAAAACAAATGGCTAGCTTGACCAGTTGGACTGGTTGTCTTATCAAGACCAGTACTGACATTCTTGTTTCCCCTCACAAAACCATTGTGGGACTTTCCTTCTTATCTGGAAAACTAGATTTGGAATAGAATTTCTCATAGGATAATGTAGTGCTTCCTACCCCAAGGTTACCTAGACTTCTGAATTGTGTAGAGGGAATTGACAGTTTTCTCAGAATGTTTTGTAATTTTTTTACTCTTTTAAAAATGCATGCAGCATTATCACTGTTAGCATTAAGATACTGTTAGATATTACCATTTTTACAAAGGAAGAAGTGACTTTGTGGTGTAAATGTTAAGATTCAGTCCACTTTTTCTAGGCCACTTGCCTTGTAAAATATAAAATGGTCCTTTGGCTATTATTTCTGTACCTGCCCTGAAAGGCTCCGAGCCTCCATGTCTGTCCCTTCATTCATCCCTTACCCCCCCCCCCAACCACAAGATGGCTCCACTGAGAAGAGTTCGCTAGGTTTGCATTTTTTTGGTTTGTAGTGGTGTATTTCTGAATCTTTCCTTGCCTGAACAATCCCTTGACAGGGAAATTTGTACAAATATCTCTGAATAGAAATTACTTCTCACTTCTTCCCTCCTTTTGTTACTTTTCCAATGCTCATGTTCTGTCCTTCCTTCCATACTCTGAAATGTGGACACATGCCAGCTAAAGAAATTAAAAATATGTGCTTTATGTTGTATTGTGGTGCCAGATTTTTAAATTACTAGTTCATATAATTGCTGTAAACTTCCAGCATTTTTCTTAAGTCAATGGCTATTAGCTATTATGTGCAGATTAATAATTCAATATGCAATTTATTTTAACAGTGTTATTGATCAAGTAATAGTTGATCTTATTCTATATGTTAAATCCTGCTCAGCAACTTTGAGGGAACAAAACTAGTTTTTAAGATATTAAGAACTTAAATCAGTCATTATTTCATTTTTTTTTTTATCTTTCTCCCCTTTTCACCCCATTTATAAGTATTCTCACACTTGCAAGTCTTGGGATGAAAATAAATTATTTGGGGGTATTTTTAGAAATGTGCATGTTTGACAGCATTTTATAATGCACTCTGACATAGATTTGTGACCATAGTCTAGCCTTTTCAAACTTCATTTAACTGAACTTTGACTTACATAATTCTTGTCAGGCTTTTTTTTTTTTTTTTTAAATGACCTGCAAGTGCTTATAGTAAGTAACAAGCTCTCTCACTTAACCATATCAAATTTTAAAATTGCAAAACATTGCCATTATTATCTTTGAGTCTTCAGAAAATGAGATATTGTACTTTTTATTCTGTATGGTTTTTCCCAAATTCCTAAAATAATAAGTGTTTACCTCTAGTTAATTTGCAAGATTTGGATATAGTTTACTCAAGTCTGTTTGTTTTAAAACATTAATGCTATGGTTATCTCATCTAAAGTTAAAACATCTCAATGTAAAAAAGCTTATCATTTGATATACCCCCCCAGTACGATCCCACTCTATTAAATTTGTATGAATTTCAGTGTGAAAATTTTTTTTCTTGGGGAGTAGCTATCCAAATATTTTGACCCTGTCGTAAGGTTTTTCTAGATTATTAGTATTTTGTGTGTCGTGTAGGATATGAAGTTTATTCATCTTTTAGACAACTATGGATAGAGGCAAAGGCAAAATTTAAAGCTAACCATATCTATACTTCAGCCCAGTCAATTTTTGATGAAAAGAGTAAAACTTTATTTAAATCTAGCTATCTTTAGGAAGGTACTACTTAAGTAAAAATGAACCAGCTTTTTCCAAATTGGTAATACACTACTCATCTTTTTTACCCCAGAAAAGAAACCTTGCTCTTCTCCCCTTTGTCAGTGGGAAATTCTTTAAAAAAAAAAAAAAAAAAAAAACAACCAACCGAGCCTGACCTTAAGATTTTTAACTAAACCCCAATTTTTTTTTTTTTTTTAAACTATAGCCTCCCTGGAAAGAAAAGTTAGGCTGTTAGAGATTTGATTTATATCCCTAAGGTATCCAAGACAGGGGCTTTGATTAAAAAACCAAAATCACATTTGTAACACATTTTATTCTTATTGTGGTGGTGGTGGTGGTGGTTTTTTTATGGAATTGTAATGATTCTCACAGTCTACATTTAAATCTATAAACAGCTTTCCAAGTTTAGTTTTTGTGAATTTCCCATTTTATGCTTTAAATCAGAAAAGTCCGGGTACTAAACTTAAAGAATTTCATACTATTATATATTTCCATCTGATTTTTAATATTTTTTTGTGATTTCATTTAAATTGTTCTTTATTCTAACGTTATTATAGAATTAGCGATCAAGACTGATTTGCAGCAGCCTGTCTAGCCTTACATCCCCTTTCCCCACCCTTCTACTCCCCCATTTAAAAAATGAGAACTTAAAAAAAAAAATGAGAACTAAGGAGCAGTAGTCAAAGTGATTTGCCAAAGCTCATAGTATTCAGTAGCAGAATTTTCAGTGTTTTAAATCTCATCAGGGCTTGAGATGAAGAATGGGGTTGGATAGTCAATAATTTTCCCTTTTTAACAATGATTTCCTTATCTCTCTTATTCTACTTTACCTCAAACACAGGCTTTTAACAACCTTTATGAATTGATCACAAAATTTTATTTGATCTCACCACAAATCTGGTTAGAGCATCAGTAAAGTCCAGTTAGAAGGCTGTATTTCAGTCTGTACTAAGTTACTTGGCATGCATTATTAATTTTTAGTACAGTAAGTACATTGAGGCAGCCCTAGTTGGCAGTCAGCAGACCTGAATTCTGGTTTTGATTCTGTGGGTTTTTTTAAATCCCCAAAGCAAAGAAAATAGAGATTTTTATTTCAAAGCAAAATTATATTTTGTGTTGGTTGACACATCTGGTTCTTCTAGTTCGTGTTACAGCAGTCAGTACTATTCTGTAAACCCTGACTTGGGGTAATATCTTTGAATTTTCATCTCACTCACAAAAAATTATTAGCTTCATTTAAAAAATTTGGTCCCTAGGCATCCATTACATTTTTTTTTCCACGAAGCTAAAATAAGATTTTTGCTTCATTGACAATGTTAAAATGTAGGAATTGTTTTTTTTTTTAATTAAATACTAGAAATTATTCCTTCAGGCTAGGGACTTATCCAAATGGTATTGCCATATTCCCAACTAAGGAATACTCTTTAGTTATCAACTTGCACCTGTGGATATAGAACACTACATATTGTCACTGTTTTTCTTAATTGTTTCTATGAGGGATGGCATGGAGAATGGGTTATATTGAAAAAGTAGCCAATATAAAAGCAAAAATCAATTATAAATGCTTTTTTTTTTTTTAGGTGGGGGTTTTTGGTAGTAAAAGCTAAAAAATATTAATGCAATAATCCCTTAGATTGTCAGATGCTGTAAAAATTCGATTTTTTTTTCCACCCCCCATAATACTCTTATTTTTCAACTGAAATAACTGAAGTTTTTTCTTTTTTCCTCCTACAGCAGTTCTGTGGTGTTCTTGGTCACACATTTATGGAGTTTCTGAAGGGCAGTGGAGACTATTGCCAGGCACAGCACGACCTCTATGCAGACAAGTGAACTGTAGAAATTCATTACTACTCCACCAAGAAGCCCCCTTAAGAGCGGTTAACCTGGACACAAAGTGTTGAATTGAAATTGGCAGAGCATTTTACAAGAGTTCTGACCTGGATGGGGTAAACCTCAGTGCACTGCCTTTCTTTTGCCTCAGTATTACTGGATTGAAGAATTGCTGCTTCTTGTTAGGAGGTTCATTTCATTTCCCATTGCTCTCAACTTCATACTTAAAGCACTGAGAATTTCAAGTGGAGTATAGTGAAGGAGACTTCAGTTTCTTTACATCACTTCTGTATTCAAATTTTTAAATCCTTTCATAACCTTGAGTGTTTTTTTAACTAAATTGACATGGCTCGAATGAACCGCCCAGCTCCTGTGGAAATCACCTACAAGAACATGAGGTTCCTTATTACACACAATCCAACCAATGCAACCTTAAACAAATTTATAGAGGTAAGTATGGAAATGAATAATACTTTAATTGAATTGCTGTTTAACAGCAACAGGAGTGTTAGTTTAACAACTATAAATTTCAAGTGGAGGAGAAAACCATATACATGGTAATTATTCCCTCACCCTGTACTTTAGGAATTTTAGATGGAATACATTAGGGAAGAATACATTCCAGTTATATTAGTCTCAGAAATAAGGTTAAAATAAGAGCAAATTGGATTCTAACCCCTGAAATAGGAAAAGAAGCATACATGACTTGATTTTGGATCTAGAAGTTAAAATATACTGAGTTCTTAGTAGTCTTCATTGTTCAAAAGAAATTTTTACAATTCTAATGATTAAGTTAGTGACTCATTGGTACCTTAAGCTAAGAAATAGTATAGTTTTAGTAAGTTAAAAATGCTGACATCCAACTAGACTTCCTGTTTCTTTAGTTGGCTAAGGACAAGAATACTAAGCTGATAACAATAATCCAGTCCCATTTAGTCACCTTGTTACTAATGACTTTACTTTTCTTTGGAGGAAAAAATAAATATTACCCTTGCATTTCCCACTTCATGGCATACTGAAGGAAAATTCTAATAACATACTATATGTAAACCACCTTTTACAAGTAAGGAATACAGAAGCTACACAGTCCTCAAAATTAGTTTCATTAATCTACCAACTAAATATGCTGCTGAAATTTTTTTTTTTTTAACAAGCCTGTTTAGTGAAAAGGGTTACATATCTGAGTTTATAGCCCAATATTACACTTATATCTTAGTTTTTAGAATAAAGTCATACTTAAAAGTATTTGAGGGATCTTAAATATATTGAGCATTTTATGTATTTTTAAAAAAATTTTGAATGTTTAAATATAGGATTTGTTATAGAGGGATTAAGATTTCATGAAAAGGCCAACTACACATTAGATTGCTGATAGTTCTGAATGATCTATGGTAGTCCTGTGCATGTTTTGTTTTGTTTTGTTTTGTTTTGTTTGTTTTGTTTTTTAATTTCATTTTTAAATTTTAAAAAATTATTTCCCTCCTTTTATCTTTTCCTCATTTAAAAAAATAAATAAAAACAAAATGCATAATAAATGAGCACAATCCAAAATACCAAATTTCCACATTAAGCATGTCCCAAAAGGCATGTCTGATTTTGCAAGTTGAATTCGTGTGTGTGTGTGTGTTTTGCTTTCCTAAAGACAGTTATTTTTTAATTCAGAATTTTATTGAGAGGAAGAAACCAAATAAATTATTCCTACTCATATGAGTAGAAGGACTTTGTTTGAAAGTTTATATACCACAGTCTCTAAAATTTTACATCCATTCTTTCCTAGCATACTACAAAATTTAGAGTAGAAAATTGATTATAATTTTAATTACATTTTTAAAAATGTAAGTCCTATGAAGTACTTTTGTTCTCAAATCAGAGGTCATTATATAGATTGGAATTTACTTCAGTAGTTAGTTTACTAAGATTTGAGTTTAACTTCTGATTTTAATGTTTAGGGGTTTAATTTAATGGCCAGTTTGTTTTTCATTTACTTCAGTAGAAAGGACATGAAAAAGCATGCTTCTAAATGAACATTTTTATCAGCCCCAGTTCATTAAAAATTATTAAAAGTACAGGATGTTGGATCTGAGGTCTTAAAAGACAAAGGTGTACTCTTAATAAGAATATTTCAGTTCTTACAAATTCGTTAAAAGTGACTTGTTACTAGAATCAATCTCTGAAATATTTACTGCTTTAAAAAAGAAACTAGTTATCTTTTATTTTGTGTGGTGTTTTTTTGTTGTTTGTTTTTTAGTAAAAATGAGTAAATTCTTGATAGTGGAAAAATTGGAATAGAATACTTTTCTTTTCCAGTTTTAAATCTGATTCTGTAAATTTTTTTTACTTAAGCTCATTGAATAGTTATGTTCATTAGTTGTAATGAATCATTTATTAATGTAATATTTACTAATGTATATGATGACTGAATGTAGTTGTATTGGAAATAGTAAAATATTGCAAAATAAGATTTATTCGTTTATTTTAAGGAACTCAAGAAGTATGGAGTTACCACAATTGTAAGAGTATGTGAAGCTACTTATGACACAACCCTTGTGGAGAAAGAAGGCATCCAGGTTCTGGTAAGTGGTTTTACGTTTTTGTTATATTATTTCTTTAACAGATTTTATCCAAAAATATTTACCCATTTTTAACTATTTTTCTAAATGTAGTAAGGGCATTGAGGCATTAAACTAATTTTATATGACTATTTATAAAATTAATGTGGGGAAAATACGTTAGTGAAAAAACTTGTACCACTTGGATTGTGGATTTAAGAAAGAGAAGGTACATGGTCACAAAGACCTTAAACTTATTTATAATTTATTGATAGTAAAGCAAAGAATACAGTGAGGATTTGTGCCAATCTGTAATATAACTACCCAGTTCCCTTTTACCCTGATTCAAGATATGTTGCAGCACATATGCAGTGTTGGAGTTTACTTACCCTGTTTTATACCCTAACCTCAAAATGGCTAGGTTAGTCCATAGTCTATAAAACTAGAATTTCCTTTTGACATATACTCTGTAAGTACAGTATTCTAGATTGTCTAGAATAGTTATGATTTTTATTTGTGTTTTAGGATTGGCCTTTTGATGATGGAGCACCACCATCCAACCAGATTGTTGATGACTGGCTAAACCTAGTGAAAACTAAATATCGTGAGGAACCTGGTTGTTGCATTGCTGTTCACTGCGTTGCAGGTCTTGGGAGGTAAATAGGATTTACAAAAAATCTGTTGATTTGTTGCTAGGCTAAGGTCAAAAATTCTTTAATTAGAACTATTATTTGTCTATATTATGTTCATCATAGTTGGGTAAATCTATTTTAGTAAAATAATATATTTCAAAGCTTAACAACATAAATGTGGCTTGTTTTTTATTTGGTTTTATTTTTTTTAACCCTCACACTTTTGCCTTTTATGAGCCTATGATTTATTTGGTGATTAGTCCATCAGCAAACATTTTTCTAACTTAAGCAATATGCAATGAGTTTTATGACATGTTTGCAATTTTAATTTTATCCCTTATCTCAGCCTAACATAGATTGGTTTCTTTGGAATTTTAACATAAAAGCTTAATCACAAATTTACCAGGCACCTTTAAGTACCTACTGTTTTGTATGCCTCATTTTTATATTTAAAAGCAAATGTTTGCTAGGGGTTTACCTAAGAAAAGAATAACTAGTAGATTTCAAGTTGTGGTGATGTCAGGTTTGGTGGGGGGGGCAAGGTTTAATAACACCAAAATTTCCCTTGCTGTCTTTCTTAACCTCAGAGTGATCCCATCTTTCATAAAGGAAAAAAAAAAAAGGTAAAGCAAAACTGTTTAGTACAGACATAAGCAGTGTGTGCAATGTTCTATTATCTGTGAACCTCCTAAAAGGAGAAAGGGGTGTAGTTCACAACATCTACTTTTGTTTCCTCTCCCTGTTTCTGTAGTCATTGTTCATATTTTATTGGCCCTGCTATCTTCCCTTTGTATTAGTTCATTTAAATCTTCTGTGCTTTTTCCTCATACTTATTAATTTTTATAGCACAATAATATTACATTACATTTATACACCACAACAAACAATCATCTACTTGTTCTGTTCTTCGTTCAAAGTTCTATAATAAAATATTCTGATGTGTATAGGGACTTTATTATCAATGTAGGCCAAATTCTTTAAATAAATAACCATAATTATCAAATTTTATGGCAGTTAGATTTTCTAAATCTAGTCAATGACTCCATTTTTGATACAACTGAACTATAGAAAGTTTGTTGCAGGATGTGATACAATTATAATGGCAATCATCATGCCCTATTATTGTCTCATAGTAAGAGTTGTTAATCTTTTAATAGTACATTTTATACAATGATGATTTAACCCTCTACTATCACAGATACTTTTTCCTGATTTCTTCCTGCTCTATATAATGGCTCTAAGGACAGTGTGTTGTTTTATGTTGCAATTAGGATATTAAATGATTATGCCATCCACTTGACTTACTCCTTATCTTTTACTCTTTAGGTATCTCAATCACATGTATTCTTGAAACATTTACTTTCAATTAAGTGAAAAGATCTCTAACAGAAGAAAATAATCAAGGATGTGAGCCAATTACTCTCCTTTCAATTAATGTTCAAAACAGTTAATCTCACACTGGAAGAATGTCATTCAGTTGTGAAATACAAAATCTGATGGTGACTTGTATTTTAATTCAATTATACCTGCAATGGTCATCCAAGAATAGACATTAAAAATAAATTCTATCATCCCTTGGCACACTCTCCTAATCTTTTGTCATCCTTTCCTTTCAGAACAAGAATTAAAATAGTAACTATGGATTGGACTATAGCAGGTTTTGTTATTTGGGGCAGTTGATTTACTAAAACTTAATCTCTTACCAGAGCTCCAGTGCTCGTTGCCCTTGCACTAATTGAAGGAGGAATGAAGTATGAAGATGCAGTGCAATTCATAAGACAGTAAGTATTTTTTAAGAGAAAGCTATTCTGACAGACTAAACTCACTTATGTGCAAGTCTTCCCAGATATTTTATCTTATGTGATAGCAAAGAGCAAGTGTTATATAAATTATAACTTGTCAAGAACAAAATGAGTAAAGGCAGGGACAGAGAGCCACAAACTTTTATTAAGCATCTCCTATTTCTCAGTCGCTATTCTAATTGCTGGGGATACAAAGACAAAAAAACAGCCTTCGTTCTCAAGAAGCTCATAGTCTTAAAGAGGAAGAGAACTTGCAAACATTTATATATATAAGATACAGTATACATTGGAGATGATCTCAGAAAAGGGCTAAGATTGAGGAGAACTGGGGAAGACTTCTTGCTGATGATGGTACTTGGTATTTCAGCGAGACATTTTTATGTAAGATTAACCTGGCATTATATGTGAAGGGAAAATTGGAGGGGAAGCATATATATTCGCATTCTTGTCAAGAATTAATGAGAGGAGTATCTGAGGTGTTTAAGGAATAAAATAGAATGAACGCAAGTAGAATTTATTGTCACAAATTGGACATGGATTACACTTAAAGACAACAAATGAAGTTGTAGATCTTATTTTTTACATGTTCAATTTGTGATGTCAAAAGCAAATCTAAATAGAACTAGCAGAAATTTTAATTTCTTAGTACAAGTCATAGCGTATAGTGTTATAAAGTTACATATAATTGTAATTTTATACATTGAGACATTTTACTTTGGATTCTAGAATCTTCTGTTTTTTTATTCTTTAAAAATGGAAAGAGATTTTTTTCTATAAAATCCCAATCTCCTGGTAAGTGGGAGTTGAACTTTCAGTTCCAAGCTACTAGATGACTCCTTTAACTAGTGGGGAAAGCTGGTTTTTTTATTAGAAACTCTTCATAGCTCTCCCATTTCTTGGTGCCAACTGGGTCCTTCTCAGTCATCATCTGTTTTCTTTGCATCCATAGGCATTCTTGGCATTGATCTACTTGTTTCACTGCTATACATGTTTCCATTTGACTTTTTTCCTTTCCCGGCCCATTGTGGAAGAGGATGAAATCTTTCATTTAGCCCTCTCTAAGATTTAGGAAGAGTTTTGTTTGTTTTATTGCCCCTTAACAAGAAAAGAGATTGTCTAGTAAGAAAATTTGAATTTTGATGTCCTCATTCTGTCCTTTTCCACCTGCCATATATTCATCTTGTCCCCACCACCCCAATTTAAAATAAACTTGATGGGGTGTCTTTTTTTTTTTTTTTTTTTTTAATAAATTTTTAACATTTAATAAGAAAATCACATTTGCATAATCCCTATATTTCATGGATTAAAAAGTAGCCAGTGGTCTGCATGGGGGGGGGATAAGAATCTAAATTGGAGTCACTCTTGACAAAACTTATGCTTATGATCTGAAAAACTAAGGTGCAGAGGATTTTCAAGGGATTTTATTACTATTATTATTATTATTCTTGTTGTTGTTATTATCCTATAATACCACCATCTCACCAGTCCTTCACTAAAGATGATCCTGTTGGGTAAAAGGAGAATTAGGCATTAGTTAAGAGTTCTTGGCAACACTAGGGATAGAAGAAAACACCTGTATCCAGCAGCCTATCCTAATGGTTATGTATATGTAAGTGCTCCATGAAGAGTCTAGTTCTTTGCAGTCTTGATAGCCAGTCTCTAGGAAGAAAAAAATATTAAGTTGAATCCATTTAAAATAAGTAAAAAAAAAAAATTAAGTGATTGTTTAGAAGGAACCAATGAGTTCAGCAAGAATTGTAGATAATTCTTCCCTGAACTTTTAGTGGCCATTTCTAATGCATTATTAGATTATGAATTTGGGGTGTCTCGTAGGAGGACACTGTACTGAATGAAATGAGATGTACAATAGGCAAATGTTAGAGAACTTTATTGTTGTTGTTTTTTATAGAAAACGTCGTGGAGCCTTTAACAGCAAGCAACTTCTTTACTTGGAGAAGTATCGTCCTAAAATGCGGCTGCGCTTCAAAGACTCAAATGGTCACAGAAACACCTGTTGCATTCAGTAAAGCTGAGCTGCCTATATTATTGCCTTGGAAGCAGAAATTGGAGACAGGACCTGGGGCAAATTACATACATAACTAGCCAACATATAGGCTTGATGAATAAGTCTAATGAAGCTTCCATAGGAGTATTTTAAAGCAATTTTATAGGTTACAAGCTTGGCAGAAATGCAGCTTCTGTCTTTGGGTTACTAACAACCTGTTCGGACACTTAGTAAAAGATTCTTGCTGTTCAGCCTTTGGAACTTCTTGTTTATCATTTGTATCAATTGAACTTTTCCTGAAATCATGCAGTATTGAGTTACAAATCTTATTCAAATCTATTTCCCAATACCAGAGTCTTATCAGCAAATATGAAATTTAAAGAGATTAGGTGCCAAAATACCCAGCACAATGCTTACATATTTTCAATATCATACAGAGTTAAACATTCTGGGAACTACAGACAGTAACCTGAACACTTTGTGGTTCATATTCCTTCAGTCATTTCAATATTGAAGATAGGGCCTATATGGTAATTGCCTGCTCACTGTATGTTTACATCTCCCACAGTCGCACTAGAATATCAGGGTTTGCACAACCATTCATTTTTTTGGATTTTACTAAGTCTTATGGTGATACTTTAATGTCTTTCTGTAAACCTTTGTCTCATTTTTGTGCTGTTATCAAGACCTGCATTTTGAAAAGAAAAAAAAATCATAATCCTCTGGTTGAAAATCCATGTAAAAATCTACACATTGTACAGAAGCACACAAAGTCTTTACTGTCTCCAGACAATAAGCCTTACAGTTAATTTAATGTTCGCACTAATGGGGTGCAACTTGACAGGGAGGGCCTGAAAAGGATGGGAGGGGGCTATTAAATATTTCTAGTAAAATGTTGCCTTTGTCTTGTGCAGGAAGTATAGAATATGCCCTTTACTTTAGTAAATATTTTTTAAAAGGTAGAGATGCTTTGTTATTGTAGCTAAAGCAATTCTTAATCATAAAATTTCTGAAAATCTTGTAATTTCTTTTACTGTACCTATTGAAAGTTGTTTACCAACTATTGCTTTTGTTGAAAGTGATTTTTTTCCCCCCTTTTTCCCCATTCTCTCCCCCCTCCCCTGGGGAAAAAAAATTGGGTTCCTGCTATATGAATTGAGCAGACCTCTAATATTTTGTATGCCTTTTGAGCTTGTGTAACTTAATATTTGGATACTTGATAATTTGTTTTATTATGTAATTGATAAAATGGTGATGTGTATTAATGTTAGTTCAACCATATATTTATACTGTCTTGGGAATGTGTGGTTATAGTTCTGTGGGAGAAATAATTTTCCAGTGTTCACCAGCTTGTAAAATCTAGTGCGAGAGCTTAAACATCTAAATAAATAAGTACTGAAATGCACTTATCACTACTGAGATTGTTTTGTATAATTTAATAACAACTTTCATTTATTATAAAGTGTCTTTACTTGAAGTACTAAATATTATCCTTTCTTTTATAAGTAGAAAGTAAATACTAATCTCACTTGTAAATAGACCTGAAGGAGAGAGTGAGAGTTGTTACTGATCTGAAAACATTTGCAGGATAACATTCATTTACTTAAGAACTATAATAAATACACCAAATTAACTGGGCATATATACCACATTTGATTAGAGTATAATATCCTAGAATATGATTTAAAAATTTTTAAAGCCAATCCTTGGGATATCTTGCTGCGTACATTATAACATATTTCCTACTTAAAACAAAAACTAAGGGAAAATATTGCTTATACATGTTATTGAAAAACACTTAAGGAAAAGGCTAGTACATTTCCCCATATCTTCACTTTCATAACACACTGCATTCTATAATCATAACTATTAAATATTTGGTTTCTGTGATTAAACAAGTTTGGTGTTTTTCCTGAATAAAAACAAAACTATTCTCTCTATAGTGCCGACTGCGATCATAATGGAATTGATCTGTCTCAGTATAATGCCCAAATTTGTGGTCAAGAAATGAAAAAAAATGTCTCAACTATATTTCTGTTTTTCACATATTGCAGATGAAACATGCTATTAATAATAATTCTATTAAAATGGTGTGAGTTAAGAAATTTTTTACCATAGAAGTATCATAAAGCCTGAAACACTTAATTCTTCACCCTGGATTTTTTAAGACCTAACCAGAATCCAAGTTCAAGGAAATCACATCAAGCTAAAATTTACTGTTACAACACCTTGTGAAATGGATCCCAACTTTAAATCCTTTCATGGATTATATGTTTCTAAAATAATCACTTTTATTGTGCTTTTGTTCATAAGTTTTCCCTATCTGCAAATCATTATTTAACATTTTTGTTTTCTCCATATACATGTAAAATATTTTTTAAAAATAATTTTAAAAACTTTTTTTGAGTTCCAGATTTTCCCTTCCTCTTCACCCTCATTAAAAAGGCACATTACATAAAACATTTCCATAAAAGTCAAGTGTGAAAAGAAACATGTCCCTCTCATTTCCCCCCCAAAAAAATTTACCTTCAAAATAAGTTTTTAAAATAGGTTTAATCTGTATTCAGACACAATCAGTTCTACTTTTTCTGGGCTAGGTATGGATAGCATTTTTCATCAAATCCTTCAGAATAATCATGGATCATTATATTGCTGAAAATAGCAAATGATCATCCCATAACATTGCTACTATTTTGTACACAGTACATTTCACTTTGGGGTTTTTCTGAGAGCATCTTGTTCATTTTCCAAAGAACAACAATATTCCATCAAATCACATACCCATATTGAATATAGTGTATGTTAATTCCTCTTTGAGCGAATTCTAATGGGAGTAAGGTTCCCTCACTACTCTTCCCTTTCTTTCCACTGGAAAAGCTTTTTCTTTTTTAGCAGATAATTTACTCCATTTTACCTCTCCCTTTCTCATTTTTCCAGTGCATTCCTCATCCCTTAATTTTATTATTTTTTTTTAGGTATATTACCCCTTCATATTCAACTCAGATCTGTGCCTTCTATGTATACTCCCAATTGTCTTAATTTTTTTTATAAGTTACAAGTATCAACTTCCCCTGTAGAAATGTAAACAGATAGACCTTATAAGTCCCTTATGCCCTTTTCCTGATTAACTCTTTATTCTTCTTAATCCTATATTTGAAAGTCAAGGTTTCTATTCAGTTCTGGTCTTTTTTTAATCATGAATGCTTGAAAGTCCTGTCTTTCGTTGAATGATCACCTTTTTTTCTGAGGGATAATACTTTTTCTGGGTAGGTGATTCTTGACTATAATCCTAGCTCCACTCCATATATCCCAAGCCCCCTCTAATCTTTTAATGTAGAAGCTGCTATAAATTTTATGTTAATCCTGACTTCGACTCCCTTATACTTGAATTGTTTCTTTCTGAATGTTTGAAATATTTTCTTCTTGACCTGGGAGTTCCAGAATTTAGCTGGGAGTTTTCATTTTGGCGTCACTTTTCAGGAGATGATTGGTGGATTCTTTCGATTTCCATTTTACTCTCTGGTACTAAAATGTCAGGACAGTTTTCCTTGATAATTCTTGAAAAATGATGTCTATGCCTTTTTTGATCATGACTTTTTCAGGTAGACCAATTTTTAAATTATTCTCCTAGGAGCAGCTGGGTGGGCTCAGTGGATAGAGCCCTGAAGTCAGGAGAATCTGAGTTCAAATCAAATTCCTAGCTATGTGGCCCTGGGCAAGTAACTAAATCCCAACTGCCTGGGGGAAGGGTCTGTTTCTTCTAGGTCTGTTTTCCAGGTCATTTTTTTTTTTCCCAATGAAATATGTCAGTTTTCTATCTTTTCATTCTTTGGATTTTGTTTTACTGTTTCTTGGTTTCTCATAAAGTCATTATAATTAGCTTCCTTTTGCTCAATTCTAATTTTCAAGGAATTATTTTCCTTAGTAACCTTTTGAATCTCTTTTATCATTTGGCCAGGTTTGCTTTAAGGCATTCTCATTAGCATTCTATATTTTTGCATTACTTTCAGTTCTCCAAATTTTTCCATTATCTAATTTTCAAAATGCTCTTTGAGTTTACCTGTGACCTGAGACCAATTCTTAATTTTTTTCTTGGAGGCTTTGGACATAGCTTTGATTTTGTTGTCTTCTTCTGAGTATGTTTTTTGATCTTTATTTTCTCCATAGTAACTTTCTATGGTCAGAATCTTTTTCTGTTATTTACTAATTTTCCTAGCCTATTTCTTAGCTTTTAATTCTCTGCACTGGTATCATGTGCTAAACTACTATCCTATTGCTACAGACTTTTTCTGCTGACCTAAGTTGTCTTCAGCTAGGAAATTGTTCATTTTTTTGTGTGTTATGATGCTCTAAAATTTGTTTAGAGTCAAAAATTTGGAGGGGCTTGGGGGGGAGAGCTTGATGAGTCCCTACCTTTATTCCACTGTCTTGGCTTTGCCTCTGTCCCTCTACAAGTCTTACCCCTACATTGCCCTCTACTACCAATTACAATTATTATCTCCCACCTTCATTTGCCTGGATGTAATCTATCCTAACTACGCTCCGTGATGAGAAGGAACTAGAATATATTGTCGTCATGATTTTGCATAGTTAAATAATTTTATTGAATGTCTTAAGTTCTGAGATTGTAAACCTCGTCCTTCCCTACTTTCCACCAGATTTGAGGGACAGGCAAAATTAAGAAACTGATAATTTGCTTTCTTGCATCCTTACATGTTATCTTTTGTATTCTCCCTACATCCTGGTACTCCTTTTAAATCAAGCATTCAGTTTCCTCATGATAGTATCTCCTTACCAAAATTGTCCTTAACTCTAAAATGTTCCAAGAATAAAAACTTTTCCTCCTAATCAAAACCCCATTCTTTCAGTATGCTATCTTAGATACCAAGGGAAAACAAATTCTCAGTCTTGGTTAATTCAAACATATTAATTGTCATGTTTTAGAATAGCACAGTTAAAAAATGTTTATGTGGAAAAGGAGAATATGAAAGTGAGCAACTAAATGGGCTTCTCATTTTCTCTGGCAGACTACACCTGGACCCAGCCAGCTCCTCTTTGGTAGTCTACGTTACACAGCACTTCCATTTTTTTCTACTTCTGAAGTAGATTTTCTAAAAGTTCTAGGTTTGTATGCCACCCAAATTCCCCCAAGAATTGGGAAAGTAAATGTGTGTAGGCATATCTAATAATTGTATTTTTTTAATATTTTCATAGATTTAATTGTATTCTCACAACAACCCAATGAAACATATAGGAAATTTTAGTTTTTCACTGTTACAGATAACAGACTCAGAAGTTAAATCTTGTTTAAGACTATATAGCGTGCAGTCCCACATGATGTAACAGATCATTCTCATTCCTCCTGTGGAAGAACATTTTTCTCAGGGCTGAGAACTTCGAGAGTCACTATTTTCTGATTCCTAATCAATACTATTTTTAAATTTGGGAATTTCCTATATTTCAATTGATTTATACTAAACTAATATGGATTGTACTCCCTACCATCATAAACATTAAATCTTATTTGTATAATCATTTATTACCTATGTATCTCCTATATTGAGCAATTTATTTTACAAAATTGAGAGAAAAGTCATATGTGTATGTTATATGTGTGTATTATCCAGCAAAACTTTCTCAATGATATCTAAAACTAATATAATAAAAATTACATTCAATGAGGCCTGTTAAGAAATATTTGAGAAACATTTGGAGACTAAACTTAGTTCTAAAGAAGTAGAAGCTCAGTTATAGAAAAAATTTAAAAATTAACCAAAGAAGATAACAATGAGACAATCAACAACAGGGCATACCATGGGTTGCAGCTAACGTAATCTTTAGGAGATTTTTTCTATCTATACACTTATCAACAAAAGAAAGAAAAAACAAATGAAACAAACAACAATCCATTCTCCCAATTAAGCAATGAAATAGAAATTCTAAAAATTAAAAGAGATTAAATTGGAAACAAAAAGATAATAAAAGTAGAAGCTTTAAAATAGTTATGTAGTTAGCTAACTTTTTAACTGTAGTTAACTAATTGTAAAACTGTAGTTTTAACTGTAGTTAGCTAATTTGTTATGGGAAAATCAAATATCAAAAATGAAAATAGTAATTAGAAATGAAATCAAATTATTTTGTTCCATCCTAACAAAACTGATAGAGGAAATGAATGAGTGAATACTTATTAAAAATATAATTCTCAGATTAACAAAAGAAAACCTATACCAATTCAAAAATAAAAGACATTAACTTATAAATGAGCTCTCAAAAACCTCCAGGACTAGATAGATACACAAATGAATTCTAACACATTTAAAGAACATTTTCAAAATTATATAAACTTTTCAAAAATGTATTTCTATGATATAAATATGATCTTGATAGCTAAACCAGTAAGAGAAAAAGAAATCTATTGACCATAATGAACAATTCTTTTCAAAATTTAAAATGTGAACAAAATAGGCTATAGCAATATAACACAAACGTTACAAAGTATTATCAGGTTGGATTTCTATAAGTGGAAAACCACTTGATTACATAATTATACTGAAAAGGCTTTTGATAAAATCCAAAACTTGTTTCTCTTGACAAAAAAAGAAAGAAAACATAACAAAAAACCCCCAAAAAACCTTCTTAAATATTGTAAACAATATCTAAAACCAAGAGTAAGCATATCTAATAGGAAAAAGAAAGCTTTCCAATAGCAATCAGAGGCAAGTCAAGAATGTTTGTCACAGCTATTCAATGCTAGAAATGCTAGCTATAGCAAGACATTGAAAAATTGGCATTAGAAAATTACTTTTTTGCAGATATGATGTTTTATTTGGAAAAAAATTTAGTGTCAATTAAAAATTGAAACATTCAACAAAATTTGCAGAATATAAAATTAATTTACACAAACCATTGATATTCCAGCACATTATCAGCAAAACCCAGCAGGAAAGGGATAGAAGGAGATTACAGTCAACAACAGAATGTATATAATCTTTGGGATCTTATTTACTAAGACATACCCAACTGCTATATGAATCCAACTACAAAGGAGTTTGGCAAAAATAAAGACAAAAATAAAGAAATGTTCATTGTTCATGTAAGAATTCAATATAATAAAAATGGATATAAATTAACATCCCTATTCACTGTCATGGCAAACTAATAAAGGATTATTTTGTAGGACTATAAAACATTGAGTTTTTCTCTTCCTTAGTTTAAACTAGCTACAGCTCTTTTTTTTTTTTTTTTTTTTCTTTAATTTTTCTTTTTTTTTTTTGGATGGTGATGGTTGTTTTGGTATCAGTGTAATCCAGTTTGATTTTACAACATGTTTACTGATTGTTCACTGTTCCAAAGCACAGTTTTAGGGTAAGGAATAGTCAAATAAATCTGTAGTCTCATCAGTTTTGAAGTTCCCTTCAAGAATGGAACCCATCCATGCTTGCCCATTCTGTGTGGTTATTTTCCAGACTTTTCCATAAGTTCACCATAGAAGAGAATACTCAACTTGCTGAAGACTATTTCTGCTGACATCCCAAAGGTACCAGTAGAGCACTCTTGTCTACCTATCATTCCTTACTCTTGCCATGTGAGTTCTTGTCCTATCATGAAATTCCTTGATATCTTTCACTTTCTTCTGTTGTTCTTAGTTATTTAATACTTATGTACTGCTACCTATTCACATTCATTTTATGCTTCTCCCCTTTGATCTTTACTTTTAGTTCTTTGAAGACAATTGTATTTCAGGACTCACCGCCATATATCAAGACCAGTAAAATAATTAGTTTTGGGAAAAAATGGGCTGTTGCTTTCATGTGAAGCATGGAGTCAGCAAAAGATCTTGGCAGTTCTGCCTGAAGATAATTCCACCTCTTCCCTTCCCCTTATCTCCAACCCCACCATTCAATTCTGTTCCCATATTAATGTCTGTCTATATTAACTGTCCCAGATTTGTAAAGTATTGCACCTTTTTTAGAGTCTTCAATTGCAATTTTGGCAAAACATTTTTCATCCATTTGATATTTCTTATGTGAATGATCATGTGAATATTACAGATTTCTTCCCAGAATTTCCTTTGAACTCTTTGACTTGATGCAGGAAACATAATATACTATCCACAGAGAAGCTTTGAACTCTCCTCTGGATTTCTTCCACCAGAGTGCCAGACACTTTTGGTGAGCATATATCTCTCTGTTTTATGCTTTGCATGTTTATTATCAGAGCATCATTGAACAGGGTTATTTATGTTATTACATCTTCCAAGGAATCTTAAAGGTATGGATGGAGGGGAGGGGATAGCTTATTATAAAAGAATCTACAAGGTAGGTTTTTGTTCAAGGTTTATTTTTTTTTTCATAGTCAACAAATAAATACATTGGGAACCCTGGATTTACTATATTTTAGTTAATTCTGAAATAAGATGTAATTCATTAAATACTTATTGGTAAAACTTTCTTGTTCCTTCTAATATTTTTATCAAGAGTGCCCTCAATTTGAATATTGGTAAAGTTTTGATTTAGGAAGAGTAAGCATATATGTCAGTAAGTAATCATATTTATTGATATTAAGAAGGTCTAAAGTCTTCCTTCTCCTCACCATTGGTATCTTCACATACCTTGTATATCCATCTCTTAGCACTCAGCACTGAGTATGTTGCATCCATAATAGATTTCTGTATACCACTGGCCCATTCTACATGCTTTTCTTATTTTTCCCCCCTGAGGCAATTAGGGTTAAGTGACTTGCCCAGAGTCACACAGCCGTTAAGTGTCTTTTGAACTCAGGTCTTCCTGACTTCAGGGCTTGTGCTCTATCCACTGCACTAACTAGCTACTCTTTTTTGTTTTTTTAATGTCATTTCTATCTTTTGTTTAATTATTTCTAAGACTATAGTGTTAGAAGGCCCATGTGTAATGATTTCACTGCCCTTAATAAAAAAAACACTTTTATTATAACAATTTTTGAAAATTTTTCCTACCTTTTTTCTATATTTAGTAATTCTTCTATTTGTATCCTTAAATTTTCCCTTGATGACTTTGCTCAAATAGATTTTTTTAAAGTTTTATTTAAGCTTTTTCCCTCCACTACTATATTACTCTCCTCTATAATATGAAGCCACTCATAATTGTCTATCTTCATCTTATTGATAAGTTTATACTTTAAGTCAATATTGCTCTTATAAATAATCTTTCTTTTTTTTTCTTTTTTGCTCAGGCAATTGGAGTTGGGTCATACAGTTAGACAGTGTTAAGTGTCAGAAGCCAGATTTGAACTTGGGTCCTCCTGACTTCAGGTCTGGTCCTATCCACTGCACCACCTAACTGCCCCACAAATAATCTCTTCACTTAACAATTATGTTAAATGTTTGTTAACCAAGATGCTCTTTGGGCTTCTTTGATATTGTTTTAACAATTAATTTATCTTCTGGATAAAATTAATAAAGTCTAAGGGTTAGGAATACAAAGAATTTTTAAAATTATATTTTCCCTCAAGCAACTTACGATTTAGTTTTGTATAAAATGTAACATGAGAAGCAGTATGGTTTAGTGCATAGAAGGCAAGGCTCAGAGTCAAGAAGAGACCTTGGGTTCAAGTATAACACATACAATGATCTTGGGCCAGTTAACTCTCCCCAATATCTGCAACCATGTCTCTTACACTCTAGTTGCAGAATAATTACCAATATGCATGTATAGAAAGGATCTTCTCATGAAAAGTTTCCCTGCATCTGTGAAATCACAAGTTCAGATAAAAACAAAAATGATACACACACACACACACACACACACACACACACACAAGTATTAGGTTTACAGGAAAAGTTAAAGAGAGTAGCATGAGAGATTCAAGGAAAATGAACACTAAACCGGAGTCAGAAAAGGCTGCACAGAGGAAATGTCACTTGAACCGATCCTCCAAGAAAGAATTTCTGCAGAGATGTGTAACAGCAGATAAGACATTTTTTTCATTTGCTTTTCACTCTTTTTTCACTCTACTTTTCACTCTTACTTTGCAGCAGAAAAGCCTGGTTCTATAGTTTTAGCAAGGAGGGTAGTGGAGATATGTTCTTGAATTCAAAACTCTAGGAAAAATAAGGCAAGTTATCTCTCTTCCTATTGGACCTCAAGCACAAACAAAAGAAACAGAAAAGAATACTTTTCTTTATTTCAAAGAGGAATAAAATTGATAGCAGAGTCAAGAAAACAGATTATTTTTCTGTGAATCTAAGACTATGTTTTTAAGTTTATAAGAAGTGAGAAGAGTATATTAGGGATAGCATGTCACAAAAATTTAATTAGCTTCAGTGTCAGTTTTTCCTCATATTGCTTTTAGTCTGCTTCTATCTAGAATCCTCATCTTTCACTCCACTTTTGTAAATTCATTGAATTAATTCAACTCTGTAAATGCAGCATCATACAGTTATTGCTTTTGGCTGTAAACTGTTTAGAGTCTATGCTAATCCTTTTTCAGCCAATGAAACTTTTTTTTTTGTTTCCGTAAGCAGGTCACCTCCCATTTTTCATAGGCAAAGTGGGAAAAAAAAAAAATAGCATCTGTGAGGATCAAATGAGATAATATAAGTATAGGATGTACCTTAAAATCCATTTTCATAAAACTGATCAATTCTCCACACCTACGTGAAAGGACAGATTTGGAGATTAAAGAGATTCTTCTTGCTCTTCTAGTTTCCAGATTTAAGGAAAAAAAACATGTGGTTCCAGATTCTCTTCAGCTCTTTGAAAGGAAAAATTCCAGCAAGAAATCTACTTAAGAAAAGGTAGCACCTCAGTCATGTACTTAACTCCCCAGCTTACTATACTAAAGACTTAAAAAAAAATTTCCTATGATGTGAGGACTCTCTCAGTTGAGCTGAGTTATCTTATTCCCAGTGATGGAGTTCTCCATTCTTTATTATCTGGCATATTCTCATATGTATACTTTCTTTGATTTGTTTTGCTATTGACTTTAATGAGTATTTGCTATTCCCTACATGTGTGCATTATAGAACTGGTGAGGAGTTGAGTTTTAGATACATAGATAGATATTGATCAATTTGGGGGGTATTTCTCCCCCATTAAAGGATGGTAATATATATATTATAAAGATATAATTCATTCCGGTAGAGTGGCCAGCTTTTGACTCCAACCTCCTGCTTGCCTTCCTAGCATCAATCAAAATCTTCCTTGGAGAAGGATGAGAACAGAAGATCCTAGAGATAACTATTCTTGCCTCCTTGTGAGCCACATTAGACAAACCCATGTAGATATGACTTACATAAGCAGTACAACATACCATCATATACTTTATATATATCAGCATTTATTTATTTAAACTCAGTGACTATCAATTCCATCAGTATCAGCAATCTAATGTCCAACTATCCACCAAGGCCTTGGTCTACAGCAGAAAATGAAACTAGCTTCTTAGGAAGGAATTTTTTAGGAAAAAAAAAAAAAGGATTGAGAATAAAATAAGTCTTGAACTTGTAGTGGGCTACCAGGAAACTGAGGCAGAAGCCAGGGACTGATTATAGCATATGGATCCTGTGAATCCAGATGTGCAGCAATAACAGATTAACACTACAAAAAGAATAAAGACTAAAAAGTAAACTTTATAATACATCAAAAAAAAAAAAAAAATCAAATGGAGTATGGAAATAAGTAAATAGAAGAAAACACCAAACAGTGAAGCATTGAAAAGCCCAACCAGTAAAACCTAGGAAAAAAAATAACTCCACAATTATAACAGAGCCTCGGAGGAAAAAAAAAAAAAAAAAAGAGTTGGCCACCAGAATTATAATAATAGTACTGAAATAAAGAAGCTAAGAGGGGGCGGGGAATTGTATAATTGAATATATCAAGATTGAAGACAAAGAGTAGCAGAATGGATTAGAGAATAGCTTTTGGTTTTGTTTACAAGAAACAATTGAAACAGATTTACACAGTTAAAATGAAGGACTAGAGAGGTATTATTCTTCACACACACACACACAAAAAAAACCTAGGATAAAATCAACAGAGAAGGCAGCAATAAAAACTGATATAGTCAAAAGAAATAAAAGAAGTGACATTATATTGAAAGGTAACATAAATAATGAATGATATAATATTAATAATATGTAGACTTATAGCTTGGCACCTAAATAATTTTTTTAAAGCTAATATAACTTGGGGCAGCTAGATGGCACAGTGAATAGAGCACCAACCTTGAAGCCAAAAGGACTTAAATTCAAATCTGGTCTCAGACACTTACTACTTCCTGACTGTGTTGATCTTGGGCAAGTCACTTAACTCCAATTGCCTCAGCAAAAAAAAATAAAATAAAATAATAATAAAAGTTAATATAACTACTGGGAGAAATAAATAGAAAAATTGTAATAAAGACTTTGATTGATGACATGATGGTATACTTAGAGAACCCCAAAGACTCTGCTAAAAAGCTATTAGAAATAATTCAGGATTTTAGCAAAGTCGCAGGATACAAAATAAATCCACATAAATCCTCAGCATTTTTATACATTACCAACACAATCCAACAGCAAGAGATACAAAGAGAAATTCCATTCAGAATAACAGTCGATAGTATCAAATATTTGGGAATATATCTACCAAAGGAGAGTCAGGAATTATATGAGCAAAATTACAAAACACTTGCCACAAAAATAAAGTCAGATTTAAATAATTGGAAAGACATTCAGTGTTCTTGGATAGGCCGAGCGAATATAATAAAGATGACAATACTCCCCAAACTAATCTATTTATTTAGTGCTATACCAATCAGACTCCCAAGAAACTATTTTAATGACCTAGAAAAAATAACAACAAAATTCATATGGAAGAATAAAAGGTCGAGAATTGCAAGGGAACTAATGAAAAAAAAGTCAGAGGAAGGTGGTCTAAGTGTACCTAATTTAAAGCTATATTATAAAGCAACAGTCACCAAAACCATTTGGTATTGGCTAAGAAATAGACTAGTTGATCAGTGGCATAGGTTAGGTTCACAGGGCAAGATAGTGAATAAAAATAGCAATCTAATCTTTGACAAACCCAAAGATCCCAAATTTTGGGATAAGAATTCATTATTTGACAAAAACTGCTGGGAAAACTGGAAATTAGTATGGCAGAAACTAGGCATGGACCCACATTTAACACCACATACTAAGATTAGATCAAAATGGGTCCAAGATTTAGGCATAAAGAACGAAATCATAAATAAATTAGAGGAACATGGGATGGTTTATCTCTCAGACTTGTGGAGGAGGAAGGAGTTTGTGTCCAAGGGAGAACTAGAGACCATTATTGATCACAAAATAGAACATTTTGATTACACCAAATTAAAAAGTTTCTGCACAAACAAAACTAATGCAAACAAGATTAGAAGGGAAGTAATAAATTGGGAAAAAATTTTTACAGTTAAAGGTTCTGATAAAGGCCTCATCTCCAAAATATACAGAGAATTGACTTTAATTTATAAGAAATCAAGCCATTCTCCAATTGATAAATGGTCAAAGGATATGAACAGACAATTTTCAGATGATGAAATTAAAACTATTTCCACTCATATGAAAGAGTGTTCCAAATCACTATTGATCAGAGAAATGCAAATTAAGACAACTCTGAGGTATCATTACACACCTGTCAGATTGGCTAAGATGACAGGAACAAATAACGATGAATGTTGGAGGGGCTGTGGGAAAACTGGGACACTGATGCATTGTTGGTGGAGTTGTGAAAGAATCCAACCATTCTGGAGAGCAATCTGGAATTATGCCCAAAAAGTTATCAAAATGTGCATACCCTTTGACCCAGCCATACTACTACTGGGCTTATACCCCAGGGAACTACTAGAGAAGGGAAAGGGTCCTGTATGTGCCAAAATGTTTGTGGCAGCCCTTTTCATAGTGGCTAGAAGCTGGAAGATGAATGGATGTCCATCAGTTGGAGAATGGTTGGGTAAACTATGGTATATGAATGTTATGGAATATTATTGTTCTATAAGAAATGACCAACAGGAGAAATACAGAGAGGCTTGGAGAGACTTACATCAACTGATGCTGAGTGAAACGAGCAGAACCAGAAGATCATTATACACTTCAACAATGATACTGTACGAGAATGTATGCTGATGGAAGTGGATTTCTTCAACATAGAGAAGAGCTAATCCAATTCCAATTGATTAATGATGGACAGAACCAGCTACATCCAGAAAAGGAACACTGGGAAATGAATGTAAACTGTTATTTTTACCTTCTGAATCCAATTCTTCCTGTGCAACAAAAAATTCGGTTCTACACACATATATTGTATCTAAATAATACTGTAATATATTTAACATATATAAGACTGCTTGCCATCTGGGGGAGGGGGTTGGGGGAGGAAGGGAAAAAATCTGAATAGAAGTAAGTGCAAGGGATAATGTTGTAAAAAATTACCCATGCATATGTACTGTCAAAAAATGTTATAATTATAAAATAAAATTAAAAAAAATAATAAATAAATAAATAAAGACTTTGATTATTCTTTTTCATTCCTGGACAAAAATAACAAAAAAAGAAAATAGAAAAACATATCTGAATTAAAATTTTGGGAAAGTTAAATATGAAAGATCTTTAGAGACTTTTCAATGAAAATAGGAACATACCTGTCAGGAAGCCTTCTCTGAGCTAGACATAGAAATTAATAAATCAACAGGGAAATCAACAAAAAAATAAAAATAAAAAATGGATTCCAGATCTAATAAACAAGTTAAGGCATCTGAATAAATACTATCAAACAAATGCAACAGATTCAATATGTGATATGAAGATTCCAATATGTATTGGAATTTGCAAACATGGAACAACTTGCAGTGGTTCAAAAGAGTTTTATGTTCAAGGTCTGAAATTTTTTTTTTTCCTTATCCTTTGGTAATTTCAATCCTTTTTGTCTCTTATTTTCTCCTTTTGCTTACTTTTGAGTCTCACGTGTTGGTTTCCTTGTGTATGGACATGGTCAGGAGACCAAGACCCCCCCCCCAAAAAAATGATGAAAAGTCTTTGGAGGAAATGGAGTCTTTATGACATTCTTGCAGGAAGTGGGCATAGCCTTATGGTGGAGGAACACACTGTTACAGAAGCAAGAATATAATTTTATTAACCAAAGTCCTCTCATGTACTACCCAATCTCCTCCCAGTTGTTCCCGATTTGTCAATATTCTGACAGCCCTCACCGCCTTCTTCATGCCCTCCTAGATATGTTCCCCATCCCTTGTCATACATCCCATATTCAAAGTGAAAAACTACTACTACAAGTTAATATGCAATTAGCCTATTATACATGCTTATTGCCCATTTGCCTTTGCCAGATCATTGACTCCAACTAGTTTGAACTAAATCAGGGTCTGTGGTAAGACTGGTTGAAAAGGATAGATGGACCCATTTCTGACAGTTGGATGCATTTGTTAAACAACTTTAATTATTCTCAAGAATTCTAGCTCTCAGTGGAAAACAAACTTGTTTTGTTACTTGGTCCTGGGAGCCATCTATCACAGTTGGGGACCAAATCTTAAAATGTTTTAGTCTCCTTCCATGCTAAGCAACTCATGGTTCACCAGCTTCCAATGACATTTCAGTGGTCAAAACTTGCCCCAGCCAGATGCTATGCTTTCCTTCAGACTTAATAGTCTACTACACAGGTCCCCACACTCATGCATACACACCACACACAGACCTGTCCCATCCCCTGTTTCTTAATTTTTTTTGCTGTTTAGAGACTTGCAGCACTGGTGCTATAGGTTTGGTCCCCTACCTGCACTGGCTTTGCTGGCATATAGGATTGTGGCCTCTGCAAGTAGGCTTTTGATCCTGAAGGACTATGGTTCTCTGGCTGGTTCAGCCAGGGTAAATTCTGCAGCCTGGAATCAGTGTCTCTATAGCACTCAAAAAAGGGAGAGGGAAGTGGGGAGAAGGGTGGGTTTTGTGGTAAGCCTGTCATATCCTTAGATCTGCTAGAGCAGTCTCCTTGCTGATAGTATGAGAGACTGGGGGGGTGGGGGAGAGTGTTGAGTGAACTCAGCATCAATAAAAAATCTATAAGCACCAATTTAACCTTTTGGTCCTAGACCATGGAGACAACTAAAATTACTTTATCCTTGGTGTTCTTTTTGGGGAGATGATTTGAGAAGTTGAAGGGATCAAAGAAAATAGCTAATCTCTCATCTTATTGCTCATACGGCTTGGGTACACAAAGGATCAAGTTTTGTTCAGTGACTAACAACATTCTTCTGTGTTTGATAATTACCAATAATGACTATTTGGCATTTTCTGATTCTGGTTATAGCAAGCATGGGTAGACATATATGTAGAGAGAAATAGAAAGTTCTATAACTGTAGAGACTCCATCTCAAATCTATTTTTTATTTATTGAAGATCTCATATCGAATGCACATTTCCTGCCCCAAGGCCCTGCAGTAGAGAAACATAAAATCTTATGATTCATACCATCAATAAAGTCTACAACAACCTGTATCCACTGGGGACATATCTGGCCTGTGAGTAATAGTAGTTGTCCCACTGGAAACACATCTGGCCAGTTCTAGTTGGGCAATAAAGCTCCCTCCTTCCTTCCTTCCTTCCCTCCTTTTCTCCCTTCCCTTTCTTTGTCCCTTCCTTCCTTCCTTATAAAATAGGCATCAGGAGTGGTAAATATGAAATAGTGTCAGGAGAGTAAGTGATTGTAAAAAGAATATTAAATAAAAATAGCATGACGGAGATTCAGTTCTCAACATAAAGAAATTGTCATAGGCATCTATCACAGTATATATAGGAGTTGCTATTAAGTGAATTAACACACAGGAGGTAGGAAGGAAAGAGGTTTTGACAATTAACAAGGGGAAAGACAAGTTCCTAGTGGAATTTACAATCAGAAGGAAGATGTCATTAAAGGGAAAATGCTATTAGGTAGGAATATATCATTGACTGGCAGGCTAAATCCATAGAGAATTAACTCAAAGTGCGCGAATAGAAGGAAGGGGCTTGCACCAGTGATTGGTAAGCTAACCTTAAAGGGGATTTTACACCCTTAAAAACTTAACTGAGGAGGAGCTAAGATGGCAAAATGAAGGTATGGTTTTTGTCCAAGTTCTCTCCCAGACCCTCTCCAGAAATCTTTAAATAATGATTCTAAACAAATTTTAAAACATCAGAACCTACAAAAAGAGGGAATGAAATAATTTTCCAGTTGAAGGCTGCTTAAAATGCTAAGCAGAAGGGGTCTGTTGCATTGGAGTTGATCTGGCCACAATCACTGCATGGACCACACTAGCCTAGGACAACTCAGCATGTAAGGTTTGGGGAACACTAGGATGTGAGGGGAGCACAATTCAGCATCAGGCTCTGGGAATCATTCAAACAAGGCTGTTCCCGAAGTTGCAGCAGCAACTGAGGTAGCGACTTCCAGAGATCTCAGCTCATAGGTGGAAGATATGGTGGGGGAGAGTCGAGAACAACTGGTCAAAAGGAGATTGTAGGAGCTTCTGTCACTGTGGGCAGGACTGGTGCTTTGCCCATACTAGGATCCTGGGTAGCACTGATGGCTTACATTACAGGTTCCTAGAAGGATCTCTGAAAACAGCTGCACAAAACCCCTGAAGCTTGAGACATTGCACCCTCTACCCTGAAAACAGCCCTACTTTAACAATGAGTTAAAACTAAATAATAGGCTGGAAAAATAAGTAAACGGAAGTCATCAGGAAAGGGAAATTATAAAGGACTTAGCAAGAATCTTCAATTTACATTCCTATATGGGAAGATACTTGTAACTCTTAAGAACTTTCTCATTATTAATTAGGGCAGTTAAAAGGAGTATGTATAGATAGAGGCACAGGTGTGAGTTGAATATGAAGGGAAAATATCTAAAATATAAAAACAAGGGGTGAGAAAAGAATACTGGGGAAAAAAGGAAAGGGAGAATGTAATGGTGAAAATTATCTACCATAAAAAAGGCAAGTTTTACATTGGAATGGAAGAGGAGAAGGAAAAGGTAAGTAAGTGAACCTTGCATCAGAATTGGCTCAAAATGGGAATAAAAGATACACTCTGTAAGGGTATAGTAATCTATCTTACCATTCAGGAAAGTAGGAGAAAAGGAGGACAGGAAAAGGAAGGATAATAGAAAAGAAGGCACATATGGGGAGGGATTGGTCAGAAGCAAAACACCTTTTGAGGAGGGACAGGGAGAAATAAGATATCAATAGAATAATTATAAAAAGCATTTTGAAACAAGTTTCTCTGATGAATACATCATTTTTAAAATGTATAGGGAACTGAGTCAAATTTATTTTAAAAAAGCCATTCCCCAATTGATAAATGATTGAAAGATCTTTGTCCAAAGGGTTATAAAATCATGCATATCCTTTGACCTAACAATAACAACTCTGAGGCATGAATCCCAAAAGAGATTTTCTAAAAAGGGAAAGAGAAACTATATATGTAAAAAATATGGCAGTTATTTTCTCAAGTCAAAGAATTTGAAATTGAGGGGGGATGTCCATCAATTGGAGAATTGTAATGTTTGGGCTAGCTTTCTGGAGGTCCTCTGGACGGGCCTTGGTCTCAGCAGGATAGACACTAAGAGAATGGTCAGGAATAGAATCTAAAGTCTTTATTCTGTCCTTCACAGTCTGTCCCAGTCTGATTCCTTCACAGTCTGTTAACTGATTGTGTCCCCAGTTGTCTCAGCCCTTAAATACCCTATTACATTTACATCATTACAGCATACTGAGTATACTTGAACTAGAGAACCATTCCATCATCATACTAAGTACTAAGTATATGTAAACTAGAGAACCATCATCTCATCTATCACACTAAGTTAGTACCTTGTTGTAAGTATCTTTGCTTCAAGTATACTTTTCCAGAATTCCAGCCCTCTATAGGAATAGCTGAATAAATTTTGGTATGTGACTATGAAGAAATATTATTGTTCAAAAGAAATAAGCAGGATGTTCTCAGAAAAACCTGGAAAGTGTTCCAGGAACTCGAGCAAAGTTAAATGTATTATATACATAGTAATAGCAAAGTTATGGAATGATCAGTTATGAATGACTTTATTTTCAGCAATACAGTGATCTGATGGCTCTGAAGAACTTATGTTGAAAAATGCTATCCATACCCAGAGAAGAACTGATTGTGTCTGAATACAAACTAAAGCATGCTTTTTTTTTTTTTTTTTTCCCTTGAGGGTTTCTTTGGGGGAGAGGGGCGGGGGAGCAGTAAAGAGAAATGGTGAAGGTAAAGATTTATGTTTTCTTTTGAAACTGACTTTTATGGAAATGTTTTGAACAGCTTCACCCACTGGGGTGGGGGAAAGGAAGGGAAAGAATCTGGAACTCAATTTCAAAATAAAATGTAAAAAATTTGTTTTGCATTTGAGAAAAAAAAAATTAAGAGAAAAAAAGGTAGGTATGACAAAAAGACACCATGAGACAAAGGGGAATATCAAGAAGAAAAACATCAAGAGGAAGGACATCATGGTAAGCTAACTCTAAAAAATATTTAGAGAAGGTCTGTATCAGGAATGGATCTTTTCTAGGAGAAATAAAACCTCAGAGTGGGACTCTAATCGGAAGTACTGGAACAAAAAGTCTACTTAAGAACTTAAGACTCCCTTAAGTCCGAGATGATCCCATCAGTGTTTCAAGCTTTTTCTGATGAAACCCATCTAGCTACCTCATTTCTTCCTCCCTCTATTATTCCCTTTTTTTCTCTTCCTATCTCCCTCTCTTCGCCTTTTTTCTTTCCCTCCCTTTTCCACTTCCCTCATTTTCTCTCCTTCCCTTTTGAAGAAAAAAGAAAAACCTGTAGATGCTTAACAAATGATTATTAGTTGGTTGATAAAAATGTGAGGCATTAATATTTCCCTGAAATAGCAATTCTCTTAACAAGAGATTGCACAGCAGGTGCTGAATTGTTTGGGTTGCAGCAATGCACAAAACAGCCTTCTTAGGCAGAAGGGTTTATGACCAGATTCAGTCAAGGAAATACCTACATTGATGAAATCACTCATCTTTTGAAGAAGTAATTCTCTAATTATATATCTAGAATTACAAAAGGTCTTTGAAGTTAATTTTAGGTGGTTATGTTTGAACTGATTTTATGAGAGACTGACACCTATTTTGAAAGAATGAGTTTTAGAGTCAAATAAGGTGAAACTAAAGTATACATCTGATTCACCAGATTGTCCACACATATTAATTGTGTGTGTGTGTTGTGGTAGAGGCCTGGAAATAACTGATCCCACTAGAAACATGATGAAAAGATGATCTCATATAATTTAGACCAAATGACTTTTAATAGAATTAGCCAAGAATACAGCCTTAAGGGAAAAGTAGGACATTTTTTTTCACAGCAAATTGGCTTAATACTTCACTGTTTCTACTCCCAGACAAGATGGCTACCTGAACAAGGAGATTGTATATACAATCATACTTGCCTTTACCAGACAAACTAAAGTGTTTTTTTTTTTTTTTTTTGTTTTGCTGAAGCAATTAGGGTTTAGTGACTTGTCCAAGGTCACACAGCTAGGAAGTATTAAGTATCTGAAATCATTTTTGAACTCAGGTCCTCCTGACTTCATGACTGGTGCTCTATCCACTGTGCCACCCAACTGCCCCCAAACTGAAGTTTTTACCAGACCAAATAAGGACATATTTGTCTCAATGTAAAACAGTAAGAAACATCTTCCCAAGAACTGCAGAGGAAATCTGTCAAAAGCTTAAGGGAAATAGGAAAGGGAATTCCCTAGTGCCAGCACAGGCAGATTCCCAACATGACTAGCTTGCCAAGGATGTATAGCATGAACTTGTGGTTAGATTCACCAAAAGTAGAAGGCTCCCCTGACATCTCCAGGGTGTTCAGAAAGCTCATGACAGAGATCTCAGAAGTTCGGGGGAGTAGCAACAAGAAGCAGCACTGATTGGAACATAGCATAATGCTCAATATCATACACCACAATCTGGGTGCTCCGATGTGTCTAGCAGCCTATCATGGACTGCTAGTGATGATCCTGAAGAGTCAGCACTCAGAACCGCTTAAGATTCAGAGTGGCTTAACCCAGGAAGGCATAGGTTAGTGCAGAAATGTCAGCAATCAAATAGGACTGATCACTTCATAACACAAATGCACTCAGGAGTGGAACCTAGCCATGGCACAAAATACCAGTACAGGAACTAAAGCTGTAAAGATGAATAAATCAAAGGAAATACCCAAAGGAATAAAAAATTATAAATCTAAATATTCCCCCAAAAGAAAAAGAATAATTCTGTAATAATCCTAGAATCAAAGAAAAAAAATGGACTTTCCATAAGGACAACATAAATGAAATAAAGCATAACATTAAAAAATTTAAATTAGGATCCTGGAGGAAGAATAATATATGGTTGGTTGATTGATTGGTTGGCTGTTGTCCTTCAATATTGAAGAGAACTAAAATGACATCACTATGTTGAGGTCAAGGTACAGAACATCTGACTGAATGAACAAGTCAACACAAACTTTGGAAGCTCTGTCAGACATAAATCATCCACATTAGCATTTGAAGTGAGATGTGACTAAGATTTTCACAACTCACATTTCTTTGCTCACAAAGCACATTGCCACCTTTGATCTGAGCACACCATTTTGGACAGTCCTGTGCCAATGTCTCCCATATCTCACAATTTTAAAGTCCTTCAGAGAGAACTTGAAAATGTTTTTGTATTGCTGCTTCTGATCCTCCATGTAAGCACTTGCCATGTGTGAGTTTTCCATTAAAAAAAAAATCTTTTAAGCAAATGATCATTTGGCATTTGAACAACATGGCCCACCCATCAGAGTTGTGTATTCTGTAGTAAAGTTTGAATGCTTGGCAGTCCAGCTCAAGAAAGGGCCTCAGTGTTCAGTACTTTATCTTGCTAGGTGATCTTCAGAAATCTTCCTAAAACAATTCAAATGGAAGCAACTCGGTTTCCTGGAATGGCACTGGTTATACTGTTCATGTTTCACAAACATACATCAAGGTCAAAATAATACCTCTGTAGACCTTCAGTTTGGTAGGCAGCCTAATATTTCTTCTCTCCCACACTTTTCCTCAGAACCCCCCAAACACTTAACTAGCTCTGGTAATGCATGTATTAACCTCATTATCAATGTGAACATCTCTAGAAAGTATATTGCCAAGGTAATAAACTCCACAGCATTCAAAGTTTCTCCATTTGAACTCCAGACTGTTCCACATATGGATGGTGTGCTGCCTAATGGAAAATCTCTGTTTTCTTGTGTTCATTAATGTACCAAAATTCACACCATTCCATACTTTGTTGTTGCATCTCAGCTTCAGAGGCTGCTTATAGAGCACAAATAATAATGTACAGAGTAGAAATCTTAAAGTAATAAAACACTTAAAAAATTAGAAGAGATCAAAGAAAAATCAGTAATTTCATGTGATACCAAGAAAGACAAGGGAAACAAAGAATCTTAAAAAGAAATGATAAATGATTATTCTGTATATTAATTAGAAACAGAGGTCAAAGTCAAAATACAAAGAATCTACCAAACAATTCCTTGAAACCTCAAAAGGAAAGTTCCACAAATGTCTCAGCCAAAGTTCTGAAATAACTTAGGTACCAAAGGGCCACAATATTACATAAGACCTTGTATCACACTATAAATGAGAGGAGAACTTGGAATTTAAAAATCCAGTAGGCAAAAATGATGAATTTATAACCCAAAATAACTCATTCTACAAAGCTGAATATTATAATAGGCCGGGGAAGAGGGGATAGGGCTGGCGGAGAAGTCAGAAGTCAGAAGACTTTGAAGATTTTCTGAAGAAAAGATTGAGTAGAAATTCTGAAATATTAATGTAAGAGCCAAAAGAAATTCAGAAAAGTAAACCAAAATTCAATAGAATATATATAATATTTTTGAACAGTCATTGTGCAACATGCAGGGATTCTTATATTTGGTTAAATGCTCCCATTTCTATTTGAATTGACACAATTGCCCTAAACAGTAGGAATATCAGAAATATAAATAAATTAAGTTTGTTTGGAGTCCCAAGGATGGGACAGGTACTGAAAACAAGCTACCCAAGTAATGAAAAACAAAATGGGGAGGAGGGGAGATTTGCTAAAGAAAGATATCTTTGTACATTGTTGGTGGAATTGTGAATACATCCAGCCATTCTGGAGAGCAATTTGGAGCTATGCTCAAAAAGTTATCAAACTGTGCATACCCTTTGATCCAGCAGTGCTACTACTGGGCTTATATCCCAAAGAGATTTTAAAGAAGGGAAAGGGACCTGTATGTGCAAGAATGTTTGTGGCAACCCTCTTTGCCATGGCCAGAAACTGGATGGATGCCCATCAATTGGAGAATGGCTGAATAATTTGTGATATAGGAATATTATGGAATATTATTGTTCTGTAAGAAATGACCAGCAGCATGATTTCAGAAAGGCCTGGAGTGACTTACATGAACTGATGCTGAGTGAAATGAGTAGGACCAGGAGATCATTATATACTTCAACAACAACACTCTATGATGATCAATTCTGATGGATGTGGCCATCTTCAACAATGAGATGAACCAAATCAGTTCCAATAGAGCAGTAATGAACTGAACCAGTTACACTCAGCGAAAGAACTCTGGGAGGTGACTGTGAACCACTACATAGAATTCTCAATCCCTCTATTTTTGTCCGCCTGCATTTTTTATTTCCTTCACAGGCTAATCGTACACTATTTCAAAGTCATTCTTTTTGTACAGCAAAATAACTGTTTGGACATGTATACATATATTTAACTTATACTTTAACGTATTTAACATGTATTGGTCAACCTGCCATCTGGAGGAGGGGATGGAGGGAAGGAGGGAAAAAGTTGGAACAAAAGGTTTTGCAATTGTCAATGCTGAAAAATTACCCATCTTGTAAATAAAAAGCTATTAAAAAAAAAAAAAAGATATCTTTGGGGTTAAAGTACACAACATAAAAGAACCATTAAAGGATTTCATAAAGTAGACAAGGAGATGAGGATAAAAACAGAAATTTAAATGAAAGGAATGGTAGAGGAATAGACTTGAACATTATGAACTAAATCTTACAACACTCTGCCTACAGATCTACCCTAATCAAGTCAATAACAAATAATGAAAGGAAAATAACTCCTGTACTCTTTCAAGAAAAAGAGATGTGGGACAATCAGTGAAGTGAAGTGACAAAATGGAAGGATTGAAATGAGGGAGGGAATAGGGACATCTCAATTAAATGATGGGAGTGATTTCCATTAAAGATCATTCCCATAGGGGGAGAAAGAAATTCTGTAATGGAATATGGTGAGCTTATAATGGATATAATCTGTAGAAATGTAGAATGTAGATCACTATCTCTGATAGAATGTTGTGCTTCCTTCTGTACCTAATGAGCTGCTAAGGACAACCGATATCCAAAGGAATCTAGAAAGGAGATGTAATGATAAATGGGAGGAAAAGATGATGGGAAATTTTATAAGAGGGTTGTAAGAAACAGCATCATATCAGGATCATAGGAAAATTACCACCATGGAACAATATTTCTGTTATTTTTACTCTAGGAATTAATAAAGATACTAATTTTCCAGTTATTGCAAATAATGAATCCATTGAAATGATAATATTAAAATTCATACTGCATATTTCCATTGGATGAGAACCAATTACCATATTTTATATGTTTATACAGATTATACCCATTATAAGATTACATATTCCATTACACAATCTCTCTCTCTCTCTCTTCACTCTCACCCCACCCTCCTTAGCCCACCCACTCCCCTGGGAATGATCTTCAATGGAAACCACTTCCATTATTTAATTGAGATCTCTCTGTTCTTCCCCCATTTCAATCTTTCTATTTGTCACTTCACCTCAATGATTTTCTTACATCTCTCTTCTTCTTCTTCTTCTTCTTTTTTTTTTTTTTTTGCTGAGGCAATTGGGGTTAAGTGACTTGCCCAGGGTCACACAGCTAGGAAGTTAAGTGTCTGAGACCAAATTTGAACTCAGGTCCTCCTGACTTCAAGGCTGGTGCTCTATCCACTGTACCATCTAGCTGCCCCTACATCTCTTCTTGAGAGAGTATAGGAGTTATTTTCCCTTTATATGTTTATATGTTTTCCTTCAAATATTGTAAATTCAAATATATGTTACTATTTCACAGGATTTATTAATTACACTTACCAGTAATACAGCTGTACTTCTAAAAAGAATAAAAGTGAAGGGAATGTTAAAAATGGAAGGGACAATATTTACAAGGCAGTTTTAGAAAAGGGCAATCAAAAGCAGTGGTTGCTGTGTGACCCTGGGTAAGTCACAATCCCAATTGCCTTAGGGAAAAAAAAAGCAGTGACTGAATTCCATATGAATTCAGTAAATTTATTTCATGAAGAATAAAGAAGGAATAAATAAAAATAAGGACCATGCATCAAAGTATAAAAGTGTATAATAGAAAAAAAAAAAGATTAATAAAGGAAAAGATGTCTTATATACAAGGAGTCACATAATTTTTTTTTTAAAGCAAGCAAACAAATGAAATTGAAGGGGGGGGAAAGAAGAATTTTTTAACTGCCCAAGTAAAAGGGGAAAAAAGAGAAATATAATAAGTAATAGAAGAAAGAAAAAGGAATGTTATTTAAAACTTCAAAACTAGAGCATATGAGTAATAAATTGGGGACAGGGGTAGTAGAGGAAGAGGTTTGAGGGTGAAGAAAAAGTCTAAAGGGATAAAATTACTTTAAAGTTGATTAAACAAAAATAGAGACACAATTCTATCTTTAAAAAATAAAAGAACTCCCCCCTCCAAGGAAAAAAAATCCAATTCAGGAAAAAAAAAAAGAAAATTAGAGACAGAGAAAAATATAAATCTAACTTCCAGAACTCTAAATGTGAATGGATTAAACAATCCAATAAAATGAAAGATGATAACAGATTGAATAAGAAATTGGATAACAAAACAAAACCCTACCATGTTAACAAGAAACAAACAGAAAAAAATGAAAAATGAAAATGCAAAATACTAATTACTTGGTCCAAAATTTGGAATTTTCTGTTCTGCATTATTCCAGCAAAAGCAATAAAACAGTAAGATGACAAGTCCTATTCTTAATGATAAGTCAATATAAGTGACATTAAAGTTGAAGCATTATCTTTAAGTACAGAAAGCAATTCAATGGGTGGGGACAAAACCTAGTGTTTAAACATACTTAAGTCTTCAAACTTTGCTGTCTGATAGTAACCAAAAGGCTATGCAGATAACAGTTATCTGGGATCAAAGTGGCCCAATTTAATGGCAATTTGAACTTGCTTTTGTGGGTCAACTGTCAAGTGAACATTCTAAGTCCTTTAGCCATAGTTGATATAAAAAAGATATTCTGAATTCATAAACTTAATTCTTCCAATATATATATATCACTTTCATATTTTTCCATATGTTAATATTTTTTAATCCAACCAATCTTGTCAAATACTGCAACTATATTCTCATCTCAAAAATTTTCACACACTATATCTGGATGCTTACAAAAGTAACTAAAACTCACTAATTACTCTTTTATCATCTATTTTATTTTATTTCAGGAGTTCTTACTAAGAACTAAGCAGGCTCCATTGGGAGTCTGAAAAAGATATTCTTGTGGATTACTCAGTCCCACATGAATCCTTCCTAAGGTTTCTTAAATCAAAGTTCAGACTATCACCACAGAGCCATAAGCAAGGAAGGTACATTGTGAATGGCTTCACTGCATTTCTAACCTGAGAACTTTCAGGTATAAATCCTTGGCCATTAAATCAGAAGAAATTCTTGGTCCCTTAAAATCAGTCAACAGATAAGTGTATAGCCAATAGCTACTCATTTAAAAAATTCTGAATCTCAGAGCATTGCTCTTTAACTTTGGAGTTAAAATCTATTAGATAATCTTATTCATTTAATGAAATTGAGAGTTCTCATGTGTTTTCCTATAGCAGTTTATTCTGGTCATAAGGACGGTAGCTTTTCTAATTTTACCAGTTTTACCGAAGCCTTCTTCCAAAGTCTTTATATACATTCCACACTGAAATTTCTATGTTAACTTTATCCATTTAACTCATTTATTTCTCTTAGACATTCAGAACTCTTAGGTTCTAGACAAATTATGTTAATCAGACAGATGAAGACTTAAAATAAAAAAAAAAAAAAGTATAAAAAGTATAAAAAATAAAAGTAGCAAGAGGTTGTTGAAGGGTCATTTAAAAATCTCTAGCAAGGCATTTAATCAAATATCCTTTATTCTCAATTTTAGACCCTAAAGTAAGACAGCACCATCATCCTATTATCTTACTGTAAGGGAGAATGATGGGGGTTGTGTTCCCTTTAAGAAACTAATCCTTTCAGGGAATGATGTGGGTTGTGCTCCCTTTGGGAAACTAGTCCTTTCAGATTGATTTATTACTTTCTGATTCCCAGCCCCTCCTAGCTGATACATTATCAATTCAAGAAGCTAGGACCTTTGATTCACAAATCCTGTCAAAAGCACTCTTTTGAATTCCAATAGGAGATCTGGGCCTGTCCCAGCCTCCTCTGGATCTGAGCCAAATTGGGACACCACCCACAAGCCCCTTTAGATATAAAGAGCCAAACTGGAGCTCTCTCTTTGCAGAGGTTCCTAACATGGCAGCCTTACGCCTGGCATGCCAAGGATCTCTGTCCACTGCAATCCTATCTCTGGTGCCCTTTTATCTCTACGTTCACCTTTTACTAACTAGACTTTAATTTTACTTCCAAACCCCACAATAAACCTCCTTTATCAATCTAGTTTTTTGAGTCTGTAAATTCCTTTACAGGGGACTCTTGCACCGCCACTAGACGTCATTTAACTCCAGGTTGCAGGGGAGCTCCACTTGACTCTCTGTACCCTGAACCTGCCACTAGACCTCAATTAAACCTAATTTCATTCTAAACCTCATCAAGAATGCATGCCTATATAATTGATTTGTTGTTACTTATGCTAATAGGATAGAAACACTAATGTTTTTATACTTCTCAAAGCATATAAACTTTATTAATTGAAGCATGAAAATAATCTCTAAGAACCAAACACCCACCTGCCATCTTAATTTTGATAAGCTTTTTTCATGCCATTCTGGACAAGATGTCTTCCTAATTGGAGGCCATGTGTATTACCCTAAGAAGTGATTATTTGGTGGATCTCCATTAATCAGCATCACTCCCAAGTGAACATAACCTGGACAATGCAGAAGCCAGTCCTAGGAACACACTAATGGCTGGAGTCTCAGGTGGCCTTTGGTCCTTTTAGCTATGAGGATTTGATTGGTAATTAACTTCAAAAATTGGTAATTTTTTTTTTATTGGTAGTCCATTTTATTAGACATATTTATCAGTTGTTTAAGAATATACACATATTGTTTGCTATATCATGCCATACAGGTTCTTTTTATTGAAAAATAACATAAAAATAGCTTTATCATATAATGGAGGCTTAAAACAAAATGGGATTAGTTATACTAAGTTGACATTATTTTATTAAGATATTAAAAAATGTGCTCACTACATTTACAAAATGCAATAATTTCATAAAGATGAATATAGTCAACAATGGCAACAGTTTGTATATGAAATATTGCAGACACTTCATATGCCAGAATACACATATAACAAAAACCTCTTTAGGGAGGAGTTGACAACAGTACCTGGTCAACCTCAGGTAGTTCATGGATCTGGAACAGAGACAAGATCAGCTTCAGTAAGCTCAAAGTAAGATCAGTAACAATTAATGCATAATTATCTGGGTTCAACATTTCTCCTTTTGGTGAATTCCAGAGTTTCATTGTTGACCAAAGGAAGTGTCAAGGAGTTCAGTGAGATGCTAAGCTATGTCAGCTTGGGTACCTTAACCCCAACAGCAGAAGACAACTTAAGGCAAGGCTTGAGTTACAGGAAGACCCAGGAATCAATTGCCACAAAAATGAATTTTCCCAAAAGATAATCATCTTAACAAAAGGTAGTAATGGGGAAGGTTAAAACTACATATCACACTCACATAGACCATTGCTCTCAAATCCTCTTAAAACCCTTATGTGATTTGTTTGTATTTCAGAAGGTGTTCTATATACAAGTGTTTTAATCCATTATTAAGTAATAAATAAATTAAGTAAAATTAGATGTCTCTTTGAATTAACACAAGATAAATAATAAATCCCTCTTTGCTAAGATAATGAATTGTGCTGGAATTCTTTTAACACAGAACAGAAAATATTTCTGATTTTACTTCATTAAACTATACATTTATACAAACAACTTCAATGTTGTATAATTCTTTCCACAACACCCTGAGATATTTCAAGCACTGAATCATAATTTCAGGTTGAATAGTTAAGGTATTATGCATTTGTACCTTATTATAGTAACTTAGATGTGTTCCAGTGTTAGTTTCAGAATAATATCAATTATAATCTCAAGATTTGAACCTTGAATAGCAAGTTTCACCAAACCTGCTTATAGGATAAGGAATACATTTTGTTCCATGTTGTTACAGCAATATCAGTTTATCTTTAAAAGGTCCCAGGCCTTTAAAATTTGCTAAGAGGAGGAGACAATATGCAAAGAACAGCATCAAACTCTTTATTTGGCATGGGGACAATCGGCTGCAGGAGATCCAATGGACAATGTAACAAGCAGCAAGGAATACAGGATACTAAATCCTTGTTTGGTATTCTAGAGGAAAGATCTCCTATTGCTATTGACTGCTGCTTTTTCTAAGTCAAATGGAATTTGAAATTGGATTGTGCACCCAAGGGTTGAGGACCACCTTTAAATGGGACATGTAGTTATAAATCCTTTTAGCTTTGTTGAGGATTTGGTGAGGTCTTTTCCATCTGGTCTGAAGGATTGTCTTGCATGAGTATCTTTTCCAATAAACTCAGTTTCCAGGTTCCAGCTACAAATTATACTTGTCTGGGTATGGATCCCCATACTGAGAAACAAAGTGGTTATGGTCTTAAAAGTTGAGTGAGTCTCCAGCAGTAGAGAGAAAAGAAATCATGATGGTGAGGGAATTTCCATGAGGCAAAAGGTGACAACCAGTGACAATTTTAAAGAATGAAAGGAAAAAACTTTCCAAAAGAAGTCTCCCTAAGATTCAAAGGGACTAATGTAGAGGGCCAGAACTCTGGAGAAGTATACTTGAAGCAAGGTGTTAACTCAATGGAATTGATGAGATAATGGTTCTCTAGTTCACATATATCTAATATGATATAATCACTCGTTTGATATAATGATAAATCACTCTAGATTGGCTTATACTCAGTATACTGAAATGAGGTAATTGTTATAGGGTATTTAGGGGCTGGGACAACTGGGAACGCTCTCTCTCAGCCACAGCTCTCAGCCACAGACACAACAGAAGACTCCAGATTGCAGACTCCATCTTTGACCAGCCATGTGGCCCTCCTGCTTCCTTCATTCTTCCACTAAGACCAAGGACTGGGGCTGATCCCAAGGTCCTCCGGAGAGTTAGCCCGGACATTACATTTTGGTGCCCAACCTGGGGCAAGAAGAACCAGCAGTTTGAGAGCTTTTCTTGAGTAGGATCCTTCCAGAGTTCCTTTGGTAACCCGTGAGGAAGGAAAGGGAGAAGAGCCTGGGTAAGACTTTTTTAGTCGGGCTAATTAAATGGGCCAATACATCAAAGGGCTAAACCAGGAAATGGATGAGAGATTTAAATGCCTGTTCTGATTATTGTCCTCTTCTCTGTTTGAAAGCTTGTCTCCATGACATTTCACCTGCTATAGTGCTGTTTGCACTCCCTAGAATGCAGAAACTTGCTGTGGGGAGGAAATAATTTAAAACAAAAAATGGGGAATTGTTAAGGACCATGCCTGGGTGAAGGGGCAGGTCAATTCTCTGAGAGCTTCTGCCGCTGTCTATTGTGACACATGAGGGAGTTGCAAAGCAGCCTTTACTGACACAGGTGTTGCTTGTGGACAGGGAATGAAATAAATTGGAGGCAGAGGGAAGAGGAGAGAAGTCAGACAATGCAACTGCCTCTCAGTCTCTTTGAATCACCATAATTCGCTCACAAGAAGAGATAACAATTCCAGGTACTGGTGTCTGGAAACCACAAGAGCAGCAGATAACAGACTAAGGAAAACGCTTTGACTCTTGCTCTGAAAATGTCCAGATTATATCTGGAAGATCTGATTTTTAGGGAATTAGAAAAATTCTATTGTACATCAAGTGGGCTCTAGCTGGCACACTCTTTTTCCTTTGGCACTTGTTTTCCTTGAATATATTTTATCAATATGGAATAATTTGATAAGACTGTTGTTATTATATGAACCAAAAAAAAGTATCATTTGGGCTAGCTAGGTGGCACAGTAGATAGAGCACCAGCCCTGAAGTCAGGAGGACCTGAGTTCAAATCTGGTCTCAGACACTTAAGGCTTCCTAGCTGTGTGACCCTGGGCAAGTCAATTAATCCCAATTGCCTCCACCAAGAAAAAAAAAAAAAAAAAAAAAAGTATCATGTGCCATCTAGGTGATAGTGAAAAGCAGCAAATTGTATATATAATTTCTCAGGCTGGCAAATGTACAACTAAATTCTGGAAAGGAACAGTAGAATATTTGTGGGACTCTTCAGATTTAAATAAGTTTTCATGGGACATCAGTTTTTTTGGTAATGTACCTTTGAACAACTACAAACCTTCATTTAATTAAATGGATAATATGCTTTTAGTAGCATCTTTTTTTTACATTTTCATTAGAAATTAATATGAGAATCCTTACTTCTAAGAGGAAAGGAAAAAATAAAAAGGTAACTCATTAAGGTTGGAGCTGACATCACATTGGTATGAAAAAGCAGTTTGTCTAAAAATACTATAATAGTTACAAAGTTGGAACAGCATTTGAAAACTAGATAGGTACTAAGCTGCACGGAGTACAAAAGCTAAAAAGAGAATATAGATTACCAAAGTTTATAAACCTAGCAATGAAAAATATGAACCTAAGGAAAGGGGTTAAAATAGTCTAAGTGTGTTTTAAAACAAAAACACCAGATAGTAATAAAACAACTTTTAGTTGAATATCCCATTATGGAACAATCTTTATTTTTTTACAGTTTTTTTTAAATTAAATTTTTATTATCATTTTTTTATTATAGCTTTTTATTTATAAGATATATTCATGGGTAATTTTTCAGCACTGACCCTTGCAAAATCTTCTGTTCCAACTTTTCCCCTCCTTCCACCCATCCCCTCCCCTAGATGGCAGATAGACTAACACACATTAAATATATTAAACACAATATATGTGTATACATATCCATATAGTTATTTTGCTGCACAAGAAAAATCTGACTTAGAAATAAGGTAAAAATAATCTGAGAAGGAAAACAAAAATGCAAGTAGACAAAAACAGAAGAAGTGGAAATGCTATGTTATGGTTCACACTCATTTCCTATAGTTCTTTCCCTAGGTATAGCCGATTCTCTTCATTATTGAACAGTTGGAACTGATTTGGTTCATCTCATTGGTAAAAAGAGCCACAATGGAACAATTTTTCTATACATACTTTTCTGCTAGGAACCCAGAATACTAAATTTGTAATATTTTTCTGTAATGTTCTCTGTTGAGGTTTTCTTGGAGCCTTTGGAGGCAGCTTCAGTTCAATAATCATCATAAGCACAGGTGTTAAAGTCCAAACCCTTTATTGTCTTCTTGCTGGGGCTCAGCAGCTTTCTGGAGAGCCTGTTAGTCTGGCCTTGGTCTTAGTGGGGAAGTGCAGGAGTCCAGGCCAGCCAGGAAGATCAAAGATCGAATTTAATTTCTCTTCTTGGTTCTGAGAGCTTATAAACCACTACTGTACTAGGAACTTTGTCAAGGATTGATTTAATTTCTGCAGCAACTGTATTCTAGAGTTTTACCGCATATGGGAAAGTCTTACAGAAGGAGAGTCAAAGGATGAGTAGAGGACAAAATGCCTGGGGCCATTTTTTCCCTCTATTCTTAAGAAATGCTTACTAAATTCAGTATGGACAAGAGTAGGTACCCCAGGACACTTTTTTTTTTTTTAAATTCACATTATGGTTGCACTCTAAACCTGCAGAAGAACATTTGAGTTCTATAAGCTTAGAGGCTTTGCTATTCAATTAAAATATGACTTCAGTATCATAAGTAAATGTAGGTTATTTTTGCTATCGATTCTTACATCTTCCCCCTCACTCTTGCTTGGACTTTGAGGAAGAAAGAGAAAAAAATAGCCTATTATTTACTCATAAATACACATATGTACACAGCACATACCAAAGGACCCTTCTATGTCTAGATTTGAATTTATTGCATTCAAAAGAACCTCACAGTGGCCAAAAATGCCAGTTATCCAAGTACTTACAAACATGTAGTCGGTAATTTGAAAATATGTAATTGGCAATTGTCCACTTAGAGGGACCTCTGGAGTGAACCAAAAACTAACCATGAGTCTTTACCAAACCCTTGATTCAAAAAGGCTAGGAACTCAAGCTAAAAGAGTTCAACATTCAAGAGACGCCCTCACCCAGGAAAAGTCAACAAGTCAAATCTGGACTGGAACTCAGGGTTCCTGCTAGCACCAAGCATCCAGGAGGTGGAGGGAAAAAGGAGCCAGATGGCCAAGAAGGAATCTTCAGATCCCACTTCTGATAACCTGAATTAAAGAAAAGACTTGTAATGGAGTGAAAATTATGATCTTTGCTCAAGGCAAGAAGATGCAGCTCAGAGTGCTATGTAGCAGCAAGTGCTTGGATGCCCAAGATTGGGGTTGGACTGGAAAGGATGGCAGAGGGAGGGGGTTACAATTCTTGGAATGATTCAGTTAAAGGTACAAGGAGGTCCACAGTTACAAGGTAAATTGTTTTGCATAACAACAAAATCAATAAACTTTAGGAAACTTAGGAGGAAAGAATTGTGTATTTATAAAATAGCCAGAGTTTGGGGGTTAAGAGTGGGGAAGTGGGGAAGAAGCAGAGGTATAATACTTGACATTTGATCAGCCTCAGGCAATTCATGGTTCTGGGAATGGGTCAAAGTCAGCTTCAGAGAACTCAGTAAGATAGATCAACAACAGTCAGGAAATAATCAGGTACATATTAAACGCTTTTAATTTTGGCTACAGTTTTATTTGTACAAAACATTTTACTTTAATATAATGAAAAATTTTCATTTTACATTATATAATGTTCTCAATCTCTTATTTATTCTCAAATTCTTCTCCTTTCAATAAATCTGATAGGTAGCATATTCCATACTCTTCTATCCTGCATAGATTGGGTATCCATTTTTACCCCCTCTTGGTTAATCGTGTAAGATAGTAATCTCTATATAGATACTAATATATGTATAATATATAATATCTATACCTAATTTTTGCCAAATTTCCAGTTTCCCCAGTAAGAACTGACCTTTTTTTTTTTTAAAGCAAAATAATAATATATGTCAGTTACAATACCAAGTAACAACAATGACAATTAAACACAATTCTTTATTATGCTCAAATACATTATGCCAAATACTGAAGCAAAGGAAAGAAGAATTGTAAAGATAAATCAAAATGTAAACTGAGATTTCCAGCTTGGCTAACAGAAGTTGAGAAAAAAAAAAAAATGAAATTACAATTGTTCTAATTGAGGGATGAAAAAGGCTATACATCTATCAAACTAGATGTCCCTCTTCATACACTTTGAGCAGTTTACATGCCAAAGTTTGTTAATGGCCCCGATTTGTCCATTTAATGTTTTTTTTCCCCATCCTAAACCTAGACTCCTGAGAATAGTTTCACCTAGCAGGAGCCTTCTCAGTATCTTAAGTATTGGAAAGTTGTTTCTGTGTAGGATGAGGGACCTGCCAGACAATTGCCTGGGGCTGTATTTATAACTCAATCACACATATCCATTGACAATTATTTCCAACTTCCCAAAATCTGCAGAATTGTTTGCAAACTTAGTATTCAGAAGAAGGATTCTATATTTCCAGACTAGATCTTGCTATGTGATAGTACTAATTCATAAAACCAGCTATTGCATTTGATCAATGTAAATTTAACCTCCTATTATTACACATGATTATGAATAGAATAGAACGCTAAGGTGCTGAAGGAAATGATATATAAAGTGATAGAGTGAAATTATCACAACAAAAAAAAAACCCAACTTATACATAGCGATAAAATTTAAAGACAATTTTAAAAGACATAAACAAACTGATGAAAACAATGATTAAAATGATTTCAAAAGACTTATGATGAAAGGTGCTTTTCAGAGTTGAGAAATTTTTTAAAGGGTCAATTTGTTCAATTTATTGTTCATTTATTACAAAGATTTTGTTTTTCTTTCTTTTTCAGTTTGGGAGGGAGTACAAGTAGATTTTATTTAATTGAAAAAATAAAATAAAATAAATTAATTTTATGGGGGCAGCTAGGTGGCGCAGTGGGTAAAGCACCAGGCCTGAAGTCAGGAGGACCTGAATTCAAATGTGACCTCAGACACTTAACACTTTCTAGCTGTGTGACCTTGGGCAACTGCTTCAGCAATAATAATACTAATAATTATAATTTTATAAAAGAAAGTGATAATGATGAAACAACATTCAAAATGTCTGGAATGCATCTAAAATGGTCTTTAGAAGAAAAAATTATCTTCTTAATACATAAACTAAATGGTAAAAGAGAAAATCAATGAACTGAATATGCATTATTTTTCCTTAATATTTTATTTCCCCCAATGACATATAAAACCATTTTAATATTCTTTTTTTAATGTTGAATTACTGAGCCAAATTTATAAAAGTACAAGTTATTTCCCAATTGATAAATGGTCAAAATATAAGAGCTGGCAACTTTTAGACAAAGAATCAAAGCTATCTATCTTATAGCCATATGAAAAAAAAATGCTCTAAATCACTGTTGATTCCTATAAAATGAAAATTAAAACAATTCTGAAGAACCAGCTCACACTATTAGATTGGCTACAATGTTAGATGTTGGAGGGGATGTGGGAAAACTGGGACACTAATGCATTGTTCGTGTGTTCATTAATCAACAACTTGGAACTATACCCAAAGAGCTATAAAACTATATATCCTTTGATCCAGCAATACCATTGCTAGCTCTATATCTCAAAGACACACTCCCCCCCCCAAAAAAAGGAAAAAGGATCTATTTGTACAAAAATATTTATAATAACTCTTTTTGTCGTAGCTAAGATTTGGAAGTCAGAGGAATATCCATCTATTGGGTTCCATTAAACAAAATGTGGTATATGATGGTAATGGATTATTGTACTATAAGAAATGACAAAGCAGGATGATTTAGGAAAAAACCTGGAAAAGCTTACATGAACTAATATATAATGAAGTGAACAGAATCAGGAGAACATTGTACATGGTAACAGTAATACTGTTTGATAAAGAATTGTGAGTGACTTAATTATTCTCAGAAATAAAATGATCCAAGACAACTTCAAAGGACTAATAATGAAGCATACTATATGCTTTCCGAGAAAGAACTGATATTATTTGAATAGAGTCAAGTGTGCTATTTTTCACTTTCTTTCATTTTCCTCCTTTTATTCAAATCTTCTTATATAAAGTGACTACTATAGAATTTTTTTACATAATTGCAGGTAGATAATCTATATCTGACTGCTTACTGTCTCAAGGAGGCAAGATGGAGAGGAAAGGGAAGAATTTGGAATTCAAAACTTTAAATATAAATGTTAAATAACTGAAAAAAATAGTATGCCATATGTTTAAGATGGACATCAACAATTCAAAAGAAAGATTGGTGCAGAGTTAAGGTAAAAATAGTAATTATGTTATACAATAAGATTCAGAGGAAGAATAGACCCAGAGTCATTAGAAGAAGGAGGAGGGCTCTCTGAAAACCTACTCATCAGGAATGGTTTAAATAGGGAATACTACATATATAGCATGAAGAGCATAGTATCCTCCAAAATCAATAAAGAAATAGGGGAGGAGTGATGGATGGTGGCATAGCAAAGGATAAGGGAAGAAGACAAGGGAGGGGATCTATGGGGGGGGGAGAGGTTAAGTAATAGCAAGGCTACTTAGGGAGCAGAATTAAAGCAGTCAGGCATTTGGAAAATATCTGTATATAGGGAGCAGGGTATATAGGTATGTGCATATCTACATATGTATACATAAATATATCCTTTCTTAACTATAGCCTACTTGGGGTGGTAAAGGGGATTAAAGGGGAGAAGAATAAAGTAAAAAAAAGTACACAGAGAACAAAAAAAATTTAAAATAAAGTGAGGATGGACATTCATGAATATAATTTCTTCTACTAATATATACTTTCTTGAACTGATAATTTGTTATTATGTATTTTGAATTCTCTCTGATATTCTGTTGGGCACATGACAATGTTATTTTTTGTTTTGTTTTATTTTGTTTTGTATTCCTTTACTATTTTTTATTCTATATTTTTTAAATAAAAGAAACTAAAAAAAAAAATAAAATTTTGAGCTTCAAAGGGTACTATGGCCCTTTGGTCATATTTCCAAATTGCTTTCCAGAATGATTGAGTCAGTTCACAACTCCCTCAATAATATATCAGTCTTAATTTTCCTACATTCCTTTCAACATTTGTCATTTTCTTCTTCTGTCATATTAGTAAAACTAATAGGTATGAGGTGGTCCCTCAGAGTTGTGTTAATTTGCATTTCTCTAATCAATAATGATTTAGAGCTTTTTTTCATATAACTTCAGCTAGCTTTGATTTCCTTACCTCACAACTACCTGTTCATATCTTTTTACCATTTATAAATTGGGGAATGGCTTTTATTTTTTATAAATTTGATTCAGTTTTCTATATATTTGAGAAATGGAATCTTTATCAGAGAAACTTTCTGTAAATTTTTTTCACTGTTATATTTAAATAGTTGTGTATTTTTCTCCATTCCACCTCCACTTATACTACTCTTTCTGCTTTCTTCACCCTATCATTCTCAATAATGTTTTGCTTCTGACTACTTCCCCAAATACATCTTCTTTTCTATCTGTTCCTTCACCTCTATTATCCCCTTTCCCTCTTACTTTACTGTAGGATAAGATAAATATCTATACCCAACTGAGTATGTACATTATTCCCTCTTTCATATAATTCTGATGAGGGTAAGGCTGTCATGTCCCCATCCTACTTCCTCCATCTTCCCCTCCATTGTAAAAAAATGTCCCCCTCTTTTATGTGGGACAATTCATCTCATTATACTTTTCCCTTTCCCTTTCTCCAGTTGCATTTCTCTTTCATACCCTTAATTTTATTTCTTGGATAATCACATCATATTAAACTCAAACCTGTCAACACAGGTGTTGACACACATTCTGTAAATGTATACTTCTAATTGTCCTAATAATAAGAAAAGTTTTAGAAGCTAAAATATGATCTTTCCAAGTAAAAATATAAACAGTTTAATCTTTTTGAATTCCTTATTGTTTTCTTTCCTGTTTAATCTTTTTATGCTTCTCTTGAGACTAGTATTTTAAAATCACATTTTCTGTTCACCTTTGATCTTTTCTTCAGGAATACTTGAAAGTCTATTTCATTGACTATCCATTTTTACCTCTGAAAGATTATACTATTTTGGTGAATAGGTGATTCTTAGTTTTAATCCTAGCTACTTTACTTCTGGTATATCATATTCTAAGACTTCTGATTCTTTAATGTAGAAGCTGCTAAATTTTGTGATAGCATGACTGTGGCACCGTGATATTGGAACTGATTGTCTCAAGCAGCTTGAAATATGTTCTCTTTGACATAAAACTCTAGAATTTGGCTATAAAAATCCTGGAAGTTTTCATTTTGGGATCTTTTTGAGCAAGTGATCAGTATATACTTTCAATTTCTATCTTACTTTTTGGTTCTTGGATATCTGAGCAGTTTTCCTTGATAGTTTCTTGAAATGTGATATCTAAGCTATTTTTTTTTTTTTTTAAATCATGGTTTTCAGGTGGTCCAATAATTTTTTTTTTTTTTTTTTTTTTTTGAGACTGGGGTTAAGTGACTTGCCCAGGGCCACACAGCTAGGAAGTGTTAGGTGTCTGATACCAGATTTAAGCTCAGGTCCTCCTGAATTCAAGGCTGGTGTTCCATCTATTGCGCCACCTAGCTGCCCCCGGTCCAATAATTTTTAAATTATTTTAAAATATCTTAAATTATATCTCCTCAGTACATTTTCCATTCCATATCTCATTGGATATGGATGAGATATTTCACATTTAAATTTTTTTTCATCCTTTTGATTTAATTTTATTGTTTCTTAATGTCTACTGGAGTAATTTGTTTCCTCTTGCTCAATTCTAATTTTTAAGCAATTATTTTCTTCAGTGAGCTTTTATATATCTCCCTGTCTTTTGGTCAATTCTACTTTTTAAGGAGTTCTTTTTTTCAATTAATTTTTGTATATATATATATATATATATATATATATATATATATATATATATATTTCCATTTGGCCAATTCTGTTTTTTAAGATATTTTCTTTTTCATTTAGATTTTTGTGGTTCCTTTACTACTTGGTCTGCTTTTAAAGATATTTTCATTAGTACTTTTTGTGCTTCCTTTATCAAGCTGTTGACTTTCCCTCTTCCTCCATCCCTCATGATTTTCTTGTATCACTCTCATTTCTTCCCCTAATTTTTCTCTATTTTAAAAATTTATTTTAAAAATCCATTTAGAGGAAATCCATTTTATTCTATGAATTCTTTTTGGGTTTGAGACCAATTCACATTTTTCTCTTGGCTTTGGTTGTAGCAGTTTTGACTATTGTCTTCTGAGTTTGTATTTTGATCTTCCCTATCACTATAGTAACTTTCTACAAACAGGATCTGTGTTCTCTGGACTATGACCAATCACAAGCATTCTTTTCTGCCTTAGAATTGTGACCAGGGGTCCCACTCCCTCCTGTTGCAAACTCTGGTATTCTAGTGCTCCTCCTCATCCTAGGATTGCCACCCAGGACTGCTACCTGATCCATGTATGGGCAATGTTACAGAGCCCTTGTCCCCAATGCCAGCAAAGAAACTCTTGTAATTTTCTGATCAATTCTCTGACCCTCTCATCCTTTGTGGGCTGGAAGCTCCAAAAGCTATTATTTCATCCAGAAATTGAATAGCCCCCAAGGCCTGCCACCAGTTTTCTATGGGGTGATCTATGCTGGCATAGCTTTTATTGCACTGCGCGCCACTCTCTCTCTTTGGTGTAATAGGCCTTTCTTGCCAACTTTCTAAGTTGTCTTGGACTGGAAAATTGTTTGATCCCATGCTTTTGTGGGTTCTGCCACTCCAGAATTTGTTTTGCAGCATTTTTTAAAGTTGTATGGAAGGGAATTTAGGAAAGTACAGGTGAGTCCTTGCTTTTTCTCTGCCATCTTGCTGAAAATTCAGTCTTAAAAAATTTTAAGACAGAAAATAGGAAATCCAAATTAAGTGCAAAGAAAGAGATATTGAAATTTTATATTTTTATTTTTTATAAATTATATATATTTATACATTTATAAATTCTTTTATAAAGAAATAGATAAATTAGAAGTCAACTATAGAATGATAAAAGTAAAAGCTAGTTCTAGCTTTTACTAGAATGAGTAAAATTCATATAAATAATATATATAGTAAATTAGTAAAAATCATAAGAAAATCAGGAGAAATAAAAAGGAATTATTATAACCCTATCGTGATTCTCTGTATTCACACTTATTATTCCTTATAATATTATAACATTCCTTTACATCTATGTACAATTGTTTGTTTCACCATTCCTTAATCAGTGGTCATTCACTTTGTCTTCAATTCTTTGCCACCACAGAAAGTATTGATATCAATATTTTGATATATTGAACATTTTCTTTTTGTCAGTGACCTTAGTAAAGTATGTGTAACACTACTGATCTCAAAGCGTGTCCTATTTCTACTCCATAGCTCTTCACTTAGTTTAGAACAAGAGCATGGGTCCTTACTAATCTTTTCTCTCCTTGTCACTATTTTCTTGTCATATTTTTTAGTAATCCAGTTGGTTAGTTTTGCGCAACTTTTTTATAAATTTTGATTTTGTTCTAATATTTTTTCTTGTCTTCTAGAATTATTGCCTTTTTTTTTTTTTTTTTTTTAAATCCCAGTCTAATTTTCAGGGAGTCCATTTTGGTGATAAATTTTACCAATTTCTATTCTAAATAATCCTTCCCATTCTTCATTTTATGGCTTTCATTTCACTCAAAATTATATTTTGTATATCTCTTGGTTCTTCCCCCTCTCCCCCAAAAAAGTATTCTGTAGTTCTGGCAGTTATGCCTTTTTTTTTTTCTTTTTTTTTTTTCCCTGAGGATCCACGTGGACTTCTGAAGTTATTCTTGTCTTTGGGATGGGAGGAGTTACTGTTTAAATTTCTCTTAATCCATAGTATTTTTTCATTACTTTGGGCATTTTTGTTTGTATTTAACTAATATCTTCGCTTCAGTTTCTTAGTTGGGACTTCATGCATGAGGCAGATTGCTTCCTTCAGTACTTGTGAATGAATGGTATGGTCAGGCTCAGCTTAGTCCTAGAAGTTTTAGCTAAGGTTAGACTCTTCCCTCTGTGGAGATAATTTAGTTTTATGCTTAGTCCTTTAGTGACTTGACTTAGGCTTTGACCCCAATTAAAAAAAGAAGTGATACTTTTCTATTTAAAAGAAACCATATGCAAAATATCTAGGGGAAGACATTAATAGCTATCTCCTACTGCAATAATAGCTGTACTTATGTAATGATTTAAGGTATATGAAGTGTTTTACATATATCATTTCATGTGAACAACCTTGAGATACATAAAAGTCTTAGAGAGACTAAATGGAATAGCCATAGTTGTATTGAACATACCATTACAAAATATTGAAAGCCAAAATGAAACTAAATATTCTGACTTTTCCATTAAACAATATTGGCTCTATTAATTTGAATATGTTCAAGATTTAGAGTACTATGAAGATGTAAAGAAACAATCTGGAAAAAAAAAAAAAAGAGAAAATTTTTCCTATTTCTGTTGAAATAATCCAAAGAACTTAAAAAGAGAACTCATACTAAAGAAGAATACTTTAAATTAATTTTTCATTGCATGAAATGGAAATGGAAAAACAGCATGATCAAAATGCTTCAGTAAAGGTAAAGAGCAGCTCTATAAAAATGTTAAATGGTTTTATTAAACAAAATAACCCATTTTGTCATTTAGCCCCATTAAGTCTTATTTTGGGGGCTAAGGCTAAATAGAAACTAAAATACTTATAGTGATTTAATTAAAAGAGGATTAATATTCTAGGACTAAAATGCATGAATACATTACATGGTAAAATTCCTTACAAAGACAAGGGATAAATTTTTAAAATGTGAAGCATTATTCTTGATTTTCTCCTTCTTGTTAAGGCAATTTTTTTCACTTCTTCAAGTTGTATTTCTTTTTTTTTTAATCAACTTAAACTGATTTTTCTCATCAATGTTTTTCTTGTGCAGCAAGAAAACTGTATAAATAGGCTTATACATATTAGATTTAACATATTTTAACATGTTTAACATATATTGGATTGATTGCCTGCCATCTAGGGGAGGAAGTAGGGGGTAAGGAGGAGAAAATCTGAAACAAAAGGCTATGCAAGGGTCAATGTTGTCAAATTATCCATGCATATGTTTTGAAAATAAAAAGCTTTATAAAAATAAATAATTTAAATAATGCTTTAGAATAGCTGTAGAAGAATATAACTATAATCACCTTTACTTATTTGATTTTGAGTTTAATTCAAATTGTTTTTTAAGTCCTATATCCCTTAGACTCAGAGATTTCCCTTCTCTTGGAAAAATGGAAAGCACTGAGTTTTTCTTTTAGGAACTTTTATCTTGGGGATTTCAAGGCTTTCATTTATCTACATGCTCTCTTTCTGTGGACCCAAAGGAGAAATAACATGCTAATTTTTTCAGAACTAAAACAATATTTTTTAATTCATGATTATTCAAGTATTTCTAGATTGAGGGAGGGAAGAGAAAATTTTTTCTTTTCTTTTTACCCTTTTCTCCCCCCTTCCAGATCTTCATATTTGAAATTTTTTTGCACTTATTTTCTGAATTAAAAAAAAAATCACATTTTAGTTGGATTTTTATTTTATGAAATCATTTCCATTTTATTCAGTTTTAATATTTATCCAATATCATATATCTGGCACAATTAATAGTACAGATAGACAGTGAGCTGGGCCAAAATGAAACAGGAGGAGGGAAATGGGCTAGATTTTCTTCAGGAAATTGCAAAATACAATATCAACACCAATTTTCTTATAAGTGGAAAGGTTTATCTTTTCAATATAAACATTTTCTTGTATTGCTATATGATCATGAGATCTGGAATATCATTGCCAAAAACTAAAGATGAGTATAGCAAATAGGAACAGGTTCATGGTAAGTGAGCAAGACCCATCATCATTGAAAAGTTTCAAATAGGGGCAGCTAGGTGGCGCAATGGACAGAGCACCAGCCTTGAATTCAGAAGCACCCGAGTTGAAATCTGGTCTCAGACACTTAACACATCCTAAGTGTTTTCTCTGATTCTTTAAAGTTGTGAGTAAACGATCATAGTATGTAAGATGTCAATATGATACTTGATCAACAAGCTTTGAAGACTGCCTATATGAACAAAGTTTAGTTGGTGGCTGTGGAGAGAAATCTGTTTTGCTAATTGTCCACCTTGTTGCTAATTCTTGGAAAAGGGAGGGGTGTGTGTGTGTGTGTGTGTGTGTGTGTGTGTGTGTGTGTGTGTCTGTGTGTGTGTGTGTGTGTGTGTGTGTGTGTGTGTGTGTGTGTGTGTGTGTATTTTGGAGAGAAGTTAACATCTGGATCCAAGATATTGACAAAGCAATGACAAAGGGAGGAGTCTGAGCAAGTTGCAGCATAGAACAATGTTTTGCATATGTATAAAGTTTCTGATTGTGCTTGCATACATCTGAAAGAAAGGGGAGATATTGTAAATCAGATTAGGAGAGATTAAACAAAATAAAAAATTCAAAACAGAATTCAAAGTATCCACATTAAAATACTCAAATAGATCTGTGATCTCGTGAATTTCTGAGTTCTATCCATTGAAATGAAATTAAAATAAATACATGCCCTTCTTGTTCTACTCTCACTCCTGTCCTCCCAAAAATTCTCTACAGGAGGCCACTTAACATATCACAGCCTTTTTCATTTTCTGACATTGAGAAGGTGCTAGTGAAGCACTCTGGTCATCTGTCATTCTTGCCACATAACCAATCCATCTTCTTTTTTCATGCAACTGCTGACACCCTTTACTCTTGCTCTATTTGAAATCATGAATTAAAAAATATTGTTTTAGTTCTGAAAAAATTAGCATGTTATTTCTCCTTTGGGTCCACAGAAAGAGAGCATGTAGATAAATGAAAGCCTTGAAATCCCCAAGATAAAAGTTCCTAAAAGAAAAACTCAGTGCTTTCCATTTTTCCAAGAGAAGGGAAATCTCTGAGTCTAAGGGATATAGGACTTAAAAAACAATTTGAATTAAACTCAAAATCAAATAAGTAAAGGTGATTATAGTTATATTCTTCTACAGCTATTCTAAAGCATTATTTAAATTATTTATTTTTATAAAGCTTTTTATTTTCAAAACATATGCATGGATAATTTGACAACATTGACCTTGCATAGCCTTTTGTTTCAGATTTTCTCCTCCTTACCCCCTACTTCCTCCCCTAGATGGCAGGCAATCAATCCAATATATGTTAAACATGTTAAAATATGTTAAATCTAATATGTATAAGCCTATTTATACAGTTTTCTTGCTGCACAAGAAAAATCAGATCAAAAAAAGAAAGTAAATGAGTAAGAAAACAAAATGCAAGTGAACAACAACAAAAAGAGTGAGAATGTTATGTTGTGATCCACATTCAGTTCCCTCAATCCTCTCTCTGGGTGTAGATGGCTCTCTTCATCACAAGATCATTGGAACTGGCATTAATCACCTCACTGTTGAAGAGAGCCACCTCCATTAGAATTGATCATCATATAGTATTCTTGTTGCTGTGTACCATGATCTCCTGGTCCTGCTCATTTCACTTAGCATCAGTTCATATAAATCTCTCCAGGCCTTTCTGAAATCCTCCTGCTCTTCGTTTCTTATAGAACAATAATATTCCTTAACATTCATATACCATTAACTTATTCATCCATTCTCCAATTGATGGGTATCCACTCATTTTCCAGGTTCTTGCCACTATGAAAAGGGCTGCCATAAAATTTTTGCACGTGAGTCCCTTTCCTTTTAAAGCATTATTTTTTTTATGCAATTACTAGTCTGCTATCATTCTAAGTACATGTTTCTTGTTGCCTTAACTGATTTGCAATTGACTGTTGAAAATTATTTTTGTTGTTTCCTAAAGGTTCATTTTGTAATAACATTGTTGTCCATAGAAACGTAGATAGAAATTTAGCTTTAGAACAGGAAGACCTAGGTTCCAGTCCTGGACACAGACTGGTTGTATGACCCTTACCAAATCACTTAACTCTCAATGCACTAGGCCAGAAGTGTCAAATACAAGGTCAAAGGAAACTTGTCCCCACAATACTAGCCAGTCTGAATCAGACTAAAATGTAATTGGAAAATATTTAACAATATAAATAAAAACACAACAAAATGCAAACCATATAAATGTGTGATTTTTCTAAGTCAATATGTGCATGCAAGGATCCTTACATATGTAGTTCAGGGGCTCCTTTCTATTTCAGTTTGACACTGCTCCTCTACATAACATGAAAGATTATAATCTGCAGAGATGATGCTGATTTGCCATAATTCTAATTCCTTTGAAGGAATTTTCTCACAAAAATATATATAAAGAACAGAGAAGTCATAGAATCTAATGAAATCAGAGTCCAAGTCATTTTCCTTTCTCTACTGTTGCACAATCATTCAAGTAGTTAAGTTAGAAAACTGGGACAGGAATTTGAGGAATAGCCCAAGTGATAATCTTTTAAGTAGGAAAATTCTCTCCACAACTGTCACTGTAAAAACAGGTAAGAAGGGAAAAGTAGGACTTGATAATAGTTCCATCTAGTAGTTTGAGAAGACTGACAGAGAGCTGTTATGTGGCAAAGGGTAGACAATGTGGAGAATGAGTGGGGTGGGCAGGCTTGAGTCACAAGATGTATAGGAGTAGGATATTATTTGATATAAGAATATATTAAGTTCTTGAGACAAAGGAATGAGAGGAGTTAAGAGAATTAACCCCTCTGCCATAGCTTTATTTTGGATTTAATTTATTTTTTGCCTTAGTTGTAATGTGGGAGTGTTCATGGCTGTTGGTTTTAGGTTTTGTGGAGTACCTACTTTATTATTTCCACATAATATGAACCAGTATGAATGCAAGAAATGATGTAAAATCAGGTCTAGACTATCATTTCTCATTAGATTTATATTTGGCAAATTCATTCCCAATTCCTGTTCCCTAACTACATTCTTTAGGGGTATGTCAGATAGATTTAAGATAGTTTCATACCATTATGAGAAAAAGTGTTGCCAACTTTTGAATTTGAAATATTCTTTGCACTTAATTTAAAATTTCTAATCATGTTGGGAGGATGAAGTGCTTCAGGGACCAAAAAAATAAGTCAATCAAGATTTGTTATTGTAATATTGTTATATTAAATTCTTTAGCTTTGATCTAGTCATGTTCTTTGGCTGACAGAAGGGGAGAAAGTAAGCATATTAATGTGGGTTTGTGAATATATAATTTAGAGTGGACATGGACCCACAATCTGAGATACCACAAGTCTGGGATATCTGTTCTGGGGCCCTACATAGGAAGAAGGCTTCCTATATACTGGAGTTAAGTTGCCTACTTTTCTTTTTTCTTTTTTAAGAAATTATCCCTTGGGTAGTAAAAAATGATAAATTAAGATATAAAGAAAAAACAACAAACTGATTTGTGTAATGAGCAAAGAACAAAGAATCAGAAGATCCAACTTTGAGTACCAACACCACAATTTACTACCTACATACCTTAGGAAAAAATCACTTTATATCTCTCTTAACCTTAGTTTCCTATCTTGAAAAAAAGAATAGGTTAAATGAGTTGATTGTGAAAATCCTATCAGGTCTAATATTCTTTAATTTTGTTTTATAATTTGGCTAAAATCACACATGGTAGAAGTGAAACTTGAAGCCATGTTTTATCACTCTCCCAGATACTACAACATAGATTTGGTATAAAGTACATGTTTTTGCATCAGAAACCTGACAAGTGGATATATTTTATTTTGATACCAGAGTCCCTCTTGAATTTGAATTTGAATTCTTGTGTGGTTAAAAAGAAAGGTAAAAGGGCACTGGAATTCTTTATTACTTACCCACAAAAATTTATAAAGAACAGAATAGCATCCAAACCCACACCAAATTATATGATTTTTAAATAAATTCATTTTCTCTTTGTGGAAAGCAGATACTAAAATAAATCATGAAGGATACATAAGAATAAGTCAGGGATAAGATTCTAGGATTTCAGATACTATCACCATTTCCATTCCTACTTTTTTGGGAAAGCATACTGAGGATTCAGACATTAGTAGTTCAACTGCTTTTACCTCCAAAGTTCTCTAGTCATCCCTATCCTAAAAATTCACCTTCCCTTTAATTTTTATTACCCCTTTAAGCTTTTGCCTCCCCTTTTTCCTTTCCTAGTCAAATTTATTGAAAGAATAAGATGCTTCCAATTTCTGCCTACTCCCTCCTTGAGTCTTTGTATCTTTCAGTCCAATTGATTGGCTTCCATTCTGCATTAAGTTCACACTGTTTTCTTCAAGCCTTCAGTAAACACTTTATTGACAATTCTAATGATAATTTCTTGACCTTAGTTCTCTTTGATCTCTTCAGTATTTAATTCCAGACCATCTCTCCTGAAAAAAAATCTTTTCTCCTTTAGCTTCTGGTTTTTGTTTGCTTGTGGGTTACTGGGGTATTTTTTTGTTTTTGGCTTGTTGTTTGTTTTTTATTCTCTTTTGAGTATCTTACACCTTCACTGATTATTTCTCCTCTAGATCTTCTTCCTTCTTCTGTATACTTAATACATGTAAAACTTATGATAGCAACTTGTAATAAAAAGGGATCAAGCTCTGGAATCTAGGGACAATTCTCATTTCTATGGCTTTTACCAATCTCCTTTTAATCCTTATCTAAAAATCTGGCAAAAATCATTACTCGACTCTGATAACACCATATGTGGCAGTGCATTTTATCAGGGATGCTCCTGGGATGTGCAGAATCCTGGGCAAAATTATTGTTTGGAAGGGTCCAAACAATTTGATTACAATATATTTCAAAATTCATGAGTCCATATGATTTATCAAGGAAGATTAGAATAATTAGCCTCCAACATTCATCTTTTCACAAAAGGTATTTTGATTAAAAACATTGAATTGTACAGAGCTGAAATGACTTTCTAAATATGGATTACTACTATAGTTGGCATAATCACCTGTATTACAATTCTGTGAAGTATGAGGGACCATTAATGATTTAAAAATTAGTTTCCCTTACAGATCCTCCTGACTATTCCGAACATTATTCAGGAGAGTGTATTTCAGTAAAACAGTTTACATCATGACTGCTTACTTTACTCCTATAATTCCCCTGGAGTGCCTCAATATGTCACAAATATCCAAGTCTTTTTTTTTTTCAGAAAGTGTCTTTAGTACCATTTTATAGTCGATTCTTAGGATTTAGAATATATTGACTAGCCCACTACTACTGCCTGATAATAAACATTGCAAGAAAAACTGAAAATGTCTTTTTTGCTATAGCATATGTCAAAGATGTTTAAGAGTGAATAAAAATTTAATCATAGATTAGAACTCTGTTTCAGTGTGTTTTGTGTGGAGTTTTAAAAATCCTATATAGAAAGCCTGATAATGATATGTATTTTCATGAAATAGATAATTTTTATTACATTAAAGTTTAAATTATTTTAAAACAAGAGGCAGCTAAATAGATGGCCCAATGGGCCCTATAGTCAGGAGGACCTGAGTTCAAATTTGGCCTCAGACACTTAATACTTCCAAGCTGTATGACCCTAGGCAAGTCACTTAACCCCAATTGCCTCAGCAAAAACAAATAAATAAATGATTTTAAAACATTATTTGTTATATTGGCAGTATAAGTAAACAAGAGAATGGAATATTGATGATATGTATATATGCAATATATACCTGTAATATTATATATGTATATGTGTGTGTAGCCCCATTCTTTTGAAACTTCAGATAAAATACCTATCTTTTTCTAAATCAAGATACTAACCATATTATACTAAATATACAAAATATATAAAAATTATCATTTAAGAAAATGAAGTCAAGTGCAATTTATTTTTTAGTTGTGGATAGAAACTTATAATAATATTTTTATATTAATTGCACTATACCTTGGAGTTTTTTTTTTTTGGTATTGTTTATGATAATAAGAATTTGTATTGTTATATTAAAGTTTAAGTTGTTACTTTAAAATATTTTTTCTACATTAACAGTAAAAATAAACCAGAGAAGGGAATATTGATACAATCTTTATATATCAGTGTCCTATTTTTTTTTAAACTCAGATAAATCAAAATAACTATCTTGTATTAAATATGCAAAATACCACATATTTAGGAAAATAAACTCAAGTTCAGTTGTGGATAGAAGCTTATAATGATATTTTCATATTAAAATTATACTAAATTTTGGGCTGAGGGATTACCCTATTATTTATGACAATTAAAACACAAAAATAAAAGGTACATATACAATCTAGCTTCTAACAGACATCATACTATACAATGTGACAATTAAGAGGACATGATCATTAATATCATTCATAATATAAATTAGTGATCATATACTATGAATCTGATGGCAACTATTAATTTTCCTTTTCCTTACATGGATTAATTTTTAATTTGCATTTAATATAGTTATAACTTTAATTAATATTAAAATCTATTTTTAAAAGAATGTCCTACCTGACTGACGACTACAAAGCTAGCTCTTCATACCTGCTTGTTGATTAGGCAAATAACTCAGCAATCATTTCTGTTTGTCGTGGCTAGAAACCCTGAGGGTCTTCCCCTTCCAGAAATGTAATGACATTCTCTCAAAGTTGTTCTTAAAACAATATTGTGGTTACTATATACTATGTTCTCTTTGTTCTACTCATTTCATTCTTACTTATTTTGTGCAAGTCTATCCATGTTTTTCTAAGACCAATGAGCTCATCATTTTTTATAACAGTATATTCCATCACAATCATATACACAACTTGTTGTCATTTTCAAATGAGGTTTAAAAGTTAGGATGCACACAAATAACTAAATGATGACTAGTTATATGATTCAGGATTGAGATAACAAAGAAATAAAGAAAAATTTAGATGGGAGAGAAATTACAAATGGAGGATCATGAAAAATATAACACCTGAGCTTAACCTTGGTGGGAGAGAAGCCTTTTGTTAGGCTTGAGATAGAGAGGAAGTTTATTCCTGGCTTACTGGAGATAAACTACACAAGTAAATGAAAAGAGACAGGAAAAAGAAGATGGACTTCAGAGAATAATTTCTAGTCCTATCTGACTAGAATATAATTGTATAAAACTAATTATGTAAGCAATGTGGTAGTAACAAATTCAAATAAAGGCTGGAATGAAATAACTCCACTATATAAAAAGCATTTAAAATTATGAAATGTAGTGTGGCATATTAAATAGATAGTTGGCTTTAGAGCCTGGAAAACTTGGGTTTCAATTCTTGTTTTTGACACAGCCTTCATGATCCTGAACAAATCAAAACCTTTTATGCTCTAGATAGGGTTACTTAAATTTTTTCTACTCAAACTCCCATTTTTTACGTGATCCCACCTCGAATCTAAACTAAGTTGTTTCTGGCATGTGAATTGTAAAGTGAGTATATTGTATATTTAAAATCAAGGTTGCAGAGAAATACTACAAACACTTTGGATTCCTTATGCATTTGAGCTTGATTTAATTTTTTGTCATTGCATTCAAAAATCTTTGATTGTTTCCGAATTTTTCACAACTCCCACATTCAATTACACAAACCCATATGGGGTTGTAACCCACAGTTTAAGATTTGCTCTAGATAAGATCCAGTCGTACATGGATAGAAGGGATTTCTTCATCATGGATAATCAGTACAAATGAGTACATTGATTTAGTACCTATCCCAAAAGTGATTAACGTTGAAATGTTCACTGTCTCATGACATATTGATTGTTATCCTGTGTATCTTTCAGATAAGTAGCTCAAAAAATAGACAAAAAACTCTCCATAAAACTATGTGTTTGGTTAACTACTAAATCAAATTAAGCCAATAAAGGCTAAAAAAATTGTTATTTATAGGTCTGTGATTTATTGCATTAGCTCTAATGAAGTTAACACAAGATACCACAATTTTCATAAGAGTCCCACTTCAGTGATTTACTACACAGCGCTTGTTGGTGGACGAGGCAGTGTATGGCTATTGGATGAGAATGGTTATGTTTGTCCATCTCTTGGTTAATGGGAGCAATTACTCCTTTCTTAGGCCCCACCATGCTAGGGGCACCATCAGTTGTCACGCTGGCTAGTTTAGCCCAGTCCAGCTCCAAACCATTCATAGTTTGTCAAACCTTTTCATAGATATCCTCTCCTGTAGTTGTTCCTTTGATGTTTTGCAGTGCAGCAAGCTCTTCTATGACTTCAAAATAATCATGCATCCCACGAATAAAAATTAGAAGTTGTGCAGAATCATGAACATCATTGCTTTCGTCTAGTGCCAAGGAAAAATATGAAATTTTTTTTGTGGAGTTTTGCAAATGCTGATGCAAATTGTCTCCCATTTCTTCAATCCTCCATGTAATTGTGGGTCCTGAAATATTTACTGTACTAAATAAATAGCCTTCTCTGGACACATCTCTTTGGCAACAGAAAGAAGGCATTTTTTAACAAATTCTTCCTCCACAAATGGTCTGCCAGTGCCTGATAGTTGACAAGCTAACCAAGCAAGCCAAACTTGCTCGCAGTGATGAAATATTTAGCTGCTTCTGCTTCACAAAAATATTTTGCTGAGTTGTCAACGTATTTTTCAGTTTTAATATTTTATCTTTTCTCACTTCTCCAACCAAACAATTATCTTTATGTTGAGTTTCATAGTGTCGATGCAAATTATATTCTTTGAACACAGACACTATATTCTGGCATCTCAGACATACAGCTCTTTCTTTGTACTGCATGAAAAGTAATCATAAGTCCACTGTTCTTTGAATATCCTACACTCCAAGTCAATGTTTCTTTTTTTTTGACATCATTATTTCTAAGGGATTCCAAATTGCTATTAGTAAAATACCAATTATATTGGTATTTAGTAAAATTGGTATTTTACTAATAGCAATTTGGAATATATATATATATATATATATATATATATATATATATATATATATATATATATATATATATACAGTGCTACAAAAACAATATACCAGCAATAACTTTGCCCACACAGAGACATACTGACTGCAATGCCCAACTTCCTCCAAGCTGCCTCTGTGCTGTGATGACTCCACTTCAGACTTTCACTACATACAAGTCACCACTCAGGCAGCCCTCCCAAATGCCCTGGCTTCCTCTGAATCCTGGGATCAATCCTCATGATCCAGCGCTGCATGGTCATACGTGCTGCACTCTTAATTTATCATAATCACAGGCAAGACTGTGCATATATAACTGCGCAATATATTGTATGTACAGAATGAGCTTCAGTGACAAATCGTATATTGGGGCTTCCCGGGAGGCTATCATGTGACTTGAAGCTGCACAAGTGTATGGGGACCTTAAGAATCTGGAGAGGATGAAGCAGTACACCAGCTCTGCACCCCTCATATTCAGGATAAGTGGGGGGCACTAAGGTCAGACCCCCAGTGATTATAAGGTGATGACATGTTAGCAATATTCCATCTCTTTATGAAACTACAGAGCATACACACAATGATAAAACTCCATGACCACAATAGCCACACATGAGCTCACTATGGAGACAGGGCCATGGCCTGGTACCAAGAGCCTCACTCTGGGTGACAATAGCAGTCAGATCTGCAACATACACTAGAGAGGAAGCCGTTACATTGTCATTACAGCAATTTAGGTCGCATCTGGCCCGAGGGCTGTAGTTTGAGGATCCCTGTTCTAAAGGATAGGGCACTCTAAAGCTCAGGGGCCCAGAGTAGGGAATCCTATCTTTTTGAGTTTAAGGGTGGTACTATATTTGATTAATTGCTGGTATGGTTGCTATGACTATTGCCATGATGTTTTTATATATTGGATATATTTGCTTTTTAGGATATGTTTGCTTTTTTGGTAAACTAAAAATATCATTGTTTCTTTCATGAAAGTAGATGAATTTACATTATGCATATATACATTTTTTAGTGAGCATTTGTACATGCTCATATCTTATAGATGTGAGATGCTACATGAATTGTTGAATAAAAAATTCTTAATACTTTTATAGCATGCTTTAATGTCTGAAAACTTATTCAGGAGCAGAAAATCAGAAATTCAGGCCACAAACAAACTTAATGCTATCTATTTTGATTTGTTCTTCAGACCCATTTTGCCCCAGTGGTCACATATGATGAGGATGAGTTCTAGGAAGCTTAATAGATAAATGTTTCACTAAGTTGAGTCAAGGACATCAGACTAGAACCAATGAACTTACAAAATCAGCTATCTGATGACAGTTTCTCTCTTTCCATCTCTCCCCGCCCCCCCCCCCCCCCCCCCCCCCCCCCCCCGCTTCATTCATCCCTTAGAATGGACAAAAATCCCAGGTTCAGAGAGGAAAGAGAAAAGATTCCCCTTTTTTCATTGCTCCAAAATCCCTAGGAACTGAGGAATACTAATGAAACATAACTTTCATATGTCAGATGGAACCACTTCTGCATAAAAATAGGAAGTTATATTTGATGTTGCTACCAATTCTTCACCCCCCATGTGTTAATTTGATTCAGATTTTTAAAAAATAAATCATATTTTTTGAATCAGCAAAAATCTGTATATTCTTCTTCTCAATGTTTCTTTTAAGAATGAAAGAAAAACAAATCCCTTGTTACAAACATATATTCAAGCGAAATAAGTTCTTCATTGCCCACATAAATTGCCTATATGAAATTCCATACTGCGAGTCCTTTGTGTAGCTCTATCAGGAGATGGATAGCATATTTTATCATGAGTCCTGTAGTATCATATTTGTTTTTTATGCTAATCAGAGTTCCTAATTCTTTAAAAGTTGTTTGTCTTTACCATGTTGTTGCCATCAAATAAATTCCTGGTTCTGTTCACTTCCTTCTGCATCACATTATATGTCTTTCTAAATTTCTCTGAAGCTATCCTGTTCATCATTTCCAACAATATTCCATCATATTTTTAGTTTCTTCAGTCATATACCAATTTATGGGCACTCCTTCATAATCTCATTCTTTGATACCTGAAAATGTCACACATTTTCATATATCTTTAGAATTTGTTGTGTTTAGAATTTGGCTCTCTGAATAATCTTTCCATCTAAGTCTCTCTTCTCCCTTTCTTTTCTATTTCTCTATTTAGTGAAATATATTTTCGTACCTGATTGTATGTGCATATATTCTTCCTTCCTTTGACCAGTTCAAATGAGTTTTTCCCTTCTTGTGTTTGTATAAATGTCTACTTGTACCCCTCAATTATATGAGATAATTTCTGGAAAAAATTTTTTTTCCTCTTCCCTACTTTATATATTCTTTACCTCCTCCCTTTCCATTTTTCTTTTAATGCCATCAAAATATAACAGAACTACTTTCAGATCTTCTGCATATTCCCTTTCTGACTTTTGATGTTAATAGAATTCAAAAAGGGAAAGACATGTAATCTCCCCACATTAGAATGTAAGCAATTTATCCTTAACATTCATGATTACTTTTTTTTCCCTGTGACAATTGGGGTTAAGTGACTTGCCCAGGGTTACATAGATAGGAAGTATTAAGTATCTGAGACCAAATCTGAACTCCGGTCTCCTGACTTCAGGGCTGGTGCTTTATCCACTGCCCCACCTAGCTGCTCCTATCTGTGATTACTTTTTGTTTCTCTTAAGTGTTTGAACTTCAAATTCTATACACCTCTAGTCTTTTCAGAAGGAATGCTTGGAAGTCCTCTATTTTATCAGTCAGATTTTCCCTTTGTAGCACTATACTTTAGTTTTGTAAATTAAGTAATTCTTTGCTGTAAGCCTGCCAGAATATGGTATTCCAATCTCTACTCTTTTATGGTAGTAGCTGCTAAATCACATGTGACTCTTACTGTGGCTCCTTAATATTTGAGTTTCTTTTTTCTAGATGCTTGCAGTTTTGTTTTTTTTTTTTGGACCTGGAAACTCTTGATTTGGGCTATAATGTTCCTGAAAGTTTTCATCATGAGTTTTCTTTCTGGAAGTGACTGGCAGATTCCTTCTCATTCCTCTTTACTTTCTGGTTCTAAAAGATCTTGACAGTTTTCTTTTAAAATTTCTTAAATTGTGATGTCTATATATTGGATTACTTGCCATCTGGGAGAGGGGGTGGGGGAATGGAATGGAATAATTGGAACACAAGGTTTTGCAAATTTCAGTATTTAAAAATTGTCCATGCATGTGTTTTGAAAATAAAAAAAGCTTTAATTTAAAAAAAATGTGATGTCTAGGTTTTTATTTTGGTAATGATATTCAGTAGTCCAATGATTCTTAATTATTTTCTCTTTGATCTGTTTCTCTTTCCCTCCATATGTTTTTTCCTATGAGATAGCTTTTTTACTTTGCTTTAATATTTAATTTATTTAATAAAATTTCATCTATTATTTAATTTATTAATGTTTCTTATCTCATGGAATCATTCATTCCTTTTTGGTCTATTTTAATTATCAAGCTTTCACAACAAAATTGTGCTAAATTGTTAAATCTTCCTTCCATTTTTAAATTTTTGTACTCCCATTTCATTGACAAAAAATATTTTAAAACTTTTTTCAATTCTTGCTTCATTTCTTCCTAGAATTCTAGTTGAATTGGTTTATGCTTATAAATATTTTTGAGTCATTCTCTTCTTCTGCATTCTCCATTCTTTCTTGAGTGACATTATTACTATAATAAATTTTATGGTAGGATTTTTTTTTTTTCCTCATTTTTCTAGTCTTGTTGACTTCAGACTTGACATTAGGGCTAGTCTTTTACTTTTAGAGGGAAAGTCTGTATTGCTCCTATTGTTGTTTTCTTGGGTTATTGAGTATTGTGTTATTTCAGGATCTCAGGAATAGCTGATGCTCTGGCCCTGCAATTCTTTAGTGCTTCCAAAGTATTCTGCTCTAGAGAAAAGTCTGCTATCCCTCTGGTAGGAGTTCTGCAAGCTTTTTATCTTAGATTTGGATCTGAGCAGTAGCAGACCATTGCTGGACCCAGCTACTGTAAGCTAGCTAGGAACTCTGCTGGTAATTACAGAATTGTGAATTCCCCTTTGGTTTGGGATTTGTGCCCTGATTATATGCTTACAGGCGTCAGATAGAGCGGGAGGCTGGAAATGAGACTGTTTTTGGATCCTGGGATCTTTGCCCCACTGTACTGCTTGCTTCTAAATATGCTCCTCTTTCAACATGTTGGTACTGAAAGCCTCATCTAGGGCTGAGATAGCTGGGAAAGGCTGGTGTTTTTCTTAGATTGCAATGGATCTGTGTCCTAGAACTGGGCAACAGGCAATAAAGCTGCCACTTCATATGTGTCCCCATTAAAGTGTTTCACTGTGGGTCTGAGAATGGCCAACTACGGGTTTGGTACCTCCTGCTATCCTGTGCTGTATACCAGTTTGTCCCCAGTTTAAATAGTAGATTTCTCTGTCTGCCTTCCTATGCTGATCTTGGCTAGAAAAAAATGATCCACTGTGACTTTTTTTCTTGGATTTTACCATCAGGATTCAGTCTGGTACATTGATTTATATCTGTTTGGAGGGGATTTGGAGAAAAGTTTCCTGCTACTCTGCCATATTGATTCAACCCCTGAAGTTTCTATTTGATTCAGATTTGAAACTTCATGTTGTGTAATAATCCTGAGGTCTTACTTTGCTATAAAGATCATCCTCGATCATCCTCAATAAATATCATATGAATATATAATTATATGAAAGTTTCTTCTTCCTTTCCTAGTATGGATGCTAATTTAATACATTACTTGCTTTGAGAGACATTTGCTGCTAAGTGTAATAAATAATATGGATAGGAGCTATTGATTACCCTTACTTTATATTTCAAAAACTATCATATGCACCTAGAAAATAGTGCTAATACAATAATTTCAAACAATGACACTAATTGCCATTGTGAGCATTATAAATTAGACAAGTCTCCCCCCTCCACCCCGAAAGAGCAAAGAAAACAGAATTGAAATGAAAACCTAATTCTTAAAAATCTAATAGGTATCCTTCAATGATTAAACCTTTCAGGAAACTCCACATAGATTCTTAGTCACTTACAGTCCTGAATAAGCAGGTTCTTTCTTTGCTGTTCCCAGAAGGTGTTACCAAGGAAAAGCTCCCTGTGGACAGCATTAAGTATTATTTTTACTTAAGATCAAAACATTCTGGTAGGCAATTTTTTTTATTCTATGAAATAAATATATGAAACAAAAATAGATCTGATTAGCCATCCTCTGACAGGTAGCATAGTATCTGTGAACATAGGCAAGTCACATCTCTATACATCAATTTCTTCATCTGAAAAATGTGACTATTAATGCCAGATATACAGGATTAGTATGATGTTTAGATAAGATAGTATGTGAAATGGTTTTTAAAAAAATCTTAACATGCTAATGTGTTTAATGTGTGTGGAGTTCTGTTGGTAACTATACTAAAACTTATAAGTTATTTCTCTCTGTTTAGCAGTGCATGATTTTTGAAAATGGATTCTGTCATATTTTAAAGACAATATATATTTATTAAAGACAATATATTTATGCTAGAGGCTAGTAGTATAGTAGATAGTATAGAAGTCAAAAAGACCTGGCTTTAAATACTACCTCTGATGTTTACTAGCAGTGTAACTCTAAGCAAGTCACTTGATTTCTATGTATTTCATAGGATTTATCTCATAGCAATCTGGCAATCTGGCAGAGGGAATTTCTACAGTGGGAATTCCTTTGTGGTAAAGAATTCACAGATCCTTTTTTATTAGTGAATATGATTATTCTGTCATGTAAGCTATTAGAGCTTAAATCTGCACTTAGACTTTTGGGACATTCTCCCAAAATTAGAGCTGTGTGAATACCAACAAATAACATTTAAGTTATATATGGTGATGGAGTCATCAATTTCAGCCAGAAGGACTCTAGGATCAATCTAATACCCTCATTTTACAAATGAGGAAACAGATGCAAAATTACTTGTCCTAGAACACATAGGAATAAGTGGCAGAGGTAGGATTCAGTCTCAGGTATTTTGACTCCAAAATAAAATCAAAAAAGTTTTGGCATAATCTATTTTACAGACTACGTTGTAGAGGACAACTGAAATTATAAGTTAAAAGTGCAATTGATAGTGAGGTGTAAAGCATTTTCTCCCAATGGATAGCACAGTAAATATAATATTAGGGTGAGTCAAAAAACCTAGTTCAAATCTGAACTCAGATACTTACTAGCTGTGTGATCCTGGGCAAGTCACTTAACTTGTTTGTTTTATCTGTAAAAGTTTTCGCATCTGTAAAGTAGAGAAAATACTACTTTTTACCCAAAATGATTATGAGATTACATTTGTAAAGTGCCTATCTATTTGCAAAGCTTACTATATAAATGCTAGTTATCATTATTTTGGGGGGCAACTAGATGGCACAGTAGATAGTGCATTGGCCCTGGAATGAGGAGGACCTGAATTCAAATTTGACCTTAGACACTTAACAGTTACTAACTGTGTGACCTTGGGTAAGCCACTTAAAGCCTGCAAAAAAAAAAAAGTTAATATTATTATTTTTATTAAGACAATGGAAGAATTTATAGTTTAGTCTTTGGTACAAAGTATAGAAATTTACTCTCCAATATCACTGGCTACTGCAGAAACTTAGAAAAGAATAGTCATCTAGGCCCTGTGTTTATCTCTTAGCCAAGCCTTAGAAATGTCATATTTGGAAATCTCTTCTCTTTAAAAATGAAGTACTTCAGGGGCAACTAGTTGGCAGTGGATAGAGCACCAGCCCTGATGTCAGGAGGACCTGAGTTTAAATCTGGCCTCAGATACTTAACACTTCCTAACTGTGTGACCCTGGGCAAGTCACTTAACCCCAATTGCCTCAGCAAAATAAAATAAAAATGAAGTGCCTCAATCTTAGTGACTTTGAATTAGTACTGAAGTTTCAATGGATAGCTACACATCTAAAGTTATCATCCTTTTGTAAGTATACTATCACAATGTAAGCCTTGATCACAATTCCAAGATCATGACCTTACTAGCATCTTAGTACAACTTCAAATATAATAGCTAATACAAATATAGCATTTACTATATTCCAGACACTATGCTAAGTGCTTTGCAAAGACAAACTCTACAACATTTAGCACAGGGCCTCTGATACATTTCATATAAGGATTACAGAAGTAAAGATATGGAACTGGAAGAAATCTTAATGGCTACCTAACTTAACATGTTCATTTTATAAATGGACACAGGAAGTAAATGTCTGAGGAGTAGAGTAACTGGTCCATGGTCATAGAAATAGTAAGTGAAGCTGAGATTGGAACTCCAAATTCATTGCCCTTTTTTTTAGTATATATTTATTGAATGAAGAGTGCAAACATTCTTCAACTTATGTTTTGTTTCAATTTTGTCAGTTGGTTGTTCTAAACTCAGAATAAATTTATCCACTGAAAACAATGTTCTAAAGAGTAATTAGGTGTAAATGCTTAACTCTGGGCATTTACTTCATTTGTAAATACCCTTGTACCACTCTGAATTTACTATTGCCAATCTCTCCTAATTCCCAGGCCCTCAGAGAAATCTCCTGTCACTGTCTCATCTCATCTCAATGTGGCCAGATTTCCCGCTCACAAGTCGGTCCCTATATGCTCACAGCAAATCACTTCCAGGGGTCTCAGGCAAAGCCTGTTTACTTCCTGGTGCACTGAACGAGACCCAACCCTTACAATTAGGTGCCTAGGCCAGCCCACAAGACCCATTTAACTCACAATATACCTAAATAATTTATAGAATCTAACACTTTGCATAAGAAGGTTTTTTATAGTAAAAGAAAGAGTTCAAAATTCCACATGGAATACCTGTTAGTTGGAGCAGGAATTACCCTGAGTATTTAGTCAGTAATCCTTGCCATAATTTCTATTTGTCAATCACTGGTGGAGGCTAGATTGAGTAACAGTTGGAGAGCTAAGGCATTGTTGTGCCACAATTCTCTTTTATTGTCCTGACTCAGTTTCCTTAATTGTTCTGCCTCAATCCCCTTACTTTCAAACCCTCACCTCTCCAGTGCATTAAGACTGGTATAACTCAGAGGTTATATATTGTCAATGTGTAAACTCAAAAGGGGGAATCCAGATTTTCTGTCTGTAGCCAGACACTTTCTTATCTCCCAGTTTGTTAGAATTTATGGTCCTACCCCCCATCCTGTCAGAGCTGAGTTGATGGTTCCTGCCTAGAGATTCCCACTCATCAGAGTTTGGACTCTACCCCCTGCCTTTGTTTACCTACTGTGTATAAATATGTCATGGAGAACTCACATTGGCTGTTAGATGCGGGATTCTTGGAGATGATAGTCTCATTCAGCCCTGAGACCAAACCATGGATCCATTTGGTCCCAGTAAATCTCTCCCTTTTAAATAAAATATTAAAAACTCTCTAATCGGAGATAATAAATAGATTAGAGGAACAGAGGATAATCTACCTCTCAGACTTGTGGAGGAGGAAGGAATTTATGACCAGAGGAGAACTAGAGATCATTATTGATCACAAAATAGAAGATTTTGATTACATCAAACTAAAAAGTTTCTGTACCAATAATACTAATGCAAACAAGATTAGAAGGGAAGTAACAAATTGGGAAAATATTTTTAAAAACAAAGGTTCTGACAAAGGTCTCATTTCCAAAATATATAGAGAACTGACCATAATTTATAAGAAACCGAACCATTCTCCAATTGATAAATGGTCAAAGGATATGAACAGACAATTCTCAGAGGAAGAAATTGAAACTATATCCACTCACATGAAAGAGTGTTCCAAATCACTACTGATCAGAGAAATGCAAATTAAGACCACTCTGAGATACCACTACACACCTGTCAGATTGGCTAAGATGACAGGAACAAATAATGACAAATGTTGGAGGGGATGTGGGGAAATTGGGACACTAATACATTGCTGGTGGAGTTGTGAAAGAATCCAGCCATTCTGGAGAGCAATCTGGAATTATGCCCAAAAAGTTATCAAACTGTGCATACCCTTTGACCCAGCAGCGCTACTACTGGGCTTATATCCCAAAGAAATACTAAAGAGCGGAAAGAGACATATATGTGCCAAAATGTTTGTGGCAGCTCTTTTTGTTGTAGCTAGAAACTGGAAGATGAATGGATGTCCATCAGTTGGAGAATGGTTGGGTAAATTGTGGTATATGAAGGTTATGGAATATTATTGCTCGGTAAGAAATGACCAGCAGGAGGAATATAGAGAGGCCTGGAGAGACTTAAATCAACTGATGCTGAGTGAAATGAGCAGAACCAGAAGATCACTGTACACTTCAACAACAATACTGTATGAGGATGTATTCTGATGGAAGTGGAAATCTTCAACATAAAGAAGATCCAACTCACTTCCAGTTGATCAATGATGGACAGAGGTAGCTACACTCAGAGAAGAAACACTGGGAGGGGAATGAAAATTGTTAGCACTAATATCTGTCTGCCCAGGTTGCATGTACCTTCGGATTCTAATGTTTATTGTGCAACAAGAAAACGATATTCGCACACATGTATTGTACCTAGATTATATTGTAACACATGTAAAATGTATGGTATTGCCTGTCGTCGGGGGGAGGGAATAGAGAGAGGGAGGGTAATTTGGAAAAATGAATACAAGGGATAATATTATAATATATATATATATATATATATATATAAAATTAAAAAAAAAAAAAAACTCTCTAATCTCTATCCTGCCTCGGTTTCTCTGGCATTACAGCATAATAAGTCAGAGGCCCAGGAAGGGATGAGGGGAAAACTGGGGAGCAAAGGATAAGGACAAGAGTCAGGAAGCAAAGAGGAGAGGCTATCCAGTCTCTTGTAGAATGAAGCGGTGAAAATTGGAGGGAGTAAGAAGGAGAATTAAAGGGAAGTTTTAGTGGAGGTAAGGAAGAAGAACAGGAGTTCTCAGTAAGATATGAAGGTGTGTAGGGATTGGGTTCTGGCTATATGAGTACAGGGATTATTCTGGATTTAGGTCTTGAGGCTAGAGCTCGGTGATTAAGAAAATAAATGAAGGATTGTGTCAAGGATGAGAAGTTGAGGTGGCAGGAAGAGGAGGGAGAACAGGTTTGGGGGCCAGATCCTACAAGTTGTAGGTGAGAACTGGCATGGTCATGTGGTAGTTTTGGTAGTCAAGACAAAGTCGGCAGTGGACTCTTAACAAATAGAGAGTTAAGAAATGGTGGGAAGCAAATCCCCAGGGGAAGCAGCAGAATCTGAGAAAGGAAACTGAGTTTGAATCTGAGATGACATTTCTCTTTCATGTATTCCATCTATGCACACTGTACTTTATTAGGTGCAGGAGGGACTATACAGATAAATAAGAGTTAGTCAGATGAAATGGGGAAAGGAATAGCATTAGATACATAATCTATGCTGGAATTACTAATCCTCTTGCCTGTAAAATTTTTGAGGTAGGAGCTAGATGATCTCTAAGATTCTTTCCAGTTCTAAATCGATAATCCTTGAAAGTCTGAAACTAATGACACATTACTTTGTATCTATATGGATTTTTATTCTTTTAAATTGCTTTAATTGAAATTATGCTATTTAATTTTTATGCCCACTCAGAGAACTCACAGGATAACTTATACAGAGCTAAAAGGAACCTGAGGAATAATCTAATCCTTCATATGAGGAAACTGAATCCTAGAAGAGTTAAGTGATTTACCTAAGGTCACACAGGTAGTAACTGGCAGAATATGGATCTTTTAACTTCAAATTCAGCCAAAGTCATGTCAGTTTAACAACTGTCTGGCTTTGGGTAAGTGAATGGGGAAGCTTCAGAAATAACTTTTAAGTTGAATATAAATTAACATTTAGAACAAACATATACAGCTTATCATCTATGTCAGCTATACATATGTTTAGTTAATAAGAACCATCAGAGGGAAACTATACAATTGAGAATTTACTTTTTATTTGTCTATAATCAATTATTAATAAAAGCCTTTTTTAAAATAAATTGTTAGATTTGGGGTGGATCTATATTTGAATTCTGATCCTACTGTTTATTACTTGTGTGATATTGGACAAAGAGTTTAGAGTCAGGAGATCTTGGTTCAAATCTCACTTCAGAACTGACTAGCCACTACCCCCAGCAATAACTGAATAAATCAATTAATTTGAGCCTCTGTTAGACTTTATGGTCTTCAAAGTCCCTCTCAATTCTAATTATATTAGCCTTTCAAAGACATATTACCTCTCTAGGCCTCATTTTTCTTACCTTTAAAATGATAATGTTGAGGTAGATGATTTTGAAAGTTCAATCTTGGTCTAAATCCAGGATTTCAATAGCTTGGGCTACTCTTTCAACTCAACTCTCTCATACAAGTTCCTCTAGGGGGATTATTACTCTAGATTCAAGATATTCTTGTGGGTGTGTATCTTAAAACTATAGTCTCTGTGTTCCACTGGTATATTAACCTTTAATAATGAGTATTGTACCGCAATTAATAAGTGGTTAAAGGATATGAACAAGCAATTTTCAGATGATGATATTATAGCCATCTATAGCCATATGAAAAAATAGGAATCACTATTTATCAGAGAAATGCAAATTAAAATAATTGTGAGGTACCAAAGCATACCTCTCAGATTTGCTTAGATGACAGGAAAAGAGAATGATAAATGTTCTGAAGAGCAATTTGGAACTATGCCCAAAGGGGTATAAAACTGTGCATGCTCTTTGACCCAGCAGTGCCATTACTGGGTCTGTATCCCAAGGAAATCATAAAGGAGAGAAAAGGACCTACATGTGCAAAAATGTTTGTAGCAGCTCTTTTTATGGTAGCAAAGAACTGGAAAGTGAGTAAATGCCCATCAATTGGGGAATGGTTGAATAAATTATGGTATATGAAAGTAATGAAATATTATTGTTCTATAAAAAATGATGAACAAGCTGATTTTAACAAGGCCTGGAAAGATTTTCACAAACTGTTGCTGAGCAAAACAAGCAGTACCAGAAACACATTGTATGCAGTAACAGTAAGATTATGCATTAATTGTGAAAGACTTGGTTCTTCTTAGAGGTTTGGGTGATCCAAGGCAATCCCAATAAACTTTGGATAGAAAATGCCATCTGTATCCAGAAAGAGAACTATAGAGACTGAATGTAAATCAACACATGCTATGTTCACTTCCTCCCCTTTTTCTTCTCTTTTTTTCTCTCATGGTTTTTCCCTTTTGTTCTGATTTTTCTCTCCCAACATGATTCATAAATATGTATTAAAATTAATGTACATGTATAACCAGAAAAATGTTTTTAAAATTGTTTTACATGTAATTGGGAAACAATAAAAATATTAAATAAAAATAATCAATATGGTACTGCTATTAGTTTGAAACAAAAACTGAAATAGAATGGCACAAAATATTTTCCTGCTTCTATGCCCCACTTCCCCCATCCTACCCCAAATCCAGAGTAGCTTGTTGTTTAGTCATGTCCAACTCTTTCTGACCCTATTTGGAGTTTTCTTGGGAAGAAACTGGAGTGGTTGCCATTTTGTTTTCCTGCTCACTTTACAGATGAGGAAACTAAGACAAATGTTGTTAAGAGACTTGCCCAGGGTCATACAGCTAGAAAGTGTTTGAGGCTAGATATAGAATTTAGGAAGAAGAGTCTTTCTGACTCCCGGCCCAGCTCTAGCTATTGCACCATCCAACTACCAATAGCACTAAGTAACACTTCCACTAATAATGAGTAACAGTGTGAAGTGTGAGAGCTCATATAAAATAATCTAGTAGAAATGCATTTAAATGGAGATACCATCAATATATCTTCAAGGCTTCACATATTTCTTTCCCTTGTCTTTTCTTAGGCTCATGCTGATTCAAATCTGCACCCGTCTCTATCCAAAGCAAAACTGTCTGGAACTATTCTCTCCTAGGCCTGTTTGCAGGATACCACTGTGGCTAAAAGAGGTGAGGGAAGAGAAAGAGAAATATCCTCATACCAGAACCATTCACCCTTACCCCCATACTGCACTGGAGGGGAAATGATTCCCTTTAGAGATCTGGGTTTTTCCTTTATAATTGATTCTCTTCTCACTGCCATATATGAATTTCTTAGAGTTACTTGTAGTTTTATTGACTCTGGAGCTAGCAAACTTGCTTTGAAAGGCCACCAGGGCCATAGCTGATCAGGGACAACTGAGCAGCCTCTTCATACTTTCTAAAGGAGCAAAGATGTATAAACTTCATAATTCCTTTGTACCTTCTTTACATTAATGATATATATGAATATACTAATACTATAATACAGTCCTACTGAAAGGACGTAGGGCGAGTTCAAGGAAATCTAGTACTTCTGGTATGAAAGCTGCTGAGTCCTTTTCAGGACTGCTTTTCACCTTTGGTATCCACCCAATTCACCCAGATCTCACCTGTAGCTCTAAGAAACTGTAGCATGGAGAAGTTACACCTCAGTAAACCATTTTGATAGATAGGTTAAAGCAGGTTGAGTGCAACTAGGGGTCTCAAATCCTAAGGTGAGTTAGGGGGAAATTTACCTCAAGCATGTGAAGGTTTCCTCTGGTAGAATGGGCAGATAAGAATAATGTGTTCCAGTAGCTATAAAGCAATTAAAGCAGGTATTGTGAAAGGTTCAGAGCTTGGTAGACATTGAAGACACCAAGGTCATCCACTGCATCTTGAGCTATCACAAACTGTTTTGTGCACACAAATTATGTGACTATGTTTTGCTGTGGAACTGTGATGACCTTGGCTGAGGACTTTGTGCAATTCTGTCTTATATCTAATTTATGCATGAATCCAAAGAAATCACCCATACCAATTTGTCATTTTTATTTATCTCAAAGTACTGTGATGACAGGAAAGTGATGAAGCAGGAGGTGTAGAGACCCTGAGACTGCAGTCACAGCCCTGAGTGATAAAAGTCCTGAGTGAAATAAGACTAGCAAATGAAGGCCAGTTTGCTAAAGTCAGAGTTGGATATGGATCTTTTTTGGAATGATCACAGTGATAGGGGGAGCACTTTTTGAAGCTGGTGTAATTTTGAAAATAAGATTAAGCTCCTTAACAGGTATCTATGCCTATCAAACAGAGTGAGAGACAGACTCATAAAAATGTGAATGCCACTTGCATGAAAATGCCATGCCATCCTGAGCAATGCCTTTGCTCCCACCATGATGAAAGAAAAACTTTATGAAGACTTAAGAGACCCATATTATCAATGTGCCAAAAGAGGACAAGCTATAATTCTGGATGACTTTAATGCTAGAGTAGGCTCAGATGACCAAATATAACAGAGAATCCTTGGGAGGAGTGGAGTTAGAAACAGCAACTGCATCTCATCATCAACACTGTCTTCCATTTACTTGAGTGCAATAAAACTTCATGGATGAAACCTTGCTGAAAACAATGGGATTTAATAGACTATGTGATAAAGAGAGAAGAGACAGGATGTAAGAGTGATGAAGGCGCTATGTGGTGCAGAGTGCTGGACTGATCATAGACTTATCCTCTCCAAATAAATATTCAAATTCTTTCAAAAGCATGGTCCCAAGGCAATAAAACTACAAGAAGAATTAATGTCAACGGATCAGAGCAGTTTTATGAGAAGGAATAGTTTGTTGTTTATTTGGAGGAGAAGAGGAACAGAAAAGAAGTGGGTAGCTTTCAAAGACTGGATGTACAGCCTGTATTTGTTCATTAAGGTCAGAACACTCACAAATAACAAGACTGGTTTAATGAAAATAATTGGGAAATTCAGAAACTGCTAAATGAAAGATGAAAACTATACAGGGTTTGCCAGTAGAATAGTTCATCCATATAGTGTATATATATAGTATATAAATACTATGCCAAAAAACTGAATTGCTTCCATTTGAATTGTTTTGGGAAAGATTCTGAAAATCACCTGGTAGGGGGAACCTGGCACAGGACTGCACTTGATGGTGTGTCCTCATCAGAGAAGGTGCTCTGTTCTATGAACAAAGCAGAATCAAAGTAGCTCAAAAGAAATAGCAGACATGCAAAGTTAGAGAATCCACCCTAAATATTCACATGGACTTTTTGTGTCCAACCTCTGGTAGAGCATTCTGAGCTCATATTGGTCTAATCTGACATAGTCTGATATACTATAATGACTCTAACATAGTGATATCATTTTAGTCCTTTTCAAGAACAAAGGACATCCAGGTCTAATACAAGTTGGTTGTTTCTTAGTAAATTATGTTTAACATAATTGGTATTCACTAATTCAATTCTTTTTCTTACTATAAATATTTATTATATTGATATGGATTGTTTTGGATGCAGAAAGATTTTTGTTTCAATTTACCCATGACACTTAGTAGCTGTGTGACCATGGACAGTTTATTTTGTCTCTCTGAGATTCAGATCAGTTTCTAAAACTTATCTACTAAGTTATAAAAGGGCTCCAGCCTATTATAGTATATGACATATAGTCACATATGTGATATATAAAAAGCATAATAAATGCTTGTTAAATTTTTTCATCGAAAAAGAGTATTCATATTACTTCAATCACATCATTTATATATTTACTATATCAACTCCCTTAGTGGTGAATTATATGACATCAGGGAGTTTGAAAGGACAGGCAAGCAAAAGTGTTAATTACTATTAGTGATGAAAAATTCAAAACTTGGTTTTTATGCCAAGTTTCAAGTACAAAGGGAACAAAAATATGGTTTATTTTGTCTAGATCTTTGTTTTAATTCATATAAGGTGGTGATGAAACTCCCTCTAATAATATAGATCTGCAACTATTGTTCTTTCAAGTTTGAATCTTTGTGACCCCATTTGGGGTTTCCTTGGCAAAGATATAGCAGTGATTGTCCATATCCTTCTTTAGATCATTTTACAGATGAGGAAACTGAGGAAAACAGGGTTAAGTGACTTGTCCAGGGCTAGGAAGTGTCTGAGGTTAGATCTGAACTCAGGAAGATATCTTCCTGACTCCAAGCCTATTCACTGTCATCTTGCTGTGCTTGTAACTCCAGTGCAAAGTTAAGTCCTACAATCTCTCAGCCACTATGTGTTGGGGCTGAATTTAACCCAAGCCTTTCCTGATTCTGCTGCCAGTTCTTTATCCACTATGCCATGCTCATTCTCCAAATAAGATAAAAACAATCATCAATTTCGGTTTGTTCCTGATTCCCCAGTGACCAGGTTTTTCATGATTCTGGCAAAACTAGAAAGTCTTTTAGAGAAAAAATTTTAGGATTTTTAAGAAAAACATGAACTGAACACTGCTTCTACATCTCCAAATAGTCTACGTAGGAATAGCATTTTTCTGGGGCAACTTCCCCAACTCATGCTCATACTGACCAGTTGGGTCCTCAGGAGATTTACTTTTTTATTATGAATACTACCCAAGTTTCTAGAAGTAAACTTGAGTGGCTGGATTTCTAGTATTGCTATCTAAAACTCCCCATCATAGTGCTTTCCATAGGCAATTAGCCAGTCAGAATTAATGAGCTTCTAAAAAAGATGTTTACTAAGACAAAGCAAGAAAAGTAACAAAAATATCTTCATCCCACACCCAAATCAGAGATCCACTCTCCTCTTACATATAAAAAATTCCTAGAGAGAGTAGGCTCAAATAAAAAAGTACAAAAGTAATGAGAGACTTGTTTAGAAAAATTCCTAGTTAGTCTAAATCCCTTGTTAACTTTGTAGAATTCTCATGAAATCCCATTTAGGAATAACTCTGCTGATGCACCCAGATGGACCCCCAAAGGATCTATAATATCAGGTTGAATCCAGAGCCAGTACTTGTCTGTCCTGAGGCAATCAGGTTCTTTGAAGCTGATTTTACTGGTCAACCATATTTCTTAGGGTCCTGCTGTATAGGCTGGACTAACTTTTCTCAATTTCTTGTTTCACAAAAGTTTGGGTAATTTTTCTTAAAAAGTAGAGAGACTATCTTCAAGATTTGATTGATTTAAAGAATTAGCTCAGATATGATGACTTCTTAAGTGATGAGGTTTGAGTGGTCTCAATTCCTGGTGGTCCTGTAGTGGCAATAAGAGAGTTGTTAAGAATCCCCTTTAAACTGGCCACAGGTTTTAGGAGTGAAAGAATTCACTTATTCCCGAATTATTAGTTGCAAAATGAAAGTTTATTGTTGGATAGAAATCAGTTTACCAAGAGACTGACTTCTATAGTGGCAGATTTATTGGAAAATGGAGTTTTGCACTGAGAATGCTTTCTCAATGGACAGAAGGTCCTGGTGGCTGAGTGAGCTACCTAGGTCCATCTGCAAAGACCTTAGTGGAGGAAAGCTGTTATATTGGGTATCTTTAGTAGGGGCTGGGACACGCTGGATCTCCTTTTGGAATTAACAACACTTCAAAGGAGTGCTTTTTGATCAGGATTGAATCAAAGGCCCTGGCATCCTGGAAAGATAACTTATGGGGGAGGGGGGAGGGCGACGGAGATATGCCTTCCCCAGGAATGGTTGAGACTCTGAAAGGGATCACAGATCAAAAAGAAATAGTTTCTTAAAGGGACTACAACCTGTTTCATTAAAGAGGCTCAGTTCCCTTTTTGAGGTTTCTCACTATGGGTTAACCAACACCTATAAAGTGTGCCTAGTAGAATTGATGAAATGTCCTTATTGAGTAAGTAACATGTTGAATATTCTTCCATTGCTTGTTAAATAAATCTTTTATAAAATGTTGAATGACATTCTGAACATTTAATTTAATTCCAGTTTTGGATCTAAACTACCAGAGCGTTGCCTGAATCAGGCTCAGTTGTAGACATTATCTTTCTGAATATATGATTGTTTGCATTTGTTCTCAGCATATCTCTTTGCCTTTGGCTGGATATTGTGTCTCCTAGTGTTCCAGTCTCTCAAAATAAAAATGTATTATGTGGGAGGAATTAGGGGAGAGAGGGAGAAATTTTCTCCCTACCTATCTTTTCCTCTCAGGATACTAGAATACACAATTTCTAATTTTGGAGTCTTCCACGAGTGGTTTGGTTTCCTAGTTGACAAGACTTACTATTTTTAAATGTAGCCCAAAAAGATGACTTGATTTTCAGTCGATCATTCATAAGTTGTTTGCTATTGATTTTCTCAGCCAATCATTCACAAGTTGTTTGCTATTTGGTATCATCTACCTTTCATCCAATGGCCCAAAGTCTCATGGTCTTTTCAAACCATTGAGGGCTTATCCATACATTTCCACTTGAATATAGAAAAAGTATATACTATGCCTCTTTGCAGCTTTGTTGATTGAGGTAAGGCAAGGCCAGAAGCATTTATTAAGTGCTTACTATATATGCCAGGTACTGTGCTAAGCAATGAGGATACAATATAAGCCAAAAAGAAAACTTGCAGGAGAAGGGTAGGTGTGAAGATTCCTTATCCTCTCCAAACTAAATATTCAAATTCAATAAAAGCAGTGGCCTGCTATGGCCTGGGTCAAAGTCTGAATGAGGTGGGGATGCTGAACATTTCCTTATTTATTTATTCTGCATAAATTTTTGCATTTGTATACTTCTTGTGATAAAATGCAATTTTCTTAAAAGTTGGGATTGTCTTTTTATTTTTTTAACCTTAATAATTTCTAATAGTACAGTGCTAGGGCAGCTAAGTACCTAAATGGATTGCATGCTGAGCCTCTAGTCAGGAAGATCTAAGTTCAAAATTGACCTCAAACATTTACTAGTGGTGTGACCCTGGATAAGTAGCTAAACTCCTATTTGCCTCTTACTTATCTATAAAATAGGACACCAGAAAGAATGAAAAAACACTCTAGTATCTTTGTCTATGAGGTCACATAAAGTCTGACACGACTGAACAACAATAACAAAAGTGCAATGCTAGTTAATTAAAATGAAATATGATTGTGAGGCACTTTGGCTGTGACCCATGGCACCAAATAGTTCCAAGAATTGCGTTCTGGTAGCAATTAAATTAAAATTTTGCCATTTTGGTATAAAAATCTAAAAATAATCAGTGTATTGTTGCCTTAATATTAATTTAAAAACAGTTTTAAAAGATTAGGTAACATTGTTATTGTTAAGTTTTAATTGTCTCCAGCAGCCCCTGAACTAATTGCCTCTCCAGTCCTTCTCTCATTTTGCACCTACCCAAAGGGGTTCAGAAGTTCAGCATTAAAAAGGCAAACCCTTCAGTTTCAAACTCTTACCTACCTATTCCCTTTTCCCTGCGAAGTTTTTTTGTTTTTCTACTCCTATTTAATTTCTCATTTCTTCAGGGATCTGTAGGCAGTCTGGTCATAATTATCTCAATTCAATTCAACTTTAAGCCTCTAAGTACAAGGTCGAGATAGGTGCTAGGGAACACAAAAACAAAAGCACTTTGCAAATATATCCTCGCTACAGCGCTGCTAAGTAGGTGCTATTATTTCTCCCTTTTTACTGAATACCGACTGCTTGAGGAGTGTGTGTTAGGAGAAGGCGGAGGTTGCTAAGAGGTGAAAAATCTAAAAGTAGGAAGGACTGAAGGAAGTTTGGGAGCGCTGTCTCAAGGTGATTTAAATCGTCAGATTTTGTTAATTTCTACTCCACTCACCACTTCGAACCTAACCACAACCAAGTTTGTAGAAAAAGGATGAAGGAAGGCATCTTCTGGAAAGAAACGTGGCCATAGCATATGAGCTGAAAAGGGTCTTAACGATCCTTGGGATTCAACTCCCTCATTTGACAGATGACATTCCCTGAAGCCCAGAAAGGTTGTTACTTGTTTAAGGTTGCACAGGTAGTAAATAGTGGAGGCTAGATTCTAATGGACGTCGTCGGCATCCAAATACTTGGCTATTTCCAGTACATCTCGTTGTTACTAATTAGGACTTTTTTTTTTTTTTTTCTCTTAACAAATTAACTGGAGATTACATTTAAGGGTAAGGACAGTGTGATAGTGGAAATGGTGAGAGAGGCTTCCTCCTAGAAACTTGCGTTCAAGTCCTATGTTTGCTCCATATTTTTCATCTCTGATTTCTATTCGATTAAAAAAAAAAAGTTTTGGGTTAGATGTCCCTCCAATACTAAATCTATGCTCCTATACTCTTTTGGGTCCTGTTAATGGATTATGAGGCAGATGACCTATTTATTCGTTATTTTTGAGCAAATGTTTGCTTGGGGACATTCTCCAGGCCTGGGTCTGGGCCAGATCCTGAAACTGGGTGGCCGTGGATTATATAGTCCCGAGTTAAAATTCTGCCTCAGACTCGCTGTGTGGTCCTGGGTAAGTCACTTAAGGTTTCTCCTCCTCAATTTCCTTATTTGTAAAATAGGGTCATTGATAGCACCTATCTTCCGGAGGTGGTTGGGAGATTAAAATTAGATATTTGTATAATAGTTGTTAAAAACCTTAAATGTTATATAAAAACTAGTTGCAATTATTATTATTGGTCCAGAGTGTTAAATACTTCTAATAGAGGCCGAGTTAATTTTTTCATTAAATTGTCTCTGTTTGGGGGAAGAAGGGGAGAGGTTGAGAAGTAGCCATTTTGTAAAGGGAAAAAGGAGGGAGGAGGAGGCAGCAGGGGAATCGCCCGAAGGAACCCGAAGCTGGAAAAAAAATATATAAAATTTAACGTGGGGGTGGTGGTATTGGTGTTGGTGTTGGCGTCTTCGTAGCGCGCAGGCGCAGCCGCCCAGGCCGCTTGCCCACGGAACGGTAAACAGTGGGGTCACGTGAGGCGGCCCTGCTCTCTGCCCTCGCGCCGCTTCACGCAGATGGCTGCGGGGTCTTGCGCAGCGGCGGAGACAGCACGAGGCGAGCGACCCCTGGGCCCGGGGCCGGCGGACGGAGACGAAGACGACGACGATTAGGAAGACGAGGGCGAGGACGACCACGACCGCGGCAGTGGTGGTAGCAGTCGCATTGACAGCCTAAGCTCCTGGAAGATAGGAGGCAGTGGCTGCGGCAGCAGCGACGACGACGTCCTGCGCATACCCCCTCTCGGCGGCACCCACGATTCCCCCCTCCTCCGCGGCGGCGGCGGCGGCTGCTGTGGCCACCATCTTCCTCCTGCTGCCAGTGGTAGCGCTCGTCGGGCGGAGCTGGGTGAGTTGCGGCCGCGGCCGCGTCCTGGGAGACAGGCTCCCGTCCCCTCCCCCATTCCTCTCCCAAACACACCTCCTCCCGCTTCTGCTTCCCCTACCCCGTACCCAGGGCAGTGGGGACGGTGGACGCCCCGCTCTCCCCTAGGGTGGAGACAGCGCCACCCCGGCCTCCTGCGCAACGTCCTCCCTCCCGGGCCCTGCGAGACCGTTTGTAAGGCGGCGGTCGTGGGGGGGGAGCGGCGGCCTCTGCCCCTCGGGAACCCCACTCTCTCTGCTGCCCCCTTTCCTTTCCTCCTCCGGAGGCGCGTCCGGCCGTGACTTCTTCCCCAGCCCGCGGGCCTCTTATGTGCGTGGGGCCCCGGGGGAAGGCAGGCTGGCGGGGGTTTCGCCTCCGGCAGCCGGGCCGATAGGGACAGCTTGGGCCTAAGCGTGGCCCTGGCTCGGACCCGGTGGAGAGGGCGTGGGAGTGGCCGGGCGCCGGGGATTGGCATCGGCCTACACTGCCGCGTCCTGGCGCGCGTGTGGCCGGAGGAGTTACCTGAGCTTCATCCCTTCCTGCCACCTCGTGTGTGCGTGTGTATGCTTAACACTGGCCTTCCCGTCGGCTCAGGCTGAGGCGGAAAGCCCACTCATCTTGCCTGCTGAGACACCATGTAATTTAACGAGCCACTCGTGGTTGGTGTTTTAATGGTGCTTAGTAACTGATCCTCTGACCTAAGGGGGAGGGGTCCGGGGGAATAAATGGAGGGACACATAACCCAAACCATGCCTTCATTGGCTTTTAAAATGATGTACTGCCCCTAAGGAGCCAGTGACTTAATCAGTATTTTTAGGAAGGAAACCCTCAAAAATGTGATCTTAGAACTTCCATTTTACATAATACTGTGTAGTTAAGTATTAATTACATATCAACTATAGTTTTAAGTGAACCGTTTATAGATAGGTTAACACTGAGAGAAAAGCATTCTTTTCATTTCCTTTGGCAAAATTTATATGATCTTTCCCGTGTGAGACTTAGATAACAAATTAAACATAATTTTACTTTTAAGGATGTAAACCGTAAAATACATCACAACAGCAGGTTTTTTCCTTCAGTTATGTTTTAATTCAGTAAGCATTCGTATCTTCCAGGTACTGTGTTAGGTGCTAAAGATGAGTTAACACCTCTTATTTTTAAAACTGATATAAGAAATTTTTCAAATGTGTAAAAAAATGCCTTTCTTCATTGCTTGACTTAATCCCCCCCCCTTTTTTTTTTTAGTAGCACTTATGTAAAACTAAAGTTTAAGGGGTTATCTCATTTTGATTCATAAAGTGACATCTACTTTGGCAGTTAGATTTAGGATGCCTGGGACCGGTAGTGTAAAGGATACAAATCAAGAACTGGAAAAGGTGAACACTTGGAATTTACATTGCTTTTCTAATGCACAAAAACTGTCATAAAAAGCTTACTGACTTTACATGCTCACATGGGTTATCAATAATTACATTTACTTCATTTTTTTTTTTCCTTTCTTATGTGAGCCAGTGTGATATAATCTGTAAAGTACTATATTAAGAGTTGGAGAGGGACATGCTGGGTTGAAATACTGTCTTTCTTATTTGACTTTGAGGCAAGTTCCTAGACATCCCTAAAACAAAGTAGTTGAGAAGATCATCTCCATGATTTATTCTAGTTTTCAAATTGATGCAGTGACACTTTTCTGTCTTGGATTTTTTCCCTCACTTCTATGGTAAGGTTTTATTTTATATTCCATTCCTCTTCTAATTTTGCTCTTTTTACAATCTGTTAACCCCATTTTCTCTCCTATGGTAATAAGATAGAATATCTTGCTCCTTACTAAATTACAAAACTTTTTGTAAATGAATTTTTATTTTGAATCATACCTACCAGAATTACTTTACATCAGTTAGTATTGAAACTAGCTCTGAAACCGGGAACTTGCTGAAAGTAGAGTTGCATTTTCATTCTTGGAGATTTGCCCTAGGTGCTTTTAGAAAGCAGCTTCTAAAATATGCATCTTTTACAGATGAGGAAGCTCATCTGTAGGCTGATGAATTGTGACTTACACATGCTCTAAATTGTGAATTAATATGGAAGTAAGACTGCATCGAGTTCTTAAGTATTTCAGTATATGCTTTCCAGCTTTGTAAGTTTGATAGTATTTCTGCACTAGGATTTTTTATTGTTGTTGAGACTTGTATATTCTTGACGAAGAAACATCTTTTGAGGAAACTTAGCCCACTAACAAATTTTGGCAGCTGTTTTGCAATTTATAACCTTAGAGAATTTCTCAGGGCACTACCAAGTTAAATAACTTGCTAAGGGTCATAGTCTTAGGCAAGACTTGAATCCAGATCTTCTTGATTGATACTGGAATCGACTCTATCCTGTATGTTAAACTTTCTCTAGAGTTACAATGTTTCTTTTCTTAACACTTTTGTATTTTGGGAGACATTGGAAAACTTTTGGGCTAATCTATAGGCTGCTTTAGACCCTGTACATTGCTGATTCGTCATTTTCATTGACATGGTACTTTGCCACAGCTTTGCAGTTTGGAAACTGAATTAGTAATACTTTCCAGATTGTTAAAATAAACCTCATACAACTTTTTCCACAGGAACACTGTGGTATTGTTACTCTTTTCTTTTTGCTTTTTGCAGAGGCATTTGGGATTAAGTGACTTGCCCAGGGTCACACAGCTAGGTAGTGTTAAGTGTCTGAGATCATATTTGAACTCAGGTCCTCCTGACTTCAGGGCTGGTGCCCTATTCACAGGGCCCTAGGTGCCCCTGAATTGTTCATCTTTTTTGAATCCAATATGTGATACTTCTTACTAGCTCAGTTACCAAGGATAAGCCATTTACCCCCTTAATCTCAGTATTTTCATCTGTAGAATAGAGGCAATAATGGTTAAATGATTGTACAAAATTGTTGAGGAAAGAATTTCCAAACCTTAAAGCTCTCTACAAAGTGAAATTGATCAAGTTCTGCCAAGTAGAAGCTTAGCACGAAAGATTTGTTTATAGAATACCAAGTATATGAAATTGGCGGTTAAAAAGAAAAATGTGAAACATAAATAGGCCATGTTCAAGATTAAAAAAGCCAATTATGTGTCAAAACCAAAGTACATTCAGCTAGTAAAGCAGTGTATTTCAATAGTTGAATCAAAAGTTGTATAAAGAATTTAAAGAACAGTTGAGTCAGTTAATTTTTCTAGCAAAGATTGATAATTTTTTAGCTTTTGGAATATCTTGTTAATAGTAAATGGAATATGAGTCAGTAAATTGAACATTAGCAAGCATCTCTTGTCTTCATATGGGGGATTAAGTGTTGGAGAAAAATTTGGAAAACACAGATTGAGGTAGTCATAATTTCAGATTTTAAATAGGGAGTTATTCAGAATGCACCAGGAAGTAATCAGTCTAAATTATGAATAAATTAAAAATTTTTAATGTAATAAAATAGATCAGGATCATCCATTTTGACACAGTAATAAGATATACTCTCATAGGTGGCTGTAGCGAGCTGTCGTCTCCAGAAGCTGCCGGATCGCTCTCTGGGAAGAGATCTGCTGTGTCTACTCAAATCTTTCAGACAGATTCTTCTTCCTGTAGTGAACCGTTGTCTCCAGGCAGTTGCTGTTAACTCTTGTCCTTAGAAGTGACTTCCCTTCCTGCAGAGAGCCCCGTCAAGCTTGATGCAATTCAGAGTCTTCTCTTTCTCTGAGAGTCCTCTTTTTTTATCCTCCCAGAGAATGGGCGTGGGATAATGCAAGGGCTTCTGGGAAGAACCACCCCAGCCAATGAGCTTGCCCCCTCTATCAAGTCAACCTGAGTTCTCACCTTGTAACTATCCAGACAACCTCAGTTCTCACTTAGTAATCCTAAAGAGAGATATTTAGAGATGTCTGGCATGTATTTGCTTCCCTCCCCCCCCCCTTCCACAGACTTAAAAAAAAATAGCTATAAATTTTTTCCCATTTTATTTACAAATAAGGAAGTTGTTGATTGAAAACTAATGGTTTATTCCCCTGCTTATAAGTGACCTCTCACTTCCAGCTAGTGTTTTATATCTAGACCACTGATTACTAAACCAGATTTTGTAGAAACTTCAGTCAGTTCAGCAAAATAGGTTGGTAAACATTTATCAGGCACCCACTTAGTATGTACTAGGCACTGTGTGCTAAGCCTTGATGTTACAAAAAAAAAAAAAGTACAAGGAGTCCCTATTGTCAAGAAACTTGCAGTCTAATGGAGACAACATTAGGTGCAAATAAACTCTTGCTTTTTTTTGTTCCTCTCCATATTGTAATAAAAACACATATGATAAATGGAAAATAATCAACAGAAGGCACAGGAATAAGAGCTTCTTGGAAAAGGTAGGATTTTGTGTAAAATTTGAAGGCAGCCGGGGGATGGAGAGGAGGAGGGAGAGAACTCTTTGCACTGAGGAAGACCAGTGAAAATGCCCAGCGCCAAGGTAGAATGTCTTGTTCAAGGAACTACAAAGAAGCCAGGCCAGTGTCATTAGATCAAAAATTATACAGCTGCTATAAAATGTAAGAATCTGGAAAGAATTTTTGAGGGAGAGGAGAAGGGTATAAAAAACTTTGAATGCCAAATAGATGATTTCATATTTTATCATAGAGATGATTGGAGCCACTGGGGTTTGAATAGAGCAGTGACCTGGTCAGACTTAACAATTAAGCAACATCATTTTTGTTGTTGTTGAGGGATTAAGTGACTTGCTCAGGGTCACACAGCTAGGAAGTGTGAAGAGTTAAATGTCAGATCACATTTGAATTCAGGTCCTACTGACTGATGCTTTCTCTGCTGCACCCAAGATCACTTTTGACAGCTGAGTGAAAGATCCACTATAGTGAAGAGAGACTTGTATCAGACAGGCTGATCAACATTCTATTGTAATAGTCCAGATGTGAGGTGATAAGAGGCCTTACACCAGGGTAATTGCAGTGTCACAGAGAGAAAGGGGCAATGAAAAGCTTTACAAGGATAATGTCTGCTACAGGTCTTGACAACATATTGGATGTACAGAGAAGTGTGCTTTGGGGAGGGGAAAAGAGTGCTACTAGAATTTATAGGATATAACTAAAATCTGTGATCTTAGTCCTGTAAAATCTGTCTTGCTGGCTACCTGTGCAGATTGTACCCCCTCTATCTTTTTTGGGGGCTTGTCTTTTGATAAATAAGCTTCCAGGTGGATTTACCTAACATACTAGTATGTTAGTTTGTAGGATCTTCCAGATCTGGAAAAGGATTCAGTACAGTCATCCCTTTTGTTTCTTCTTCCTGCTAGGAGTCAGGCCAAATTGTTTTTCCTCAATGATAAGTGAGGATATATATCTTAAGGTGCAACTATAATAAATAAAATATTAAATACATGCCCCCTGTAAAAAGAGTATTAGTCCTTTAGCTGAAAACCAGTTTTTCCATCTACATTTGAGTACCAGTTTCTCCTTTTGGATTTAGGAAAGAATCCTTGCTTTTTCACAAAAATTTCCTGATCCTTTATCAGAGGCATAAACTTTCTTGAGCTTTGAGCCAGTTTGAGACCTTGAATTCAGTCATCTGTAGCACCCCAAGTCCTAATTATCTGTCACCTGTTTACTGCCACTGCCCCTGGGTACTTTTTGCTGTCAGTTCCTTTCACAGTCACTTCCCTTGTTCCTTTCTCTAGTCTGTGCCTCAAGTTACAATTTTTAAAGGTTTATTTATTTACCTATTTTGCAAGAGAAAAGATAATTTACAAATTCAAGTAATTAGAATTATATAAAAGAAATCTGCCTGATCCTCAACTCAAATTGTCCTATCATAAGTTTCCAGTGATCTAGCCTGGCTATCCATATTGCTTCTTGGCTAGGCTGGAATCCCACAAATTACTGTCATCTCATCTAGGTAAAATGAAGTCTAATTTTGCCCACATGGTTTTTCTATATTATTTATTGGTTCCATTACAAAATACAAAGAAGGAATTATGAACTAGGCGAAAAGAACTTGTTCTTTTTACCTTAAATCAGAATTGTTCAACCTAATACAAAGGTCATCATTAAACTCATAAAGAACACTACCTTCTATAAGTAAACAAATAATATTATGAAAGATTTAGAATGGAGAAAACAATTTCTGACTGGGGCTAATAATTGGTAACACTTCATGGAGGAAGTGTCATTTGGGCACCCTTAAAAGGTGGATAAGGTTTCAACAATGGCAATAAAGGAGCAAGGGAAAAGGCATTGCAGACATTGAAAGAATGAGTAAAGGCATGAAAGTAGGAAAGCAATGGATATGAATGAAGGGTTTAGCAAATAGGTCAGTCCATTTTGCCTATTCTGTGTTTTAGGGAAGTGTAAGAAAGTAGAGTGGCCCATATTCTTGAGGGATTTGGACTTTATCTGGCGAATTGTGGGGAGGAGAAAAACCACATGATGAGAATAAGGCTGTTGAAGAAATATGCATGTGAGATTTTCTACCAAGATGGTAGCAGTATTAAGGAGGGTATGGAAATAGAATTGGTGACTTGGCAACTGGATACTAGTGGTGAGGGAGCTTTAAAGTAACACCTAACTAAGGGATTGGGCAACTAGAGCCCTAAATCTTTTTTTTTTTTTTTTTTTTCCCTTCTCTGATTGCAAGGATTAATCAGCCAGAGAACACTTGAGAGAACTCCTCTCAATTCCCTCTCAGAGAGCTATTTCTAAATCTAAAAAAAGAGGGGGAAAGTAGCAAAACTTAACAACATATTGAAAAAAAATCTGATGTTACACAATATTCTACACCTATGACCTTCCATCTGCAAAACTGGGTATGTCTTCTCATCTGTACTTTGGAACACAACTAGGTTATTATAATTTTACAGTTTTAATTGTTTTACTGTTTTTGTTTACATTGTTTCAAATTACATATGTGTATATTATTTTCCCATTCTGTTTTGCTTTTTTAAAAATTGATACTTTTTTCAATTAACAAAAATTATTTTCTTTTTGTACCTTCCAATTTGGTGGGAGACAAAAGACTTGTTACAAATATCCATAATAAAGCAAAACAAAATCCCACATTATGTCCAAAATATGTGCCTATTCTGCATCATAAATTTGTTATATAGCATACATCCTCATTAACTCTTCATCAATTCTGTCTTTACATCTCTATCATTTTTTAAACATCATTGCAATATTTTATTAAGATAATGTATAATTGTTTAACTGTACCCCAGTCAGTGGTTATCTACTTTGTTTTAATTCTTTGGTACTGCTAAAAAATATTTTGTTTTTTTGTGGGACTTCTTTTTTTATCATTGACATCTTGGTATTTTCATTTAGTAAACCAGAAAGGTATCCATTGACATCTTGGTATTTTCATTTAGTAAACTAGAAAGGTATCTAAAACAAATCAAATTTAGAGCTCTTAAGTATTTCTTTGTAAGATTTTGTTTGTACTGGTTGTGTGGAATGCAAAGAAGAAAGGATACTTTTTTGGTATATAGGCTTTTACAAATAGTTTATAAGGCATATTTGACAAGTGTTTAAATAATTGTAGAAGAATCAAACATTTCAGTATTGTGCAAATGAATCATACAAATCAGGGATTCTCAAACTTTTTGGTCTTAGGACACCTTTACATTCTTAAAAATTGAGAGCAAAAAAGACTTTTTTTGTTTATTTGAGTTATATCTGTTACTATTTACTATATCAAAATTTAAAATATCTTAAGAAGACTATTAATTAAAATGAGTCTGACTTTGGGGATTTCCTGAAAGGGTCTTTCTTGAAAGATCAATACTAGTATATAGACAAAAACACTACATATGAATGTTAATAATTTCTTAAATTCTGAAGATGAAAAATGTAGGTATGTATATACATATACATATACACATATATGTGTACTTACATAGCATAGCTATAAAGATTACACTTACAAAACTGAGGAATGGTTAAAAATAGTGCAGTAAAATTCTAAAAATATTAGAAAATTTGCTGTTTATCAGACTTGTCTAAAACAAGTTTAGATAAAGCTTTAGCTTGTGAGTACAATTGTCAGAGGTAATTGTGCAACTAAAATTCAATAAAACTTTATTGATTTTTTTGTATCATCATAAGTTTTCAATGACTCCCATCTCTACCAAGAGAACTCTCTTGTGTAACAAAAAAATCATGCATTTAGTAAACTTCAGTTTATCACATCTCTGCCAAAAGTAGGGGAGGCATGCTTCAATATCAATCCACAAGATGAAGATTTTTTTCACTGCATTGACTATTGTGTAAATTTTCTTGGTTTTATTTGCTTAGTTTTGTATATCTTAAAACTTTTTCTTATTTCCTCATATTTATCAGTTTGGATTACACAGTAAATCTATTGCATTTATATGCTATAGTTTTAAGTTATTCCTCAATTAATGGGTACCTACTTCCAGCTTTTTACTACCATAAAAAAGTGAATCTTATATCAGTCTTTGATCTTCAGAGTTTCAGGGACTTTTCTATCTGGTGACAGAGCTATCTTCTGTGATTTCTGTATTGCTTTTCAGAACCTTTGGACCAAGTTCACAGCTCTACTAGCTAATACATTCATGTTTTTCTTCCCACTTCTGTTTCTCTTTGTATATAAGAAAGACTCAAATTTATTTTAATTAACATTTTTCATTAGCATCTTGGACATTTTTTAATATGGTAGTTTGTATATCTTTTGAAAACTGCCTGTTTCTATTCTTTCCCTTTTCTGTTGGGTAATAGCTTGTTTTATATATATATATATTCCCCCCCCCCCCCTTTAAGGCTGGGGTTAAGTGACTTGCCCAGGGTCACACAGCTAGGAAGTGCTAGGTGTCTGAGATCAGATTTGAACTCTGGTGCTCCTGAATTCAGGGCTGATGCTCTATCCACTGTGCCACCTAGCTGCCCCCTCTTTTTTTAAATTTAAAAAATTTATAAAAGTTTTCTATTTTTCAAAATAGACAGTGGGCTGCCCCCCACTTGTTATATATTTGTACAAGAACTTTTATCGTAGATTTTTATGAAGTCTTTTACTTCCAAGTCAATAATTTCTGGCTGTATTGATGTTCATGCAAAATCTGTAAACTTGTGTGTAATCAAAATTGTTTGTTTTATCTTTCACACATCATCTTTACATTTTGGTTAAGACCTATCCACCATTTAGCTATTTCATTTTTCCTTGATTTTTTTTTTTTTTAAGTGACTTTATATATAGGTCACCTATTCTTTGACGCTTATTTTATATGGTGTAAGATTTTGGGCTAATAATAGTATTGATGCTTTCATTCATTTATAATTTGTATAAGCCTTTTGTAAAAAAGTAGAAGTAACAATGGCAGGTTTTCTACTTAATAATTTGTAATTGCATTTTGTGCACATTTCACCTTTGTAGGAAGTTATTTTAATTTTGCATATAACTCATTGGGTTAAAATATGGTTTTTTTTTTTTTTTTTTTTTTTTTTTTTTTTTTGGTTGGTTGATTGTTTTTTGAAGGATAAACAGTGTTATCTTGAGTATTAAAAGATTGATGCTATGTGTAAAACAAACTAGTAAATATTTCTATTGCTCCCAGAGTTTACATAAGGCTTTTGATATTCCTTATTGACAAAACAATATACGGGCTAAACTTTTTAGTCACCGCTTTCTTTGAGTTTTTAATGGGTGTGCTCCATTTACTACTGTTATTTTCCAATACTATTGCTTTAACTTCAGTGGCATAGTTAGAAAAATTACTCTTTTTGGTTCTTCTGCTTATTTATTTTTATTCAGAAGGAAGTTGATATAGAAAGAAGTTTGGATTAGGTGAAAATTTAAGTTTTAGGCTACAATTCTGCTACATTAGCCAAATCATTGAACATCTCTTGCTTGCAGTGTCCCAATCTACAGAATGTGAAGATTAAACTAGATTATTTCTAAGAGTCTTTCCAGTTTTAAAAATTGACAAATTTTGAATGGCAAACACATTAGGGAAGTGGCAGAACTTATTGTGTGAATAATTTTGCGCATTTTTGTATCAAGCCTTATATAAATTCTCATTTGCTCCTTAACAACATTCCTGAGGATAGATGCTATTATTACTTGTATTTTTGCAGGTTAGGAAACTGAGACTCAGAGGTTCAAGTGACTTGTTTAGGGTCACAAAGTAAGTAACTGTCTGAGGATGCTTCTCTACATCAATCCATTATTCTTTGCAATGTAATACTGTGTGGAATAACTAAAGATAACTAACTGGTGCTTGCCATCTAGTGCATGCCATGGATATTTCTCTTAACTGCAAAACAATTATCATTTCTATGCCTCTGATGGACTGAATACTTTGCTGAACATCACTTTTGAGTCTCATAATGTAAAGGTGGATCAGAATATAAAATGTATAAACAGGTCTTTTTGTTTTCTTGATTAGGTAGGACACTTGATATAGACTGAAATCTTAATATACTATATGTACCTTAAATGTTAATCTGCTAAAAGACCCAATGTAGTACATCTCTGAATAAATTTGCAAGCTGTTTTGATTACATCCTGTCAGAAAAAATAGGATTCAGAGTTCAAGTTTCTATGCCTATTAAAAATTTTGTTTTATTTAAAAGTTTTCCTGATGCTATTGACTTTGGTGTCTGTAGTTTGGGTACTTATTGCTTACCTTCGCAAATTATCTCTGGTATACAACCTCGCTTAGTATATATTCTAAGGTTTGCTTTTCTTCTAGCATATTTGTTTCAAGGTCTTTAGTAGAAACATGTTGAAGGAAGTCAAATCACAAGATTTGATAAGTCCTAACATTAGCTTTTCAGTTGAAGTCTAGTTTTGTAAAATAGTTTTAGAATAATTGGAAATTTCTCAGTTCTCTCTTGCTTTTGCAAAGGAGAGTGGATGAGAGGAAATTTTCTTGATTAACTCTGTCATCAGTGTGTAACTAATTCTGCTAAATTTTTTTGTACCTAACCTTAAAAAATAGCTCCTACTGTCTGATATCAAACATTTATTTCACCAAAGACAAGGCACTCGTTGCTTAAATAGTCTTTTATCAATAGTCTTTTTTTATTCCTTTCAATTTTCTTGTGTTTTTCCATGCTGCAGAAACCTTTACATGATTAAAGCATGACAGAGCCATCCTATGATTGATTTTTAGCTATGTGTATTTGATAGTTTTTTCAGTTATTTTACCATAACTATATTAGCCCCAAACTGGCAATTATTTAAAAAAATTATTATAGCTTTTTATTTACAAGATATGTGCATGGGTAATTTTTCAGCATTGACAGGTGCAAAACCTTTTGTTCCAATTTTTTTCCCTCCTTCACTCCCACCCCCTCCCCCAGATGGTAGGTAGACCAAAACATGTTAACTATGTTAAAGTATATGTTAAATACAAAATATATATACATGTCCATACAGTTATTTTGCTGCACAAGAAGAATTGGACTTTGAAATAGTGTACAATTAAGCTGTGAAGGAAATCAAAAATGCAAGCAGACAAAAATAGGGAATTCTATGTAGTGGTTCACACATCTCCCAGAGTTCTCTCACTGAGTGTAGCTGGTTCAATTCATTACTGTTTTGGTTCATCTCATTGTTGGAAACGGCCATCCATCAGAATTGATCATCATATAGTAGTGTTGAAGTATATAATCCTGCTCATTTCACTCAACATCAGTTCATATAAGTCTCTCCAAGCCTTTCTGAAATCATCCTGCTGGTCATTTCTTACAGAACAATAATATTCCATAACATTCATATACAACAATTTATTTAGCCATTCTCCAATTGAGGGACATCCACTCAGTTTTCAGGTTCTGGCCACTACAAAGAGGGCTCTGGCAATTATTTTTTAAAGTAATGCTTTCTAAAGCATGTCAAGAAATACTTAAGCCTTTGTGCTTGCTTTACAATTTATTTATTTGATTCTATTCTTTCTAGTTTGGCAATTGACTGAACAAGTCTCCAGAGACATAGATCTTTGGTTAGTCAAAATTAATGAACTGAAGTAGTTATGGAAATTCATTCTTTGCAGATATGGAGCTGCCATCTTCTTAGATCTGAGTTTTTATGTAGTAGTTGGGTTCCTAAGATATTTTTATGAAATCTGATTTTGCCATTTATATTGCAGGTTTTTTAAAAATGTATTGAAATTTATAGGTAAATCCATCTATAGAGAAATTAGTTTGTAGTACACTGAAAAGAAATTGAAAACTGAATACAGAGTGTTGTGTGCCAGTGTTTCTGTACTTTACACAAACCAGTCCCATGACTTTTTTTTTTTTTTTTTGGTCACAACATTCTTTTTAACTGTCTAATATCAGAATAAATGGAGTATGCAGAGGTTGAAAGTCTTAACTATCATCATACTTTTATGATGAATTGTCTTTAATTTTTAGAGAAGAAAATTAGTTATGATTTTAAATTTGATTTTTATTTGATAGAATTCAGAAGTAGAATTTGCTTATGGAATAAATTATTTAAATCTTAATGACAAAAAATATTTAAGAAACAATAAAAGTCAACTCTTGGTATTTTTTAAAGAAAATGTAATGAAGGTAGGTAATTTTTACAAATATTTGGGCGTATTTTAAATATACTCACATTTAAAATATTGAAATTTTGAGTTTTTTCTTTAGTATTTCTCAATTCATTATGGATTTTATGTTCCCTATTTTTAAAATCAATTTAAATTTAAAGGCTGTTCTAGTGTAGAATATATTTACAGAATAGATCAACATAGGAAAACTATTTGGCTTTAGTTTAAAGTAGTGTTTAATGGAGGTTGGTTGTTAAACTTTTAAAAGTTTGCCTCTTTTTTTTGTATGTTCATATAAGAAACCGTTGCCGTATATGCCAATATCTTAGTTCTGTAATTGTGAACTCTGTTAATTAGCATTTCTGTTTAGTTGGAGTTGATTAATTTAAAACACTTGAAGTTTTGTAATAGGAAACTGGAATGGAAATCAGGAGATTTGTAGTTTTGAGCCCTTCCATTGGCTGGCTTTGGGACTTAACCTCTCTAGACATCAGTCTTTTTAACTATAAAGTGAGTTTTTTGGATTAGGCGATCCTTAAGGCTCCTTCTTGCCCTCTAACTGAATAACTTAGAAGCTCCTGAAAAAATAACTTGTGCTCAGCATAGTTTTAATTAATATAAGTGCTTTTTATTATGATTTTTTTTAAGTTGATGAACCATAATTCTAGGAAAGTTGGGTTAACCCAAATACTCGATTTCCATACACTTAGTTCCTTCTGCTTTGTGCCATGATTATTTATATGCAACATTAAACACCCAAATTCATTTGCTATTACTTCATTGCTGCAAATATTGGTTGGTTAATTTATTTTTTCTGGGTATGAAGAGAGTGCCTTCACAAAGATCATCTAGTATCTGAATTGAAATAGATAGTATTGGGAATGATTTTGAGAGAGTATAGAATATTGGAAAAGTAGTGGCCCTTGCCACAATGATAATATATATTGTAGAGAATAGGACCTCTGTAGATCTGTCTTTGTTTTCATAGTGCCTAATCAAGTAGTTAAAATTTACTGGCTGGTTAATAAGCACTTGTTAATTAGTTTAATTGCTGGAAACCAAGTGAATACTATCTATTTGGATATAAAAGATCTTTCAGCCCTGAAATTGAAAACCAGTTTTAAGATTATAAACATTAGTATATCACTAATTTGAATTTGTGCATGTGATTAAGCTTATGTAAATTAGTACTTGGCAATATTTTAGTATCCAAAGTTTTATTAATCAGTAACTGTCATCCTCCTTGTATGTCTCCTTGAGGTGACGCCCCTCTCTTTCCTCCAATGTCACTTGTTACAAATCTTCTGATAATAAACCTCTCTAATTTATCTAGATTGGTTATTGAATGACAAACATAGTTATTGGACTCAAGCTTATATCTACTAAAAGATTGTCATGTTGATAAAACCTTTTAAGAACCCAATGTCTTTTCTATGTAAGAATTGGAAGATAATTTTAATGGAAAAGATTGTCATGTTGATAAAACCTTTTAAGAACCCAATGTCTCCTCTATGTAAGAATTGGAAGATAGTTTTAATGAAATAAGACCAGGATTAAAGCCATTTTAAGTATATGAAATAAAGCATTTATATTAAAAATAGATGATAGATTTGGAACTGAAAAGGAGCTCTTGGTGTCCACTTAATTCAAATTAATTCCTTCATTTTATAGTTAAGGAACTTGAAGTCCAAAGAGGCTGTGATAGGTTAGTCACATAGATAGGCAGAAGCATCAGAGAAGCAATATTTGAACCCAGGTTTTTTGATTCCAGAGTCAGTGCTTTTTTCTTTGTATAGTCATTCATTTAAATTGTTCTAATATTACATATACTTATTTTCTTTTTTTAAAATTATAGCTTTTTATTTATAAGATATATGCATGCATAATTTTTTAGCATTGACAATTGCAAAACCTTTTGTTCCAATTTTTCCCTCCTTCCCCCTGTCTCCTCCCCAAGATGGCAGGTAGACCAATACATGTTAAATATGTTAAAAAGTATATGTTAAATACAGTATATGTTATATACTTATTTTCAAAAAACATTTTTTTGAACACCTACCAGATAGATACTTGTTTAGGAGGGGATAAGAATACAAGAAATAAGCTGGGAGTGTAATTAAAGTGTAATTAAAGATTAAGTTTTTTGTAATTAAAGTGTAATTAAAGATTAAGTTTTTTGTTGTTTGGTTATTTTGAATCGTGAATGATTCTTAGTGAGGCCATTTGGGGTTTTCTTTGCAAAGATACTGGTATAGTTGGTCAAAATCCTTTTTAAGCTCATTTTATTGATGACAAAACAGACAAAAAAGGTTAAAACTAACTTGCCTCCAGGGTTGTACAGATTGAGTCTTCCTGACTTTAGGCACTTTATCTTTATTTATTATTTCACCTTGCTACCCTTGGGTCAAGTCTGGGAAATACCTAAATGAAATTTGTACTGTATGAATCTGGAGTTCTTTTAAGATAATTAGTCCCTCCATTCCCCCCCCCCCAAAAAAAATACAATTTTTAAATGAAAAAAAAGGGGAGGGGAACCAAAACATGGTAATAACTTGAGGTAGTTGAGATTAGCATTGTATTTTTCCCTCGAATTAAGTCTGGTCATAATTGTCCAGTATTCATAGACATTTTTCAATGTGCTGTTAAAGGATTTTTAAAAAATATTTCATTGCTTTCAATGAAGTACTCATTTATATAAGAGTAGGGACATGGATACTCCTTTCACTGGTAGAGGTTGTATCCTCAGAGTGGGTTTTTTGTTTTGTTTGTTTATTTTTATTAATAGTATTTTATTTTTCCAAATGCATACAAAGATAGTTTTAACATTCATTCTTGCAAAATATTATGTTCCAAAATTTTCTCCTTTCCTCCTCCTCAAGACATCAAGCAATCCAGTATTATTCTAAACATATTTCCCTATCATGCTGTGTAAGAAAAATCAGATCAAAAGGGGAAAAAAATACAAAAAAAGAAAAAACAACTAACCATCACCACAACAAAAAAGATGAAAATATTATGCTTTGATCCAGCTTCAATCTCTTCAATTCTCTCTGGATGCAAATGGCACTTTTTATTCCAAGTCTATTAGAATTGCCTTGAATTACCTTACTGTTTAAAGAGCCAAGTCTATCGCAGTTGAACATCACATAATCTTGTTTTTATCATATATAAGGTTCCTGTAAGTCTTTCCAGGCTTTTCTGAAATCAGCCTGTCATCATTTCTTATGGAACAATAATATTCCATTACATTCCTATGTTATAATTCCATTCTCAACTGATGGACAGCCATTCCATTTCCAGTTCTTTGTCACTATGAAAGAACTACAAACATTTTTTGTATGTGTGGGTCCTTTCTCCTCTTTCACGATCTTTGGGATATAGACCTGACACTGCTGGATCAAAGTGTATGCACGATTTTATAGCTCTCTGGGCATAGTTGTTGTCCAGACTGGTTTGATTATTTTGTAACTCCACCAACAATGCATTAGTGAACCAGTTTTCCCACATCTCTCCAACATTTATCATTAAAATTCTTTTCTTGCCATCTTGTAGTGGTATTTTTTCATATAACTAGTAATAGTTTTAATCTCTTCATTTGAAAATTATTCATATGCTTAGACTATCAATTAGAGAATGGCCTGCATTTATAAATTTGAATCAATTCTCTATATATTTTAGAAATGAGGGGGCAGCGAGGTGGCGCAGTGGATAAAGCACCAGCCCTGAAGTCAGGAGGACCTGAATTCAAATGTGGTCTCAGTCACTTAACACTTCTTTCTAACTGTGTGACCCTGGGCAAGTCACTTAACCCCAATTGCAGGGGAGGGGGGAAGGAAAAGGGAAAGAAAGAAAAGAAATGAGTCCTTTTTTAGAAACACTGTAAAAAACTTTTCACAGCTCCAGAATGAGTTTTTAAAGTTGATTATCTTTTCTAAATCCTCCTCATTTTATAGATGCAGAAAACAGCTCAGAAAGATTTTTTTTTAATTCAATTTTATATTTAGATCCAAATTTCCCCCTTTTTCTTCTCTATCCATTGAAAAAGCAAGAAAAAAATTACAAATATGTATACTTAATCAAAATAAGTTTCCACATTAGCCAATTTCTTTTTTAAAAGGCAAGGAAAAAAGACCTGTTTAAATCTATGCTGAGTCCATTCTCTATGTGGAGATGGATAACATTTCATCATGAGTCTTTTAGAATTGTTGGTTATTGTGTTTGTTGATCATTTAATTACCAAGTCTTTTCAAATACGATTATATTTACAAATATTGCTCCTACTGTCTAAAATATTATCTTAATTCTGATTGCTTCACTTTGCTTCAGTCTCTATAAATATTGTGAGGACATTAACATAGAATAATAGTATTCCATTGTATGCATATATTCTTCATCTGTTTAGCCATTCTCCACTTCTTAGGTATATACCCTTGTGTTCCATTCTTTTTGCCCCACAAAAAGAGCTGTTATAATGTTTTTTGTAGATTTGAATCCTTTTCCTATTACTTTGATTTCTTTATGGTATAGGAATAATTTACTTGATATGCCTAACAGTGCTATCACTTCTCGACGAGTATAAGCACAATTTTAATAGGTTTTTCACTGGTGGATAAATTAGATGTTATTGCCTTGCTGTTAGTACTTTAAGGATCATCAAAATAAAGTTATCTTTATGGTAGCATGTGTATAGAGTTTCTTTGTGGGACTTTAGCATTTTCTTAGGGAACATCTTGTTTGACGTTCTAGTTAAGGTTCTTTAAGGTTTTATTATTGTATTGCATTCAATTGCTTTTAAAAATAATTCACACACACTAGACACAATTGGATGCATAGTTCCACAATGCTCTCCACAATGAGCTGACTAGTTCACATTTTTGCCAAGAGTGCATCAGTGTACCTATTTTCCCCACTTCTCCAGCATTTGTCATTTTCTTTTTGCTATCTTAGCATTTTTTCTTAAGGCCATATGTAACTTTGGTTTCTTACCCAAAGAACTGAGTCAATGAATCACAAAGTAGAGCTAGAGTTTCAATATAGTCCACATCTAGTGGTTTTTTCCAATATTCCTCACTACCTTTGCAAGTTTTGCTTTTTAATCTGTGTGTATGTAATACACTCCAGTCCTGTTACTCCCTTTGCCCCCCAAAATAATTGTGAATATTGTTGACCTATTCATCTCCTTATTCGTGACTCTTGCAATATAACTGGTTCAACTTTTGTACTTGATGTCTTTCTCAACTTCTAATGTGCAATCGTTATTGATATTATGTACATATGCCTTCTCCCTCCCCCCCCTCTCCATTTCTCTGTTTTATCACATGCAGCAGATTTTTGAGGGATCATTTAGATTCACTAAACTGTTTTGAATAATTGATAGTGTTGTGATTCTGCCTTGTTCAAAATAATATATGTGTAAAATACATACATCTAATTCCTGTTGAACTATATTTCTTAATCTAAATAAAATGCATGTTTTTTCTCCCCTTAAGCCAATCTCTTTTGAACGATTCCTGATAGCTTTGAAAAGCTCTTGGAGAAACTCCATTAGTAGAGAATTCTTCTGTTTGGCTTCAACCTCAAATATTATATCACTGGTAGATAAATTAGATGTCACTCTTTTACATGGCCCTTGCTTGTTGTATCTTTATGGTAACATCTTCATAGAGTTTCTTTGTAGGACTTAAATATTCTCATGGGGAACATCTTGTTTGAGATTTTATTTGAAGTTATTTAAGATTCTATAGTATTGTAGTGAGTTCAATTGCTTTTTTTCCCCCCATTGTTCTCCTGATTCGAGCTCCTAATGTTTTCTTTTCTTTTTTTCTTTCTTTTTTTTTAAATAGCTTTTTATTTATAAGATATATACATGGGTAATTTTTCAGCTTTGACAGTTGCAAAACCTTTTGTTCCAACTTTTCCTCTCTTTCCCCCCATTCTTTCCCCCAGATGGCAGGTTGACCAATACATGTTAATAATCCACTCACATTAGACACAACTGAACCTTAAGAGTTTCTATACCTTTTAGTTATCTAGGTGAAATGTCCTTGTCAAGTGCAGAAAATAGTCAATAGTCAGCCTGTTTTTATATGGTATACATTATCACTCACTGGAATTGGACCCTAGTTTGGAATCCCAGTCCTACTAATATATGTTAGTTCCTAAAGCTCTCAAATCTATTTCCTTATCTATAAAATTAGGGATTTGAGCTCTTAGGATCTCTTTCAATTCTGAAAAACATCATACTATATTTTCTTTCTTTTATTTTATTTACTTATTTATTATTATTATTATTTATTTCTTTTTCTGAGGCTGGGGTTAAGTGACTTGCCCAGGGTCACACAGCTAGGAAGTGTTAAAACTAGATTTGATATCTGGTCCTCCTGAATTCAGGACCGGTGCTCTATCTGCTGCACCACTTAGCTGCCCCCTTATTATAATTTTTTGTTGACAGAAATATGCTGCGTAATTTTTTACATTATCCCTTTCACTCACATCTGTTCTGACTTTTCCATTCCCTCCCTCCACCCCCTCCTCTAGATGGCAAGCAGTCTTATATATGTTAAATACATCATACTATATTTTCATCAAGAATGTCCTGCATGCACATATATTAACATATTTTGCCCAGACATATTACAGAAATGATAAGAATAGATGTTTCATTAAAATTAATGAAATTGCCTTGCTTACCATTTTGGGATAAAAGTATTCTCAGGTCTTTTCATTGTTGTTGAATCTTCTATTCTTTGAGATCCTGAAAAAATTTATTTTTCCTTTTTTCTTTTTCTTCTTTTTTTTTAAAATTAAGTTTATAATTATATATATTTTTTGACAGCACATATGCATGGGTAATTTTTTTTTTTTTTTTTTTTTTTTTTACAACATTATCCTTTGTATTCACTTCTTTTCCAGATTTTCCTCTCCCTCCCTCTACTCCCTCCCCTAGATGACTGGCAATCCCATTCATGTTAAATGTGTTACAGTATATCCTAGATACAATATATGTGTGTAAAACCAAATTTCTTGTTGCATGCTAAGAATTGGGATTCCGAAGGTAAAAGTAACCTGGGTAGAAAGACAATAGTGCAAACAGTTTACACTCAATTCCCAGTGTTCCTTCTCTGGGTGTAGCTGTTTCTGTCTATCAGATCTTCTCTATGTTGAAGATATTCACTTCTATTAGAATACATCCTCATACCGTATTGTCATTGAAGTATATAATGATCTCCTGATTCTGCTCATTTCACTCAGCATCAGTTGATGTAAGTCTCTCCAAGCCTCTCTGTATTCATCTGCTGGCCATTTCTTACAGAGCAATAATATTCCATAACATTCATATATCATAATTTACCCAACCGTTCTCCAATTGATGGGCATCCATTCAGTTTCCAGTTTCTAACCAATACAAAAAGGGCTGCCACAAACATTTTGGCACATACAGGTGCCTTTCCCTTCTTTATTATTTCTTTGGTATATAAGCCCAGTAGTAGCACTGCTGGGTCAAAGGGTATGCACATTTTGATAACTTTTTTTTTGGGTATAGTTCCAAATTGCTCTCCAGAATGGTTGGATTCTTTCACAACTCCACCAACAATGTATCAGTGTCCCAGTTTTCCCACATCCCCTCCAACATTCATCATTATTTGTTCCTGTCATCTTAGCCAATTTGACAGGTGTGTAGTGGTATCTCAGAATTGCCTTAATTTGCATTTCTCTGATCAATAGTGATTTGGAACACTCATATGAATGGAAATAGTTTCAATTTTATCATCTGAAAATTGTCTATTCATATCCTTTGACCATTTATCAATTGGAGAATGATCCTGAAAATAATTACTGATTTTTTAAAAAACTATTGCTTCCACAGCATGGATTTCTTTTGTCTAAAGTTGGTCAGGTTGAGCTGGTCTTCCCAATTTTTTGTTTTTAAGGAAAATTGTTTCTTTTTCACTTAGGAAATTTAAGTCTGTATGAGATTTAGATCAAAATAATAAAATGTATTTCTGACACAGTACAGACCAGAAATGTTGTTTTCCATTAAAGTAGCTAATGGGAATAGATTATTATAGTCTTTATGGAAACCAGAAAATATATTGTTTCCCAAACATCCTTTTTCTCTCCTACCCCCATCCCTGTTTTATCTACAAGTATTATTGCAGTGATTTAGAGGTAGTGGGCTCTCTCCTACTAGAGGCTATCAGTATTATTTTTTAGGGATGTTATAGATTATTCAAATATTGTTTGGATGACTTCAGAGATTCCTTCAAACTTGGATTCTTAATTTTATTTTTCTGACTTTATTACACATTTATTTTCCCTTCAACTGCCTTTTTTTAAAAGTGCATTTCCCCTACCCCCCCCAAAAAAATTAACAAGCATTTGTTTGCTCCTAAGGCCCCCCCTTCAAATAAAAAAGGAAAAACCAAGCCGTTGTGACTAGTATGTTTAATCAAGCAAAATAATCCTACATGAATTATTTTATACTTATATTTCATTTATATTTATATTTCATTCTATATATTGGGTCTACCACCTTTTACAGGTGAATAGCATGCTTCTTTGTTGATCCTTTAGAATTAGGATCGCATTACTCAGAGTTTTTAAGTTTTTCAAAGGCATTTCTTGTTTTAAAGTTTTTATTGTGTAAATTATTTCCCTGGTTCTTCTCATTGGGCATCAGTTCTGCTAACTGCAGGCAAGCCTTCCTTGTTTTTTTTTTTTTTTTGAAACCCTTAAATCCCTTAAATTTAAAACCCTTAAAATTTAAAACCCTTAAATTTAAAATTAAAAATACCTTATATTAAGGCATGCTAGTGTTTCATTATTTTAATTGCATTTTTGGTCTTAACTTTCATGCTTGTTGTACTTTGCTTATTGTACTTTGTCCTTCCTTTTTCAAAGGACTATGATATCAGAGAGATGATGCTATGACATGCAAATGAATTGGATTTAAGTGAGGGAGAGGGCGGGGCTAGGATGCCTACCTCACTTTCTCTTGCCTGCTTCACTTTCTCTTCTAGAGTCATCTGAACCCAATGATAAGACAGATCAGGACAACCTGGAGATGGCCCTGGATACAGTTGGTAGACTTTGGCCTTAAACCCAATCACTGTCTTGTTGATTGGCCAATTTTAGATCACCTGCTATGCCCCAATTGACCAGTATTTGTGCCCTGATTGACTCTAATTGATTGAGTGCATGTAAATAGCAGTTGTTTCTGTTTTCATGGAAACCCTGAGAGTCCTTTGCTTTCCTGCTTGGATTTTTTTTTTTTTTTTTTTTTTTTTTTGGACTAAGTAAAAGGCCATTTTTTGCCTAGTCTTCATCATGAATGGATACTGTATTAGTCAGAGATGTGTTAAAGATCTTAGCTTAAAAAAGCCAAAATCTTCTGCATTGCTTAAATTCCTCTAAGGAATAGTGAGAATAAATATTATATCTTGTCTTTTTTTTTTTTTTTTTTAATTCAGTCTATTTAAAGAGGTAGATTGAAAAGTGTGATAAGTGCAGATAGTGTATTTTTATCTCTTATCATTTGTTATTTAGCCTTTGAAATTGTTCTCTCTGGGGTTATCAGTTATCTCATTTTGATAACTCTTATGCTGTTATCAGTACTACTCTTTCTTGGTCTTTGCTGCATTCAGTACTGTTGATCATCTTTTCCTTAGCCTCTTGAGCATTTGTGACATTGGTTTCCTTCTCTGTCTGACTACTCATTTTCCCTTGGTGGAATATTCCATTATTCTGTCCCTTAATCTGGCATACTGCAGAAGACTATGTCCTGAGACCTCTTCTTTTTGCAGCTTTTCTCTAAAATTTTCAAAAAGCATTTATTGAACATTGTAGTACATTTTTAGTAAGTGATTAAAATACGATTGTCCTTAAAGCCCAACCCCTCCCCCCCAAAAAAGGAAATTCTGATTCTGTTTTTAACATTATTTCACTCTACTTGGGGAACATTTGGAACATTGGTAGTCACATAAGGAAATATAAAATGAGGAGCAAGGAGAGTGTCAACTACTGGGCAAACAAAGAATGCCTCCAAATTAGGAAGTGGCACTTTGAGCTAAGTCTTAAAAGGAGATGGAAATTTCAGGAGGTGGAAGAAAGGAGAACAACATATGCAAAGGTGTAGGAATTGGAATGTACTATACCACCACCACCACCAATAGTCCAATTTGTGTGGATAGTAACATATATAAAGGAGACTTGTGATATGATCAGTCTGGAAACATTTAATGACAAACAGAAGACTTGGATTTTTTTTTTTTTTTTTAAATTAGGGATCTCATGAGTTCTATTATCATCCCTGTGCCGATGATAATCAGATCTATATATTCAGCCTTAATTCCTTTCCCTAGTTTCAATACTCCGCTTCCATCTGGATGCTCTGTGGGCATCTTAAAAACATTTCTAAAACCTCATTATCTCTCTTTCCAACAATACCTTTTCAGATTTATTTTTCATAAGATGAATGACCATCTTTATTCCCAAACTCATACTCATTCTTATTCATGCTCCATCTAATCAGTAGACAGATCTTTCTAATTCTACGTCTTCCATATTCTTGCTTTCTTGCTTGCTATCCATCTTTCTGGACTTATCCACTGTCACACAGCTAGTAATGTCTGAGGCCAGATTTGAACTTAGGGCCTCCTGACTTCAGGGTTGTTGGTGCTTTATCCACTGTGCTACCTAGCTGCTCCTTGCATATTCTTTCTACTCAAAAAGCCATCTATGCTCGATCTTCATGAGCTGTGGCTTAGACTATTGCTACAGCCTCTTAATTTATACTCATGACGTCCATTTTTCCTTTCTTTGGTATATCTTTTACTCAGTTGCTGAAGTAATCTCCCTAAAGCAGAATTCTAAGTTTGTTTTCTCTAGGATAAAATGCCTCAGGGTAGCTTTTAAAGCCTTCCCATTTTGATTCTAGCCTACTATCCAGATTTATTGCATGTTACTGTCCTTTGTAAATATTGGTATACTTGCTATTCTTGAACTGCATTCTATACATCTGTGTTTTTGTCCAGACTGCCTAGAATATAATTCCTCCTCAACTCTGGTTTTTTAGAATCACTGGCTTCCTTTAAGACTCAGGATATTTCTTTTGGGAAGCTTTTATGTTAGTCATGTTATAAGCTCCTAGTTAGAATGTAAGCTTCTTCAAGGCTTCATTTTTTTTCTTTGTACCTCTAATATCTAATACATTTCTTTGATGTCTAATATACATCAAGCATTGTTCTAGGGACTAGTACGTAAGTGAAATGATATTTTATTTCTTGATTTCCAAAGTATTTTTCTGATATACTTTTATTATTTTGATAAATCTCTCCACATTGAAGTCACTAAACATTGAAATATGTGCTGACTTAATTTGGGAGAATCTTATTAAATTTTTCATAGAATTTCTTTGTTTCTTTGTTTTCAACAGTTTCTGACTCATAAGCTCCAACTAATTTTCAGTTTTTGTTTTTTTTTAATACATTTTTATTGCAAGGTGAGTTGGTCAGATATCACATGAAATATAAATATCTTTATTGCCTTTAAGGTATGGTATATCCCAAAGTGAAATCCCTGAGCTGTTTTTTGATTTAGCTGCAATTTCTTTGTTTTTGGTTATATATTTGTTTGCTTTGCTTGGGGTGGGGTGAGGAGGGAACATGTCTCAAACTACCTTTTTCTGTAAGTTATCACAAGGAGACCAGGCCCAGATTGTAGATAGAACTCATTTCAGGGAAGAATACTTGCTATGTGATTTATTTCTGCTAGAAAATACAAATTAAGGTATGCTATCAAACTCAGCAATTGGAAAAAAAATTTGCATTTTAAAGTTAAATTCTTCAAGTTTTGATAATTAACTTATTGGCATAGTTAATAAAATTACAAATAGTTTGCCATAAGTTACTTGAGCAAGGAAATTATTAAATTTATCTCAGCCCTTTCTATTGTTCTAGATACTTTATTCTCATGGAGAAAATAGTATATATCATTTAAGAAAGTTTTTGTTTAGGGTGGATAGCAACATTTTTTTTAATACTTGTCATTAGTGATTATAGAAGATTTAGGATTACGTGGCTAGTAAATACACCTAATTTGATTATGGCTTAGCATTTATAGTAGTAGAACAGTTCATTGGAATGCCTATGAATTTAGTTTTCTGATTTATAGAATTTTCTTATTAATCTGATATTTGATATGTCTGAAGTAACTATTAACCTAAATCAAGGCTTCTTTTTCTTTTTCTGTTGAAAAATTCTACATGCTATTCACTTTTATGCCCATAATAAGTTAGGATACTGAAATCAGTGATTCTTTGGTGATTGATCTTTCAGTACTTGAGAGACTTCATTCTGAAATTATTTGATTGATACAGATGTAGAATTGGAGATTGAGGGGAACTTATACCAATTCCTGGATATGTGTGTGTGTGTAAATACACACACACACACACACACAGAGACTCATTAAATAATTTAAAAAAATAACAATGTTGCTGTTATTGGTTGCCTCTTTTTCTTGAAAGTAAATGGAGAGGAAATTGGATTTTTATGTTGTGTGCTAAAAATCTTAGTGTAGTTTTATTAAGCTTTGATTTTCTGGAATGCCTTGTATATATTATATTTTTAAAGTTCAGAGTGCTTTTCAAATAAAATGAGACTTGTATGATTTTCACAATGGCATAAAATGATTTTTAAGAGTATAATTAACTTTAAAATTTACTCTGCATATTTTAGATGTTATTGTAGAAGAGAATTTAAATTTAATTTATTTAAAACAAGACAACATGGGTTATTGTATTTAGTTATGTAATTCTTTGAGATTTGACAATTTTTTCTTTTAAAAAATATCAATTTATTGTACCCTGTCAACAGATAAACTAGTAATATGCCATTCTACATGCATGGTGAATCAATATTACTTAATAAAAATTGGTTTTGAATTTCCAAATGCATAGTTTTTGACAGTGAAAAAAAATTTTTTTTTAAAGAAACAATTCAAAAATACCTTAAGTGTTCTTTTAGACTCAAAACAGGAAAAAGAAAATAATTTGGTTTTAGGTGATTTTCATTCGATAGCTTTATTTCTTATGATATTTTTTTTGTCTTTCTATAGGGCTGAAAGACACACAGAAGTCTTCATGGATATAGTTGATACATTTAATCATTTAATTCCTACTGAACACTTAGATGATGCCCTATTTCTAGGATCCAACCTGGAGAATGAAGTCTGTGAGGATTTTAGTACAAGTCAGAATGTCTTAGAGGACTCGCTGAAGAACATGCTCAGCGATAAGGATCCTATGCTAGGATCTGCGAGTAACCAGTTCTGTTTGCCTGTTTTGGATAGCAATGATCCCAATTTCCAGATGCCTTGTTCAACAGGTAACTCTTATGATCTTTTTTTTTTTTTTAAAGTCTGCAATTAAAATAAAGTAATTTTTAGCAGCATCCTTTTTGATGATGAAGAAAGTGAATTTAGGATTCTATCCTTTATAGCTTAGAGCTTCTCAGGCATCAGAATAAAAACTTATATTAAATAGATCCTTCCTGGCTATTCTCTCTGGAAGGTTGTTGAATTTTCTTCTGGGATGCTTTAAATTGTAGTTCTATCTGGAGCTACAGGGGAAGGACTAAAGAATCTCTCAATGTCACTTCCAGTCCTCTCTATTATTTATCCCAATTTGTATCTTTGATGTGCTTTGTGTAGGCACACTCTCCTCACAGCTAGAAAAAAATGAATCAAAATTTGTAGCATTGAAATCAGAATATGAGAGCATTTTATGGGGCACAATATAATAACTTTTGCCATACTTTCTCATATCTTAATGATGGTGTTAAGGTGTTTTTAAATGATAGATTTTCTATTTGATACTCTATGGTAGAATGGCTTACTAGTACATTCTTTCAAAGAAGTATGATAGAAGAATTGTAATTAAAAGTACTTTAATTTAGACATAGAAAGTGTACTTTTGGAATAGAAAAGGCAGTGTGGTATGTTATCAAAATATTTTTAAAAGAATTTAAAAATTGAAATGACAAGCTAGTTGGACTGGCAGTAACTTGAAGGACATTTACTTTTTTTTTTGTATAAACTTAAAAATATTAAAGTATTTTATGTTTGGGGAAAGCCATAGGCTTTCTTTAAATAATAAAAAAAATAACACTTTAAAGCCAAAAAGTACAAATTTTCTGATAGTCATATAGATCATTAAGCTTAATCAAAGTAAAGGCAAAAAGTCTTATTAGCTTTGAAAAGTTCTATCATATTTTTTCCTTTTATCCTTTCCATTATAGTAATTTCTCAAATATGTGTGTTGGACTGTTTTTCAATAACTGACTTCTTTTTTTTGCAGGACTTTTCAATTGAATACTTTTCAATGTGAAAAATTTTCTGTCTAGTTAATTTTCTTCTGTAAAATATATGTCATAACTTAGATTTAGGTGACCCAGTTCCACCTTTGTACATTGAACTTGTTTCACATTTGATTGTTTACATCATTTCTACTAGAATTTGAAGTTCTTTCTGTTTGAAAGTCTAGTAATTCAAGGGTCTTGAACTATTTGGAGTTTTTATAGCTCTAAATAACAAAACATTTCCTTGATGTTACTTAATTTTACGGTAAAATATTTTTATTGTTTTCTAAATGTCTTGGAGTTTTTCCAGTTTTTAAAATCTTTTGTTTTTCAAGATTTTTATTTTGGTACGTAATGTTAATGCAGTATTTCTGATTTGTGTTTTGTACTTATTATATATGTATTGCAGTTAAAATTTTTTTCCTTTGTCAACTAATTTAATTGTAGTCACAGTTGCACTTGATGCATCCATTTATCTTTACTTATGAAATTCCAAACCTTTCATTGTTTTGTACTTTTCTCCCCTTTGATATGTTATATTTTGATAAAAAGATAAAAAGTTGGGACTAAAAAAAATTAAATTGTTAAAAACTTTAAAAGTTTTAGGACTGGTGTTCATTTAATTTATAATTATTCCCTCCTTCCCCATTCAAAAAATCCTACTACTCACAATTATTTATGATGCTTAAAGTTATTTTTTAGAATTTTACTTTTTAGTAAATGTAAAATACAGTAAAAATACAGTTTTAGTGAATCAAGTTGTATTATTTTCAGAATTTTTTACATTAAAGTTGTTTTGAGGTATTTACTTTTTATAGCTCTCTGAACAGTTTGTATTTTAATATTTCTTTATAGATCAGTTCTTAATATGTAGCTGCATTAAAAATTAATGTCTATATTGCTTTGTGTAATTATGAATATGGGGAGGAGGAGGAGGAGGAGAAAAAGGAGGAGGAGGAGGAGGAAGAGGAGAAGGTTCTTAAACTAAGTGACCTAGAGTCTTGAGATTTTTGGTTATTTATGTTTTCAAGTGATAGTTGGGAAACTTGATAAGTATTCCTCTTTAATGAAAAATCTTTGACAAATGTTTTAAAGCTTTAAGTGGCTCACAAACTATTTGTTTCTGTGTTGCTATGAAAAAAGGATATGACTTTAAAAATATTTTCTCTTTCTGAGTCTACAACTTCATTTTTATTTGGAGTAGTTGAAGATAAGCTCAATAATATAGCTGTTCACTTTTAGAAGAATATAAATGGTGATTCTGCTTCTCAATTGTGCTGAACTAGGGAAGTTTGCTGTTGTTGTTAAGTCCTAGACGCCATTGATTTTGCTGAAATGCTTGAACAACTCATAATAATTTATTTTTCAGTTGTAGAGATTAAAAGATTGTAATTGTAAAGCATAAAGGGGAAAACGCAAAAAAAATCAGGTACTGTTATTAAATTATTGTGGGTCATATATTGCTTACTTTTTTATTCACTGCAGATGAGGCCTGAACTCAACATTTGTGAAAATATCTCATAGAATGTGTAATCCTAATTAATTTTCTATTGGTAGTGATATATGTGATGTTTTCTTACTGATCTTTTTGTAAAAGCAGTAATGTAGTTGAAAAAGACTTTTGGCATAATGCCACTCCATATAATTTTTAAAAGTTATACCATGTAAATAATAGGGTTTATTCCTTTATGTGTGAAGTTTTTCTGCATTTTGTAAGTTTTGTAATAATTAAGGTCGTATTTAATAATGGAACAGCATAAATGAAAGTTTGGATTTTTGTTTCTTAAGTATTTACTGCTGGTGGGTCTTAATTTAATCATTAATTTTTTTTTTTTTTTTTAGTGTTTGCTTAGTGTAGTTTTGGCAGACATTCATCAACTATTGTATTGTCTACTATACACAAAGACAAATAAGACCAATTTCTTGTCCTGGAAAAATGCGTGGTGCTTTTAGTTACCCCAGTCTGTGAAGCATGGAACTACCGCCATTTTAGAAGAATCAGGTTTACACTTGACTCCTAAGAATACTAGAAATATAGAGAATTGTTATAAGAAAAGTGTAAAATTTAACCAAAAATGTTTGTATAAAAGAATGGCATAATAGATCATCAGAGACATAAAAAACATGGACATTTTTCATGCTTTGAGAGAAAGGAATGGAGATAGATGAATTAGGGGAAGACTTTCAATATGTTAAGTGGAATCATCCATAAAAGATTTACATGAAAGTAAGTCCCTACAGAGAAGTAACAGAGCTATGCAAGATCTTAGGAAGAGGTGTTATTTTCTTCTTTAGTAAAAAGGGATGCAGTATGGAGAGTAAGGATTTCCTTTATATTTTTTAAAAGACTATATTATTCAAAATTTTGAAAAGACCTAAATTAAACTTTTATAGCTTGGATTTTAATTGCTTAAGATACTTCCACAGTAATTCCATTCCTATAGGACAAAGGGCCTCACTGTCATAATTTCAACTTTTATGTTTTTGTGTAACCATTTAATGGAGTTAAGTAAGTGGTTTAGGCTTAATTTAAAAATTTATTGTATTAGCTTAATTAAAAAAAAATTAAAACAGGTTCCAGAATCACTTACCATATAACACTTTTGATATCTGATTACATATTATCCTTAGTTACTGATCATGATCCTTTTGCAACTCATCTTTGTACTCCTTCATAGGCTTTCCACTCATGCTGTGAGACTTCCTTTATAGCTGTCATGATAATGAAGTACCAGTGGAATAATACACAGGATGTCCATAGTTGAGCCTTCTCATTACATGACTGTATCACCACCTTTTTGGGGCACATCTCTAAATAATCTTTATGTAACTTCTATGGTCAAATATGAACATTTTCCCCTATCTCTGTTCTGTATTGCTATCTTTATAAGCTTTCTAAGTTTGTGATATCAGAATATTTATTGAGTACTTACTATGTGCCAGGCATCCATTTAGATTCCAAATAAAGTGATTCCATTCTCTTCAGTAGAGAAAATACTTATAATACTTATAATAATTTTTTCATTTTTCTTTTATTTGTTGCCCTTTGGTTTTCACCCTCGAATACCCTCAAAATATCTTTGTTTGGTTTGGATAACTTGTCTGTCTTTACATTGGTTTTGCCCTGGACTACTTCCCTCTTCTTTATGATTTATAACGAGTCATTCATCATCCTTGTAAGGTTTTACAAGCAAATTTATACACTAACTTGGTGTTGCTTGTTGATAGTCTTCTCTTTTTGTCTGACAAGTGAATCAGATATTTGCTGACTAAGGCAATTTCTGGGTTTTTGTTAAATCTCATTGCTTTGGCAATTTCTGTATTGGTTAAACTTCTGGATAAAATTATTACAATCATTAGTGATGTCATTTTTATTGATTTTCAGTTACTTGTTCAGGACAGAATTCCTTCTATAGTCTCTGTTATTTTTTTTAAATAAAACTAAGAACAAGTAAATTCACAGTACACAGTTGACTCATACTTAAATCCCATATTATTGACAATTTTTTTCCTGTCAAATATAATCTTCTTAGCTATTTGTAGTATTAGTTGATGCTCAACATATTCAGCATTTGATTTTTTTTTTTTTTTTCCTGGTGCTTTATCCACTGTGCCACCTAGCTGCCTTTTGATTCTTTTAAAGAAGAAAATATTTATTCTTTGGGAAGGCTGTTGGTTGTGATATATAATCTAGGACTCTTTGGCTTCTTTAGTTATCTTAATTGCATGCTACATTTTGTTATCCTTTTCTAATTTAATAATAATTTTGATTCTTGCTTAAGTCAAGCCAGAATTGACTGTAGATAGATACTTGATTTGGGAAGTGATTCCCATTTTCTTAATCCTTTATTTTTCATTTACTGAAATATAAGGAATTCAGTTTTTTTGGTTAAGTGTTCAATGCCTTCCAACTTTATTCTTGAAGAATTGTACTCTGTAATTATGAGGTATAATTAAGGTCAGAATCTGTAACTTACCTAAATGTTACATTTTTCATGTCAGATATTTAGTGTTTATCATCAAAAGTCTTTTAACTTTTCTTTTTTCTAACTCTGAATCATGTTTTCAAACATTTTCACTCTTCCTCATTTTTACATTGCAGTCACTGAGTATGAGGTGTATGGTTTAATTTGGAAAGTTTGATGGAATTACTCTCCTTCCTCATTCCATAACAGGTGTTGAAAACTAATAACCCATAATTGTTTTCCCTGTGATATTTTTATAAAAAGCTTTAAGGAAAGTTTATGAATACCAGCATAGAAGTTGACTAATGTCCCATTAAATAGCGTTTCTTTTAGATATGTGATAAAACCCAATGTTGTGAATGCCTATTCAGGTAATAACCTTGAGCTTCTTTTCATTTAGTTGCAGCTACTTTCTGGGTTAATTCTCTAGTGATTGAGGGAATATATTCACTTGACAGGGATCTCAGATTTACTTGAATAGGTGAATTAATGTTTATAAACAGTCTAAAATTATGTGATTCTTTATTGCCCCTTTTTCTGACTATCAATCTCTATGATTGACGATCTTTTTATATTTTCTTTGATTCATGATTTGTTATAGTCAAGGATTTATTATTAATTTTTTTTTGAGGGTCACTTTAGTAGAAGGGACTCTTTAAGTACCTCAAAACTCTGTCTCAGTGTCTTTTTTATAAGTTGGACAATTACAATCCACACAAGCAAATGATTTTATCTGGCTTTATTTCTTTTAGATCATATTGGTCATAAATAATCCATAGTTTAGATAGGCATGATCAAGTTTTCTAATTGGTAATTGATCATTAGAGGAACTAAAGTTATCACAGATGATGAACAACAATAGATAAGTGAAGAGAAGTTGGCAGAGGAAACTGATGTCTAGGAAGGGATTCTGAAAGTTCTGGGGGGTATCTTGATGACTACAGGAGTGTAAAGTACTTGGTCAGTAACAGTGCAAAGTAAGTACTTGTAAATTATCCATTTCAATGCCTTGAAGGTATCTACTGAGATGAACTTAGTTTGGATTCTTTTTGAATCAGTTCTCAGATTGATTTGTCCCTAGTCCTGGTCCAATAATTTTTAATCTAGGAATGCACCTTGGATGTCATGATAGGAGGTTTCTCATTAGACACAGCTACAATTAGAATCTAGTTTCTGAGCAGAGACTTAGAGAACTGCGTCAGCTGGCATTTTATATTCTTTTTCCTTCAAAGTTTCCCTTCTTTCCCAAGGATTGAATCTTGAAGTGATTTGCCTGTTGATAATAGGCTTGTTTTGGGAAAGCAACTAGGGCAATTCTTAAAGCCTTTTCAGTATGATTGTCTGCATCTACTAGTGGTGCTTTTGTCATAACATTAGTCACATCCCATGATATAATGAAGCTTTAGAGTAGGACTTTGGGGAAGTTCTGAAATACTTTAAAGTGACTTCATAGAAAATTAATCTTTAATAATTTTGAAATAGCTTTCCTGCTTCTGAAGTATTGAAGTAAGGCCCATTAATTTGAACAATATTATGTTAAAGTATATATTTAACTTTTTCTTATTTTGCCTCAACTAGATGCTATGATCTTATTTTTATGAAATGAGGGAGCTGGGGGTGTTTAACCAGAGTAGGAAAGAAAGTAATGGAGGACATAGATTTGTGAGAGGTAATTTAATGCAATATAATGGTAAAGTACAAGATTCGATATAGAATTGAAGACTTCTGCCCCAGCTACTTACTCCTTCTGGAACATTGGGCTAGGAAACTGAAACTCAGATATATGTTCACTATCTATAAAATAACTATTGGATTAGATGACCCATAATCCCTTCTTGCTCTAAATCTTTGATCTCATAATTTTATAGCTGAAAGGTACTATCTCCAGTGACCTTCATTTAAAGGAAATTTTAGCCAAGTGAGGTTGTCATTTGTTTTGGATCAATCAGTAAGTTATAGAGGAGGAGAACCCAGATTTGTGACTGAATTTACCAATAATATTATTTAAAGCATTTGACAGGTTATTTTGTGAAAGAAGATAGAGTGTTAATACTAAAACACTAATATTAATTAACTAATTATTAATTAATTAATAATAATTAACTAATATTAAAACACTAGAGTGTTTTAAGAGGATTAGAATTCACTAAAGTATGGTAACGAATTCATTAATGCATAGAAATACATTTCAGCTTTTGTAAGAACATTTAACGTTTATATTTAAGTGGTTGTTTCTTTTGTTCTTTTATTTTTTAAAAAATTAAATTTTTTTCCCATTCCAATTCTTTTAAACATATTTATATGTTTTAAACTCTAGATAAATCTATATATATATGTTAAATTAAAGTGGGTGTATGCTTGTGAATACATATATGCTCTTGATACATTTTATTTTGATGCAGCAGACACTTCTCAGTCAACCCCCAAAGTTAGCTGCCAGAAAATGTTTAAGCCAAACTCTGATTATGACTTGCACAGAACACTTTATACTTTTGGAGTTATATTCTTAACAGAAATGATATGTTTTAATCTTGATAATATAGTATTAACACTGATTTCTTCAGTTTGCTTGTTAATCTTGTTAATTCTTCTCACAACTTACAGGGGAGGGGGGAGGAGTATAGAATAAAGCATATGAGACAGATCAAAATGACATGGATGTTTTTCAAAGGATGCTTTAATACTCTAGATTTTCATTCTCGTTAGTCTTAGTTATGGGCTGTTGAAATTCATGTTTAAGGGATGAAGCTGAACTGAGATGTCGTCTCCATGTTTACTTCCTGTTTTCCTCTATTCCTGTTCAATTTTCTTGGAAAATTCTTGAAACTAGATGAATTGGGCCAAAGGTTTCCCAAGTAAATTTTATATTTCTTGACATTGAAGACATTCTACAATTTAGTGCCACACCCCTTCCTCATATTATTGTATATTACTCCTTACCCTGTACTCTAACCAAATTAGATTTTTTCACTGTTTTTAGATGCTTCACACTTTTTCACAAAGCACATTTCAGTATTTGAAATGACTTCACCTATATTCCTCAAAGTACCTTTATATGCCGAGATGCTGCCTTCTTTAGGAAATTTGCCATGGTGACACCTCAACCTTTTTCTGGTTAATAGTGACCCTTTATCCTTTGTGCCTTACATATCATTTGTTCAGCATATGACAGTAGGATCCCTTTTCTCCTTGACAAACATCATCATAACCTTTTATATGATTTATGGCATAATGTTTGTGCATAATTGTAAGTTCAGTGAGAGGGAAGATGCTACACCTTACCTAAATGGCAGGTACATAATTTTTATTTAATAAACTACAGATTCCTAGGATAACTCTTACTTGATACTTTTAGAAATGTACTATCCTTTTATTCCTTGTTGTTTTAAGCTAAATTTTTAAAATCATGTATCATCTTGGAGTATTCTTGCACCCACACTTTGATTTTATTGTCATGAATCATGGTTAATTATTCACAACATATACAATATTAGTAAGAACTTTGAGGGATATCACAGTATTACAAGACCTCCCTTATATTCTTGGTGCTGATACATCTGGGACTTCTTACCTATTAAAGATATTATCCTGATTGTTGTTTTGCTATATTGAAGATAATTTGTAAAGTCTTTAGAAATACAAATATAATTTAATTTACCCAATTGATGGGCAAATGTCCTTTTCTCTCTGTCATTTTCTCTTTTATGTTTTCTTTCTTCATGATTTTTTGTTCTCTTTATATTGTGAAAAATGCTTTTTCTGCAACCTGCTACTCATTTTAGCTATTTTTCTCCTTTCATTCTTTTTAATTGCTATTCCTTACCATTTATTTATTCTGCCCCGTTTTTCGCAAAGCTTCCTGGGAGGTTTCGTTACTTAACTCTGGATCTCAGCATATGACTCTGGGGGCCCTTTCCTCCTCAAAATTCTTTCCTTCCTTGTCTCTCATGATCACCTCATTTCATTTCTCCTTCTTTGATTGTGCTCTGTATCTTTGCTGGTTCTATTTTAATTGAATTTTCTCCAAGATCCCTTCCTCTTGTTTCTCATCTTTATTTTCTTTTATTAAATATTATTCACTGCCACACTTCGACTATTACTACTATGCAAACTATTATCTTTTACTTATTTATGCTCTCCAACTTTGTTTTGCATTGCCAGATAGCTTCTGGACATTTCTACCTGGTCACGTAGAATTCATCTGTGAATCAAACTCAATATATGGAGAATCTATGTCTTTCTCTCTCTGTCAAACTACTTATCTTTTGACTTCCCTATTCTCTTGGCTCAGAAGCTCAGCTTTATACAATACCCTTCCCTTTCTATCTTCCCCTCCCACCCAGAATTTTTTTTCCCCACATTTTTTTTAGTACATTTAGGACAATTTTTTTTTTATTTTTAAAAAATGCTTATAAAATATATCTTATTTTCAAGTGGCTTTTTCATTGATCTTTTTTTTTTTTTCTGGTCTTCCTTCTTTGGGTCATTTCTTCATATCATTGCTATATTAATCCTGCTAAAATAAAATTTTAGTGTTTTTTCTTCAACTTTTTGCTTCTCATTCATAGCCTATAGGATAAAAGCTGAACTCTCTTAGTCTGGACTTTTTTTTTCTTTTTTTTTTTACTGAGGCAATTGAGGTTGGATGACTTCCCTTAGAGTCACATAGCTAGGAAGTGTTAAGTGTCCAGATTTGAACTCTGGTCCTCCTAACTTCAAGCCTGATACTCTATCTACTGTGCCATCTAGTTGCCTAGTCTTGATTTTCAAGAGTAGATGAAGGGTATATATTTTTTAATAGGGTGAGAATGTAAATCTTTACATTGATTTCCTTTTTGGGGGGAGGGGAGAGGAAGGGCTTAGACAATTGGGGTTAGTTAAGTGACTTGCTCAAGGTCACATAGCTAGGAAGTGTCAAAAGTCTGAGGTCAAATTTGAACTCCAGTCCTCCTAACTTCAGGCCTGCTGCTCTATCTACTGCGCCATCTGGCTGCTTCGGTTTCCTTTTTATGAAATAAAACTTAAAAAGAGTTATAAAGTCTTCTACTCCTTATGATAATGACTGGCAATTGTTGGGGAAAATAAAATACCTAAAGCTAAATAATGACCAGAATTGAAGGAGAACAAAATTGGTGGGAAGTAAGATCATTGCCTAGTAAGAATTTGATAAATTGTAGGAACTGTTTTCTTTCTTTTTCTCTCTTTCTTCCTTTCTTCCTTTCTTCCTCCCTCCCTTCCCTTTCCTCTCCTCCCCCGCTCCCTTTCTCCTTCCCCTTCCTCCTTCTCTCCCTTCCTCTCTTCCTTCCCCTCCCAATCTTCAGAAAATAATTTATTTTGGTGGTAGCTATAGTACTAGAAGGAGGTGCTTTATTTACTAGATTTTTTTCCTCTTTTTTAGGGGGGCATTCCTTGACACCTTATATAACTTATTTTAATTTTAACATCCGTTCTGCATTGCTGGGTAAACCTTGACTAATGTTTTTATGAATGGTTTCCTTTTTCTGATTAAATAGTTCATGAATGAATTTCAGAGAAATAGTTCTAGTGGGTAGTTTAATCCAGATAGATAAAATGAAAGTAAGAAACTCTGTCATTCTTTGTAGTGTAGGTAAGGGCTCAAAAAGCAGTAAAATAGGCTTCTTTTCTAGAAGATAATTGTTAGGTTAATTTTTACTTTCTTGATATAAATTTCTTTTCCAGGAAACTCACTTGGGTAAATCAGAGTACTGTATATATAGTAGATACCATACAAAGCTTTTGGGACTTGGTTAAAGGGTTTCCTGGCCTTCAAATATTAATTCAAAAATTTTACCCATATTTTAAAGGTATACTTAGATGGTAGTGATAGAAGAGAAAGGGAGAGGTAATTATGTAAGTATGTTTGTGTATGTGTATATATAAAGATACATAAACAGAAGCTGTAACTTTCAAGTTGGCCATTCTGCCAGAAAAGCATATTGGATGATAATTCAATCATAAAGTACTTTTCATATTGCCACCTTGAGAAGATGTTCTAGATATTAATGTTGCCTTGTGAAGATGTTAGATATTCTAACTTATGATTTATCCCCATTTTACATAGTGAGATACCCCTTCAGAGAGTGAAGTAATTTGGCTGGGGTGATAGAACATGCTAAATGCCAGGAGCTAGGATGTGAGCCTGGGTTTTACCTGATGCCTGATTCTATTGCTTTATTCCAATATTCATGCTGCCTTTTAGTATCTCTATAATTAATGGAATGTTTAAGTCCATTAAAAATTTTTGGGATAATTATTACTGATTTATGCTAATTTAGGATTTCTTAGAAACTTTCCATGAATTTATTTTATTTTTTATGAGTGAAGGTAGGTATATATATACTTACATCCTATTCAAAGTGTATTTGATGTTTTTATGAATTTGAGTAGGTCCTTTGGGACCAAATTGGGACCAATTTGCTCTAACACCTGTCCCCAACACTAACTAGAATGACACAGATTCAAATCTTGCTTCTACCACTACTGACTCTAGAGGCAAGTCATTTTTATTTGCTTTGTTTAGGGAACTCACTATGAAGGTGCTAACCTGTAGAGGGTGTTTTCTTATTTGGAGCTTCACCTATACTAATAAAGTTACAAGTCTAGTTGTCTATCTTTACATATATAGACAAACAAAATAATAATTGGCAGCTAGGTAATGTGTTGAATAGATTACTAATCTTGGAGTAACGTATACCTAAATTTAATTCCTGCCTCAGACTCTTTTTACCTGAAATCCTAGCCAACTCTCTTAAGCCTCAGCCCCAATTTCCTCACCTGTAAAAGAACAAATAAGAGCACTTGTGAGAAATCAAATCAGACATATAAAAACATTTTGTTAATATGGCTATGAGTTTTATAAATTTATTTGCAATACAAATTGTTTTGTTTGCCAGCTTTTATTCTATTGAGAAATTTAAAAAGTGCCATAAATTTCTTGATAAAATTTGAAGTGGACATTCTGTCTGCAAAATTATTTAGTACTTAGAGATATTTATTTTTTAAATCTCAGAATTTCAGAGTTGGAAGTAACTCAGTTCGTTATGGCCTGTCTTTCCCTGAAGAAGAATTCCCTCTGCAGGTAGCTTTTTCTGCTTTTGAAAAATTCTGCTCTTAAGTACAAAATTCCCTAATATCAAACCTAAATCTGACTCTTTACAACATAAAGCTGTCATGTATTTTTCCTACTAATTTTGTTATCCCTGGCTAATGCAAAATGTCTTAGTTACTCTTCCATATACATAGTTCCACATACTTAAAGATAGTCCCCTTGAATTCTTTTAACAACTTGTCCTTTTCTGGATATATTCTAGTTTAGATAAGATCTTTTTAAAATGTGGTAACCATAAATGAACGCAGAACAAGTATGATCTGAACAAGGCCAAGCTCAGAAAGATTGTAATCAAGATTGTCTTAGACAGTATGCCTCTAAATGAAACTCTTTATGATTCAACTAATCTTTCTGGCTGCTGTAATCACACTGAATTCATTGTTTATAATCCACTAAAATACCCAAAGTTTATGCCTCTTCTGTTCTGAATTTATGAAGTTGATTATTTAATCCCTATAATTAAGTTATTGGTAAAACTTAAATTATTAAGTTATTGGTAAAAGTGGAGATAGCAATATTTTAAGATTATTTTACAGATTTACTTTGTGTCAAATGATAAAAATATAGAATTTGCAAATTTTAAAGCACTGTATGCATGATAGCTGTTGCTATAGAGCTTTATTCCAGTTCTTTTTTTTTTTTTTAATTTTTAATTTTATTTTATAATTATAACATTTTTTGACAGTACATATGCATGGGTAATTTTTTACAACATTATCGCTTGCACTTACTTCTATTCAGATTTTTTCCCTTCCTCCCCCAACCCCCTCCCCCAGATGGCAAGCAGTCTTATATATGTTAAATATATTACAGTATAATTTAGATACAATATATGTGTGTAGAACCGAATTTTTTGTTGCACAGGAAGAATTGGATTCAGAGCTTTATTCCAGTTCTAATTATTTACTCAGTGAAGCCTTTCCTTAATTGGCAATGCTCTTCCTCCTCAAAGTAGCATATTTATCTATTATGTTGCAATCTATAGTAAGAAACCCTGTTAAAAATGAAAGCAAGAATAGTGTAACATAACTTGTTCTTTAAAAACAAATAAAAAAACCCACTCACAATAGGCACTTCTGCATATATCCAAAGAATTCTACCCATCACCACTCCAATTTTTATTTATTTACTGAAAACAGTTGCTCTTAGCGGGTTTGACCTGATCTTGGTAAAGCAATGCTGTCTTAAATTTTAGATGTTCATTACCCATTTGTTTAACAGCATGATCTCTATATTTATTATTAAAGTTGAGGATTGGCCTGTGTAGACTTATCCTGTTTTGAAAATTTGTAGCTATGCTTAAATGACATGTATACTGAAAGTCTAAGGAAGATTGATAAAAGTTATATACCTAATGAGTTAGGTGTGACTTTTATTAATTTAGTATTAGTTTTTTTTTATTATCATATTGAGCATTTAATGAGTACAGTTTCATAAGTACAGGCTATCATTGTTATTGAATGGGTTATCATTGTTGTGGAACCATCTTCATATGGGTATTTTATCTGGTGCTACTAAATATAACATTTAAGAGGTTGAAACCAGTGAATCTTTTAAATGTCAGTTCCAGTATATACTCAAAAGACATGGAAATTACTTTCTGCGAGAGTTCCAAAAAAGAATTTAATAGAATTTGCCATTTATAATGATGCCTCTTGAAGTTAATATTAGGATTATTAAATATGATTATTATTATTAGTCAAATTATTCTAAGTTGGGAATTCAATATAGAGCTTTTTAATTTTCTAGTAAAAATTTTATAGAAATTTATCATGTAAAAAACTTTATCCTGTTTATAAATCAGTTTTTGGTTAAAAATGAGTATACACCCACCTTTTCTAATTTTATAGTTTGCATTAATTACTTATGCTAGTAAATATCTAATTGAATTTTGATTTAATTACTGTGTGTGTGTGTGTGTGTGTGTGTGTGTGTGTGTGTGTGTGTGTGTGTGTTGAGATGAAGTGGACAAAAATTGGTTTGGATCTAGATAGGAACTATCATTTTATGTTATAGTAATCATTCTGAAGGAGTAAGGGATTTTTCATATGCTTTTGCCCTGTCATGAGCTCAAAACAGTTTTAGTTGGTTTATGGTTTATAATACCTCTGTGAGTGTAGGCTAGTGACAACCTTTCTCTGTCTTGGTTTCTCCTTCAATTAAATTAAATTAATGGATTAGATGGTCTTTATGGTCCATTCTAGTTTCAAATCTGTGAGCATATGATAATAAATCTTTTGTGTAGATACTGTTCTTAAATGTACCTTATCAAATCAAAAAGTCATGTAAGCATACATTTACTAAGTTAAATGTCAGGTAGTAATATAAGTACTAGAGATACAAAAAGGCAAAAGACAGCCCTTTTGAAGGAATTCACAGTCAAATATAGGAGATAACATGTAAACAGCTTTGTACAAACATGTAATACACATAATAATCTCAAAGAGAAAGCATTAATTATTAAAGGAGAATGCTGGAGAAAGTCATTTTGTTGAATGTGGGCTTTTACTTGTGACAAAGAAGTTAGGAGATAGAGATGAGGATGGAGAGAATTCTAAGTGTGGGAGACAGCTAATGAAAATATACAATTGGGAGATGCAGTACTTTATTATAGGAGCAGCAAGGAGGTCAGTGTCACTGAATCAGAATTTGTGGAGGGGGAAGAAAAGAATGTTAGAAGACTAGAAAGGTGTATGTTGGAGTAGGAAGGAGCAGGTTATAAAGGTCTCTGAATGCTACAGAATTTTATTGTGATTTGATTATGAAGGTAATAGGGAGTCCTTATAATTTAAGTGGGGACAGGTGTGACATAGATCTTTAGGAAGACCTTTGTTCATTAGGAAGATTATTTTGATAACTTATAAGAGAAAGGATTAGTATAAGGGAGACTTGTAGTAGGCACACCAACCAGAGGTAATTACTTTTAATCCAAGCTTGAGGTAATGGGACCAAATGCCATGATTATGGCAGTGTTGAGAAGAACTTTTATGAAAGATATTGCAAGGTAGAAACAATGTTTGGATATGATGGGGCATGTGAAAGAGTAGAGTTTTGAGGATGACGCTGCAATAAAATAAAAAAATCCTACATTGTGTGCTTTAATGTTTGAGGAATAATGAAGTTTGGAGGGAGGTTGAGGAAAGATGAGTTCAGGATGTGTATGCAGCATCTAATTGAAGATGTCTAATAGGCAGTTTGCAAATGTAAGACTGGAAGTGAAGTGAGAGAGTAGGATTGTATAAATGGGTCTGAGAATTCACCATACAGAAATTGTATTAAGGAAGAAGATAAGAGCACCTTGGGAGATACCCTGTGGTTTTTGGGTATTATTTAGGAGGCTGAGAAGGAACCGTGAGAAAAGAGTATAAACGTTGAAGAGAGTTACCCACAGATTAAAGACAGAAGAGAGCTCAAGGAGCATGACAATTGAGAAGTCTAAAGACTTGGCAATTTAAAAGATTATTGGTAATTTTGATAAGAATGATGTGGAAAGTCAGACTAAGAGAATGAAAAGAAAGGATATGGAGACATTGATGTGGATAGTTGAGAAGAGAGATATACAGAGAGGGAGATGTGAGTATGTAGGCAATAGGGATGTAACCAATAAAGGAAAGAGTGAAGATAAGTGAGAAAGTGAGGACAATAGAGAGAGAGAGGGGAATCTGTTAGGGAAGACAGCATGTGAGCATTTGTGTATATAGAGAAGTTTTTCTCTCTAAGAACAAGGGTTAACTCTTCTTGTGGGACAGGATGGACATGATCTCAAGTGATAACTTCAATTTTTCAGTGAAATAGGAGCAAGAAGATTCTTAGCTAAGAGAATTAATTGGTGGAGGGAAAGCCAGGAAAACTTTATGGAAGACCATAGGAATCACTGTAGAGGACCCGTTCCGAAATTTTGTGAAGAAGAGAAGTCATTGCATATTGGAAATAATCCAGAGCTGAATCTTGGTCCCAGGTGATGATGATCCCTCTTTTACCATCCTGCTAGTAGTCATTGGCAACCTGTAGTTTGGTGATAAAGGAGATCTAGGGAAAAAAAAAATTTGGTATAGGGCCTTGGGTGAAGCTTTGTTTTCTTTTCTGCATCTTCTCTAATCCACTCCATGATTTCAGCCTTTCTTTTTGTCTGTCCAAAGCCCTTCCATATTCAGTCAAGACCTACTTTCTCTGAAATGATTTCTATTTTAAAATTTCCCTTATTTGCTCTACCCCTTAGTCAAAACTTAATAGAAATCTTATGACAGTTAGACAATAGAGAATATAACATATTAGACAATAGATGATTATAATAACACAGCAATTGATTATCCCTGGTGAAAAAAATTTAACCCTCTTAAGATTTACTTGAATTTTGAAGCAAATTCTGTTCTAAACAAATCTGTTATGAAATAAGAAATCCTTGACCAATTCTTTCTTAGCAACATTACTTTGCCACTCTGTATTAGAGAAATATAGTAGAGATAGCTTCCCTTTGTTCAAATGGAACGTTTTTCTAGTACTAAAAAACAAAACAAATTTTATTACCTTCCTATCCTTTAGCAATAGGGAATAGACCTGCAATTTTATTAATGTAAGAGAACTTTTGAATAGTAATTCACCTCTATCAGATTAGTTCATTCCATTCTTTGCAATTTGTAATCTTAGAAAGTTGTCGAAATGCACACTGAAAGCTTTAGGGATTTGCCTAGGGTCATTTGGCTAATATATGTCAGAGATTGGTATTTTACAATAACAAGCTGCTTTTTATTGCTTATTAAATAAAATATAAACTCCTTAGTCTAATGTTGAAGGTCCCTCTCAGCCTTGCTCAAACCAATCCAATTGGATTCTATATTTAAAGCATTGTGAAAGATTGATAAAACAAAACAAAACAAAAAACAATAACAAAAACATTATCTTCAAGGAGCTTATGTGAGCTTATGTTTTTGTATATTCATGACAATTTGAGAAGAGTGTGTGAGAACTAACTACTAAGAGAATCAGCAAAAGCTATCTGTAGGAGAAAATACAGCTTTGAATGAAACGAGGCTTCTAAAAGACCGAGCGAGCATAATAATATTAGTTAGCATTCATAAAATTCACAAAGCACTTTACAAATGTTATCTCATTTTATCTTCACAACAACCCTGGGAGGTGAAACTGAAGCAGTTTAAATGTCTCCATCAGGATCATACAACTACTAAGTGTCTTAGATTATGAGAAAGGCTAATTAATATGCCTGTGCAAAGGCCTTGAACCAGGAGATGTGTGAAGGGGAAAGGGAACTATTGGAAGGCCGATTTGGCTGAAGCTCTTTTGTCTTCTTATTCCAATGTTCCAGCTAAACAGGATAACTGACTCAAATCTTTCTCCTTTCTCACTCTGCTCATGTGGTCCCCTCATGCTGGCATTGTAAGACTTGGCTTTTTCCTTTTCACCTTTCCCCCCTACTCCATTGAAATTGATTCCTTCAGGGCTCAACCTCAGTGGCCCTCTTCTCAGGATAGAGGAACAAATGAAGCTTGGGGTACAACAAGAAAGGCCTCTGGAAGAGATAGGAGGACAAAATCCAGTTGCTAAAAGTTCTGTTGTATTAAGAAAATTACTCAAATTTTCTTCTAGTAGTACAAAAACTGATTTGTGGGTAAGCTTTAGTCCATGTGGTTTGCTTACTGATGAAGGAAAATGTTTAAGGCATAAACAGCAATTTGTGAAAGGTTTGATGACTGATGATAAATTTTCATATTTGTAGAACTGTATGTTTGCAGAAATGTATAGTTGAAAAGAAGGGAAATGGATAGCTTAAGCAGAATTTCACTTTTCTCTTATTGGTACCTCCCAAACTAAAGATTTTGTTGATAAAGAAATCTATTTTAGCAAAATTTTAAGCTTTATTATTTTATTAAAATATTTTTTAAAATGATAGATCACATTTTAATGCTCATGCTCAGGACAGCCTTCTACTTAGATCCCAACAGCATTTTTGTTTCATAGTTTAGCTATTTACTACATCTTACTATTAATCTAATTACAAATTTATTAGCCTCACTGAAACTTAGGTTTCATCTGTTTTAAGACTGAAATGCTTTGTGGATATGATAAACAATTTCCTTTCCTTTAAAAAGCTTGCAACTGAATTTTAGGTTCAATAAAAAAATTAACAAATGATAATATAAATTCTATCAAAGTTAAAAAAACAGGCAAATTAGTTTTGTTGTATTGATAACTTGTCCCTGAGATCAGTCAATAAACAGTTATTAAATGCTTACTGTATGCCAGGTGCTGTACTAAATTTAGAAATAAAAGGATTAGCAAAAGTCTAACTGTCAGATCCTCCTTCAAGTAGGTAAGACAAACACATAAAGGAAAGCTAGAAACTGGAGGGTGGTACCAATACCTCGGCAATCTTTTTGCTTGGTGGGAAATGATGAGAGGAGAGGCCTCAGGCCTCTCTTTATATAGAGTTTCTGGAATAATCTAATAAACTTAGAAATTGCACTTTAAATTAAATGTTAAAGGCCATTTATCTTATAAGGTGATTTAATGATTCTAAAATTATCCCTGAACTTAGGCCTCGGAGAGTTAAATAATTTTTCCAAGGTCACAAAAATAATAAATGATAGAAATGTGCCTTTAAACTTTTTAGAATTTCAAATCTTTTTTTTTTTTTTTTTTTTTTTTTTTTTTTTTTTAGGAGGGTATGTGTAACTTGGGTATGGGGGGGGGAACTAAGTTTTAATGTACAATTATTCTGAAAAATTATTAGGCATTTTGTTCCCTTTTTTCCTTCAATCTTGATACTCAGGGGTCCGTTATAGGGTTAGAAATCAGAATTGTCTATATTTAAATTACTTGACTGTATTCTGAGTTGCATAGCTAATATGGCTTTTTTTTACTATGAATAATAGCTTTTTATGTTTGTCTTCTGTACATTTTAAATGTGTTAGACTAATCTGATTCTCCTGCCTCATTATGTATTACTCATTATCTATTAAATTTTGTGCCTCAGAAACTTAACATTGTAGCTTGTGCATAGTAGGCACTTAATATATTCTTTATGTTGAATAATACAAATTGTTGGAATTGTGAACATTATATGTCTAAGTTATTTGAATTTGCTAAATTTGTTAAGGGAAGATTAATGTTGATTCATTTCTTTTTTCCTTTATTCCACCAAATTAAAAATATAATTTGTTACTTCATTCTTATCAACTATGGAGTTTTTCCAAAGTTTTGTGAGACAAGTCCTGTTTAGCAAACTGAAAAAGACCAAGATACAGATTTTCCCCACATTCCTTGAAATGGCATTTTAGATTAATGGTAACTCAAAGGGACCTTTTCACAGGATTGACATTTTCAAGATAACATTTTCACAATGAAAGTATTACTTAATTCAGTAACTTATCAGGACATAGCTGAACATCCTGAAAAATGCAGACCTTTCTATATTTGGAAACCCACACCTCTTTTTAATGAACACCTAGAGCAGAAACTAGATGCTTTCCAGAAATGTGATGCCAAGTTTTTGAATTGAACTCTTTTCTGTTTTGTAGAAGTGGTGGGTTTGGTAGTGGGAGGTAGGTAGTAACAGTCTGTTCTTGAAATATGATTCCTGTTTTTGGGGATTCATTTGGGATATGCCTTTTAATTTCTTAATTATGTAATTTAATAGCCTTCTTTACTTTATGATATTTACATAGCATTCTAGAGGAAAAAAGCAAAAATAGTTTGAGCATGTTTAATTTGAAATGCCTGGTGGAAAGAGGGAAAGGTGGGGTGGGGTGATTGAAGGAATAGCAGAAATAGACTCTACAGATGTGTTGTCTTCATTTTACACATGTAACTGAAGTTCTGAGAGGTACTAGTCGAATGTATAATTAGACAAGTAGCATGTATTAAAGACAATAAGCATATATCTGGCCTAATTACTGTGAACTACAAAACAAAAAGTGAAATCCTCCTTCAGAACTTACATTCTCTTGGGGAAGTTCATATCCATACATCCTACTAAATAACAAAGCACATACAAGGTAAAAACAAAGTAATTTGGGGGATACTGATTTGAGGATTCAGATGAAGTCTCCTGTAGCCTCCTACATTTTTGCTATTGGAATTTTTATTTGCTATTGGAATTTTTTAATTTAAATTGCTATTGGAATTTTTTTTTGAAAAAGGAACTAAGAATAGAAAAAGTCAGGAGGAGGGAACACATTCCACATATGGGGCTAGTATAATATAATCATTTTTAGGAGATGGAATTTTTCGTGTAAAGAACAAGAAGAATGATTTGACTAAACTATAGTGTACATAAAAGGGAGGAATGATTAATAATCCAAGAAAATTGAGACTCAGAAAAATTAAGTAATTTTTACCTAAGGTCCCATAGCTAATAAGTGTCTGAGAGAGGAGTTGACTCCAGGTTTTATTGTGGAGGATTTTAAATACCAAACAGCAATTTTACCTTTCTTACTCTCCATATTCCCTTCTTTATTCATCATATACTGCTTGATATTTTCTTAAGAAAATTGGAATTTGGTAGGGATTTGGAAGGTAAAAAAGGAGCCAGAGGAAATCTCTAAGTATATAGAGCTGGAACTCTTTTTTTTTTTTTTTTTTTTTTTTGTGTCACACATCCCATTAGCAATCTGGTGAAGCCTATAAGGCCTATTTAGATAATATTGTTAAATGAATAAAATAAGTCAGATTACAGAGGAAGCTCTTTAATTATAATTATATAAAAAGCATTTATCAAAAACATTTTTTTAAAGTTCATAGTCCCCAGGTTAAAAACTCCTGTTCTATTTAATCTCATCTCCTTGTTTTTAAATTTTATTTCTTTTGTTATTCTGTACTTGATAAAATTAATGGAATAAAATAATTTTCCATATATGCATAGGAAAAAAGGATTGCACATGAAAACAAGTTTCCTTTACTCAGATAATAACCATAAATTCATCATTTTGGTTTCAAAGACGTCTTATTCTCTCTCTCTGAATTTCTTTTTCTATACATTTTACATAAATCATTGTCAAATTCTTTTTAAATACATTGTAATTGTTAGCACACATCCCCATTCTCCCTTCCCAATTTAAATTATAATAATGAGTTTTAGGGAAGATTTTGATTAAACTAGAGAGCTTGGTGAGATTGGTGGTTAGGGTAATTAAAAAATCTTTAGATCATATGGTTTAAAAGAAACTGGACATACTTATTCTGGAGAAGATAAATTTCAGGAATCCTGTAATCATCAAATATTTGAATGGCTGTTCTGTGGAAGATAGATTAGATAAATTCTGTAAAATGTCTCCCTACTGTAGCTTCATTTAACATTAATAACAAGTTTATTAAGTAAAGTTCTATACCTTTGAGGAAATGTATGATTTTGACATATACATTTTGTCGAGAGAGCCTTTTAAAGTAATGTTTTCACCTCCTAAATACTGTACTTAAAAAAAAAATTTAAATTAATTTTGAACTTAAGTACAAAAAAAAATATTTCCACTTATACAGCACAATAGCAAAAAAAAAGCGTTAAGAAATTTTCATTTCATGCTGTTTACTTAAAAAAAAATAACCTGAATACTATACGTTATTTTCAAAAGTACCCAGCTTTTCAGTTTTTTTTTCCTAAATTTTCTTTTGTTTTCTGCTGTGCACTTTTTTTCTTCCTCCCCATACTAGAGAAGCAGCGACCATTAGACTGTGTGTGTATAAAACCGAACTATATATACATTTATTTATCAGTTCTTTCTCTGGACATGGATAGCCTCTTCAAAGATCTTTGAGCATAATACTCCAGTTATTCAAAAGTTTTTCTTAGAACAGTATTGCTGTTATTACTGTGTACAACATTCTATTAGTCATACTCATTTCACGCATCATTATTTCCTGCATGTCTATGTTTTTCTAAAATCAAGCAGCTCATCATTTCTTTTAGTGCAGTATTACTGTTGAGCCATTCCCCAGTTGACAGATATTTCAATTTATAGTTCTTTACTACCACAAACAGAGCTACTGTATAAATAATTTAGGATAAGTAAATTCTTTTCCTTTTCGCCTAATATTCCTTAGGAAACAGACCTAATAGTAGTCTTTCTGGGTCAAAGGATATATACACAGTTTTATAATTCTTTGGACATAATTCTGAATTGTTCTCCAGAATGGTTGGATTAGATCACAATTTTACCAACACTGATGAAGTAATGTCCCGGTTTTTCCATATCTCCAACATTTTTTTTTCTCCTTCTATCATTTTAGCTAAACTGATAGGTATGAGATACCTCAAAATTGTTTTGCAATTTTAAAATCCTCATTGATTTAGAGCATTTTTTATATGACTATGTAGTTTTGATTTCTTCATCAAAAAACTGCCTTTGACATTATTGATTGGGGAATTATTTGTATTCTTCCAAATTTGAGAAAGTTCTTTATGTTTGAGATGTGAAACTTTTATCTTCCTTCCCATTTTTTGTTTTCCTTTTAATCTTGGTTACATTGGGTTTTACAAAATCTTTTAATTTTAACTTTTAATTAATTTATTTTTTGGTGAGGCAGTCGGGAGGTAAGTGACTTTCCTAGGGTCACACAAGGGTAGTTAGTTTTAGGTGTCTGAGGTTGGAATAACTCTGAAGTCCTCCTGACTTCAGGGCTGTGGTGCTCTAGCCACTGTACTATCTAGCTGCCCCTAAAGCTTTTTAAATATTAAAATTTATACGCTACAATGCCCTTGTATCTCTTGTTTATCATTGTTCTCCTATCCACAAGTCTGATAAGTAACATGTTTCATGCTCTCCTAACTTTTAATGAAATCTCCCATTATATCTAGGTCATGTATCCATTTTAACTTTATTTTGGTAAATGGTATAAGATTGGTTTATGCCCAGTTTCTGCCAGACCGCCTTCTAGCTTTCCTAGCAATTTTTACCAAACAATGAATTCTGATGGAAGTAATAATAGCTTACAGTAATACAGAGACTTCCAGTTTACAAAGCCCTAAACAAATATATAAAATTTACAAAAAATTTTGAGGTAAGTGGTATTAGAAGTATTTCTTAACCCCTATCTTACAAATGAAGAAACAGAAGCTCAGGGCAAGTGTGACTTGTTTGGCCAAGATCACAAAGAGCAATCAATTCAAGTTGTCTGAATCTGAGCCAGTTATTCTTTCTTACTTACTATGCTTTGTTGATTTGCTAAAAGAAAAAAAAAAAAACTTAGTAGAAGAGAGGTATATTAAACAACTTGTCTAAAATTACTAAATAACTTAGCAGAGGACCTAGGAATAGAAATCTGATAACCTGATAAATATTCAGGGAATATTTCATCTATGAGGCCTTGTGAGTTGTCTGTTTCAGAGATTTAAAAAAGAAAAAAGTTCTTATGCTAATAATTCATAAATACAGATTTTCAAGATCCAAAGATGCAATACATTAAAAAAAACTCTTTTTAATCTTCTCTTTCTCAAAAAGACATTCAGTTTGTCTTTTACTTTATTATATTCCATTTTCTCTCAGTAGAATATAAACTCCTTATGGGCAAAGAATTTTTTTCTTCCTCCCTCCCTCCTGCAATAGGGTTTAAGGGACTTGCCCAGAGTCATACAGCTAGTAAGTATTAAGTGTCTGAGGCTGAATCTGAACTCTGGTTTTTCTTACTTTAGGGCTGGTACTCTATATACTGCACCATCTAACTGCTTCTCTCTGAAAGTTCCCCTCCCCCACCCCCGGCACTTGGGGTTAAGTGACTTGCCCAGGGTCACACAGCTAGGAAATATTAAGTGTCTGGGACCACATTTGAACTCAGATCCTCCTGACTTCGAGGCTGGTGCCCTATCCACTGCACCATCTAGCTGCCCCCTCTCTGAAACTTAATGGTGTGACTGTAAAAATGTGATCTGCTATAGAATATGGTTTATGAAAGGTGGCCTCCTTTTTTTTTTTTTTTTTTTTTTTTTTTTTTTTTTTTTTTTTTTTTTTTTTTTTGTGGACTTTATCATGCCTTCATTAAGTATTTTTGTAGATTTTCATAACAGTGTTTAGAAATGGGAGGTTAGACATATAAATTGGTACTGCTGTTTTCTTAGTGTGTTGTGTGTGTGTCTGTGAAGGACAGATAAGTAGGAAAATGAAAAGGAATTAATAAGCATTTATATAACACATGAATGAGGTGTTATAAATGCTTTACAAATGATATCCTATTTAATCTTCACAACACACCTATGAGGTAAGTGATGTTTTTATCCTCATCTTAAAATGGAAGAAATGGAGGTAGATGAAAGGCTAAATAACTTAACCCAGGGTCACACAGTTGTTAAATCTTTGTTGTCAAATTTGAACTCAGATCTGACTCCATACTTAGCACTCTCTCCAGACTATCCAACTACTTATTTTGGGTAATGAAGATCATGGTTTTTTCATTTTTAAATGACCTTAAGATTAACAGGTTTTCTATAAACTTGTTTCTGTTTATCAGGGGTTTTTTTTTGTTGAATTTTTGTACGAAGTTGCAGTTATTCCAACCCACATCTGACTAAGAATTCTTTAATAACATCAGTAATACAAGTTAGGATATACATTCCCACTAATCCCAGAGCCCAAGAATTTTTAGTTGACTATTTTTAAATAGGTTGCTCTCTTAAAAGCATAGGCTTAGCTTAGTTCCATTTTGTTGTCCTCCCTAAGTCAATAATGCCAATTAATATTTGTAGCCCATGTCTTTCCTGAATTTGAGCCTTGAATCAATAAGGGGACATTTTTCAGTACGTGTTCCATAGCATCTTAAATTCAGCATATCCAAAGCAGAAATGGTGTCTTTTCCCCCAAACTTACCTCTTTCAAATTTTGTTATTATTATTGAGGTAATCACCATCCTCCTAGTCATTGGTGTCATCCTCAACTTTTAACTTTTATACTCAGTTATTGCCAGATCTTTTCACTTCCTATCTCCACATGTCTCAGGCATATCACATTCTCTCCACTCACACAGCCACTATCTTGTTTAGTGCTTTTATTACTCCCTTCTGTGAACTGTGTGGTCCAAGTGTAGAAACCTATTTGAATTTCCTCATACATTCAGTCTTCTAGCCTAAACTTTTAAAGGCACTGGCTGTTCTTGGAATTCTCCCTCCCCCTCTCCCCCTCTCCCCTTCTCCCCATTTCCCCTCTCCCCACTCCCCCTCTTCCTCTCCTCCTCCCCTCGTTTTGGAGTTCCAGTTTTTCTTTACAACTTAGCACAAGCACTATTTTTTACATGAAACCTTTCCTGATTAGCTTAACTGAATTTTTCTCAGTTTCTAATTCTTCCCTTCTAAATCTACATTTTTTTTTAATAGAAATATACCTGTGTTAATGTTCTCTACTCCCTCTGCCTTTTTTTTTTTTTTTTTTTTTTTTTTTAAAGAATGTAGGCTCCTTGAAAACATTGACTTATTACCCATTTATCTTTAGATTTCTAACATCTAGGAGTTAGCAGAGGGCCTAGGAACATAATAGTAACTTGATATTTAATAAATGTTTGTTGATTGATGGGAACTCTAGGGGTTAATTTTTTATAGCTTTTTATTTACAAGATATATGCATGGGTAATTTTTCAGCATTGACAATTGCAAAACCTTTCTAGGGGTTAATTTTAACCCAGTAAATGGTTCAACCATAGTAGTAGTGATAGGAATAGGGGGAGGGTAAAGGGGAAGGGAGCAAGAGAGAGAAAAAAATTATGCTACAAAACTATTAACTCATTTTGCTTCTTTTTACCCACTGATCTCTAGGATTTAGATGTTTATTTAAAATTGTAATCCATATCTACGTCTTTTCCTTCTATAGAAGGATTTAAAACACTAACACATTCCTAAGTATGACCATCTCAATTTAAATCTGATTCTACAACTCTATTCATTCTTAATTTTGCCTTTTAAGAGTCAAGATTGGGTTTTTCCCATATAATAGCCTTAAACATTATTTATTGCTTTTGTTTTTATATCAAAGAGTAAATCTGCAAGCATATATTAAAATGCTGTGTGCTAGATGCTGCTAAAATTGGGATTACAAATTCTAACTAATGAGGGAGATACCACATGTATAAATATATATGGAATGTACATAAAGAAATCTTAAAAAAAGGTAATTTAGAAGAAGGCATTAGCAACTGGGGACAAGGGGAAGGAACAACTTTAGAAGAAGGCATTAGCAACTGGGGACAAGGGGAAGGAACAACTTTATTTTGAAAGTGGTACTTGAATTGTGTTTTAAAGGAAGGGAAGGAACATTTACTTTCCATTATCCTTTCCTTCTTTCCCTGCCAGAGAGTAGCAAGTATTGAAAAAAAGAGAAATAAAAGGTGGTTCAGCAAAACCAACTACCATGTCAACTAAGTTTGACAGTATATGTCATACTGTACAACCATCTTCAAAGAAGAAAGAGGAACGGCTTTTCAACTCTACTCATGGTCTAAGTTTCTTGGTCATTGTAACTACAGGGTTCATTTTGGGGAGTGGGAGATTTTCCATCTACAACATTGTTATAGATGTATACTCTGTATACTTCATTCTCAGTATGACCATGCATGTTACTTTGGTAATAAAAATGGATAATGGAATTAAACAAATTACTGCATTAGCCATGTCTAAGAAATGTATCTCATTCTTAACCTTGAAGCTATCACCTCTTATCAGGAAGTGGGTAGTTTGGTGTGTAATAGGAAGAGTTCTGAAATTGGAGTCAGGAAAGACTCAAAATTGTAAATCCATTTCCAGTGCTTAGTAGGCAGCTAGGTGTTGGATAGAGTATGGGGGCTTGGTATTAGGAACCCTGAGTTTAGGTGAGGCCCCAGACACTTAACTAGTTTTGTGACTCTAGGCAAGTGATTAATTTGCTTCAATTTCCCCAAATGTAAGGTTATTGTGAGGATTAAATTAGATAATATTTGTAAAAAGTATTTAGCAGAGAATCTGGCACATAATAGGCACTTAATAAAAGCTTTTGTTATTTTATTTTATTTTCCCTAGCTGTTTGACTGTTGAGAGTCATTTACTATTTTGAGTTATTTATCTGATCTGCAAAGTGGAAATTAATAATTTTAAGAGTCAAGTAATATATAAAGTACTTTTAAGCTGTATTAATGTGAGCTGTGAAAAATTATAGAGATAATAAAAATTATGCATTAGATTAACTTATTAGGAGGTTGGGAATATAGACTGATTTATAAAAATATTCTATTAAAGTAGATCATTATGGTTGTATATTTTTTTATTTCAGGTTGGTGCTTAATTTAGGAAATGAATTTCTTAAATTTTAAAACAAAAGTTGGCAAAATAGAATATCATACAAAAATTTACCTCTGTTAAGAAGCACATCTTATTTATTAGATGTGGAAACAACCAGTACTGCATAGTGAATTTTAAGGTCTCAATATCTTTAAAAGTTTTAATAACTAGATAAGCCTATTTTGTTTGTATACAAAACACAATACCAGATGACTATTAAGGCCTCTTCCTAATCTTTAGAATGTAGCTACTTAATAAATAAGTTATATTTTCCACAAGCATTTAGCCAAGTTTTAGAAAGGTGATTTTTAAAAAAATGACTTGTATTAATAATCTTCTTCATCCAGCAAGCTCCTTTCTTCCTTTCCCTCAATTGATCTGCCCAATTCTTTTTGCTTAATGCCTCACAGTATTTTAATTTCTTAGTGTGGCTTGCTCCATATATTATTGCCTTTTCTTTCTCATTTGGATGGCAATCCTCTTTCTTAAGTTTGAGAGAAAATTGATTTTTAGCATTTTATGATATGTTTAGTTATAAAGGCAAAATAGTATGTCTGCCATAAATACTAAATGAGAACAATTCAATGCTACTATGTTGTGCTGATCTCAGTCCAAATTAGTTTTACTCTGAATTCCTCTGGAACTTGGGGCCTTGGACTTATGATGTAGTATTGCTGGTTTTGACCATCCTTTTAAGCTTTTCATTAAAGTCTTTGGAACACTTGTCATCTTGGGAAGAAACAAACTTAACTTTTGATACCAATCTTTTCCACTCATAAATATTTCTCAGAACAAGATGTACATATTAAGCACTTCCCTGTACTTCCATATGTACCTTTTCAGAACCAGACACTTACACCAATCCTGTGGCAGATTTGATTCTGATGAGGCTGAAGCCATCTCTGTGATTTCTAGTGGACTAATGATCAACTTCTTTAATCCATTAAATTAATTTAATACTTAAATTTGTGCCCTGTTAGATCTGAATTTGATTACCAGCTGGTCTGGCTTAAAAAGAAATTAGGTGGTTGTTGATGATCTGTTAATTAGAATTTTTCTTTGATTATTTAATTCCATTTATCATTCTGCAATATATGAAGTAAGAGCAAAGCTATGATCCTTGGAACTCAGTTTTGGAAATAATGTTTTCTACATATTGGGAATACATTTAGACTTTATGGTGAGGTAATGTTTTATTTAAATTTTCTCACATGCTTTTCAATTCTATTTTGATTCCTCATTTCTTTTTAGGAATCCTTTTATATTTATTTTATTCGCATGTTGAGATTTTTTTTTTTGTTTTTTGTTTTTGTTTTTTCAGTTGTTGGTCTTGATGATATTATGGATGAAGGAGTTGTTAAAGAAAGTGGTAATGATACCATTGATGAAGAAGAACTTATTTTGCCAAACAGAAATTTGAGGGACAAAGTGGAAGAAACTTCAGTCAGATCACCAAGAAAATCGCCTCGTTTAATGGCACAAGGTAATTTTCTGAGAGACAGAGACAAAGACTGACTGAATTAGTAAATGGGTACAATTTCCAAGAGAGAAATTTATTAGGTTGTAAATTTTATGGGAATCAATGATTGCTCAGTGTCTCATAATTCATAAAGTCACCTTATGTTTTTAGTTTTACTTAGTCCTATTTATATTTTTCAATTATGAGAATTATTTATTTTATTTTAGTGAGCAGGAAAACAAATTATTTTAATTACTATATGTGACTTTGAGAAAAGAGGGAAGTGATAATCTCTGACAATTATAATGTAGTTCCTTAGTCTAGGTTTGCAATGTTAAAGTATAGTTAAAAAATAAGATAATGGTCGTGCTTTAACCTTTGCTTAATAACTACTCAATCGGTGAAAACATTGAAAATATTTTCTTAATATCTGTAAACAAATTAATGCGGTTTCCAATATATAATATTAGTATAACAATTGAACAATTTCATATATGGTTAGATTTGTAAAATCAAGTATACAAAACAATTAGGGATTATTTTCATGATAGTAAAAATCTGCAGTATATATAATTAATAGAACTTTCATTTATTTAGTTGAAATCTTTGAATTTATTTTTTAAATTAACAAATTATTGATTTTAATATTAAATAAAATTCTGAAATTTGGGGTATGAGTTTCTAACATAAAGAAAAGTAATATAACTTATACCTTGATATACTTGATAACTTTACCTTCATAAACAATAAAATAGTACTTGTCCAAAGCTACATATTTAACTTGACAATTACCTCTTTCAAGCTTTTCTGATTTCTGGACTTTTCACTGTTTATTATACTACAACACAAGACAATTGAGGGCAGGGAAGAAAATGTAGTTTTCTTGTTAAAAAATAATTCTGATATTGGGAAAAATTGAAACTTTAGGTTTTGATTGGGTTTGGAGATCATCTTTGATGTTCACTCAGTGTAGTTTTCTCATTTCAATTATGGATCATGAAGAACTGGCATAATTCTTTTGACAATTTTTAATTGCTGCACATTATATATGATCCCTGGAGATTCCAGCCTGCCTATTGATGTGTTCCTTTCTAAAACTTCTGATATAAACTCTTGGGGAAAATCACATATTAATATAATGATAAGCAAAAATGCATTAATTATTTAATAGAAATTCATTGAAGTTGGGTTATAGAGGTTAGCTCAGTCTACTTCTGACTGGTGGTTTTAATTTTTAAAATTTTTACACTGAAATGATGGCTTTTTAAAACTTAATATGTTTTTAATATGTTGCTGATTCTTTGTTCAAGTCAAGTAACATATCCATTTTACTTGTTATACTTGTTATCATACCTTTCAAAGGTATAGAAGGTTGAGTAAAAACCATCCTTTGTTTTCAGATCTTGTAGTCCAACTTGTGGATTTTTGTACAGCTGTCATTCTGAGAACTTTGAAATTGGAAAATTTCCTATAACAAGGCATGATACTACCACAACAAAAACTGTTTTGTCTAGGACAAAAAAGTACACTTTTGTTTTGAAAATCAATAAGTGATTACAAATCCAAATATTTAGAAAAGTGATGTACCATGTACAGTGCAGGTTTGTAGTAAAAATTAAATTAAACTTTAAAATATCTAAGTGATTCTTATTTTGTTTTTTTCCTGTGATAGAACAAGTACGAAGTTTGCGACAAAGCACTATAGCCAAGCGTTCAAATACAACACCTTTAACTAATTCAAAGAGAACAGCTGTGAAGAATGCATCTGCACAAAAAACAAGCGTCAGACAACTGGACAGGTGTCAAAATAAGGAAGAAGGTGTTTATACAACACCCAAAGCAGAAGTTAGAAGAAGTAGTCGACATACTGGGTTGACAGAAGAGGTACCTGAAGTGTTAACAGTTTCTTCAAGTCATTCAGCATCATCACCTTGTCATGAACTTAAGGATGAAGCCAAATTAGATATTAAACATAAATGTCATAAGGGAGAAACAGCTATACCATCCCATTCATTAACTGCTCCTCATCTATCAGAGACTTGTAGCCCTGAAGAAAAAGAAGATAAGACCAAGAGTGACAATGCAGTATTTTTAGATAAAGAAGAACATGAACATAATCCTCTTAACAGTAAAACAGATGAAACTAATCTTGAAGGAAAGGATTTTAATGGAAGTATTGATCATACATCAAAGGAAACCTTAACATTTTCCAGAGAGGTTGACCAAATGGAGATAGCAGAGACTACAACTGCCTCATCTGATGTTACTACTTGTTCAACTCCAAACAATACAGAAAAGAACAATGTAGTTCTATCCAATTCTGTGGATGAGATTTCTGAATGTAAAACAGAATTGCAGGATGTTGTGGAAACTACTGTTAAAGCTGTACCCTTACTTCAAGAAACTACAAACCTTTTAAGTAATCTTAAAGGAGGAGATACTAAAGTATCTGATGAACACTCAGATACAACAGAATTTAATGAAAATGATTTAAAGAGTGAAGATGCTACTGCTAATGAATCAGAAAGTAGTGTTTTAGAAAACAGTATCTGTGATCCTCCTGACCAAAGTCTACAACAGGATGCTGAAAATATTAAAATAGTATCTCATGAAATAGCAGAAATTCAAGATGACAGAAACAGTCAAACTAGTAATACTTCTTCATTAGATTGTAAGAATGTTAAGTCCAAGAACACTAAATCTCTGATTCAGTCCAAGCAAAATATAGCTGCAAGTACTCAGAAAAAATTTGTTTCAGCAAAACAAGAAATTCATAGCAAAACTAGAGTTGGAGTTAAAAGTATGAAAAGGAATGCTGAGGAATCTCAGCAAAATTTTCATAAGCCAGTTAAAGTAAGAAAAAAACAAGTTGATAAAAATGTGAAATCACAAAGTAGTGGTCCAAATATCAAATCTGTGAAAAATCAAACTCATACAACATTGAAAAAAGGGTCACAGGCTCAAAATTTAGTACCGACCCCTAAACTATTGGCTCATTCTTTGAGTGACAAAATGCATGGTCATCCAGGTTGTTCTAAAGAATCTTACCATATGACTTCAACCCATATTAGACATTTGCAACATTCCAACCAGAAACAAATCCATAAGCAACAGCAGTTATCAACAACAATGAAAACTAATAGTCATGTAAAGGAAGATATAGACTATTTAGGTTTAGAACATATCAAAGAGGAGGATAAACTTAAAGTAAAAAAAGCTGAGAAGAACCTTCAGCCACGCCAAAGAAGAAGTAGTAAAAGTTTTTCTCTGGATGAACCTCCATTGTTCATTCCAGATAACATATCTACTGTAAAACGAGAAGGCTCAGAACACATCTCTTCTTCTGAAAACAAATATATGTGGGCTCCCAGCAAGCAGTGTGGTTTTTGCAAAAAGCCACATGGCAACAGGTGTGTGTGTGTGTGTGTGTGTGTGTGTATGTGTGTATGATGTGTACATTTAAAAAATGTTTTGGGTGGGGAATCATTGTGTGACAATTTATTCCTTTATGTACAAAGGAGTATTATTGAAGTTGCTGACAAATCAAAAAATTTAACCTGAGTGTGTTAATAAAAAGACCAAGTTGATTGTATAAATTGCACATAGTTTTGCCATTTTAGAGAGTTTTTTGAAATAGTAATAATTACTACATTAATTGATGTATAACTGTTTTGTTTATAAACACTTAGGAATTTTTTTTTTAGATTCTAGACATCTGAAAATTCAAATTTAAGACACTCCATATGAATGATACAACTTTTGGCATCATTAACATATATTTTTGTTTTAGTTGGCTCAAAAATCACTAGTCAAAAAAGTAAAGTATGTAATGGAAATTCTACACATTATGTATCGTTAAAAAGTGTTTGTGTAAAGTGAAACATAACTATTCCCTAGGACAATTGTCATGTTTTATAAACACCAAATTTGAATTTTATAATAAAATTTGAATTACCCTGGCAGCTTAAAAACTGTTTTGACAACCTTTTCATTGTCACCTTAATTTTCTTTGTAACACGGAGTAAGGCAAATGTGTACTTTTATTTGAATGCAGTATTTTAAGTGTTCTTGTAAATTCTCTGAACTTTTAAGACAGTACTGATACTCTTGTATCCTTAGGATTCAGAACTCTGCAGTTTTCTAGAATTGTCCCTTTAACCTTTTTTTTTTTTTTTTTTTTTTTTTTAAAGAAAAAAGGTAGGGATGAAGTTGAAAGAAAAATATATTCATCATTTCAGGTTGCAGTTTGGAGATCCATCAACACTAATACAAATACCACATTATAGAAAATTATTATATATTTAGCTAGGAAACTACTCTGAGTCTTCTGTATTATTCTGTTCTTTGAAATTAAAGTAATGTAGTTAGTTTTCACAAATAACATGATGTAAACCTTTTTTAGAGTCAGGATTCAGTGACAAGGATGTTAAAGACAGTATTTTTACCTTCGTTTTGTGATACCAGAATGTTGGAAATTTGTTCACTTTTCTCAAGTTGTTTTGGGTCTTTTTTATTTGTGAGGCTTTGCTTTTAAACAACATATAATTTTACCAAAAAGGAAACTTAGTATAATGAAACTCTTGATAGAAAACTATGGCAAATTTGATTCCTATAAAGAGTGATACACATCTAATTTATTTTATTATAATAGCAAATAAGTTAATGGGTAGTTAGATGGCACACTGAATAGTGTGCTGGGCCTAGTGTCAGGAAAACTTAAATTTCCAAGTTCAAATCTGGCCTCAGACACTTCCTATTCCTTAAAACTGTTTGCCTCCATTTCTTCATCTGTGAAATGAGCTGGAGAAGGAGATGGCAAACCACTCCAGAATCTTTTGTCAAGAAAACCCCAAATAGAGTCACAAAGAAACAAATAGAACTGAAATATCTGGGTAACAAGATAAAATAAACTGTTTGAACTTTTTATTATTATAGAACTTTAGAATTGGAAAGGTCTTTTAAAAGTCCTGTTCAACCTCTTGTCTAAGGGGGAAAAATATTCTCCATAATAACTCCTCAAAGTTGCCTAGAGAATGGAGTATTAGAAATGTTATATTATTTTGAGTTTCTTAAATAAAACTTACCACAGTATGGTAAGTATTAGTGTAAATTTTTTAAAAATAGGTCATCATTTCCATTATTTTTGGGGTTTTTTGGTTTTGTTTTTAGCATTTTGCATCTAAGTATTTTAATTTTTGCTTTTGTAAAACCTATAATCACAACATCTAAAAGGAACTTCTTTATTCTTTGGTTATTTTGTTGAGCTGATTAAAACTAAATGCACCTTTAATGGGATGACCAAATTCCCATTTCCTCTGTGTTAAAATTGACTTACAAAAGGTGAAAAGAACTTACAGACTTAGGCTATGGTATGAATATTTATAGAAGTTAGCTAAGAGTTAGCATAGTTTGGAAGGACATATCAAACATTTGGTTTTAATTAAAAAAAACAGGTGATTAATATTTTGTGATTACACAAGAAATCAACTCTTCTGATGTATTTACTTGGTATATAATCAATTTACTTATCAAAATGCAATTTTAGTGCAACATCAATCTTGCCCTTCTGATTGATATCTAAGCCATTGACCTTGTTTGGGCAAATCTTTCTTACTATTCCTTGTTCTGTTGAATGGCTTATGTGAAACATTTTACCTACATTAGCAGTGGTGAACAGCTTCCTTCTAGAGATAAATTTTATCTAATAGTAGTTAAACAAATGGAATTATGAATTTGTACTAGTTAACAATTTTTGAAGAATGTTCCCAAGCAGAGATTTTTTTAAATTTGATTTTAAATATTTTTACATTTTGTTTTTTAAGAGTGAAGTAAGTAGCTTGACCAAATCATATATTTGTCATTTGAAAATAGTGAAATAACATAATTTGCACACCATGACATAATTATTTTGAAATATAACATTTTTATAGTTTTTAAATTTGTAATTATAGTTTAATCTTGAAAAATTTAGATAATTTTAAAATCAAATTTGTTTAGAGTAATCCATGAATCTTTAAGACAAATTATTGCCTGTTTATGAAGAAAGAAATTTTACTGTATTTAGTTCCTGTTCTTCCTCTGTTTTTCTAGAATTTTTTATCCATGATTTGCCTTCAATTTCTTGACCCTTTTTGCTGAAGATGAACATTAGATAAAATCCAGAGAGTACTTTAGAAAGTTCAGGTCATATTATGAAAATCAACAGGAAAACCAGTTCTTTGAATTGAGACTTTTTAAGACCTAAAAGATAAACTTGGTATTAATCAGTTAATTTTGATTACTTACAGTACTCCTTTTTAGAGTCTTAAGTTAATTTTTCTCTAGAGAGTCGCGCAGTAAGTAACTTCAAAAATAAAGAAGCTTTGTTTCTTCTATAAAAGTAAACATTATATATTAAAATTAGTATATTATAAAATTGAATTCAGATAGTGCAGAATATAATAATGACTACACTGGAATATCACAGAATTTGGCATTATTAGGCATTAGAAGTACCAAAACAATGTTAATGTTAAACTTAGACATAACTTGTAATGTGAAACTTGCACTATTGTTAGAATGATGATCCTAGATGCTTCTCTTCACTTCTTTTTGCTTCTTCCCCTTTAAAAAAAAAAGTTGGAACATAAAAAGAACTTGATGACAGCATAATGATAAATTTACTCCTCCCTCCATTCCTCAAATACAGGACTTTGAAGAAATGTGAATTTTTATTTGATTCTTTGTAATATAGGAAGTTAATTTCAAAAAGCAAAGCTAAGATTCAGATTCTTAATTTGTTTTGAAATGGCCTTGTATACCTTTACTCTATCTTTTGTGTACACATTTTAAACTTACAGTAAATAGAGTGAAAAATGTACATGTAAACCAGGTGTTTTGACTTGGAAATAGAATCTTACTCTACAACACATTAAGAATAATTTTCATATGGATTATGTTTCTTTCATTGTTTTCCTTGCTACCTTTTCAAACAATTTCATTCATTTCTATTTACTCTTTAAGAATAGATTTGAGGGATAATTGAAACCATAAGAATTTGGGGGGGGTTGGAGTGATGGAGGTGAGTGAATGTGGGCCCCTTACATAAATTTTCAATGAAAAGAGAAAAATGAAAACAAGACTAAAGAAATTGCTTATGGACTTAAAATTCTTTTTTCCTTTGAATTTTTATTAATCCAATAATGAATTTGTATTAAATTTTAATTGCAAATCTGTACCTACATTCATGGCCTAAATATGGGATCCAATTTGCCATCATTTTAGTTTTAAGGTTAGTGAATAATGTGCTTCACTTTAATTCCTCATACATTTTAGAAATATCTATAAGAATGCTAGTCTATTTTCTTCAGTTCTCTAACTCACTGTCCTGTATTACACATAATCTAAAGTGTTAAAAAAGTTAATTAGGTGCTCCCATTGAGATCACTAGATCCTTGTTTTATTTAAATACAAGTTTGCAATATTTTCAAAATAAACTAGAACTGAAGTATTCTGGAAGACAAATTTATAAATTGCCTAGTTATGAAGGCTTATTCAAACTAAGCACACAATGGAACACTCAAGTCCTCTTCATGCTATGGGAATGACTGGATTCTCAAAGGATATGGCAGCAGAGTATATTTATGGTAGGTCCTAATAAGGAAAATAAAAGGTTTTTAAGTACAAGATTAAGGATGGACTTACTCAAGGATTATTTTAGCTAAATTAACAGGGGCTTGACCATAAAGTGAAGATTTTCACCCACAGCTATTTAAGAAACCATCTACTAAGGTGTAGAGTTGTGATCTAAACTAGTAGAGGACATATACCCATAGCAATGAAATCATGGAATCTTTTTAAATACTGAATTAAAGGATTTTTATCATAAAAAGACTGGAGATAATCTAATCCACACAATTTACAGATAAATAGGTCCATGGAAGATGCGGGATCCCAGGACCTTTCCGAAACATTGCCATTCAATTAGGTTTCTTTTCCATAATCTACGTTGAAAACCATTTTGAAAAGCAGAAATCTTGTCCACGAACCAAAGAACTTGAATCTTATCCAGATAGGTAGTTGCTAAAGGATTTTTTTTTTTTTGGGGGGGAGGGATGACAAATCTTTTTAGATATCTAATTTTTGGTCTAAGGACTATAAGTTTCTTTTTGACAGGAAAAAGATTTTATCTTTTTGACCAACTGATGAATTAGTTATAGGTTTATCATTTGAAAGGATCCACCTTCATGGATCCCTTTCAAAAATTTATTGCGTTAAAGAATTTTAAGAAATCCATCTAAAAATTGTGAGAATTCTTTTGGCACTGTATTGGAGGCAGAAAACATACTTTAATGAAAAAACTGCCCCCAAAAAACTACTTGGCTTGATTTTTTTGGTGGCCTGAAAGAACAAAATACAGTGGTAGATAAAAATAATTGAAATACTAGAATCCATTTACTGGTATTTTTGAAAAGCCAGTGCTTTATGGATTATGCTCTAAAATTTATGTAGGGAAATTTTTTTTAGTTTCTGATTTCACTTTTTGATCTGAATCTCAAGGAATTTTAATTTGTATAGAATATCACGCTTTGTTTTCAAATGAGAAATAACTTTGAAGGTGAGCTGAAGACTCAAGATGAGCTATTACAACAAGTTATGAAATAATGTGCTTAATTTGTGAATATACCATTCAACACAAACTGTTACATAGGTGAGAATAAATTCACCTGAATATACATCTTTTTCAAGATAATTGCTAAACTTAAAGGTATTGTGGTTTTGGTTGGATTATCTTTTGGATAATAAGGATGACAGTGATAGTGCATTCAGGATTGTAGAAAGGAACTTTTGGTAGATGAAGGAATATCTGAGGAAAACATTTTAAACTACACGTGACTTCAGAGTCTAGTTTATTAGAAGCAGAAAGGTTTCCCAGGATCTAGTGTATCCTTAATTAAGATTTTATGCTAGTAAGCTAACTTAAAAGAAGTTTTTGAGGGGTAAGCAGTTTGCTAATACAGTGCCTGCCTTTAGGTTCAAAGAGAATTTCAGAGGCATTATTTTAGGCCCACAATAAATATGGCTAAACTATCATGTAACATCTTCCCTAATTAACTACTGATCTGGAGAAAATAAAAATATCTGCACAAATTTTCTATAATGTAAAATATTAGCAATTGTGCATAAACCTACAAAGATTCTATTTTCAAATAATTTCTAAAGATTGTTTACACCAAAAAAAAATTCTACTTAATAAATTATTTTAATTTGTTTAGTCCCATTAGTTTTGGGATTATTCTGATATATAATTCATTAAATAGATAATCAGATTATTATGTGGATTAAGTGAATTCAGCTTTTTCTGACAGTGAACCTTGATCAAGGAACAGTTTTTTTCAGGCCTTCAGAAGTAGGAAAAAGGCACCATTTTTTGAAGCCAAAATAATTTTTAAATAAATCATAAATACTTAACTTGTTACTGCTTCAAAAATATGTTATAATCATGATGATAATTTGATACTAATCATGGAATTTTCACTCCTTCCAAACTTCCTACATTTTGGAGTGATCTGGGGGCTTAATAAATTTGAACTTGGTTGTCCTGTAGTTTGATGAGTGGCTAAGTTTAGGTCTGGATCTTTGGATGCCTTTGTGTGAGTTAATCATGCCAGTGAGTTATACACCCATACTTATAGGGACAATATTAATGTTTTAATTAATGTTCTATTATGACTTCTTTGTAGACTTCCTGTTTATAAATTTGATTTTTAAGTTTTATATTTCTCTAAAATGAGAAAATTATGTAGACCAACAACTTGAGTAAAGAGCTTTGCATTGTAAGGAATTTTGAGATAGTATATAAAATGTAATGGAAATAATTTTTTTTGAGTAACATTATTTTGAAACTTATAAATTTATTTAAGAAAAAATTTAAAACCCTATTAATTGGAAGAATTTTTTTTTTTCTTCAGGTTTATGGTTGGCTGTGGGAGATGTGATGACTGGTTTCATGGAGATTGTGTAGGGTTAAGCCTTTCACAAGCCCAGCAAATGGGAGAAGAAGACAAAGAATATGTATGTGTGAAATGTTGTGCTGAAGAAGATAAAAAGAGTGAACCTGTTGATTCAGAAATTTTGGAAAACCAAGCTAAAATTGAAGTTCATAGAGAAGATAAAGCAATGGATTGTGAAAAACTTGGTTTATCAAAGCAAGCACCTACAAATGAAAAAAACAAGCATGTAGATGATACAGCAAAGCACAAAGTCAAAATTTTAAGACGGGTAAGATTTTCTTAAATTTCATTGAAAAACATTTTTTTTCAATAACATTTATTTTGGTGGACTAGTTGGTGCACTGGATAAGAGCACTGAAGTCAGGAGGCCCTGAGTTTAAATGTGATATTTCCTGGCTATGTGACCCTAGGAAAAGTAATTCTATTTTTTCAGCTTCTCTAGTGGAATTATTAAAACTATTGGTCTTAGATTGTTTTTTTTTTTTTGTACTGTGATATTTTATATTTGCAGAAATGTCTACTTTTTTAATGTCAAGGGATTACTACTCTTATTTTACTTTAGTGATAGAAAACATGGGGAGTAAAAGCATTTCCTGAAAATTTTTATTAAATTTTTAAATTAAGCTTACCTATCCTTCTATATGACTTAATTGTTAAATTTTCTCTAAAATAAAAAACAAAACAAAACAATTTTTTAAATTCTTCCTAAAGGGAAGAAAAGTCAGATAACTTTTGAATTAGCCTGTTTTATGTACTTTATGTGTGGTTAGAGGATCAAATCAGTGAGGTTCAAGACCTATATTCATTTCAGTCCATTTAGTTTTGCTCACAATCATATACATAGTCCTTTTGACATATCACTTAGGCATTCTCTCTTCTCTTTGTGTATCAGCTTAAATTAGTCTATATTTTTTCCCTTATACCTGGATACTACTGTAATGGCTGGTTTTGTTTCTAGTCTCCTCCCTGCTTCAGTCTAGATTATATACAAATGACCAGGTTAATCTTTGAAAATACAGTTTAAATCACAAGGCTTCCCTTACCAAGAATCAACAAAAACTCATTTTAGTTCCTTAGTTTAAATCCATATTTCTCACTGGACATTAAGAGTGGCACTTGAGGTGTTTTGGCTTATGTTTTGTAAGATTCTGTAGTGTATAGAGAGTGTATTTAGAGTTAGGATTTCAGTTCAAATCTCAGCTATGCCCCTTAATATCTGTGTGAATTTATGCAAACTATTCTACATCTTTGATTCTTAGTTTCTCCATCTCCAAAATGTAAGGGGACTAGTTGACACTTTCTAAATCTATGATTCTAGAAATGTTAATTTCCATTATATCTCCTTATGCTGTGGTATAAATTCTACTTATTAATATAATCTTTGTACTTTTACTTGTGTTCTTGTTTCTAGTTGACTTGTTTCTCTCTTCTTAGCCTATTAAAATGCTGTATTTTATATTTTATTCTCTTGAATAAAGATCCTTGAATAAAGGATTCTTCCATCCTGTACGAAACATTTCTGACAATCCCCTCCTCCATTTTCTTGTTCAGTACTTAAGTTTGTTATTTTATTTTATTCCACATCATCACTGAATATATATATATATATATATATATATATATATATATATATATATATATATATATATATAGTCTGAAGTTGCTTTTAGGTCTTTTTCCTATGGTGCTATTGTATGGACAGCCAGGTGGCACAATAGATAATGTCATGAGGTTTGAGTTTAGAAGACTTATCTTGATAAGACACTCAGACGCTTAATAGCAATGTGATCTGGGTATGACACTTAACTCTATTTGCCTCAGTTTCATCATCTATAAAAGGATCTAGAGAAAGAAATGGCAAATCTTAAGTGATGGCACAAAAAGTCTTGTATGGTATTTTCCCAATTTAATCCCACATTTTTCTGGGAAAATAATTAAGTTTGTTTCTGGAATATAGCAAATCCTTTAGTCTCTCTTGGTTTTAATTCCCTTTTTTTTCTCCTCTCTGTCCTTGTGGCTACATTTTAAGAATAAGTTTTCTCCTTTATCTGAGAATTTACCTTTTATTATTATTATTTTGTAATTATGAAATTCCCTTTGATGTTCCTTTCTTTGTTTTAGTGATGTCTTTTGTCTTCATAAATTATTTCACTTTTCCCCACCCAAATTTTTAAATGGGAAAAAAAAAAAGCGAACAAAAACTGACCAAAATGATCCTATATGACCACATATACTAGGTTTTCCCACCAGTCATTCAGTCTGTAAGCATTTATTTAGTGCTTAGTATATGTCATATACTGTATAAGTAGTTCCCTGCCTGTGTCTGTCTTAAGAGGTGTTTTTCATCATTCATTTGAATCACCATTTGTTTTAAAGTTATTCAGTAGGTTAGTTTTCTTTTAGTCTTTTCATTTACATTTTTGTAGTAGTCATTGCATGTATGTTTTTTGATGGGGAGATGCCTGCTGTTATTTATTTATTTTTTTGCAGTCATAAAAATCTCATTTTCCTTGCATTTCTTATTGGAAAATAATTTTCCATTAAAATAAACCCTTTGCTATTTGAGCTATTTCTCCATTGATGGACACCCAGTTATTTCTACTTTTCTTGTTACAAAAAGCAGTGCTATCAAAACATTTTAATGTATCTTAAATCTTTATTTATAGCCTTCACTTCCATAGATTTGAATTGCTATGCTATCTGTCTTATTTTTTTTATCTGTATACACATATACATATATTCCTCCATTAACTTTTGGTCTTGGGTTGATCTTATTTTTATGCTTATTTTCTTTGTTTTCTATCACGTCTTTTGATGTGCCTCTTTTTTTTTTTTTTAAAGAAGATCTAGTTTTGAAGTTCGATTATACCGTATACCTTTTGTGCTCCCCCCTATATCTATTGAAATTCTAGAACTTTTATTCCTTCAAGTAAAATAATAAATGAATAAATTCAAATGAATTTTGTTACTGATTTTTTTACTTATTTTAGCTCAATTTCGAGATGTTTGTTTTAGTTTGCTTGTTTTTATAAAGAAGATAACACAATACAACTTGTTAGGTTACCTATATCTCCTACAGGGTTAGGAAAGCTATCTACATTAGTGCCTTTGACTCCTTTTGATCCCCATAACTAGTACATTGTTTTACTTACAGTAGGGGTTTAACAAATCCTTATTGAATAGATGTTTGAATTTTCTACCTGGTGGTTATTTTTTTTTAAGGTAATTTTTTATTTTTTCCAAATTTTTTTATTTTTTATTTTATTTCCCAATAAATAAGGATTTTTTTTCTCTCTTCTCCTATAGAATTTTTTTTTGTTGTTTAAATCTTGTAATCAGTATGGATAATCAATGAAAATAGACCATGTCTGTGTCCAGAAATGTATTACTCATTCTCCATATTAGGTCTGTGAAATCTAAGCATAATTTGTATTCAGTTCTCCTGAATTGATCAAAGTTCTGAGTTTCTGAGAATAATTTGTCTTAAGTGTGTTTTTGTTTTTGTGTTTTTTCTTGTTGAAATTGTTCTGATGCTGCTCATTTCAACTATTCATATAAAGTTTTATATAAGGCTTTTTAAGTTTCTCTGAAGTCATCCCTTTCAACCTTTTCTACAACTCAGTATTATTCCATTACATTCATATCTCCTAATCTCTTCAATCATTCTCCAATTTATGGGTATCCCTTTAATTTCTAGTTCCTTGCCACTGTAAAATTTTTTGTTTTTGTGGACTCTTCATGATTATTTGGGGTTTTCTTGGCAAGATATTGGAGTAGTTTATTTCTGCCTCCAGGTCAATGCTTTAGAGATAGGAAAACTAAGGCAAGCAGGGTTAAGAGGCTTGCCCAGGGTCACATGATAGTGTTTGAAGGCAGATTTGAACTTAGGAAGTTGAATGTTCCTGATTCCAAGCTTAGTATTCTAGGTACTCTGCCACCTACCTGGTGGTTTTTTGTTTTTTGTTTTTCCTTTTCTTCTATTTCTGCTCTGTGTTGGTTTTAGATCTAGCAAAGATATTGTTAAATCACAGGGTGTGCACAGTCTGACTTTAGAGAGATGGTTTCAAATTGTTTTCCATAATTGCTAGGCCAATTCATAGCACCCTGCATAGTTTTTATTCTTTTACAAATTGTGAAACCTGAGAGCTGATTTTGGGTGGGATGCGCAAGAAATGAGAAGTTTTAAAGCAAAATCTATTTATGGAGAAAAGAGAGCTGATTGTACTACTTGAACTTTTTGGTGAAGATTTGCTATTTTAATGTTCTTTTTCACTTTGTAGTTCTTTTCAAAAATTAATTCTTTTTTCTTTTTTGGCTAGAATTGCTTATATTGGTATAGTTATCTCCTGCTGAATAAATTTACTCTTTTTTTTTTTTTTTTTTTCTTCCTTTTATGTGGCTTTATGGTCTTAAGAGACTTGCCTGTTAGAAGTGATATTTCCTAATTCCAACATCCTCTCTCAATCCATTATGCTATGATGCCCTCAGTTTATTTTTCATAGTATGGAATTAAATTAATTAAAATAAATATTTTTTCAGGAATCTGGTGATGGTAAAAATCCTTCAGAATATAGAGATTCTGAGATAAAAAAATGGCAACTGGCTCCTCTTCGAAAGATGGGACAAACAATTTTACCCCGGAGATCCTCAGAAGAGAAAAACGAAAAAATTACAAAAGAGTCTACAACTGTTTTTTGCACAGGTGAAAAGACTACAAAATCGGGTATGAAATGTATCAGAAATTATTCTACTGTTGAATTTATATTTGATGGCATATTCTACTGCCTAGAACCTTTGGAGAAGTTCTTTAGTTTTAAAAATATCGATACATTTCCATTACAAGAAATGTATTTCTCTAGCTGTTAAAGTAGAAATCTTTTTTTCCCCCTAAATAAGATTTTCTGAAGCTCTAACTCATGGTTTACTTATCTTCATTTATTGTGAAATAATAGTACAGCCAAGGAAATTTGATACTCCTTTAGGTATCTTGCCTCAAGATTTGTTCTTCATTCAGTCACCAAACATTTATTAACTGTTTTTCATGTACTAGACGCTTAGGATATGAAGATAAAATTTAAATAGTTCTTGTTTTGAAAAGAACATTTATTTTGTTGGGATAGGCATATTCATATGTTATAGGAATTCATAGTTTTTTGTGCCATGAACTTTTTTGGCAAGTCTGATCTTGCATGATCATCATCTAGACCCTTACTCAGAATAATGTTTTTAATGCATAAAATTCAGGATTATAGAGGAAACTAGTTATGGTGAAATATTATTATCAAAATATTTTAAAAATTCACATTTATGTGCTTCCAAGTTAAAAATTCCTGATATGGGCAAGTAGATACAGTAATGTGACTGAGGCACTAGAAGATGGGATTGCATGGAATAAAGAGGGGGAAAGGTTTCATGTTGAAGATCACTTCTGTATATTGGTGGAAAAAGTCTTAAGTTCTGAAAGATGGAGAATAGATGAAGGAAATCAACAAGTAAAAGCCAGGGTAGCCAGTGCAAAGATACCGAGATGGGAATTGCAATGCTACCTTTGAAGATTAGCAAGAATATCTAAATGATTAGATTGTAGAGTTCCTAAAAAGAAGTAATATATAATAAGATTGGAAAGATAAATTATGAAGAATTTTAAATGCCAAGCAGTTTATATTGAATCCTAGAGAAAAATATAAAACTATTGGGGTTTATTCAGAAGAAGAGTGACATGGCAAACCTATACTCTATGAATATCATTTTGATAGGTGTCTTGAAAAGAAATTGAATGGGGTGAGATTGACAGGAAGACTAATTAGATATCTATTCCAAAGGTCCAGATGAGATGTGGTGGTGACTTTAACTTTAACTTTGATGTATAATTGAATAGAAGGAAATAAATATGATAGATATTGTGGAGATAATAATGGCATGCTTTTTTTTTTTCCCAATGGGTATATGATATTAATACTGAATATGTAGTTATGGGGGCCATTTGTGATGATAATTAAAGCTATCTGGTCACCAGAGAGAGATTGGAGCTAGAGAAGAGAAAGGATACCCAAGAGGAGCCCAGTGCTTCAGGATATGTCCACAGTTTGGGGAAGTGATATACAGATGTTAATTGAGGCAGAAATTTTTCTCAAAAGTAGGAGAATCAAGAAAACAATATTATAAAGATGCAGAAAGGTGGTGGTCACCAGTGTCAGGTGTTGTTTTAAGACAATAGAAAAAACCACAAGTATTTGTTCTCCTGCTTTGAATTTAGGTTGTGTTCTAGAATGTTTATTAAAATCTTTAGTATAAAAAGGAATTATTTCATTAGTGTGATTAAAATGTTCTATTTTTGGTGTGCACATCTAACAGTCCTCATGGTAGACAATGTCATTTGATGTTAACTATTTTTTTATATCATGCAACTAATGTATGGAAGAAAATTTCCTAGAAACCAGACCTTCTTGGTTAATTTTGTTCAGTTGTCTGTCTACTATGGTGCCAAGCTGTTAATGTTTATAGGAGACAAGACATTTTTAGCAAATTTATCATGGTTTTTGCTTATATTTGTATAAAGGGAATGATGCTAGACCATGACATTCCTTAAGTTTTTGTACAAGATGCCTTAACCTAGGAATCTTTTGCAAAATGCAAATGTACCTTTAGAAATGTTTGTGATTTTTCTTCAATGTAAATGTTTTTAGTGAAATTAAAACATCCTGTTTAAAATGAACAGGCTATTGAAACCTTAATAATAGATCAACAATAAGTAAAAATCTGATCTATACATTTACTAGTTGTCCTTCTCTAGAGTGTTTGGTCTTTAAACCTTGTTGTAGTCATGGGTATTCCTTCCAGTGATGCAGATTATAATCTATCTATACCCTCAGTCGTGATAATTTTCAATTTTGCCTTCTTGTATATCCTTTTGAGAGGGAAGAAATAGGTGAATGATCTCTACTCTATGTTTTGGGTACTTTCTTCTTGATCACTTTGTCATTGAGTGGATATCTATCTGTGGAGCACAGATTGTTTTATTTATACTATGTGATTGATCCATCTTCTTTTCTGGTTATATATATATTTCATGTGACATCTATTATACCAGTTTTCTTCTTGAGTTTTTTGTTAATGTATTTTAGTCTACTCAGAAATGTCATATGCCCTTTCCATTTCCATTGTCCTTTGAGTATCCTTTAACTTTTAACTTTTTAGAGATTACTAAGCCATGATTTTCAGCTCCATTTCAACATAATATTAAAACAAATCAGTCTAGTTAACTTCTCTTACTTAGTTCTGGTCATTGGATATATGTAGTTGTTAAAGATATGTACTCTGATGAATCAGCACTTTACATTGATTGTCCAACTGTCTATACTGGTATAGATGATAGGCATTTTTTAATCTCATTAATTTTTTTAAACTTATGATTATACTTTTAAAAAAAATACTCTTTCCTCATATTTCTGGAATGTTCTCCTTCTATTTCTATAGATTACTTCAAATCTCAGCTCTTAACCCACTTATTACAGGATTATTTTCCTGATACCTCTTGATGCTAATTTAATCATCTCCAAGATTTCATTATATTTGATTTGTAGTTTGTATATATATATATATATATATATATATATATATATATATATATATATATATGTTTTCTATCCCATTAAAATGCAAACTCATTGAGATTGGGACTGTTAACATTTTTATCTTTATATTCCCAACCTTTACCAGTGATTGACACATAAATGGTTTATGGATTTTTGAGAATTTGTGAGTACTCTTTAGAAGGCTTTGCAGTTTTGAGGACAAATTTAATCAGAACAATGTGTTGTGTAAATAGGTGCTTCTGAAGGACTTCATCTACAGTGAAACCTTTAATTAGATATATTTTATATAACTGTGTATGTGTGTACCCACATGTTTTGTAGTTAATTGAAATCAAAGCTATATCTCATATCTGTAGGAATTGACAGTTGAACCCATGGTAGTTAATGAGATCACCAAATAAGTAATATAGTATAGAACAAAAAAGAAAAAGGAGCTCCAGAGAATTCCAGTGCCTTGGGAACAATCAGGGTAGGTATGACATGGGTGGAGAACTGACAAAGGAGACTAACAAAGAGCACTTAGAAGAACATAGCATCATGAAAATCTCCAAAGTAGCCAGAAAGAGGTAATTGACATGTCTCAGTAAATAAACAATTATGAAATGCTTATGTGCCATGCTAAGTTAGACAAGGAAAAGACCTTGCTCTTAAGGAGTTCACATTTTGAAGGAGGAGACACAACTTTGTAGAAACAAGCTATATTCAAGGTAAATTGAAACTTATCAATAGAGGGAAGGCACTATGATTAGAGGGGATTTGGAAAGGCTTCTTGTTGAAGGTAAAATTTTAGCTGGAACTTTAAGAAAGCTAGAACATGGTAATGAGGAAAGAGCAGCATTGTATGTATTAGGAATAGCCAATGAAAATACAGAGTTAGAAGATGAAGTGTCTTGTTCAGGGAATAGCAAAGAAGCAGTATTACTGGATCACAAAGTATATGAATGGGGTGAGGTAGAAGAAAACTGTAAAAGGTTATGAAGAACTTTGAATCCCATAGCATTTTATCATATCTGACTTGGAGAGTAATTTGTGGCAGGCACACCAACTAGTAGGCTGTTAGCAGTAATTCAATTACATTTGTGATGTGGGCCTATGTTAAGGTGATGCTTATGTCAGGAGAGAGAAAAGGGACTATTTAAGAGATAATATGAAGATAAAATCATCAGATCTTGGCAACAAATTGGGGCTAGGTGGCCCCACAAAGAAAGGAAAAAGTCAAGAATGCCATACTCAGTTTTTGAATTTGTGTACTTAGGAGTGTGATAAAGTTGTTTGGGTTTTTTTCCCCCAAGAAGTTAAATACAAATACAAATAAATGACTCCTATGCTTTGCAGAAATCTCCCTAATTCTTATTCTAGCATTCTGTTCTACAATTTGTGTATGTGTGTGAAATCTCTTATGCATATTAAAAATGTCTTATAAACAGAAAATAGAATTTTTTAATTGCCAGTTAAAAATATGCAATAAATTTTGATAAGCAGAACTTTAGATAGAGAAAATCCTTGTGATTAATACAGTAAGTGATCTCAGGAAAGTAAGAGGCAAAATTCTGCTCTGATAGGATTGAAGAGCTATGGGAGGCTAAAAGAGTACCATGGAGGAGTTAGAGTTTGGAAAAGAATTGCTGCAGTGATGGACCTGGTGAGATTAGATGACAAATTTGTAGTGTGCCTAGACAATTTGTGTACTTTGTTGAGCCAACGGGCAAGGAGAGATGGAAGTAGCATATGGTGAGCATTGTGCAAGAATGGCTTTTGATAAGAGATAGGCAATGTTAGGATAAGAAGGCAAAGGATGTGAAAAATAAAGTTGAGCTATAGGTTAGATATTAGGAAGAGAGGAACTTGAGGTTGTGATAAGAACAACAAAAAAAAAAAAGGTTTAGGAGGGGTTGAGGTATTGGATATTATATATTTCTTATATCCTTGTGTCAGCATTTGGATGTAATAAGCCTATTCCAAATAAGGATTATTTCATATTTTGTACTTACATCCCCCAAGGTGTCTGGTGGAATTTCTGACTTTATAATAGATGCTTAATCAATATTATTCTTTGATTCAAAATAATTCCTCATTCAGTCTAAAATGCTTTATGATTCTATAGTTGGACTTTTATGACTTGTGATTTGAAATTATCTTTTATATCTTATTATCATGAGTAATTGAAAGTTGACTTAAGTTTTTGTTGAATTTCAAGTCAAAATGGGCTAATACACCCTACCTTATCCCATATAAATAACTTAATTTCAATTTTATGCTATTAACTGTTTTTAAAAAAATAATATTAAAAATTAAATAATAAAATGAGTATTTCCAAATATATATCAAGTTATTGAAGGATTCTAAATGAAACAATCAATTTCTACTTCATAATGCTTGCATTTTAGAAAACTATATAATTCTATATATTGTTTTCAAAATTATTCTTGTCTTTGCTTCCTTCTGAACTTCCTTTTTATTTATAAAAACAAAAAAATTCAGTGGCTCTTATTGGGTAGGAGAGAAAGAAGAGGTTAACACAATCTAGTAGGAACCAGAATCTATCCAGTCTGTTTGTAAGAAATACTAGAAGCAAAATTATATAATGTTAAAGGGCTGAAGCAGGATCTATTATGCTTTAGCTGAAGTTAAAAGTCAGGGCTAGCCGTCATAATCTTAGACAAAAGACAAGTTGACAATTAAAAGAGAGAAACAGGGAGGGGAACTCCATTTTGTTAAAAGATACAATAGAAAGTGAAATGATACTAAAATAAGCACCTAATGGCATAGCAATTGAATTCTTAAAGGAATGGTTAAATGCTTGAATTGTCTTAGGAAGGTTCTTAAGATCACCTGGCAAGATAAGATAGCAGAAACTGAGGTCCTTTCTTGAACTAAACTTGTAGGCATTCCAACTGCTGCAGAGAGCATCTTTATAGGGCTGGTCACATTGTTCAAATGCCAAATGAATACTTGCCAAAAAGATTATTTTATGAAGAACGTGGGGCAAGCACTCACAAGGTGGTCAAAAAAAGCAGTAGAAGTCCCTTTTAAGGTGTCTCTTAAGAACATTAGAATTGATTGTGTGACATGGGAGATAACTGGCACAGGACCTACCCAGAATGGCATGCCCTCATTAGAGAAGATGCTGTGCTCTATGAGCAAAACAAATGAATTAATTAAGAAGAAACATGAGATGCACAAAATTAGAGAAACTAATTTCTGTTTGTGTCTGACCTGTGGACGAGCATTCTGAGCTCATCATATACTGATCAAACGATCAGCATAGTTGGACATAGAATAACTTGACTCTTTATAGTGGTGTCATTTTGGTCCTCTTCAAGAACAAAGGACAACCAACCAACCAAATGTTTTAAGAGTAAATACACTAAAACTATAAGAGTGGGTACCTCACCTCAATCCCTTTCAGTCCTTAAAAAAAAAAAAAAAAAAAAGAATATTTTTAGAAGAATAGAATTTTTAAAAATGTTAGTGATGATAAACTTGGAGAATGTTGAATGGGACAAGAAAGGAGTATATCTGTTTCTCAACCATGCATGACATCATCACAAAAATTGGCCATTATTAGGGCATACAACCTTGACAAATTATGCAGGAAAACAAGTATTAAATACTTATTTTTGTCACTCTTAATACAATATGTTATATTTTTAAAGAAGTGTTTTTAAGAAGGTAAAAGATTTAATTGGAAACTAAATAACAGTCCTGAAGAATAGGTAGGTCAAAGAATAAATTATAGAAACAGTCAAGGGGAAATTTTACATTTTTAAACTCTTTCATTATTAAAAGAGAACAGATCAGTGAATTAAGCATGCAAAAAAAAAAAATCCAACAAATTAAAACCCAAAATAGATACCCTGAAAATGAAAGGAAAGATTAACAAAATTATAAGTGTAAAGAAAAATTGAACTAACAAGCTAGCTTTTTTTTTAAATAATAAAATAAACAAACCATTAGTTAATTTGATTTTTAAAAAGAGAAAGATAAAATTTTCAGCATAAAAACTAAAAATAAGTGAACTTATAACAGATGAAGAAGATACAAAATCAATTACTAGGCACTATTTTACTCAATTCTTACCACAGTAAAAGTGATAAATCTAAATGTAATGATATATATTTACAAATATATTAAAATTTTCCATATCAATATCAATAGTAAACAGAATACTTAAAATAGTCTTACCTTAGAAAAAGAATTGGAACAAGCCATAAATGATTTTCAAAAAGGTGTGAGGGGTAAGAACCCAGGATTTATGCAAATACTACCAAACACTTAAAGAACTATTAATTTGATAGAAAAGGGGTCCTGCCAGTTTTTCTCTCATGATTTAAATATGATCTTGATACTTAAAATTAGGCAGTCAAAACAAAAAAAAAATTGATAAGTTTCTCTATGACCTATGATCAGGCTGAATTTATAACAGCAATCAAGACTGATTTAGTCATATAATTAACTTTTTGTAAAAATCAAATGATTATTTCAGTAGATGAAGAAAAAGCTTTTGACAAAATATAATACTTATTCCTGGTAAAAACACTAAAAGGGAATAAACACAGATTAAGAGGAACTAAAACATTACATTTGTAGATGATCTAGCTTATTAAAGAATGTCAATTAAAAAACTAATCCAACAACTTTCCCAAAGTTGCAGAATATAAAATAAACTGAAATCATCCATATTTCTATATAATACTCATATAATCTAGCAGAAATTCTATTTAAAATAACAGACAGAATAAAGTTTACCTTTCCAAGACATGCATAGAAATTATGAGAACAATTTAAATACATTCTTCAAATATATATCTAAATAATTGGAGAAATATTAATTGTGGTAGACCGAGCCAATGTGATAGAAATAGCAGTACTATGCACCTTTACTTATTTCAGTGTTCTATTAATCAAACTTCTGAAAGCTTATTTTATAGAACTAGGAAAAAAATAACAATTCATAGGAGAACAAAAGATTAAAAATATTAAGAGAATCAATGAAAAAAATGGGGAGGAATAGGATTTATTCAAACTATAATATAAAGCTGTTATCAAAACAATTTTGTTGCTGAATAAAAACAAGGTTATTCATTGAATCAATATACAATGTACAGAAGTAAATGACTACAGTAACCATTTTTGGATGAACCTAAAGATCCCATCTTTGAACCATAAACTTACTAGTTAATAAAAATGATTGGGAACATGGTAAAATAGTCTAGCCAAAGTTAGGTGTAGACTTTCATCTCAAACTATGTAGCAAGACAAACTTCAAATGGATACATGATTTAGACATAAGGTGATTGATATGTGAAGCAAATTAGAGGGGCATGGAAAAAATATGTCTTAAGAGAAGAGTTAATGACCAATTAAGAGATAGAGAGGGTTACAGGAGATAAAATGGACAATTTGATTATATAAAATTAATCATTTTTTCATAACCAAACCAAAATTAGAAGACAAGCAGGAAATTGATCCTTCCCCCCCCCAAAAAAAAAAAAATCTTAGCAAGTTTCTTTGATAAAGTTTTCATTTCTCTGTTTTGCTGTAAACAATTAAAGGGATATGATTTCAGCAAAATCTGGGAAGAAGTATGAACTCATGCAAAGTGTACTGAGTAGAATTAGGAATACAGCATATAAGGATTACCAGCTTTGAAAAAAGAATGGGAAGAACTTAGATCAACTTGGTGATCAATCACAGCTCCAGAAAACACATGGGTAACACATGTTATCTGCCCTCTAAGTAGCAGAGTTGATAAACTCAGGGTATAGAGTGAAGCATATTTTCCCCACCTTCAGCTATAGCTAATGTGGGAATTTGTTTTGCTTTTGACTATTCATATTTTTAAGAATATCGTTTTTCTTGTCTTGTCAATGGATTGGAGGAGAAGGGAGGAAAAAAATTTAGAAGTTAAAATAGAATTTTTAACAAGTCATCTATTAATACTGCCTATTATGTATGCATTTGGAATTAGGCCTTTGGAGAAGTTTATTGCTCAGATAAATTAATGATAACTAATGATTTTTATGGCTATAATCAACCGTTTAAACTCTAGGCCTCAATTTTCTCATCTGTAAAATAAGGCTATATTTCATGGCTGCCAAATTGTGACCCTGATTTTCAGGTAAATTAATAACTTTTTCATTATTAATTCTTTGAGTATTCTGGTGCAACAGAAAGATAATGGGAAAAGAAACTCAGTCAGCTATTTACTTACTTAACCTGTGTTTGAGAATGTATTTTCTATATAACTTTTATTTGACTCATTTGTATTCCTTAATTTATGAAAATAATTATTTGGATGGGAGAATATATGTATTCAGTTCTCATATTTCAGACTTTATTTTTAATAATTTACATTTGTTTTTTTTTAAATGAGCATACAGACCCTAACTTATTAATTTTTCTTAAATAACTTTATGTAGACTTTATTTTTAAATAAATTCTTCATTTTATTTCAATTAAGGTATACATGATAAGCAAGAGTTTAAAAAGAAGAAAACTGAGAAAACGGGATTGCCTAATGTACACGTACCCCCTACTCCTGCTTCCAAACCTTCTGCAGACCAGATCAGACAAAGTGTTAAACATTCTCTCAAAGACATTCTCATGAAAAGGTAATATAGTCATAGTAGCATTGTAGAAGATAGACTAATCTGTGGTTAATTTAAAAAAATGTTGTTGTCGTTTTAAGACTTACAGATTCAAATTTGAAGATCCCAGAAGAACGGGCATCCAAAGTTGCAACAAAAATTGAAAAGGAACTTTTTTCTTTTTTTCGGGATACTGATGCCAAATATAAGAATAAATATAGAAGTTTGATGTTCAATTTGAAAGATCCTAAAAACAATGTAAGTAAATTCAACTAACTTGTTCAAAAATGAATTTTTTGACAACTCAGAATCTTTAAGGTGCTTCAGGTTGAAGTAAACATGTAGCAATCTTCTTATGATATTGTTTTTTGCCATTCATATTATGGAAACATGTAATGAAATCATATCACATTATAATGATGTCCTTTGAGTAGTTTAAAATTTAAGACTGACCTGTCATACTGAATTTTTTAATGTGACATGGATGTAAATAAATGAATTCCTTTTAAATAATGTCCCTAAACAAATAACTTTATTTTATTAATGTGTAAAATGTTTTACTACACAGGATAAGTTGCAAAGAGAGATGCTGAAACTGAAAGATATTTCAATAGAAAATTATTTGCCTCACACTAAAGCACTGAGGGAATTCATAATATTTTTTTAAATTATACTTTTTATTCACCAGATATATGCATGGGTAATTTTTCAGCATTGGCAATTGCCAAACCTTTTGTTCCAATTTTTCCCCTCCTTCCCCCAATCCTCTCCCCCAGGTGGCAGGTTGACCAATACATATTAAATATGTTAAAATATAAATTAAATACAATATATGTAGATATGTCCAAACAGTTATTTTGCTGTACAAAAAGAATTGGACTTGAAATGGTGTACAGTTAGCTTGTGAAGGAAATAAAAAATGTAGGCAGGTAAAAATAGAGGGATTGGGAATTGTATGTAGTGGTTCATAGTCATCTCCCAGAGTTCTTTCACTTGGGTGTAGCTGGTTCAATTCATTACTGTTCTATTGGAACTGTTTTGGTTCATCTCATTTTTGAAGATGGCCACGTCCATCAGAATTGATCATCATATAGTATTGTTGTTGAAGTATATAATGATCTCTTGGCCCTCCTCATTTCACTCAGCATCAGTTCATGTAAGTCTCTCCAAGCCTTTCTGAAATCATCCTGTTGGTCATTTCCTACAGAACAATAATATGGAATCATAACATTTTAAAAATGTGATTGTTGCTAATTTATATATTATTTTGCTTTTTTTTTTTTTCCTTTTGACAAGCATGGTTTCTTTTAGCAGGTGCTTGCTTAATTGTCTGACATAATTTTATGTTTGAATTGAGATGGTTTTAAAATACAGTTAAAAAATTAGTATGTTATAAAAGATGTTTTAAAATGTGCTTCAAATGATGATGCAACATATATTGATTTTAGTTTTTAAAAATGTTCAAATTTAGATAATCATATTTAAAGAAATAAAGATAGATAAGGTATTGGTATTGCTTTTGAGGAAATTAAGATATATTTGGTTCGTTCAAAGTGCTATATAGGTAAAGTAGAAGTTGAAGAAAACATTTCACTTGGGGTGACAGGTTAGAAAAGGCTTATTAGAAGATTATATGATTTAGCCCTTGGCTAGTTGGCTTAACAGTAGATTAAGGTTTTTTTTTTTTTTTTTTTTTAAGCAAATGGCAAAGTAAGAGAAGTTAAGATGAGAATGAGTAGTATTCCATTTAGGAATATGACTGTTACACAGGTAGTTTTGAATTTGATAGTAAAAAAACATTTCTTGGAATTCCAAGTGTTTTGTGTTAGAAGACTGTTTCATTCTATTATCCTATTGGTTCTGTAGCTCCAGAATTCATCTTAAGGCATTATTTTAAAGTTGTTTAGAAAGGAATTTGGAAGAGCTCAGTCAAGTCCCTGCCTTTGTTATTCTACCTTTATGCCTTGATGGAGATTAATAATTGAAGGGACATTCTATTTTCCCTCTGGAATATGGATGGGAAAGGCTTCTCCCAAAGGAAGTAGAATACAGTCTGGCATAGAGAGCACCCTGGAAAGCCAGCATAGGCCTTGGGGTCACTGAATCAGTAATGGTAACATCTGAAACTCTCAGCTCACAGATGGTAAAGAAATCAAGCAACTAGTCAGAGACTGACTTTTCTAGCCCTAGTTTCAATGGTTTCAGGATATATTGCTCTATTGCCCATACAGAGTTTTGGATCACAGCCCCAAAGTGAAGAGGGAGACTAGCTCACTAAGAGTATGCATCTAATCATAGTTCTGGACAGAAAAAGTGTACTTGTCGTTGCTTACAGAATATATCACAGGTCAGGAGACTAGTAAACACACTTCTCCTTTGATCATATCATCTTGAAATAACTAAAAACTTATAGGTTCCAAGAATTATCTCTGCAAACAGCAGCACAAAAACCCTGATGCTTGGGACAATGTCCCCTCCATTCTGGGAGCAGAGTAAACATAAAATTAAAAGTTAAGAAATAGGCTGGGTCAGCTAGATGGCGCAGTGGATAGAACACCAGCCCTGAAGTCAGGAGGACCTGAGTTCAAATTTGGTCTTAAGACACTTAACACTTCCTAACTGTGTGACCCTGGGCAAGTTGCTTAACCTCAATTGTCTCAGGGGGGAAAAAAAAAGAAATAGGCTGGGAAAATGAATAAACAACAACAGCAAAAACTTATAGAAAGCTACTATAGTGACAGGTAAGTTCAAAACACAAACTTAGAAGAGGATAATGTAAAAATGATCAGATGTGACACCTCAAAGAAAATTGTGAATTGATTTTAGACCCCAAAAGATTACTTGGAAGAGCTCAAAAAGAATTTTAAAAATAAAAAAGGTAGAAGAAAAACTGGGGAAAGAAATGAGAATGATGCAAGAGAATCATGAAAAAAAGAAATACAAAATTAGCTGAAGAAAACTACTTAGGTAAAATTGGCAAAATAAAAAGGATTACAAGACTTTATTGAAAGAGTGGGCAACTGGGAACTTTTTATTGAAACAATAAAATAATATCAAACGAATGAAAAAGTAGAAGAAAACATAAAAAAGCAACTGATCTGAAAAATAGACTGAGAAGAGATAATTTAAGAATTACTAGACTACCTGAAAACCACGATCACAAAAAAAGCCTAGACATCAAATCTCAAGAAATTAAGAAACACTGCATAAAAATAAAATAGAAATGGAAAGAATCCACTGATTACCTAAAAGAGATTAAAAAAAAATGAAAACTCCCAGGAATATAGCCAAATTCCAAAGCTCCCAGACCAAGGGAAAAATACTGCCAGCAGCCAGAAGGAAACAGTTCATACACCATTAAGTCATAGCCAGGATAACACAAGATTTAGCAGCTTTACATGAAAACACACACACACACACACACACACACACACACACACACACACACACACACACGATTTTCTAAATTTGTATTCTGGAGGGTAAAGGAACAAGGATTACAACCAAAAATCATTTATATAGTGAAATATATTATATTTAGTGAAATAGAGGACTTTTAAGCATTACTGATCAAAAGACAAGAATTGAACAGAAAATTTGATTTTCAAATATAATATTCAAACATAAAAAATAAACAGAAAAGAGAAATCAAACAATTCAATAAAGTTAAACAATTTGTATTGCTACATGGGTAAATGATACTTGTTAACTCCTAAAAACTTGTCATTATTAGGGCACTTAGAAGAATATACTTAGACAGAAGGCACAGATAGGAGTGATAGGATGAATTAAAACAATACCCCAAAATAACAAGGGTTAAAATGGGGATTCATAGAAAAAGGGAGTAGAATAAATTATCACACACAAAATGGGGGAAAAAAGCTTTTACAGTGTGACAGACAGATTATGGGGTTGTGGCAGGCGATGCTTGAGTGTTACTTTGGAATTGGGTAAAAGAGGGAATCACAAACTCATTTGGATGTAGAACTCTTTCTTTCCTTTCAGGGAAATAAGAGGTGAGGCAAGGAGAGAGCTAGCAGGAGGCTGAGGGAAAGATAGTAATTTTAAATGTGAATGTGAATGGGAAGAAGTCACCCATAAAATGGAAGTGGATAGTAGAGTGCAAAAAAACTCCAGAATCCTACAGTATCTTATTTATAAAAAACGCACTTGAAGCAGAGAGAGATGCACAAAGTAAAGATAAAGGACAAGAGCAGAATGTCATGTTTCAGCTGAAGTTAAAAAAAAACAAAAAACAACAGGTGTAACAATTATGAACTCAGACAAAGCAAAAATAGATCTAATCTAGAGAAGCAAGGGAATTACATCTTGCTAAAAGATACCATAGACAATCCTACTTAAACATATGCAAAAAAGTAATATAGCCTTCAAATTTTTAAAGGAAAAGTTAAATTTTAGGAGGAAACATTGTAAAACTACATTAGTGGGGAAATCTCAGTTTTCTCTCAGGACTAGATAAAATTTAGCCAAACAATAGACAAGAAGTTAAAGAGAAAGTTAGGTATGATAAACCTCTAGAGAAAATTGGGTGGGAATGGAAAAAAGAATATCTTTTTTTTTTTTTTTTTTTTTTTTTTTTTAGTGTTACATGACTTACACAAAAATCAACTTATTACTTAGGGAAAGAGCAGGTCAGTGAATTAGGCATACAACTAATAAACTAAAAAGAATAATATTAAAATTCCCAATGAAATATCAAATTGGAAATCTTGAAAATCAAGAGTATTAAAGTTGTTGCAAGTAAAAATACCATTGAACTTATTAAGAAAAAATAGAAATAGATTTTATTATTTTTTAAAAAGCAGCTAATAGATAAATCATTGGTTTAATTTGATTTTAATAAAAGAAAACCATATTGCCGGTATGAAAAGGATTGTAACGTGCTCTCCTGGCAGTTACAATTACTAGCTTAATAACCGGTAGCGCACTCAAGAACAACCACGTGTAATCTTAAAAGCCTTTATTATACCTACTCACATAATGCCCTAACTGATGCCCTGACTTGTTGGTTCCTGAGTGAACACCTGGTCAGAAGACCCACGTGTTCACTACCAAAACCCTTACCTCTCTTGGCTATCCATCTTGGCTTGGCCACCCAGGCTGGGGAGCCAGGGTGAAGAGCACGAGGTTAAAGAGGACTGCCTGCTGCCTGCAGTGGGCTTACATAGGGCCTGTGAGGTCACACACAGCCAATCAGCGAGAGAGTCACCCATTACGAAGCTATCTCAATATGGCCAGGATCCCGCCCAAGGGCAGTCCTAATATCCACAGAAATTACTTCCGGGGCCTCAATCTCCCGATGGGCTGTGGCACCCATTTAAAGGCCCCTTACAATGGATGAATTCACCATCAATGAAATTAGAAGAATTAGTACCTATTTTGCCTAAATATATGCCAATCTATATATGATAATATAAGTGAAATAGATGAATTTTTGTTGTTCATTTGTTTTGGTCATGTCAAATTCTTTGTGACCTCATTTAGGGTTTTAGTTGCAAAGATACTTGAGTGGTTTGCTATTTCCTTTTCTCATTGGTTTTATAGATGAGGAAACAAGCAAACAGGGTTAAGTGAGTTGGCCAGGATCACATAGCTAGTAAATCTCTTAGGCCAGATTTGAATTCAGAAAGATGAGTATAACTCACTTCAAGCTGACATATCCATTGTGCATTTAGCTGCCCCATGCCATATTGCCCAGAACAAAAGGACAGCATTTAATCCCAACACTACATAAATGATATGTATATATATGTATACATATGTGTGTGTGTGTGTGTATATCTATATCTATCTATCTATCTATCTATCTATCTATCTATCTATCTATCTATCTATATAATACTATTAGGAAAGGAAAAATAGGCAAGGAAAGAATCCTACCAAATTTCTTATATGACATTCATGTAATTCATAAATCAAGAAGTAAAGCACAGACCACTTTAATGAATCTTAATGCAAAAATTTACAGTATAATAATAACAATTTATCACAAAAGTCAAATTATGACCAGGTAGGATTTAATTCACTGTATCAATAGGAAAATCAACAGAAATCTTATGATTAGCTAAATAGACATAGAAAAAGCTTTTAACAAAATAACATTTCTTTGGAAACTCTAGAAAGCCTAAATAGTGACATCTATTTAAAACTATCAGCAAGTATTTTCTGCACTAGGCATAAGCTAAAAACTTTGCAAATAATATCAAGGATAAAGTCAGGATGCCTTATTTACTGTTAATTCAGTATTATTTTACTTCTATAGAAATGCTACCTGTAGCAACAAGAGAAGAAAAATAAATTGAAGCTATTTAGGCAATAAGGAAAAAACTCCCGACTTTTTGCAGAAAGTATAGAATCCTAGAGAATCAACTAAGAAAGTAGTTAAAATAATAGCTAGCAAAATTACAGAATGTAAAATAAATGCACATAAACCATCATTTTTATATATAACCAATAAAGTTCAGCAGTAAGAGATTGGTTATTCTAAATGGAATTTCTATAAGACAATATAAAATGCTTGGGAGCCTACCTACTAAGACAAACATAGGAACTATATGAATACAATTACAAAACACAAATAAAGTTCAACCTAACAATGGAAAAAATATTACTCGTGGATAGGCCAACTCGATATAATAAAATTGACAATTCTGCCTCAACTAATTTACTTATTCAGTGTCATGTCAATCAAAGTACTATTTTGTATTTTAAAAAATCATAATTCATCTGGAAGAATAAAAACATTAAAGGAAGGAATGCATGAAAAAAAGATCTGTCTATTACAAAGTGGTAATCATCAAAACAGTTTAGTACTGGTTAAGATCAGTGGAATAGATTGGGTTAAATATGTAAAGATCCCCATTTGAGCGATAAGAACTCAGTATTTTACAGTAATTCCTCAGAAAACTGAAAAGCAGTTTGGCAGAAACTAGGGCTAGATCAGCATCTAACACTGTATGCTAAGGTAATGGTCAAAATGGACATATGATGTAGACATTTAGAAAAACACAGAATAGTGTGTCAGGACTATGGATAAAAGAATTTGTAACCAAAGAAGAGAGAAAGCATTACAGGATATAAATAATATTGATTACAATAAATTTAAAAGTTTTTGCATAAACAAAACTAATGTGGCCAAGATTAGAAAGAAAACAGAAAAGTGGATAAAATTTTGCCAGAAGTTCTTTCTGATAAAGGCCTTATTTTTCAAATGTGTAAAGAAATGAGGCAAATTTATATAAATACAAGTCACTGTCCAATTGATATGAAGAAATCAAAGATTATCTATAGTGATGAAAAAATTATTTTAAATCATTATAAGAAAAATGCATATTAAAACACTGAGGTACCACATCACGCTTCTTATATTGGCTAATATGATAGAAAAGGAAAATGACTTGCTGAAGGTGATACAGAAAAATTGGGCTACTGATTTATTGTTTGGTAGAATTGTGAACTAATCCATTCAGGAGGAGCAATTTGGAATTATGTCAAAAGGGCCATAAAACTTTGTATATCCTTTGACCCAGCAATAACAGTACTAAGTCTGTATCCCAAAGTGATTTTTAAAAATGAAAAAACTATATGTACACAAGTATTTATAGGGATTTTTTGTGGGGTCAAAGAATTGAAATTGAGAGGATACCCATCAATTAGGATATGGCTGAATAAGTTGTGGTTATATAATAATGATGGAATACTGTTGTGTTATACAAAGAAAAACCTGAGAAATCCTAGTCAAAAATATCATGAATCTAATCATCTTATTTCATAAAATAAGAAATTGATGCTCAGGGATACTCAAAATTCTTTGGATAGTAAGTGTTTTGAAGCTTTTTGAAGCTAATGTTTTTAATTCAGTACTATGTCATCTCCCAGTATACATTCTAGACAAACCCTGCAGGTGGACAATAAACTGGAGCCAGGATTGAATAAGAAGTGAACAGGCTGGATGCCCTTTGGAAATTTATTTAGTGCTTTTGATGACTTACTCTAGGGGAAATATCTTTGCATTGCCAGTATTCTTTCTTTGATGTCCTAGACCATTAAATTTTGGAACCATCCCTATTTTCCAGGATTCAAAATCTTGGATTTTCCAAGAAGCCAATAGAGTGATAATGTGGGTCTAAAACAGTTGCACAATCATGATAATAAACTGCACACAAGAAAAGGTGTTTAAAAGCAAAGTGATATATAATACAAAAGTTGAAGGGCTTTTTAATGTGTCAGGTAATGAACATTCATGTCCATTGCTACCTATATAATGTTGAGACCTCAAGGAAAGCCCCTTACTCTGTTACAAGGTTTCTTGTAGAGGATCCCTGGGAAGACACGGGTGAAATTAACACAGGATAAGATTTTGACATGTACCAGTGAACAATATATTCGGTAAGATTTTTGTCTTTAAATGTAGAAGGGATATAAGAAAGTGATGAAACTTGAAGGTAATTGCAAAGCTTGAGAGAATGGTGATGCCAGTGTCATATACATTAATTAGAAAGGGGATGATGAATGTATAACTGCTAAAGGAGCATGAATGATAAAAGTTAGGTGGGGTGAATGAGGAAATTTTCTTACAGCATTTGGCTGAATCCTTGTAATTGGCTAAATCCTTGTTATTAAGAGATCAAATATGGATTTCAAGAAAACATTAAAACAAAGTTTTGGAGCAGATCCTTTCTCCTACCTTCCCTTCCTCTCAAGATCCTAGAAGTGACATCTTTTTTTGTTTGTTTCTCTTAGTGCAAAGCATCATGCTTTACTTATGCTAGGCATCTATTATTTGTATAATTCTTGTGTTTTGTTTTCATCATTATTTATAATATATTCAGTTGAACAATTGAATTCAACAAATACTAGTTATATGTTGTTGTCTTCCATAGATAATCTTTTCTTTTTTGGGGGGGCTCTACTTTGCTCATCAACCTGTAGACTGGAAAGCCTAGACAGTCCTAGCTTGCTGTTCCTTTCTTAGGATGGTGATAGAAGACAAAGCTTTATCCATTGTTCTGTTTAACTCCATTGAGTTACTTACTTTCACTTTTACTCTTTAGCTTTAGAAGCCATGCTTGTGCAGGGGAAGAATTGGAATAAATCTGAGAACCAAAAAAAATAAATAAGCAAAATCGGGGAATGCCTAAATCAAAACTCATCAATATGTAGAAAGGAAAAGGATCAAAGGAAGATAAGAACTTCAGGGCTATTACTGCTATTTTTTCTCAGATAAAACTGAAAGCTTAAAAAGGCCCCAACTATTAGATTCAGCTTGTACTCTACCTCTTGGGGTTCTGAGGACAGTTAAGATCCTAAAGGGCCTTAGATGCTAGGCTTCTTCTAGTCCCTCAGTCGTACTTAGGACCATCAATATAGTAGTAGTATCACATATCTCTAGGACCTTTTTTTCCCCTTTTCTTTCTCTAAAAAGAGAACTGTCTTTAAAAGGAAGCCAGAGCAGATGCATAGAATTTATCCTCTGGGATTTTTATCAGGTATAAATAATCAAAGGATAGAAACAGAAAATGCAAGCCAAAAGACTTCAAAAGAATCCTGTACCTTCTGCTGCAATTAATCAGATCTCAAGGTTCAAATAGTCCTTTTTAGTAAAAATATAGTGTATATATACTTCAGTAGAAGCAATTCTGAAATTAATTAAAAAGCATTTCAGGAGAGTAAAAATGTTACAAATCACCAACAAGAATGTTAAAAGCAGTTGGCATGGAATCTCCAGGGCTCCCTGCTAAATTCCACTAAACTAATTTTATGCTCTTCTTACACAAAGGCTTACAATTTCAAATATCTTGGGGACAAAGTTATGACAAACTGCCTCATCCAGGGGGAAAAAAATAAAAAAAAAAAACTTTTTTAGCCTCTACTTATTCTTGGAAGGAAGAATGATGAGTCAAAAACAGAACCCCCAGCCTCTGGTATCTTTTCCAGGTACAAGCAAAAGGGGGTAGAAGCAAGAAGAGACCTTTCTGGCTTTTAATCCCTTTTTTATGGGATTAGTTAGGCCCCCTACAAAGAGGCCGAGGTTCCAGGCAAAGAGAGACCCTCTAGGCTCAAGGTACTGAGGGTAAAGAGAACGTTAATGGAGACATTTGCCCAAGTCCTTCTTAGCCTTCTGGCTCTTTTCAGTCTTCCTGTATCATTTCAACTTAATATCATCCTACCAGCTATATTTTTGTTTAACTGTGCCTTCTTATGGCTCTAGTCCTCAAAAAACTATTGTTTTTCCTATACATTTCTTTTTCTGATTGGGGTGTCTCAAGTAGTCACTGTCTTGAGGCTTACAACTTTATCCTTAAGTGTCTTTTGGTAGTTTTATCAAGTCCTTCTATTTCCTTCTTGTTTGCTGTTTTTTCTAGTCAGACATTAATTAAACATAGTGTCAGTTTGGAATTAAGAAGATCTGAGTTCAATTTCTACTTAGTAGCTAAGGAATTTGGAGCAAGTCATTTAATCTGAGACTCACTTTAATTTATAAAACAAGGAATTGTGAGACACAAATGAGATTATGCTTTTAAAATACTCTACACACTTTAAAAAGTGTTATATGTTACACTTATTTCTATTAAAATAAATTTGGTTATGAAGAAAAGAGACAATTTATTAAGCTTTTACCATGTGCCATGCATTTTGCTAAATCCTGGGGATATAAATGCAAGAAAACAACCCCTACTCGCATGGATTTTACATTCAGTAGAAAGAAAAACAAAAAAGGAGGCTGTACGGGTAGGTACGTATGTGGAATGAGTGGGATGGTGGTCAAGACCACTGGTAAAGAGGTATAAATATAAATTGAGCTGAAAATTAAGGGTATCTGGTTGGGGGTCCTCATAAAATGGTGATCCTGGCCAGAGAAGAATAATGAGAGTAGATTTTGAGATGGCAATATCTCAAGAAGAGCTGGACTGCTGATCAGAAAGTGGAAACAGTTTGAGAAGAAAGTTGAGCTGGGAGTACAAATTGAAATAACTGTCTTTTGTATTGGTTGTGATTTTAATTAAAGCACAAATTTATAAAGCATATGATGACTTTATCCCCCTAATGCTAAATTTTTTAAAAATTGCTTTTTACTCTCTAAATACATGCAAAGGAGGCAGCTAGGTGGCTTCAGTGAATAGAACACCAGCCCTGAAGTCAGGAGAACCCGAGTTCAAATCTGGTCTCACTTAACACTTCCTAGCTATGTGACCCTGGGCAAGTTACTTAATCCCAATTGCCTCAGCAAAAAACAAAACAAAAAAACATGCAAAGATAGTTTAACATTTACCCCTGCCAAACTCCTTGTTTCAAACCTTCTTCCTTCCCTTACCTCATCCCTTACCCAGACAGCAAAGTAATCCAGTGTATGCTAAACATGTGCATTTCTTCTACATACATTTCCATATTTATCATGCTGCTGTACTAACTTTTTTGGTTTTTTGCCTAGGCACTTGGGGGATTAAGTGTGACTTGCCCAGGGTCCCACAGCTAAAAAGTGTTAAGTGTCTGAGGCCAAATTTGGACCCAGGTCTTCCTGACTTCAGGGCTAGTGCTCTATCCACTACACCACCTAGCTGCCCCTGTTATACTAACTTTTAAATAAACATATTTTAAATAAACATTTGTGGTATATACTTACATAATAATTTGTAAAATTCCCTTAGTCCAAGACTTTGATGTTCTTTGAAGTACGAATTAAATGTTGAATTAAACAAGATAGTTATTATGAATTTCTCTTTTGGAGTTGCTATTTCCTTTTCAATTTTTTTTTTCCCATTGTTAATACTTTCAGATTTTATTTAAAAAAGTACTGAAAGGAGAGGTGACACCTGATCATCTCATCAGAATGAGTCCCGAAGAACTAGCTTCTAAAGAATTAGCTGCCTGGAGACGAAGAGAAAACAGACATGTAAGATTATGTGCATAGTTGTGTGTATATATATATATAAATATGCACACACCTATACTTTTTAGTTACTAAATATGGCGGGACTCTGTTTCCTGTTCTTTGACTCACTGTTCCACCTTCTTCCCTGTTTACTTAAAAACGATTTCCTTCCATCTCGAAACTGCACCTATTCTCATTTCCTGATTTTCAGAGTTTTAACTGCCTTTTTTTCATTCTTCTTCCAATTCTTCAATTACCAAATTTACTGATACTTTCACCTCTGTTCTCTTCTTATGATCCTGCCCAACTGTAACCCATATACTAATTTTCTTATGTTTCCATGACAAAAGCCTTGAAGTACTAAAATATTGTAGAAACAGAATTGTAAAGATGTGTAAAGATTTATGTCTGTTCCTCCCAGTCATCATCTGTATAGTGGTATTAAGAAATAAACCTAGGGCCGATTTTGAAGGGTAAAATACCTTAATTTGTTACATCATGCTTGTATACATACTTTCCTTTTTGTCTGTTATTCTGTCATCTTTGAAGCATAAAATCAGGAATAATGTTCCACCTTAAATATCTTCTCAATCTTCTCCTTTCCCCAAAATAACCCACAGTCATACATAAAATATTTTTTAACATTGAAATACTAGTAATGGCCTTTTGATTGCTTTAAGATCACAAATTAGCCTTTCACTCTAAAGTAGAGAGCAGTCTACACAGGAAAGTAGCTTCCACTTGCCTTTCAGTTTAATCCAGTACTTGCTTTGTTTATTTTTTGCTTTAAGTCAAATATGTTATACTTATCAAAATAAATGTAAATTGAAAAAAACAGGTAGGTGGAACTTCAAATAATGTTATACTTATCAAAGTAAATGTAAATTGGAAGAAACAGGTAGGTGGAATTACTTGATCTTTGGTATAGTCAAAGGAGAGAGGAGAGAGCAAAGTTGGCATTCACTTTTTAAATTTTCATCTCCTTTTCCCCATCCTGTGTAATATCATGGCAGGGAGAAGTGGATGTTGATAGCTGGGGATTCTCAGTGACTTCTGTCTCCCTTCTAATGCCTTTTCATCTCTATCCAAGTTTGGTCTACAGTTAATTTTGACTTGTACTAAGCAGTTTTATTTAGAGAAAATGTGTTCAATTTTTGAGAATTGAATGAATTTCTAACTTTGCTGGGATACTGATAATGTTCAGCTGAAATTGTATCTACTATGTCTTCTAGCCCCAAATTTGAAACTTGAAAACTAGTCTTAAATTAAAATCACCATTTCAGTTTGATTATCATTATATATACTGCCTTATTCCTTGGCCATTCACTTAAAAACATGATGGAACTCACATTTGAGTTTCTGGGTTTTTTTCCTTCTAAAAATTCTGAATGATGCATAACAGAAAATAATCATTTGTTCTGGAATCTCTTTCCATGTACCCTTGAAAAGCAAATAAATCATTTCCATCATTAATCTTCCTTTATCTATTTTGTCTAAGTTGATAAATTTCATAATTTATACATGAATTTATATAGCATAGTATTTAAATAGAAAAAACACTTAATTTGCAGACCATTGAGATGATTGAAAAGGAACAGAGGGAAGTAGAAAGGCGTCCAATCACAAAAATTACTCACAAAGGTGAAATAGAAATTGAAAGTGATGCTCCAATGAAAGAACAAGAAGAAACGCTGGAAATGCAGGTAATAACAAATATATCATACTTTCTAATATATGACATAGTAATTAATTTTAAAATAGATCATGTGATTATATTTGGAATAGGAAGAAATCTAACTTTTTATATTCCAACAATATATGAGCCATTTTGAGAGCTTAGTGTTTTTATTTATTTTTGCACATAGATTCTTTTTTAATTTCTTCAAGTTAGTTTCAAGAGAAGTTTAGATTTTTGCTACATTTCCCCCCCACACAACATTTGGTATTTCTTCAGAAAATTCCCTCTACTAATTCAGATTAGGAACTCTGCTTCATTTATATTTTTTTAAAGTCATATTTTGTAGTTATAATTGTGGATGACAAAATCTTTTTATTTTCTGAATAAAATATTCAAAATGTTCCTTGACTATTTCTATAAATTTGGGGCAGCATGGACAAGGCTAGAAGAAAACATCTTTTAGGAAGAAGTACTGAGTTAGAAGTTCTGCATGATTTTAATATCTGAAGGCAGTGGTATGGAATGAAGCTGGTTTTGCTTTCACTTTTCTTAGGAATCCACTACTATGAAGTCTGTCGAGAAAGTAGAAGATTTAGAAAAAGAAGAGGCTGACTCTTTGTCTAAAGATACCACAAGCCAACATAAAAATCATCTTTTTGATCTTAACTGCAAGATATGTATAGGTAAATTTGAAAATATGAAATGTCTTCTCTATGTGAAGATTATGATGTTGAATCACTGTTGGAAGAATAGTAGAGTCCTTGCTTTGCTGGTATTGCATTGCTCTGAGCCATACAAAATAAAAATGACTTACAGCCACTATTTATAGTGTCTTATAATTTACATTATGCTTTAAATTCATCTTTTCTTTGGAAACTTAAACTTTGTTTTTCTCTTCCTTCAAGATGTAACTCAAGTACCACTGTATACATTAAATATTTGCTAGTTTCCTAATTTTTAATTTAATTACTCTGCATTTATTTATATTTATTCTCTATGTACTTATATTTGTTCTCTATATACTTTTGTATTTATTCTCTATATATACTTTTAAATATGCGCTTCTCCTCCTCCCCCCATCATAGAAGTAAACTCTTTGCTATCCCCAGTACCTAGTATATTTCTTGGCTTAATAGATTTGTTGATTGATTTAGTGCTAAGCAGCTTTATTCTCATTTTATGGATGAAAAACAGAACCTGGGGTTGTAACTTTTTCATAGTCAAATAGTAAATTGCAGATTTGGAAATCTTACCTAGGGGTCAGAGGCAAATGCCTATCTATAAATAGACTTAAAAGTGTAATTTGTAGAAAGTTTTTGAGAGGCAACTAATTACTAAAATAAGAATTGATCTTAAGGCTTTAGTATTGCTGTCACACTCTTAAGACAACTGGTAGTGTAGGCAGTTATCAGCATCATGATTAAATAAATTAGAATGAGATGCTTGTGTGTTTATTAATGCTATGTTGTATTATTATTGTATTATTTCTTTACATTTTCTATCTTATTTGAGGCAAAAATAATCTGTTTGATAGCCTTGCCTTATCTATATTGAATTTGTTTGTTGATAATTTTGGGCTTTATTAGGGAACATAAAAAAGTTGTTACAGATTGAATGCGCCATTAGGAATTGTGAACAAATACAAAGAAAACTATTGTTTTGTTAGTATTAAAGCAATGAGTAGATTTTTGACTATGGAAAAACTAATATGGGTGAAGGGCTTACCTAGTATTTTAGATATTTAGAAAAATTCTTAAGCAGCAGTAATTATAGCTAGTATTGTGTTAATACAGTTTTTAAAGTGCTTTATTCAGAATCATATAGTAGGAATATAGTTTTGGGGAATTTATGGAAAAAAATTTATTTGCTATTTTAGAATATTCTTGGAATTTCAGAAAGAGTAAAAGTGAATAGATGAGAAGACAAATAATAAAATGATGAGAATTATAATTTTCAAGTTTGACAATATTTAATAATTAACATTGAAGCATAAATTAATATACTTTTCATAACTTTTAAAATTTTATTTTTGGTATCTTTGTTATATCTAATAGGCATTGTGATCTATTGGAAAGTGTACTAGAGTGGATTGGCTTCAGCGACTTACTGCATTTTTTGGAACTAATCTCTAAACCTCTGTGGTTCTCAATTTCCTTTCATAAAATGAAGGAATTGGACTCATTGATCTCCAAGCCCCCTTGTAACTCAGAACATCTTAAATGTATTCTTTCTAATATATCTTTAAAATTATTTCAAAAAGTGATGCAATTTTGTTACATAGTTCTATAGTCCCCAGAATGAGTGAATTCATTGCTTGTCTTTCTTGAATTTTCTGCATATATAAAATATTTATGATATAAAATTGTTAATTATTTTTAAAGTATGTTAATGATAAAGCCAATTCACTTTAAAATATAATAAAGGTTATAGGATCTATTTCTTTTTAAAATTTTCTCAAGATTGTGTTTATTTGACAATTTGACAATTGTAGTGAGGACTCTGTAGCAATAGTGCATGTTCCAGTATTAAAATATTTAGGCTTTCAGCAGCTGTAAAGAGTGGAAGATTGAGTTCTTAAGAAGCCTGCCAGGACTATTGGCTCATTTCCTTCTCTCTCACTTCTTCATATAGTAGCATTTATTCTTTATTCTTAGTATTATGTCCCATTGAGGAAGTAGGTGTCGATCCTTTAATTATCTTTTTTTTTTTTTCAGAATGAATAAAATTAATTAATAGAATTAATAAAAATTGTTTCAGAAGTAAATTTTTAACTTTTTATATTTCTCTAGGTCGAATGGCACCACCAGCTGATGACCTTTCTCCCAAAAAGGTGAAGGTGGCTGTTGGTGTAGCTAGGAAACATTCAGACAATGAAGCAGAAAACATAGCTGATGCATTGTCTTCAACATCAAATATTTTGGGTTCAGAATTCTTTGATGAAGAGAAGCAAGAATCCCCAAAATCAACATTTTCTCCTGCTCCTCGGTAAATTTCTTTGTTGAAAAACTGAATCATGAAGTTTTAAGTCGTTTTGCAGACAGGAAAATGAATTTAGAATTTTTTGGGCCATAAACACAATTGGGAGAAAACAACACTCTTTGAGAAGATATTTGCATATAGGAGTAAACAGAGCCATAAATTTTAAATGAATAATTGCATGATGGTCTAAAAGTGACAGGTCACTTAAAAGCTGCTTGCTTTCTTGGAGTCATAAAAGGTAAAAAAAGAAAATTACTAAAGTGTTACTGGTCTCAGTTTGTAAAATGAAAATTTATAATGCTTAATCAAAAGGATACATAAAGAATTAAAGAAATAACCTTTTTTTCCCTGTATTCAAATAATGATCTCAGATGATCAAAAAGAAATTTTGCTTAATATCGGACTCCTTTTCTTGATGTGATTTTTTTTTTTCCCCCCTCCCCCCCTCCCCTAGTCCTGAGATGCCTGGTGCTGTTGAAGTTGAATCTACTTTCTTGGCTCGATTGAACTTTATTTGGAAAGGTTTTATCAACATGCCTTCTGTAGCAAAGTTTGTTATCAAAGCCTATCCTGTGTCTGGATCACCTGAATATTTAACAGAGGTATTGTAAATTTTGGGTTATGTTATTGTTCAGAGTCTATATATTTTAAGGAAAGCAAAATTCATTTTTAAAAAACTTAATTATATTGCAAATTTGGAAGTAGGACACTTAATATTACTTAGAGAAATGGAGCAGAATTATAATAAATACTGTGTGGTAAAATGTTAGATTAAAATAACATTAATATAATATGCATATCATTCTGAAGTACTTTTTCCTATTAAAGTAATCTAAAGACTTACTTGTCTAGACATCACCTAATTTATTTTTCTCATTTTAAAGATAAGGAAATTGAAGCCACTTGTCCAAGGTCATTCAGGTTGCTGTTTTCACTGTATCTCTTGATTGTCTGAGAAACTAGGGATCTTGCTAGAACATATTTGGAGAAACTCTTTATTTTCTTGTGCAAAAATTAATTGTAATTAAGTATATTTTCTTTTTTTCTTCCTGAGGCTGGGGTTAAGTGACTTGCCCAGGTTCATACAGCTAGGAAGTGTTAAGTGTCTGAGACCGGATTTAAACTCTGGTCCTCCTGAATTCAAGGCTGGTGCTCTATCCACTGTGCCACCTAGCTGCCCCGTAATTAGGTATATTTTCAAAGGTTTGTTCAAGAAACTAGAAAATATATTGCTTGAGTCATTTTTTTGTCCTTGAGATTATCATACAGATTTTTGTGTGTGCATGTGAACAAAAGTTACATAACCTGTGATTTAATTTTTGTTTATATGCATAATATATCTTCAGATATACATATATATATATATATATATATATATATATATATATATACATATATATATATATATATATATATATATATACACACACACACATATATGTATTAATAAAGCATCATTATTTATGTCTTAGATTGAGACCAAAAAGAGATAGTAATGGATAGCTTTTAAAAAATATTTCCATTAGTAGAGGAGCAAATCAGTTCAGAAGACATTGTACAAGACAGTAAGGAGAAAAGATGAAAAATGATACAGACCTAATCTTCAAGGAGCTGCCTGACAGGGAATATGAAATGCATTTGAGTATGATGAAATGTATAATGTAGTAAGTAAAATATAGTTCTATCAAAAATTTTGAGGAGGAGGAGGAGGCTGGGTACAGAAATAGGAAAAAAGGTTCTGGAGGGAGGTAATACCCCAGCTGGATTTGAAGGAAATGGAAAACCATTCCATTATCTTTGCAAAGGAAACCCCAAATGGGGTCATGAAAGTTGCACATGAACTGACTAAACCACAACAAAAAAACAAATGGGATTAATTGGAGGAGGGACATTAGAAGGCAGTTTAAAATGTTGTAGATTGACTCCAGAGAAATTAAGTAACTCTTTCTTGAGTTTTTGGTAGTGAAGAGCAGTAATTTAAGGAGGTGGAACGGCAAAGGAGATAGTTTTTAGGCTAAAAGAAGTCTTGAGCCTCAATGTAGGAAAAATAGAGTTGAGTATAAAGAAAACAAGAAATTAAAGAGGAAGAGAGAGACTAATTGTGCTGGGAGATTAAAAGTACTTGGCATTGGCAATAAGAAACTATTTCTGACATCTCAGAGGATAGTGCCACAAGTTTTAAAGGCACTCAGATTTTGGTTTGAAATAACGTGCTTTTCTTTAGAACAGAATTTTTTTAAAAAATTAGAAATGCATTATAGCTCAACTTCAAATTTAAGTAAAAATTCTGTGTCAACAAGCCAAATTTTCTTTCTCATATTCAGTTGGTACTAAGTGAAGAGAACTGGGGATTTTCTTTGAATATCTGATATCTGCTGTGACTTTTACATATATACAGAACTCAAGGCTAGTTTTCACAGAATTAGGAGAAGATAATGGGCAGAAACAAAGAGGGGCATGGAAAGAAATTTAGTTGAAAGATTTTGCTTAAAAGTTTAAAGTATTTAAAATTGCAAAAGGACTTAAAATCAAGATTTATTAGAATTGATCAAATGGAAGGAAATGGCAGTTCTATTTTTCAGATACTGAAAAGAGAATAAGTACAAGAGAAGCTGATTATTTTCTTCATTAGAACTACCCAAAAAGTATGTTATTTAAAAGTTGTGAATTGAAAGTGAGATTTGTCAGATTTCATTTTCACCTCTTTTAAAAATTTGTATATTATATTGCTTAATTCCTCAATACTTCATTTTTTCCATATTTACTTTGTTTAATTTAGTTATCTGCCTAGATAGATATAAATCTAGAGCACACTGAGTTTGTGTTGTGGGCTGTATTTGCCTTACTCACAAGGAGAAACCTTGGAGAGTTGAGGATACCCAACCTAGAGCAGTCACATAAAATGCACTAAAGAAACTACAGTTGCTGTGGCAATCAGATTAAATATATGAAGGGTATAGGAAAGAAACAAATCATTGCAGAATATGATATATGAAAATTAAAATTTTTTGATGGCTTTTTGTACTTTCTATGTATGAAAGGATATCTATTAATTGTATATCAGGTTAAATGCCCTCATGTTTATTAATAAAGATTCTATGTGCCATCCTACTGCATCTCTCAGGAAAGTTGTGTTTATTAGAAAGTTAACCTTCAATCCAGGACATATTAAATAGGTTTCCTTTCCAGATTAATTTATAAGGCTCTTTTGATTTTGGAAAGTTTTTTTTTTTTTTTTGCCTTTTTCCTGAGATATTATTTCCATGTGGTTGCTTTATATTACTCCTCTTTCTTTCAACTGGGAGAGGGGAGAACTTCTATTAACTAGATTTACCATTATACTAATTAATTATATGATTAATATATAATTTAAGATACATGTAAATATCTTGATTTAGAATTTGCTTTGCACAAATAAATCTCATTGGAAGAAGAATTGATTACCTGATTTCTTTACAACAGGATCTACCAGATAGTATTCAAGTAGGTGGTAGGATATCACCTCAAACTGTTTGGGATTATGTGGAGAAAATAAAAGCCTCAGGAACTAAGGTAAGGTATACTTTACTAAGGTAAGATATATTTTAATGTTGTCAACTATGGAAATAAAATATGGAACTACATGATACCTATGTATGTGTCAGGTGAAAAAGTGACTCTGCATTTGTGGGGTTGAAAGATGAATAACAGCAATTCTACTCTTGTCTAGAGCCATACTACCACTCCATTTTGGCGAACAGCTGAGTAGAGAATGCTGTTGTAAAGATATCATCAAATTTTTGATATGTGTTAAGAGTTAAGCTGTCACAGTGAAGAGACCAAAAGAGCCAAGAAACCACCTCAGCCAGCAAATACTTCATTTCCTTGTCAGGTAGAGAGAGATGACAGCCAAAGTATCACAAATTTAGAATATAAAATTTGTATAATCTAACAGAAAACGGCAATGGAAGATTATGAGTAGAATGTTTTATAAACCTGTGATAAGCAATAAAAGGGGAAAAAAAACAAAGTTTGTTCAAATCTGGCAAGATACTCATTGAAAACAAATTATTCTGAGGGCATTTACAGACAAAACCAGAAAACACCTGTCTTGATGCCTATTGTAAATTTTTTCATAACTTCTTATGACTTCATTAAATTATAAAACAGCTTGGATTCTTAACATTCCTCTGGATACTACATAAGGAAATATAAATGGAACTTAAGAAAACAAGGCTAGAGGATAAAAAAGATTTTGATTCAGTCTATCAAAATGGTTCCTTAAGTGCTCTTATCTATCAAGGTATTTTTTACATATGTCAGCAACATTTACTGGTGTAAAACTGGCAAATGTATGCTCACAAGAATTTTTGGCATGGTATATTCAAATGAGAGGTTTATTATAAAGATATGTAAACTTGGAAGATAAAAAACACATCTCTGTTAACTTCTTAATGAAACTTGCTGTCCTCTGATTTGAATTTAAATTTAATTTAAAAAATTAAAAAAAAAAAACAACTAAAAATTTTATCCTAAGGAGGCAATAGAGACCAGACTGCCAAAGAAGTGCCTGAAATATAAAAAAGGTTAAGAACTCTTGGTAAAGATGGAAGAGCAATTCCTTATAGATATTTGGGTCTTCCAGATGTTCCTGTTGCTAGATGATATGGAGATCACATTGAAATCAAGAATGTTTCAGAGGCTCTTAGTTGAGTTCCATAATTACTCAAAGGAATTTAGTCTTACTATGTACCAAGAGAAACTGAATGGGAGTATTTGTATAAGGATGGGTTGAATTCATGGATTTTTTTTCTAACTCTACCACACATCTCCAAGCAACAGACTTATTTTTTGATCATTTGTATTTATCATAAAATGGTTTCATCATGGAATTCCATTGTCCCTGAAGATATAAAATCATGGGTACATGTAGACTTGGGTAGGCATGAAAATATTACCAGCAAACAGTTATGAAGGATTTTATCAGATAGGTATATGACTGTAATAGGGGCTGATAATCTATCATGAGAAAGCCCATAAACACCATTACTATCCACACAATCCATCTGGTTTATCAAAAGATTAAGAAGCACCTCCCAGAATGGAAAGTTTATGGAAAGAATTGGGCTAAAGTTACATGGAATAAGAAAGTATTGAGGTGGTATGATCTCCGTAGTTTGAGAAAGAACCCACATTGATAATATCATAAATACGTTGTATTATTAATGGAGAAAAATATAAATTAGCTGAAATGGGCTTCTGATAACATTAGAAAAATAAAAGGTCTTGAAAAGTATTGCAGTTTGAAACAAGAGCTAAGAGAATATTGAACTGGTCACATGAAATTTAATGGAGGAAAATGAAAATCCTAAACTTGGATTCTATAAAACATATCTGTAAGTATATGATGATAAAGGTATGAAAGAAAGATCTTGAGATTTTTGGTACAAATCTTTAGTTACAGTACACTAGAACAGCCAATAAAAAGCTAAATTGGTATAGCATTCAAAGCTAGAGAGAATGATTTTGTGTTCTTTTATTATCTAGAATGTTTTGTTTCCACATTTTAGAAAGCACATGTTTAAACCGGAGAGTGATAACCAGGATTCCTTATGGACATAATAAATGAGTATCAATCAATTAAAGCCATTTGGGATGTTTTAACCTGAAAGAAAAAAAAAAAAGAACTCTGGGGATATAACTGTCATGTTTTTGAAGGATTGTCTTATCAAGAAGTGAATTTAGGGTTGATATAAGATAAACTTGCTAATAAGTAGTATATAAAAATGAGTCCATATCATGAAATATTAGGGTCCCCTTATTTTGATGTCTTCTAAAAAATACTAGATGACTTTTTATCTCGAGGAAAAAAATTACTGCTTTTCTTTTCTTTTCTTTTTTTTTCTGAGGCAATTGGAGATAAGTGACTTTCCCAGGGTCACACATCTGGGAAATGTTAAATGTCTGAGGCCACATTTAAATTTAGGTCCTCCTGACTTCAGGGCTGATCCTCTATCCACTGCACCATCTAGCAGCCCCCAAAATTTTGGACTAGTTGACTCTCAGAATTTATGATTCTAAGTTAATAAATTGATAAATCAGATTAATGATACTTATTTTCCTATGAATATTTGAATGATGGCTCAGTTGTGTCTTGCTTGCAAATCTTAAACTTTGAAAGTGTTCATAATTTGGTATAAAAATTTTAACATACAACTTTTGGGTATATATTATAATTCATATATTAAATTTGGTTCTCCCAAATTGTAATGACAAATTATATGCAAAAGAACCTATATGAAATTGTCATATAATTACTATACTACCATTCAAAGTAACACTTCTCTTTCTGAACCATGGTTGAGAACTTAGGAAGAAAGAAATCTGAGTAGCCAGAATAGATTTCACAGTCATTATACTATGTTCATAGCGCTTGCCTAACTTTACAAATCATGATGGATTATAGCCAGCAAATTAATTTGGTTGTAGGGGAGGGAAAAAGATAATGAAAACACATTGTGATAGAGCTAAAAGTAAGGAATAGTATTAAGTTAGCATCCCTTCAATGCAGAAATCCTACCAAACTGGCCTTTAGGTGACTTGGATTTTAGTCTTGTCCTCTGATTTTAGTAACCTTATCTCTATGGGTCATTTTGCTTATGTGTATAAGATAATGACCTAGATAATTTATAAGATCTCTTACATATGTACAGTTTTTTGGCAAAAGAGAAGAAACTTATCCATGCATTGAGACCTGTCAGTTACAAAGAATTCAAAAGCTTGACTAGTGGTACAAAAAGAATTAATCCCGTTATAATTTAGTGATTCCTTAGGACTGTAGTGTTTTTTCTTCATTATACATACAAAAACCAATTTTGAATCCTACTTTTATAGCCTTGGACATACTTGTTCTTCTTGAGTCTCAATTTACTCATCTGTAAAATTGAGGGTGTTGTATTGGAATAAATAGCTAAAGGTCCCTTTTGTCTCTGAATGTGTGACTGTATGATGATTTCTAAAAAGTTCTTTCCACCACTAAAACTGTGATTTATAGTGATGACTTTGTGTTTTCAGGATTAGGTAAAATATGCTTCATTGGTCAGTTGAAGGGATCAGGACCTGTGATTTAATTTTTGTTTTGCGACTTTTCTACCTAGAAAGAATCTTTATATATTTGAGGTGGGACTGAGATCACAAATTTAGAGCTAGAAGGAACCACAAGAAGCCATTTAAATCCACATTTTACAGATAAAGAAATTGAAGCTTAAAGTGATTGTGATTTGCCCCAAATTTTTCTGATCCTGAAGCCAGTTCTCTCCTTTACTATGCCCTATAAAAAGTATAGAACATGTGAAAAGTATGTGCATAAACACATTTAAATAATCTCTACCTAATTAAAATGTGTTAAAGTTTTCTAAGTAGCTGAAGTATATACATTTTAATTATCTAGAAAATTTCATTTATGTGTAGCACCTAATTCCTTGACAAATGCTTGATAAATTAAACATTAATATAATTCTTAAACATTAACTCTCTACAGGGATATGGAAGGAATTTGTACTAGTTAAAATATATGTTTAAAGAATAAATGAGATTTACAAAATCTTTATGAAATGAAATTGTTTTAAATATTGCTTTTATATAGGGGTAAACATTTGTTTTTTGTTTTTGTTTTTGTTTTTTAACCAGGAAATTTGTGTGGTTCGTTTTACACCAGTGACTGAAGAAGATCAAATTTCTTACACATTATTGTTTGCATACTTCAGTAGCAGAAAGCGCTATGGTGTAGCTGCTAATAACATGAAGCAGGTTAAAGATATGTACCTTATTCCTTTGGGTGCCTCTGATAAAATTCCACACCCTCTTGTGCCTTTTGATGGACCTGGTAGGTATACAGATTAATAATTAGTTATAATTAAAATTAAGGTTATCTTTTGGTCAGACTACTTTCTTATAGTATCTTTTCTTTCTGTAAATCTCTGTACCTAAAGCTAACTTAAGACAAGTTTTAAAAAGATTAAATGCAAAAACAAACAAGGTGTTAATTTTTTATCTGAAATGAAATATTTATTAAAATGTTTATACTGATTTATGTTTTCATTTTTTTACAGGCCTTGAACTACATAGACCTAATCTGTTATTGGGCTTGATTATCCGTCAGAAAATGAAGAGGCAGTTTACTGCTAGTAGTAGTACTAGTCATGTAGATGAGACTCCTGAAAGTATCCCAATGACCTTGCCCCCTGATAAAAAAATTAAAATAGAAATTTCTAATGAGGAAGAGCCAGAGGAAGAAAATGATTTTTTTAATTCTTTTACAACTGTATTACATAAACAGAGAAACAAGCCTCAGCAGGCTTCTCAGGAAGAAATTCCAGCTACAATGGAACCTATAGTAGAGTTGCTTAAACAAGAACCTCCCAAACCTCTAAGATTTCTTCCTGGTGTGTTGATAGGCTGGGAAAATCAACCTTCCACTATTGACTTAGCAAATAAACCACTACCGGTGGATGACATACTTCAAAGCCTTTTAGGTACCACTAGTCAAGTACAGGAACAGACTAAGTCAGCAGTGGAACCAAGTGCTTCTGAAGAAATACCTTTAATGATTGAACAAATGAGCTCAAAAGAAGAAAAAGTAGATGGGTTGGACATAGCTGCTGGTGAAGTAGATGATACAAAGATAAAAGTGAATGACCCACCAAAATCTGCAGAAAATTCAGTAATGGTAGAAGATATGCCAGTAGTGGGAACCTCTGTGCAATTATCAGGAACTTTGCCAGGTCTCACTCTTAAAGGAAAACCACCAGATGTTTCTACTGAAGCATTTTTAACAAATTTATCTATTCAATCACAGATTGAAGAAACTGAAGAGGGTAAAGAACGAGTATCAAAAAAACAGGATCAAGAAAATGCTTTACAAGAAAACAAGACTTTAAATACCAGTTCTCCCACTGCATCTAATGGAGGAAAAGGAAATGGAGATAACATTGGTATAAGCCCTGAAAATATGACTGCTAATACATCCAGGTCCCCACAATTCATTAATCTTAAAAGGGATCCTAGACAGGCAGCTGGACGAAATCAGCAGATAACTTTGGACAACAAAGAAGGGGATAGTAGCAGAAATGAAGAAAAAAAAAACATACCTAGTCAGTCATATGACAAAGAACATACTGGAATGATATTAATCCAGCCCACAGATCTAGAGGAAAAACAGACTTCTGTAGAAAAAGACTCACATTTTCAGCAGAGCAATGATTCAAAGTGTGAGGATCAGCAGATAACACCTTCATTAGAAAATGCACATACTACTCAAGCAGAGGACACAAAACATTTACAGGATGAGTCTTCAATGCAAAATATTGAAACTGTACATACATTTCGAAGGGGGCCAGCAGCAACAGCTTCATCTCATTTTGAAGCAGGAAACACATCTCAACCTGAATTTAATTCTAAAGCCACCAACTTCACTTCAAAAAGTATGAGCCCTGGATCAAGTGGAAACTTTTCACCTGTTAGGCTCCAGCAACACAACTTTCATCCTAAATCTAGTCCCCCTGGCTTTCCATTTCCAGGACCTCCTGCTTTTCCTCCACAAAGTATGTTTGGATATCCACCACATTTGCCACCTCCATTGCTTCCTCCTCCAGGCTTTGGTTTTGCTCAGAATCCTATGATGCCTTGGCCACCTATTGTTCATTTACCAGGTCAACCTCAACATTTCATGGGCCCTCATGCACAAGCATCAAGGTTTTCAGGTCCACAAAACTTTTACCCTGTTAAAGATAGTCGGAGACCGGAGAGGCGTCATAGTGATCCCTGGGGCAGACAAGATCAACAGCAGTTGGATAGACCATTTAGCAGGGGAAAAGGTGACCAGCAGAGATTTTATGGTGACTCACACCACCTAAAGAGAGAGAGACATGAAAAAGAATGGGAACAGGACTCTGAAAGACACAGACGTAGAGACAGAAACCAAGATAAAGAGAGAGACAGGAAAAGCAGGGAAGAAGGGCACAAAGACCAAGAGAGGTCACGGTTATCACACGGAGATCGAGGATCAGATGGAAAATCAAATAGAGATAATAGGAATGTAGAGAAGAAACCAGATAAACCTAAAAATGAAGACCATGAAAAGGACAAAGAACGGGAGAAAAGTAGGCATAGTGAAAAAGACAGGGACAGACACCACAAAGATAGGGACCACATTGACAGAGCTAAAAGCAAAAGGTAAAAGATGCAGGCTATTTCAAAATCGCATTTAAATAACTGTTGTATGGTTCGTCTAAAGATTTTGTAAGAATGCCTGCTAGGATTGTGCCATCTTTTTAAAATTCAGTGTTGGTGTTTTGGAGAAATGTCCGTGTTTTGGTACAAGCTCTATGTACCAATGCTTATCATCCTTTACAGCATACCAACTGTTCCTAAGTGTAGGAGTTTAATATTTTTCAAAAGTTTTACATTGCTGTATATTCAAAGATTTCTTTTATTAATATGCAATAAAGGCTTAGAAATTTTAGTTTTTTTCCATAATTGGCAAATTTGGTTATATATGGAATATACTGCCTCATATGAATGTCCTTCAAGATGATTAATTCTTTAGGGCAAAGTTCACTGTAAGTTTGTTTTAAAATTGCACTGTTTTTAAAGGAAGATTGTAGAAGAGTTTAAAAGTCCAAACTGAATTTTATTAATCAGATACTAATAATTTAGCTGAGCATTTTGACAAGCCTTTGGAAGCCCAAGCAGTACATTTATTGCTTTAAACTGCACTTGTTTAATAAGACATTTTTAATGCCATAAACTACAGCTTTGTAGTAGACCATTATTTTCCCTTTTGGCTCTTCAGAAACTTGAATACTTAAGCTTGTACATGATCTTGTGTTTTGCTATCCTTTTTACTGTAAAATGTAAATATTTTAAGGGATATTTTGATTCTTAATCTGATAAAGTTTTCTCACTTATCTTGTGTGTTTGATTTCAAAACAGTAAAAGGATGTTTTTCTAGGTTTTAATTACACTTAAAACATACTTTTAACAGATACATAGAGCTGATTATACATCTCCATTGATTAAGGAGAAGGAAAACCAGGAGTAGTTTTTTTTTTTCCTTTTTCATACCCAACTGACATTTTAAAAAGCAGCATTTCCCTGAATGAATGTCAGAGTTGTATATTACCAGTATATAGATATACTTCACTCTACATAATACTTGTATTCCTAAAAAGTTGTGTGTAAATCAAATTTGTGTAAATTAAATAATTTTAAATCGCAACAGTAGCTTTCTCTTTAAAGGAATCATTGTGACTCCTTCCATAGTGAATATTTATTAATAATTACTCCCAATTCATTTTTAGTGTAAATCTGAATTTTAATATATAATGACTTAATAAGGTGCACAGATGTACTACATAAACTGTGACACTATTTAGCATTGTTGACAAATGCAGAATCTAAAATACACATTGTGGGATTGCTATAATTGAACGTTTCTTCATGATACACATAATGCAGAATTTGAAGCTAAAAGAGAATGGAATTTACTTGTTTATGTTCACAAGAATAATATAAATTAAAAGCAGTTGCACACAAAGGAGCATAGATACAGGGCTGGGACATCCTCATTTTTTTATAATAAATTACAAAGATAAAACTTAAGCCATCAGTGTAATTGTTTAATAGCACTGGTAATGATGACAGGGTAAAAGAACATTTTTGAATTTCATTATTTCAATTTGGCGAATGGAGGAGATTGCCTTTTCCACAAGAACCTCTACAACACTGTTTATTCTTAGATTAATCATCAGAAAATTACCTGAAATAAAACAGTTCTCATTCACATGTTTAAACTTGGTTTAACTTTACTTTTTTCTTTGAAAAAGACTCATTTAAAAAATTAAACTTTTAAGAAAAATAATTTAAATTGTGTAATTTAATTAAGAGGAATAATTGGTGTTATCATCTTGAAAAAAATAGCCACTCCCAAATAAGAGTAAGTAGCTCATTTTTTAAAAAAAACCTCTAGCAAATGAAGCCATTTGAAATCAGGAATAGCTTGACTTAACCTGGTTCTGGCTGACTGAGCAGGCAATAATCTCATTGTTTGCAAGAAAGATTTCTTGTTTTTTGGCCTTTATGATGTCTAGGCAAAAAAAGTAAAACTTAGTGATGGAGAAAAGCCAGGTTTCTAGCCATTTCTTGAGTTGGAATTGAAACAAGACATTAAGCTCTTTTAGTGTATGGGTATCTGGAAGTTTATGGGAAGGGTGGCAACTTCTTGACAGGTCTTGTCTTCACTTCCCCTTTTCCTCACTCATTTTTAATGTAAGAAAGATAGTATGTAGGACTAATCTTGGGCAAAATGATTGAGAAGGAAAGCTAATTTTTGGTAACCACTTATACTTTTTAAATGAAAGAACTCTGTGTATGTGTGTGTGTATTTTTTTTTAAGTTCTCATTTTGTTTTCAACATTTTACATTCGTAGAACAGGAGGCATGGTCGTTTTGCCCATAACTTTAATGTATCCTTTAACTTCTATGTCTCCATTCTAGTTCCACTGATTTCTTCTAATTTTGGACTTTAATTCTTGCTTCAACTGCTTTCAGTGCCAACTCCTTATACTGGGATTTTCTTTAAATTACCCCCTTTTTTGGGACCTCTATGTGGTGACTTTTTCCCGCAGCAAAAACTATCCAAACAAGTATGTCTATTATCATTTTGTTCAGCAAGTTGGAATATCAGTGGGTAAATTGTGTTGAGTTTATTTTTATTTTTGTTTTTATTTTTTGATAGGAAAATGCTTCTATATGTAGATTAAAAGGATTATATCCAAAGAAAAAAGGCAGTACAAAGTACCTGGGGGAGGGAGAGAAGGTTCTGTTTGGTATTAAAACCACCATAGTTGAATATTTCACTTAATATTTGTGTGTTGTAATATATATTTGGGCATAAATACTTAAGAAGATATTTTTTCTAAGCCTTAAGTAGTAAGAGTGCTGCTGAAAAATATAAATTGACCAGGAGAAATTGCCCTTTAAAGGAGCCCTATTGTGAGTCTTAAAAAGTATTAAGCTCCCGATTTTTATAATTTTCTTATGCTACTATTTTTTTTTCTTTTTTTTGCTATATTTTGCCTTTAAAGACCACTGGATTTGGAAACAGAACTTCACTACAACTTAATAGTCATGAACCCTTTTTTGGACAAGTTGCAGTGTATACTGCATCGTGCAGCTCTTATCCCCTAACTCACTAATATAAAGGGGTTGGGGAGAGAAAAAACTTCCTATCACTTTTTCTTTTTGTCTTTGTATTCTCAATTACAATATAAAAGGATTGTAGTAGATAATTTTTAAGGTCCTTTCTAGACATATTTGAAAAGCATTTTACAAGTACCTCATTTTAATCTCCTAAAATTCTTGTGAAGTAGGTGCTAATATTATCACCCCCATCTTAGGTGAAGAAACAGGCAACATTTGACTTCCAGAGTCATAGCAATACTGCCTGAGGCTGAATTTGAACTTGGATTTTCATGACTCCAGTTCCAATGCTTTTTAAAAGTTCACTTTTCTACTACCCCTGTGAGGTAGGTCACAACATACATTATTATCCCCACTTTTGCATTTGAGGATAGAAGCTCAGAATTGAAATGACTTAAAATGATAGAACTGGGAATGTGAATGACTTCAGCTCAAGTCTTCCTTCTGTAGGGGTCTTTTTCTTTTTGACCCTTGTAGTTTTTCCTTGTAATTAATTGTATGCAGCTTTTTATTTCTGGCACTTGATGAATCTTGTGTAAGATTGAAGAGAGAAAATCTTTTCAGAAAATGACAACAAATCATTTAAAACCACTGAAAAAATTGAGTAGCTAATCAAGCAAAGTACATTGAGCATTTTTCCATAGGTGTAGTGACCAATTTTCTTTCATCTAGCCATGAGTTCTCTCCCTTGTCTCCCTTGTAACCAGTATTCAGTGCTGGTGAAATTGATTGGGGATGGAGTTAAAAGAAATGGAACATCAACAATCACTTAATATTTATTGAGGGCCTGTTAGGTGTTTAAGCACTGTACTTTGGCAAAACAAAACTATCTACAGAATACTTGGAAATCTCTAGGTCTCTAGAGCTAGAGACTTAAGGCCCTATGAAATCTGTACTTTATATAGCATCACAGAGATAAATGAACCTCATGAGATCATAGATTTAGAGCTGGAAGGAATCTGACCTTCCCATTTTATAGGTTTGTAAAGTGAATGACAAAGTGAAGTAGCTTGAAAGAATACAGTTCATATAGTTGCAGATCTCTGTTAAGAGAAGGGAAGTGAATATCTGTATTCCTGGTTGTATTTCATTTTGTACTAGTGACTAAAGAGTAAAGTTAGTTTAATTATATAACTAAAAATAGATAGCTAAGCATCCTTATAGATACAGGCATATTTTCAGGAAAGTGAGTTGGGAAACAAGCTGTACATTGGCATAGCTTCATAGAAGAGGCTGTAGTACTTTTTACCAAATTTTGAAAGTTGAATGGGGCAAAATACACTTAAAAATGATTTCCATTTAACAGCCCTGAATTTTCTGCTCTCACATCTGGATATTTATAACCTTTCAGAATAGTTTCTTGGAAATTCTACAATTGAATTTCCCTTTACAATTAGATCTTCTAAATAGATAGTGATTGTAGGCCAAGGAAATGGCCACTGTAGTTGAATTTGGAATAGTATAGGATTATAATTATATTAAAGCGAGTTAAGTAAGAAGTTTATCAGAAAACTCCAGCTGGAATTTACACCAGAGCTGGAACAAGAGATTTGTGTGTCCTGAACAAGATTTTAATACTGTATGTCATTGTCACCTGGGAATCTGATCTATTATTGCAATGGTATCTCACATGTAACATTTTAAGATTTATAAAATGTATAATTTATTATAAAACTTAGTAAGATAAATTGTGGAAACTTAGCCATTTTTAAGGATAATCAGGACTAGAGAATTCAAGAAACTTACCTATAGTAATATTGCTAGTGTCAGAGTTGGGATTCAAATTTTAGTCTGTTGATACTAAATTTAGTGCTTTATCAAACCTGCTGTAATGTCCATGTTACACATAAAAATATTTTTTAAAAAGATATATATTCTCATTAGTCCAAGAAGTTCAGTGATACAAGCTAGCAAATTATGCTTGCCTGTGCCACACAAACACAATGCCAGTAAAACACTCCCTAACCCACCATGGAGAGCAAAATTGTTCCTAAATGACAGGTATGGTTTCTGAGATGCTCTCCTGTGTTAAATCTCAAGTATACTAACTGAAAATAGCTTTCATACCTTTCCCTTAAGTCTACCTTTTTTCATACTTGAACATTCAGCAGTAAATTGCTTATTTTGCCTTCCCTTAGTTTAACTTGTGGTTGCCATTATAGATCTTGCTAATGAGCTTTTAGTGACTTAAAAATCAATCCTGTTGTATTTTAAGAAGGTTAATATGTAAATGTCTTACCCGTTATTTTAAGTAATACTACCCCATTGTATCTCTCCAGGTGTGATTTTTAATGTTGACAAGGGTATGGGGATGTGCTTGTACAACAACCACTGTGGAGTAATATCTCTTCAAAATTGGGCAAGCATTTTGGCTTAAGGTTCAGTTCAACTTATGCTTCCTGAATGGGGCATTTAATCACCCACAGAAATTGAAAAATTAAAAAAAACAAAAACAAAAAACAACAAAAAACTCAGACCTTCACATGTCTTCACAAGAAGTCTGACCAGATTCAATGAGTGTTGCTAAAACTAAAAGGCAAGTGGTATGGAGAACCTCAAGGAGAAGAAGGGATCTGGAAAACAGTAAGCAGTTATAATACCAAATGAGTGGGAAAACATTTGTCAGTAAGAAAATATTTCCACACAAATATGTAAAAGATCTCAAAAACATAATTATTTGCCTGATGGGCCTATAATTTTTTTTTAAAGCAATGCTGATTATCAAAGTATGTTTTCACAATTCCTTTTCAAATATTGAGGCCTCAATTTCATGTGGATAGTTTTCTCAATGGTGAATGACATGACTGAAAATACTAAGCAAAATAGTTGAGAAATGATATTAACATATAACACTGATAACTATAGTTAAAACAAGATCCACTTGGCCCAATTCAACAAGTATTTATTAAGTACCTAAACTAAGTACTATATGGGATCTAGTGATACAAAGGAAAATAAAAGGAAAAGTTACTGACTTTGAACAAATCACATTCTAAAATGAAGCACAATATCTATGGTACAACATAGTTAGATATTTTGGTAAAATTGGTAGTCTATGTTTGAAAATCAAGATCTGACTTAAAAAGATTTATTTTAAGTAAACTATTATGTTTGAAGAACTGTTAAACGTTAAATCCAAAAGTAATGACTTAGTATAAGAAATGAGATCTTTTTAACAAGCAGACTTGATTAACACAATTCCTTTAGCAAACCATAGTATAAACACGTAATCCTAGATAAGGTAAACTATTAATTTTAGATTTTAAATGCAACACCAATTTTAAAGCGTGGCATTGTTTCATCTCAAGAAAATATTCCTGAATTAAAAAAAAAAATTAAACTATCAGTGAAGTACATATCCATTATAAGTAGCCTAGTTAATCAAGATAACTAACAACCCTAATCTTTAGGTTTATTTTAGCTACAGATAACAATTAGCCTTGTTTGTCTCCATTATGGACATTGTACCCCTCTGATTTAATTAGCTCGATTTTGGGGGGATCTTGAAAAAATACCACATCTTTAATTTTGCCAATAAAATCTTGGTTAAAAAGTCCTTGAGTAACCATCTTTACTCCCCGACCAAATTCAAAACCTCCCAAATAGCTGACACCACCATAATTTAAAGCAATATAACTTTTTGTTGGATCAATATCTTCAAAGATAATTAGATCACCATCAAAGTAGACTTTGATAAAAGTCTGGTTTTGCACTACCTTTACATGATGCCATTGTTTATAACATAAGAGAGCACTGCTGTTTATTAAGGGCACAGAGATTCTTTCTCCCAAGTTGACCACCACTTTGAGAGTTTGATTGTGGAAACCAATGGCTAGGAAGTCATTTTCTTCATGTTCAGCTTTTCCCATCCATAAAATTAAGCCTTCTGTTGCAGTTGTGCTAAAATTAAGAGATACAGTGGTAAACTGGAGGTCTCTTTTTTTATAATTTGGATCAATGTACTTAATATAAGAGTTACCAACAAATTCTGCTGTAAGAAATGAGGTTTCATTCTCACAGTACCTACCCACCCAACCCAATGGACATATACAAATATAAGAAGCAGGCTGAACAGGTATACAGTGAGACTGATGAAGACACATATTATTCCTACAGTATATTGACTCTTCACACCTCTTTCCTATCCAATGTGGTGAGCATTTGCAAGAGAAGTTGGAGCCTTGTGCTACACATTTCCCTCTATTCTTACACACTTTATACCCACACGGAGTTCCATCACAATCACCTACATTGGAACCACTTTTAGCACCTGTCTCAGTTAATTTTAATTCCCTACTATTTATAAGAATTTCTCGAACACAACCATCAAACCCAATAGGTTCATTCTCTGTGGCCAAAGGGTTGACAAGGCTTAAGGATGATACTCCTCCGATGTAAAAGTCTGTACTTGTGTCCAGGGCTCTCATGCCAGCAGTGGCTTTTTTAGTGATGTTGATTCCATCCAGCTCCAAGTAACCCTCGTTACCAACTCTTCCTGCCTTAATCACATGCCAAAAACTTCTGGTGTGGACTTTTTGTAAGGATTGTAAAATTATTGTTTGGTCCCCAAGGTTGTAACGTAGCTGAACAGTACCATTAGCCAGTGACAGACATAAAAAATCACCTGTCAAGAAGAAGAAAAGGTTTATTGTAATAATTTAGTGGAATTGCAATGGGTAAATCAATTGGCTGCCCTATTTTCCTCTGTTATATGCTATATTTTAAAAGGGAAAGTTTGAGAGGCAGGAGTGGAAAAGAAAATCCTAAAGTTGGAGTCAGATTTTCTACTACTCTGTGTGTGACTTGAGCAAATTAGTATTATAATGCCATAGATTTAAGGCTGAAGGAGACTTTCTAATTCACATAGGATAAAACTGAAGCCCCATAGTGGTTAAGTGGCTTACTCAAGGTCACAAAAGTAATTAAATGGAAGTCAGGATTTGAGCCCTGGTACTTTGATTCTGAATTCAATGCCTTTCAAAATTTTTTTTTACACTCTACTCTGTTGCTTCCTTTGGGTTCTTAGTTTCCTTTGGGGAGGTATGGACTAGATTTCTTAGGTTCATATAAATACATGATAACTCTTACTGGGTCTAATTACATGAGGGAGCTGAGAGCAATTTGTTCTTTTTGTGAATCAGTCTCCTGAGCCTACCATGTTGTGTAATTAAAAATTCTTCCCATTAAATATAGATACTACCCCCAGAACTTTGATTCCTCAGTGATAAAATTAAAATATTTTCCCTTGACTACGCAAGAATTGAGGTGGTGAAATAAAATAGTTCTTAACAAACTCATCATCCAAGTGGCTCACAGTGTGGGCTATCCTGAGGCAGCTTGCCCATCTGGTCCTGATTACATTTTCTGTCCCAACAAAAGTAGGGAAGTCTTTCCAAACTGCCTTCTCAACACCTTTCTGCCAATGCTGCTTTTTCTGGTTTCCCCTTTCTGTCTCCTGGGTAGAGAAGTCCCATCTACATTCCTGGGAGGAGTACTACAACTCAAAACCTATTCTACTTTCCAACTAATGTGGGCCAGGCCCTCACTAATTTACTGTTCAGATATGACTGGATAGCATTTCTTGGATGAGTAGGGAATTACCAACTATAATCTTTCAGGTAAGATGGATAACTGAACTTTGCTATCAAGCACTACAGCCTTTAGACACCAGGCTTTACTCTGACCCACTATTTTTACCCTCTTCCTTCCCTAACCTGCATTGCTATTTGAAGTACCAGTACATAATAGGAACCCTTGGATGTTGACATCTACTTGATATCTCATGTTAAAGAATTTTGGCTTCTGAAGAGCTTTTTCTATCATTGAGTGCTTAGTATAGAGTTTTTCCATTTATTTAGAGAAGGGAAAGAGAGTTCTGGGTTTGGAGTCAGGACCAAGGTGAACAATCCCAGCTTATTTACCTGTGTGACCTTTATGAGTTGCTACATTCTGAACCTTAGTTTCTATCTAACTCTATGATCCTAGAAAGATATTAGAAATGATAGGTAAGCCCTTATGCAACTGCTTACATGTGAATGAAAACCAAATTGCCTATGGTCCTATTTTATGTATTTGATAGTGGTAAAGACTCTCAAATTACATTTTCTACTATAGTTAGATTATGAAAAAAAAAAACTCTCCATCCCCCCCTCAAATTTTTCCCCCCTAGATGTCTATATCTAACCAAAGGAAGAATTTTTCATTTCATCAGCTTAATTTTTAATAAGTCATTTCAAGGATTTTTTTTTTAAAGATACATGCAAATTGTAAAGCTTTATAATGGTAATACAAGATGCGTTTGAGTCATGTTAAATTATGTTATATTAGCAAGGAATATCAAAGTCTTGTAAGAAATGAGTTCTAAAAATCTGAAGATATTATTGTTGGCATGGCGAGGTGACATCAGTGTTGGATGTGGAACTGAGATCCCAATGGTTAAATCTTAACTCACATCCCTCCTTTTGTAATCTTAAGCAAGATATTTCAGAGCCTCTTTCAGGACTCAATTTCCTCATTTGTTATGATAGAACTGAATTATCGCAGCTGGTCTTTGATCTATGCTCCTGTCTGTAAACATTAGCACCAACTAATGGCAATTTTTGGAGAGCACAATAATATAAACCAGATCTTTTACACAGAACTATGCATTCACTTTTTTTTTTTTTCTTTTTTCTATGATAGGTCTTTGGTAGTTGGACCCTTTTAATAGGCTGTCCTGGGAATAAAAAAAAATGAGGAAGGATAGGATTAGAGTAAAAGATATCTAAATAATTAGAAAACTAAAATATAACATATACTACAACATTCTGATGAGATCAAAGATCAAGGTACATATACACAGAAAAGTATGGCACACTAGGAAGATCCAATTGAGGTTATATGGTACTAGCAAGGTCAGGGATGAACTCAAGGGAAATAATACTTGCCCACTACTTCTAGCCATTCCAAAGGAGTAGTAGCTGCAACAGCAATCCAGAAGCTGATCCTACATCTAGGCCCTGCCCAGTATCATCTGACATACTACTTTCCAGTTGTATAATTTCTCCTGTTTCCTTATCACTATTAATCACCAGCCATATTAGTGATTCATTCCTACCTAACAAGAGATAGAAACTGGGCTACTTCTTGTTCTCTCATCCCATTCTGCCTGCTCTTTCCCCTGAGCCAAATCTCCAATTAACACTTTTCCTTTATCCTGAATCTCTCTTACACTAACAGATTTATTTTCCCTCACTGAGATTGGATCCCTAGTTATGATTATTGCATCCCTGTATCTTCTCTGGTCCTGGTTGTACTTTCACACTTGCCTATGCATTGGGGTCTTAGAGGGGAATTAAAGTATTTCATACTCCCTAATGCTACTTCCATACTTTCCCTTTACCTCCATTATTCACCAGCCATTCCTTTTAAAAATCACAATGATTTGGATTGGGCAAGAAATATAAATTGAGTAAATTTCTATCTTATTTTAAAAGTTTAATTACTTGAGAACCTGTCTAGGAATGATTAGAGGTACATATTTTTATTTTTTTATTTTTACATATTTTAGCTAAGGAGGGAAGACATTTCATGAAGAATTCAGGGTAAATTTGATTCATTTGGGTTTTACAAAATATTAATTAAAATGATCATTTGTTTTTCAATAACCTGTATTTAGTGAATCTTTTTCCTTTGTGTTAATCAAGGAGTAGACTTTAGTTAGCTCTTTAAAATCACTTCAAACCTGTCTGAGTCATATCTTTTTTACATATATTTGGTGTTTTTGAAAGCAATTATTCACCTTAGTAAAACACAGGATATGAAGGCATACATGTTACTGTTCTGAGATAAACATGTCTGAAAATGTGTGAATCACTGATTAATAGATCAAACCTTTTATAAAAAAGAACAGTATGTTGTATGCTAAACCAAACAGCATTAAGACAACTATCCCTTAATTCACCAAAATCACTACATTTTGATTAGTTTAATTTTGCTTTCTATAAGCAAATATTTTAAATTTTGCCTTTTATAAGCAATTTATTTCATTTTAAATTCTTAGAAATTTAAAATACATCATCATAGATCATGGGATAAAAATTATCAGGCATTATAACCTTATGTAGCTTGTACCTTATGACAAATATGAAACCATGGCTATGATTTAAATTTCTTGCCTATACATAGCATATTCCAAGAAAATGTTTGAATATATACACATAGAGTTCTTGTATGGAACATGAATACTGAAAGCAAAATTAGATTTATAATAATATTAACTTGTCACAGTCTGGCTTGTTTCTTTTCTGTCTTTGATTCATGAAAAGTTTTGATATGGTCTAAAATCTTTTTGTTTATACTACTCAGTTGAAATTTTTATAAAAGTTTTTTCATGCAGAAATAGAAATTTAAAATATTTAGCATCTTTTATGAAGTTTAGGTTAGTCATTAATTAAAAGCCAAATATCCAGTTTCAAATGAATAGTTCTTTTCTAAATAAATGTGTGTTCAATTCAGAGACAGTATGGTAAATACTGGCGTGATATGAATAAGGGGAATGGATCAGGTGACTTCTAGGGTCTATGACTCAATTGCTATTGTTTCGAGGTAATTTCATTTAGTAAAACAACCAAACTGTCACTGGTATTATACTTTTAACAGTCTTATCTTTCACAATAAGCATACTTTATAAGGAATAAAGACATCTTTATTACATAAACTTGTTGAATCATACAATTTTGGCATTGAGTCTGGACACTATTCTTATTGAGAATCTACAATGAACACTCTTCAATAAGCATCTGATTTTTTTTCTACTCCCAAAACTACATTTTTAAAGGATTAGGTCATCATGAATGAGTGCCAGAACAGAACGTATTAAAATATTGTGGTTTATAGCCAATACACTAATAAAATATGTTAACAATATAAGTGTAATATTTAGTAAAACTCTGGAGAGGAAAAATGTGCAAATGAAAATAAAGATGAATTTGACACATACTAAACTGACAGATTTTGAAATATTTTCATTGTGTAATATTTTAAGATCAATGTAGTGTAGGTATACATAAAAGTATATGTGTGTTTCTGTGTGTGTATGATTTCTATGATTATGATACAAGATTCATTGATATAGGGAACTCCACATGGTGGAACTCTGATTGAGCTCAAATCACGTAAAGGAAACATTCATTAAGCCCTAAAATGTATCAAATTCATTGCTTAATGATGCAGATATAAAGAAAGGCAAAAAATCAAAGCAATAGTCCCTACTCTTAAGGCGCTCATAAACTAAACTGATTTGTAATTTATAGTTTTGGAAAGTTATCTGGGGGCACTGGAAGGTTAAATGATTTTCCTGGTGTCCCTCAGTTTAGTATAAGAACTCTGGTTTTCCTGACTCAAAGACCAGTCTTCTGTGCTGTCTCGCCCTTAAGTTTACAAATTCACACATACACACACACACATCCTTATAATTCAAAGCTTTTAAAAGAGCCATCTACCATTATAGATAGTAATAGATGATGGAAGAATTGGAAAGGACAATGGGTTTTGGAGTACAAGGACTTAGGCTTAAATTCCAGTTATATATTCCTTGTGTGACCTTGGATCACATACTCCTTTTCTTTCCACTTTCTCTCTATTTCCAGAGAGCAATTTATAAGAGATAATTACAGCTTTTCAATAGTAAGTCCATTATTTTTCAAGGTTAACTGTCTCTTAACTTCAGACCTCATAAACTTTTCTTTCATTAACTATTTGAAAACTTTAATAGTAGATATTGATTATTGGATTCAATGAGGTAACATGTAAAGTGTTATGCAAACTTTAAAGCACCCTACAAATGCTATCATTATTATTGTTATCTTTAGCCATACTGTATAATACCAAAATTCCTGTTTTTATTTAAAAAAAGAAAAGATGTTAACATTTCACAGAATTTCATTGGAGGAAAAAAAAAGGCCCCATGCTTGTGAATGGTACCTTTGATATTCTTACCTGACTGACTGTTAAGGTACTGTGCTGTATAAAACAGGATGCCATCTGTAGAAACAGGCTGAAACTGTAACTGAATATACATCTTTTGTCGAATATGAAAAGGAGCGAATGACATCCAGGATGATTCATTGCTTCTGAAAGATGGATCACTTATAGAAAAGGCTACGAAAAAGATAATAAAATTCTCAATGAGTCATTTGCTGTCATAGAAATTGGTATTATTCATGAATTGTCCACCTAGATTTTGACATTTTAAAAAGTTTTATTTTATGATAAAATGACCAGATAGGAAATCTACTTTTTATATAATATGCTTCCTTCTTCAATTCATTTATTTTTGGCACAGGGTCTTTGATAACCTATGAGCCTACATTGTAAGTGATGTTCCATCATAACTAATAAGGTCCTTTTAATATTTCTGATAGCTATGCTTTTTAGATAAATGAATATGAGGGCAACTTTTGTCTTCTTGTTGATTGCATGTCATTGACTGGCTCCTTTTATGGATCTAATAAGCCACAGTTTGTCTTTACAGCTTTTTTCAAAATAAGTCTTTTTCATCACAGCTTTAATGGAGACATTTTAAAATAACCATTACTCCAATTCAAAGATAGGGAAACAACTACATTGTATGTAGGTCCCTTCCTAAATTGAGAATGAGATTGAAACTATATATCAAAACATTTTACCATAATCGCAGACTTTGTGCATGTTAATGGAATACTGATTTAAAGGAAACATGGAAACTTTTCATGCATCCTACTCTCAGAACTTCAGTCCCATGGAAGCAAATCAAAAATAGGTTAGAAAAGAGCAATAGTTCATAGGAAAAGCCTTTAAGCTTTGATTTCTAAGTGTCTTTAAATTCAGGATATGCACTGTACATTCTTATAAACAAAATTTGTTTAAAGATTTTTGTTTGAACAGTTTTGCTTATAGTATGCAAATTTAAAATATATATGATTTTTAAAAACCTTTTAAGTTGCATATTTCAAACATGACAAAAGGATAGGAAGACAGGAATTTTAAAGCAAAAATTCCCCTCTCCTCCCTTTTCTTTATGTGTGTGAATTATGTCCTGGATGAAAGGAAAATAAATTTGATAGGGAAAAGTATAGTGATGAGTCATGTCTTAAAGAGAGAGGAAGTGCATTAGAGTAGATAGATGTCTTTGAAACCTTGAAGACCGGTATTCTAGTCCTGCCTTCAGCAGATATTTTTTGTATAGGCTAATCACTTAACCTTTCCATACCCTGGGCAATTTCTCTAAAACTAACTTTCAGAGAAAGTGCTGACCTTTGGTAGAGGGAGTTTTCTCACCTGGGAATCCCTATTCTAATGAAATTATAGGTCAAGCTCCTCTCCTTATGTCACAGATAAGAGAGTCCAGTTATATAATCATAGATTGAAATGCATATATTTATCAACTAATAAGCACTTATTAAGGACTAAACTGTATCTACCAGTCACTACCAGTCACTGTACTAGTAACACAAGAACTATTTTCTCATACTATTCTCCCTTCAGATTATGACAAAAATAATGATGCTAAAAATATTTGATAATAGGAATGTAAAACATTTTATCCTAGTAACTTCCTACTTTTCTTCAGTGAGGAAAGAATTTCTTCTCCAGACATCTAGATTTTTTTCCTCATTATTCAGTAAATAAACATTTATTAAGCATCTACTATTACTGGGTACTATGAAGCTATAAATACATATTAAAAAACAAAGATGTTAGTCCCTATCCTGAAGAGCCTTATAATCTATTTGGGAGAGATAATACACAAAAGGAAGCTGAAAAAGAAAGAAAAATGTGAGCGGGGAAGCAAGCTGGAGTTGAAAAGCAGGATAGGTGGTAGGGAATGGGGAGAAGACTGCGCTTAGCCCCCTTTTTAAGTAGGGATCTTGTCTTCATGGCTCTGCCCTCCAGTCATCAGGTTCAATAAGAAGGAAAGGCAGAGGGTATTGATTGATAAGATATGAAATACTGAGCAGATTTAATCTTCCAGCATAATGGGATTTTCTGGGGAAGTAAGGCAAGATGGAGAGAGCCAGAAAAGTCTAAAAGCAGTATAACTAATGAGTAATGACAGGAACACCATGATGAGCCCCTTCTTTAGGTAGCAGCCTTGAAGTTCTGAGTTCAACTTCCTAATAGTTTTTAAAATTTTTTCACTTATATTTTTGTAATATGTATTTTAGCAAAATTTACAAAAAGCATAATTCTAGGATATATAAATATGAAAAGGACATTCAGAAATGGGGAGTGTAAATGTATACTTTATTCATTATATTAAGTGCTAATAAAATTTCATTAGAATATAGTTCAATTTAAAACTGTCAGATCTGGAATGGTTGCTCAGAAAGGCAAACAAAAATAATTTAAAAAATGAAGAACATTTTTTTTTTTTTTTTTTTTTTTTTAGGTTGGAGTTAAGTGACTTGCCCAGGGTCACACAGCTAGGAAGTGTTAAGTGTCTGAGATAAAATTTGAACTCCGGTCCTCCTGAATTCAAGGCTGGTGCTCTATCCACTGCGCCACCTAATTGCCCCTTGAAGAACATGTCTTAAGTAAAAACCCTGTTTAAATTAAGTTCAAACTTTCTTCCTCACCTATTTTTTTTTTATTTTAATAGTTTTTACTTACCAGATATATGCATGGGTAATTTTACAACATTGACAATTACCAAACCTTTTGATCTAATTTTTCCCCTCCTTCCCTCTCCCAGATGGCATGTTGACCAATACATGTTCAATATGTTAAAGTATAAGTTAAATACAATATATGTATACATGTCCAAACAGTTGTTTTGCTGTACAAAAAGAATCGGACTTTGAAATAGTGTACATTTAGCCTGTGAAGGAAATCCAAAATGCAGGTGGACAAAATTAGAGGGTTTGGAAATGGTTCATAAGTCATCTCCTAGAGTTCTTTTGCTGGGTATAGCTGATTCAGTTCATTACTGCTCTATTGGAACTGATTTGGTTCATCTCATTGTTGAAAATGGCCACATCCATCAGAATTGATCATCATATAGTATTGTTGTTGAAGTATACAACGATCTCCTGGTCCTGCTCATTTCACTCAGCCTCAGTTCATGTAAGTCTCTCCAGGCCTTTCTGAAATCATCCTGCTGGTCATTTCTTACAGAACAATAATATTCCATAATATTCATATACCACAATTTATTCATCCATTCTCCAATTGATGGGCATCCACGTAGTTTCCAGTTTCTGGCTACCACAAAGAGGGCTGCCACAATCATTCTTGCACATACAGGCCCCTTTCCCTTCTTTAAAATCTCTTTGGGATATAAGCCCAGTAATAACACTTCTGGATCAAAGGGTATGCACAGATTGATAACTTTTTGAGCATAGTTCCAAATTGTTCTCCAGAATGGCTGGATGTATTCACAATTCCACCAACAATGTATCAGTGTCCCTGTTTTCTCACATCCCCTCCAACATTCTGTATTATCTGTCCCTGTCATTTTAGCCAATCTGACAGGTGTGTATTGGTATCTCAGAGTTGTCTTAATTTGCATTTCTCTGATTAATAATGACTTGGAGCATCTTTTCATATGATTAGAAATAGTTTCAATTTCTTCATGTAAGAATTGTCCTTTGACCATTTATCAACTGGAGATCTCACCTATTTTTTAATTGTTGTTCAGTCATTTTCAACTCTTTGAGACCCCCATTTGGGATTTTCCTAGCAAAGATACTGGAATAGTTTGCTAGCTCATTTTACAGAAAAGAAAAGTGAGGAAAACAGGATTAAGTGACTTTCCCAAGGTCATTCAATGAGGAAATGTCTAAGGACAGATTTGAACTCCAGAAGATAGTATCCTGCCTCCAGCTTGCCACTCTATCCACTGTGCCACTTAGTTGCCCCATCTATTTTTTTATATGATTATTAATGTTGATAGCTGAATGGTGCAGTTGATAGAACACTAGGCTTTGAGTGAGAAAGACCAGTTCAAATTTAGGCTCAGACACTGTGTGTGACTTTGGGCAAATCACTTAATCTCTTTCTCAGTTTCCTAAATTATAAAGATCAAAGGAGATAATATTTGTAATCACTTAGTATAATAGTGCCTGTTACAGTGCTTAATAAATGCTTCTTTCTTTCCCTTCTTTTCTACAATGGAGTTAGAACCAAGAATCACAGTCCTAGTATTGAGTTACACAGTAGGAACACTAGATTGTATAATAGGAAGCACGAGTTCATCTCCTGGTATCTGTGTGACCTAGTACAATTAACTCTAGGCCTTAATTTAGTTCACTTAGAAAATTACATGATCTAAAATGGATTTTTTATTTATAAATTTTCCCAAGATGAAAAGTTTTCATGGCATTGTGGAGTCAGGAACATTTGAGTTTAAATCTTGCATGTAACATACAAGTTCTGTGAGCTTGGGCAAATCACAAACTATCAGTACTCCAATCATTTCCTCATATCAAGGTTATAGAGTTGAAGATCTTACTACTGATGAAATTATAAATCATTGCTCCCCGTAGAATAAAAGATTTAGATTCCTAAGAGTCCAATCTCCTTATTTTGCATTTGAATAAACTGAGGCTGAAGGAGTTTAAGTCAATTTCTCAGGGTCATAGGAGGCAAGTCTTCCTGACTCCAAGTCCTGTTCCTAGGCTTTTATAAATAAACTAGCCAACAAACGAACAATAACAACACACATAAAGGCTCCTTTGGTCTTTTAAATTTACAGACTATTTCACAAGTCCGTGTAATTCAATTTCTACTTAAGATATCAATCAATAAACATTTACTATTATGTTCCAAGCACTGCTAAATGCTACAGATAAAAATAATTTTAAAAGGGAAGATGTTAGAATTCAGAGAGGTCAAGAAAGACTTCCTTATAAAATTTTAGCTGGAATTTGTAAGAAGCAAGAGTAAGCAATAGGCAGAGATGAAGGAAAGCATTTCAGACATGGGGAACAGCCAGAGAAAATACAGAGCTAAGAGATAGAGTGTCTTGTTTGTGGCACATCCAGGAAGCCAGGGTCACTGGATTAAAAAGCACAAATAAGAAAATGTGATATTAAGACAAAACTTGAGAGAAGTATAAAAAGGGAAACAAGAGTGAGAAACCATGAGTAACTTAATAAGGTTAAATAAACTGCTTATATTTTCAAATAAAACTGATTCATGTAATCCCCGAAAACTTTACCATCATTAAGACAGTCAGGAGGAAGAGGACATGAGTGGGGGTTCATTATAGTGGGATGATATCAAAGGAAAATGGAAAGCTGAGAAAGAAGGATGTATTGGAAGATGTGGGAAGGGAGAGAAATAATGGGGGAAATTATTTCACATAAAAGAGATTGGCAAGGAAGAGCTTTTACCACTGGAAGAGAAAAATGGAGTTGGGAGTGGGCAAAACTTGAATCTCACTCTCATCTGAACTGATTCAAACAGGAAAGAATATATATACACATATACGTATTCAGAGAGAAAGGGGGAGGGTTGAGAGAGGGAGGAAGGGGGAAGAGAAAGAAAGAAGGAGGAAGAGAAAGAGAAAAGATAAAGCATTGGCTAACTTGATTAGAAAAAAAAAGACAAATTACTAGCATCAAAAATTAAAAGTGTTAGTACACCATCAATGAAAATAAAATTCAAGCAAGAAAAAGGAGGAAAAGAGGATTTGGAACATCAAAACAAAACAAAACAAAAAACGACATCAAGTCAAAGGGAAGTTTGCTGTTCTTCATTGCCTCTGCATCATTGGTGGGAGATCAGACTGACAGCAGGAGGCAGGAGGTATCTGGCACTGGCACAGGTAAAAGTAGTTTCACAGGCTCCAGCAGTCTTCATGGAAACATTAGCATAGGGGACAGGCACTAAGGCTTAGTGGACAGAGAGCAGGTCCTAGAACAGGAGTGTATGGCCATTATCTAACACATACTTGCTGACAACCCTGGGCAAGTCACCTACACGTTTACGTGTTCTAGGCAATTCTCATAAAATGCAGGGAAGTTATCTGCCTGTTTTGGAAAGATTTTTCTCATCCAAGAGTTTCCCATTGCTAATGAAATCACAGACCTGTTTTCCATCACTTTCCTAATAATGATTGGGGGGAGGATAAAGACTAGAAAGCCAAAGTGCTGCCTTGAACAAATAATAATTTTCTTGTTAGCTTGGGAATTTCAATTTTTTTTTTACTTTGTTTGATGAGAAGCACATGTTATTATCTCATACAATGAATTTTTTCATTGTATGAGATTTTACTGAGAGCTCACAAACATAAGAAGATAGTTTTAAAAGAAGATTTCTCTTTTTTAAAGCTACTGTTGTCAAAGCAACTAAAACTCACAAACCAATTTAAAACTAAGGCAGAGTGGTACTGATACCTTTTAGGTTTTCCATAATTCCCCAAAGCATCATTATCCACCTAGAGATTGATATATTCTTTGTTCTTTGTTTTAAGAGATTTTTTAAAAAATAAGGTCTAGACTTGCCAAAGTGAATCATCCAAAAAAAAAATCTGGCTTTGAGTCACCTTAGGAAAGTTTTGCTGACTAGAACAGGCTAATGTGAGAGTACACACACACACACACACACACACACACACACACACACACACACACAGAGGTTCTACTTAAATTTGTAATCTCAAGTCATGCAGATAGCACCTGAGCCTTAGTAGAAGCTTAGGAGGAAAGACTGCTTACAAAGAAAATTTCTTCTGTCCAGGATCACAGAACTGTTATTTCACCCTAATAAATCACAAGAAACTAGACTGCAAAGAGGAACTGAATTGCCTCCAAAGGACTTTTGGTCTTGGAAGTGTGTAGTCAAAAAGGACATGTTGACTATATCCAACTGGTTCCTATGCTTTAGTATTTATCTGGGTTTCTGAGAATTTTTGATCTCCAGAATCTCAAGAGCAGAGTTTGACCTGAGGCAGCCAAAGGACACACAAGGTCAAGAACACAGAATCTTAGAAAACTCAATCTCATTAAGGCAGATTGCTGCTCTAGCAAAAAAAAAAAAATATTAGATCTAGAGACAAGGAAGACGAGTTCCAATGGGATCTCGGCTGTGTGATCTTGGGCAAGTCACTATGTACAGAGTGTGCTTGGGATCCTTCGATTGTAAAATGAAGATTTTAATACTGTCTACTTACAGGGTTGTGAGAAACAAGAGATTAAATTAACAAAGTGCTCACTATAATGTTTGGTGCATAGTAAGTACTTAATACTTCTTTCTTTCCCTCTTCATCATTCTTTATAAGTGGTCATCCAATCTAATGTTGATTACCTCTAGTGATTAAAACTCATTGTCTTCAAAGAAGCTTATTTCAATTTTGGATAATGTGAACTCTTTCTCCTTATATTAAATAAAACTCTGCATATAGCTCTGTTACTGTCACACTGTGATTCTGATTCTACCTTGTGATCAAATGGAATATTTCTAATCTTTCTTGTCTATTAAGTAAAGCCAACAAGAGTTAAGTGCCACTAGGTGTTGGGCATTGTGCTGTGTGCTAGGGTTACAACAAAACGTTCAAACAAGCAAACCAAAAAAAAAAAAAAAAAAACTACACAAACCCCAAGCCCTGTTGTTAAGAAAATAACTGTGTAATGAAGGAGATAACACAGAAATAGTTACATGCAAACATACAAGATAAACTGGAACTCATCTCAGAGGGAAGGCACCAAAATTTAAGGAGGACTAGGAATGATACTTATAGTATTTGAATATAGGTGTCATGTTCCCTCCTGTAATTTTTTTTCTTTTCTAGATTAAGCATTTCTAGTTTCTTGAAATTTTTTTTAGTTGAGTCCTCTCTGCATCTTGATTGACAAACTGGAACCAACATAGAACAGGACAATGTCCCATGAAACATTTGTTGGCCAGAACTGAACTCTTGATCAGAGGTGTCAAATGTGATGCTTCCTAAATGTTGTGTGAACAAAATTAAAAAGTAACTGGGAAGTATTTAATAAAATAAATATATATTAAAACACATATACTTTGACATGTGCTTTTCTAAATAAGAATGCAGGGACCCTTACATATGGCTTAGTGGACCCTGTTTCAATTTTAATTTGATACCAATGCTTTAAGGCTGGTTGATTAGCAGTAAATAAAGATTGTAACTTCTCTCATTCATCATAGATGAATTAATGTAGCCTAAAACAGAATTAGCTTGTCTGCCAGAGCATTCTTTTGATGTTTTTTGAGATCACTAAGTTTACTGAGTTTACTAAGCCCACAAAATTATTTTCTTTTAAAATATATCAACTATTGGATAGACATATTAGAATGGGAAGAGAACTTATATTAGAGTCACACTCCAAGATTGAATTCTAGCTTTTACTACCCATGAGACAGTGGACAAGCCATTTAATCAATCATTCGGGGCCCTAATTTCTAAGATGAACAAATTGAACTAAAGGATGGATAAGATCCCTATCAACTCTACATTTATGTTCCTTTGACCTACAATCTTATTTATAAACATGTCTACATTAATTATACTTGTGTAGTTGATTTTCTGAATGGAAACATAGGGATGTGTATGAAGTAGAAATCATATATATTTGGATGCTAATTGGGATACGTCCATAGCTTCTAAGGTCTTTGCCATCTTTGAATTTCTTTATAAACTTTTAAACCCTTCAGATTAGACTTCCATTGAAACATCTATCTTTGTTATATTTAATTTATTCCCATTAATTCTAGTCAGATGATATTGTTGTAAAAATTTATTATCTAAGCTATACTGTAGTATTCTCATTTTTGTGTCATCTGCAGATTCACTAAGCATACTTTAGATTAAAAAAATTGATAGAGTCAAGGACCAGACCCTGTAGCAGCATTCTTCATTTCTTTGAGTCTGTGCCAATCAGTTAATAAATTTGGGTGGAGTTATTCAGCCAACTCTGAATATATTTAATTGGAAAGTAATTTGGCTCATTTTTCACCATGATGTCCATGATGATAGCCTAAGAAATTTTTTATACTTTTGATCAACAACTATACCTTAGGCAGCATTTTCCATCTAGGAGTGTTGTGAGAATCCAGTAAAATGATATATCCGAAATGCTTTGCAAATTCCAAAGTAGAATAGAAATAATTTCTATCACCATCATACTGAAGCCCTTTGTTAACACTATTTAAATCCATATACTACTACTTATTTAGCCAATTCTCAACTGATAGGCATCCCTTCAATTTCCAGTTCCTTGCCACCACAAAAAAACTTGTCACAAACATTTTTTGGACAATGGAATATTACTTTTTTATTGTAGACAAAATAACATATTTGGGTATCTACCTACCAAGACAAACTCAAGAATTATGTGAACACAATTACAAAATGCTTTTCATACAAAGAGTCAGATCTGAACAATTGGAAAAATATCAATTGTTTATGAGTAGGTTTGAGCTAATATAACAGAATCTTATGAAAATGGTCCAGCATATCCCTCACTAGAGGAAGCCCTATAGCATACTGGATACATATTCTATGAAAGTTTTATACAAAATCAAGGATAAGAATTACACTGGAAAAGAAGGTATGGGTGAGCAGGAGTAGAGGAATCACTGAATACACATTGTTCTTGGCAGCATTGATTAATAGAAAATGCATTGTGTTTGGAGTAATAGAATACTAGTCACATCCAGGCCCTGCACCTTATTGCTTGTGTGATTTAAATTTACTAGAAACCTCAATTTTCTTACATAAAAAAAATAAAGTGGCTGATAACCTTCAAGTGAGCAAAAATATTGCAGAGTAAAAGGCAAAAAGTAAATATTATGATTATGAGTTTATTCCTAGTTCTTTCTTCTTCACATAAAATTTTCTTTTAAAATATCAAATTATTTTAAAAGTATTATGAAACCTTGATTTATTGAGTGTCTTAAGCTCTGGATACTTCAGCACTGAAGTATATTACAGAATCACAGAATTTGAGAGCTGGAAGGGACCTTAGCAGCTATCTGGAGGAACCTTATTTACCAAAGGAATCCCAACTGTCACACCTTGAAGACCTTCATGTAGGGGGAACTTCAGACGGCAGATCATTCCAGTATCGATCAATTCTAATTGTTAGGTTAGCCAGAATTGGCTTCTTTGCAATTTCCACCCAGGCTTCAGGTTCTGCTCTTGGGGCCAAAAGGAATGAGGTTAATTCCTCCACTACATAAAAATGAAGATGATTCTCACATTCCTTTCCTCTCCCTGCTGCTCCTTCCCTCCTCTTCCTCCATGGGGGAACTTCTCCCCTTTTAAAATATTACAGTTTCCCTAGTTACATGGTTTTTAATCTTTTTTAACAAAAGTTTTTGATCTTAATTTTATTCTTCCCTCTTTCCTTCTTTTCTACTTTCTGCCCCTCCATCATGAGAAGCAGTCCTCTATAAATTACACATGTACAGTCATCTAAAATATTTCTGTATTAGTCATTCTGTATAGAAGATTCAGAAAGAAAGGAAGTGAGAGAGAGGGAGTGTGGATGGAGGGAAGAGGAAGGGCGGGGGTAGGAAAGTAGTATGCTTCAGTGTGTATTCAGATTGAAGTTCTTTCTCTTGGGATTGTCTTGGATGACTGACTTAACTATTTTCTGCAATACATTCACAATTGTTCCTTGTACAATATTGCTATTACCATGTGCAATATTCTCCTGGTTCTGCTCACTTCACTAAGTTAAACAAGCCAGTTCCTTCAGCTGATCTTCATCTCCCTGGTTTCCCTCCTCTCTGAGCACTTTTGAGGTTTTCAGTGACTTTTTTGAACCAGGGAATCCACAACTGAATATCATACACCACATAAGTTACGAGGAAGCTGAGGATAGTGGATTGTCACCTCCTTTATTCTGTGTCAGCTACTATCCCTAGAAGCAAGAAGGCTGCGCAGTGGATAGAGCAGGAAGACCGTAGTTCAAATTTGGTTTCAGACACTACTTACTAAGCTGTGTGACCCTGAGTTTGCCTCAATTTAATCATCTGTACAATGGATATAATAATCATCAAGTAATAGTAAAACTACTGTCCAGGACTGTGTGAGGATCAAATGAAATAATAACTGTAAAATGCTTAGCATAAATGCTCAGTATTTAGTAAGCATTAAATAATATTAGCCATTAATTACTCTTAGCTTAGGGCTGGAGAGACTTATATGAACTGATACTAAGTGAAATGAGCAGAACCAGGAGATCATGGTATATAACAACAATAAGATTGAGTATATGATGATCAATTCTGATGGACATGACTATTTCCAGCAATAAGATGACTGATACCAGTTCCAAAGATCTTGTGATGAAGAAAGCCATCTATACCCAGAGAAAGAGTGGGAACTGAGTGTGGATCACAACATAGCATTTTCACTCTTTTTGTTGTTATATGCTTGCATTTCATTTTCTTATTCATTCTTTCTTTTTGATATGATTTTTTTGTGCAGCAAGATAATTGTATAAATAGGTATACATATATTGGATTTAACATATATTTTAACATGTATAACATAAATTGGATTGATTGCCATCTAGGGGAGGGAGTGGGGGTAAGGAAGGGAAAATTTGAAACACAAGACTATGCAAGGATCAATGTTGAAAAATTATTCATGCATATGTTTTGAAAATAAAAAGCTTTAATTAAAAAGATTACTGAAATAGCACAACTTGCTTATCCTAAGTGTGGTAGCTTGAGGAAATAGGAAAAGATCTGTAGTACTCATTGTAAAAAATAATCAGAGTGGGGGGGTGTTGAACACTAGTGAAGACTCAGGTGAAGTTTTTTGTTGTGTCATTGAAGTCATATCCAACTCTTTGTGATTCTATTTGGGATTTTCTTGGCAAAGATACTGAAGTTTGCCATTTCCTTTTCTACATTTCTATTTCATTTTACAGATGAGGAACTCAGGCAAACAGGGTTAACTGACTTGTCCAGGGCCACACAGTTAGTGTCAGAGGCTGGATTTGAACTTCTTGATTCCAAGCCCAGTGCTCTATCCATTTAATTGCTCCCCATGTAGAATTATGCACAATACATTTGTGAAAATGAAGTCTATTTGAAGTTCTCCAGTGATGATGAATATGCAGAGAAAAAGAAGAGACTTCAAACAGTGAAGATAGGTTAGGAGGAACAGAATTTCAAAGAGTAACAACTTCTTGAATGGAAGTTAGTGAAGCATTAAAGTATTAGATCAAGAATCTCAAGAGTTTGAAGGGAGTTCAGAGACTCTATGCTGTCTGAATAATAATTTACTCCTACAACAATCTTGAGAAATTTTTTGCTTAAAGGCAAAAAGATGAGAAAAAAAAATCTACTGAAATAGGCCACTATACTTCTGGATCTCTCCCACCTTTTCAAAGTTCTTGTTGGGTGTTTTTTTTCCTTTCAGTTCACTTGTGCTTTCTGCATTTGTATAATAGACATCTGAAGCTCTGATTTCTTTTTTATTTTTGTTTTTTCCCTTCTTCTTGTGAATTACTGGGTGTCTCTACCAATCTAGATGTGTGTATGTGTGAGTGTGGTGTGTGTAGTTGTGTGTATATGTAACAGCAAATAAATAATTCTTTTTTCTATCCTGCTTTCTTTTCAGCCAAAAATTCTTTTGATCAGATTTACTAATTCCTATTTTAACATATATTTGCCATTCTTTGTAGGTGCATCTACCCTCAGCCAAAAGCAGTTTTCCTATCAACCAATAAACATTTATAAGTATCAACTATATGTGCTAAGTGCTGGGGACATAAAAGGAGGCAAAAGATAGTCTCTGCCCCCAAGAGGGTCACAGTTTAATAGGGAAAGATAACACCTAACAAACCAAAAAAAAAAAGGCGATCCATAAATCCAAAAATCTGTTCTTAGCACCATCCCAGTTACCAGTTGTGTCTTTTATCTAGTCTGCCTCTTTCTTTTAAAGACTGGCCTGATGAAAATATTTCATGTGCCTCTGAGGTATTCAGTGATAGAGAAATTCTCTAAGCTTTTCAAATCTTGGAAAATTATCTGTAACATCCAGGAATCTTGACCCCAGAATGATTGGAGAAATTTTTATGGTTAATAGCAAGATTCATATCGTCAGTGTCAGATTTAAAAACAAATTAAACACACTCACACACACACACAAACACACAAAAATATAGATCTAGAACTACAGTCTACAGTCATTTTTGTCCTATGTTGTTTATAATCTCAAATTTCCAAACCATGATGTTTCTATGGTGGACAATTGTCAGAGTGAAGGAAGGGCATAGTTTTTGTTTTTGTTTTTTTAATTTTGGTGCAACTCCTGCAAGCTTCTTTTCTGAAATAATTTTTCAAAAGGAAGAGTGAATTTATATAGATCTCTATATATCCATTTAAAGAAGGCAGATAGGGGATAGGACTAGATCTACGATTTTTTTTTGGTATAGTACTACCAAAACAGTGAGTACTATCTTTACTACTTATAATCTTAGAGGATGCCTAGGTCTCTAAGAAGCTAAGGGACTCAAGGAGCCCATGGCTACTTGAATATTTTTGAGAGGTAGAAATTGAACCCAAGCTTTTCTGGTGCTAAAGATATACCTAGGGGCAGGTAGGTGGCACAGAGGGTAAGGCACCAGCCCTGAAGTCAGGAGGATCTGAATTCAAATCTGGTCTCAGACACTTAAACTTAATAGCTTTGTGATGCTGGGCAAGTCATTTAACCCCAATTGCCTCAGCAAAAATAACTAACTAAATAAAAATTTAAAAATTATTTTACTCTGAACTTAAGAAATAAATAAAACAACCATAACCTCCTAGAATAGTAAAAAAAAAAGATTATTGTATGTGAAATGGCAAATCTATTATATATAACTTGTTATTTCTTTTAAATATATAATAAAATTATCAGGTAATCCCCCCCCTTTTTTTTCCCTTCTCATCCACTCTGGCCCTAGAGATGGCTACCATAAATAAAAATGTCTGTGTTTGTATAAAACCATTCTATTCATACTTCTATTTATCAGGTTTTTTCCTCTGGAAGCAGATAGCTTATTCCTTAATATGTCTTTTATAGCTAATTTGGGTATTTATAACAGTCAAAAAACAGTTGTTTTTAAAGTTGTTCTTAAAACTATATTGATAGCATCTTTTCTGTCATGCAGCAAGTTCTCTGAATCCCCCTGCAGCAATCTTTTCCATATCTTATCTTTCCTTTCAATCCCCACTGCTTTCATCTTTGTTAAGGGCTCCATTGTTTTATTTCATATAGACTACTACAAGAGTCATGTAACTTAACTGCTTTATTCCTTACACAGTTTATCTTCCAATCTTCCAGATTGGTACCAAACAATTTTTTTTGCTTGTTCTGCAGTTTATTATTTGACAATTCTCCATTAAAAAATAAACAAAAGTCCCCCAAATCTTAGCCATTAAAAAAAAAAGATAAAGCCCTATACACATTTTAAGATCCATATTTCTGGACTGGGTACCTTTGAGTTCCATGAATAAATGTATACTATTAACTTACTGAACAGCATTGCTGTAGCTCACAATGGAAAATGAATTTTCTTCATGTCAGTTGACCCTAACTCTAACTTCTCCCTGGCTTCAGATAAAATTTTCCTTTGAGCTAAATAGCTATTTGAGATCAATGCATTTTTTTTTCTTCTTTGACATTTGCCAAATGAATAATCTTAAATATTAGAATTTGATTATGTCATTTCTTTGTTCAAAAATCTTCAAAGACTACTTATGACTTAAGCAGTCATTTAAAGATGACTGAACTAAGGCCCCAAACCACTTTTCCAGATTTATTTCTCATCTAATAGATGAAGGAACTGAGGCCTAAAAAAGCTAAGTGACTTTACTAAGATTATATAAGTCATTAGCATCAGAGAAGGATTCAATTCCAGGTCCTCTGCCTCTAGCCAATACTCTTTCCATTATGCTTTCTTCAAGTATTTATTATTTTACAACTTGCCACATCCCTAGAAGTGCTCCTGTGGGAATAGAAAATAGGTGAAGGAATCTAGGTTACAGTTTCTGTATTGTTTTTTTGTGACAAAAGTGTGCCAAGTACTTGTTATACTGGGGTAGTGGCCAAATAGAGTGGGCAAAAACTCTTGAGTCAGGAGATTATGGTAAATGACTTTCCAATACTGCCATCTTCTGAGATCTGGAAGCTCTGCTATTAGTACATCATTACTCCACTACATTATTCCACTACCAGAACTTCACTGACCTTGAGGGGAAAAAACCACACAAAAAATCAACAACAAAAACGGGCTCGCTGTCAAAAGAACTGGGAAAATTCAGTTCTTCCTGTTAGCTATTGATTTGTAAGAAAGCTGTGTTCTACTAGGAAATGGTACAATCTGGAACTATCAGCATATTTCACTCATATTCATGATGCGAGGGAGTGTGGTATATGCAATGCTTCTAATTCTACCTTTCATACCAGTTGTTTGACCATGAAGAGTCACTTAAAATCTGAGTTTTTTTTAAAATCTGTAACATGAGGAGTTGTAATAGATAGTGTTTCTACCATACAAGGCTTGTTGTGAGAGTCAAAAAAGATAACATATGCAAAGTAACTTGCAAACTGTCAAATGCCTTTACAATTGTTACTTATTATTACATAAATATGCATTGAGAAATTATAGTACAGAAACTCCTTTCATCAACGAGGGCTCTTAATTAGGGTGCAGATAACTGGGCTAGAGGATCCCAGTGGCAGCTTCCTCAGGAGTTTCTTCCTAGTCCAATTCTATCTTTTACCTCCCTTCAACATTACGCCTCTTCTTTTGGATAATTATACTTGTAGTAGGTAGAAATCTTGGGCTGTCCTAAGGCCCTCACTTCCTAGTTCAGTCTGTTTCTATTGAAGCTTTTCTGTGACTTGTTACTTGAAAGACAGAGGGGTTAAAGCGAGTTACCCATGGCCATACAGCTAGGAAGCACCAGAAATAGGTCTAAGCCCAGTTCTCTATGGCATGGTGTTTTTGAACGGATTTTTAAAGATCCCTGCAGAATCCTTGTAGATTAACAATGGAAAGAGTTGAAGATAAATAACAAGGTTTAAATACATGCTGTACCCCAATTTGGAAAAAAAAAGTAGGATAACAAATGCTTTGCCAATTAGCTGAAAATCAAGGAAGTGCAGTGGTCATTTATTTAGCAGTATTAAATGGAGACAATCTTTGAATCTTAATAGGAAAAGCAGTTTGTGCTATGGAACTAGGTTGACCGTGGGCAGAATTAGGGTGTGGTGATTATGGCTAGTTCCAAGTTGTTTATTTGAAAGGATACTATATTTAAGATACTGATGGCAGTTATTTCCTCATCATAGAAGCAATGGGGACTTAACATCTAGTTAGCAAGAATTGCCAGTTAAAATACAAAACTGCCACGTGGTTGGGATGAGTACTCTTGGTCTATTCTCTCAATGAGAAATTTCCTAGAGAAATGCCTTTTGTTCCATAAGCATGAAAGTGCCTTATATAAGTCTTTTTCCAATGGGCCCCCCTCCATCCCCACTCAATTGAGGGAGACTTTTTTCTCAGATACATTTTGTGTTATCTATTCTGAGGGACAAAAATTCATAGTCCGGTCTTAAATTATTAGCAACCTAACTGGATATCCTATATTGGGTGACATCTCAAATTCATTATATCCAAAATAGAAATCATATTTCCTTCAAAACCTTCTCTCTTTTTGAAACTTCCTTATTATTGTAGAGGTTACCATCATCTCTCCAGGAACCCACACTTAAATCTCAGTGGCAACCTTGATTCCTCACTCTGTACCCAGTCTGTTGCCACATCCTGTCGCTTATACTTTCACAAAATTTCTTGTATCCATGTCCTCTTATTTCCTACAACCGTGGTTCATGCCCTTCTCATTATGTGCACACGGTAAATACTGCACTAGTCTTTTGATTGTTTTCCCCATCTCAAGTCGTTCTCTATTCACTCCAAAGAGATCTTATCTTTGTAAAGTACAAGTCTGACCATATTATCCCTACTCAATAAACTTCTGTGGCTATTACCTTTAGTATAAAATATAAATTCTTCTGTCTTTTAAAGCCCTTCACAATCTGGCCCCTTCCTACTTTTTTCCTACAGTTTTCTTATACTTTGCGCCTCTCCATATATTCTATAGTTTTACTGTACTGATACTCCATCTCCTGAATTGGTCAAGGCTCTTTACTAAATTTCTCCCCCACCTGAAATGCCATCAATCTTTGACTTTTCCTCCTGAATCCTTTAAGATTCAGATCCAATTTCACCTTCTGTAGGATCCCTTCATGGTATTCTCTCTTTCTCCCTTATACCGCCTTCCCTCTGAGATTCTCTCTTATTATACTGTATGGATCCTATAGGTATATAATTACTTGCATGTGGTATTATCTCCATTTGACTGGTCTCCTTTTAAGGGAAAAGACTTGTTTTTACCTTTGTATCTCCAGCACCAACATGTAATAAATGAAATGTAGAGAAAGTAAAAATGTTTGTCAGTGACTGACTATGGGGTTGCAACCATGCTTTTGGATAGATCAGATTTATTAAATATTTATCGTGGGCTAGATACTCTGCTAAGTACTTGGAATCTGAATAGGGGCAAAAACTGTCCTCAAGGAGGACACAATTTATTTTTTTTAATTTTATAATTATAATTTTTTGACAGTATATATGCATGAGTAATTTTTTTTATAATATTATCCCTTGTATTCATTTTTCCAAATTTTCCCCTCCCTCCGTCTATTCCCTCCCCTAGATGACAGGCAATCCCATACATTTTACATGTGTTACAGTATAACCTAGATACAATATATGTGTGTAAATCCAATTTTCTTGTTGCACATTAAGTATTAGATTCCGAAGGTATAAGTAACCTGGGTAGATAGACAGTAGTGCTAACAATTTACATTCACTTCCCAGTGTTCCTTCTCTGGGTGTAATTGTTTCTGTCCATTATTGATCAACTGGAAGTGAGTTAGATCTTCTCTATGTTGAAGATATCCACTTCCATCAGAATACATCTTCATACAGCATTCAAGTGTACAGAGATCTTCTGGTTCTATTCATTTCACTCAGCATCAGTTGATGTAAGTCTCTCCAAGCCTCTCTGTATTCCTCCTGCTGGTCATTTCTTACAGAGCAATAATATTCCATAACATTCATATACCATAATTTACCCAACTGCTGGAGCCCCTGCCCCACACCCCAAATACCAAGAACTGATAAGCAATACAGTGAAGCATGAGAACATCCTGCCTTGAAGGTCATAAAGCCCAGGTGTTAACAATAAAGCATTCTTTCTTAGCCTGAGAACATCCTGCCATAAAATATCACAAGGTCACACATATCTACCACCAGATGTTCCTTAACCACCACCCCTAGTCACGTAGTCACAGAACTGTTTTTTCAAACCTATACTCTGGAAACATATATAAGCCTTGTACTTTCCTCCAATAAATGAGCTATTCTGCTTTGCATAGAGTTGTCTCCGCCTCTTGCTTTCTTCACCCATTCCCAGGTTGTTGCCTTACTAGCTTTGCTTACAGGTTGACACACGGCTTCAGACCCCCTTAGTTCGAGACCCGCAGGCCGGGTCACCCAACCATTCTCCAATTGATGGACATCCATTCATCTTCCAGTTTTTAGCCACTACGAAAAGGACTGCCACAAGCATTTTTGGGACATATAGGTCCCTTTCCCCTCCTCAGTATTTCTTTGGGATATAAGCCCAATAGCGGCACTGCTGGATCAAAGGGTATGCACAGTTTGATAACTTTTTGGGCATAGTTCCAAATTGCTCTCCAGAATGGCCAGATTCTTTCACAGCTCCACCAGAAATGTATTAGTGGAGGACACAATTTCTAAGGAAGGAGATAATAAGTGGAAAATTGTACAAACAAGCTATATATAAGATAATTCTAATGCTTTCTCTCTGCTATTTTGTTTAAGGGGAATGGGGTTAGGAAAGGTTTCTTGTAGAAGATGCAATTTTAGTTGAAAAATAAATAAAACCATAGAAATCAGTCATATGAGCAGAGGAGAAAAAGCATTCTAGGCATGGGCGACAGTCTGAGAAAATACCTGGAGTGGTCTTGTTCACAGAAGAGTCAGGAGACCAGTGTCATTGGATCAAAGAGCATGAAATGGTGGGTAAGGTAAGCAAATGTCTAGGTGATTATGAAGAGTTTTAGAAGTCAAAGAGAGTTTTATATTTGATTGCTGAGACATGGAGCCACTGGAGCTGCTTGGAGTTTACTGAAATGGTAGTGGAGGGTGACATGGTCAAATTAATACTTTAAGAATATCACTTTGGTGTCTGAATGGAGATTTGGAGATCAGATGACAGATTGGAGCCATCTATTAAAACCTCACATAAAAGGCTTTTCTCCTTCCAAATCCAAGGATTGAGAATGAGAATTATTTACTGGTAAAATTTTTAATAGTCAATCAGGATTACACAATATTCCAGGTAGTTTTTCCATCATTTTTTCTTTTAACCAGGATTCATGCTTGTAAACCAACCAACATGGGAATGTTTCTAGACAAGACCTTTTAAACTCTCATTTAAATTTCTTCTGACCACTTCATGGCCTCCTAGGTATTTAAAAAATATAGTTTCACGCCCAGACAATGTGGAAGTTGTGTCCTGGTACCTCCTAACAACAAAGCGGAGATCTCTAGAATTAATTACTATAGTTGTGAGCTTTAGAGCAATTTAATTCAGACAACTTGCTGTTCCTTAACCACCTTTCCTCATAGCCTGTCATAGAGAAATTAAAAAATAGATCTGGATAGTTGCAAGAATGCTTACCAGTGATTATAGTCAAACATTTCTTCTTTTTTCTCACTTCTGAATAGTGGCAAGTTTTTCTCCCTTCTTATTATTAGCACTAAGTTAATGCCTTATGAAACAGAATTTTGGTTAAGAGGTAGGGGGGCTTAATCAAGTTAGATTGTTCTCTTTTTAAATATAAGATTTATCTTTCACTTCTTTTCAATATTGAATGTTTTAAAAGCATTTACCTAAGAGTATTTTGTTGGTCTTGAAGGAACTTACTTAGTTCATAGTTAAGTTATTTAAAAATAATTTAGTCTTAAATTATAACTACTTTAAACAGAAGTCGTTGTAATGTCCTATATCAGAGCTTGCCTAATAGTCAGAAAACTTTGTACAAGTTTTGTCCATGACACACTGGATAAGTCACTTAATTTCTCAGTTAATTCTCTGAGACAATCTAGGGCAACTCTTTTTTTTTTTTTTTATTATATATATATATATATATATATATATATTTTATAATATTATCTCTTGTATTCATTTTTCCAATTTACCCCCCCTCCCTCTATTCCCTCCCCCCGACGACAGGCAATACCATACATTTTACATGTGTTACAATATAGTCTAGGTACAATACATGTGTGCGAATATCATTTTCTTGTTGCACAATAAACATTAGAATCCGAAGGTACATGCAACCTGGGCAGACAGATATTAGTGCTAACAATTTTCATTCCCCTCCCAGTGTTTCTTCTCTGGGTGCAGCTACCTCTGTCCATCATTGATCAACTGGAAGTGAGTTGGATCTTCTTTATGTTGAAGATTTCCACTTCCATCAGAATACATCCTCATACAGTATTGTTGTTGAAGTGTACAGTGATCTTCTGGTTCTGCTCATTTCACTCAGCATCAGTTGATTTAAGTCTCTCCAGGCCTCTCTATATTCCTCCTGCTGGTCATTTCTTACCGAGCAATAATATTCCATAACCTTCATATACCACAATTTACCCAACCATTCTCCAACTGATGGACATCCATTCATCCTCCAGTTTCTAGCTACAACAAAAAGAGCTGCCACAAACATTTTGGCACATATATGTCTCTTTCCGCTCTTTAGTATTTCTTTGGGATATAATCCCAGTAGTAGCGCTGCTGGGTCAAAGGGTATGCACAGTTTGATAACTTTTTGGGCATAATTCCAGATTGCTCTCCAGAATGGCTGGATTCTTTCACAACTCCACCAGCAATGTATTAGTGTCCCAGTTTCCCCACATCCCCTCCAACATTTGTCATTATTTGTTCCTGTCATCTTAGCCAATCTGACAGGTGTGTAGTGGTATCTCAGAGTGGTCTTAATTTGCATTTCTCTGATCAGTAGTGATTTGGAACACTCTTTCATGTGAGTGGATATAGTTTCAATTTCTTCCTCTGAGAATTGTCTGTTCATATCCTTTGACCATTTATCAATTGGAGAATGGTTCGGTTTCTTATAAATTAGGGTCAGTTCTCTATATATTTTGGAAATGAGACCTTTGTCAGAACCTTTGTTTTTAAAAATATTTTCCCAATTTGTTACTTCCCTTCTAATCTTGTTTGCATTAGTATTATTTGTACAGAAACTTTTTAGTTTGATGTAATCAAAATCTTCTATTTTGTGATCAATAATGATCTCTAGTTCTCCTCTGGTCATAAATTCCTTCCTCCTCCACAAGTCTGAGAGGTAGATTATCCTCTGTTCCTCTAATCTATTTATTATCTCCCTCTTTATGCCTAAATCATGGACCCATTTTGATCTTATCTTGGTATATGGTGTTAAGTGTGGATCCATATCTAATTTCTGCCATACTAATTTCCAGTTTTCCCAACAGTTTTTTCCGAATAATGAATTTTTATCCCTAATGTTGGAATCTTTGGGTTTGTCAAAGATTAGATTGCTGTAGATGTACCCTTTTTTGTCCTTTGTATCTAATCTGTTCCACTGATCTACCGGTCTATTTCGTAGCCAATACCAAATGGTTTTGGTGACTGCTGCTATATAATATAGCTTTAGATCAGGTACACTTAGACCACCTTCCTCTGAGTTTTTTTTCATTAGTTCCCTTGCAATTCTTGACCTTTTATTCTTCCATATGAATTTTGTTGTTATTTTTTCTAGGTCATTAAAATAGTTTCTTGGGAGTCTGATTGGTATAGCACTAAATAAATAGATTAGTTTGGGGAGTATTGTCATCTTTATTATATTCGCTCGGCCTATCCAAGAGCACTGAATGTCTTTCCAATTATTTAAATCTGATTTTATTTTTGTGGCAAGTGTTTTGTAATTTTTCTCATATAATTCCTGACTTTTCTTTGGTAGATGGATTCCCAAATACTTTATACTCTCAACATTTGTTTGGAATGGAATTTCTCTTTGTATCTCTTGCTGTTGCATTTTGTTAGTGATATATAAAAATGCCGAGGATTTATGTGGATTTATTTTGTATCCTGCCACTTTGCTGAAATTTTGAATTATTTCTAGTAGCTTTTTAGCAGAGTCTTTGGGGTTCTCTAAGTATACCATCATGTCATCTGCAAAAAGTGATAGTTTGATTTCCTCATTTCCTACTCTAATTCCTTGAATCTCTTTCTCAGCTCTTATTGCCGAGGCTAGCGTTTCTAGTACTATATTGAATAGTAATGGTGATAGTGGGCAACCTTGTTTCACTCCTGATCTTACTGGGAAAGGTTGCAGTTTATTTCTATTGCATATTATGCTTACTGACGGTCTTAAATATATACTCCTAGGGCAACTCTTTAAACAATGTTACATAGCCTTTGCAGACCTACATTTGTAGGCATTTCTGATCAAGGATTCCCCATATCAATGAAATTATAGGCTGTCTCCTCTCACTTTATTCCACCTCAGAAAACAAACTCATTCAACCAACCAAGCAAACAAACCAAAAAAATTACCTGAATGCCTAAATTATGGGCAGAAAGTATGGCAAAGGGGAAAAAGCTCTGGCCCATCTATCAGATTCTAAACTAGACCCCATCATCTGTATCCTTGGACAATTAATTTAGTTTTTCTGGAGTTTCCATTATTTGATTTATAAAATGGAGTAATTGGACCAATTAATCTCTAAGGTGCTTTCCAACTTAAAAAATTCTAGGATTCTAATGAACATTATCATTATTTTGTTTTTAATGGTACCATTCCTCACTTTAGTAATTATTCTTAAGTTTTGTTTTGGAATCATAACTTGATTAAATATAGTTCCACTGTAGCCCTATAAATTGTTTATGTGTGCACTAGTATTCAGTGAATGTCCAATGAAGATGCTGTCTTAGTAGAAATCATCAAAATAAAAGGTTGTATTGACCAAGAAAAAAAACCACTTGTGCTTTTATTGATAATTTTTGGCACTAGAAGTTGTTCATATTAGCCTCTTTCCACATCACCTCTTTTCCTATTAATATTCACAGATTGCCTGAATTTAATGCTGCTAAAAATGTAACAATTGCACATAACTGACTTTTAGTTAAATAGTATGCATGTTTTTTTTCAGCTTGAGGTAACACATGTATGAAAGCACAAATTATGATATTTAAATAATTTGTGAGTTCCTAGAAAGAAATATTTAGTGGTAGTTATGATCTATTAATATTTTGATGTTCCAAAAATAATTAGACTTGTTGATGATATTATGATTGTTTAGTCATTTTAAGTTCAGTCTTCATGCCCCCATTTGGGATTTTCTTTTACAATATTTTTTTCTATTCTTACTTGCATATTGAAAAGTTCGTGTTTGTTGAGTTACAATAAAAAAGAAAAAACTACCAAAACCGTACTATATTATGTAAAAAGAAAATGTTTAAGGAATTATACAAAAACATAAAAAAGGAAACACAAACCAACTAACAAGTTGCTATAGGCATTTTATATGTTAGACTTAATTTACTAAAAGGTGGTTTTTATGTTTAATGCAGTTTGTGGATATTTAATAGTAAGGTTTACCCTTATTTGATGTTTAATATCACATTTTATCTTCACAATGACCTAGTGAGGTTAAATTTATGGATACTATTATTTTCATTTTACATTTGAGGAAAATGAGGCTTGGAAAAGTTGAACAATTCATTCTGTGACCTTTTCTATATAGTTTTTCCTCTTTGGGCATTCTTAAAATGATTTTTCCCCTCATACATATTACTACTAATTAATCTAGACAGCCCACCTCCAAACAGGTTTAAGAATTGAGAAACCTACGGGTGAGGTCCTTGAACCTCAGATAGTTTGGCAGTTTGTAGTTGAGTGAAGTCTTTAGCAGAAATACTAAAATACTAAATACCCTGGGGCAGGAACTTATTTTAAAGGAAAGAAACATTTCCTATTTTACAGATGATAAAATTGAGGCAAACGGGTTAAATGAACCAAAACCTTGGGAGGTGATGAATTAACCTAAGGGTCTCACTTCTGATTATAGCCATTCCTGAAAACCATTCACTACTTATTCTTTTTTTCCCCTTTTCTTTTGCTGAGGCAATTGGGGTTAAGTGATTTGCTCAGGGTCACACAGCTAAGAAGTGCTAAATGTCTGAGGCCGGATTTGAACTCAGGTCCTCCTGACTTCAGGGGTGATGCTTTATCTACTGCCCCACCTAGCTTCCCCTTACTTATTCTTTTTACTCAAATTGGAAAGTTCACTTTATTACTACTATCAGTACTTTTTCTAAATCTAGCTGGTTTAAAAAAATCTTCAGTGATTTTTCTATTGCTCAACTTATTCTTCCTAAATTGTTCATGACCCAGATTTGAGATTCAATAACCTGAATGACTACAGCTAGTTGAAAAGAATGAATAATGCTCTTTCTTCTTCATACTTAAATCAGAGATGACACACAGACTTCAGTGTACAATTTATGAAAACAGTTTTAAAAAAGAAAAAGGCAAGCCCTGTAAGCTTTTAGACAGCAAACAGAAGAGCCAGGAGTCTGTCTAAAGCAAAATCTGAAGACCAGTCACCTAAAATTTTGGGGTTTTTATTTTAACATGTAAAAGAGAAAGACATATAAATAAAACATTTATTAAGCTCTTCTTATGAACCAGAAGCTTATATTGTCACAGGCATTATAACTGGAAGGGACTAGATATCATTAACTCTAATGTTCTCATTAGAGATGAGCAAACAGCCCCAGAAAACTAAAATCATTGTACTTTAGATACACAGTTGGTGGGAGAAATAAAGTTGGGTTGAATTCAGGTTCTCTCATTTCAGGCCAATATTCTTCCACTACATTCAGTTAGCTATTCTTTGGCATTTTAAATGCACCCATATAGTTCTTGTCATTAAAATTGTACATTTATGAAAATAATATTGATAAAATGCTTAACTATGCCCTTTGTAGATATCTCTAGTAATCAGTATGCTGAAAAGGATAGAGTATTTGACTAAGTATGTGGGGGCCTGAATTTTAATGCTGTTTCTTCCAATAGTTAGCTATATAGCCTTAGAAATGCTATTTTAATCTTTCTGGGCCTCAGTTTCTAAATCTATCAATGGAAAAATTCAGACTAGATTGTTTCTAAGATTTCCTTCAATTTTTACACTTTTTAATTCTAAACCATTAACAATGAGAGAACAGATCTACTACTTGCTACTTGGGCAGACAAAAGTGGAAATTTGAAAACAAGTCTGAGTAAAAAACAACTTTTCTATAATTTTGGCAGAGTCCATTCCACCACAATGTGGAACATTTCAAAACAGACTGTTCACATGCAAATAAGATATCACTCTTCATTCTTTATAAGAAAACTTAAACATTTATATTTATAACCACAGTTTTTGTTTTGTTAAAATCCAGTGTAAAAACTGTGTTTTATTAAAAGTTTTTCCCTACCATTTCCAGACAAACTGTTCTATGAAAACAGTCTAAATAAAATTTTAGCTATTTTTCTTTATGTTTTCAAAAACTACTTTTTCCATCTTTTTTTCAGAACTAAATAGTTACTCCGCTCAGAAGGCAGAAAATTAAGAGTGTGGTATTTTACAAACACTTGTATATTTACATAGAAATGTGTGTGTCTGTGTATATATAGATCTATACTTGTGCTTTTTATCAGTATGAAGAATACTCAACATGGTAACTTTCAAGAATGCAGATCAACAATTGTTTTAGAGAGTTGCTTATGGAACAAAGAGGTTAATTAAATAATTCAGTTAGTACGTTAGATCTCAACTTCCTGATTTAAAGGTTTCCCATCTACTATTGGTCTTGAATATTACATTTATATTGAGCATGCCTTATGAAGATGAAAACATAAGCTCTGCTATCTTTTTGACTTCTGTAGTATCAAAAGAACACCAGAAGTCTGCTTTGTGTTAGAATTTTCAAAAACAGGAAGCAGACAAAAAGGAAATTGAACGTAGGACTAGTAAAATGAAAAAAGCTTGTATCATACCTTGTTCACAGTGAACTCCAGTCCTTCCGAGAGGGCAGTGACATGTGTAACCTTCAGGCAATTGGACACAAGTTGCTCCCTGACTACATTGATGTGGTGGCTCATGTTCAGGGTCACAGACGGAAACTGTCTCTGTGCAAAATGCTCCTTTCCACCCAGTGGGGCAATCACAGCTGCATGTGGGATAAGAAAGTAATATAACATAGTTTGAGCACTTAAATAAATATATACTACTTCTTTTTGTATTCTATTCATCTGTCCATTAATCAAATTGATAAGATGTGATTGTTAAATGTTTACTATATACCAGTTATTGTGCTACAAATTGGAAAGAGAAACCAAGAAGGAAAATTCACAAATAGCAAGTAAAATTCTGAATGTGAAGGGGATGAACTCACCTATAAAATGGAAATGGATAGCAGAATGAATTAAAAATCAGAATTCAACAATGTGTTGTTTACAAGAAACAAATTTAAAAATGAGAGATATATACAAAGTTAAAATGGAGGGTTGGAGTAGAATTTATTACACTTCAGCTGATGCACAAAAGGCAGGGGTAGGGATTATGATTGCAAAGTTTATGGCTAAAGTGGATATATTTAAAAGAAATAAGATAACTCAATGTTAATAAGATATCATGGACAATGAAGCAATATTAATAATACTGAACATAGGTTCCAAATTCTATGACATCCAAATTTTTTTTTCCTGAGACAATTGAGGTTAAGTGATTTGCCCAGGGTCACAAAGCTAGGAAGTGTTAAGTGTCTGAGGCCACATCTGAACTCAGGTCCTCCTGACTTCAGGGCTGGTACTCTATCCACTGCACCACCTAGCTGCCCCAACATAGAAATTTTTAAAAGAAAAATTAAATGAAATTCAGATGGAGATAGATAGTACTATAATAGTAGGGGACTTTAATACTATACTTGATCTGTTTCCAAAGACAATTAGGAAAAAAGGAAAAGAACTTATATATTAAAAAAAAAGAAAAAAGAGGCTCAAAAATTTACTAAAGAAAAAAGTTCCTGGCCAAATAGAAAAAGAGATATAAAAATTCATTGCAGAAACAACTGTTTGGAAATGTATACATATATTGTATTTAATTTATACTTTAACATATTTAACATGTATTGGTCAACCTGCCATCTGGGGGGAGGGAGGAGGGGAAAAATTAGAACAAAAGGTTTGGCAATTGTCAATGTTGTAAAATTACCCATGCATATATCTGGTAAATAAAAACTATTTTTAAAAAAGTTCATTGCAGAAAATAATTGATCAAAAGTTAGAATTGGGCAAGTGAAAGTTAATGACTTTATGAAATATCAAGAAACAATAAAACAAAACCAGATGAATGAAAAAGTAGAGAATGTGAAATATCTCACTGGAAAAACACCTGACTGGAAAATAGATCCAGGAAAGATAATTTAAGAATTATTTAACTACTTGAGAAGCAATCATAAAAAGAATCTAGATATCATCCTTCAAGAAATTATCATGGGAAACTTCTCTGAGGTTTTAGAACCAGAGGATAAAATAAAAATTGAAAAAAAAATCCATTGATCTTCTGAAAGAATTAAAAAATAAAAACTCCCAGGAATACAGGAGAGCACAGTCAGAAAGAAAGAATTCAAATATCATGGAGCCATAGTGAAGATAATACAAGATTTAGCAATTTCCACATTAAAGGAGTAGAATTTATAATATGATATTTTGGAAGGCCAAAAAACTAAGATTACAAACAAGAAAAATCTACCCAGAAAAATTAATTATAAATCTTCAAGTGAAAAACAATTCAATGAAATAGAGGTATTTCAAGAATTCCTAAGGAAAAGATCAAAGCTGAATAGAAAATCTGACTTTCAAATACAGAACTGAAAAGAAGAACATAAGGGATTCAATAAAATTAAACTGTTTACATTCTTACAAAGGAAGATGATACTTGTAATTCCTAGGAATTTTTTCATTATTATGACAGTTACAAGGACTATGCATAGACAGAAGACATGGATATGAGTTGAATATGATGGGATGATTATCCAAAAAAGAAATTAAAATTAATGTATAAGAAGGAAGAATGGAGTAGGAGAAGGGGAAAGGGAGAAGTACAATGGGGTAAATTATCTCATGTAAAAGCGGTTTTAAAAAAAGAGCTTTTTCAGTGGAGGGAAAAAATGAGGGAAACAGGGATACTTTACTCTCATTAGAATTGGATGGAAGAGGGAACATACATACTCAGGTGGATATAGTAATCTATCGTACTCTACAGGGAAGTAGAAGAAAAAAGGTACAAGAGAAAGGTATAGAAGGGGGCTGTTAGAAGGGAGAGCAGATTGGGGAAGAACAAAATTATCTTTTAAGGATGGAGAGGATGAAAGAAGAGAGAGAGTAGGATAAATGGGAGAAAATAAAGGTCTTATAAGAAAATAGGACACAAGAAATACAAAAAATTAGTAATCACAACTTAAAAAAATAAAGGTCTTATTTCTAAACTATATAGAGACCTCTGGAAAACTATAAATATATAAGTCATTCTCCAATTCATAAATGGTCAAAGAATATGAAGAGGCAGTTTTCAGACAAAGCTACCTATAGTTCATATAAAAATATTCTAAATCACTATTGATAGGAGAAACATAAGTTTAAAAAACTATGAGGTTCCCCCCACTTATCAGATTGATTAATATGACAGAAAAGAAAAATAAAAAATGTTGGAGGGGATATAAGAAAATTGAAACATTAATGTACTGTCAGGGGAGTTGTGAATTAATCAACTATTTTATAGGGCCAAAAAAGGGCTATAAAGTCATGCATATCCTTGCATGATAATGCTACTAAGTTTGTGTAGTTATTGATTCTTTTCCTTTTTATATCTTTGGGATATAAATGTTTGTAGCAGCTCTTTTAGGGGTGATGAAAAGTTAGAAACTGAGGAGGTGCCCACTAATTGGGAAATGGTTGAACAAATTATGATATGTACTTCTGGTGGAAGACTTTTGTCCTATAAGAAATGATAAGCAGAATGCTCTTAGAAAAAAATGTGTAAAAATTTAAATGAAATGATGCAAAGTGAAATGAGCAAAACCAGAATATTGTACATAAGAATATTGCATGATGGCCATCTGTGAATAACTTAGCTATTCTAAGTAATACCATGATCTAAGCCAATTCCCAAAGATTTATGATGAAAAAATGCTAACCTTTTCCAGAGAAAGAACTGATGGAGTTTAAATGCTTATTGAAGCATACTTTTTAAAAAACTTACTTTTTTTTGTCCTGTATTTTCTTTTGCAACATGACTAATTTGGAAATATATTTTGTATGACAACACATGTATAACCTCTTTCAAATTGCTTGCCTTCTTAAATTAGGGAGAGGGAAGATAAAAGATGAGAAAATTTGGAAGTCAAATTAAAAAAAAAAGGATGTCAAAAACTTTTTACATGTAATTGCAGGAAAATAAAATATCAAATAATCAAAAGCATTTAAAATATATAATAAATTCTACATGTTAAATTAAAAATATTATTTCACAACAAAAAAAGGAAAAAAAAGTTGTTTAACTTGTCTGGTAATTAGGATACTGCTTCTACTATAGAGATATTGTCACAAGGATTCCTGAGTGGGGAGAGGTTGAACTAGATGGAGTCTGGGGACTTTTCCAAATTTGAGATCCTATAATTTAGTAGAAAGCTTTGTAGAAAAGGGTAACATTAGGAGCATTGTTGTGGTTGTTGAGAAAAAGAAAAATTCAAAATAAAACAAAACTCAGTATCATTAACTGTTACACAAGCTAGGCAAAAAGAATATAAGAAAGACTCTACTGAGCATTTTTCTTTGCTGTTTTCTTCAAGTTGGAGTATTAAATCACAAAGGCCAAGATAGAAGATCATGCTGGCATGGGCCCAGATAGAAAGATTTCTGAATATGTGGATGAGGTGAAAGTTTCTGCTCTCTCAGACAAAGTATTTCTTAGTTTTAATATGTGAACAGAGAACTGAGATTTTTTCTTTTTTTAGAGAACTCCCAGCGATATCTCCTTCTACCATTATACTACAAAACACTATGATATATATGATGAATCCTAAAGAGTTGTCAGAGACATACAGAGGTAAAACTATACAGGATCTTTTATTTATATGATAAAAATCAATAAGGATTTTCACGTGGGTCTGTCCAGTTCTAAACCCAGCACTCTGTCCTTTACTTTACCTTGTCTCTTACTTTGATAGTTTAGCTAAGATAAAGCAACTTTATATTTTATAAACTGAAGACAGTTCAGTTATACAATAGTTTTTTCCCCCAATAAACATAATATATTGTCTGCTGCATAAATGATAGACTTGAGAAACATTGATTATTTAAAATGATGGTTTGTTTCCTCTATCTTTAGGAAATTTTTTTATATTACTTATCTCAAAATCTGAGGCTATTAGATGATATTGTAGATAAAGCACTTGGCCTGGAGTTAGAAAATATGAATTCAAATTTGTCATCAGGCACTAGTAGTGTGACTTTGGTAAGTCACTTAACCCTGTCTGCCTTAGCTCTAAAGGGTATAATGGCAACCACTTCCTGTAGTTGAGTGGAGTTATTATGAGGATTAAATGAGAAAATATTTATAAGGAGATTAGCATAGAATCCCCTATGTAATAAGTATTATTACATGGGCCCTTCTTCCTTCTTTTGTCCTTATCTTCCTATCTGCCCTCTTCCCTCCCTTTTTTCCCCTAACTCTTGATTTCCATCTTTATGGAGGATCTTATGATTATACAAATCATATGACATGGCTGAATTTGCAGGTGGTCTAAAGATCAAGGAAAAATGGTATAGTGGATTTAAATAACTTATAGAATATTACCAATGAAGATTTGTAAGTGAAATAGCATAAAATACAATTGGTATCATCCAGAATATTTGACTAGAAAAGGATAGAATTATCAGTAGCAAGAGGAAGAGTAACGGACATCACTGCACTGTAGCCAAGGTGAAAGGAGAGCTGATATGAGTGTCGGAAAGCATAGATGCAGTAATAGAGTCAAGAATCAAACCTAGGTGATTTTAGCTTCTATGTGACAGCTTCTCTGAGCCTCTGTAAATATAGGGGATTGGTGAGATAATTTCTTAGGTCTCTTTCAGCTCTAAATCTTTGTATAATTATTAATCAGAACCAGAAGATCTTCATTGAATTCAGTAGATCTTTTATGAAGATTTACAGATAGAATTTGGAAAAAATCCCAGAAATTAATAAGACATAGATGAGTTTGTGGTTTGTATCTAAGTAAATTCTATATACATATTCGTACATCTTTGTGGGCAATATAGAAATCCATTTAGAATGAAATCTTAGGGGCAAATAAAATGTTATACACATGAAAAAAGCTGAGTAAAATACCATGTAGTTATAATTAAGTGACAAAAAATGAGATAATGCTCTAGAAATTTAGAGAAGATAAAATCAGTGGGAACTGGAATAGTTGGGGAAGGTTCTTGGAGTAGAGGAGGAAGAAGATGAAGACTTTAAGAAAGGCAAGTTGGGCAACACAGATTCTACCTCATACCCTGAAAATTGGCAAGTTTTATATATAATAGGAACATTTAATATGAGACAAGCTCTGGAAAGCCAGACAAACTAAAACTGTTGGGAAAATTACGAACTGGTAAGCAATGTGGAACTATATTAAAAAGTTTGGTAAAGTAAATTGACTATATATTATGACTCTCAGAGCTAGGCATATACCCAGAGGATCCAAAACAGAAAGAAATGTCCTACATGCATCAAAATATTTTAATACTAATATTGTAAAAATAAAAATCAGGAAATGGTGCCCTATGAAGAAGGACAGGCTAAATAAATTGTGGTACTTGAATTGAACGGACTATTACTCTATCATAAGAAACACTGAGATTTAAATTAAATGATGCAGAGTTAGATAATCAATAGAACAAGATACACAATGACTAAAGCATTGTAAATGGAAAGAATGACAATAACAATTAAAATGAAACTGATTGATTAACCTAATTTTGCTTAACATAAGATTTATGATCTATCATAATTTTAATTTTAAATTTAATTCCATTTTAGGGAATACAAATGGGGAATGTTAGGGACTAATCTGGTAATCACAGGATGTAAGTAGGATGGAGGTTTGCACTCATTTAAAAATAAAACTTTATCCTGATTTAGGGGTTCTGAAATATTATGACCTCATTAATATGCTTTTTTTTTGTCTATCCATAACCTCAATAAAACAACAAAATAAAGAATATACATTGACTGAAGGGTCATTTTGTTCATAGATTACAGGTACAAGAGCTCTTTGTTGAAGTGAAGTCAGTTGTCTTCGAATATGGGTGCCATAAGCCAAAACTTTAGCTTCTAAAATAAAGAGCTGGAGATTGGTTACAAGTAAGAACCAAAGTGAAGGTCTCACTCTCTCAGCTGCCCAGTGGTAAGAGAAAGATGTGGTCTTGGAATATTCAGCTCCTCTACTTTTCTTGTCAGGAGGTAGAATGGAAGATCAGTTTTCAGCCAACCTTGGTCTGCAGAGAAACCTGTTGGTTATAGGGCTAAGACTGGCCTCTGACCAGAAACTGATTCCAATCAGGGGAAGCTGGGAGTATAACCAGAAAGGAACAGCAAGCATCAAGGAAAAAGCACTTAGGATACCTCTGCTATTCCTAAAGTACACAGCCACCCCCCCAAAACGTGGAACCTCCAAAACTCTGGTCCTGCCTTAGAGAATAGGGTCAGGGAATTGGGCCAGCACCCCGTGGTAGATTAAATAAATACACATCTATACAACTCTCTCTCCCCCTTACTTCTCCAATTTGCACTAGAACTCTGAAGGGGGGTCCAGAGAAAGTAGTTGACTTCTCTTATGCTCAGGGTTGCAAGGGCAGTCCAGAGAAGCCAGATTCCTAACAGCGTCACTCATAAATCACATGAGTATGTTTGTTATTAACAATCAATTAATAGATTTAGTTTTCAATAAAAGCATTTATTAAGAATAATTGCTGCACAATATTGCCTCCTCTTGCCCCAAATTAAAATCTAGGATGCCCTTTCTTATGAATGTCATGAAAAAAGTTGCCTATAACTTGAGTCCAATGATGGTGAAACACATAACTCATAACTCCTAATGCTTTATGATCAGGATGTCCTTTCTTAAGTTCACAGCCAGTATTCTTCTCTAGTGTAAGGAGTTGTACTCCTTGAAATTACCTCTAACCTTGGGTAACTCCTATCTGTTTGTCCTCAATGTTCTGTGCTCCCTGTCTCCTATTAGTCCAGTCTGACTCCAGATGAATGATTTGCCTTTAACTGGTCTGTTCTTTTCAATGATATGATCAAAGGGGATTTTTTTCTCAGACCCTGGTTCCAGTTCTGGAATCTTTAGCTCAAACTTGGAGTTCTCTACTACTGGAATTCCTCCAGCTGTTTACAAAATCCTAGAAACTTGTTTGGTTAGCCAAACAGCTGTTCCCTTCTTGACCTGTGGCTTCAAACAGGTCAGGGAGTAGATGCTATTTTGTTTTTCTGTGAATATATTAGTTACTCTTGGGGACATGGAATCACATCTTCTTTTCCTTATATAAGAATTATGTGGAAAATAATTAAATTAAGAATGATATAATTCAAACTATGTATGTAATGGTCAATGCAAACAAGAATGATCAGTGTGTGATGGAATTAGTAAGGGAAATCGAGAAGAAAGTGTATCTTGAGCTGAAAGAAATAATGGGCAATGATTAATGAAGAAAGGGACATTTAAGGTATAAGAAAAATAAAGATATAAAGGTCTTCTAAATTTATGATCCCATGCATACATGCTAAATGAACATTTGTTGAATAAATGATAATTCCTATGCATACAGTACCCTGTGCTTTACATATATCATCTTGATGTCAAAATAAAGAATATTCACCTTTTCCATCACTGCATTTGAGTAGTCTTTATTTCATTCATTTGTTGGTGTTATTCTCCCATATAAAATTGTTTTTTATTTATCTGTGCAGAGTATATGTTATTTCTCTCTCCCCTCCTGTTTACCTATAGAATGAATGTTCCTTGAGAGCAGAAACAATTTCATTTTTAACTTTAAATATTCATAGCTTACCCTATGGCTTTTTAAACTTTTTCCATTTGTGACCCCTTTTCTCTCAAGAAATTTTTATGTGACCCTGCGTATATAAGTATATAAAATAGGTATATGAATCAAATAATCATAATTTTGCCACGTCCACATTTAGTTATGACACTCCGTGGGGTTATGACCCACAGTTTAAGAATCTGGGGCCTAGTCTAGAACCTAACTTAATAAGTGTGGGTTCAATAAATGCCTTTTTTAATAAAATTGAACTGGATTTGTTGACATCCCAAAATGGAGCTAAAGGCAGATCCAAGAAACAGATGCAGAGCCAAGAGAAAAGAGTAAAGGCTGGGATTCACCTGGGCTCTCTCCCAAACCCTCCAAATACTTTTAAAAAATGACTGTAGACAAATTTTAGGGCCAAAATGCACCAAAAGACAGAGTGAAACACTTTTGCAGGCCAAGGCTGCTTAGATGGTCAGCAGGAAAGCTTTGTTGCATGAGGATGAAATTAGAGATTAGTCCAATGCAGGCTGTGCCAGCTTAGACTGGGCGCCCCACAAACCAGGAGTAGACATTAGGGCGACTGAATCAGTAGCAGCAATGGCAGTTTCCAGACCTTTCAGCCCATAGACAGTAAGAAGGTTGAACTGCTGGTGAGAAAGAGATTAGAGGGGGTTTTCTTCTACCTTTCAAACTGCTTTGACAAAGTTAAAAGTCTAGTAATAAGCTGGGAAAAGGAGCAAACAAAAAAAAAATCTGATCCTAGAAAGTTACTATGGTTAAGACACATATCAGAAGAATATGACAAAGCCAAAATGGAACTCTCCCATTTTTCAAAAGCCCTGATGAAATATTTATTATTATTGTTATTGATATACAAATATTTGCAACATTCAGCATTTATTGATTTATTTTTGTCTTGCTGAGACAATTGGGGTTAAATGACTTGCCCAGTGTCACACAGCCAGGAAGTGTTAAATGTCTGAGACCACATTTGAACTCAGGTCCTCCTGACTTCAAGGCTGGTGCTCTACCTACTGCACTACCTAGCTGCTCCAACACTCACCAATTATTAAACACTATGTGTAAATCAGTATGCAACAATGGGAAGGAACCTTGCAATGATAATCTCTATTTGTCATTCCTCACAACTAGAATGGGATACATTATTTTGGACATGTACTCAAAAATGACACATTCCAGGATGTGGGAGAGAGTAAGACCCTGGGCTGTACCCAGGATAAGGAATTATCCTTATTATTTTCATGTCTGCAGTGCCTTATACTGTATACATGTACATATTTATAAATATTTTTAAATGTCAGAGGATTAAAGAAGAAGGCCCTATGAAAAGTCTTCTATGGCCAGGTATGATAGTATCTATCTGCAAATTCCTAGGGAGGTGGAGGCTGGTGGATCTCCACAATTCTGAGCTGAAGTAGGCTTAAAGCTTCCACTGTTAGTGGCAGTAATGTAGTGAACCCAAGGAATGGGAAGCTCCTCAGACTGCCTAAGTAGGGGGAAAAACAGGTTCACATTTGAAATGAACACATCAAAGCTTCTGTGCTGATCTGTGAGAAAATTGGGCTTGTAAGAGTCCCTGAAATTCTAATCTGGGCAACAGAGGGAGAACCAGTTTCTCTTTCTTCTCTCCTACTCAAAAGGCAAGGAAAGTCTTCCATAATTTATCTGTAACAAGGATGGGTCTAGTCAAAAGAGATGATATATGAAAGGACTTTGCAAATCTCAGAATTCTATATAAATTAACTTAAAGTGCTATATTATTAATTTTTTTGAGTTTAGGGCATGAATAATTTGCAAATAGTTGCAGGACATAAAGGTTTAGGGTCAAGTAGTTCTGATTGAAATGAGAATTTTAATGTGTTACTGTTTGGGCTGGGAGTGTCATCCAATTCCATTAAATATGCACACTATTCCAGGGCTTTGTGTCCTCAGGAAGTCATTTTCCTTTATGAGTCAGTAAGAATGATGTGAAAATCCATGAAGTCTTCCACATTTGTCTTTCACTTTTCTGGGAACTTCTTGGGCCCATGCTGTATATCACTGATTTGGGCATCTTCACATTACTTTTGTCCTGGATTTTTCAATGCCATGTTTTGTTTAAGTAGGATACTTATACTGTATGTAACACATGCTCAATATAACTCTTTAAGGAACACAGAGTGCAGACCTGGAGTAATATAAAAACCATCCAATAAACACATTTACTTTTGTACTTTTTTTTTTTTTTTTTACCAATCTCACATGAGTTCTACGTGCCTGTTCCTATGTATGGAATTAAAGCAAAGCCAAAGTTATTTTTTTTACAACCCAAACTACTTGCAACAAAGAGTGGATGGTTTTTTAATTTACATTAGAGCTAGTTTCAAGAGGCATGAAGTGTTTTTTGAACTATGTGTTCTTTTAATTTTATTTGAGAAGTCATATTTGAACACAAACAGAACTTTTAGTACTCTGCTGTATTTACAGCAGAAAATCAACTCCTCCAACAGTTAACCAATGAAACATATAAGGATCACAGTCATAGAGCAAGAAAAAAAATCTAAGAATCCACTTATTGTAGCTCAGCCTCCCCAGAGATTCAGATGTCAAGTCACTTAGTCCATGGTCACATAATAAGTGTCCAAGGCAGGCTTTGAATCCAAGTCTTTTTGGTAACAAGAAACCATACAGCCTATTTTCTTCTATGTTCTGTAATATGCCAAAGCTTTCAGATACAGATAAAAAAGTAATATGTCTCATTCTAGCTGTGAAAATGCCAACTGGAGGTGGCAGTCTGGAATTTTTTGTATAGTCAGTTGCACACTGACTTACTTGCACATAGTATTTAACAATTACTGAATGTTATATATAAGGATGTATATATTAATTACAATGATTGATGTGTATTTAAAACTTTCAAAGTACTTTTTATGCATTGTGTCTGAACTTTGTACCATAGCTATTAATATATTAATTTTTTATAAGAAAACTGAGGGGTCCATTGATTTTGGATTTGAAGCCAAGTTTTTTTTTGATCCCTGGTTTAATACTGCATCTATCACAACAACATTTGCATAAGGGATAGGAAGCTTTTCAGTTCTGTTTCCAAACTCCATCTAGCATATATATTTTTGGCATTACTTTGTTAGGCATATTTATTAGGCATTTAAAAATAATTCCCCAACTTTCATTATCTACATACAATAAAATATTAATTTTTTTTATCTCCCCTAAAATTTCAACTAGAATTTCACCTCAATGTTAAATTATGTCTGATGAGAAATTTGCAGAGCTTGGACCCTGGAGCAAGGAGGAAGAAAGCAAATAGACTTCTTTGAGGGCACTGAAAATATAGCAGGTTCCCAGGCTGTTCCTAAAATCTTGGAATAACAAAATACTCAGTACTTCCAAGAAAATAGCAATAGGACCATTGCAGACCTTTCCTCCAGAAATGTGACAGAGTCTAACCCTACATCAAGATTGAAATAAGGAAGTAGCTTGGGAAGGACAAACTAAACCCTCCCATCATAATCTGCTATTATAGGGGAAGAGATGCTCAAAGTACAAAAACAGAAGAGAATGACTCCAAAATTCATTTACAACCAATGCCTCAGGAAAAAAATTTCAGATATGAAGAATTCTTTTAAAAAGTAGGTAATTTTTTTAATGAAATGAGAGTAGTCAAGAAAAAATACTGGAAAAAATGAAAGGTATAGAAAAAAAATCGTAAAGGAAATTAATAGCTGGACACAAGAAATACAAAATTTTGACCAAGCAGCAAATTTCATGAAATTTGAATGGACCAAATAGAAGCTAATGATTCCATGAGCCAACAAGAAATATTGAAACAAAATATAGAAAAATAGAAGAAAATTAAAATATATTTTTGCAAAAACCAACTTGGAAAACAAATTGAGGAGAAAATTAAGAGTGGTTGGACTATATAAATACCATGATCAAAAAATGAATCTCTACATTGTATTTTAAGACATTTTAGTAGAAAAGTGCCCAGATCTTAGAACCAAAGGACAAAGTAAAAAAGAGAAAGAATCTATTTGTCAGCTCCTGAAAGAAACCCTAAAATGAAAACTCGTAGACCTCATGGCTAAAATTCAGAGTTTTGAGGTCAAAGAAATTATATTTCAATCACCTAGACAGAAAGAATTCAAGCATTGAGGAACCACTTAGCATCACACATGATTTTGTAGCATCCATTATAAAGGAGTAGAGAACTTGGAATATGATGTTCCAGAAGTATAGAAGGTATAGACTGATAATCAAGAATAATTTACTGAGCAGCTCCAAGTATAATCCTAGTGAGGGAAAATACTTTCAAGTATTTCTAATGAAAATATTGGATTGAGCAGAAACTGTAAAGCTCATACACAAGAGTGAAAAGAAACATAAGAATGTAACCATGAATGAAAAGAAATAAACAAGAATAAACTGCTTATATTTAAATATAATTCAAACATCTGTCTCTTTTGAACTCTATAATTATCAGATTTCATAGAAGGGATCCAGTTAGGCCCGATAGAAATTGGGTTATGTCTTGATGATACTAAGACTGGAAAGAGAGAGGGGAGGATTCTGGGAAGATGGCAAAATAGGTCAGTAAATTCCATGCTCTTCAAATTTCCCCTAAATACAGAACTACTTTGCTCCTCAGAGTGAACATAGACTGGTGAAAAACCAAGAGGACTTGGGGCAGAACAGGGGGTCCTCCTGCAGATCCAAAAACCCCACAATTAACCCATGTGAAGTGCAAATACCTCCAGGTTAGTTCTACAGACAAATGGGAAGCCTTGGGGTTAGCTGGGTTTGGCTGGAGCTCAGCAGGAATCACAGAAACTTTCACTTCCCAGATTGGATGTGGAATCTAAGAAAACAGTAAATCTCATCTGATTAGGAACACCTGGACCAGCTGTGCTACAGAGGGTCTGCCCTGGGCAGGAAGGAGCCAACACCCCCAATGAGTGCAGAAACAGTGGGGCAGGACACTGCTGGCTGCCAGCATTCGCAGGAGTGTGGACTTTTGGTTTGGGGTTGTAGGTCAGAGGGGAGAGCTGAAGTGAAGCTAGAGACCCCATGATTAGAAGTGCTTACACTAAAACTTCATTACAAAACATTAAGCATCAAAGAAGAAAGAACCCAATCATAGAAACTTACTATGGGAGTAGGGAAGACTGGGATTCATCTTCAGAGGAGACTGAAGGGAAAAAAAAGCCTCTTTTACTCTGAAGAGTAACATTAAATGGCTATTTTCCAGAGAGAATTTACAGAACTCAAAAAAGAATTTAAAAGTCAAATAAGAGACACTGAGGAAAAACTAAAAAATACTTAAGAATAACAAGAAGATTGTGGGGGGAAAGTTAAACATTTAGAAAAGGAGATAGATAGAGTCTTAGATATGAAAATAACTCTTTGAAAATTATAGTTGGGCAAGGGGAAGCCAGTGAAGCTATAAGAGACCAACAAATTACAAATCAGAATATAAAAAAAAGAACAGAATGTGAAATATCTTTTAAGAAAAACAACAGATCTGGAGAAAAAAATCAAGAAGAAAAAACAAGAATTGGGCTATCTGAAACCTGTGACCAAAAAAAGAATCTTGATATAAAAGTGCAAGAAATAATCCAAGAAAATTGTCCTGGAGTAATAGAATATGAGGATAAAATAGATAGAAAAAAGTCTACCAATCACCACTTCAAAAAGATCCTTTTGGAAAACACATAGGAATATTATTGCAAATAATCCCCAGATCAAAGAGAAAATTTTGCAAGAAACAAGGAAAAAAAATTCAAATATACTGGAGCTACAATTAGAATTGTATAGAACTTTATCAGCAACTACAATAAAAGACAATGTCCTGGAATCATATATATTAGCACTCAAAAGAAGTAGGTCTGTGGTCAAAAATATCATCTCCAGAAAAATTATCCATAACAATGAATGAGAAAAAAATGAACATTCAATGAGCTTACAAATTTTCATAACTTTCAACCAAACCTGAACTCAACAGAAAATTTAACATATAAGAGCCAATATCAAAGATTAATTTCTTTTTTAAAGTTTATTTTTAAAACATATTATTTAATGAATTATTTTGGGAGAGAAAAATCAGAGCAAAAGGGAAAAACCATGGGAGGGAGGGGGGGAAAAAGAAGTGAATATAACATGTGTTGATTTACATTGAGTCTCCTTAGTTATTTTTCTGGATGCAGATGGCATTTTCTATCCAAAGTCTATTGGGATTGCTTTGGATCATTTAACCACTGAGAAGAACCAAGCCTTTCCTAATTGATCATCATACATTCTTGCTGTTATTGTGCAGCATTAGTTCATGTAAGTCTTTCTAGGTCTTTCTATAATCAGCTTCATCATTTTTTTAATAGAAAAATTGTATTCCATTACCTTTGTATACTACAATTTGTTCAGCCTTTCCTCAATTGATGGGCATCCACTCCTTTTCCAATTCTCAAATATTCAAATTTTTTCTTAACGTGGAAATGAATACCCATATGTTTATGATTGACAGCGATGTGGTAGCTCAAAAGAAAAATTGGGCAGAGTTAAGTATGATTTGACTCTAAAAAGCAACACTGCCAAGGAAAACATAAAAATAATAATATTATACAAATGAGGTGCAAGTAAGAATAGACACAGAGGCATTACAAGGGGAAGGAGGGCCCGTAGTTCTGAAAACCTTCCTGAATCAGGAATGGGTTAAATAGGCAACATTACATAAATACTGTGAAGCACCCTCCAAAATCTATAAAGAAAAATGGGTGGAGGGGAAAGCAACTGATGGGAGGAGAAGTAATAGCAAGGCAAGTTAAGGGAATCAAAGTAGAAGAGTTAGCAGGGACAGGAAAGAAGAAATACACAAACATTACAAGGATAAAGAGTAGAATTTAATGGGGGAGGAAGTGCAGGTAGAAATCAATTAACCTTAGAAAAGTAAAGTTTAAAGATTATTCAAGTGAGAAATCCAAGGGCAGCTAGAGCAGAGGACTAGCCCTAAAGTCAGGTTATCTATGTGTACATATATGTGTGTGTATGAAAGCTGGGAACTCCTGAGGAGTCATAATGAAACATACTGTCTACCTCCTGACAAAGAAATTATGGATTCAGACTTAAAAAAAACAAAAACACATGGTCAATGTGAAAATTTGTCTTGCTTGACCTATGTATATCTGTGTGTGTGTGTGTGTGTGTGTGGTAATAAGGGTTTTGTTCTTGCTTTCTCAAAAAGGTTTGGGAAGTAGGAAGGAGAAAATTTGGCTAATCTTTGAAAATAAAATTTAACTTTAAAAAAGGAATGATTTGTAAATAAAAGATGAGGCCTTAGAATCACATTTAAAGTTATGTAGTTAGGGGCAGCTAGGTGGCGCAGTGGATAGAGCACCAGCTCTGAAGTCAGGAGGACCTGAATTCAAACCTTAGACACTTAACATTTCCTAGATGTGTGACCCTGGGCAAGTCACTTAAACCTCAATTGCCTCAGCCAAAAAAAAATTAAAATTAAAATTATGTAGTTTATCAGGTTAGGAGCATTAGAATCAAAGGCATTCTCTCAGATATTTAAAAAATAGATTGTGGTTTTTTCCTTTAAGAAAACTATTAATTTTGTTAAAATAAGAGTGACAGAATTATAAAGAAAGCTTAAAGAATAAAAATTTCATTTGATCCACAGTGACAGTAGAATATTGATGAAAAATGACTTCTAATCTCAACTGGTCACATTAGTTGTCATAAGACTTGATTCTGACTCAGTAAAAAAATAATGTTCACTGAACAAACAACTTCATTTCAGTAAATTAATTTGTTAATGGACTTAATTGTAATTGAAAAAAGAGAAAGTTACACATCGATTACAGTTTTGGCAAGAAGGAATTTAAAATTCACTTTAGAATCATGTAAAATACATCATCATTGTATATAGCTTTCTTATTAGTCAAATTAAAGCTTTTGTGCAAATTCTGAGAATTGCCTAGTATGCTTTCTCTCCTTTGTCTTCTCAGAATTCCTAGTTTCTTTCAAGACTCAGTGTTATTTTCTGTAGGAGGCCTTTCCGAGGTCCACTTGTGCTGCTAATTGCCTTTTTCTCTAAAGTTACCTGTCACTTATTCTGAATCATGAAACTTCTATAAACCTATTTGTCCACATGTCTGCTCCATTAAAATATGTAATGTTGTGTGAGAGTGTATATATATATATATATATATATATACACACACACATATATATGAAGTTGTTTTGGATAGACTTTGAATTATGTTTAGGTATACTGTAACTGGTTCTGGTATGCTTCATGCATGGGAAGAAAAAGCCTTTTTGAATGGCTGGTTAGACATTCAAAAAGTCTATTTTTCTCTTGGTTGGACTTCTGTTTGGTTGATTTATTTCTGTTATATGGTATCCAGTGAGAGGAAGTGCTATAAAGGGAGAGATCTTGGACTCTCTCCCCATCTGAGATTGACATCTGGTCTTATGAAAATGGACTCTTTTTTTGCTTTAGTGATTGGTCTTGCAGTTTCATTGAAGATTAACCAGGAGGCTATAGCCTTTTAAGTAAATTCAAGAGATATTCAAGAGTAAATTCAAAAGTTTGGGAGCCACGTCCATACTAGATTTAATAGCCAATATAGCACTGCTACTCAGAGAAGCAATGAGTCATTTTAGAGATGCACATCTGTGATCTTGCATCAATGCCTCATTTGATTGTGAGTCAGTAATAAGACCAATAATAATATTAACATAAATACCATAATATAATATAATAAAAATAATATAAATGTGAACCAATAATACTAAAACCAATGCTATGCGGAAAATGCATTAGTTTTAAGCTTGTTTCCCTCAAAGTCTAAGGTGGTAGAAGGGATAAATGTGCCCTTGAGGTGTTTGGAGGAAATGGCTATACATGTTCTTGTGTTCTAAATAAATATTTAATTGTAAAAGCTAATTGATATTCATTTATTAAATGAAACTGAAGTGGCTGACTATCTAGGGAACAGAACTAGAATTCTAGCCTTTAGCTGAAGACACTAAAAGATACCCCCATCCTCTCAGGTAACATAAAATCTTTACAGGGAACTGTAGTTGGTTTTACTTTGGGAAAGGTGGTCCAGAGAATGGTACATATGGAATCTTGCTATAAATGTAAGCAAATAGTTCTTCTCTAAGTTCCCAGCATTTAGCACAGGACCTGATGCATAAGTAATTGATAAATGCCTATTGGTTTGTTGACTGATTAATGTTTTCTATCTATATAGATACTCCTTACAGTATGTTTTGGTAGCAAGGAATCTATCTTCATCTTGGAAGAAATTTGAAATTCAACCAAACTGGTATATCTAAAACAAAATTAAATTAAATTGCTTTAAAAAATGATTAAAAAGCAAATCAAAATGATCAACTGCAAAAAAAAAACAAAATAAATTTATTTCTCTTATTAAGTATAAGCTTACAACATCTTTTTTTTTTTTTTTTTTTTGGCAAGCAATTTATCACTTGCTATGAAAGTTATATAAAAACAACCAAACCATTTGATCTTAAAAATCTGCAATTGAAATTATACCTGGGAAAAACAAACCAAAAAAACTCTGTTGAAGTTTTCATAGCAGTATTATTCATAATAACAAAAAAACCCGGAAATAACAAATGTCCAAAATTGGGAATTGCCTGCATAAATTGTGAGATGTTAATGAAATGGAGCTCTAAAATGCAATTAAGATAGTCAAAAATGAAGATTATAAAGAAATATGGAAAGATTTTTGTGAAATCTCAATATAATCAAATACATTAAAAAAACAAATGAACGAACAGCAGTCATTATTAACTCCAGTGACCTGAGAAGTATAGGTATAAAGACCAAACTTGTTATTTCATTAGCACAGGGAATTCCTGGAAAAGAAACTCTACCAATGTAAATCAGTTCTTCCTCAATGACTTATATCATGTTTGAGAGTTATTTAGATTCTAAATCCTAGAGCTTTTGTCCAACACTCCAACTCCATAAAAAGAAAAATCAATGGAAATGAATAGACAAAGAAAATTCAAAGGTAAAGGCAGTGAACAAAAAGTTACAGCAATATAAAGAATGAATTTTGCTTAAAGGTAAATAATTTCAAAGTAAGTTTAATGGAGTATAATGAAGTTTAATATTTTTAAAATAAATCATTAAAATAGATTACATTTAAATCATTAAAAATCATATTTTGTTCATTTTCTATTATTTGGTTGACTAGCTGTTTTTATTTCCATATAAATGTAGAAGCAATATGAGACTAGAAATCAGAAGATGTACACACAAGGTTCTGCCACTGGAATTAGTGGCTGTGGGACCTTTAGCAGGTCACTTTTTCTTAAGCCTAAATTTTCTTATCTGAAATATGGGGATAATAGAATTGTTTATTTTCAAAATTACTATGAAGATTAAAGGAGATAATAATGCTAGTATTTAGGTGTTGTTTAAGTTTTATAAAGCAGATATTAATTTCATTTTATCCTCATGACAATATGAATATTTGGATGCTTGTATAGAGGGAAAAAAAAAGGAAGGAATAGGAAAGTTGGAAAGAAGAGCCATGGGGACTATGAAAAGTGCTACCTAGATAGGATCAAGAATAAACATGAACCAGTGGCAAACTAACATGTAAGTGATGAAGAGGGCCTGAGCCAACCTGAGGAGATAGCAGCCATGACAATTTGATGAGACCATGAAAAGTACTGAAGAGCTACAGAATAAAGAATTCAGAGACAGGATATAAATTGGGTGATTAGATGCTCATATGAAGGAATGCTTATAATCCTAGAGGAAAGCAGGTTTGCAGAGAATTAAACTAAATTGCTTTCAAAAAGTGACTAAGAATTTGCAGTGAACTCACATCTATCAGATTGGTTAAAGTAACAGGAAAAGATAATGATAAATGTTGGAGGGAATATAGGAAAACTGGACTACTGATGCATTGTTGGTGGAATTGTGAACTGATCCAGTCATTTTGGAGAGCAATTTGGAACTATGCCCAAAGGGCTCTAAAACTCTCAGCACTGATGACAAGAAACTGAAAATTGAAGGAATGCCCATGAATTGGGGAATAGCTGATTAAATTACGGCATATGAATGTAATGAAATGTTGTTCTATAAGAAAGATGAGCAGGCTGATTTCAGAAAAGCCTGGAAAGATTTACTTGAAATGATACTGAGTGAAGTGAGCAGAACCAGGAGAACTTTGTACACAGTAACAGCAAGGTTATATGACTGATATCTCTTCTCAGCAATACAGCAATACAAGACAATTTCCATAGATTTGGGATGGAAAATGCCATGGGGATTGAATGCAGATGAAAGCATGCTATTTTTGCTCTTTGGGGGTTTGTTCTGATTTTTCTTTCATGGTATGTGATAATATGTTTAAAACAATTGTACATATATAACCTATATCAGAATGTTTGCTGTCTCAGGGAGTAGGAATGTCAGGAAGGGAGAAAAAAAATTGGAACTCAACATCTTAAAAAATGAATGTTGAAAAATATCTTTACATGTAATTGGAAAAATTAAATATTATTGAAAATTTATAAAGGCTTTTAGAAAATGATTTTAAAAAAGAATGTGATACATAGTCATAACTTCTGAGTATGCTAATGGAACTTCCCTCAATAGTATTATGAGAGTTCTCCATCCACCCTGCTTCTATCATTCCTAGGGAACTGTACCTTACCCTCAAGAAGGAGGAGAGAGGAAGGTAGAACAGACCTCTTCATTCACTAGAGCATTAGCATGTAAGTCCTTCTTTGCATTGCTTTAAAAACAAACCTGTTCAGTGTTCTATGTCTTATTAGTTTGATATTTATAGAACTGTATACTTCTACTGGAGAGCTAGAAGCAAGCTAAATTTAGATGTTCCTGGGGAGACTTCTTGTGTGTGAGGTTACAGATTCATTATTGATAAACCTTTAAGATTGAACCCCAGCATTATGAGCCCAAAACTTATGAAATGGGTCAGAGATTACACCTATGCTGGATTTGTAGAATGTTAGAAGGGAACTTAGTCTAATACTTCATTTTATAAATAAGGAAGTTGAGACCCAAAGAAGTTAAATAAATTCCCTGACACATAATAATTTAGGAGCAGAACTTGGACTATAATTTAAGTCTCCTGAATCCTACCTGCAGTGAGATTTCAACTCCTTCTCTGTCCATGTTCTTCTTGTCTCAGATACTGTGAAGATTTTTTCATTGTGGCACTAGCCTCCCAACACTTAGAACCTTGGCTAATTTTATCAACTTTGCCTCTGATTTCTTTTAAACAATGGATTCCTTATCAAGCTTACAGCTGATAAAAGGAGGAAGGTTTTCTAGTTTTCCACCTGCAACTCTGTTGACTATCATGTACACCACCTTCTTCATTCAAATTTATTTTTATAAAAGTCATCTGGTTAACTACTTGAAAGGGAATAGCAACCCTTTATAAAGAATGTAATTAGTGGGTGAGTTTAAGTAAATGAGTTTAATAATTTGAGTGAGATTTGTTTATATCTACATTTTTAATGAAGAATTTTTTTTAAAAAGCATAAAAATTAGACTCAACCTTGAAAATTGTCTTTATGCACCTGTTAGGAAGATTTAGATATGACATTCTGGAGGAAGCTTTCAGTCCATTTTTTTAATGACTTGGTATGCTCCCATAACATCTTTTCATGAGTTAGTCTGACCATAAAATGCAGAAAATAATTTTCCTCTGTTAATGACATTGAGCTTGTTAGTCAAAATACCAGATTATTCCAATTTTACAAACATTTTAAAAGCTCCTGCTATTTGCAAAGCTCAGTGTTTAGGGCTCAGAAAACAAAAATTAGATTTACTACACCTGAGGAACAGACTGGAGACAAAAGAAGCCAAATTACAAATGGAGAATAGGAATTCACTATTTTTTATTAATAGTTTTTATTTACCAGATATTTGTATGGGTAGGAATTCATTATTAACAAGAACAAAAGATACTGGCTATGTGACCCATCTCTTATTGCCCTAGAAAATTCTGTAGTATTATAAATTATATGCTTAACTATTAATTACCCTCCCATACATGGAATGAAAAGCCTTTAGTTGCATACCCACAAAAATCAGGAGCAGGGGCAACTCCCATGCTAGCCAATATGCAAACATCTACTGGTATGAAATATCTATTTTTTTTAGTTTTTTATTATTAAATCTTTTTATTTACAAAACATAAAATTAATGATCTCTTGGTTCTACTCACTTTACTTAGCATCAGTTCATGTAAGTCTCTCCAGGTTTTTCTGAAATCATCCTGTTGGTCACTTCTTATAGAACAATAATATCCCATACCTTTCATATACTACAATTTATTCAGCCAATCTCCAATTGATGGATATCCATTCAGTTTCCAGTTCTTTGACACTACAAAAAGGACTGCCACAAACATTTTTACACATGTGGATCCTTTTCTGTTTTTTAGGATCGCTTTGGGATATAAACGCAGTAGAAACACTGGCATGAAATATTTAAACAAGATTAATACACAAGAATTATTTTTCATTTTATTAACTTGAAGTTGTTATTTAGTCCTTTCAGTCATGTCTGAATCTTTGTGACCTCATTTGATTTTTTTATTTTTTGGTTTTGTTTTTGGCTGAGATACTAAACTGTTTTACCATTCCTTCTCCAGCTTATTTTACAGAGGCAAATAGGATTAAGTAACTTGCTTAGGGTTATACAGCTAGTGTCTGTGGCAGATTTGAACTCATGAAGATCAGTCTTCTTAATTGATAAAACTTCTTGATAGAGCCCAGTGCTCTATCCACTGCACCAATGTAGCTATCCTGATTAATTTGAAGGTAGCATTTTAAATATGATATAATAAAAATAGCATTGTCTTTGGGTTTTAATTTGGTATAATTTCCCTCAGTTATAAAATGAGGGGGTTGGATTAAATTACTTCTAAGGGCCCTTGCAGCTCTAATTCTCTGTGCAGTAGATTGGGTGATGGACCTGCAGTGAAGAACATCTGAATTCAAATCTTATCTCTGATGCTTGCTACTTGTGTGACTCTGGGCCAGTCATTTAATGTTGTAAAATATAAAAACTCCTATTTCCCAGAGTTTTGAAAATGAAATGAGATCATGTTTATAAATTGCATTGCAAAGCTTAAAGAGCTATATAAGTACTAGCTTTTATCATCATTATCCTGTTTATAAAATGGTGTTTTCTTCTTTGAGGTACTTGTCATGTTATATATATATATATATTTTTTTTTTTTCTCTTCCTTTCTACAAATTTTCCTGAGACAGGGATTGTCATATTTATTTTTACATTTGCTTCTTCTCCCACTTTCACTTTTAACAACCCCAGTACCTGGTAGAAGAGAAGTACATACAATAAAGCAATTAAATGTTTTCTAAGGGGAATGGTCGGGAATAAAGGCCTACTGGACCTATTATGGAAATACACCTGAAAATTATTCTCCCTCATTTTCCTGGAAAGGATACTTTGGGCTTGTCAAATAAGTCTTATAGAGATTAGAGTGTCAAGACAATTCCTTATCTTCTTTCCTCCTGATCAATTTAATTGAACAAACATTTTTCAAGCGCATCCTACATGCAAGGTACTGTTCTAGGTACCAGATTTCAAGGTAAAGGGAACTTCTGGATGAAGAAATCCCTGGTACCTTTAGGTTGTCAACTTCTCTGTAATTTATATTATTAGAGAATTATGTAGGGCATTAAGAGGTTAAATGACATGCTTCAAGATCACAGTCAATATCTGTCTGAAGTTTTCTAAGCTAACTAGCAAGCTAGCTATTTCATCTTGGATCTATTCCTAAGCATTGTAAATAGAAAGGTAATAGGGAAATAAGCCTTGTTCTTAAGGGAATTTATAGTCTAAATATTTTGCCTGTCTGCAGATCTTATAAGCTGTGCAAAGCTCAGTAGTGCATGTGGCTTGTGACTTTCCAGAGCTTTACATGCTGAGACAGACACCAATTGTCCTCAATAGACATTAAGGTGCTATCACGAACTTCACATAAATCCCAGGAGAAATTAAATCAGAGCAGTACAAACATAGTAGTATTATAAGTGTTGTCATTCGGTGATTTTTAGTCATATCCAATTTAATGGCCTCATTTTTTGCCATTTCCTTCTCTATTTCTGAGGGAAAATAGAAACGGAGGGAAATAGGGTTAATGACTTGCCTAGGATAATCGAGTTAGTAAATATGTGAGGTCAGATGGAGGATGTCCAGGTCAGCACTCTGCCACCATAAGTGAGGAGAAAAAAAAAACGATCTGAACGTTGAGAAGAGAGGAATAAGTTAAATTATTCTGATAGCTCAGAAGTAGCTTCTTGGTGGAGGGATAGAGAGGTTGAGAATACAATTTGGAAGCTAGGATTACTTTGGTTCTCTTTGAGCCTGGATCAAAGAGGAAATCAGGGAGGGAAGGATTGGCTTTGTGGAGGAACAGACCAGGGAGGTGACCAGCACTCAGCTGGAGGCAATAGAAACATGATTAGACTCATTATTTCTAATTTTGTTATTTGAGATTCACTCTATTTTTCTCTAAGAAGCTCTAAAAAGTCTATGATGCTTTAGAAATTGAATCTCTCTACCCTTTAGCAAGCTAGCAGAGAGATTATTGTAGGCTTTAGAGCAGAAATTTGTAAGAATTATTACTCACATTTTATGTAACATTTTATGTAAGTTTTTCCTTTTGTTGAACTGAAAGTGACTTAAGTTCTACCCACTGATACTCATTTTTCTTACAGTGCTAATCTCTCTCTTATGAGATAATCTTTCAAATATTTAAAAACTTGGGTTCAAATTCTACTTCTCATGCTTACTATGTTTGGATGGAGATAAAGTATTTTACTTTCCTGGGCCTCAGAATCCCTATGTGTAAAATGAGGGGTGATTGCACCAGATGGTCCCTGAGTCCTTTCTGACTCCAATACTATGATTCTATGACTCCCACAAGTTTTCTCTTCACTGAACACTCATAGATGATTCAATCAATGCAATTGTGGAATAGTTTTCAGTCTCTTAATTATCTTCACAGTTGGACTCCAATTTGTTCATACTCCTCCTAAAACTTAACCCCTCATATTGGTCTGGTCAAGGTGGAGGTCAGCAGCACTATTCCCTCCCTACTAGTCTTGGGATACTAAATTTCTAAAGTTGCAGTCTAAGATAATGCATATTGAATTTACACCATCTCAGATTTTGTTGCCTTGCCTTTGTCTGCCTCATATTGACCTGTGGAGGCCCTTATTATTTCCTTATTAGATAGTTTTTTAAAATTTAAAAATATAAATTAGTTTCTAAACTGCTTCTGATTCTTTCTATCAATTACATATTGCCCTTTCCTCTATTCTTTACTAGACTACTGCAATGGATTTTTAATTTACCTCTTTATCTTGTCTTTCTTCATTCAAATTTATTCTTCACTATACTGTCAAAACAATATTACTTAAGTGCAGATCTGAATATGCTTCTCCTCTGCTCAATATATTCTATGGCTCTCAATTGATTCTAAAATAGAAAATAAATTCCTTTGTTTAGTTTTTAAAGCTTTTCACAAATTGGGTCCTCTTTTAGCCTTTTTATGCATAACTTCTTTTCACTCTTGCCAAACGTACACACATTCTGTAAGCAGCTAGGTGGTACATGGATCAACTGCCAGGTCTGGAATCAGAAATACTCATCCTCCTGAGTTCAAATCTGACTTTAGACATTTATTAGCGATGTGACCCTGGGCAAATCACTTAACTTTATTTTCCTCAGTTTTCTACCAACAAAATGACCTGGAGAATGAAATGGCAAACACGCCAGTATTTTTGCCTAGAAAACTCCAATGGAGTCACAAAGAGTTGGACATAACTAAAAAGACCACTGAACAACTCCAGGGTGTAACTGATGTAAACTGTGTCCCCTTTAATCTTTGGGGGGAAGGGTGCTCCTGACTCTCAACCCCTGGGCCTCTGGGAGGGGCCACACCCATTAAAAGTAATCTCATTCAATATTAAATCGAATTGAATTGAAAATCAGTCTCTCAAAAAGAAGCCCCAGATCTCAGAAGGCTAATAAAAAGCCATTCTGAAACCCGAATCTTTGCTAAAAGCCCCTCTGAACTTAGCCCACTGATGAAGATATTTTCTTCTCAGTATAAACCCATCTTTGCAAAAATCATCCTAAGAAGATTCTTTGCCCAGTAAGAAAACCATTTTCTCAACAAGCTGTCTTTATGTAAATAAATCCCCTTTTGCCACAAACTTTGGGTTTGCAAATTCTTCATCTGCAACATTGGTTTAACAGCAACTTCCGGATTTACTTGGGCACAAACTGGGCAGGCAATTAAATCATGCCCCAATAAGGGAGCAAGATAGAAGGGAATAATAAGAAAAGAGTGTTTAAACAACAGGTCACCAAACTGGCAAGGCAGAGGAAAAGTCTCCAAACAATTCTTGAGTTCCCCTGCAGTCCCCATTCTATAGGGGGAAGGCCAAGTGAGACCAGAGTGCCAGAGCTAGAGGGAAGGAGAAGTCCCCATAAGCAAAAAGACATTCAGTGGTCTTATGGGCCATATCCAGAGATAGCCAGGGTTCTGATGTCATGGTGGAGCCAGGGGGAGCTTGACCAAGCCCCAAACTCCTGATGGAGGGCAGGGCATTGGGGAGACAGCTCATCATCCCCTGTAGGCATTCTCTCCTCCAATGCCCCTCAGGATAAGGACTGGGGAGTCCCCTGGGACAGAATCCATGACACCTAAATCCATGACACAACCTCTGTGATTCCTGGAAATGTCAGCAGCCAAAAGTAGGGACTTTTCTCCAAATCTCTCTTTAACTCGGCGATCTTCCTCCTCTTTTGCAGTTTGCTCCCTATTATTAAAGACTACAATAGCTGTTTCTAACAATGTAGTGGGAGAAATTTGAAGGCCCAAAGCTGGCTTCTGCAGCTTCCTGTGTATCTGAGGCAGATTGTTTAATATTAACATCTCCCCAGGAGAGATCAAGGAGGGCATTGGCCTTGGACCCCTCAAAAGGCTGGGGGGGTCCTCCGAGTGATGGCCAGGTTTTTCTTCAGTCTGGGAGAGATTTGACATTGAAAGAGGAACCTCTTCTCTGAGTGTCTCTCCCTGAGTCTGCTGCTTCTCCCAGGGAGCAGAGGTTAAAATCAGTATCCTGAGGAGGAGAAAAAAGAGTCCTACTGCATGTCTCAGAGGGATTGAGGAGTGGGGACTGGGAAATCTCAGGATCTGGCTCAGGAGTGAGGGAGATAGAGTTAAAGAGATATTGCCGGACATAAGGTCCTATACTGGAAGGGATTCAGAAGTCTCCTGATATAGACTGCATTAGGGGTGCAGGGGAAAATCCTGTGTCCCTAATGGAGCAGGAAGGAGGGAGTTTGACTTCCCTCCAGCAAATTTAAGCAGCATCCTGCAGTGCTGTTTTAAGTTAAGCTTTTTAATTTTGAGATCTTTTAAGCCGAATTTGTCTCTTTTTAAGAGAATGCCTGAGGAAGAATCCTTAGGGATAAAAGTAGATTGTCCCATTTTGCCACAAGCATTCGATTTTCTATAGCATCTTGTCCTTCTCTTAGGTGTCCCCAGAGAGGGATAGATGACAAACATTCCCTTATTAAGGGGACTTTTGTCAGAAAACACAGGATTTCCCAGTGCAGTTGTATATATTAAAATACAACAGATAGAGTCATAATAATAGCTAATTAATTTAAACTTTTTCAAAGTATTTTATATGTAGTTCTTCATTTGAATCTCAGTACAATCTTGGGAGGTATCCTCATATCTTGTTAATTAACATAAAATCTGAATGAAGGAAGTGTAGTTTAATTAACATAAAATCTGAGTGAAAGTGGTGTGGTTTAATGAAAAAAGTACTATATTAAGTATTAAGAAAACTTGGGTCTAGTTTAGTTTCTGCCCTTAACTTGGCATGTACCTTTAGGTAATTATTTTAGCTCTTTGGGCCTCAGTTTTTTCATGTGTAATAGAAAGGGATATACCTAGGAGGAAGATGGTGTTTCCTGATTATTATCCAACATTTCAAAAGGATTCTAAGGTATTTAAGTAGTCAATGTTTCTCACACATTCAGAAACTGATATGTATAATTGTCAAACTGATAAATTAGAAAGTACATTACAACATAAAAATTATTATTCTATTCCTTTACATTGTAATATTATGCATATGCAATAATTTGAATAGAAATATTTTTCAAATGATTGCATACGTATAATTTATATCAAATTGCCCACCCTCTTGGGGAGGGGGAAGAAAAGGAGAAAAGAGAAAAAAATTTGGAATTCAAAAATGAATGTTGAAAACTATCTTAACATGTAATTGGAAAAATAATTTACTATTAAATGGGAAAATATTGTGTATTAAGATAACAATATCACAAGAGTGTGGTAGTAGGAATGTCATATTTTCCTTTTTTTTCTGTAGCTGGAGGTGAGTAGCAGTGATGAAACTAGAACTCAGGCTATCTGGCTCACATTCTTATGTTCTTTCATCGTACCTTATTGATGTAGAGGGCTGAAACTCTAAATCAGACAACTTAAGGCTACCTATTCGATGGGAGACAATGGCTCTATTAGCATATATTTGGATGATGGCTCTTCTCACCATTGGTGCTTGCTGAATATTTGGTAGTGAGATAATCCAGGCAAGGACTGGAGGGTGAAGGGAGAGAATTCAGAGTCACTTGGTGGCAGGAGTGAGGAGGAGAGAGGCTGGAGACTCCAGACTCCAGAATCCAGGATACATCTTTGGCAAGCTGCAGTCACAGCTTATCTGTTTCCTTCAGTTCTCCCCCTAAAGACCAAGGATCTTGATTTATCCTGACTCTGGTTGATCCTGAGGCCCTCCGGAGAGCCAACCTGTACTTTACATATTGCTTTATTGTGAACTGAATGAAATCAAAGTTAACACCTTCCTTTACATTATAAAACCAAATATGAGGATATTCAGTTCAAGGGACTGGAATAGGTATCTAATGAACAGATCACTTATGGATTAAAATAGTAGATGGTGGGAGCAATTAGATGGCACAGTGGATAGGAAACCAACCTTGAAGTCAGGAGGACCTGAGTTCAAATCTGGCCTCAGACACTTAACACTTCCTAGCTCTGTGACCCTGGGCAAGTCACTTAACCCCAATTATCTCAGCAAAAAAAAAAGGAATAGTAGATAGTACTCTACAAAGTCAAGTACAGTAACTACAATTCTTTTGGGACTTACTCATCAAGATTTTCTATCTTGACTGCCTCTGTATTTGTATGTCATTCAATAGGATCTTATGTGTTGCTATAACTCAGTTTCTTAAAAACAAAGGACTAACAGGGCCAGAAACAAACCTTTATTATCCCTGCCCAATATATTCCAGCATTGTAACTAGACATTTTCTTTTTTTTTTTCCTTTTCTCTTTAAAAAAAAAATTCAATTTAATACTGCATGTTCAATGAAAAAAAAATCCAGTTTTTCACCTGAGGTACTTTGCTTGATGTCCATAGATTTAAATCATGATCCTAGTGACCTCTGAGGTGTCAAATTCATAGAAACAAGGCCATTGATTTTATATAAGGATCCCTGTTGACTGCATAATGAATTTTAAAGTATAATGTTTATAATGTTTTATTGTATTTTTACTAATTTTGTTAAATATTTCCTATTTATACTTTAATCTGGTTCAGAATTCACTCAGCCTGCCACAAGCAGTTCGTTTGACAACTCTGATCTTGCCTAACTCCTTCATTGTAGGTATAAGAAAGCTGAAACCCCAATGTGGTAACTGATTTGTCTAAGGCCACATTATAAAGTTAATGGAAAAGCTAAGATTTGAGCCATAGTCATCATTCTATAATACCACAAATATTTACTTGATTTAGAAATTCAGCCCTAGCAAGGTAAAATGACTTGCCCAGAGTCACATAGTTAGTTACTAAATGGTAAAGTCAAGATATTAGCTGTCTTCATATATTTGAAGGGTGGGCCTATGGATAAGGGAGTAGAAGAGTTCTTTTTCCTCTTGGAGTTAGAACTAAGAGCAATGGGCAGAAGCTTCAAAGAGGAAGAATTGTAAGGAAAAATCCACTAACAATTAATTTTGGAATCCCTTAATGGAGTGCATTGGGCAGAGCTTAGAAAACTACTTTTAAGATAGGTTTTAGTCTTAAGAGATATTTGTTTAGGTATGACTTGGATTAGAGAAAAGACTTGTGAGATCCTTTCCAACTCCAAGATTTGATGTTATCCTCTACACTATAATCAGATATCAGAGGGGTACTTTAATGGATAAGTAGGATGGGAATTTTCAGGAGGGATAGAAGATAAAGGAATATAGCAACCAAATGTCTACAATAGGGGTTGAGAGACATTTAGACTATTAGACTATGAATATAATCACCTGGAAATGCACAGGCTTGACCATCATCTGTTCCAGGAAATAGCAGAAAGGAGGGATAATGATAGGACATGAAGGAGTATGGACTATGGGGATGATGTCTCTTAAGGAGGAAATATGAGGGCACTGCTCCTCTCCCCTGACATTTATGTCTTGGGGCAAACCCTTTCTAAGACCATGCTAGTTGGCAAAGCTGCCCCACCTTTTCTTTCTTTCTTTTTTTCCTAAGTACCGTCCCTTACTTCTCTCTCTCTAAACTTCCCTTCAGGAACAGATTTGAGACATTTATTCACTTGAAGACTCAAATGACTATTAAGTTCTAAGTAGATATCTCTTTTGTATTAATTACACTTCAACAGGTTATAAAAAAACATATGAAGACATATCTAATGATGGAGTTTCAAGTCTCACTAGGCTTTTTTTGTCCCTGGAGCATGGAGCATGGGGAGAGACAGCAGAACATTTGAAATCACATCACTTCTGAGGCTGTTTATTTCATTCACTTATAAATCCAGTCTATGGAGACCCCTTTATTTTTCACCTAATTTGTTAATTAAGAAGGGAAAGAAAAAAAGAGTTAAGAGAACATTTTAATTCATAAGATTTTAAAGTTGTAGAGCACTTTTGACTCTGGAGAAGAAAGGCTCTATGATGTAAACTATAAGAGTTAAATCTCATCACTTGCAAACTAGTCATAATATTATTCAATAAAACATATTATAAAAAGCTGCAGGTGAAAAGAAGGTAAAAAATAATCTACAAACTCAGTTCAAACAAAACAGAAATGCTTGCCTTTCATTGCATTTTAAAAGCTGATGCTCCAGGACAAGTGAAAACATTATTTTCTTCCAACATCTGTTCCAGTCCCATCTTGACTATTTAAATTTATTCACTTGTCTAGTGGATGGACAAATGTTAAGACTAATAGGTTGGAAATGCCTTAGGCGAAGGTTCTGTTATGTTTGGGGGACTCTCAAAGTGTGAGATTTAATTATAAAGAATGACGCATTTATTCTTTAGAAGCCATCAAAAGCAGAAAGTATGCACTAGGAGGAGTTATATATTCTTGCTATACCCAGTTGCTTTCCAATTATAAAACTTAAAAAACAAACAAAAAAAATTCACATTAAAAAATCTTTGAGTAACTTTTTTGTAACTTGCTTAAATGAAAAAAGAAAAAAAAAGGATTAACTAACTCTTAAAGACCAAATGAATAAAAATGTGATTGCTTTCTTTCTTCAGTTTTATCCTATAGCACAATTTTTATAGTTGAGTTGTAAACCCTTGGAAAAGAAGGTTTATGGGAGTGCTTTACCATTGTCTGTAAGCACATGGTTATGAGGAAGTTTTAATGAGGGAGAGTTAGCGACCAAGCAATAGTGTTTATACCCTTTCTGTTTCACAATTCAGATTTGCTTCCAGTGTCTCTCCTTTTAATATGGGCTAGTATTCTGGTTACCATCACAAATTCCTTTACCAAGAAAGAGGACTAGCCTTCTTTTTGCTCATATTTCAACCTACCCTCAGGAAGTATTATTTTTAATTCTTCTAGAATGCCAACTTTGCTTTGACCAATTAGCTTGATTTAGCAGATTTGATTATTTCTTCAGAAATGGAGATAGGAGGTAAGAGAAAGTAAGGATGCAAAAATAAATTTCTCTTTGCCCTTGAACAGAAACTGTTTCTCAATTTTTCCAATAATGTTTAACACATCACCTTGCCAATTTTGAATAGTTTCTTATTTTCTTTTCTTTTCTTACATGCATTCAGTTAACTGATCTTGTAATGCAACTTCTAATGCAGATTTAACCTTTCTTTTTAATTTCTCTGACCCTTTCTCTTGCTAGGTCCTTCAAACCTCTTGTTTTAATATTATTCTAAGAACCACTAGAATCTGTCTTGAACATAGGTACTAGAACTTCAATATTTTGATGGTTCCATAATCTCATCAGAGTGGAGATTTCTTCTAAGATATCACAAGTCATTTATACCTTCTCTATTCTCCTATAAACTCTTCATAGAGGATTTAACCTCTGCATTGGAGATCTCCCTCTGGCTTCTTTAAATATTTTTTTCTTTTTTTTTTTTTTGATGAATACCAGTGCAACCCTCTGGCCATCTTTTTGTTATTGCTTGCTCCCTTCCTGTCTAGTCTAGTTGTCTTATATGCTAATTATTGTATCCAAATACTTATCGGTAACATTCTATTTAGAACTTCCATGTGACTATTGTCCTTTGGGTCACCTGCAGTTTGCCTCCTATAATCTGCAGCAATGTAAGCATTGCCCCCCAAAATACTGGTGTTAAAAAGATAGGTTTTTGTTACAAGGGTTAGATTAGGAGCAGTTGAAAGCACTGTACAATTTTCCACATGGGATCCAGGTCAATCTCTTTCTATTCAATCTTGGAGTCAGCTAATAGTGTGTAGTGCAGATTTCAGGTGTATATATATATATATATATATATATATATATATATATATGTATATTCTTCATCTGCTTAGTTTTTCCTGTATGGTTGATTTTTTTTTTTTTGACAATAGATCTTATAGATGAAGTTTTGTACTTTGCTAAAGTTTGGTACAATCAATACAATCATTCAGGAGAAGAAGCTAGCTGGAAGAAAGGGTTGGGCTTATGTATATCACAAGTGCTCATATTATAGCTACTTAATCCCCTAGGTATTTCTAGATCTGTATCTTCTTTCTCTATCTCATTTTAAAGAAAAAAGTCTTTAAAATGGCATGATTTAGGCATTGGCCCACACCTAACACCATATATCAAGATACGGTCAAAGTGGGTTCATGATCTAGATATAAAGAATATTATAAATAAATTAGAAGAATATAGAATAGTTTCCTCTCAGACTTGTGGAGGAGGAAAGAAATTGTGACCAAAGAAGAACTAGAGATCATTACTGATCACAAAATAGGTAATTTTGATTACATCAAATTAAAAAGTTTCTGCACAAACAAAACTAATGCAGACAAGATTAGAAGGGAAGTAACAAACTGGGAAAACATTTTTACAGTTAAAGGTTCTGATAAAGGCCTTATTTTTAAAATATAGAGAGAATTGACTCAAATTTATAAGAAATCAAGTCATTCTCCAATTGATAAATGGTCAAAGGATGTGAACAGATACTTTTTAGACAAAGAAATTGAAACTATTTCTAGTCATATGAAAAAATGCTTTCTAAATCACTATTGATTACAGAAATGCAAATTAAGACAACCTCCCAGATTAGTTAAGATGACAGGAAAAGATAATGATGAACATTGGAGGGTATGTGGAAAAACTGGGACACTAATGCATTGTTGGTGGAGTTGTGAAATGATCCAACCATTCTGGAGAGCAACTTGGAACTATGCTCAAAAGACTATAAATAGTCCTTGTTTTCAAGGAACTCACAATCTAATGGGGGATACAATAAGCAAATAAATATATATTAGCATGTATTTATAGTCCCAATAGTTATTGTTGGGGATTCTCCCATCACTCTACACAAACATGGTACTGATACTTAAACCAGGTAGAAAAAAAACAGAGAAAGAAAATTATAGACCAATCTCTCTAATGAAAATTGATGCAAAAATGTTAAATAAAATATTAGCAAATAGATTACAAAAAATCATCCTCAGGATAATATGCCATGACCAAGTAAGATTTATACCAGGAATGCAGGGTTGCTTCAATATTAGGAAAACTATTAGCAAAATTGACTATATCAATAACAAAATTAACAAAAAACATGATATCTCAATATATGCAGAAAAAGCATTTGATAAAATCCAACATCTATTCCTATTAAAATACTATAGACTATAGGAATAAATGGACTTTTCCTTAAAATAGTCAGTAGCATCAATTTAAAACCATCAGCAAGCATCATATGTAATAGGGATAAACTGGAACCATTCCCAATAAGACCAAGGTTGCCCACTATCACCATTACTATTCAATATTGTATTAGAAATGCTAGCTGTGGCAATAAGAGAAGAAAAAGAGATTAAAGGAATTAGAGTAGGTAACAAGGAAATCAAATTAGTCACTCTTTGCAGATGATATTATGGTACACTTAGAGAACTCTAGAGAATCACCTAAAAAACTACTAGAAACAATTCACAACTTTAACAAAGTTGCAGGATACAAAATGAATCCACATAAATCACCAGCATTTTTATATCCAACAAAGTCCAGACTTAATAAAAGTCTTATTTTTAGAGATAAAAAAGAAATTCTATATAAAATAATTGTCAATAGTATAAAATATTTGGGAATCTGTCTGTCAAGGGAAAGTCAGGAACATAATGAGCAAAACTACAAAATGCTTTCCACACAAATTAAGTCAGATCTAATCAGTTGGAAAAATATCAAGTGCTCATGGGTAGGCCGAGTGAATATAAAAGTACATTTGAGCCTGAAAACTTTATCCCTTACACTAACAACAATATTTAAGGGAACAGATAGATAGAATTCTTATTAGCTATATAAGTTTGACCAAATCACTTAACTTTGTCTGCCTCAGTTTCCTCATTTGTCAAATGAGCTGGAGTTGTAAATGGCCAACCACACCAGGATTTTTGTCAAGAAAACTCCAAATGGTGTCACTAATTGTCTAACACAGTTGAACAAAAATACTATCCCTTCTCTGCCTTTGTTTTTCTGGCAGGAAACAGTCTCCTTCAGAAATGGCTGAAGAGAGAAGAGACAATAGGTGTGGGTGTGAATCTCTGGACTTTGGCCACTTTTGATTTTGAGTTGAGAAGTTGGAGGAGACTATACAATGATACTTCCAATCTCCATGTGGGGAAAAAATTCTTGAAATACATGAACCTTGTCATAATTTTTTTTGGAGGCAATGGGGGTTAAATGACTTGCCCAGAGTCTAGCTAAATGTTTGAGGTTGGATTTGAACTCAGGTCCTTCTTAATTCTAGGGCTGGTGCTCTATTCACTGCACCACTAGCTGCTGCCCAGCCACATCACAAATTAAGACTAAAATTAAGAGAAATTGGGAAAAGTTTCTTAGAGAAGATGGGATTTTAGTTGCTTATTGATTGATTTCCACATTTAAAGTAAAAGCTGATTTGTGGTTTGTGCATTAGGGAAATAGTACATTTATTACAATTTTTACTTATAATAATATACTGAATTATTGTCATGGTAATAACTGATTTCACACTTACTAAACTGTGGATCCACTATCGATGCATACACCACCATTTCTGCATTTTATTAAATTGCAGGGGGAGATTTCACACTGTCCCACACTGCGACCAGCATTGGGATGGCCTTCTGGATCCCCCAGAAACCTAAAATTGGAATTCTTCCTTGTTCGGACTTGTACATCAAAAATGCAACCTTGGGAAAAAGAGAAAATAAGATTTAATTATTTACGAGAAAAAAAAAGAGTTGTCATATAAGACTTCTGGTCTAGTATTATAGGATCTTAGATTTAGAATTAGAAGAAATTTCAGAGATGATTTTGTCCAAATCTCCTCCTTTCATAGAGACCAGTGAGGTTAAGTGATTATTTCAGTTATTAGGTATTTTCTGGGAGAGATTCAGAGAACCTGCTTTTTTTTTTTTTTTTTTTACATTTGAAGCTATCATTATTATTAGCTTATGTGACAAACATCTTAGCAATAGGTTTGTTATAGCTCAGAGGAAAAAATATAATCATTTAATTTATTTCTTTTTTCATTTAGCTGGATATCAAGTTTAAGAAGTCTTGAACTCTGACATTCTGCTAGATGACATGAACTAAACACAACACCAATTTAAGAAATCTTTGGCATAATTGTGGGATACGAGGATTTGCCTAATTCTTGTTGCAAAACCTTTTGAATTTCTGAAGCAATGGATTATTGTTTTGGGTTGCAATTGCTTCATTTTTTGTTTGTACTGATTAAAAATTTGGCTTTGAAAAATGTGGAAAATGGTTTAAAGGAGCAATCTAAGAATCTGCAATCTTAAACACACGATTGTATTTCATTGTAGGCTATGCAATTACTGCTTACTTTGCCATGAGCACCATTTTAATATAATTCACTTTTAGAAGACATTTCTCCCCAGAAGTACCAGAAGGTACAGAGATGGCAGCTAACAGATGTTTCTTTGCTTGAATATGCTATGAATGTTTATTTCAGTTTTGAATGGGGTACAAAAGTCTTGTGTGGATTGATAATTTGTTATAAAATTCATATGCCTTTGCAAAACTTTGAAAAGTTCTTTATGAAATTAAAATTGAAGTTTATAAGTAAATAATGGAAAAATGAGAAAAGACATAAAGAACTGGAATGATATTCTAAAAATTAAGAGACATAGCACTTTATTCCAAAATCAGTTTTCTAGTAAAATTGGGAATATACAGAAATGAAGCCTTACCCTAATTCTGTTTTTAACTGATTATGAACTTCAGATAAATCCCTAAAATCAATGAGCCTAAAACTCTTCATTTATAAAATAAGGGGATTTGGTGAGAAAAGCTGTCAGTTTCCTTTCTCTGTCTAATGCTGTACTGATTCTAACAATAGACATTCACAATTTTCCTAATATAATAACCACTGCCACAAATTCACTACTTGATTAGTAACTTGACAAGTAACAATCTCCTATTTGTATGCATGTATATGTATTAAAATTAGTTTTATTGATACTTTTCATTTTTACATGAAATCATTTCTGGATTTCCCTCCTTGTGTGCTTGTGTGCTCAAGGATGTGCTGGAAAATGCTTGAAAACTGGCTTACTGAGGGGGAAAAAATGTACCCATGACAAATTTTAAGTGTAATTTGCATTATTAACATTTTTTATAAGTCTAGAAAATCAAAAGGTAGGAGAAATAGAAGGAAATGGTACCCTGAAAACCTAGGTGGAAGAGAATATGAAGGAGGAGAGTAATCAAAGACCGAGAGTGGTCCAGGAGAATGAAAACTGATATGAGGCCATTGGAGTTGGCAATAAGAGATCACTGGTAACTTTAAAATGATATCAGACTCCAGATTGTAAAAAGTTAAGGAGAAAATGAGAGGACAGTGGAGGCATCTATTATAGATAATTTTCAAAGGAATTTGGCTATAAAGGATAGAAAAAAGACATAGGATGATGGTTTAGGGAGATGGAAGGATCAAGTGAAGGTTTTTCAGGATGGAGGAAACAAGGGCATTTTCTAGGGAGTAGGGAATGAGCTATTACAGAGAGAGATTGAAAAGACATCAGAGTGCAGATGGCATAAAATGCAATCTGTTGAAGGAAATGGGACAGAATGGGATTATTTGAGCAAGTAGACTGGGTTGCCCTTGGTAAAGAGTCATTATCTCATCATGTGAAATCATGCTATAATGGCAGAAGGCATAAAAGTGATGGGAGATAAGGCAGAGAAGAGAAGAGAAAGGGGAGATCACAATGAATGGCTTTGATTTTTTCCCTATAAACCATGTCAAATTTCTCAATTAAAAAGCTTGGAAAGCATGGGGGAGCCAGAGGAGGCTTCAAGTTTGGAATGAAAAGTTTTGGAAGAACTGTTATGGAGAATGGGATAGTGAGTTGGAAAGGAAGGTACAGTAGTAAGAGTCCTATTGGCGTTGTATAACATATTTGTTGTGGATCCAGTTAGGCTGGTTACATGATTTTCTCCATTTTTATTCAGCAGGACTTGGGTAGGAGTAAGACAGCAGTTTCTGTCACTTCATTCTTTTTCCTGACACAATTTTTCCCCTACATACAACTTCCTTCAGGACTAAATTCTCTAGTAGATTTTTTGGTGAAACTTTTTCTTCTCATAAAAATTGATTGCTTCCAACTTCTTTGACATAGCTTTCAGACCTAGAATCATTAAAGAGCCCATCATGTGGCTTGGTGGGTGTCTGAGACTGGCAACGGACTGACTAGATAGGAGGTCAAAGGGAAACAAAGGGGGTTGTGGTCTGAGATCTTAAGAGCCACTATATTCTTTATGTTTATCTTTGTTATATATCCTTGTTGGATGTGGACAAAATAAGACTCCTCCCTGGTTAAATGTTCATTGCCTTATAAGTGCTTCATTTCATCCCAACATCAAACCTGAACTAAGAGGATGTTGGCTTTAGAGCCATAGATTTATAACAAGGAGCAAAGGCAGTGCTTTGATATTAAGAGTTAGCAGGGCACAATCAGAGAAATCATAAGGGGACTAAGGATTCAAGAGATGAAGAACTCATAGAGAAAATTGGTTCAATAAGGGCTCAAGATAGGAAAAAAATGAAGAGAGTATACTTCAGGGAAGATGCCCTGGGAAAGATTTGAAGGGTCAAGAGGATTGGAAGTTACAGCACAGGCAGAGAAAAGTTTTGATAAAGGAAGGCAGAAGAAGTGATAAGATTATAGATGGATAAGGGGGTTTCAGAATTTTTAAACCCAGAGATAGTACATTTGTGATGGCAATATCAATGATCAGTTTTGCATGTTGCTGAGGTGAAATTGGGTAGGTCATAGAAAATTAATAAATGCATAAATGAATGGCTAGGTTGTTTGAGGGAAGGTCAATACGTATGTTGAAAAATTTTAGTAAAAGAGCAAGAATTGGGGAGGAGAGAAATATTGTGAGTCATGTCCAGAATTCACTGAGGAAGGAAGGAGAATGACCTGGGGATGATCTAATAGCTGCTAGGATTTTTATTAGGCTGTAGATATGAATAGCAATGAACCTCAAAGGAAAACAGCTTATGGAGAGAGAAAAGCAGGGTGAGAACCCAGAAATTGTACTAGGGAGCAAGGAGTACTATCCAGCTCCTCAGCTTCAGTAAGTGAGTCAAGGGGAATGAGTAAAGATACAGTTGGTACTGCAAAGAGTGGTCAAGGAGGCTGTCATTAGGGGGAGGCAGATTTCAGTAATAGCTAATCGACTGAAGGAGTGGGAAAGAAAATATTTTGGATGAAGGTAAATTTATTGCTGATGGAGTTCTAGAGGACACAGTGAAAAGGGTAGGTAATGTTTGGAATTTTGGGATGGGAGGGCTTAGAAAGATGGGCATAAGAAATCAGCTAATGAGGGGTAAGAATTAGGAATTATTTAAAAGGACTCAGAATCTCTGGACTTGTAGGCTGTGAGCAGGTATGAGAATGCTCAACATTAAGTAAAAGGTCTTTTCTTTTCAAAGAGGATTGGGGAGAGAGTATGAGATGGGAGGCACATGGTCAGTTAGGAAGCTCTGTTTAAATATTCCTCTTCCCTCCAAAGGCCAGGGATTAGACTAGAAAGGGTACAGCAGGAGATGGAACTCCCCTTATTGGCTGAATTTCCCCTTCCTCTTCCCTTAGGTATAGCAAGAAAAAAGGTCAACGGTCGAAAGGAAGGTTTTTTCTCTTTGCACTAGAATCTTTCCTCATCTTGATTAAGATATTGGGTTTGGTAGCCAAAGGTAGAATATTTTGTGTTTGCAAAATATTAGTCTTTGTTTTGAGGCAGATGTAAGTCACTAGACATGGTACTGTGCTGCTTTTTCTCTGGAACCATATTGTGCATAAAAGTGCATGGTCAAAAGAAAGTTTGTGAGGTACCCCATTCTATTTTGAGAGTACTCACAATGATGAAACTAACTCTGGACTTGGAGTCAGGAACATATGAGTTCATGTGTCACCTCCGAGATTGGGTGACTGTGCAAGTGTTTAATCTCAATTCATCTTTAAAATGGAAATATTAATATGGAATCTATCTCATAGGGTTATTTGCAAATAAAATAGCATATATAAGGTGTCTTGCAAATCTTAGATCACTATATAAACACCCATTTACATAGTTATTTTTTATATTGAACCAAAATTTGCCTTCCTTTAATTCCCACCTATTAGTCTTAGTTTTTCCTTTGTGAGCAACAGAGAGAACAAATTTAATCCTTCTTATGCATGATATAATTCTTGTATATTTAAAGACAAATATGGAATCATCCCAAAGTCTTTTCTTTTTCAAGAAGAGATACATAACTAGTTCCTGTAATTGATTCTTAGAAAACATAATTTTAAGTCTTATCCTTTTCCTGCTTTTCTGAACATGCTTCACTTTGTTAATGTCCTATATCACGGTGCCCAGAACTGAAAAGGGCAGAGTACAATGAGATCACTATCTTCCTTATTTACCATCTTAAGCTATTGGCATTCTAATACTTGAATTAAAGGCTGTTTGGGAACTACATTTCCTTCCTAAATTCTTCTCAAAGAAAATTATATAGAGCAATCAGTACCAGATTGTCTTATTATTTTCAGCATATTCAGTAATGACTGGTGGCTGGTAAATAATTTACAAAACAGTATAAGCCATTCTGACCTGGACTGCTACCTTTTGGAAAATGTCAATTAAAAATAAAATGCCTTGACTAAGAAGGGACAGAGATAAACAGGGTAAATCTTAGTCATGTTAATGGACCTTGCTTATGTCATCATGCCTTTTATTTGTCAGGAAGAGAATGTTCTATAAACTTTTCTTTACTTTACTATATCAAGATAGAAAAATTGGACTAAAACGATGCTTATAAGGGAGATTTTATACTTATGACATAAAATTTCAATGGAAATAAATTGTTCTCAATTTAGCATTCTTCCTTTTGAACATATGCAATTGTCTCCACCTGCTTTTTATTACTGCATGAACACTAGGACATGTAAGGACATAAATGGTTTCATGCCCAAACACAAAGAATTCTAATCCTGTTCACTGGCATTTTATTGCCTCTGTGGTACAGCCCAGATCTGACTCAAAGTGTTGGAGACACCCTTTTTATCTGCATATATCAGACAACAAAAGTATTAAAGAAATTTTTGCATACTTATATTGTATGTACTTGTATTTGTTATACTTGTTCAGAAAAAGAAACTACACAAGAAATGGAATATGGATTTCTCCATCTATACATCATAGATTATTATATTATCTCTGTTTCCTAGAATTCATTCATAGAATCACTGATCTACAGTTTGAAGGGACTTCAGAAGCTATCTAACCCTACCCAGTCATTTTATGGATGAGGAAACTGAGATTTAGTTGACTGTTCAGTTGCATGAATGGTAAGCATCAGAGGATTTAAACCCATGTTTTTTGAAAGAGAGACTACTCTTTCCAGTGTACCATACATGAAAGACAGCGTAGCATGGTGATTAGAGTGCTGGCCTTGGAATCAGAAAAACCCAAGTCCTTTTTGTGACATTTAATAGTTGTTGTACAAGTTATTTTACTTCTTCCTGCTCCTAAACAAAATCTTTAAGATAATATATCATAGAAATGTTTTTAATGCCCACAATGAAAGTTCTTTTCAGCAAGGGATCATTGTCCTGGATCAAAATATCCCATAGCACTATTATCATTACTATAGAAAGTAATAGTATATAAAATATTAATTATTTTTATATTTCACAAAAAATAGTGCTTGCATGTAAATACTAAATGGTGGTTAGTTGAATGAACAAATGACTGACACCATTATCCTAGATTAGCTTTATATGGCACTTATTAATGCTAAGCATTGTCCTTTGCCTTTCTAGACAAGACCAAAACTTGACTAGAATGATTTATATTCAGTTTAATCTTGATTAGAATAAGAAGCAACAATTCATTCCCACAAGTAAGATTGCTCCTGCCTCTCCCGATTTTATGTAATAAAGTTATTTAACTTAGAGAAATGGTTATCATTTTATGTATGTTCAGATATGGAAATAGGATAACACAAATTATTAACTAACTCTAGGACAGGAAGAAATGAGCTTAATTAAGTATAGGAGAAATTTATATTTGACATGAAGAGCTTTTAGCTTTGAGATTATAGCTATCTGTAAGCATGACTTAGACAATCCTTTTCTGGGTATTATTTATGTGTCTGTTTAGTGGTTAATGTGATTGACCCTCCTGTTAGGACATCAGTGCTATGACCTTAAAAATTCTTTATTCTGATTCCTCATGGATAGGTCATTGGTTCAGAGCACAGTGCTGATAAGGCCGAGGTTAACTCCTGGTTGGTTCACTAAAATTGTGTTTTGCTGCAGGACTATAGATTAGAAGGAACTTTGGGGTTCTACACTTTCCCTAGCCAATTTTCTTATAAATGTGCTGAAAATATATGTGCCATTGATCATGAGGGAGGCTTGATCAGATAGCTTGGTAAGATATATATTACCATTACTGAAAAAATAACTCCATATACTTTGTTGATAGGTTTGTGTATGAGGAACAGTAAATTGTGAATAACTGTATAGGACCTCTGCTGAATAAAGTTTGCCCTAACTGGATTGATTACATGGATAGAGGGTAGGACCTGAAGTCAGGAAGACTCATTGAACTGAGTTCAAATATGGCTTAGACATTTCCTATCTGAGTGACCTTGGGTGAGTCACTTAGCCCTGTTTGTCTCAGATTTCTCATTTATAAAATGATCTGAAAAGGAAATGACAAACCATTCTAGTATTTTTGCAAAGAAAACCCCAAATGGGGTCATGAGGAGTCAGACATGACTGAAAATTACAGATCAACAACAATGTCCTTAAAAAATTGTCTATTTTTGATATCCCTTTCAGATTATAATCTGATCAACTCAATATAGTTTAAGGCATTTTTAAGTGGCAAAATGGATTGAGAAATGAACTGGGATTCATCTTGAATTCAAATCTGGCTTCAAATGCATAAAAGCCGTATAATTCATGGCAAGTCACTTATTCTCTCAGCCTCTGTTTCCTCATGTGTAGAATGAGGATAATAAGAATACCTATCTCACATAGGTATATATGTTATAATATGTGTAAAGTGTTTTGTAAACCTTAAAGCACTATATAAATATTAGCTAGCTATAAATGACATATTAAAGTTTATAAAGTGCTTTCTCACAACAATCTTATGTGGTTGGTAGTATAATTTTATAATCTCTTCCTCACTTCAGTTGGAACAGGGAAGGATAAGGGAACAAGTTGTCAGTCTCATGTCTTGAGGCAAGTTTTATTCATAAAGTTTTCAAAGGTAGGTGTATTTACCAAACTTCAGCTGCCAAGGGAGGATATGAAAAAAATGTAAGGTCTAGGGTAGAAATGATATAGGATATGGACAGGCAGACATGTAAGGAAGGATTATAGGGAAGGCCCTGGGGGAAGTTTTCTCCAAGCCTGGGCCTGCTCTTGGATCTACTTCACCACCCCATGAGAGATGAACAATGTGTGAGGAGCAATTGGAGAGCCAGACAAACCCATCAGAGGACCTAGATTTGCCAGGGAAACAGGGTTAGGCAGCGAGAACGGTGAGCAAGGGAAAGAAGCCAGATGGATGACCTGGGTCCCTAGCACCCTCAATTGACTGCATCTCTATCCTCCAGAATTTTAAGAATGACATAGAATTGTGATGTGTTCCAGCTCTAACACTGGAGTCGTGATGTGTTCCAGCTCTAACACTGGAGTCCATTGTTAGCTCCTAATTGTAATAGTTAATAGAGAGGTCTAAGTCTGCATTTGTGAATTATGTCTACAGAAATGGGTTAGGTATGTATGTCCAAACATTAATTAAAGGCTTCATGGGTTTAGGTGGAGCCCTAAGTACATGGTCTACCTGGTGATTCTTTTAATGAATTTGATTTTATTCCTTTTGTTTCTATGGGTACAAATAAAGAAATAGTTTTATATATATATATAGTCAAACCATACTTATGTGATCACTTCTATTATGTCAAGTTCACATAATTGGATGTACAATGAAATTCAGAAGAGAAAGGGAAAGAGTGGGGTCTCTTAGTAAGTAGGGAATGAACCAAAAGATTAATTGGAAAGATCCTTACAAACCACATCCCATATTTCTAATATTATAAATTCATGTTTTAGGTTGATAATTCTGGAAGTTATAATGAAGAACTAACTGGAGGGGTTATTGGAGATTGAAGCTTCAAATATTCATTACGGATTTACTACTTATAATGTATTTTAACCTGGCTTTGGGAAAGTACTAAAAAGCTAAGGTTCTTGTGAAAATCCAGGCTGGTGCGATGCAACAGGGGGGAATAGAGAGATGGGGAAAAATAATAAGAAAACAGTAAGAAATAAGAACATTCTGAGCTGGAACAATTCTTTTCCCCCTAAGCTTTTAGAAACTTCATGAAGATTTGAGAAAACTAGCATTTCTGTCACCCAGCAAGCAGAAGAGTTAGGGGACGAGATAACCTTGAGGATTATAATGAATTTGGCTGCTTCTTGTGCTTTTTGTTATTGAACAGCCCTGTGGACTCTTGAAGAAGGGTCTTGTGTGTGGCCAGCAGTGCCCCCTGGTGGCTAAAATTATTATTATTCTCATTTTACAGATAAACCTCAATTTTAGAAGAATTAAATAGTTTGCCCAGGGTTATAAGAGCAAGTTAGGGCCAGAGGGCTAGGAGAGTTGTAATAACTAAGGAAAGTACCTTGGAAAGACTGTGAATCATGCATAAACAATCTGAACTTTTTGTGGAACGGTTGGCTCTTTCTTAATTTCAGTGGCACTCAAAAGCCTTTAGTCAGCCTCTAACAGAGATTTCAGATCTCAGTCCTTTCAACTGCTTTGTTCAGTGTTGAACTTTGCATCTGATGAGAGGTGGAGCAATAAAGGGGGAGGCCTTGGGAATTTGTCCCCTCTGTAGTGATGTGGTCCTGAGAAATGCATCTTAATCATTGTCTACTACATTTTTTTTTCTTTCTTGGTGAAGGGAGTAATATCTCTGATATTATAGGTACAAAAGATCTGAAGGATGTCTCAGCATCTCAATATTCCAAAGTTTAGGGTAGCAGAAATTTTGGATCTGCGCCAGAGGACGCTGTATGAAGATGCATTGAGGCAAAAACTTTTTCGGGCCAAGTTCTTTGTAGGAACAGAGCTAATTTTTGTGCTCCATTCCCTACAAAGACTGAGGTGGTTTGGTGGGATGACTTATGAGATACAGAGAAGATGTTTGTAGGTTGTTTTTTTTTTTTTTGGCCACATATTTGAAGTAAATATCTCTCTTTTCAGTGACCAAATAGAATTGAGATACTATTTATTGGCAACTAACTGATAAAAAGAAACAGCAGGTAAAGCTCCAGCCAGTGACAGAAAAAAAAAAAAGAGAGAAACTCTAATCCTCTACAAACATAAGAAAAGAGAGAAACTCCAATCCTCTAGGAACCTAAAACCTTGAATGACAAATGTAGCAGTTCTGGCTCTAGGACAGTGGGTCAGAGCCCACTTGCTAAACCCAAAATCATCAAATTATAGACTATCAGACTTGAATGGACTTTAGAGAGTATCTAGTCTAAATCTCTCATTTTATAGATGAGGAAACTGAAACACAGTTTCAGGAAACTTAGGAAAATCCTAAGATTTTGATTTGCTTACTTTAAATATAAGGTGTCCTGATATCTATAAGAGAAAAGGAGTCATCAAAATGAAGTCTATTAATTTATTTTAAAACAATTACAAGTATTTTATTCATTTTTATATTGTTGTCACTTCCTCTTTTCTTTCTAAATGTTTTATTTTACCCTTTTAATGGGTACCCTCTTTCTTCTAACCTCTACTACTATAAAAAGTGCTACTAAAATTTTTTGTATGTCTGGTTCCTTTCCTTTTGGCTTTGTATATACTATTTAGTGACTTTAAAAATCGAATTCCAAATTGTTTTCCATAATGACTGGCCCAATCTAAGGATTCATCAATAGCATATTAGAGTATTTGTCTTACCACATTTACTAATCTATAATGTGTCCCTTGAATATTTAATACTTTAGTCTAGGGGCAAACTACAGCCCGCTGGCCAGATAGGGCCCACTGAGGATGTTTATGCGGCCCACCGGGTTATGGCAAATGGGCTGGGGGCAGAGACAGAGTGTGAGTTTTTGTTTTTACTATAGTCGGGCCCTCCAACAGTCTGAGGGACAGTGAACTGGCCCCCTATTTAAAAAGTGTGAGGACCACTGCTTTAGTCATTTGCCATAAGGATGACAAATATGATGAATTCGAGGTGATAACTTAGATTTCAAATTTCATTTCTCTCATTATTAATTTGCACCATTCTTTCATATAGCTATTTAATTTTTGGTTTTGTATCTCCAGTATAGCTCCTGGCACAAAGTAAGTATGCAGTAAATGCACGTTATAGCTATTATAAATTTCTTCTTTTGAAGTTTGTCTCTTCAAATTCTTTGACCATTTATTTATTGGAGAAGTGGCTGTCTCTTTCCATTGCCTCTCTCATCCTTCTAATAGGATTTTCCTTATTACAAAAGGGTAAGTTGCTTTGTGGTCTGTATGCCTTATTTTGGACCTATGTAGAACTATATCATACCCTTCTTGATTTTCCTTTATTTCTCTGAAATCACTATTGTTCACTATGATCAAATTTCTTAAGTCTTTCAAGGTTATTCTAATGGAATCCATTTACATATTATAATCTATTGGATGATTTATTTTAATTTCAGTGAAACAAAATGCCTGCTGCAATTATGTGCATTAGAATGCAAAGGGTTGGGGGATGATAGTCAATATACAAATCCTTCCAGTTTCCAATGTTCTACAATCACATGGTCTTGGGTAGTGGATAATCCATGCCAAATAGGTATAAAAAGTGTTGCTAATTCCTCAGCAGTTTATGGAGGTGTTGTTTGTCACAGTAACAAATGGCTCTAATCACTGTGACCAGCTGCCTCATGACCAATGTTCCTTAGGTAGCTCACTTTTTAAAATCGAATTATTCAGTAACACAATTATTTTATAGCTATCTAGCAAATTATTCTAATAGGGAAGGAGTGAGTACCCTTTTCTTTTTAATATATGGAAACAAGCTATAGCAACGTGATTACAGGTCCAAACATACACTGATCCACCTTAATTTACTTGGCATTTGATTGCCTCTGCTGGCTAGACCTTTATAGTAAGGTTCAGGTTGATTGTAGTCTGCTTCTCTCATTTCATACCAAACAGGCTCTGTGTCTATTGCATGTTAGGCAGGTTCTAAAAATTGTACTATGACTTGCCACATAAAAATCTAACACTCAGATGAATATAAACACTGTTGGTGCTAGACTCAAGTTTCTAGGTAATCCAGATGGCAAATTGTTGCCCACTGAATGAGCTGCTAGAAGTGCTATGTAAACATATTTAACAACAAAACAAAACAATAGAAATGGTGAAATGAAAAACTTCTAAAATTTACCTTGGAAACCATTTTGGAATTCTGATCCATTAGGTAAGAGCTCTGGAGTGTATTCATTATATCCTCCTACATAAAACTGGCTGAAGACGTTGAGTCCAACCAGTCTCCCTGGGGAGGTGATAGATTTATTCTTCTGATCATCCACCTTTAAAAGGAAAAATTTCATTACTAATTAAAAGAGAAAGGATTCCCTAAGGGGGGCCATTAAGATACTGTTTTCTTTCCAATGGACTTGGCTTAAAAGTTTTATGACTGACTGAATTTCCTTTTTTTCTTTGAAATCTCTGATTTTCCAATAACATCTAACTGATGATTAACACTTGATGTAAATCAGGATCCACAAATAGATTTCAAAAGGTCCATGAACTAGGATGGGAAAAAAAAAAATGCAACCTTCTCTTCACTAACATTTCATTTGCTATATAATTCTGCGTCTTTCATTCTTTAATATTATTTTAAGAGGGAGTTCATAGTTTTCACCAGTGTTAAAGGGGTTTATAACATTAAAAAAAAAGGTTAAGAGTTCCTGATTTAGATATATTAAGAGATTTCCTACAATTTTCCTTTCCATTTGAAATCACAGTTCTCCAGCGATTACAAACTAATTCCTTACCTTCATCCAACCGTTTTGAAAGGATCTTCCCAGATGGACCACATGTACTCCAAGAGTCAGATTAAGTGGGTCACTATAGAGACTTGCTGTGCCAGAGCCCAGGTTATAAGTATATACCAAGCACCCATGGCGCAGACCAACAGCAAGAAAGTCATCTCCATTCAGCCCTGAAATGATAGAAAGCAGAGGAACAGCTCCCTGAAGAAAGAGCCATCCAGAATTCTTGCCAGCTTGGTTACTGTATAGCTCTGGGCTGTTTGCCAACACAATATGCTATTGCATGTAAACAACCACTCATCAGCACCCCAGTGTGTATGTACCCGAATATTTATCTCACTATGGAGTTTTGTAAACACATCACTGGAAACTTTCTCCAAATTTGCTAAGAATTAGTCTATTTCTTTGAGTGTATATGAAAGCTTTGGTTAACCCTCAAAAATTTTCAACGTAAAAGACAGCATGGCGCCATAGAAAGGGTTCTGGTATTGGAGTTAGGAAAACTGGACTTATCACTTGTATGACTCAATTCCTCCAAATCCATAATATTATGAAGAAAGCTAGTCTTCGAATCTGGGTCTGTATCCCAGTTGTAAAAGATTAGAGGATGTGGCTGAATAAATGAATAACCTATTTATTAAGTGCTTATTATATGCAAAATCTCTGGGGATATAAATAAAAGGCAGTCCTTGTTTTCAAGGAGTTCATATTTCAATAGAGATGCAAATCAGATGGGAAAAATCTCACTATTGTTGGAGCACAGGAGCAAAGCAGGTGGTAACAGTTCTTCTTAAATTACATGTCCATTTATAAAATGCGTAAGTTTCTTATGTTAAGCCATTTGACAGTGCCATTCTTTAGGAGCAAGAAATTTCTTTTCTAGATCTTCAGTAATACTGATGATATTTATACTAGTTAATATTAATAATTTTTGTTATTGTTAAGTCATTTTTCAGTCATGTTCAACTCTATCACTTTATTTGGGGTTTTCTTGGCAGAGATACTGGAGTGGTTTGCTATTTCCTTCTCTAGCTCATTTTACAGATGAGGAAACTGAGGCAAAAGGGGTTAAATGATTTGCCACAGAAAGTATCAAAAACCTAAAAAGGTTGTTGAAAGGATCACAAAATTGTTAAAGTGATTTCCAAAAGTGAAAACCTGATAACCTCACTCCCCTACTCAGTAAACATCAGTAATTCTTCTAGAATAAAATATAAACTTGCAACTAGATGGTATAGTACATAGGGAATAGAAAGATCTAAGTTCAAAATTAGCATCAGATGCTATACAATTTTGGGCAAGTCAGTTAACTTCTATATAATAATAATAATAATAATAATAATAATAATAATAATAATAATAATAATAATAATAGCAGTTCCCAGGATTATTGTGAGCATCAAATGAGATAAATAATTGTAAAGTGCCTAGCATAGTGCTTGGCAAATAGTAGATGCTTTATAAACATTAGCTAGCATCATCATTATAAACTTTTCAGTTTGGGTTTTAAAGCCTTAAACAATTTGATTCCAACTTTAATGAACATTGTTTCCCTTCATGCAATGTGTCCTCTCACCAAATTTTCCTTCTTGTTGGTCTTCCCAAATATTATATCATCTTTGCTCTAGCTATCTCCATACTTGAGATGTAATCTTTTCTTAACTCTGCCTCTTGTTTCTTTCAAAAGTCTGCTTAAGCACTACAGTGTAGGTGAAACCTTTCCTGATTCCCCTCTCCTTCCAATTCCTACAGCTTCCCTGTCATTTTGATCCTGTTTTCTATTTACTTGTTTATGATGTACTGTCTCTCTGATAGAATGTCAGCTGCCAAAAGTTAGCTAGCCTTTTCTGTCTTTTGTATAATGGTAACACAGGGAAAGGAGAAGGTGCTTTTAGGTTTATAAAATATTTTACATTTATTATTTCATTTGATTCTCACAACAGTTGGTAAAGTAGATGCTATAATTATTCTCATTTTATAGATGAGGAAACTGAGTATTCAGGAGGAGGTTAAATTGCTTGCCCAAGGTTACATGGTCAGTCTAAGGCAGGATTTGAATTCAGAGACTGGGAAAATAGATGTGATATGCCATTTGCTGGTGTCCTAAATTCCAAGAACAAAGCTCTATTGGGCATTTTTGTCTCATCCAGTTTGAAAATTCAGATGAGTTCAGCATGGAGATATCTGCATAAATCAATGTCACACTTGAATGTATAGGAGGAAAAGCATTGTATCTGGTACCAAAGATGTTGGGTTCAGATCTTGTCTCTAATACTTGCTATCTCTATGATCCTGGCAAGGCTCTTTCAAGATCTTAGTTCCTTATCCCTAAAAGAACAGATGCTTGTGGGATATCTCTGGATATGATCCCTATTATCAAAGTTGTGACATCAATATGACATTAACGAATGAATGAACACAAACCTGAGTGCCTTGAGTTGAGTGTTCAGGCAGCAGGACTCATGTCTTGATCCATCCAGCCTTTTCTTGAGCTCTGTCAATTTGCATTTTGTCCCTATTCCTGCCCTCTACTAAACGAATGCCTTGCTAGTGAACAGTTACTACTTTTTACTGGAGCACAAGTCCCATTTCAGTTAGGAGTCAGGACATATTTCTATTTAAAATTGTTTTTTCTATACATTTAAAATAGTTATTATTTAAATTGCTCTGCACTCTCTGCCCACATAGTTCTTCCTTTCCCCCATTGCATATTATAATTTCTATTTATTCTTTAATATCTAACACAGATGTTTTCACCTCCATGCAGTTTTCCCAGATTCCTCCATTCTATACAGTTCTTTACCACATCATAGTTTACAATTTGTTTTGTAGCTCTTTTATACTTCCCCATGCTCAACTCAACAGACTGAAGATTAAATTAAATGTTAGTCACATTTTTTTTCCCCAGGAGACCCTGTTGTTTTCTGAAGATATAGAGAGCATAGAAGTTGTTTTCTTAGAATGGTGTAGTGCTGGACTTGGAGCCAGAGTAGCTGGGTTTGATTCCTAATTATGCAACTTAGGGTTTGATTCCTAATTATGCAACTTAACATCTTTGTTCCTTTGGGGAAAAATCAGTTAACTATATTTTGTTTCAAATTTCTGTTTCTTCATGTATGAAATGAAAGGATTGCAATAGATAACCTCAAAAGTGTATCCATCTCTCTCTGATTCTATTTAATTTTACACTGTCTTATGATTCTTATTTTCTGTCTCTCTCCTGTACTGTTCTGGATACAGGTATTATGCTTAATAAAAAAAATTCTTTTAAAATGAATAAGGCTTCTAGGGACCCAATCTTGAGCCAAAGAGAGGGCTAGAAATCAAGATTAGAGAACATCTTGTATGTGTCACAACAGTTTTCTGTCATTTCTCGTAGTTGGATTACGAAAAACATTCTCAGTGCATTTATTCATGAGGAAAAAGTCATATCATTCCATTTAATGCTATCTGACATAGGCACATTTTAAATTCTCCCCTCCAAGGTTCTATTAACTTTATTACAACATAGCTGTTTTGAGGGTATGTGCCAATAATTTGAATTTTAAAAAATTTAATTGATTTAGTAATTCAAAAGAGGCTAATTCAAAACAGTTATTTAGTATTTATGTTGACTATAGATGTATGCAGAGTTTTATAGCAGCCAAAAGAAGGAAAGTGCCTTAGCCAAGGAATAATATTGAATATATTGTAGCATAGATGAGCAATGTACATAGCAGATAAGAGTTGGCTGGTTGGAAAATTCTGCTGCAGATCTATACTGTCCATGCCATTGTGGTTAAGTTGTTTAATCTCTTAGTGTTTCCAGCAATTCTTTAAGACTTTAAGTCACAGAATAGTTGTCCTTCTTCATTGGTAAAAAGAGTTCCTTTCTCCTGAATTCCTTATATCAATGAAGTCACAATTCTGAGCAAAGACACTAAAAATGTAGTATAATCAAGGCTGTGCTGAAATCAATTTTTAGTATAATCATTTAAAACTTAGAAATGAGCAAATACTACAAACCAGAGTTTGACTATTTTGTTGATTGTTTAGACTTAAGAGACAGAGAAAACAATAATGCAGATTAAATATAAAAACATATCAAAGTTACCGAGAGTTGGTAAAACATTTACAAATGTACCTCTGGATATACTTGTCATTTATATGATACTTTCTCTTTTTTGATTCTTTCCTGAAAGTAGGAAGTTTAAGTGGGATTATCTCCAGTTTTCAGATGAGGAACTGGAGACTTTCAGATATTAATTGAATTGTCCATAGTCATATGGCTAGTGTCAGAATATGGCCTTGAACTCTAGTCAATCAATTAAGCAAGAAAGCGTTTATTTACTATTTGCTAATTACTGTGCAAGGCTCTTGGAATAAAAACTCAAAAGACTGAAGCAGTATCTGTCTTTAAAAGCGTACATTCCATCATCTCCAAATTCAATGACACTTCTATTGTACCCCACAAACTGTCTGCATGAAGTATGTTGAACAAACAAAAAGTTACAGTGATTTTTAATGAAGCTAAATTTAGTAAGTTGGTTCTAGGCAAGGGAGAACATATTTGGTTGATATTTTCTGACAACTAGTTCTAACCCAAGGGATTTAGAGATATTTAGGATACACAGGTGATAGAAAAAGAAGGAAAGAATTGATTGGACAGGTTTTAGATGAGTAGTAGCTGTTACGCCAGAACAAATATGTAAATGGAAATATTTTTGAGTATGAGGGAAAAGAAACTTTACCTTTATTTGGATTCTTGTGAAATATAACATGGTCATGGGAAAAGGGGGCCAGATTTGGAATTAGGAAGACCAGCTCAAGGTCCCTCAGCTCCCTGAAGCTTAGCACAATATTTGGCACATTGTAGAAACCTACATATTTATTGACTGATTTATTAACTCTATGGTTTTACACCAAAGGTGTGTTGAGTCAGTTTGTACAAACCAAAACTTAAAATTTCACCGTGAATATTTATACTACAGAAAATGACAAATTCTACAAATCAGAGCTTGATACTTTGTTCTCCTGATTGTACTTAAAGTGATGAAAAAAATGATAATACAGATTAAACTCAAGTGTCATGGATGCATTTTTCCCTTTAGAGAGTCAGTTGTTTAGTATTTACCAAACACTCCCCTACCTTAGATCTATCTCTTAGCTTTCTAAACTAATCCCTAAGGTCTCTCCAAATGATTTTTATAGACACATTCAATGTACCAAGAAATCAACATGTAGTCTGCACCTTCCAACAATTTTCAGGTTAATATTGTACTTTTCATATTATAGAAATAGCACGATTATTTTCACTTTGCTAATCTACTGATCCTATAATTTCCACATAAAGTTAGACATTCTGGAGTACTTAATTCTGAAGGAAAGATTTACATCAGAAAGATGACAAAAGTCTCCTGCTACTAATATGTTATTTTTTCAAACTCTTCTCCCATAGATGGGGAAGTATTAAGGCACATTAAATGTAATTCATTATTATCATGAAAATGGTAATAGACTTTGAGGTAAAAAAGTTAAACAAAGTATAGCAGCCCTTTTTGTAGTCGCAAGGAACTGGAAACTGAGTGCATGCCCATCATTTGGAGAGTGGTTGAATAAGTTGTAATATATCAAAGTAATGGAATATTATTGTTCTATAAGAAATGATCAGCAGGATGATTTTAGAAAGGCCTGGAGAAATTTACATGAACTGATGTTGAGTGAAGTGAATAGAACCATGAGAACATTATACACAGAAACAAGATGCACTTTTGATGGACTTGGTTCTTTTCAACAATGAGATGATTCAAGGCAATTCCAAAAGACTTGAGATGGAAAGTGCCATCCACATCTAGAAAAAGAACTAGAGAGATTGAATGTGGATCAAAGAATAGTATTTTCACCTCTTGTTGTTGTTTGTTTACTTGCTTTGTTTTTCCCCTTTTGATCTGATTTTTCTTGCATAGAATGATGAATATGGAAATATGTTTAGAAGAATTGCACATGTTTAACTTATTTTGGATTACTTGCTGTCTAGGGGAGAGTGAATGTGGGAAGAGAGGGAGAAAACTTTAGAACACATGGTTTTGCAAAGGTGAATGTTGAAAACTATATTTATATGTATTTTGAAAAAATAAAAAGCTTTTATTATTAAAAAAAATAAGTTAAATAAAGTCCTGAACACTTCAGTGATCCAAGTTTTAATCTTGGCTTGACTAGTGATAACCTCTGGCAGTTCCTTCTCCTAGTTTTCAGGTGGATCATTTGTACAACAGCCATGATAACTGAGAATCCCTTACTAGGACTGTTGCAAAGAAAATCCTGGCACTTTATTCATTAGGCCATCTAGCTGCTGATGCAAAGTGAACTGCTTAGAAAATTATTGGAAATACTGATTGATTGATACCCATTTTTCAAAGGAAAAGGAAAATGTGTGGAGAGAGAAAATCTAAGAATGAATCTGGAAAAAAATGCACAGGTGAAATATTCAGGTTCCTCTTCCTCTCTCCTTCCTCAACTCATAAATAAGGAATCCAAGTGAAAGGGGAAGGAAAAATTAGCAAAAGAAATGGAAAGTAGAAACTTTATCTGAGTGTCAAGGAAGGAAGAAAAATTAAAGAAGAGAAATAAAGGAAAATGAGACCTATGAGAAGTGTTTTGGAGAACAAAGCTAGAGTCTTCTGGATATAAAAGGATGGAAGAATTATTATGTTTATTTTCATGAAGGCCTGAAAACTCAAGTTAATTTATATAGGTATTCAGCTTATGAATGAAAGTGGCATAGTGTTATAGAGTTCTAGGCCTAAAGTCAGCCTTAGACACTTATTAGCTATGTAACCCTGGGCAAGTCACTTAACCCTATTTGCCTCAGTTTTTGCATCTGTAAAATGAGCTGGAGAAAGAAAGAGCAAACTACTTTAACATCTTTGCAAAGAAAACAGCAAATGGTATCATGAAGAGTCAGATATAATTGAAACAATTGAACAACATTTTTTTTCCCCCCTGAGGCTGGAGTTAAGTGACTTGCCCAGGGTCACACAGCTAGGAAGTGTTAAGTGTCTGAGACCACATTTGAACTCAGGTCCTCCTGAATTCAGGGCTGGTGCTCTATCCACTGCGCCACCTAGATGCCCCCAACACTTTAAATTACAGAATAATTTCAAGTTGTATAAGCAGATTACAGAGAAAAATGAAAAGTTAAGGAAGGCTAGTTTATCCAGAAATTTTTAATAATGATAATAAGGATACAACACAAAGTGTGAGATGGCAGTCACATCACTAATAGTTTAATGTACAGAGAATGCCACTCACAGTACCTCTTAACTTTAAATTACTTGGTACTCAATTAATAATTAGTGAGATAGATTGAGTTAGTAAATAGAATCCTGGGCCATAAAGCCAGAAAAACTTCAATTCAAAATGTCAGTTACTTATTAGCTGTAAGACCTGGACAAGTAACTTAATCTCTCAGTTTTGGTTTCTTTATCTAAACTAAAGTGGTTCGACTTGATAGTTCCTAAATTTTAGCTCTAAATCTATGATCCTATAAACATGTGATTCATAGTTATCTACACATTCTATTTTTTTTTTTTTTGTCCAATGATTTAACATTACATGAGTGGATGGTTTCACATTTTCTGTGATACAATAGGCAAAGATTTAAGATTTAAGATTCATTCAGCTCCTTCTTTGGTCTAATTGCTGAAACTTATAGGGAATCTTTTGGGTTACTTGCTTGTGAGTACTCTTGTTTTTAGCTGGTATTCTTCTACCCTCTTGTGGAATAATATAGAACTGCAACTCAATCTGATCATTGATTTAGAAAAATAGAGCTCCATAATATTCTTTTCTGTATCGTTCTGTTCCTTGTCTTTTTAACATTAAAGCTTTAAAAATACCGTTCCCATTTTGAGGCAATTTGGGAACATTGTGATACTTTTATAATAGAATGATTCTGAACAAAAATTTTTATTTCCCATAAGTCTAATTAGATTATTATTTAAAAAAGAATTTATAAATGATAGTAAATGTTGATTTACAGCATATCTGCAATCATAGCATAAAAAATCCATTTAATCTATAATTCTCCAAATTCTTTTCAATACTCTGATATATAGATGGCTTTTAAATGTTACCGTTATTGCTCCAAGTAGGGATTGTTTTGTTCTTTATAATTTCACTCTGTACTTTTATACCTTCTTTCTTGGTGCTTGCAAAGGCAGCAAAGGATGATTTATACTCACACTCCTGGAGCTTACCACAGTATCTGTTATATACTTGGAACTTAATAAATGTTTGTTAATTAATGGTTGATCTGTGATCTTAATAAGATTATTCCTTCCTCTACTACATGACAAATCTTATGTAAACTTTCTTGTAGGAATTTTGCCCATGCTTTTCCATGAATCCTCACAGAAATTTATCTGAGATTCTAGAAACCTCCCTCAGAATCTTTCACTATTTGGTGGAAATTAGTTCAGCATATGGGGTATCTTAACATCCCTCACTCTCACTTTATGACTAATCTATCAAACATGTCTTTGACAATAGGAATTTCTCATATTTTTTAAGCTATATAAAATTTTTAATATATTTTATTATATATTACTATTATATATGGCATTATACAAATATAACATATTTACCTATATAATATCTAGGAACAGAGAAATATCAGGTTTGACAGAAGAGATTAGAAAGTAAACAGATTATGGGATTCCAAAAGATTTAGAAATAATGTCCCCTAGACAAGTGTTTCTTAAATTTGGCACTGAGAATTATGACATTTTCAAAGTGCGTAGATAACTAACTCTGAAAATCAGGGGGAGGAGGGGGTTCAGCAAATTAAAGCTGTGTCAATTGGTGAATAACGACCTCCATTCCTAGGTCCTTCTCCCACAATTCTTTCTGAGACTGACAGTAGCTGCTGAGGTAAGAAGTCTGTTCATAGAAGCAGTGTCAAAGGGTTATTTGATTTATTGATTTTGTAGAAGAAGAGGTAAAGGAAGAAAAGGGTGTGATAGATAGATGGGCGGCATATAGGGCAAGAATAGAACCCACAGAAAGAGGTGGCACTAGTTAGGTCATTTGCTTTAGATGTCATAGACTGGACCTTCTGTGTGGCAGTGTTGTTGACATGCATGATTTAACAAGGAATGAGCTTAGGGATTGGATCTGTGATTTCACTGATAAAAGAGAATTCCTGGATGAGGAAAATCCCTTAATAAAAATAGTTTGGCCCCTTTTCTGCAATTTATAGTCTTAGAGAGTTGTCTAGGTGGGCAACTTCAAGTTAAAAAACGACCAGAATTATATAACGACTATGGGTCAGAAGTGGGACTTGAACCCAGGTTTTCTTGTCTGGTCAACCCTTCTACCTCTCATCATTAAATTAACTTTCTCTGATCTGGTCAAACAGAAATAATAATGACCTTGAACCATTCTCATAGAGATATTATTTGTGTAAACTAGGTAACATCACTCAGGAATTTTGAAGTCCTTGGAAACCAACACAGAACAAATTCTTTAATTAGAAATTTCCACTAAGATAGCTAAGTTTTTGCATCTAATACCCTAAATAAGCATATCAAAATATTTTCTACACTTGAAAGTGTTGGGATATACAAGATCACGTAGTCTAAGGGATTTTAACATATTTTGTGGCTGCCTGGTAAAGCCTATTAAAGAATAATGACTTTCTCAGAAGTACCACCCTGGGGCAGCTAGGTGGATAGAGCATCAGGATCTGAGTTCAAATCTAATCTCAGATATTTAACACTTCCTGGCTGTGTGACCCTGGGCAAGTCACTTTTGCCTCAGCAAAAAAGGAAAAAAAAAAGTACCACCTCATACCTCTCAGATCAGCTAAGATATCAGGAAAAGATAATGATAAATGTTGGAGGGGATGTGGGAAAACTTGAACACTAATACATTGTTGGTGGCGTTGTGAAATGACCTAACCATTCTGAAGAACAATGTGGAACTATGCCCAAAGGATTATAAAAATATGCATACTCTTTGATCTAGCAGTCTCATTACTGAGTCTGTATTCCGAAGAGATAATAAAAAAGGGAAAAGTACCCATCTATGCAAAAATGTTGGTAGGAACCTTTTTTTTGTAGTAGTAAGGAACTGGAAATTGAGTGGATGCCTCTCAGTTGAGGAATGGCTGAATAAATTATGTTATATGAACATTATTGGAATATTATTGTTCTGTAAGAAATGATGAGCAAGCTGATTTTAGAAATGCCTGGAAAGACCTACATGGAATGATGCTGAGTGAAATGAGCAGAACCAGGAGAACATTATATACAGTAAAAACAAGTTTTTGTGATAATCAACTGTGATGCACTTGAGTCTTCTCAATAATGAGGTGATTCATAGCAATTACAATAAACTGGGGATGGAAAATGCCATATACAACCAGAAAGAAAACTATGGAGACTGAATGTGCAATAAAAGCATAGTATTTTTACTTTTTTCTTTGTTTCTCATGTTTCTTTTCCTTTTGGTTTGATTTTTCTTATACAGCATAACCAAAATACATTTAAAAGGACTGCAAATATTTAATTTATATCAGATTTCTTACTGTCTTAGAGCAGGGAAGATAAAGGAGGGAGAAAAATTTAGAATGCAAAGTTTTACAAAAATGAATGTTGAAAACTATGAATCTGGAAAAACAAAATATTTAAAAACAACGATGTTTTCAAATTCATTAAAGGGGAATGAATAGGATTTTAAAGAAAACAATTATATGGAAAAACAGTTATCAAAAATGTTTTAAAATACAAATTCATGGATGATAGTCTAATCCATTCATTTGACATATATAGAGAAAACTGGGTCCAGAAAATGTTGTGATTGTTCTAGGATCACAGTTTGCTAATTTTCTGACTTGCTGTCTATTTTATTTCAATTGTATCACAATAGCTCCTTGATAGAGTTCTACTTGAAGTTTTATCTGGTAGCTTATCTCCAGCCAACACTGGGACATTGAAGACTGTTTTCATTCTGTGATCAGGTTGTCTCCTCATGCTGGATTGGCAACAAATACACCTCTTCTTTTACAATTAAATGGAAAGAAATTTAAGAGAAGGAAAAGAAATGCCAAATAAGATCATCCCTCCCTGTAACTGAAATCTCCTGCCTAAATCCACATATTCTCAAATATGAAATCTTGGTCCTAGTGGAGACTTTGTATTCAGCTAATTATTGGAAAATGAGCACATTCAGGATCCAACACATACCAATTCAAGGGAACAAAAAATAAAAGGAAATTGTAATGATACAGATTTCTCTTTTCCTTACAGAAAAATTAGAATTTTCCTGAAGAAACAATACAAATAGAAATGCAAAAAGAAATAAAATATTTTTAAAATAATTTAAGGAAACAAAATGCAAAAATTCACTAATAGGGGAAATTAGCCTTACCTTGGCCCTTCTGTCCAGTGAAAAATATCAGATTATCTTGCAATGCGGAATTATTGTTTGCCAGCTGGAATTTCAGATGGAATTCATAGTAGAAGCTGATATCTGGAATTCTTGAATAGGCCAGGAATGAAGTGTATCCAAAGGAATCTATGCCACTGAAACTGGGCTGAGTAATATTAATAGCTGTGGAAAAGAAAATCCCAAACCAACCAGTTAAAATAAATTTTTGTATATAGATTTAATTTGTATTATTGATTTATATATTGTATATTGCTTTATATTTAAACATAAATCTAAAACTGAAAGGTGTCTCAAAAGTCATTTGGTCCAACTTACTTTTTTTTTTTGCAAATGAGGAAACTGAGGACCAGGATAGTTTTGGGCACCTAGGTGCTAAAATGGATAATATTCTGGGCCTAGAATCAATAAGACCATAGTTCAAATCTGACCTCAGATGCTTAGTAGCTATGTGACTCTGTTTGCTTCAATTACACAGGGAGAACAGTAGCACTATCACCCAGAGTTGCTATGAGGAGCAACTGAAATAATTGCAAAGCTTTTAGCATGGTGCCTGGCACATAATAGATATAAGATAAACGCTATTTTATTATTATTATTATGGGTAGAATAACTCAGAGATAGGATTTGACTACTTTAGAGCAAAAGGGGGCTCATGAATTTTTCCTTCCATATTCTGGTAATTAAATTTCAAAATAGTTGCTTTCTTTTATAATGTTATTTATTTTGTTTTATGCACTTAAAAACCATTATTCTGAGAAAAGGTCCACAGGCATCACTTGACAAACTATGGTTTTCAAACTTTTGTTCTAAATATCTTTATATTATTAAAAATTATTGAGGATCTGTCCAGAGAGTTTTTGGTTTATGTGGGTTATATTTATAGATATTTATCATATTGGAAATAAAAATGAATTTTGAATTTTTAGACTTCTGAAAGGCTTTCAGAAACTCTCAGGATTCTTTGGATCACACTTTGAGAACCACTGCTATAGACTGACATGAAGATTTAGAACTTTATCTTTATAGCCAAGATTTTTCCTACAATGCTACAATGTCTGTTTTACTAACAGATTTGAGATTTTGTAAGTGCCATTTGGTGCACAAGTGACAGAATTTTTCAAAATCAGAATAACAAAAACTCAATTTTTAAAAAATTAAAATAGTTTTTCCCCTGAGGCAATTGGGGTTAAATGACTTGCCTACTGTCACACAGCTAGGAAGTGTTAATTGTCTGAGACCAGATTTGAACTCAGGTTCTTCTGACTTCAAGCCTGGTGCTCTATCCATTGTACCATCTAACTGTCCCAATTTTGTATCTTTAGATCCTATCACTTTACATATCTTTCTAAGGAGTATTTTTTGAAAACTTTCTCTAACATGCATGTTTTTAGGATTTTTACTTTTTTTTTTTTTTTTTTTTTTTTTTTTTTTAAGAAAAAAATTGTACTTTCTCAATCTTTTATCCTTAGGTGAGTGAATCAAAACTACAGGTTAGAAGCCAGAGTCAAGGGTCTAGAGATCAATAAAAAAAAAATCAGTCAAAAAATATTTATTAAATGCCTGCTGAGTGCTAGGCACAGTGTTAAGCACAGGAGATACAAAGAAATAGTTCCTGCCCTCACAGTCTAAAGGGGGAATCTGGAAGATAACATATAAGTTAAAAAACTGGGTGAAGGTGAATCTGGTTTGAGGAAATGAAGTAATTCTACATCTAAATTGGAAATGATGAAATTGGCTGCCCTGAACTCTCTTCAGGATCTGGAGGTGGCTCTCCAGTTGCTGATCCTCCATCCCCTGTAATCAGAGGAAAGCAGAGAAATAGGAAGGAATGTGGTCACTTTTCATTGTTCATAGAATTGATGGGTAAATTATTTTTTAAAGTAAAAGTTTTTGCTAAGAAAGAACCATTAACAATATACCAAAACAGTGGGTTTCAGTATTTAACACTTAACCTTTGTTTGTCTCAGTTTCCTTATCTATAAAGTAGGGCTAATAAAAGTACCTACCTCTTAGGGTTGTTGTGAGGATCAAATGATATAATAATTATTGTAAAATGCTTAGCATAGTTACTAGCACATAGTAAGTACCATATAAATGAAGAAGTACTCAGAAGACAAACCAGATCAAAAAGTAGATAAAAAGACCAAAAAAAAAAAAGAAGAAGAAGAAGAAGAAGAAGAAGAAGAAGAAGAAGAAGAAGAAGAAGAAGAAGAAGAAGAAGAAGAAGAAGAAGAAGAAGAAGAAGAAGAAGAAGAAGAAGAAGAAGAAGAAGAAGTATTTCCTGACCCCAAGGTGCAGTAATATAAAACTTATTCCTAAGGTCAGGTCAATAGACACAAAAAAGTTCTATATTAAGCATGCAATTTCCATACAGCTTTTCATCTTTTTCTTCTTCTCTAATTATCTTGTTTATTACAGCTCTTTTCTTTTTCTTCCCTGCTTTGCTCATCTTCTTTTTATTCATTTTATGGCAATAGAAGAGCTGACTTTTATTCATTCACTTCAATGAGCCATTAAAAGTAGAGAAAGTGGATTGTTTACCCAGTTTCCTATAGCATTTTCTTTGATCAGAGAAATTTTTAGAAATTCTTTTTATTGAGTGAGCACAATTTAATTGTTGTTGATTATTAATAAGAAAGAAGAAAACTTATGAGATTCTTGACCCAATTTTATAATTTTTTTAAAAAACAAGGAGTAGGATTCCTTTAATAGTCTTAGTATATGAAAGAAAATTGTATCACTTGGTCACAAAATTTTTTACAATGACTATTAATATAAGACTTCATTAAATAAGTAGATATTTTTAATGCTATATGTTTATACTAATGTATTCTGTTTTGAGACTTGGGAAAAAAGTAATGAGAATCCTTTCATTGGAGGACTTTAAATTATTTTGTCAGAAAGTAAAATATTGTATTAAATGAGTTATATTTATTCTCATTGGAGGAAATGTGCAATCTATGGAACAAAAGAAATTAGCTAAGTATTTAATATGTAAATAAAATTTAATAAATCCAGAAATTATGGTAGGTACAGAAATATATAATCTTACAAAGCTGCCAGGGCTATTGAGAGACTGAGTTACTGGTTTATTGGTCAGATTAACTAGTATGTGCTTAAAATCTTTCTAATTAAGAGAGAGATTCTTTATCCATTATACTATATTGCTTCTCAAGAAGAAATATTTTCCTTAGTTATCTCTATGCTATTGTTTACCCCTCAGAAAGCACCAATCCACATAGAATAAATAAAACTCAAAATATCATAGGATTAAAGAAATGCTTCTTTCTTTTGTACTCAAAGCTCATGTATGGAATGGATTATTCATGACTACTTGCAATTCTTTATTTGGAATATGTTGCATTGGCACTTGAGAAAGATAATTTTTGTTATTAGGGAATTTTATAATCATTCTGTCTATTAATCTATATATGTCCAATAGGATATCTGCACAAAAAGCTGACTATTCCATTTTGCTTTTTCACTTGAGAATTGTAAGTTTCAATTTTGGTAAAGGTGTCAAAGAAAGAGACATAAAGCTCTGATCAAGTTTTCAGAATTTAAAGTGGGACATCATGACATATCACTTGCCTTTTTACTGCTTTAAAAGAATTTACAAGAAAAATTATGGTTTATGAACAGGAGGTAATAAAACTTTCTAAGCCAGATACTTTATGGGCAGTAGTATAGTGGACAGAGATTCTAAAAGAAATGAAATGGCTTGGAATTTATGTAGAATAAGATTATAGAAACTTTGTTTACTTTGGCACAGAAAACAATGAAACTAAAATTTAATCGTATATTGATTCTCATTCTCTATTAAGGTCCACATAGTTCTCTTAATGTGCTGCTCAGATCATATTATTTCTTCACTCAAAAGACTTTACTCACTCCCTAATGTTGAGTAGGTTACATAAGGGTTAAGTTCTTGACCTTGTCATTTAAGACCCACTACTTTCAACCTACTACTTTCCAGCCTCATTTTACCTGATCTCGTATTCTATGCTTCAGCCAAAATAGACTTGTAGTTTCTTTGACCTGGAAGAGACCTTAGAAGTAGGTTATCTTTCCTGTTCTAATCCTTCTCTTTTATAGACAAGGAATTTGAAGCTAAGAGAGAGGTTAAGTACTTGCTGAAGGTCACACAGGTAGTAAATGGTAGAGTCAAGATTTAAGCCCATGTTAAAATTACTTCAATCAATCAATAAGCATTTCAAAGTACATGCTATATGCTAGGCATTGGAGCTGAGAAATAAATAAAGAAAGAAAGAAAGAAAGAAAGAAAGAAAGAAAGAAAGAAAGAAAGAAAGAAAGAAAGAAAGAAAGAAAGAAAGAAAGAAAGAAAGAAAGAAAGAAAGGAAGAAAGAAGGAAGGAAGGAAGGAAGGAAGGAAGGAAGGAAGGAAGGAAGGAAGGAAGGAAGGAAGGAAGGAAGGAAGGAAGGAAGGAAGGAAGAAAGGAAAGAAAGAAAGAAAGAAAGAAAGAAAGAAAGAAAGAAAGAAAGAAAGAAAGAAAGAAAGAAAGGAAGGAAGGAAGGAAGAAAGAAAGAAAGGAAGGAAGGAAGGAAGAAAGGAAGGAAGGAAGGAAGGAAGGAAGGAAGAAAAAAAGAAAGAAAGAATTTAAGAAAGAAACAGAAAAAAGAGAGAAAGAAAGAGAGAGAGAAAAAAAGAGAGAAAGAAAGAAAGAAATTAAGAAAGAAACAGAGAAAGAGAGAAAAAAAGAAGAGAAAGAAAGAAAGAAAGAAAGAAAGAAAGAAAGAAAAAAAAAAGAAAAAAAAAGAAAGAAAGAAAAAAAGAAAAAAAGAGAGAAAGAGAAAAAGGAGAGAAAAAGGAAGGAAGGAAGGAAGAGAGAAAGAGAGAGAGGAAGGAGGGAAGGAGGAAAGGAGTTGTGATCTGCAGATGTGAAAGCAATAACCACATGAACAAATCAGAAATTCCTGAAACATTTAAATAAGGTAGCATCAAATTGTGTGTGTGTGTGTGTGTGTGTGTGTGTGTGTTTAAAAGATGGAGTGAAGTGGTCACAAAGAAAAAGCCAGTGAACAGATATAGATTGAAGAATAGAAAGCAGGTTAATTATTGTTGGACTTTACAGATTTAATCAATCTACCAGTCATTCAATAAGCATTTATTAAGTCCTGACTATATACTAGGTGGCAGATTGGTGGTGCAGTGGATAGAAGCCTGGAGTCAGGAAGACCCATTTTCCTGAATTTAAATCTGGCCTCTGACACTTATTAGCTGTGTGACCCTGGGTAGTCACTTAATCTGACTTGCCTCAGTTTCTGATCTGTAAAATGAGTTGGAAAAGGAAATAATCAACCACGTTAGTATTTTTATCAAGATAATTCTGAATAGGTCACAAAGAGTTATACATGATTGAAATGACTAAACAACAAAAATATGTTAGCGTCATACTAGAAATTATATAAATTTAGAAACCTAATTTACTCTCCCACTTAATTAAAGACCTTAATCAAGCATCCAGAAATAAATAGAAGGAGCCTCTGAACAAGAGAAAAGAGCTGTCAAAAATTCCTTGTGCTTTACTTTTCAGAACATTTGTGGAACCTTTTTTATTCTCACCAGGATATTACTGACCTAGAATTGGAGCATTCATGTTTTTTTGGTCTGGACTTGTAATTTTATAGGTATAGGTAGCTAAAGGGGGCTTCCTCTATTAAGACAGATCAGCTCCTGCTCTGCAATGTCTAATCTTAGAGATTAAGTGATTTACCCAGGGTCACAGAGCCTCTCTCTATGTGTAAGAGGCAGAATTTAAACCAGTTTTTCAGACTCCTGAGGATAAATTTCTATTCTTTGTGACAAACTGATTCAATGTGAGCTGGGACAGATCAAATTAAGGGTGCTATTTCACTGCACCCCTGGAAGTACATTCTAATTCTGTGTCCCTTCCATATTGGGAAGGACCTCCATTTTGAGGAAAGCACCAAGGACAGCATGTTTCATTTATCTCTGTATTTCACTCCTGACTTTACAGACTTGCTCTACTATGTCCCTGAACAGATACCTTTCCCCCCTTGTGGCTAGAGCATGGAAAACTAGTAAAACTTAATTGACAAAGGCTTTTGACTGGGTGGGATGTAGTGTGATGAATTTTTCAACAGCAGTTATCCCAAATCTTGTGAGTCAGAGAGGGATTATGATCTACAAAGGTGAAATCAGTGACCACATCAAAAAGTCAGAGCTCTTCAATCTTCCTTTCATTGTTGAATCCCCCATTAGAATGTAAATTCTTTGAGGGCAGAGACTGTGGTTTTCTTGAGCCTGGTGCATAAAAGTATATAATAAATATCGTTTATTTTATTTAATTACTAATTTAACTCATTACTTGCCATTACCCTCTTTTCTGTCAGAAAGATTTGTGTTCAAATTCTCCCTCTTAAATTTAGAAACTATATGATCTCTAACAAGTCCCTTCACTTCTTTCAGCCTCAATTTTCTCATCTGAAAAATGACCCGAGTTGACCACAACAAAAACGATCACAATATCAGAGTTGTTGTGAGGCTCAAATGAAATAATATTAGTGCTTTTCAAATGTGAAAATGCTATATGTCAGTATTTCTCATAAGGTATCTTTAAACATTTAAAAGCAATTAAATATTTTTATATCACAAATTTTTAGGTAGCTTATTGGATAAAAATACTTCCTTAATTAGGCAAAGGATTGTTTCTTCTTAAGTTCTTAGAGAACAACAAATACGGTACACTGGAGGTAATGGGGATTATTAAATGTTGACAAATTGAAAATGGAAGCTTATATCAGGGAGAAGAGAATTATGTATAAAATTATAGAGTCACCTTAACATAGAAGAATGACATTCAGAATAATCCTGTGTCAATAAGAAAGTAGTAAATTTCTTGAAGGAAGACTGTGCATAGTATAACTCTCCATTTACATAAGAGATGATCAATAACCTCTGAATTATTGAAGAAGAGTGGAATTTTGGATAATATATTCCTCAATATGAGTCAAGGGAATTTGAACATCATAAAAATTTATAGTAAAAAAAGTTTTAGTGCAAAATGGATAAATTTCAGTTATCTGGAAAATTCTTTTCTGTAGAATTTTACAACAATCTCTCATTTATGCAGCGTTTTAAGGTGTGCAGAGCACTTTTCATATACTGTTTTATTTGATTCTCTCAACAAACCTATAAGATAGGTGCTATTTTTTATTATTTTCATTTTGCATATGAGGAAATTGAACTGATAGTGGTTAAGTTCAGGGTCACATGACTAGTAGATATCTGAGGCAGAATTTGTACTAGAATATTTTTTAACTTCAAGTATGGCACTCTATTTGTCCCTTTGTTTCAGAGAATTTAATTCCATAACAATGCCAGAAAAATTATATAATAATGGAAAGTAATAATATCACATATTTCTTTTAAAAATTAGTTTATGATTTAGATTGCCCTTCCCCCTCCACTTGTCAGAACACATGGTTGGTGAAGTTATGAATGCATCCAGCCATTCTGGAGAGCAGTTTGAAACTATGCTCAAAAAGTTATCAAATGGTGCATACCCTTTGATCCAGCAATATTTCTACTGGGCTTATATCCCAAAGAGATTTTAAAGAAAGGAAAGGGACCTGTATGTGCAAGGATGTTTGTGGCAGCTTTTTGCAATGGCCAGAAACTGGAAACTGAGTGGATCCCCATCAATTGGAGAATGGCTGAATAAATTGTGGTATATGAATGTTATGGAATATTATTGTTCTGCAAGAAATGACTAGCAGGATGATTTCAGAGGCCTGGAGAGACTTACATGAACTGATGCTGAGTGAAATGAGAAGAACCAGAAGATGACTCTACGGCAACAACAAGATTATACAATGATCAATTCTGATGGACATGACTCTCTTCAACAATGAGATGATTCCGACCATTTCCAATGATTTTGTGATGAAGAGAGCCATCTACACCCAGAGAGAGGACTATGGGAACTGAGTATGGTCCACAACATAGCATTTTTACTCTTTTTGTTATTTGCTTGCATTTTATTGTCTTTCTCAATTTTTTTTCTGATTTGATTTGGTTTTTCTTGTGGAGCAAGATAATTGTATAAATATATATGCATATATAGGATTTAACATATATTTCTACCATATTTAACATATGTTGGATTACTTGCCATCCGGGGAGAGGGTGGGGGAATGGGGAGAAAATTGGAACACAAAGTTTTGCAAGGGTTAATGCTGAAGAATTATCCATGCATATGTTTTGAAAAATAAGAATGTATTGCCAACTAGGGGCAAAAAGCCCAGATTCCTCCCATTCAGCTTTGTCATAATTAACTTCTCCTGGTTCACTGGATGGTATAAATAACCATCTAACTTGGCATCTTTGCTATTATGAATAATATATGATTAAAGGACCAAATTAGGCTAATACTTAAAGCTAGTAAGAAGAAAATGTAATGAATGAATGTGATTAGGATACTTTTTTTTGAATTAAATTTGTTAGCCAATTAACAAGCATTTATTTTCTCTTCCTTCTGTACCCCTTTCCTCCTCAACCCCTTAATAAGAAAATCAAACCCTTGTGCCAAATACCCATAGATATTGTAACAAGGACTTGCTTTACACATACCCAGATTGCCCAGCAGAGAGGCAATGAAACTTCATTGGTTGTTAATAGCCTCTTTTGACTGGCTGTATAGACAGAACATACTATATCTTTAAGATTGCCAGAATAGAACAATCTTGCTCTAATTGCTCCTTCTTTTCTGTTCATTGTCCAGAGAAAGGGAAGGTTAACCTTCAGTATGGGCATAATAAACTGAACTAATGAGGTGAAAACGGGGGTGGGGGGGAATACTGTTCTTTCATCTCTCCTTTATATACCATGGTTTTGAGAAATATATATATGGAGTATTTGTATTGACTTGTTTCATTTGTCTTTTTCAATTTTAGACACAGTTGCAAATATATCCACTAGGATATTTTGGGCTTCAGGGACAGAGCCAGTATTCTAAGTTAGATGTTTTAGCCAGCCAGCCTGGCAGAGAAGTCCTGAGAAGACAGGGTTCTTAACAACTCTATCCCAGAGAGAGCTTTGGACTCAGAGATTGGATCTGTACTAAGTCTGTTTGTTAATTTGTTATTTTATCTTTGAAGTAAATTTTTTTTGGAAAAGTTAAACTGACTATTAAATGGTTAAATAAACCTGTGGTATAAGGATTCTTCTTTGCTTAAGGGAATACCACTGGTGAGAGTTAAGTTAATGACAAATCCTAGACTCCCCCCAAAATTCAAGCAAAACCAATTATCATGCTGGCTGTGTCAAAAAACATGTGTATTATTTAGCATAATTAAGTCATCATTTCTCTGTCAGGAGGTGATAAGTATTTTTCTTCATTAGTCTTCTGAAATCATGGTTGATTATTATGTTGAATAAAAGTCTTACAAACTTTTATTTTTAAAAATAATTTTTGTTTTTTCATCATCTACATTTCCCAGTATTTAGAACAGTACCTGACGTGTAGTGGGTACCTAAATAAATGCTTATTGATTTGCTGATTGTATTCCTCCCTCTCTTCTTATGTATTTGTAGAGAATTCCTTCCTTATAATAATTTTTTAAAAGAGGGGAAAAAAAGCTTAATAAAATGAGCTAACACACTGAAAAATTATGACATTATGTGCAACATTCCACACTTATGGTTCCCTCCCATTGCTGCAGAGAAGGAAGGACAAAAGGTAAATTTGTATTGTAAGTCTGATGCTCGGTTTGACTAAACCAATGCCTTCTTATTTCCTTATTGCTTTTCAGCGCCTGAGTCTGGTTTTATATTTTGACAATCATGGTTCTATACTTATATACTTCAAGGGTTTGTGATTTGTTGGTATGGGCAACACTCTTCATGCCTTACTATATAGTTATTGGAGTTGGTATAGCCAAAAAATTAATCAGACTGTATTCAATATAGTGATGAGTGTCTCCAAACTTAGTTAAGTTGTTCCTAGACCTAAAGACATACAGTCCATTACTGACCTCATACCATAAGGCTTTTCAGCTTGACAGGATCTTGCCAGAGTTTGGTAATTACAGATATGGTTTGTAAGATTGGATTACTACCATTACTTTGATGAAACATGAAGGAAGACATTGGTTACTAGACTTTAAAATGCTTTGTACTTTTTAGCAGGGATCCAAGTGCAGTCAATACTTTTGTATATTGATGCTGGTGATCAAGGAATTTAAAGGAGACAAGTAGCTATCCTTCTTGTAGAACTACTGCATCAATAATACTCTATTTTTTTGAGAATAATTTCTTTCACTATAACTATCAGCCTCTGTTCAATCTATAGCCATAATTAATATTTTGTAAACTACAATATTATAAATATTAAATATTATTCTTGATTAAAACTGGTGGGAAAATGATTCTCTTGAATCTGAAAGACTAAGAATATCTGTATAGATTTCCACTTAATATTTCACAAAAAAGGTATAACAAATACATGGTTGAAGAAATTCTCTTAAAGTACTGGAAAAAATAAACTGTTCCACCTAAATGTGTTTCTGAAGATTACTCCCCCATCATGCAAATACACAAGGCAAACAACTATGTTACCCTTTATTCTTTTCTATTTTCTACATATTTCACTATATAAAATTCTACAGAATGGCTACAAGAAAGAGCAGAATCAGTTAATATACATTTCAGATACATCATTTTCTTTTTCAATAGGTAGATCAGGGATAGGGATGGAATTCACCCAAATTTTATAAAACAATTGATCATATCTCTCATGGAATCCTTGTGGACAAGACAGAGAGACATGTACCTTTATTGAGGCCAGAGATCTCGTCCTGGAGATCTTAACTCATTGAGTTTCAGAGCTCCTGACCTGGGGCCTCTGTTGGCCCAATTGGTAAGTGCCCTGCTTGGCCCAATATTTCATTTTTGCTCCAGTAGTGCTATAATCTACTCTTTATTCCTCAGCAGTTTTTTTTTAACCAGTCACTCTGCCAAGTGTCCTTGAATATACTCATTTCTTTCAGATCCATTTCAGTTTTAAAACTAAAATAAAAAACCAGTTTTACCATTGCTCCTAGAGAATGTCAATTTACTTTCTGACTTCACTCCCCATTCCTTTAAGTTTCCAAACCCAAATACCCCATTTCTGGACACCATTCCTCTATATGCATTGTCTTCCCCTTTTAGGATGTAAGTTCTTGTAGCTTTGAAACTTATAGGTTGAACTCATTATATACTTAAAAAGAAAAGCAAGCTCTAGAATTCAAAATTTTCAGTTCAGTGTGTGTGTGTCCCTTCTTTAACAATGCATACAGAAATGCTCATTTAATGCATGTCAAGTTCAGAACTCAAAAAAATGAAAAATGTAAGCTCCTTGATTTGTAATTTTATCTCTATTATTAATCACATGATACTTAACAAATGCCTTTTTCATTCATTTGTGTCAGACACAAAGAATAGTCACTAATGGTTTGACACCACTTGGAAGGTCTCCAATAGTGTATTGTACGCAGATGTCCTTGGCCATACTGTTTTACATCTTTGCCAGTGACTTAGATTAAGTCATAATTGGCCATCATAAAATTTGCATGTCATACAAAACTGAGTAGTATAACAAACACTTTGAGTGAAAGATCCAAAAGAACTTCAATAAATTAGAACAGTAGGACAAAGTTAATAATATGAAATTTTACAGAAATGAATATAATATTGACATCTAGGTGATACATTAGATAGAGAGCTAATCCTGAAATCAGGAAGACCTGAATTCATATCTGGCCTCAAATACTTGTTAGCTACATGACTTTAGGTAAGTAATTTAATCTTTTTGCCTCAGTTTTTTCAACTGCAAAATGGGGATAATGATAGCACTCATCTCCCAAAGTTCTTTTGAGGATCAAATGAAATAAGAATTGTGAAGTTCTTAATGGAGTGTCTGGCATATAATAGTCACTATATAAAAGTTAGATATTTTATCTTATTCTAGAGTTCACAAAATCAACCTCCTAAGAATAAGTTGGAGGAGCCATTATTAGAAAAGAGTCCATGTGATAAAGTCTGTGGGGTTAGTGGGCTATAAACTTTGTCCTAGACCCTCTTTGTTTTTATTTCTTTATATTCTTCTCTTGATATTCTTCTGTGGGTTCAAGTATCACTGTTCTCTAGACAACTTCCAAATATAGATATATAGCCCTAATTCCCCACTAAATTCCTGACCTATCTCATTCATTGCTTACAACACATTTTAAATTATCATAAATGAAATTTAACACAAAGGTAAACTGAGGAATATTTCTCTGAGCAAGACAACATTTTATTATCAGAACCAGTAACTTGAGAATAAGATGAGCCAATTGTTTCCTCAGTTTCCAAACAAAAGATCTGAAGCAAAAAGACAGCTCCCCTATTATAGGTTTTAGAGGAGTATAGAACAATGAACAGAGCAAGGTAAGTGATATTAGGAGGGAAACAGGATTGGTCACATAGCTGAGGTGTGGGGGACACTAATTACTTGGAAGTTCGGAAAAGGGGCTAGCAACAACCCCCCTCCTTTCCTTATATGATGAAGACATGTTCATTGTTGAAGTCTATCTGCAAGATAATGGGCAGACATTTTTGGATAGCAAACCAGACATTCTTGAAGGATTTCTAGGTAGTAATAAGATATTAGGCCTGACTCCCTTAGGGCAAGCAGCATCCCCCAAGATTGGCAGAATTCTGTGAGGCAATAATAGAACAATGATCAGCAAGAGAACTGAATTTCTAAACTTAACCCATCAGTCGAATTCCCAACTAAGTTCTGAGACCAAGAACCACGATTTAGATAGTTACAGGAAAAAAAAAAAAAAACAATTAACTGTGAATAGGACCAATAAGAAATGATATACAATCAAATTAATATTTTTCAAGTGGATTTCCTGTAGACATTTCACAATGTCTTAATGTCTTAATGCCATAAAACAGAAATTAATCCCTCCTTCCTCTCCCCCCCCATCTTTTTCTAGCTTCTTTATTTTTATTGAAGCCACTATTATGCTTCTACTCACCAAGGATTATAATCTTAGATTCATCCTTGACTCTTCATTATCAACATAGAGATCCAATCCTTTTCCAAATCTTGTAAATTATACCTTTTCAACCTCTCTCATGTCTATCTTTTTCTCTTCATAAATGGGGATAGTATACCAGTTTAAGTCCTCATCATCTCTCAATTGTAGTACTGTAATAGCTTCCTAATTAACGTTTCTACTATCACTTCCCTCTCCAATCCACTCTCTATGGAGCTCCAAAAATGCTATTATTAAAGTTTAGGTCTGATCATGTAACTCAAGAAACTCTGATAACTTGTGATTGCCAGTAGGGTAAACTTAAACTCCACTGGCATTTAAAACCTTTCATTATCTTACTGAACACTAACTACTTCCTGAACTCTACATTCCAGTCAAACTGGCCTCCCAATACTTATGCAACACTGCATTTCCTGTCTCCTTTCTATAGCACCTACATCTGGAGTCTCTTCCCTTTTCATTTCTGCCAAAAAGGATCCTGAACTTTTTTTAAGGTTTGTCACCTTCATGAGATCCATCAAATCCTCCTAAATTTCTTATGCTTTCTCCCATAGAAATTACTTTATATTTACTAGATATCTATATCTACATTTATATAATCTACATAGATATCTGTATCTATATCTGTATAGATATTGTACTGAAATTTCTTCCCATAAAATTTCACAATTTGTCTCCACTAGAATCCTTGAGAGGAAGAATTATTTCATTTATGGCTAGCACATAGTAAAGGCTTAATAAATGCTCATTGACTGACTAACTGGTGGTTCACAGTAGTTATACAATATATTGTAGTTTACAAAGTTCCTTCCTCATAACAGCTCCTTGAGGCAAGTAGTTTATATATTAACTGAAGCTCAGAAGAATTTAAGTAACTGTCATTAGTCATACAGGTAGGTCAGAGTCAGAGGTAAGTCATGAAATGAAAGGCTTCTGGTACCAAGCCTAATGCTTCTATTTACCATGCTGCCTCTGGAAAAGAGTAAGGTTCTACTAGGCCAAAGAGCTTGGTCAATTTCATGGGATAAGAGCTTTATTTTACCTTGGAGACATATCCCTATAAAAGATGTAGATATCTTCAATGAAGTAGCCTAGGCCTAGCTGGAAACCTAAGTTTAAGATAGAAATGAAATGAAGTACTGAGAGATTATCTCATGACAAAAGGAGGATTTTTTTTTTTTTTATTCTTAGCAGGGGAAGATATTTATCAAAGATACAGCAAATTCAGCTCAGTATAACTTTCCTGTCCTAGTATGTACAAAGACAGTTCAAGGTCTTTTGTATAAGTATGTTAGGAAGATAAATTAGTGCCTAAATTTTAATTCCCTAAACCAATTAAGTGTGGAGGATGATTTCTATTTTTGATGAAAAAACTAAACTAGACTGCTGAGCAGCACCTTAAGATCTTTCTCCCACTGTATCCCTGAGACCACATTGAGATGACTGATGGCATATCCTTGATGGGGAACATTCTAACCTAAGGTACTCAGTTATTCTTCACTGGATTTGAAGTCAGAGGGCTTCAGTTTAAATTCCACCTGTACTAATTATTAGTTCAGTAAGTCACTTGGCCTCTCTAAATCTCAATTTTCCTCATTTGTTAAAAAAAAAGAGTGAGATTAGATCAGTGGAATCAAATTCAAACAGAAAAAGGATCACAATGAGATTTCTTGTGGTCCATATATTGACTTATAAATCTATGTATTAATATTATCTATGATTTATTGTACTTTTATTTATTTAAAGATTTCTTAATTATATTTTTAATCTGGCTCAGATTAAATGAGTAGTTGTAGCAGCCATTGGATACCTCTCCATTAAATGACCTCTAAAATCCTTTTAATTCTAAATGTACTATTCTATGATCTCACTGAGGAGGACTGATTGGGTCATAGTAATTACAAATCTTTAAAATAACAATAACAAACATTTAGCTTTGTCTTTCAAGGGTAGCCAACTTTTATGTAGATGTATATATCTTCAAAATATGAGGGAGCTGTCTCTTCTGTTTCCTTTTCCCTTTGTGATTCTAGAGCAAACACTTTTTCCTACATTTTTAGTGATTAATCCTTCTGTACATGCTTAGGATAGTGTCAGATAAAACTAGCTCCAACAAAAATGCAACTGGATTATAAAACTGTGCTCTTTAGGATCATTCTTATTTGCTGAGGGACTACTGTATGTGATTATTCTCATTTAGAAAGGAGAAAGTGGCAGCACACTAGAATTATCCTACTTAAAAGGAGACAGAAAATAGTCACCTCTGAGATAATGTTAGCAAGCAGTAATAAAAGATGGAGGACAGAGAAGGAAAGGGCAGAAAATATGTACCTTCTGTTGCTCCTGATTCAGGATGAAGATATTCAATAAATAAATAAAATAAAGATCTCTTGTCAAATGAAAGTACAGTATTAAATTCACCCAGAGGTGAAAACATGAAATAAATATGAGCAGCAGGCTGCCTAATCTTGCTCATATTGAATCACTCAAAGATTTTCTATAGAGATGATTCAATTCCTGTCAATCATACTTCATCGGCTCACCCAAATTTTCTTTAATAATGAGCTGGGTAAAGAGCAAACAGAGTTTTTATTTGCATTGAGATAGGAAAATTCAGGAGGAAGAATGAATGTATTTTCAGAGTGTCAGCATGCTCACCCATGAAAAGGGCATATGACCACAGGGTGAAGCATTATCGACCATGTTAAGGTGTATAATTCTTAGAAATTAGTGCCATCTCCTGGATTTCAAAGGAATTATTTTAACTTTGAAATGGGTAGACAATTTTTAAGCTGTGAAGAGGGAAAAATCATATATGACATAATGATAGTTCATAGTCATACAAATTTTAAAGTCTGAAAAACACTTATATATGTTATCTCACATGAGTCTCACAAACATTCTGTGAAAAGAACTCTGCAAGAATAATTATTAACTCTTTTATACATGTTAGGATGTGCCAAAAATGAATCAAATCAATTGTCTATAAATTGAATGGACTAAATACTTGATCCTGAAGGCTAGGGAACTTATGTTGTAACATCTGAACTAAATGAAATTATAAAATCAATAAATATGTATTCTCAAGCCATTCATCAACTTTATGAGGCTTTATAGGATTACACATCTTTATGATAGATTTATTTGGAGATTAAATTGATTCTCAAGAAAGTCATAGAAGTACAAAATTACAGGCCTTAGAAAAACATTTCCATAAACAGATGTGCTTTTGAAGGAAATATAGCACATCAGAGAGAATGCTGCATGTAGAATCAAAAGAGCTGGTTTCTAATCCTGTTTCTGCTCATAGTAAATCAGAACGAATACTTGATTGGTGGTCAAAGCACCTAGGTTCAAATCCAAGCCCTGCAATTTAGTTTCCTTTTGAGCTTGGTTTCCTCATCTGTAAAATGAAGGGTCTGGACTAGATGTCCCCTATTTCCTTTTCCAGGCTTATGTACACAATCTATGATTTATGTACTCTTATATTATTTGAAAAGATATCATATGGAAGTAGAATTAGATATATAATATTTGGCTTCAATAATCAGATCTAGTAACAAGGAGTAGAGATTATAGAAGTATCATATTTAGGTCTGAAGTAAGGAAAAACTTCCTAGTAATTACAGTTATCCAAAAGTACAATAGGAGGTAGTGAATTCCCTTTTATTAGAAGTTCTCAAGTGAAGGGTGGGTGACCACTGGCCATGAATCTTATAGGGATTTTAGATGTAGATTGGATTAGATGACCTTTGAGATCCTTGACAATTCTAAGATTCAATGAGCATAAGAGTAGTATTATAGGATACTATAACTATAATTAAGATTTTTTTCTTTTACATCAATTTCATACAGATCCATTGATTTCTTATTATGTACTCTGCAGAATACATAAAACCTTTTCCCCTATAGTCTACTCCCCTACCTATCTTGTTTCTTGATTAGAATATAACCTCTTTGAGTGCAGGGACTATTGCAATTTGTTTTGTATCCTAAGCACTTGACAAAGTGCTCAGAAAATAATAAATGCTTAACAAATGATTTTTCATTCATAGTTTCATTCAATATCAATTATATACAAACATGTGGATAAAAAAAATAAAGAATTCAGTGTGTCTCCTAATGTTTCAAAATATCTGGCTTTTTTATGCTATGAAAATAAAGCATGATGACATTTTCACTTTGGGATTTGACATAAGCTATAGCCTATGTGAAGATCAAAAGTATAGCAGGTCAGAGATATTAAACTTATGGAGAATGAGGATAAGAAAAAGAAAATTATTTTGATAGAAAGTTATTATAGGGAATGAGGAAGAGATAAACTATGAGCTTTGGGAAAGTATCTGTGTACTGTGTACTGTAAATTTGGTGAAAATTTTGCAGCTTGAAAATGCCAAGGAAACTAAGCCATAAATTTATGTAAATAGAAATCTCATTCTATATTTAACTTTTCTTCTTTACTGGCAATAAAAAGATGAGAATGATTCCGTCTTGAAGGAGATTTCAACTACCTTAGAGATTTCCTACCCAAACAGGCTATTCTGATGAGAATAATCATAGAGAAAATATTATCCAACTAGAACAAAAGTGATTTTTTAGCTACTCCTGAGACCTAAAGGTTAACATACTGAAATCCATTTCCCCTATTTCTGTTCTGTCCATTTTGCTTTTGGTTGATAGTATTTTCCAAATAGGTCTGAAAAACAATAAACCTAAGCTATACCTTAAGAAACTAAAGCTGCTTCTTGCTCAAGTAGTCTTCATTAGTGCAATAATAAATTCCTTTTGTTTTTAGTTTGACCTTTTATCTTTGATCCTCACTTGTAATGCTTCTCCCAAGAGAAGAAGAGAATCTTCAATAAGGAGGGTGGTGGCCAGAGTAGGCTAAGCAAATAAGGTGTTTCCAGTAAGTCTGGCATTAATATAGTGAGCATCTGTAGGGGAGACCACCAGGCTGGTGGAGGGATGAAGTAGCTCAAACCAGAAAAGAAGCAGGCCAAAGTTTCCACGTAGATTAGTAATGGGATCTGACTCATAAGTAAGTGCTGAATTTGGAATGAGATTGGAAGATGAGAAACGGAGGGAGAGAGAGAGAAAGAGAGACAGAGAGAGAGAGTCAGAGACAGAGAGAGAGAGAGAGGGAGAGAAAGGGAAAGAGAGAGAGAGGGAGAGAAGAAGGGAGAGATATTCAGATGCAATCATTGCTGCAGGAGACAAGATTTAAAAAGCTCTCAGGAATTAATTTTCAAGAGGAAGAGTAGAAGATTCTAAAATAAAGAAAAAAGAACATGGATGGTACTTTCATCTAAAAAAAGAGAGGGGATAAGAATATAGAGACAATTATAGGATAATTTTTCATCTTTACAAATTCTTTGAGAATACTATAGATAAGGTTATAATGAAGATTTTTTTTAAACATCAGAACACATTTTTACAGTTACACAATTTACAGAGAACTATAGAGGTTGTAAGCTTTCATTATGCGTATTTTGTTGATTTTAAGAAACCATTTGCCTTGGTAGTACAGAATTGTCAGTGAGCTGTTAAGGGCTGATATCAAGTGAAGTATCAAATGGCAAAGCAATATGGTACAGAACAAGAGCATTGGATTCAGTCAGAAAATCTGAGTTTTAATTCTGGCTCTATCTTAATTAGGAGCAAATCATTTAACCTTCTGGGACTTGGTTTCCCCATTTGTAAAATAAGAGTGTTGGATTGGATGATCTTCAAGATTACTTGCAGCTAATAAAGACAACTCTGAGATACCACTACACACCTTTCAGATTGGCTAAGATGACAGGAAAAGATAATGACAAATGTTGGAGGGGATGTGGGAAAACTGGGACATTGATGCATTGTTGGTGGAGCTGTGAACGGATTCAGCTATTCTGGAGAAAAAATTGGAACTCTGCTCAAAAAGTTATCAAACTGTGCATATCCTTTGATCCAGTAGTGCTACTACTGGGCTTATATCCCAAAGAGATCTTAAAGGAGGGAAAGGGACCTGTATGTGCCAAAATGTTTGTAGTAACTCTTTTTGTAGTGGCAAGAACCTGGAAACAATGGATACCTACCAATTGGAGAATGGCTGAATAAATCATGGTATATGAATGTTATGGAATATTATTGTTCTATAAGAAATGATCACGAGGATGATTTTAGAAAGTTCTGGAGAGTCTTACATGAACTGATGCTGAGCAAAATGAGCAGAACCAGGAGATCATTATTCACGGCAACAAGAAGACTATACTATGATCAATTCTGATGGACGTGGCTCTCTTCAACAATGAGATGATTGATGCCAGTTCCAATGATCTTGTAATGAAGAGAGCCATCTATACCTAGAGAGAAGAAGACTGTGGGAACTGAATGTGGATCACAATACAGCATTTTCAATGATTTTTTGTTGTTGTTCACCTTGCATCTTGTTTTCTTACTCATTTTCTTTCCTTTTTGATCTGATTTTTCTTATACAGCAAGAGAATTGTATAAATGTTTACATATATTGGATTTCACATTTATTTTAACATATATAACATATATTGGATTGCTTGCCATCTAGGGGAAGAGATGGGGGGAAGGAGGAGAAAATTTGAAACACAAGGCTATGCAAGAGTCAATGTTGAAAACTTATCCAACCATATGTTTTGAAAATAAAAAGCTTTAATTTAAAAAAAAAAACCTTACTTGCAGTTCTAAAATGATACTAGATGTTTAACAAATGAGGTTGCTAATGCCATTTTAGATAGCTGATGTTTGGTCTATATGAAAAAAAGATACTTTTAGATGGTGATTTATCCAATTCTTTTATTCACAGACATCTTTGTACTAATTGTGTGAAGTCCCAGAACACTAAAAAGTTTCACTTCAGTGAAATCCATAGGTAATAGTAGCTGTTGTTATAGAAGCAATCAGCACCATGGTTGGAGCTAGCAATTCTTGTGGACAATACAGTGGCTCAGAGGGAAACCAGAAGTCATTGTAGTTAGGTTCCATTATGTCATGGTAAAGTGAGCAGGGAAAGTGAGGCTGTATTACTGCAGGGTATTTAATGAGAATAAGGAGCTGTTACTAGTGCCATTAGATTTAACTGAGCTGGTTTACTTTGGTGACTTTAGGTGGTTTGGATGTACATGGAATATGAATGTGCCCTAAATAAGCCTCCTGGGCTTGTTAAGAGTCAGGTCACATTGTTTAAGTTTCTTAAAAAGAATCTTTCCTGACACAAGTATGTTTCTCTTCTTCTTTCCCCATAAGATAATGACTTGAGGCAGGTAGGTGGCACAGTGGACAAAGTACTGGGTCTACAGTCAGGAAGATTGTGAATTAAATCTGGCCTTAAATACTTCTTAGCTGGGTGACCCTGGGCAAGAAACTTAACTGCTTACTTCATCTGCAGCATGAGCTGGAGGAGGAATTGGAAAATTATTCCAGTATGTTGGCCAAGAAGATCCCAAATGGGGTCATGGAGAGTCAGAAGTGACTAAAAAAATGAACAAGATAATTACTAGAGAAGTAGCTGAAAGTGGTGGCAAGGGAAGAGTGTTTTTGGTTTAAGAAATATATTTGCCATTTATTCCTGAATATATCTGGTATATTGTGGCTATATTTGGTGCTATCCTCTCATGGCAAGGAACCAGTGTTTTAATAAAGGCTGACACTATGATAAGAAGGTCTTTCAGAGATAAGTGTGGCTGTTCTATCACTGAAAATATGTGCTGAGAGCCCAGGCACGACAATAATAATGTGGAAAGTTATGCTGCTGGAACACAAATTCTAAACATTCATAGTAGAAAAGCAAAGGGGATGTAAAATATATTTTCTCAATAAGGATGCAGTCTTTAGAGTTAGTCCATAAGTATGCATGTCTTAGATAAATATAAAAATCATAAAATAAGTAAATTCTGGAACAGGGTAGGAGTGGGAATGACTTGATTGCATTTGGGAAAAGGCATAGTACTTTCAAATGATCTCAAACTCTAACTGCAAAAAACCCTTCTCTTTAACATTAATAATCTCAGTGATACTAAATGGCTGTGAATCTTGGAAGGTTTCAGATGAATTAAAATAAATTTAATCTAAAGAGCAATTGAAAGATGCATGATAGATATAAGCAGGCTGTAAAATGTTTTCAATAATTTTAATTCACTTATTTTCATGTATCTGTGATCTCTTCAATGTGAATATTGCTTCAAATGATGTATATTGCAACTGATCCATATCTGCCCATATTGTGCAGCTCTTATTCCTGTTCTTTCATAAATCTTCCATAGAGTGTCTACTCAACAATCTGAGAGGCCTTCTCTAGATCTTCATTTGACATTGTATAAATATTAATTTGTTATCTTTTGCTCTTAGTTCGTGATTACCATATCCCTTTTCCTTTATTTTATATGTTTTTCACAGGAATGAATGAATGAAAGAAAAATCATTCATTGCACACTATGTGCCAAGCACTGAGGATACAAAGAGAGCAAGACAGTTTCTGATGTTCACAGTTCAGTTTCTAATGAGTACATTTCTGGAAAAATCTGAGAATTTTTAGGAATCTAAAAAATGACATTTGGCAAGTCCTTAATAGATGTTTATGGAATAAAAGAATATGTAGGACCAAAAAAGGAGGTGAGATGGACAATGGGAAAGAGCAAGATTAGATGGACATCCAGTGCTAGACTGGTATCCCCAAATTAAAAGAAAACAAAATGAAACTGAGATAAAGGCCTAGAGCTCTTTGAGTGAACTCTCTATAAAGGATAAATGGGAATTAATGGACTAGACAGGGAATGAAAAGTTGTGAAGTATTTTGATCTGTATCAGTGGGTATAGTATCCATATTGATGGGGGAAAAAAGGATCACCCAAAAAAGAAAAAAAAAAAAAAAACAACAATAGAATCAGAATGTTAGAGAAGAGGTAACTTTGCTCTGGGCAACTAAATAGTTTAATAGACATAGCATTAGGCCTGGAGTCAGGAAGACTCACCCTTTTTAGTTCAAATCTGGCCTCAAACACTTATCTTGTATAACTTTGAGCAAGTCACTTATTCCAGTTTGCCTCAGTTTCCTCATCTGTAAAATGAGCTGAAGGAGGAAATGGCAAATCACTCTAGCATCTGTGCCAAGAAAATCCCAAATGGAGTATCAAAGAGTCAGACATGACTAAACAACATTAACAATTTTGCTATAACCACCTCACTTTCCCTTAATTTTACAAATAGAGAAATTAAGGCTCAGAGATTTTAAAGAATTTGCCTAAGGCCACACAGCTAGTTAGTGGAAGACTCTGGATTAGAAATCCACATCTCTTGACTCTAAAATCAATGGCATTTGCTAATATATGAACCTTTCACACATGATATTGGACAAGTGATTAACACCTTTTAACAGATGAAAATAGAAAAGGTTCCTAATCCATTAATTGTTGCCAATTATATTTTTCTTAATGTAGCAATTCAGTAATATGTACATCAAACATTAATGGTCCAGTTAAGGTAATGATGGTATGCCTACTATTTGCTTCTAATAATATTACTTTAAAAGGTAAAAATGGGGGTAATAGAATGACATCTATTCATGTGCCTACAGCAAGAAGTAGTTGGAAACAAATCAGAAGGAAGGGAGTGATGTTTGCTTTTTTTTTTTTTTTTTTTTTTTTTTTCTGAAAGGACCAAAGGGACAAGTTGGAAATGAACATCTTTGCCCAAAGTGACATGACATATTATAAAGATTTTGGAATGAGTAGACATGGGTTCAATCCCCAGAAATTTACTATCTGTATAACACCTAGGCAAATCACCTACCCTTTTTTGACCTCAGTTAGTGGAAATCAGAACACCTACCTTAAATGAGGTCTTAAGTACCTTGCAGATATATTAAGTACTTTGCAAATTTTAAAGCTCTATCTAAAGGGAGCTATTTAGTTATTTCTTTAATTCTGTATTGTCATTCTGGCACTTGGGCAATTTCATTTCAATATACTAAATACTTTATAGATTTTGAAAGGGAAAATTTCCTCAATAAGAAGGGAATCTCTTGTTTTCTTATCATTAAAATGCTGACATCATCAACATAAATTTATTAGACCAGAATCTTCCAGGTAACATGGAATATTACCTATAATTAAGCAAGGCAGTTTAAAGACTATGATTCTTTGAAAGGAACTCATGGCCATATGGTATAATCCTCTCATTTTACAGATTGAGGAAACTGACTTGTCCAAGATCACACAGGTGGTATCAGAGACAGGATTTGAATATAAGTTCTTTGATTCTAGAATCAGTTCTCTTTCCTCTGAACTATGATAATTAATTTTCCCCTGGTTATACAACCAAGAAATGTCAGACCTAGGATTTTAATCTAGACGGTTCTAATTCAAGTCCTTCTCTCTATCTTTTCCATCACATCGTTTCTCAAATGCTATTATCTCTTCTGTTGGCAATTAGGGGGTACCATGGATAGAACACTGGATGTGGAATCAGTAAGACATATCTTTATGAGTTCAAATTTGAACTCAGATACTTACAAGCTGTGTGACTCTGGGTAAGCCATTTAACTCTTAAAAATAAAAGTCATTTAGCTCTGTTTGCCTCAGTTCCTCAGCTATAAAATGAGCTAGAGCAGGAAATATCAAGCCATTCCAGCATCTTTGCTAAAACATCAATAACAAAAAATCCACTAAAATAGGGTCATGGAGAATCAGAAATGACTAAAATGACTAACATCTCACCTGTTATTCTAAGAATACATTTTCCTCATCTGGTGGTTGTGTTTAGTTTTTGCTTTAAAATGCCATACATTGAACACATAATTGCTGAATGATTAGAAATAAAATATTAATCAAGAAAATATTTATTAATCATCAAGGACTAGGCCAAGTGCCAGGAATACAAAGGTGATAGTGAAGTTGTCTTTGCTCTTAAGGAGGTATATTGTTATAGAGGAGACAAAGCAAGCATGTATGAGTACATAGAGATTATGTGCAAAATGAATATAAGATTATTTTGAGGGGGAGAATGCTAACAGTTGGGGGATGAGATCAAGAAAGATATCATGAAGGATAAATCAGTCAATTGACAAGCATTTATTAAACACCTACTGTATACCAGACAATGTGCTAAGTACTTTGGATTTAACAAAAAAAAAAAAAAAGAGAGGTTGAGAAAGAAGTTGAAAAATGAGTTTTTAAGGAAACTAGGAATTCCAAGAAGTGGAGGTAAGAAGGGAAAGGATTCTAGGCATGTGCAAAGGCACAAAGATCAGAGATAGTAAGGAGAGAGCGGAAAAGAGATATATACTATGAGTCCACAGAAAAAACATACCAATTCTTTGCTCTGAATTTCCCGATCTTTGTGGTCCAAATTACTTAATTTTGTTGACCTTATTAGTTTCATTAGCAATAAAATGAAGGATATTAATTCCCATTTTTCTCTGATAATGTGAGGTTATAAACCAACCATTGTTTGAGCTTGCTTCAAAAGCATTCATTAATTCACTGAATACAGATGTTAAGGGAACAAGTGTTGATTCAACTGTAGTATCATCTTCATATCACACTCTAGAGTATGGTGAAATGAAAAAAGGGAGCAGTTTGTTATTCTTTCTTCTATATCTGAGAATGCTTTGTGTAACATTTCTTACAATTTTTTAATAAGTTGTGTGTCTTGGGAATGGAATTGTTTCTAACTCTGATCTTAGAACTGTTGCTCTACTGGAAATAGGCTCAGTCTGGGAGTTTCTTCTATTAGTTTATATTTAGATTTCATTTAATATATCCATAAGTTAAGAGACTTTTGTGCATTGCATAGGTGTTCTGAAGTCCTTCCATTTTAACAGAGCCGTCTCTGTTAAATCCAAAATGAGTTTCAACATTAGAAGGAACACTTTAGGCTATCAGTTTGTAGGCTGGGAAACTGTGTCACTTTTTATTTTAATTTAATTTTTAAAAATTCTTTCACTTTCTTGCCCAGCAATGGGGATAATCTTGTCAACTTTCCACTTTAATACTAGCAATTTCAGGTAAGTTCAACAGCTAAAAATTCAGGGTCATTTAAAAAATAATCATGCTCACTCCTCTTGAGAGGTCCCACATTCAAAGACCTATTCATCGGTGTTATGTTGTAGTGTGTTGTAGTAAAAAGAGGACTAGAATCTCCCTAATGAATATTGATGCAAAAATCTTAAATAAAATGTTAGCAAAGAGATTACAGAAAATAATCCCCAGGATAATATACCATGACCAAGTAGGATTTATACCAGGAATGCAGGGTAGGTTCAATATTAGGAAAACTATTAGCATAATTACCTATATCAATAACCAAATTAACAAAAAATATGATTATCTCAGTAGATGCAGAAAAAGCATTTGATAAAATCCAACACCTATTCCTATTAAAAGCACTAGAGAGTATAGAAATAATTGGATTTTTCCAATTAGTCAGTAGCATCGATTTAAAACCATCAGCAAGAATCACGGGTAATGGTAATAAACTGGAACCATTCCCATTAAGATCAGGGGTGAAACAAGGTTGTCCACTATCACCATTACTATTCAATATTGTATTAGAAATGCTAGCTGTGGCAATTATAGAAGAAAAAGAGATGAAAGGAATTAGAGTAGGTAATGAGGAAACAAAATTATTACTCTTTGCACATGATATGATGGTACACTTAGAGAATCCTAGAGAATCAACTAAAAAACTATTAGAAATAATTTACAACTTTAGCAAAATTTCAGGATACAAAATAAATCCACATTAGCATTTTTATATATTACCACAAAGTCTGACAGCAAGATATACAAAAAGAAATTCCATTTAAAATAATTGTCAATAGTATAAAGTATTTAGGAATCTATCTGCCAAAGGAAAGTCAGAAACTATATGAGCAAAACTACAAAACACTTTCCACACAAATAAAGTCAGATCTAAACAACTGGAAAAATATCAAGTGCTCTTGGATAGATCAAGTGAATATAATAAAGATGACAATACTCCCTAATCTATTTATTTAGTGCTATACCAATCAGATTCCCAAGAAACAATTTTAATTACGATCATTATATTATATTATATATTTTAATTAAGATCATTATAAACAACAAAATTCAATTTACCAGATATATGCATGGATAATTTTACAACATTGACAATTGCCAAACCTTTTGTTTTAATTTTCCTCCTCCCTCCCCCCACCAGATGGCAGGTTGACCAATACATATTAAATATGTTAAAGTATAAGTTAAATACAACATATGTATACATGTCCAAACGTTTGTTTTGCTGTACAAAAAGAATCAGACTTTGAAATAGTGTACAATTAGTTTGTGAAGGAAATCAAAAATGCAGGCGGACAAAACAGAAGGATTGGGAATTCTATGTAGTGGTTCATAGTCATCTCCTAGAGATCTTTCGCTAAGTGTAGCTGGTTCAGTTCATTACTGCTCTATTGGAACTGATTTGGTTCATCTCATTGTTGAAGATGGCCTCATCCATCAGAATTGATCATCATATAGAATTGTTGTTGAAGTATATAATGATCTCCTGATCCTGCTCATTTCACTCAGCATCAGTTCATGTAAGTCTCTCCAGGCTTTTCTGAAATCATCATGTCAGTCATTTCTTACAGAACAATAATTTTCCATAACATTCATATACCATAATTTATTCAGCCATTCTCCAATCAAAGGTTTTGATAAAGGCCTCATTTCCAAAATATTCAAGCCATTCTCCAATTGATAAATGGTCAAAGGATATGAACAGACAATTCTCAGATGAAGAAATTGAAACTATTTCTAGCCATGTGAAAAGATGCTCCAAGTCATTATTAATCATAGAAATGCAAATTAAAACCACTCTGAGACACCACTATACACCTGTAAGATTGGCTAGGATGACAGGGAAAGATAATGCTAAATGTTGGAAAGGATGTAGGAAAACAGGGACACTGATACATTGTTGGTGGAATTGTAAATACATCCAGCCATTTTGGAGAGTGATTTTGAACTATGCTCAAAAAGTTACCAAACTGTATATATCCTTTGATCCAGCAGTGTTTCTATTGGGCTTATATCCCAAAGAGATCTTAAAGAAGGGAAAGGCACCTGTATGTGCAAACATGTTTGTGGCAACTCTCTGTGTAGTGGCAAAAAACTAGAAACTGAGTGGATGCCCATCAATTGGAGAATGGCTGACTAAGTTATGGTATATGAATATTAAAGAATATTATTGTTCTATAAGAAACGACCATTTCAGAGGATGATTTCAGAGAGTCTTGGAGAGACTTACATGAACTGATGCTGACTAAAATGAGCAGAACCAGGAGATCATTATACAAAATAAGATTATATAATGATCAATTCTGATGGATGTGGCTATTTTCAACAATGAGATGATTCACACCAGTTCCAATTGTTCAGTGATGAAGAGCCATTTACACCCAGAGAGAGGCCTGGGGAACTGAGTATGGACTACAATATAGCATTTTCATGCTTTCTGTTGATGTTTGCTTGCATTTTTTTCTTTCTCAGTTTTTTTTTTTTCTTTCTGATGAGGAGTAAACTGAGGTTCTAAACCGAGATGGGTCAGTTCCTTTTCTCTCTCTCCTTCCTTCCCCAAAGTAACCAAGGGCGGGGTCGGCAGCAAATGAATTTGCTACTTACTGCTGTATGGAAACATAGTCTTTATTGATTAGATTGGAAACACCGGAGAGCCGGTGGGCAAAATGGCTGCATGGTACAAGGCCAATTTTGCAAAGAATAGATTTTTGAGGACTCTGTTTTATACAAGAACACAATCATTCAGATACAGTGATGTAAGGAGGTTCTGGAGAGTGATGTAAATAAGATAGGGATTCTCTTGTTATCTTTTGGGGACAGACAGAAGTCTCTTCCCTGATGCCATTTGGTCTATCTGAGCAGATTAGAATAGGGGCTGTAAAACCCTGGCCAGCTCAGATAGCCCAAACTAGTTTGACCAGATCTTGTATCCAAGGTCCAAGTCCCAAATGAAGTTGGAGATCAAACAAGGAATATCAAGGGCTACTGCCCTCAACATTACTAGATTCAATTTTCTTGTGCAGCAAGATAACTGTATAAATATGTATACATATATTGGATTTAGCATATATTTTAACATATTTAACATGTATTGGACTACCTGCCATCTAGGGTAGGGGAGGAAGGGCAGGAGGGAAAAGTTTAGAACAGAAAGTTTTGCAAGGGTCAATATTAAAAAATTACCCACGCAATAGGTTTTGTAAAATAAAATATTTTAATTAAGAGAGAGAGAGAGAGAGAGAGAGAGAGAGAGAGAGAGAGAGAGAGAGAGAGAGAGAGAGAGAACACTAGACTTGGTGTTAGAAAAATGGCTTCAAATATCAAACCTACCAGTAAAGCGTCATAAGATTGAAACTTTGAGCTTTCTAAGCTTTAGTTTCCACATATATACAATGGAGAAAAGATTACTTATACTACCATTTTTACCATGATGTGTCAACTTTAAAAACCATTAGTAAAAGATTGTCAATATTAAAGTGACAAATAGCAGATATAAAATGAAGGGAAGAAATGAAAATTATATGAATTAAAGAATAAAATATTTAAGTTCTCACTATATGCTAAATAAAAATTATATAGAAATCAATTTATATTTATAAAAATGTTAATACACAGAGGTTTTTTTTTTAAAGGTAAAATACATTAAAATAGAATAGATCCTGTTGGGCAGATATTAAGATTTCAGTAATATAGATGATTAGGAAGAAACCAAAATCATCAAGGATCAAAGAATGGAAATTTGAACACAATTTGAAAAGGTTTTTTTTTTTTTTTTTTTTTTTTGCTAATCACATTTCTACTTAGCATCTTTGAATGCTTGTGTTGGGCTACTTAAAGAAATGGTCCTTTGGAGTCTGTTGTCAACTAGGCGCTCAACCTGAACTGGGAAGGTGACAATCTCAGAACTACAGTGGAGTAACAAACACTCACTCCAATTATAAATTTTCTTCCCCTGGAGTTAGGTATCCACTGATCTGTAGCTGTGCTGGCACCCAACAATCCCATGGAGGTATGAGGTGTGGGTACACACAGCTAGTTAAAAATAAGCACCTGATTTCTTGTTGACTAACTATGACTTGCTAGTCCCAGTAGAGCTGCACTTTAAGCTTGATTGAATCCTAGCCTAAATTCCACAGAAGGAATTTCTGTTAAGGTTTAGGGGATTGAATTTAATCAAACTTAACCCCCTCATAAGATCATAGACTTTATAGTTGAAAGAGACCATGAATATTATCTAGTATGCCTTTTTATTTTTAGGAGAGGAATTTGAGACCTAGAAAGTTCAATTGATTTAACTGGTAGCAAGTAGCAGAGCTGAGATTTAGTTAGGTTATCAATCTTGGTTTTTGCATTAATTACTAACACTGCTTAGATTTTGACTCTAAATTATCATGTTCTACCTTTTCCTTAATGACATACCTTGTGATATTAGCTTGTCTAATAAAATATTAGCTAGCATAGCCCCCTAAAGCCAGGGGCTATGAAATGAACAAAGAGAAACTGTTAAGATTTCATTTAAATTTTTATGAAGTTAGTATAATATGTGAGGAAGAAGAATTCTATTTACTTAATTACTTAAATTGTCAATGGGTATACTTCCATTCATGCTAATATAAATTTCTTTTCACATTTTATAATTGCTATTTATGTCTTCCTACATATCTCACATAGAAGAATCACCTAACATATGGAAACACTTTCTCTAGTAATCTTAATGAAAATTATATTTTAGTTTTCTATGTTGACATTCATTCTTTTTTTCTTGATAATTTCTTTTCCATTTAAATATTTTCTTTTTCCCAATTGTATGCCAAACAATTTTAACATTTGTTTTTAAAACTTTGAGTTCCAGATTCTCTCCCATTCTTTCTCCCCCGTCCCCCATTGAGAAGGCACATATAAAATCATTCAAAACATGCTGAGTGAAATGAGCAGAACCAGGAGATCATTATGCACTTCAACAACAATACTGTATGAAGACATATTCTGATAGAAATGGATATCTTCAACATAGAGAAGATCTAATTCCAGTTGATCAATGATGGACAGAAACAGCTACACCCAAAGAAGGAACACTGGGAAATGAGTGTAAACTATTTGCATTTTTGTTTTTCTTCCCAGGTTGTTTTTACCTTCTGAATCCAATTCTTCTTGTGCAACAAGGAATTCAGTTCTGCTAGGATATACTATAACATATTTAATATGTATGAGAATCCCTGCCATCTAGGGGAGGGGATGGAGGGAAGGAGGGGAAAATTCGGAACAGAAGTGAGTAATATTGTAAAAAAATTACCCATACATAAAAATGAAAAAGTTATAATTATAAAATAAAAAAAAATTAAAATTAAAAAAAGAAAAGAGAGAAAAAATCATTCAAAACACTTCTATAAAGACATGTTGTGAAAGAAAACCTAACACCCCCCACCAAAAAAAAAAAAAAAAACCTTGAAAAAAAGAAAGTTAAAAAAATATGCTTCAATCCGTATTCAGACACAATCGGTTCTTTCTCTGGGTATGATAGTATTTTTCATCATAAGTCTTTCAGAGTAATCTTGAATCATTTTATTATTAAATATCGCAGTTATTCACAGCTACTCATCCCATAACATTGCTATTACAGTACATTTCATTTTATATGAGCTCATGGAGGACTTTCTAGATTTTTCTGAGAGAATCCCACAATAGTATTCCATCACAATCACATACCACAGTTTACTTAACCATTTCCTAGTTGATGGGTATTCCCTCAATTTCCAAGTCTTTGCCTTGAGAGAAAAAGCTGCTGTAAATATTTTTGTACATATAGGTCTTTTTTTTTTTTTTTTTTTTTTTTTTTTTTTTTTAAACCTCTTTTGGGATACATGCCTAATAGTGATATTGTTAGGTCAGAGTATGCATGACTTTATAGTGTTTTGGACATAATTCATATCATTTAATCATTGATCAACTGGGAAATGGTTCTTATTTTTTTATAAATTTGGCTCCGTTCCTTATGTATTTGGGAAATGAGGTCTTATCAGAGAAACTTCAAAATTCTTCTCACAATTACTATTGCTTACTGTATTTGACCATTTCCTATTTATTCTCTTCTCTCTCTCCTTTCACTCTCTCCCTCCTCAAGTGTTTTGCTTCTGACCACCCCCTTCTCCACCATGCCCTCTCTTCTCTCACTGTGCCCTCTTCTCTTATTCCTTTCCTCTTCTACTGTTCTCCAGGATAAAATAGATTTACATCTCCATATTGAGTGTGTATGTTATTTCCTCTTTGAACTAATTCTGATGAGATTAAGGTTCACTCAGTCCCCTTTCTTTCCCCCTCTTCCCCTCTATGATAAAAGCTTTTCCTTGTCTCTTTTTTGGCAGAAAAATTTCCACTTCTCCCTTTCCCTTTCTCCCAGTACATTTCTTTCTCACCTCTTAATCCCTTCATATTCAATTTATATCTGAGTCCTCTGTATTTATATATCCCTTCTAAATGCCACAATAATGAGAAAGTTCTATTGAGTTACAAGTATCATCCTTCCAAGAAGGAATGTAAACAGATTAACTTTAAATTCCTTATGATTTCCCTTTCCTGATTAACCCCTTATGATTTGAATAATTTAACCCTTAGTATTTGAAAGTTAAATTTTCTGTTCAGCTCTGGTCTTTTCATCATGAATGCTTGAAAGTCCTCTAATTCATTATCTACTTTTCCCCCTAAAGGATTATACTTAGTTTTGCTGGGTAAGTAATTCTTAGTTGTAATGCTAGCTCTATTGCTCTCTGGAATGTCATATTCCAAGTTCCCTGATCCTTTTAAGAAGAAGATGCTAAATCTTGTGTTATCTTGAATGTGGCTCCATTGTACTTAAATTTCTGGATGCTTGTGATATTTTCTCCTTGATTTCAGAATTCTAGAATTTGGCTATAATATTCCTGGGAAGATTCAGGAGGTGATTGATAGGATCTTTCAATTTCTATTTTATCCTCTAGCTTTAGAATATCAGGACAGTTTTCCTTGATACTTTCTTGAAAAAATATGTCTATGTTCTTTTTTTTGATCATGGATTTCAGGTAGGCCAATAATTTAAAAATTATCTCTCTTGGATCTATTTTCCAGGTCAGTTGTTTTTCCAGTGAGATATTTCACATTGTTTTCTATTTTTTTCATTCTTTTGTTTTTGTTTTATTGTTTCTTGATTTTTCATAAACTCATTATCTTCCATTTACTCAATTTTAATTTTTAAGGAATTATTTTCCTCAGTGAGCTTTTGTACCTCTTTGACCATTTTGTTTTTTGAGACATTCTTCTCCTCATGAGCTTTATGTACTTTCTTCTGCATCACTCTCATTTCTTTTCCCAATTTTTCCTCTACTTCTCTTACTTGATTTTAAGATCCTTTTAGAGTACCAATTCTTAATTTTCTTGGACACTTTGGATGCAGGAGCTTTGACTTTGTTATCTTCTTCTGAGTGTTTGTTTTGATTAACTTTGTATAGCCAGAATCTTTTTTCCTGTTGTTTGCTCATTTCCCCAATCTATTACTCAGCTTTTAACTCTTTGTTAAAGGCGGGCTCTGTTTCCAGGGTGGAGGGTGTAACGTCTCAATCTTTAGGGGTTTTGTATAGCTGCTTTCAGAGGTCTTTCTAAGGACCTATACATTTTCAGTTCTTCTAGGGTGATACGGTCCAAGGAGAAGTATGATTACTATTCTCTTGGCCTATGCTCTGGTCTATGATCACAAACACTTTTTTCTGCCCTGGCACTGTGAGGGGGGGTTCCTGATCACTTTGGCTATAAGTTCTTGAGTGCTAATGTTCCTACTCATCCTGGGACTGTGAATCAACACTGCAACGGGGATCATCAGTAGGTTAAAGCCACTGCCACCACTGTTACTGCTCATACCATTGCTAATTCACCATTCCACTGGTGCAACAGACCTTTCCTGCTAACTTTTAAAGTTGTCTCAGGCTGGAAAATTGTTCTGCTCTATATTTTTGTGAGTTCTGATACTCTAAAATTTATTTAAAGGTATTTGAAGGGTTCAAAGGAGAGTTTAGGTGAGTCCCTATCACCTAATTTTCTGGTTATAGATGGCCTTGATAATATATTTTAAAATGTTTTACATGCAGATCATGTTTTGTAATATGGTAATAATTATAATTATTAATAATAAAATAATAAGAAACAATAATTATAAATAAAAATTAAAAGTAATAATAATAAAAATTAATAATGATAATGGTAATAATTTGGTAATGTGTTTTGGAAATATGGTCTATTTTTCAGTTTTTTTGTTTTATTTTTGATAACAGATAATTTTAACTTTTCTTATTCACATCCACATATAATCAGTAAGGTGATATTGATATTAATGACATGGAATTTTGTGATTGTACTCAGTGTGAGATCCACAAAAAAATGGGAATATTCTAAAAGGTAATAAAAAACAAATTTCATAATATTTAACTTTGGTCCATCCTATTATCCATTGCAGTACCTTTTCAAGATATTTATTTGCCTAATATTCATATATTCATAAAGTAAAAATGAGAGGTTCATTAAGATGCATAGTCTAATAATATACATTTTTAAAGAATTTATTTTTCAAAAGTGGATGAAATAAATTTTTTTAATGAGTCAGTAAGTTTCACTTAGGAGGCTATGTAGTATTCCTTAGCTCAATGCAATTAGCAAAATGCCATAAGCAGTTTGGGGATTACTAGAAGAACTTCAACATTTTTAACCTTTTTTTTTTTTTTTTATTCCATGAATAACATCTTCTATGACATCAGCAAATAATTTAGTGAACATGTGATTTTCAGTTTTATACTCTGTGTGGTGTCAAAACACAGCAAATGATAGAACAAGGTTATACTAATTATAACAGAGTATTCTGTAATGTAGTTTTGTGAGTGTGTTTGTGTGTGTGTGTGTGTGTGTGTGTGTGTGTGTGACTAAGGTAGGCCTATAGGAATGTACATTATTTTACATAGTCAGATGCTTTTACAAAATCAATAAACATTGGATCAAGAGCTTATATTTTAATACTACTTAGTCTACTGTGTGACCAGAAAGATGTGATCTACTTTCCCTCCCTTCAATTCTTTGTTATCCCAAAAAGTGCTGCTATAGATATTTTGCTGAATATGGAGCTATTCTTTTTTGTTACTGATTTCCTCTGGGTTTTTTATTTTTTGATTTTGAACTGTTGAGGGCGATAGCCCCTTGGTATTCCTTGTTTGATCTCCAATTCCATTTGGGACTTGGACCTTTGATACAAGATCTGGTCAAACTAGTTTGGGCTATCTGAGATGGCCAGGGTTTTACAGCCCCCATTCTAATCTGCTTGGATTGACCAAATGGCATCAGGAAATTCCTTTTTGGGAAGAGACTTCTGTCTGTCCCCAAAAGATAACAAGAGAGTCCTTATCTTATTTACATCACTGCATAAAAGAGAGAACTCGGGGATCTTCTCTTTGCAAATGGCCTTGTACCATGCAGCCATTTTGCCCACTGGCTCTCCGGTGTTTCCAATCTAATCAATAAAGACTGTTTCCATACAGCAGTAAGTAGCAAATTCCTTTGGTGCCGAACCCGCCATTGGTTACTTTGGGGAAGGAAGGAAAGAGAGAAAAGGAACTGACCCATCTTTGTTTAGACCACAATTTACTCCTCATTTACTCCTCATCATAACTATATTTGCTAACATAATATTTTTCATACACCTTGTAATCACTTTCACGTTGAAGGGACCAAGTACCAAGGGATATGTTGTCTTTTTTTTTTTTTTTTTTTGAGTATCTTATTAAATTCTTCATAGAATTTCTCTATGTTTTATACTGGATGTTGGCATTTATTTTCATGACTCCTGGTTTCCTTACAGCTATAATCAGCATTTCAAGGGTAGGTAATCAAGAATACCATAAAATGACATTTCTTGTTTTTGGATTAAAGATGTAACTAATTCATCACATTTATTTACTTCTTGGATGTGAGAAAATGCAATCCAACCTAGTTATTAGCTGTAATTTCATGTTTTATAGTTTCATTGTTAGAGGGAATGTCAATAAGGATTTCATTCAATTCCTCTAATAGTGAATCAATTCCATAGTAATCAGCATAGTCCTTATGTTTACAAGAAACTTAGATTTCAATTAATCTAATTCTTTCATTTTTTCAATTGAAGAGACAGGCCCAGAAAAGTAAAATATTTCATATATCTCTATATTTCATATTGAGATAAGAGAAGTAGTAAGTAGAAAAGTTGGGAGTTTGACTTAAATCTAGCCAAGACTGCTGACAATCCAATTAATGCTTGAAAAGGTTCTAAGAACTATGTAAATTTTATTGCTTTCTATGCTCTTTTCTAATCATTGTCACTGCAGAATCAGGCTGGTTGCATATTTGGTATGCCATTATAGCCTGTACAATTTATCACTTTATATTCAACTTCTTTTGATGATCCTTAGTTTGGATAGTCTTTGGAAAGCAGACATTATGTTGCTACGGAGTCCTAAACTTGTAATGCCAGAAACTGAGTAACATAGAGATTAGAGAACAATTCAATAATTTATTAAATGAGAGAGATTTACTGGGACCAAATGGATCCATGGCTGGTCCCAGGGCTGAATGAGACTATTATCTCAAAGAATCCAGCCCTGAATGTCCAATAACAAGATTCTTTTATAGGGTAACAAGAACAATGACATAATGGGGGAGGTACCTGGATGGGGATGACCTAATAGGGTGAGGACCTAGGATAAGGATGACATAATGGAGGCAGGCATTATGGAGGGAGATACTGGAGAGGCTCCTGATATTCTAATGATGTCTAAAATGGATAAAGACCATTGTCTCATCCAACATTAAGAGGGAATGACTATGGCCTAAGGTCTAAGATATAAGACCTTTATCCCATCCAACATTAAGAGGGAATGACTATAGCCTAAGGTCTAAGATATAAGACCTTAATCCTAACATTAAGAGGGAATGATTATAACCCGAGGCAGAGTAACTGAATAGGACAATTAGGGAAATTGGGTCAGGACATTTAAAAGAGAACTGTGGCACAAGAAACTAAAGCCTTCCCAGATTGGTAAAAGCTACCAAAGTTCGTGCTATACTGGCAAAGCTTTTGAATATTATAATGAGGCATCCGAGAAGAAGTCACTTGATGACAATAAATAATTGAATTTACTGGTCAAAATAGTCGAGCTGATTAAAATCAATTTCCAGGTCTCTACTTCATGTAATATCCAGAAAGACTTAGAGGACCTATAATTTTAAAAATTAATTATCCAACCACAACTGATTCCTTTTCTATTTCCTTCTGTAATACTATTCTACAATGAATAGTTTTGGATGTTATCTGAGGGTACTCAGAGTCCAGAGTCACAAACCTTTATGTATCTTATGTGTAACTTAAACTCAGACCTTCAAGACTCAAAAACCAGCTCTCCATCTACTTTGTCACATTGCCTGTCAGCATAGCAGAATGAAAGGGTTAATTGATTTCCAACATACTCATGAGAGCCTTAAGAGCAATATGCATACAATTAAATCTAAGCTATTAAAATAGACTTTTATTTGCTAAACTTTTTATAGCCTAGAGAAAACAAATATTGACAGTTAATTTGGAATATGTGATAATGGATCAATTTGCATGCAGATACAATTTAAGTTTGTTTTCAGATATTCAAATACATTCTTTACTTCCTAAATCCTTAATTCCAGAAATGAATAGAAAGCCATTTTTACTGGAAAAGTCCAAATTGAAGTTAGTAATACTTCTAATACACTCCACTTAGTATTATAAACCCAAGGACTCTTAATTCCATTCCCTTAGGTATTCTTGTTCAGGTCTCACATTTGGCATTTTGAGTCAAATGAGCCTATTATTCTGATATAGGATACTATTTTTAAAATTTCCTTTTGCAGCTAAATTTTTATGGTTATGATTTGAAATACCAACAAAATTCCCAGATGAAACTAGAATTTAAAATTTTATTACTGTTATTTGCTTTTGACTTTTGAGACAAGATACACTATAATACTCAGCATAATTTTAATAATAGAACAGGTTCTAAACTTGTGGTTGGTTGACTGATCTTTTTTTTCCCCCTGAGGCAAGCAGGGTTGTGACTTTTCCAGGATCACACAATTAGTAAGTGCTCTAAAACAATGCTCTATCCACTGTACTACTAACCTGTCCCAGTAGATTAAAGCATCTTCTATCTTTTTGTCTATTTCTCTCAGTTTTCACATAAAATAAGGATCTGGAAATTTGTTTTAATCAAATCTATTGTTCTGCTAAATCAATGCTCTAGAGGGAGTGGGGTTAGTTCAGAAACTCTGAAAAGTCAATGAGGCTAATTATAAACTTAAAATGAAGAAATGATATAGAAGTGATGGAGAACTTCAAATAACTGAAAAACTTAAATCCCTGGCTTACTTATAATTTATTTTGTTAAAAGAATGAGGAATCAACAAAGGGAATTGTTTTTCTGGGCCTGATTTGTGACTCATAAGAAAAATCTGTCTCCTAGGGCAGCTAGGTGGTGAAGTGGATACAGCAACAGTCCTGAGGTCAGGAGGACCTGAGTTCAAATGTGATCTCAGACACTTAACACTTCTTAGCTGTGTGACCCTGGGCAGGTCACTTAACCCCAATTGCCTCAGGGGAAAAAAATCTGGTTCCTGAAATAAAAATGATGGGAATAATGGACAAATTATACAAAGTTCAAATTCATAATAAAGGAGAGGTCATAGTATAATATGTGCCTTAGTTTTTATGAGAACATATTTCAAGGGGTTCAGAGGAAAGAAAGAGCCTATGACCTATAATTCTACAATGGAATTTGGTACAAGAAGAATAAATAAAATTCTGATCACGCAAACAAAAAATTTCTAAGAAAATGGAGAACTGTCTAAAGAGATTGACATAGAACTGTCTAAAGAGATAGATGCATAAGAGACTCAATGACCAACTTAGATTTAAAAAGAAAATAGAGATAAGGACAGGTTAGGAGCATTAATACAAAAGAGAATAACGATTTTATAAGAATAGTGTCAGAAGCTGCATTGTAGCTCACAATGAGCTATGGCTGACAAGGAACAAGAAGGAAAACAAAAAAGGGCTTTAAAACTGTGCTGTAGGCATGAGGAAGATAAAAGAAAAAATAGGACTATTGCCCAGGCTTGATAGGTTGATAACATATGACAAAAAGAAAGTACTTAACTCTTATTTTGGTTTTGTTTTCATTGTCAAGAAGAATGACTTTTGGACAGGGAAGGAAAAAACAAAATTGGTTATCACTGAGTTGAAACCCAAGACAAAGGAGGACTTCATAAAAGAACACCTAGCTTTCCTCTGTAAAAGCTCATTGAGTCAAAGAAAAAACTAGGGCATGATGACCTGGACTTGTATGTAGGATGAGAGAAATTTAGAGAGTACACAATTTAAAATAAAAGATTATGTAATTTAAAAATAGGTTGCATTTATATTTTGATAGCATTTTCACTCTTTCAACAATATAAAAATTAGTCAGCAAGACTAATTTTGGGGAACATTTAAAGATGACATATGTACTTTTCTATCCTCACCAGGTGAGATCATCCCCTATCTGAATGTTCCTCCCCCTGAATGGTGAAATCATCAATATAATATAGGCTTTCTATGGAGGCTAATGTCAGGCTCTTTTGCCTCCTATGATTGATTTCAGTATTTATTTGGTATAATTTGCCTCAGGTGGCAAAATGACTAGCTACGGCTCTGTTTCAAGTCATCTGGTATTGAATGCAATTGAGCAGAGTGGGGGGTGTGTGTGAAACTGTGTTCCTTTTAATCTGTAAAATTATCACTCTGAAATTGTGTCCCCTTTTGATCTGTAAAAGAAGGCTCCATAGAGTCTATGTGTGACAGAGCATATTTCTCAAGCTGGGCCTTTTTAAGGCAAATCAACCCCTCCCTTTGATAGCCAGATCCCCAGGCAAATTCTGGGGAAAAGCCTTCAAAATGATTTTTATTCAATTGGAGATCTGGGCCTGGGTGGGCTTTGGCTTTCTTTTCAACCTGAAACCTGAGCCTCAGATTTCCTATTAAAGGGCAATTTTAAACTCATTTCTTTGCAGAATGTCCAAAGCAGGACTATGCCTTCCCTTGGTGTAACTGCTTGTCAAGAGTCTTGCCCACTGTGAAGAGAGCCTCTTCTCAGTGCAAAACCTTTTATTTCTCTGCTAGGAACTTGCTACTGACTTCTCATCCAACAATAAACTTCCCTTTTTGCCACTTAAAACTTTTCAGGTTCGTGAATTCTTTCACAAAGGACTTGCACTGACCAGAAGGGGATTCCCACACCTCAACTCTCTGCACTTCCACTAATCCTATTGCAATTGTAGTAATTATGACTGAGTCACTGACGTTTTGGACAATGGGGAAGGTTTTGAAGTATTGAGGAACTCGTCTTCAATTTATGGCAAAATTTTTCTTATTTTTAATAATACAGAATAAACCTTTAGGAGGGGAAGCAATAATCAGAAGAAGATAGTATTTTTTTTTTTTTTTTTTTTTTTTTTTTTTTTATCAAGAATAGGTGATCCCAAAAAAAAATCCCAACAAAGAGCAGGCTTTCATAGCTGAGCAAGTCATAAGAAGGGGTATTAACTGGAGAGGACCTGAATTACTGAATACTATCAGCAATAAGCCATTCCCCGAGGCAAATAGGAAGGAACACTTTTAGATTATCTCTTTTTGATTTTGATTAGGTCTCTTTTGCAGTAAAACGTGATTGAAGTCCTAGTTCAATTCCTAAACAAACTATAATTAATTGTATCTTGTCAAAGGCCAAGTCATGATAGCCATCTCATTTCTCTCCTATATAAGAACCTACCTGTATCCCAATAACCCACTAACTCCTCTTAGGATGGTAAATTCCTTTAGGTTTAGCCCATCATGTCAGTGGAATGGCATAATCCCCCAATTCTTTGTGGGTTCATTAGGAACCACCTGCCTTATGGCAGCAAGATAATTTTGTCCACCTAAATGGTGTTTTGCCCATGGTTAATTGTGATTTCAGTAGGGAACTTAGCTTATGTCTTTCCCCTTGTATTAATAACATAATAATGCTATGACTCCCTTTTGGAATTTAATCTTGTCAATCAATGGAGTAATAATAAAATTTTTGTTTCTTGATTTGAAGATAGTCTAAGCCTACAATTTTTTTGGGATATCTGGCAACATAGGCCTAAATCCCAAAATATTTTGGATGTCCAAACCCCCTCTCTCCAACATTTGATCGGCCATATGAGAGAATCCTGACATCCCAATATATATTTTAGGGCGTTAGCACTTTTGTACTTCTGTACTTCATCAATGCCAGGCTACCATTTCTCTTTTTGACAAGGTTATATGATTGTCATTTCAGGAAAATGATGGAGACACAGTATACTTAAAGTTCAACAAAATAGTTGAAAAAGTTAAATCATTGTTTACAAAATGGAGAGAGCTGGACTATTTGATAATATTGCTTAAATGACCAGACTTAGAGAATAATCACTGAAAGGTCAATTAAATATGAAAGGAAAGATCTAGTAGAGTGCCTCAAGGGATATACCTCAGGCACAGGTTTGGAACACAGAACCACTGAATTCCTTTCTCTCAGAAATTAATTAATTCTGAGATACTATTAATTCAGAGATAATATTAATTAATTGAGATAATATTAATTAATTAATTCTGAGATACTATTAATTCAGTGTTGAATATTCAACCTTAAATAATTTTCAGTGAAGTGAACAGTTATTTTTGTTGAGATTATCAAGCTGGACAATTATTTTTAGTGGTTTAAAGAAGCACAGGGTTAAGGGGCCTCTTTATTTTATTATATAAAAGGGCTTCTTTATTTTATTATATATAAAAATTTGTAATTATTTTTATTAAAAACAGACAAAATCTAACAACATTTTCTGCTATAATTTTAAGGTACATAGGGTTTTGAATGTGTAATTTTATTGGTATAAAGTACTTCCCATGTGGAAACTCCTTCTGCCAATGGAGCATAGCAGCTCATCTGTAACTTGCAGTTCTGGAGAGTTACTTGACATACCCAAAGTCCCATAGCCAGTATGAATCAGAAGCAAGGCTCAAACTTAGTCCTTGATTTCTTTATCTTCTCTTTTACCTCTCTCTTGTCAAAATTATAGACATTTATACTATCAACTATAACTTGTAAATGTATTTTTTCTTTTATTATGTAAACAGCTATTTAAATGTTAATGTACATATCTCTTAAAGGGCATTTGGGCAAACTTTTCTAATAAATATAAAAATAAACCCATTCTAAACATTGAGAAAAATTTGAATTTGAAATTAACTTCAATGCTGATACACTTTAGAGGAGGACTAATTAATAGTAATGGAAATGTCAAAATGACGGACAATACAAAATGGGAAGAATAAAATAATGAACCCATTTTGCAGACATTTGGGTGGTTAAAAACTTTGCTTTGATGACACTGAAAAACAGAATAAAAGCAGCACAAGTAGTTTCCACTGGCAACTGTTGTGTAATGCCGGAGAAACTGAGGCAAGATAGAGATTAGAGAGTTTTTTTAAATATTTTATTAATTGGAGAGTTTAATTGACTGGACAGGACTCTCATCTCAAAGTATCCAGTCCTGAATGGGGGAACGATAAACACTTTTATAGCTCTTTAGACAAAGGGAAGGAAAAAGAACGGGAAAATCAGGATAGGGGGAAGTTATAAACTTTTACTAAAAGCCAGAGTCAGGATGTTTGAATAGCAGAATTAAAGATGTCAGTGAAGTATCCGAGATAGTCTTATCTTTTGGAATATTTTAGAGGGGCAGTGTCATAAATTCTTGGGGGCAGAAGGAGCTAGGAGTCAGGAAGTCTGATCTGCTCCTCATCTCCCATTGACAATTTATAACCTTAGAGCAAATGGTCCTCAGTCTTAAAGAACCAGGGGGGTTTTATGACTTAGGGGACTGAGGCAGGACAGTTAAGGAAACTGAGATAGAACAATTCATGGAAACTCAGTCAGGACAATGAGGGAAACTAGTGCAGGGAAACTGAGGTAGAACAGCTCAAGGAGACTGTGGCACAACAGTTGTACACAGGAAAGAACATTGGTTTTGGAGTCAGATTACCTGGATTCAAATATCTACTCTGTTGCTACTTTTATGACTTTAAATATGCTATGCTTTCTAGCCTCTCTGGGCCTATTTTCTCTATCTGTAAAATAAAGTATTGTACTATCTGGTCTTCAAATTCCTCATTCAGGTCTAAATTCATAATCTTGTGATTTATTTGGAATAATAGAAATTTAGGTTAGAATATGAATTACTAGGATGTTATAACTACTTTGAGTCAGTTTCCTCATCTGCAAAATGGGGATGATAATACTTATGTCTCACAAGGTTACTGCTAGGATCAAATACGATAATATATAAGAAGTGCTGTGGAAACTTCAGAGTGCAACACAAAATGTTAATATCATTATCATCATCATCATCATCATTATTGTTTTTTAAGAATGTGATTAAAAGAAAAACAAGTGAATTTGTAATCAGAGGATCCAGTGCTATTGATATCATATTATTAAAAATCATTAAGTTTGAGCTCAGGTTATTATGATAAAAATGGGTCTAATGTTGATTGCCTATGTGTCCTTGGATAAATTATTTAAACTCTGTGGCCATCAATTACATTATCTGTAAAACAAAGCCATTCACTTTCATCCATATAAAGTGAACAGGTGGAACTATACAGTTCCTAAGATCTTTTCTGTCTCTAAATTTGTGATTTAAATTAGGTTTGTTTTACACTTTAGGTAGGTGAATGGTTAGAGGATTACCAGCAAAACATTTTATTACTTAGGGACATTGACATTTAAATCCTTTTTCTGAGTATTTAGCAACCTCATAACAATGGCATCTAAGTGGCAGAATAGATATAAAACTGTATTTGCAGTTAGGAAGACTAGAATTCAAATCCTCAGACACTTACTAGCTGTGTGATCCTGGATAAGTTACTTAACCTCTTTCTATCTGTCCTAGTTTACTAATCTGTAAGATGAGGATAATAGGAACACCTATTCTCTAGGGTCATTGTGAGGATAAAACCATCATATTTATTTTTTATTTAAAAACTTTAAATAATAATATAAATGCAAATACTATTATATTAGTTATTATTAGTAGAATTGTTACTAGTATTATTAAAACATTCTTAGTATTTTATATTATGCTTAGAGTCTAAACTGAATTTTTATATCACCTGTTCCAAGCAGTCTCTAGACATTTCATAAAATGCTTTAACTTTATACTTGGACTGTCACACATATTTGCCCAGGTACTAATCAATTTTCTAATTCTGGGGAGAACTACTTATATATAGCAAGTTTGTTTGTGGCCTGCATTGCTTGGAGAACTGAATAAATCTCATTAGTGTAGCTCTCAAATTGACCAAGCATAACCTGATGGGTATGGTAGGACCTGACAGTATTCATTTCTAGAAGAGTACATTTACTATTGGTGAAAGGTCCTAGATTGACAGACTGACACAATGAAATTCTCTGGTGAATCAAGAGGGTGAATACAGTGGCAGGGCAGGTTTCAGTGCATGGTTGGCAAAAATCAATATGCCACAGTAATCTTCTGGAAAGAGAATTTCATTTTCATGGATTATCTATCCCTTTTGCTTGAAACTCTTAATCAAAAATAAGCTTTAATGCTGGGAAATAGGATAGCCACCTCAGAGAAGGCTATGCTAAGAAAGGGAAAGGGCACTTTTAAACTCTAAGCCTGGATTATTTCTGGGGAACTTGAGCACAATGTAGAATGGTTCCCAAGGGACTCTGGTATTGGTGAATCCTTTCCAATATCTATAGGAACTGGCTTCATGATATCATGGAGTGATGGTTTTGAGGGCAGAAAGGTTTGGGTTTGTATTCTTCCCTGACATGAAATATGTGGTCTTGGTTAAGATCTTTGTGCCCCAACCTTCCTGATTTGTAAAATATACTTAGAATTGTATTCTACTATTCTACTATTTCATAGAGTTGTTCAAAGTTTAAATGACATTATATGTGATCTCATTTGTAATAAGTTCTAAAGTATTTCAGAAATGTCAGTTTTATATTATGAGAGTATCTCAAGTTAATCTGAATCTCAGGAAATGTCTTAAAAGTTATTTTAAAATTAAATTAATGTATTACTCAATTATTGAGAATGTATTTTATTTTCTCTTTCCCACGGATCTATTTTTCAAAGAAAGCTTCCTCCATCTTTTTTGTTCTTAACAAATATGCATAGCAAAACAATGTCTCCATTGGCTCTTCCCCAAAAGGTGTGCCTCATTCTGTATATTTACTCAATCACTTCTGCCTGTATATGGGTAGCATTCTTTCTCATTGGGTTAGTAGAATCATAATTGATCAGACTTTTAAAATCTTTCAAAATTATACTTTAGTTGTTTTCAGTAAAATATAAATTATTCTCCTGGTTCCACTCACTTTTTTCTACATCATTTTATATGCCTTACAAGGTTTTGATGGGGGAGAACCCTGAAACTGTGTCCCCTTTAATCTGTGAAAGAAGGGAGATTGGGGTCTCAAGCTTTCTCCTGGTTAAAGCATACCTTTCCCAGACAAAACACTCTTAAGTGGTTTCATTCAGTTGGAAATCTTGGCAGGGACTAATTGCACCCTCTATTGAGTTGAAGATTACCTGGGACCACTCCCGAACTTAAGTGGTCTTATTCAGTTAGCGATCTCAGACCTGATATTCCTATTGAGTGTCTTGAAATTCTAAGATAAGTACTTTCTTTTCAACTGAAAATCTAGGCCTAGGAGCATTGACAACATTGAGGCATTCTCATTCAATTTTAAATGGAAGCCCTAACTTCAGACTGCTAATAAAAGACAATTCTGAACTCCAAATCTCTGTAGAAGTCCAAAACAGGAATTTGCTTTTCCAATGAAGCTCTCTTCTTGGCAAGGCTGACTGCCAGGACTCCTGCCGCTGTGAAGATATCTTCTTCTCAGTGTTAGCCTTTGTTATTTCTCTGACAGGACCTTGCCACTGAGAAGTCTGTCTTTCTAGCAAAACTGGATTCTCAGTGTCAATAAAATTTCCTTTTGCCTCAGACTTTTGGGTTTGTGAATTCTTTTGCATTGGACCAGAGGGCATTCTCCACCCCAATTCCCACACCACTAGCACTGCATCAGTTTCTCTGCAATTGTCTTTTTTGTAATTTCTTATGGCACAATACTATTCTATTACATTAATATGTCAAAATATGTTTCGCCATTTCTCAATTGGTGGAGAATCCTTTAATGTTTAGTTCTTTGCAAGCCTTAAAATTATTGTGAAGTCTCAAGACTTTTCCAAGCTCAGTTAAACTCAGAGAATATTGTCCCTGTTCTTTCAAATTTCTAGGAATTGAATATCTATGATTGAATCCCATTGCCAAATTGGCCTTTATTTAATGCATTAAGGTTTAAAAATATTACCTCATTTGATCTCCACAACATTTCCTGAAAGGTAGATATTAAAATATTATTATACTCATTTTACAGATAAGGGGACTGAGCCTCAGAGAGGCTATGTTATTTACATAGATTACATGACTAGTAAACTATGGAAGTGTATTTTGAACTCATCTTTCTTGATTCTAAGTCCAGTATTCTTTCACAATGCCCTCTATCCATTGGCTACTATTTTGGTTAGCCTTTTTTTTTTTTTTTTCTGAGGCAATTGGGGTTAAGTGACTTGCCCAGGGTCACACAGCTAGGAAGTGTTAAGTTTCTGAAGTTAAATTTGAACTAGGGTCCTCCTGATTTCAAGGCTGGTGCTCAGTCCACTACACCACCTAGCTGCCCCTAGTTTTTTTTTTCCCCCCGAGTAATGGTTGTAATAAAAATAATAAGACTTGCCATTTATATGGCATTTTAAATGCTTTTAATGAATATCATCTCATTTTGTTCTCTCAACAATCTTAGGGAATAGATATTATAATCACATCTATTGTACATATGAAGAAATTGAGGCAGACTGAAGTTAGGTGACTTGCTTAGGGTCACATAGCCATTAAATATCTGAAACTATTTTAAATTTTGGAGGGAATGGCTAAAACCTAAATATTGTGAGTTTTGGGGAAACATCTTCCCAGAAAACTAACTTCAGAGGTGTAAGAAACAGCTCTATAGTTGTATAAATAGAGATCTTTGGTTTGGCAACAACAGGATGAGCTTTACTGATTTCTCTCTGGAAAGAGGTCTGTACTATATAAGAGATTTCCTGCTCCAGGATATTTTGATAAGACTAGCCTTAGAGAAAATCAGTATCTCACTGGAAAAACCTGATCTTTGGAACTCCTAAGACCCCAAGGTTAATATGTTCTAACCCCAAGGTTAACACATTCTCTCCAAAAGCACCTGACATCTTGCTCCTATTACTCTACCTCCCAAATAAGGAAAGTGGTTGGGCAGCTTGATAGACTTATTTTTGCCACTGATAATACTACCTTAAGGATATATAAAACTCTCTATATGTGTACATCTCCCTTTGTTTAGCATTGCTATCCACTTAGCAAATGCTTCTGAGCTACTGATGTTGAGTAAACCTTTTTATCTTCTGGACTTGCTTTCTGATTTATTGACTTCCAGTGAAGAGGACCAAGTTAGGAGGAATTATTCTCTGGAAGTATCTTAGCATTACTGTAGGTTAATGAATTCCCCCAACAAACTCAGGTCCTCCCATTTCCAGGTACAGAGCACTCTACATTGAGACACCTAACAATAATACTGCTACCTTTCATAATGTATATGATGTTTTATTGTTTTCAGAGTGCTTTTACATGCAGTCCCTGTGATCCTATTAATAGTCCTCTGAGTCAAACTGAATAGGAGGTTGTTATTACACCTGAAGAAAGTATTTCAGAGGAATTAAGTCCAGTATATCATCTTAGTACAGGAGTTGTCTGGCTAATAAGAACATGACAGTGACCACACAATTTGTGGTAAATTTTGATCACTATTTCTCACAATTTGACAAGTCTGCCTGGAGGCAAGATTATATGACTCTGATGATGAACAGAAGTTATTAACTCATGAAGGGATGAGAATCAGAATGTATAGTTAAAATAATTTAATTCATTCATCATAACATTTAATGATAAAATTTATATAGGCAAAAACCTTCTTCTTCTTCTTCTTCTTTTTTTTTTTTTTTTGATGCTTAATTATTTAACTAGCTGTCATCTATCTATTGATAGATAAAGCTGTTTATCCCCTGCCACTGGTAGTAAGAAACTGTCCTCCACAAAGAAAAGCTGCATGTAATGAATGTGTAAGCATTTATAAGTCTAATTATTGAGTAATCAGCAGATATTGCCAACATGATTAAATAGACAGAAAGTTTCAAAAATAATCTGTCATGCACAAAAAACCGAACAAATTATATTGACCTTGCTTTTTGGATACTGTCACTTTGTAGAGATTAGGAATAAAAGAAATTAATTCAGTATTTCAGTGAGTGAAGAAAACAGGAGACTTCAAGGCTGTTTTGAAGAATATTTCAGCATTCACTTAAATGCATTTTTTCAAGTATAGCTTTTTTCTATGTCAGTCATACATTTTCCTCTGTGCATTGTAACTGATGTTGAAAAAAACAATGATGAGACAGGCAGTCAGTGCTTGCTTCCCCACTGGGTACAAGGAATGGTAACTCTGCACTTCAGTGAACAGAAAAAGGAGGCAAGTCAAAAGTCTTCTTTCTCCTGACAAGCAGGAGAAACTACTACCCTACATTTTTTCTCTTGTCACAGTATCCCTTATATCCTTTCCCTCTGCTTGGATTTGGGACTAATCTTTCAATACTTTGTAACTAGAGGTTTGAAAATGTAGGATTTAGGAGATCAGGGACACTGAGGATAAAAGAAAAGCCAGTAGATGTAACAGCTGTTGAATTAAGGAGAGAAAGCTGGATAATAACAGAACAGAATAATATCAAAAGAGTTATGAGCTTACATGACAGAAAATTCCATGTACTTGAAGTTTGCCATTACAAAATGCCAGCATGACATTAAGCTGCCTTAAACATGCTGGTGATAATCCATCTTCCTTGAGCATCAATTTGTGACCCTAGTTCTGTAGTCTCTTCGATTGTCTCTAATCATCTTGAGAAGTATCATGAAATTTAAAAAATTAAAAATTATTTTGCAATTATAGGTCACAGAGTACTTTTAAAAGGGATAATGAAAATTTCTCTCCTTATATCTTCTTTCCAATCCCTTTCCCAGAAGAACCAATAGACCCTTTAGTTCAGTTCTTGAAAGAATTGTGAATCTAAGCATTGATGCTTCTGCAAACTTTTTCCCTTCAGAGAAGCCAGTCTTGAGCATAAGATAAACTGACTAAAAGACATTCATAGAAAGATAAAATAAGGAATCTTTTTGGATTTCTCCTCTCTCATTCTTTAGCATTCCAGCATCCAAACATTCTAATCAATAATCAAGCTCTGTTTATTCTCTCTTATCTATCTGTGTCACCCTAGATTTCCATTTTAATAATTTTAATGCTTTAGACTACTGCTTCTTGATCTTAACCATTTTCCCTGCTCCCTTTTGCAGATATTTAATGCTTTAGCTGTAGAGGGAATCTTGACATTCTTGTTATATGCTATTTATTCACATTGTTCCCCATGCTTAGAATCAAGGGTGTGATCCATTTATAGTTTGTCTATGTATTGTTTTATGAATCTATTTTCTCCCTTTAGGCATCTTCAAACTCTATATCCTGTGAATTATGAATTATAACTAATTGGAAAATTTTAATTTAATTTCCAAGAATTCTACCATATCTAAACAAGAAATTCTAGTTTTTTTAAACTGAAAATAAAAAAACTCAGGTTTTGCAAGATATAGTAGCTACTCTTACAATTGCTGTTCTTTTTTACCTCCAGTCTTGCAAATACATATGATCATGGAATACCTTTTATTTGTATAGATTATTTTAAATATTAGTTCAGTTCAGTTGATTATATATTCTTTTCTTTTTGTTGATCATATGAGCATTGGCTGACTTAAAAAGAGGAGCTGTTAACAGGCAGAAATGACTTGTTTACTTCATTTTGTGCAGGATATAAAATAGTAACAACAGATTTATATAGCATTTTAGAATTGACAAAGTAGTTTCCTCAAAACAACTCTGTAGGTAATATTGCAAGTTTTATTGTTCTCATTTTATAGGTGGAGATACTAAGATTTAAAGAGTCTCAGTGATTTTCTTAGCAACACATCTCCAATAAATGGCAAAGCCTCCAAATCATGTGTTCTAGCTTTATACTACATAAAGTCTTTCCATATGTTTAGTGCCACATCAACTAATCAATCAATCCACAAACATTTATTAAAGCCCACTTAGTGCCAGGCATTGTGCTAGACACTGGAGATATAGATGCAAAAATAAAACAGTCTCTGATTTCTATAAACTAATGTTTTATCAGGGGAAACTGTGTGTGTATATGTGTGTGTCTGTGTATGTGTGTATGTGTGTGTGTGTGTGTGTGTGTATCTAGTAAATGCAAAATGAAATCAAAGTAATTTTATGAAGAGGAATTAATATTTTTAATATTCTGGAGAAACAAGACAGATGGATATAATTTTAAGAATTGGAAACATCATCAATTATACATTAATTCTGTTTCAGTCTCATTACATCCTGTAGACAAGGATTTTACAACTATTCAGAACTTAAGTTCTTAATCCTTTTTTTTTTTTCTAGATATCTGACAAAACAGAGAATAGGAAATAGAGAACTGCTTACTATGCCAGGAATCATCTCTTCCAAAGGAGGAGGAAAGCATATACTATTGAGGACTTTGGGCTAGCAAGGCTCACTTTGCAGAAGTCAGGAAGAAAGATATAGTGGAAGAAATGAGAGTGCATGCTACTTCTCAATCAAAAAGTTATTCCTGAGTCATATATTAGTGGAATCTATTATAAATTATGGTGATTACTTTTTCTCTATTATGACATCTCTTGTTTTACTTAAGAGATATAATCTTGGAAAGTTATGCATAACATATTGAATCATGCATTAAACCTACCAGGGTATAAAAGTTTATATTGAAAACAATTCTATGAGTAACTATTTTTTTAAGGTTTCATTTTCATATACTTGGCTTATTTACAGAGAGACACTGGAACAATTTGGTGATTTAAATATTAACAGGTATTAGCATCAAGAGTAGTACCACCTTTGAACACAAAAGATGAAATTTTCCCCACATTTAATTGTTTTACATTGCTAAAAGATGTGAAATTGTTCAGTTAATTTTATGTACTACTTTTGTCTTTCCTTGGTTTCAACTCTGAGATTGAGGGGAAAAAAAATCCACAGAGACTTCACACAGAACTACTTTAGGGAAAATGCTTATTGCTTCCTTTCTTACTTGCTTGATATGCACAAGAAACACCTGTTCATATAAAACTCTCACTAATGGATCTTGACTATTCTTACTTAAAAAGGAACAAGGAAAGAGCAGAGACTTTGTCATCTTTGATCAGAGGAAGTTGATATTCTTTATTAGCCAACCATCTTCTTTTCATTTTTTCAGTCTCTGCTGATTGCATACATAAAGAGTTTCTGGTTTTAGTATTTACACTGTACTTACCATCAGTGCAGAGGAGTCCAGAGCGTCCATAGGGACAGAGGCAGACAGCATCTCTATTTGATTTTGGAAAACATGTAGCACCATTTCTGCATGGGTTGTTTCCACAAGTTGTAAATTGGCATAGCTTTCCTGAGTAGAGCTGCGGGCATTCACAATGCCAGTTTTCAGTGTCACTGGAAGGAGGGAAAGAAATAAAAATTTAATAGAAAGTAGACAATGTCTTACAATTAAGTTTTTTCCCCCCATGTGATCTGTGATCTTATTAGTATAATGTCCAGTGAGGAAATTTCTTCTACCAATTTATATTAGCAACTCACAGCATAAAGTCTTGGGGAATTGTTTGGGCCTCTGAGAGCTTAAATGACTTACATAGAGTCACAAAACCTGTAAATGATAAAGATAGGATTTGAACTTAGATTTTCCTGACTCTGAACTGTCAAATCTCCATTTCTCTTTTTTTATTTCTTCTTTCCCTTCTTCCCTGCCTCCTCCTTCTCAGCACCTTCTCTCTACCATTCTCTTATTGTTTTAAGACAATACTTTTTAACTTGTTTTATGTCATGGACCTTCTGGCTATCTGATTATGCCTAAGGACCTCTTCTCACAATAATATTTTTAAATGAAGAATATAAAACACATAGGTTTATAAAGAAAATAAATTATATGGAAATATAGTTATCAAATACTAAAAAAGTTGAAACCAAACCTAATCTAAAAAACTTTATGGTTCCTAGGTTAAGTACTTTTATTTTAAGAAAACATCCTATTTGTATTCTAATTAAAACAAAGTTATATCCCACTCTATCCTCACCATTTGTTTTGATATATTCTTCTTAGTTATGCCCTTCATTCTAGAAACAGATTAGACACTTTATAGATTATCTGAGGTCACAGGCCTTATTTTAGAAGCTATTCACTTTTACTTTTTAATTTATCCCTCTTTTGGTTTCACACTAGGTGATTCTTCTAGGCCTTCTCATTAAATATTTGTGGTGTTGCTTTAGTGGAATGCTTCAAATAGCCACCAAAAAAGGACTCTTGTTTTTGATTTCAAAACAGAGGATTTTAAACTCAAAATAAGCTTCCTATATTAAGGGAGAAATCCGTGCTCTGTTAAGTGTAGGACTTCTAGTAATGCTTGATGAAGGACACAGTGGGGAGCTGTAATGACTGCATTGTACACTTGCTGAAAGCATGTCTTTTTATGTCCTCTGCAGTAGCTGTTATATTATAGGTATAGTGCAGAAAAAAGCACTCTCTGCTCTGATGAGTGAATAATTTCTCAGGAAGGGAGAATAGTAGCTCCTTCTCTGCTTTTTCTTCAAACTATTAATTTTGCCCAAGTCATAGGATCAAAGATTTTGAGATATAAAGGAACTTCACAAAGTTCTCACTTGGTTCCCTTATTTTACATATGACTAAACAGAGATCAATTAAGTTATACGACTTGCCCAAAGTTAAATAAGCAGAAATATATGCTGTCCAGACATGCAAGCATGTCTGATTGATACATATAAGTTTCATCTTCACACCAAAGTCAGAAATTAGGACCCTATATATGTAAGGAAGGTAATCAAGTTAGTTATTTATTTTTAAATATTTCTATCCTTGCCATTCTGTACCAAATCTCCCTTTCTTTGATGAGGGGAATTATCTATTCCCTTTAAAAACCTAATGATGTGACATCATTCATCTGTTTTCTTCTATCAAACCTACTCTCAGAAAAGACTCTGGAATCCAAAGACTGAGTTTAAATCCTGCCTCTACTGTTTACTCCTTTCTTTTCTTTTCTTTTTTTATTTTTTGGTGACCTAAAGTAATTTTTATATCTTTCTTTTAAAAATTCTTATTAATTCATGGAATAAAATAAGCATTTTTCTAACATAGTACAATAAAAATATGATTACATTCAAATTACATTCAAAAACTTCAAATTTACCATGTACAACTTGCTGTTTCTTTGCAATATACAACAAATTATTGTGCAAAAATTTCTTTTCTTTTCTTCTTTCTTCCCCTCCCTCAACCCCAATTTTAAGATGGCTTAATTAGGCATAAATAGTTGTAGTATTTGTAAAATTCTTCTTTACATACTTCTATTTATCAATTCTTTCTCTGGATGCAGGTTGTCTTCATTTATCTTCATAGCTGATTTGGACATTTATAATAGACAAAATAACTTATTCATTCAAAGTCATTCTTAAAACAAGATTGCTGTTACTAAAATGTTACAGCATTGTTTTGATTCTGCTTATTTTGCTTTTCATTATTTCATGCAAGTCTTTCCATATTTTTCTAAAACCATTGAAGCTCATCATCTTAGATAGCACAGTAAGATTCCATCACAAAAATATACTACAACTTGCTCAGCCATTCCCCAATTGATGGGCATCTCTGCAATTTCAAGTTCTTTGCCACCATAGAGAACTGCTATAAACATTTTAGAATTCCCCTACTTTCTGCAAATTACTTAGCTTCAGCTGCACTGAACCCTAGAGAGGTTTTCTCCAGAAAACATTCTCATCACAGACTTATCCCTTATCCCAAAACACAAAAACAAAACAAATCCATCAAAACATTGGTTCTTTGTCATGCAGTGATGGTACTAAGTGATGCCACAAGAAATGAGACACCAGGGAAAGATTATGCAGAATCACATTCTTCTGTGAAGTTAATGGAGTATAGAAGGTATATAGAGATACAGCCATACCAGAGAAATTTTTCCTTCTGAAATCCAGACAATGAAGAAATCTTTCTCTGCTCTGGAATCTTACTTTTGCCTTATAAACCCTAATTATCTAAGACTCAAAGTGATCAGCCTAATTAAATCATATACAGTTCTTATTCTTTCTTAACTCTTTTGGTAGGGTTGTACTTCAATAACTTGCAGCCTAATAGCTACTGACTAGGGGGCTAACCATTTTGACAATAATGTTAGGAGCTAGTAGGTAATAGTAGTAGGGAGGAACGGAAACTTATAGAAAAACATGTACCTGAAAAACATTAAGAGAGGGACTATTCCATGCACAAACAAGCTATGTTTTCTTTGAACTCATGAACTCTTCATTAAGAGTTTGTTTTAGGTAACATATTGCCAATAAATGGACTATTTCTTTCTTCTTGAATTTAAAGATTCCTTCAAATTAAAAACTTTAAAAGAATAAAGAATAAAAAATATTCTAGAAAAATTTCAAATATATAGTAATTGTATTATGCTGTCTAAAGATTTCTGTTTGTCCAATGTGTTTATTAAGGTATGCAGATGGGGACCCCAAACTATTCCATGGTCTCTAAATCACCTATTATGGTTATCACAGTGGATCTTGTTTCTTCTTGCCTTAAATTTCATTCGAATTAGGGGAAATGGAGGCACATATCTTGTCATAAGAACGGGATCTTAAAGGAGGGAAATGATTATAATTTTGGAGATAATGATTAAGATGGAATTGAACCAGAGAATCTTTAGCCAACATCATCTTGATAACAGCTTATTCCATCTGTAATATTTTATTTTGCTAGGCACAAAAGTAATTGTGAATGAATATAATAGTTACATTTTTTAAAGAAGATTTTTATTATGACTTACTTCCTTAAAAATTAAACTTGATAAGTCCTTCTCTTTACTCCTAAATTAAAAATTTTATTTCCAAATATTCCAAAGTACTTTGTCCAAAACTTTCCTTTACAATTTTCACATTCTGTCTCAATGACTGTGAGAAAGGAATGGTGTATTCCCAGCACCAGAATATCATATTTTTATTTCTTTTGTAAGGCTAACAAACAATTACAGAATTAAATGGATATAAATTAGCATAAAACATTATACATAAACAGTGTTTTCTAGTTACAGAAGGGTCTCTGACATAGATTATTAGATTCAGAAGGGATCTAAAAAGTCATATAGTGCAACCTGTAAATGAAGAGAAATTTTATTTACAATATTTCTGAAAAATAGTCATCTCACTTAAGCTACATAATCATATTTTTAATTGAAGCTTTTTATTTTCAAATATATGCATAGATAATTTTTCAACATTGACCCTTGCAAAACTTTCTGTCCCAATTTTTCCCTTCCTTCCCCCCATCTCTTCCCCTAGGTGGCAAGTAATTCAGTATTACATAATCACATTGTGAAAGCATGAAAAATTATTACAATTCTACATTTAAGTAAACCAAGGCTCACACATATCTGTTGATTTGCTAGTGCCAAAAAGCTAGCAAATCACAAATCACAAGGACCTAGGTCTTTTAACACTGGTGTTATTTCTATTATACTATATTGGTACAGTGGATATAATAACAATTTGCTTAATCTCCGTTTGCCTTAGTTTTCTCATCTTCAAAATGGGGATAATAAAACATCTACATTCCAGGGTTGTTGTGGGGATCAAGTGAAATAATAACTACTGAGACAGCTAGGTGGCGCAATGGATAGAGCACTAGCCCTGAAATCAGGAGGACCTGAGTTCAAATCTAGCTTCAGACACTTAGTTGTGTGACCTTGCAAAAATCACCTAAATTTTGTTTGTCTCAATTTCCCCATCTATAAAATGAGCTGGAGAAGAAAATGGCAAAGTATTCCAGTATCCCGAATAGGTTCATGAGGAATTAGCCATGACTGAAAAATAACTGCATAATAACAAAACAAATTATGTGGAACTTGAATTTCAGCCTTCTCCATAAATTAGGAAATTGAGGTAGAGAGATGTCTGAACATCTTTTCCAGTAGAGATTTGGAAGCAGAGGGCTACCACCTATGTGGCAGAGCTCTATTTTTAATCATTCACTCTTATTGACAAATATTTAATGAGCACTTTTTGTATGCAAGATATTCTGCTAAATGCATGGGGAGTAGAAAGGAGTATATAAAGCAATAGTTTACAATGTAATTGATGACATTATATACCCACACATGACAAAATAATACAATTTTATATTACAATATTGTATGCTTCAATACAAGGTAGCATACAATAAATTAAGCAATATTGATGTACTGATAAACTCAAAGACCCCACTTTTGGGATAAGAACTCAGTGATAAATTCAAAGACTCTAGCTTCTGGGATAAGAACTCACTATTTGACAAAAGTTACTGGGAAAATTGGAAACTAGGCATTGACCCATACCTAACACCCTAAGGTCAAAATGGGTTCATGATTTAGATTTAAAGAAAGATACTATAAGCAAAATAGAAGAAGAAAGGATAGTGTACCTTTCAGATTTGTGGAGAAGGAAGGAATTTGTGGCCAAAGAAGAATGAGAGTACATTATGGAATGCAGAATGGATAATTTTGATTATATTAAATTAAAAAGTTTTTGTACAAACAAAACCAATGCAGACAAGATTAAAAGGGAAGCAATAAACTGGGGGAAATTTTTTATATCCAAGGATTCTGATAAAGGCCTCATTTCTAAAATATATAAAGAATTGACTTAAATTTGTAAGAATACAAGCTATTCTCCAATTGATAAATGGTCAAAGGATATGAACAGGCAATTTTCAGATGAAAAAATTAAAATAATTTCTAGTCATATGAAAAAATGCTCCAATTCACCATTGAGCAGAGAATGCAAATTAAGATAACTCTGAAGTACCACTACAAATCTCTCAGATTAGCTAAAATGACAGGAAAAGATAAATGACGAATGTTTGAGGGGATATAAAGAAAACTGGGACACTGATACTCTATTGGTAGAACTGTGAATGGATCCAACAATTCTGGAGAGCAATTTGGAACTATGCTCAAAAAGTTACCAAACTATTCATACCCTTTCACTGAGCAGTGCTTCTACTGGGCTTGTATCCCAAAGAGATTTTAAAGGAGGGAAAGGGATCCATATGTGCAAAAATGTTTGTAGCAGCCCTTTTTGTAGTGGCAAGGAATTAGAAACTGAGTAGATGCCCATCAGTTTGAGAATGGATAAGTACTTTATGATATTTGAATGTATAAGAAACAATAAGCAAGATTATTTCAGAGAGTCCTGGAGAGACTTCCAGGAATTGATGCTAAGTGAAGAGAGTAGAACCAAGATAGGAATACGATTATATGAGCAATTCTGATGGACATAGTTCTTTTCAAAAGTTAGATGATTCAGGCCAATGCCAATGGACTGGTGATGGAGAGAGCTATCTGCACCCAGAGTGAGGACTGTAGGATTGAGTGTGGATCACAACATACTACTTTTATTTTTTTGTTGTTATTGTTTGCTTGCTTTTTGTTTTCTTTCTCATTTTTTCCCCCTTTTTTGATCTGATTTTTCTGTGCAGCATGATAATTGTGGAAATATGTATAGAAAAATTGTACATGTTTAGCATATATTAGATTACTCATCATCTAGAATCTAAGGGAAGGGATGAGGGGAATGGAGAGAGAAAAAATTTGGAACACAAGGTTTTGCAAGGGTGAATGTAGAAAACTATGCACATATTTTGAAAACAAAAAGCTTTAAAAAAAAAAAGTACTAAGCTAATAATTCTCCAAGTTCATTTAGTGCAAGCAATTCTTTGAATTTGTTCTTTGTTAAAATCTGGCTCTATTACCAACTAATGATGTGATCTTGGGTAATTCATTTTATCTGAATCCCAGTTTCCATATTTATAAAATTGGTACAATAGTACCCATAATGTCTCACAAAGCTGAAATGAAAAGCAAGTGACAAAGTATTTTTAAAATGGTAAAATGTCATAGAAATAAAAGGAATGATTATAACTATTCCTCAAACATTAGCTTAACTGATTCCATGTTGTTTGCTACTCTCTTTCCCTCTTCTAATTTATGCTAGAAAGGTGAGGCTGAGGAAAACATATTTTGATATCATTATGGTTGCTAACCTTTTAAACAGATAAATTTGCTATCACATAAACTGTACATTGAACTAAAAATTGAGATTTGTATGGAAAAATTTCACTCAAGTGCTTTATCTCCAAAATACCAAGTATCTGAATATTTCTAAACATCTGGATGATTTGGCTCTGGGGAGACACAGCTTTTGTTTGATCACATAAACATAATGGGACAATGTGTCAAAAATACCATCATTAGCTTTTTCTAATGCTAAAAAATAAACCTGGGAATATATTGCAGATAAAAAGTCAACAATTTCAACTTCAAAAAAAAGGCACCCACTATTTACATAACATAGTCAGATACCAGGAAATCAGCTAGGGCTCAAAGTCCTGCATTTATTAACTGAAGAAAATAAATAACTCTTCTGACAGTCTTTACAGCTAACAGATCATTAGCACATTTCAAAGCTGGCCACCCACAGTTTCAGGACAGGGAGATTCTCAGCTGGAGAGCTTGAAGAAATGAATCCTTATGAATAATGTCTCTAGACACCTTTAAGAAATAAAATTGCTATCGGCTGCAATAGGCAATTTCTATGTATAGGCTGTTCTATTTATAGTGTCACTGCAGAGGTTTAGGAAGGAATGCAAATGAGCTGTGGAATTGCTGTAGTTCCTGAGGTACTTTGATTCTGTTTTCATGATTCTAATAACACTGCAATACAACTCAGCTAATTAAAAAGCAATAACCTTTCTTCAGGAGCTTCCTGAAAATGTTTGAACTATTGCTCCAATGTATTGTCAAGTGCATCGGGTGTATGGGAGGAATGGAAACTTGGTGGTGCTCATGCCTCAAGAACAGTTGGGGTTTTTATCTGTCTCTGAGAAAGCCGACAGAATGAATACTAGTCTTTGCAGTTGCACACCCTAGGATACTTGGCATTTTTTTCATTTTTAGCTTTTTTCTTTTAAAATGCATAAGAATAACTGAAAAAATATGAAGAACACTTTCACCCTGAGGTTCTCTGGAAAACAATTTTAGAGATACATAATATGTGCATAATGTATGCATAAATAGAGTGATCACATGGAAAATGTCCATTTGCAATTGTTACCTTTTTTATCTAATAAAGGAGAGAGCCTTTTAAGTGGAAGGAAAGAAGACTGATTTTAAAGAATTATCATAGTAACAGAAGAAAGTCATAGAATAGCAAAGAATATTCACAAAACACTAGCAATTCATAGATATTACATAAAAAGGTTTCTCAGCTTGCTGTTTCTTTGCCTAGGATCTATCTTTTCCCATTTATATGAGCTTGGTAAAGGGCAGGTGAATTTTGTGTTATGAACCTTTACTGGCTGAAACTAGAAGCTATATAATTCATTGACAAATAGGGATTTATTAGAAAATAAAAAGATATTGCATCTTTTTTTTCTGCTGCATCAGCTAAAGACATGTCATTGGATCCTTTGTGCAATACCCATCCAGAGAACATACTGAGCTTGAGGCACTATAGAATATAATTTAAGTCATGCTCTCAATAATGTGGTTGCAAAAGTTCCATTTAAAGCAAAAAGAAGGAATAATGAATAAGGTCAAAGGAGCCATATTTCAGACTACTATAACCAGGATTTACTACACAAGAAAGGCTAAATATCTGGAAAGATCTACATATATCCCTTAATCCCTAAACACAAACTAGAAGAAGCTCTAATGTAAAGGTCCTTAACCTTTTTTTCCCCCCTGTATCTAGACCTCCTTATACCATCTAGTAAAGCCTATGGACTCCTCAGAATAACTGATTTTAAATAATGAAATGAAATAATAAATTTTGGTTAGAATTTAGGGAAAATAAAGATGTATTTTGAAAATTTTGAAATCATAGACCTTTCATGGCTCTGTGGATCCCAGGTTAAGAAATCATGCCATACTAATTCACATCCAGAATAAAATACAACTTCTTATGCTTTACCTTTCATGACAAGCTGGATCTCAAAAGATTAAGAATACTGCCTGGCACATAGTGTTAAGTCATTTTTCAGAGAGTTTCTGACTCTCCATGATCCCATTTAGGGTTTTCTTGGCAGAAATACTGGAATGGTTTGCCATTTCTTTCTCCAGCTCATTTTACAGATTGCAAATTGAGGCAAACAGGGATAAGGGGCTTGCTCAGGGTCATACAGCTAATAGGCATCTGAGTCCAAATTTGAACTCAGAAAGATGTGTCTTGCACCTCCCTGATAAACAATTAGTAATACATAAAACCTTGCTCCTCCCCGGAAAACAATTGGTGATACATAAAACATACTCATTCTCTCCTTTTCCTTCCTCTCTACTTTTTCTTTCAAGGATTATTTCACATTACTTTATTCCAGGCACTCTATATTCAGTTAAATAGGCTTACTGACTCTTCTCTGGATATGACATTCCATTTCTATAATCTTTTTGCCTTTGTGCAGATTATCCCTTTCCTATGCTTAGAATATGCTTTTTTTTTTTAAACCTCTGCTTTATAAAATTCAATTTAATTAATTGAAATAAACATTTATTAAAAACTTATTATATGTCAGGTACTCTGCTACATATGGAGGATAGAAAGTAGAACAAGAAAGCTAGTCCTTCCCCTCAAATAGCTTACAAACTAAGACAACATACCACAGGAAGCTGGAAAGGGAGGATGGAGGGAACTTCAGGTGTTACCTGGTACAGGGGCATCTTGTTTCATGGAGTTAAACCAAAATAGATCTACAGCTGGAAAGTAGAAGAGTAAGTTAGAAAGTCCAGATTTTGCCCTATACAAAGGAAAGCTTTGAGAGGAGGTTAGTATTCCAGCCTCCAGCTCTTCAATTAAAGGGGATAGAAAGCTGAGGGAGTGGGAAATTATATTGAATATCTAATACTGAGTTAAACAGCAGGATGAGAAGATTTTAAGAGATCAATTTAGTCTGGGGAGTTCAAATTAGTAGAGCTTCACATAAAAAGTTTCTTTCAAAGCTCATCTGAAATATCTTTTTATAAAACAAATCTAACCTTATCTTTTCTTATCTTCCAATTGCTAGTGCACTCTACCAATAAATTATTTCAACATATTTTATATATATTTTTGTGTGCCCCAAATTCTTCAAAATTACCTAAATCCAAATATAATGAATAGAGCACTAAACTTGGAATCAGTAAGATATGGTTTGAATCCTATTTAAGACACTACCTTTGTGACTTTCATTTAACTTCTCTGACCTTGTTTCTTCATCTGTGAATGACAGAGTTGAATTAAATGACCTCTCAGGTTCCTCCCAGATGTAAATCTATAATCCTTAACTATTTCATTTTTATTTCAGTATTCTTAATGTTTAGAATCCTAGGAACTTTATGAGTACTTGCTAAAATAAATTCAATATCTCAAGAAATAGCTGTGTGTGTGTTATGTGTTTGTATGGGGCGTGTGTGTGTGTGTGTGTGTGTGTGTGTGTGTGTGTGTATATATATATATATATATATATATATTATTTTTTTTTTTTGCTATATAATTTTGAGGTTTGTCTTAATATGGACAAAACTGGCATTAAAACTGAAAAAGGAGGAAGAAAAGGAGGAAGAAAACAGACTGGATCATAGAAATTTAGGATTGGAAGACCTCTTAGTGTTTACCAAGTTCAAGAATTCCCAGCATAACACACTATTGGACATCCAGTCTTTGCTTGCAAGAGCCCATTACTTTCTGAAATAACTTATCACAGATTTATTCAACCAGTTTTACTCATTAATTATTTTTCCTGTCATTAATACTAAATTTGCCTCTTTCAAATTTCTGCCTTTTGCTTCTGGTACTGCCCACTGGGACTAAACTCAAGAAAATACATAGACTAGATTAGTTATGCTCTCTGAGTCTCATCTTACATAAAATAAACATCTTTAATTACTTCAACTGGTTCTTATAAGATCTGATTTTAAAGTCTTTCATGAAGATGGTTGCTCTTCTTTGCATATTCATTAGTTAATCACTGTCTTCCTTAAAGTGTAGCATCCAGAATGGACCACGATGTTCTAAAATGGTCTAATTACAGTAGGATATAGATAACTTATCTTTTTTTTAAAAAAACAGTAATAAGTTTACTTATTTTTAATACACATAGTTTTATGAATCATATTGGGAGAGAAAAATCAGAAGAAAAGGGAAAAATTGGGAGAGATAAAAAAACAGAAAAAAGAAGTGAACATAACTTGTGTTGATTTACATTTAGTCTCCTTAGTTCTTTTTCTGGATGCAGATGACATTTTCTGTCCAAAGTCTATTGGGACTGTTTCAGATCACTGAACTATTGAGAAGAAGCAAGCCTTTCATAATTGATTATTGTACATCCTTACTGTTATTGTGGACAATGTATTCCTGGTTCTGCTTGTTTTGCTCACCATCAGTTCATGTAAATCTTCCCAGTCCTTTCTATAATCAGCTTGTTCATCATTTTTTTATAGAACAATAATATTCCATTACCTTCACGTACCTCAACTTATTCAGCCATTCCCCAATTGATGGACATCCACTTCTTTTCCAATTCTTTGCTACCACAAAAAGAGCTGCTACAAACATTTTTCCACATGTGAGTCCTTTTCTGTCCTTTGTGATTTCCTTGGGATACAGACAGACTCAGTATTGGCACTGCTGGATCAAAGAGTATACACAGTTTTATAGCCCTTTGGCTATATCCAGATTGCTCTCCAGAATGGTTAAATCCTTTCACAACTCCACAAACAATGCATTAGTGTCCAGTTTTCCCACATCCCCTCCAACATTTATCATTATATTTTCCTGTCATTTTAGCCAATCTGACAGGTGTGAGGTGGTATCTCAGAGTTGTTTTAATTGCATTTCTCTAATCAATAGTGATTTAGAGCATTTTTTTTCATATGACTAGAAATGGTTTTAATTTCTTAATCTGAAAATTATTTTTAATATCTTTTGGTCATTTATCAATTGAGGAATGATTTGTATTCTTATAAATTTGACATAGTTCTTTATTTTATAAATGAGACCTTTATTAGAAATACTTTCTATAAACATTTTTTCCCCTAGCTTTATACTTCCTTTTATTCCTGTTTCTTTGGTTTTATTTGTGCAAAACCTTTTTAATTTAATGTAATAAAAGTTGACCATTTTGTCTTTCAGAATGTTCTCTAGCTTTTCTTTAGTCATAAATTTTCATAAATTTGTTTATGGTATCATCTTTATGCCCAAATCATGTATCCATTTTGAACTTATTTTGCTTGGGGTGTGAGATGTACATCAACGCTAATTTTCTTACATACTATTTTCCAGTTTTCCCAGCAATTTTTGTCAAATAGTGAGTTCTTATTCCAGAGGCTGGAGTTTAGGGATTTATCAAATACTAGATTGTTATAAGCTTTGATTATTGTGTCATGTGTACTATTTATTCCACTGATCCACCACTCTATTTCTTAGCCAGTACCAAATGGTTTTGATGACTGCTGCTTTATAAGATAGTTTTATGTTTGATACTACTAAGCCATCATCCTTCATATTTTTTTTCATTAATTCCCTTGATATTCTTGACCTTTTGTTCTCCCAGATGAATTTTGTTACTGTTTTTTCTAGTTCTATAAAATGATGTTTTGTCAGACTTTGATTGCTATGGCACTGAACAATTTAGGCAGAATCGTAATTTTTATTATACTAATTCAGCCTAGCCATGAACAATTGCTATTTTTCCAGTTGTTTAAATCTTATTTTATTTGTGTGAGAAGTGTTTTGTAATTGTGTTCATTTAGTTCTTGAGTTTGTCTTGGCAGGTAGCTATAGTAATTTTAAATTGAATTTATCTCTTGCTGATGGAATTTGTCAGTAATATATAAAAATGCTGATGATTTGTATGGGTTTATTTTATATCCTGCAACTTTGCTAAAACTGCATTGTTCTAGTAGGTTCTTGGATGATTTTCTAGGATTCTCTAAATATATTATTATATCATCTGCAAAGAATGATAATTTTATTTCCTAATTGCCTATTCTAACTCCTTTAATTTCTTTTTCTTTTCTTACTGCTAAAGCCAACATTTCTAGTACAATATTGAATAATAATGGTCATAATGGGCATCCTTGTTCCAACTCTGATCTTACTAGGAATATGTCCAGCTACTCTCCATTATAAATAATGCTTACTATAGATTTTACAGAGATACTGCTTATTATTTTAAGGAAAGCTCCCTTTAGCCCTATACTCTCTGGTGTTTTTAATAGGGTGCTCTAATTTGTCAAAAGCTTTTTCTGCATATATTGAGATTATCATATAATTTCTGTTGGTTTTGTAATTGGTATGGTCAATTAAGATTATAGTTTTTCTGATATTGAACCAGTCCTGCATTCCTGGTATAAATCCTACTTGGTCATAGTGTATTATCCTTCTGATAAGTTTCTCTTATCTTTTTGCTAATATTTCATTTAAATTTTTTTGCATCAATAATTATTAAGGAGATTGGTAATTTTCTTTCTCTGTTTTGGCCTTTCCTGGTTTAGGTATTGGAATTAGAATTAATTGTTCATATTCCAGGAAAGTATATTCTCTTGATCGAGTTCTACTAAATTAGCTTTTATAACTGCCATATCATATTGAGCTTAGAGTCCCCCAAAATTCCCAGATTGTTGAGGTATGAGAAATGAGAGCTGAAAGATCCCCTGACAGCAATGAAATCCCCTGGCCGATGTTGCAGGCTTTTGTGAAAGAATTCTCAATCCTGAAATGTGGGTTTGTGACAAAATGGGTTTATTACACTGAGAAATAACTTCCTCAGCGGGCTAAATATGAAAGGATCTTTAGCAAAGGTTTTAGCACAGATGGTTTTTTACTGAGAAGAACCAATTTTTCAGTGGGCTTTCCTGACTAGGAATTGGTGAAGTTTGGGGTTTCATCATTTGATTATATCGGGTTTTTTTGGAGTTTTCCCTATGAACAGGAAGGTGGGGCACTTCCCAGAGGGCAGGAGGTTTTGAGACCGAGACCACCCTTCCTCCAAAGATTACAGTTTACATCAATATATCTTTCAGACAGGTAATCTAAGATCCATATTTTTCCCCCCATGGTAATTTATTGTTTGAATTTAAGTATACAACTTTGTATTTATTTCTGTTGAATTTTATTTTACTAGATTCAGTTGAGTGGTTCAAGACCCGTCAATGTTTTTTTGGGGTTTTGTCATCAAAAATATTAGTTATTTCTCCCATATTTGTGTTATATTCAAATACATATGTATTTATGTATGTAACCCAAAGACTAGTGAAGAGATGCATAATGGGTATGAACAAATTATATTGTATTTCAAATTAATTAAAAAATGTTTTTGAGGAAATGTATGACTGGAAAAGAAAAAGGGGCTAGTCATGAGGAGAAATCAAAGAATCTCAACATCCAGAGTTCTCCAATTGAACCAATTTTCAAAAGACATAAATGAAGGCCCCTGGGACATAGGTTGGTTCCCTTCTGGAAGAATAGGTTCAACAATTACTGAGTTTGAGATATAAGGGATGAATGAGCTGAAATCTATACCAATAGAGGGAATATTTATATTAATGAGATAATGGAACAATTATTGTATAGCAATATATGTCCTACAGGAATACATCTTTTTAATGTCATAGTGACAGTACTCTGTTTTTTTATTATCAAGGTAAAGTTTGTGTTGGGTTACTCACTAAATCTAGTCTTTGCCAATCTATTTTACATAATAATGCTTGAATATACCAGAACATCACAAAAATAAGACAATCGGCAATAGATTTTGGGATAATTACTTAGATGTTTCTACATTTTAACTTTGGCAGGACATGGTAATACTTATTATGCCTGATCCTCTAGAGTATATGCTGTTGTTTATTCTTTGGTTTTTTAATGTATTTATATTTATTTTAGTTATTTAATATTTTCCCCAGTTACATTCAAAACAAAAAAAAATTTTTTTTGCATTTGTTTTAAAATGTTTTGAATTCTAGATTTTCTCCCTTATCCCCACTCACAATTAAGAAAGCACATGTGAAGTTATGCAAAATATCTCCATAAAAGTCAAATTGTGAAAGAAATTATAGATCTCTCATCTTAATGAAAATAAAAACCCTTAAGAAAATTTGAGTTAAAAAGAGAGAAAGAGAGAATGCCTCAATCTGTATTCAGACACAATCAGTTCCTTCTTTGGGCGATAGAATTTTTCATCATATGTCCTTTAGATTAGTTCAAAGAGGACCATTGACATTCTAGGGTGAATTGGATTCAAGTGAGGCAAAGTTATATGAAGCTGTAAGCCTTATTCTCTCTTCCAGAGTCATTGAAATATAGAGGAAAGACAAAAATCTGGATGACTGGTGGAAGGCCTTGGTGTTTGATATCTGATTAAGTTTTAAGCCCTTCATAGTGTATACTTTAGTGATCTTCATGGCTGTTTAAACAAATTGTTCTCATTGCCTGTTCCTCTGGGGGATGTCTTCATGTACTTGGAGTAGATTTCCCCCTTCCTTCACCCCAATTTACCAAAATTATTTGAAGTTCATTGATTACCTTTAACCTGGTTTAATCTGTTGAGATGGTTTGTTAGGGTGTGGTTACTGTGCATATTACAGTTTCTTGGAGACACAGGTGAGAGCTGAATACCAGGTAGACACCAGAGGCAACTCCAAAGAGGGCTCAGCAAGCCCTTCTAAAGTGCACAAAAGTGCTAGACTTTCTTGAACACTCATATACCCCCTAAGACACATAAATAGATATAAAGCATATAAATTAGCTACTGAGACTGATTTCAACTCACTGTAAAGTAGTACTCTTCTATGATTAGCATTCTCCAAAACTGGCTGCCTTTGGAAGTAGCAAATTACATATAAAATTGCATAATTCTGGAAATCTTCAACTAGAACTTGAGTTCCAAATGTTATATCACAGATTCCTAGGCTGAAAAGTATTGGAATGGCTAAAAGGATTATTATTTAGTTGTGCCTGAGGCAACAGGAAGATCAGAAAAGAGATGGAAACAGCTTAAGATGGATGTAATCTTAATAGAAAGGAAGATGAGGATGACTCATTCAACTATGATTTTGTTTTTGTTTCTCTTCCAAGGATAAAGTGATTGGGATAAGAAAGAACACAAACATTTAATAGAGAATATGGGCTTAGAAAGAAAGTATAAACCTGCCTTCAATGTATTCAAAGCATCAGGTATCACCAATTATATCAGAACAGCATCCTAGGTATTGAAAGGACTTGCAGAAATTACTGAAACCTGCCAATGATTTTGTTAAGAATCCTGAAAAGTGTGGGAGTTCCTTCAAAACTGGAAAGGGGGAAATGTCCTAGTTTTTAAGACAGGAAATATGTAGAGCTTATTTGGGTCTAAGTATGACTTCTAAATCTTGAGAACTTACAGAATATATTATTAAAGTAACAGCTGATATGTATTTAGAAAGGGGAAACAGCAGTTGTAAAAAGTCAACATGGATTTATCAAAAATAGATTATGATATATTAATCTTTTTTCCTTTCTTGATAGGTTGATTATAGAGGTAGAAAAGAGGAATACTATAGACAGTAAACTTAGAAGGCAGCAAAGCATTCAGCAAATCTTTTATACCATTTTTGTTTACACATTGGAGAATGGGCTAAATGATTTACAGTTAGGAATATTTAGAACTAGTTGGATGGCAGGCCACCAAGATAGTCACCAAATTAACTTGGAAAGACAACTTAGTTTGCTAATGGGTGAGTAGAGAGGAGTAAATATAATTCCTGAAATACTCACTAATGAAAAAAATCCAATTCCTTGGATTGGAATCCCTCAGATAATACAATGCACCATTGGTGATATCTACAAACAACTATACCTCACTTTTTGTAAAAGCAAGGAAATATGTTCAAGGTAACTTTTTTCTATTATGGCATCTAGGGGGATGAGCAGATAGAGTGAGGGACTTGGAACCAGAAAGTCTCAAGTTTGAATCTTGTCTCAGACTAGCATGCGACTCTAGGTAAAACACTTAATTCCTTTAGCCTCACTTTTTCATTTCTAAAATGGGAATAATAATTGTATCTCCCTTGCAAGTTGTTGTGAGAATCAAATGAGGTAATACATACATAGTACTTTGCAAATCTCAAAGTACTACACCAATATTAGTTATTATTATAGCTAGTATTATTATATTTTTAAGAGAAAATCTAGGTTTTTATTTGGAACTTCATTTTCACTGGAAAACTTTGATTTTTCTCTAGCATCAAATTTTTGTATATGTAGGGCACTGGATCAAAGTAATATTTTCTATAAAATTATAAAAATTGGGTACAAAGAATAGTCAAGTTGAAAACCTGCTTTCCTATAAAATGGACTGTTGATAATAAATCACAGAAATGCTGGCTTTTAAATGAATGTGCCTCTTGTTTTTTTTGTTTCCTGAAAGGGATAATTTGAGTTTTAAATATAAGAGGTTGAAAGTAGCTTCAGGCTTTTTCAATTAAAAGTTTTAGTTTTCAACTTCTTTGTGCTGTAAAGGTCTAAACCTTTTCCTTTAAAGGGATACCATGATGTTAAAATGGACTGTCCTTATTTCTTGGAAAACTTCCTGTAATGAACAACCTCTATCAAAAAAAAAAAAAAAAAAAAAAAAAAAAAAGGATCCTATTGAAGGGGGATTTCTCAGATCACTGACCTTACTCAGGGCAAAGGACAATTTTAAAAAAGACATTCATACCTAGGTTGGCAACATTTTTTTTTTGACACTCCATTATGTGTGTGACAATCCAAAATTAAATGTATCCAAAAAAACTTAGCAGTCAACCTTCCCTGCTGTTTCAATTAGTTTTTTCTCAATTACTCCATCAAGATGAGATTCCACAATTTGGGGGGCTCATTTGAAGCATCTCTGCTAACAGTTTATTATTTTGAAAGCTCCAATGGCTTACGATAAAATGCATTTCCATCTGCAGGAAGCAATTCTTAAATTGCTTTACTCAACAAATCCACAACTGACAAGAGCACTACTGAAAAGGAGTCAAATGAATTTGGGAAAAGGACTACCAAATGAGACTCATAAAATTCTTGCTCCCTCTATGAAGAGGATCACTGAATGGCAAGGACAGATTACTGTTCAATCAAGGTTCACATGAAGTGCTATTAATTTCTTTCAAGTATAGAATGACTTTGTGTGAAACAGTGGTATAACCATTTAATTGAATTTCAGCTATTTTATAAGTTCTATAGGAAAGCTTAAACTTTGTGTAAACAAATCCTTAAGATATAATAAATAGCAAAGGAAAGATTCTAGAGTTAAATGCATTTACTTCTTTCTTAAAGACCTTTAAGTCAAAACAAGAAAAAGTTTTCAAAAAAATCTGTCACTGGTTAAGAAAAAGAGTGATGGATAAGTGGAATAGATAAGCTATAAATAACATTATAGCATATGAACATAGAATACTGTATATGATAAACCCAAAGATCTAAGATTTTGGAACAAAAACTCATTATTTGACAAAAGCTGCTGGGAAAACTGGAAAAAAGTATGATAGAAACTACCAATACCTTACACCAAGATAAGGTCAAAATGGGTACATGATTTACACGTAAAGGGCAATATCATAAACAAATTAAGAGATTATAAAACAGTTTATCTGTCAGATTTATGGATAAGGGAAGAATTTAGGTCCAAAGAAAATATAGAGAACATTACAAAATGCAAAATAAATGTTTGATTATATAAAATAAAAAGCTTTTGCACAAACAAAATCAATGCAATCCAGAATGATAAGGAAAGCAGAAAACTGGGAAATTTTTTTTCGATAAGTATCTCTGATAATGTCTTTATTTCTCAAATATAGAGAATTGAGTTGTATTTATAAAAAAAATACAAATTATTTTCCAGTTGATAAATAACCAAAGGATGTAAGCAACAGTTTTCAGATTTAAAAAATCAAAGCTATTTATAGTCATATGAAAAAAATGCTCAAAATCACCATTAATTAGAGAAATGCAAATTATAACAATTATGCAGCACTTCACACCTATCAAGAGTGGCTAATATTACAAAAAAGGAAAATGTTTGGGAGGATGTGGAAAAACTGAGACACTAATGCACTATTAGTAGAGTTGAAAGCTGGTCCAAACATTCTGGAGAGGGCTATAAAACTCTGCAAACCTTTTGATTTAGCCAAACCACTGCTAGGTCTATGTCCCAAAGATATCTCCTTTCCACCCTCCCCCTCCCCCACAAGGTAAAAAGAACCAATTTATACTAAAATATTTATAGAAGCTTTTTGTGTGTGTGTGTGTGTGTGTGTGTGTGAGGCCTAAAAATTAAAAATGAAAGGAATGCCCATCAATTGGGGAATGGCTAAACAAGCTGTGGTATAAGATAGTAATGGAATATTATTATGCTATAAGAAACGACCCTGCAGGACGATTTCAGAAAAATCTGGAAAGATTACATGAACTGATGTTTAGTAAAGTGAAAAGAACCAGGAGAATGTTAACATTAGCAATAATATTATTCAATAAACTATGAGTGACTTAGTTATTCGAAGCTATACAATGAACCAAGACAATTCCAAAGGAGTAATGATGAAGCACACTATTTGCCTCTAGAAAAAGAACTAACTCTGAATACAGAATGAATACATTCCCCAGAATGCCATTTTTCTTTCTTTCATTTTTTTTTCATTTACTCGAGTCTTCTTATATAAAATAAGTAATATGGAATTACTTATTACTTAAATAACTACACATTTATGCTTATATTTGCTTACCATCTCAGGAAGTAGAGAGGAGAGAAAGGCAGGGAGGCATAGAATTTGGAACTCAAAACTTTAAATAAAAATGTTAAAATAAAGCTTTTGTGACTCTCAATAACTTCAATCATCAAATAAGAATTCCCATGTTTGGTACATAAAAGTCTTTTATGTCTGCATCCTACCACTCTAGGTTTAATGAGCATTTGCTTTGAATTCTAGGCAAACTGGCTTAATGGTTTTTCTTGGCAGATGCCATTCTATTTCCTGTTCCATGCTTTTGCAAAGATGATATATCACCCAAAGATTTTGCAATTTTAGTGTTTTATCTATTTACATTTTATTCTTTCCCTCTTCTCCTTCCCCCACTTCCCTCAAAGTAAAATAAAAATCCCTTGAAGGTAAGGACCTTTATGCTTTTGTTTTTCTGTCCTCAGTTCTTAACATAGTGTGTGACACATAGAAGTTTAAAATGCCTTATTGAATTAAATTTAAAGCAGTATTATAATATATATATATATATATATATATATATATATATATTTTTTTATATATATATAAAGCACTCTCTCATCCTCATCCTAAATGACCAATGTTTGTTTAATATTATTGCTATAGGATAATAGATTTAGAATTCAAAGAGACCTTAGAGGTCATCTTGTCCAACTCTTTTATTCTAGTTCTACAGAAGAGGAAGCTAAGGCTCAAAGCAGTAAAATAACTAGCTTGGTTAGTAATTATTAGAGTTGGGATGTGAACCTAGATACTCTGACTTTAAAACCACATCCTTTTCTAGTGTCCTATGATGATTATAATGTGTAGCTGGAGGGACAACCTATTGAATTATTTCCAAATCTCATTTAGGGGTTGAGTATAAATCCTATCCATAATAAAGATAAAAGTAAGGCTTGAAAACCTTTGTCTAACTAACTCTGTAGTTTCCCACCTGTTTAATAGAAAATGAAGGGGGGTAAATGAAGTGCTACAAGGAAAATGAAAAACGAGTTATAACCTTGTTTAATCACATTTATTGAGCTGGGGTATTGTTACCCTTGGGAATTGAGAAAAGGTTGACTATTCTATATGATTTTTTTAAAGAAAGAATACCATTTATCTTAATATTGTGTCAGCCCTTTCTAGGAAGAGATTTAGCCTTTTCTGAAGGAAAGAAGTGACAGAATAAAACTTTTAATTGAAAAAGCCTGAAGCTATGTTCGACTTTTGATATTTAAAAATCAAGTTATCTCATTTAAAAAAAAAAAAAAAGAAAGAAAGGACCATCTTATCTGAAACTTGTGCAGTGAACAAATATCTATAAGAAGTCACATTATTAAATTTGAGAGTGCCTTAATGCTTTCTGTGTGGAAATCATTTCATTCACCATTTAACAAACATTTATTAAGCAATGTACCTAACTGACAAGTATATAGAAAATTAAACAGAAAATGTATCCTAAGGAATTTCTAAGGAGTGTGTGTGTGTGTGTGTGTGTGTGTGTGTGTGTGTGTGTGTGTGTATGTGGTAGGGGGGAGTCAAGAATCCTAGCAATTGAGGAAATGAGGATGGGCTGTCCAGAGGAAATGACACTTAAAATGATCTTTGAAGCCAGCTAATGGCTTATGAGGTAAGGGTAATTTCAAACATGGTGCATGTACTGTGCAGCAACAAAGAGGTGGTTGACAGAATGTAATGTTTGTTGAAATAGAAGATCCAAAGGAGAGAACTGTGCAATAAGGTGGTTGAAGTTGGCAGGAGAGGAATTGAAAAAAAGATTTAAAAGCCAAATGGAAGATTTCTATTTAATCCTAAAGGAAAGTGGAAGTCCCTACAACTTCTTGAACAGGACAGTACCATGGTCAGATCCATGGTTCAATTACATAAATATGACAACTGGGTAGAAGATAGATTTGAAATGGAAGAGATTTGAAGCAGGGAGCCTGGTTGGGAGGTCATTCTCATAGTTCAGGCCCAAGTAATAAGGCTTTAAACTAGGGTGGTAAAAATATGAATGTAGAGAAAATATAGGAGTATAATATATTGTGGAAGTATAATTGACAAAATTTGGCCTCAGATTGGATATGAAAAGATATGGGAAAAAAAAAAGAGTTGAAGATGCCTCCCAATAAGGAAAGATAATATGTTCTGCTCTGGATACGTTGAGTCTGAAATGCCTACAATGCAAATAATTGGAGATGTTTAATGGGCAGTTGATGATAGATTTGAATTTAGGAGGACTGAGGTTGGATCTGTAGAAGAGTTGGGAATCATTTACATATAGATAGATTTTGAGTTTACTATTCATATTACAAAAGTTGTTTTTCCACTTAAAAATAAAGTTTGCCATCAGATTCTTTTAAATTGGCAGCCTCCCTAGTTCATTTAAGATATAATTTAATTAGTAATTTTATGTGCATGAATTAGGGAACATATCCACTTCCCAAAGGAAGGAAAACTAATAATTTATTTCAATACATTTTAGTCCTTGCTCCTAAATTAAAAAAAATATATACAGAATGTATAGTGATTTACAGGAAATCATTTTATTTTCCTCTAGCCTCCAGTGACTCCTTATCATCCCCAGAATCAAATATAAAATCTTCTATTTGATGCTTAAAGCCTTGCTCCCCACTTCCAGTCTTCTCATTCCTTATACAACACTCCAACCCCTCTAAGCCTGTGATCCAAAAATGCCCCCCACCCTAATGTTCCTTGAATAACACATCTCCTGACTCTGGATAACTGGAGTTTATTTCAATGGCTATCTCTGATGCTGGGAATGCTCTGCCTCCTGTATATCCTGGCTTCCTTCAAATCTGAGCTAATATACTTCACCTTCTACAGAAAGTTTTAGCAATTCCTCTGAATTCTAGTGCTTCAATTTCTCTTAATTCTAGTGCCTTTCCTCTGTTGTTTATGACTTATCTTGAAGATAGCTTATTTGTATATAATTATTTGTACATTGTCTCCCCCATTAAACTGTAAGCAATTGGAGAGCAAGCACTATTTTACCTTTATATTTCCAGAACTTAAAACAGTTCAAGCATATAAAAGACATTTAATAAATGTCTACTGACTGACTAGGCAGATTTTAATTCACTATATTATAAAGAAACACTGTGGGTACAGTGAATTGGGAACTGGTTTTGAACTCAGAAAGATTTGGGTTCAATTTCTGCCTCTTAAAGAGAATGATGACCATAAGTGAATCAAATGATGTCTCAGAGCTCTAGACAACTTCAGAACAGGTAATGATCCGTGTTGATTCAGAGCCTTCCCAACATCCAAGAAACCCCAGACCTGCTACCTGCCTCTTCTCCTCTCTGCCCCCATCCCAATTAGATAGTTGCTCACTTGCTCCTGGAACAGCAAGGTGGTATAATGCATAGACTGTTGGAGTCAGGAAGACTCATCTTGAGTTCAGATCAGATCTGGCTTCTGACATTTACAAATTATGTGTTTCTGGGAAAGTCACTTAACTCTGCCTGCCTCAGTTTTCTTAGCTGGAAAATGACTTGGAGGAGGCAAATCACTCCCAACAAAACTGTAAATGGGCTCATGAAGAGTCAGACACAACAGAAAAATAAAACAACAACATACACCTTTTTTTGGTCCCTTAGACAATTGAGGTATGACTTGCCCAGGGTCATCTATCTAGGAAGTGTTAAGTGTCTGAGGTCAGATTTGAACCCAGGTCCTCCTGACTTTGGGGCTGGTACTCTATCCTCTGCACCACCTAGCTATCCCTCCTCTTATAACTCTTAATTAGTTGTTTTGTAGATTAGACCACAGATTATTAGAAGGCTTTTAACCCAAAGGAGGAAGAATACTTGGAGAGCCCATGATGGAATAACCAATTATTATTCTATTATTCTATCTATCTAGCACCTGCCTCCCCTCTTCCTCTTTTTCCTCATTCCACCCCCAGTGCTATTGCTCCTCTGTTACTGCAATGAAAGGTATGTCTGCTTCAAATATAACCTACTCTCTTCCTCTCCAGCACACTTCCTTGAGTTAACTAGCATATTTTTCAACTCCGGGTAATTTAAATTATTCTTGGTATGCTGGAATAGCTAATGAAGACCCTAGAGTAAGATCAATTCAGATGTAAGTAAGATTTTAGTATCTAATCTTAAAGGTGAGCATCCCTATTTAAGGATTTCCCTATAGAATTTCCACAAACATTCTGCTCTGAAATTTAAGACACATTTATTTAGTCACATGTAGTTGTAAAAGGAAAACTTCAGTTTCTGGAATCTAGTATCTGAGTATTTCTATCCCTAAAGGTGAAATAAATATTCAAGTTATAGCTTGCTTGATTATATTTGTCATAGATTCTTGAAGGTGCCCCATAACATGTAAAATAAGAATTTTTACCATTGCTATAAGCAATGGGTTATTCCATACAAGGCTATAACCAATGAAAAATTGAAGGATCCCAAAGGAAAGAGCCAGAAATAGGATAAATGGCATTTCACCCTACTGGTTACAACTCCAGAAAATCCAAGGTGAAGACTGAGCAGCAAGGAACATAGATAGAATTCTGGTAGTGAGTATAAAGAACAGAAGGGGATACTTAAACTTGCTCTGCCTTTTTGTTCATATATAACAATAGTTCACACTGGTATAGTATTTTAAGTTTATTAAAACATCTAATTCACTAATAACAGTAGTAATAATAACTATCAACTGTATAGCATCTTAAGTTTTGCAAAGTGCTTTGCAAATATTATTTCATTTCACAGTATAAAGCCTGGAAGGTAGATACTATTATTTTACATTTTACAATTGAGGAAACTGAGGCAGAAAGAATTAAAGTGACTTATTCAGATTCACAAAGTAGTAAGCAACTGAATCTAACTTTGAATACAGGTCTTCTTGACTTCAGATCATATGAGTCCTACAAATAATCTAGATGAGTGCTATTATTGTCCTCATTTTAGAGATAATAGACACAAAAAGGGTAAATGAATTGCCTAAAGTCATAAAACTGGTATATGTCCTAAGATAGGATTGAATCTAGGGATTCCTGACTTTATAAGTGCCATGCTGCCAAGGGTTCAATGATCATCTTTATGCAGATAATTCTCAGACTGCTATATTCAAGTCCAAACCTCCCTCCTGTGCTCCAGTCTCATTTTATCAATTGTCTTTGGACACATGGACTGCATGGTCCATAGATATTTCAAACTCAATATGTTGAAAACAACATGGTAGAAGGTACCATTATCTTTCCCAATCACCAAACTGGTTCTGATCCTTCACTATTCATTTTAACTAATCCCATATATCCAGTCTGTGCCAAGTCTTTTCATTTCTACCTGTATGATATCCTTAAATACACACACACACACACACACACACACACACACACACACACACACACCATTTACACAGCTAATAAGTATCTGAGTGCATATTTGAATTCAAAAAGATGTGTCCTCCTGATTCCAGCTCTTAACACTTTATCCACTGTAGCACCTAGCTTATAAATTATTCCTGTCTACATATATTACAACAGTGGTCTTCTTGCTGTTTCACTGTTTTTACTCCATTTCCCAACTCAATGTTTTTTCACTGGCTGTCCCCAATCCCTGGGATGCTTTCCCTTCTTACTCTCATGTTTTGACTTCCTTCAAGACTTAGTTCAGCTGGGGCAGTTAGGTGATTCAGTGAAATCAGGAGGACCTGAGTCCAAATCTGATCTCAGGCATTTAACACTTCCTGGCTGTATGACCCTGGGCAAGTCACTTAACCCCAATTGCCTAAACAAAAAACAAAAAATAAAAAATAAAAAGACTTAGGCTATCAAATCACTGGCCTTTGATCCAGCAGTGTCTCCAACTAGGTCTATATCCCAAAGAGATCATAAAAAAGGGGAAAGGACTCATATGTGCAAAAATGTTTGTTGCAGTCCTTTTTGTAGTGTCAACTGGAAACTGAGTGGATGCCCATCAGTTGGGGAATGGCTGAATAAGTTATGGTATATGAATATTATGGTATATTATTGTTTAATAAGAAACAATCAGCAGAATGATTTCAGAGAGGCCTGGAGAGACTTACATGAACTGATGCTAAGTGAAATGAGCAGGACCAGGAGATCATTGTACATTACAACAAGATTATATGATGATCATTTTTGATAAATATGGCTCTTTTCAACAATGAGATGATCCAGGCCAATTCTAGATTTGTGTTGGAGGAAGCCATTTGCCTCCAGAAAGAAGAGTATGGGACTGAATGTGGATTAGAACATAGCATTTTCACTTTTTGTTATTGTTTGCTTGCTTTTTTTTTCCTTTCTCATTTTTTCTCTTTTTGATCTGATTTTTCTTTACAGCATAATGTGGGAAAATGTCTAGAGGAATTGCACGTATTTAATTTATATTGGATTCCTTGCTATCTAGAGGAAGGGGGGCAGGGGAAAAAGGGAGAAAAATTTGGAACACAAGGTTTTGCAAGGGTGAATATTGAAAACTATCTTGTATTTTGAAAATAAAAAGCTATTAAAATTAACAAAAATAAAAAAAAAATTAGAATATACGGGAAAAAAAAAAAAAACTAGTTCAAGTGCCATCTTATGAAGGAGACCTTTACCTACTCTCCCTTTTTCTCACTTCCAGTACTTTCATTTGTCAAATTATTTTCCACTTGAACTTTATATATATATATATAGATATAGATATATATATATATCTATATCTATATATATATATATATATAGAGAGAGAGAGAGATACATATATCTATCTATATATATTTATTTATTTGTGTGTTGTCCCTCCCATTAGAATATGAGCCCTTTGAAGGCAGGATTAGAGTGTTCATATTCTCTTGTACTTCTATGTCTGGCATACACCTCAGCATCAATAAATGTTGATTTGTTGTCCTGAACTTAACTGGTGCTTTATATACATTGAATAAATGAAGGAACAAAAGATATGATTGGCATTATTGAACTGCAATTGACTACTGACATGTCCTCTCATTACTGACACTAGTGATAGAATCTCGATCACAGATTCAGAGCTGGAAGGGATATTAGAGGTTATCGAGTCTGACCCGTGACTTTACAGCTGAGGAAACTGAGGCACCAGAAGGCTATTATTTACCCAGTGATAGTAAGTGCAAAGGTGGTCTTTAAACTTGGGATTTCCTATTCCAAATCTATTAACTTTTCCACTACAACATCCTGGGTTTAAGTGCAACTGAGGTATATTATAATAAGGACAAAGGGAAAAAAAATCATTTGAACTTGTTGAGATATGATCCTCCTTATTTCATGTTTGGTTTTAGCCTTAAGCCCAGCAGATATATGACATAGTAAACTTGTAATTACAAAGAACTCAATTCAAAGCCCACTTCAGATGCTTACTAACCATAGTTCTCAATAAATCATTTTATTTTTGTTAGTCTCAATTTCCTCATTTATAAAATGGGGATAATAATAATACGTATCTCACATGGTGGCTGTGAGGATAAAATGTTTATAAAGCTCTTTGCAAACATAAAAATGCTTTATAAATGTAAAAAGCAATTATTATTATATAATACATTGGTAGAGGTGTGTTTGCCAGCACATCAATTGTGTACTATATGAACATTAGCATTCAGTGGTTGAAAAACAGTAAAAATAAGAAATTTTTTAAAAGTAAAGTTTTAAAAAATAAATTTTCTTAAGGTTGACAAAATATCAATAATACTAGAAACTTTTAATACTCTTTACTATGGAATGAAATTCTGTACAGAGCAAATCTGTTTTAGTCCCCATATAGTGTTTTATTTCTTGAAATGTCGAGGTCACCTTGTAGAAAGGCAATCTCATGATGATTTAGGTTCTTTCTTTTTCCAACACTTCAGCCTATCATAATCTTTCTCCTCTAAATTCCAATTACAGTTATTTCTTATACCACTCTCTTGATACTTATGGTGATCTTTTCATGTTTAACCACTAAGTGGTATTGCTATTCTATCCTATGCTTATCCTATTTATCTATCTTGAGATTGCTCCTCTACCACCTACAAACATATCAATGTCAAAAGCTCATTTGACCCTTTCATCCCTGGTATTGTCTCACATATCTCTTACCTTTTATAGTTAAACTCCTTTAAAAAGACTATATATAATAGGTGTCTCTTATTTCCTCTTTCTTGTTAACTCTTCATGTCACCATTCCATCACTGTCTCCAACATTATCAATGATCTTTTAATTAACAAATCCAATGATCTTTTCTCAATCCTCACCATTCTTGATCCCTCTGCAAGCTTTGATACTGTCGATCATTCTCTTTGCCTTGATATTCTTTGCTCTAGATGTTTGGCTCACTATTCTTCCTTGGGTTTTATTGTATCTATCTGATCAATCTTTCTAAGTCACCTTTGTTGGATCTTCATGAAGGTCCCAGCCATTAAGTATGAATATTCTATCAAGCTCTCTCCTGAACCCTCTTCTCTTTGTCTCATAAGATCTCATGGATTCAATTATCATCTCTGTTCATGATTCTCAAATCCATTTATTCAGTCATAAACTCTCTGATGACCTCCAGTCTTAAATCTCTAATTTTCTATTAGAAATCTCAAACTAGATAATCTATTGACATCTTAAATTCAACATGTCCTAAACTGAACTCATTTTTTTTTCTTTCCAAATTGTCAAGAATGCCAAAACTTTCCCAGTTGTCCAAGTGAAAACTGGTAAAAATCTCATTTTTTTTTTTTTTTATTTCCAATCTCCAATAAGTTGCTAAGGTCTGTCAATTTTAGCATCACAGAATCTCTTGAATAAACCCCTTTCCTTCTCTCCTCTGACACCTCCAACAATCCTCCACCTTCTTTCCTCACACCTAGACTATCAACTAGCAGCCTGCTAGTTGATCTGATTGCCAGAAGTTTTTCCCTACTCCAGACTACCCTTCACTCAGTCATGGAATATTTTCCTAAGCTCAGATATGACATCAATCTCCCTTCCTTAACTCCTTCCCCACTTAAGAAACTCCAGTGACTTCTCTAAGATCAAATATAAATCCTCCACTTGGCTTTCAAAGCTGACCTGTCCTCCTATTTTTGATGTCTTTCAAATCCCACCCCCCAAAAGTACTAGTCCAGGGACATAGATCTTTTTGCTATTCCCTGAACAAGACACCCCATCTTTCTTCCTTGGCCATTTTCACTATCTCCCCGGACAAAAATGCTCTCTTTCTTCAACTTTGCCTCTTGCCTTTTCTTATTTCTTTTAAATCCCAGCTAAAATGCTACCTTCTACAGCACCTGCTAAGCTCACTATAAGCCAGGGCAAATCACTTAACCTCTCTCAGCCTCATGTAACTCATTAAAATAAGGATAATAATAGCATTTATTTCATGAGGTTGTTGTAAAGATCAGGTGAAAAAACATTTATAATACCTTGTAATCCCAAGCACTATATAATTGGTATGTTATTATTATATCTCAATTTCTTTACGGCTGAGTGTTATTCTATTTTCTACATGATCTTTTCTAAATGGTATCTAGGTCAAAGAACAAGAAGGATGCTCCTTATCTATATGAAGAACCACTCTGAGATTTTCCCTCCTCATATTTGAAGTTTGAGTCACTTTGGGGGGGGGTAGTAGAGGGGAAGTGGATAGTGTCCAAATACTCAATTAGCTCAAAGCAAAAATATTTACTAAAGGTGAATTGTAGCTTAGAAATCCCCCCCCCCAAAAAAAAACTTGAGCTAATGAGTACAAATTTCCCACAAATGAGTACAAAAAAAAGAGTGACTTAGAGTGATCAGATAGGTATAATAAAACCCAAGGAAGAATAGTGTCCCAAAGAACCTGAGGTAGACAGTGGTGGACCAGCAGGAAGAGTGGATGCAAATAAAGAATTTATAAGTAAAGAAGCACACAGGTGGTGAATACAGGTGGCTGAGGCAATGCATACCTTGGGCCCTTGCTGGGTCCTAGTTATTAGCTTTTTTTGTGCCTCTTGCTACACCTGGGCTCAGCATCAGTGCCAGACAAGTGACTGCTGAACTCCCTGAGCTTGCTCCTCATCAATGCAGCTTGATTCCACAGCTGGACTTTGGTCCTTCTCTCTGCTTGGTGTGGCATCTCCAACTGTTGAGTTGCTCCACTGCAAAACATCATTATTGCTGGGAGATGGAAAAGAAGAAAAATCTTTCACTTCAACTTCTCTTGTCTTAGAAAAGCAGAAGGGATAGAGAAAAAAGCAATTCTCTTTCAATACTTTGGTTTTCCTTCCACAGATGGCTCCTTTCTTAACTGCTGAAGGTGATTGCATGAGCTGTTTGAAGGCCTTGCTTATTTGGATTTTTTTTAATTAAAAAAATAACAATAGCTTTTTTTATTTTTCAAAATATAAACAAAGATGGATTTCAACATTCGTTCTTGTAAAACCTTGTGTTCCAAATTTTTCTCCTTCTCTCTCTCCTTCCATTTTCCCTAGACAGCAAGCAAACCAATAGAGGTTAAGCATGTGCAATTCTTCTAAACATATTTCCACATTTATCATGCTGCACAAGAAAAATCAGATCAAAAGGGAGAAAAATGAGAAAGAACAAAAAAGCAAGCAAATAAAGCAAAAAGACAACAAAAAAGGCGAAAGTACTATGCTGTGATGCAATTCAGTCTTCATATTTCTCTCTCTGGATAAGGATGGCTCATTCCATCACAAGTGCTAATCTGGATTTTTAAACATCATCAGCAGTGTAGGTGATTCTTCAACTAGCAGACTAGTTACCCTATAATTAAAGAGTTCATGGAGAAATTCTTTTGCACCTCTTAAATGACAACAAAAGGTAAATGCTTTCTTTACAATAGGTATCTCAAGGTTTTATACCCTTCAGATCTGGTCAAAATCTGAAAGGGCTGTACACTTTATAAGGTATAAACATAATTACTACAAGTGTTAAAATAAAAATAGACTACAAGTGTAAAATAAAAATAGCAATGATGACAAAAAAATAGATAGCACTTATTATAGTCCGCTATATATAGTCCAAAATGGTTCTCATATATTAGATAGCAAATTCCTTGAACTGTGGAGCTGGGATTGTCTTTCCTTTTTCTTATTTTGTATCATCAGCACTTATCAGTGTGACTGGCACATGGTAGGTACTTGGTAAATGTTTATTTAATTGAACATATTAATCCATTTAGTCTCAAAACAACCCTGGCAAGTAGGTACTATTATTGCCCCCATTTTACAGATGAGAAAATTGAGGTAGACAGTGGTTAAATAATTTGCTCAGGGTCATGCACAAAAAGGGAAGTGTCAGATCTTACATGAACTCAGAACTTTTTGACCCAAATCTACTGTTCTATTTACTGCCACATAGCTGCCTATGTAATAAAACTTTAATATTGAATATCTCTGGAAATGGTCCCTTCTATTCTGTAATCTCATCCAGTGGAATGGTCTGAGATTTCCAATCAACTCCCTGATATATAATTTTGTGTCTCATTTCCATGTCTAGACCATGATTCTTGAGGATACAGAGTATGTCTAATATATTTTTTTGGATCCTAGACATAGCAGGTACTCACCAAACTGAGAGTGAACTTGTAGGAGCCCTGTAGTCTAATGCTGAATGTTTTTTTTTTTTTTTTTTCCCCTGAGGCAGTTGGGATTAAGTGACTTGCCCAAGATCACACAGCTAGACAGTGTTAAGTGCCAGAAGCCATATTTGAACTCAGGTCCTCCTGACTTCAGGGCTGGTGCTCTATCCACTGCATCACCTAACTGCCCTGGAATATTGTTTTTTTATAGCACTTAATAGAAACTAGACAGAGATGATGTGAGATTCCTTTGGGTTTAATTATACTAAAAATTTCTGGCTCTTCATTCTTGCCTGGGAGACCATGGCATGGTGCCCAGGCTAGGAGAGGGAAACAGAAGGACACTCTTGTTATCTTCATCTGCTTTATCTTCTTGACTTATACCTCTTTGTTTGGCCATGCAGTCTGGGCTATTGATTTTTCCATTAAAATGTGCAAATATAAACATCCTTTTAAAATTCATTGTAAAATGCAAAAACTTGACTCAGATACATAAGTTAATAAATCTTTCAAATCCAAAAGAATGTAAGAGTCTCTTTTTCTTTATCTCCCTCTCTCCCTTTTCCTCTTTCTTCCTTTCCCTCTGTCTCTTTTCCCTTCCCCCTTCCCTTCCTCCTTCCTTTTCCCTTTCCTTTTCCCTCTCTCTCCCTCCCTCTTCCTTCCTTTCTCAATATCTTTCCCTTTCTCTCTCTCACTGCCTTTCTCTTCCCTGCCCTCTCTCAATCATTTCTTTCTCTCTCTCTCTCTCTCTCTCTCTCTCTCTCTCTCTCTCTCTCTCTCTCTCTCTCTCTCTCTCTCTCTCTCTCTCTCTCTCTCTCTCTCTCTCATTATCTTTATCTTTTTGTCTCTATATCTCTTTGTTTCACTGTGGTTGTGGCTATGACTCGTCTCTGTCTCTATGGCTTCCAAAGGCAAATACCTTCACAGACATTAAGTGCCGGAAAAAAAATAAGAAGTTAACTTCACACTGAGTCATCTGGTCCATGACATTTTCTTGAGAATCAAAATACTTTTTGTGATGTTTCCAAGCATAGTTCTGCCAGAATTGGGCTTCTGTCTACACAATGCCATAATAATCCTTTACTGCTTCTTAAATGTCAACAATATCCTAGAATTGAATCTAAAACGGTAAAAAGAAGTTTATGGTCTTAGAAATTTGCAAATTGTGATATAGTTACCTTAAAAATTTAGTCAACTGACAATATTATTGAAGTCTACAATATTTGCTAGATGTTGAATCTTGTCTGCTCTATAACAATTTTTATTTTCATTGGGGAATTTTAATATGAATCTATGATAGAAATCAAGAGTATATGTCCAGTAATCCATTATGATAGAAATCAAGAATATGTTGTCCAGTAGCCCATTATATGAAATGTTATTTAAAATTCTAAACTCCCTATACAGATTGCATTTCATAAAGATCCCCTCTGAATACTGTATTCAAGTCCAAGTGGTCTGTTTGTTGTCTCCTGCACATACTTCCCTGTTTTCTATCACCAAGCTTTTGCTATCACATTTCTTCCTACAATGCCATCTCACTTTTCTATCTTGTGCTTATTTAAATCCTTCAAGGCTCACATATCCTATTTCTTCATGGACTCTGCTATAAAGTGAATCATTTCTTTATTTTATTTTATTATAGCTTTTTATTTACAAGATATATGCATAGGTAATTTTTCAGCATTGACAATTGCAAAATCTTTTGTTCCAACTTTTCCCCTCCTTCCCCTCCCCTTTCCTCCCTCCCCCCAGATGACAGGTTGACCAATACATGTTAAATATATTAAAGTATAAGTTAAATACAATATATGTCCAAACAGTTATTTTGCTGTACAAAAAGAATCGGGCTTTGAAAGTAGTGCACAATTAGCCTGTGAAGGAAATCAAAAATGCAGGTGGACAAAAATAGAGGGATTGGGAATTCTATGTAGTGGTTCATACTCAGAAAATGAATCATTCCACTGGAAAAACTTTTTTCTTTGCTTACTGATTGACAAAATTGGACTTATTATATTTTCAAATAATTTCCTTTGTATCAATCTTTTGACATAATCTTCTTAACTTTCCTTCCCTCCTTCCCTCCTTTCTTTCTCTTTCTTTCTTTCTTTCCTTTCTTTCTTTCTTTCTTCCCTCCTTCCCTCCTTTCTTTCTCTTTCTTTCTTTCCTTTCTTTCTTTCTTTCTTCCCTCCTTCCCTCCTTTCTTTCTCTTTCTTTCTTTCCTTTTTCTTTCTTTCTTTCTTTCTTTCTTTCTTTCTTTCTTTCTTTCTTTCTTTCTTTCTTTCTTTCTTTCTTTCTTTCTTTCTTTCTTTCTTTCTTTCTTTCTTTCTTTCTTTCTTTCTTTCTCTCTCTCTCTCTCTCTCTCTCTCTCTCTCTCTCTCTCTCTCTCTCTCTCTCTCTCTCTCTCTCTCTCTTTCTTTGTTAAGTGACTTGGCCAGGGTCACATAGCTAGGAAATATTAAATGTTTGAGACCAGATTTGGACTCAGATCCTCCTGAGTTCAGGACTGGTATTCCAACCACTATGCCATCTAGCAGCCCCATATACTTAATTTCTTAAGTGACTCAAGTTGAATCTCTACGTTTTTTGGTGATGTTGCATAACATATCACTAAACTTTTAGGCATATACTCCTTAAAAAATCTGCAAGGCTCTAATTTGGTAGTAAGATAATATGTGGAAAGTTCCTTGTTCAGAGAAAAAAAAACTGATGACCTTGGATTTTTTTTTTTTTTCTTTTTAAGGTAGATATGCCCCATTTAGCATTTCCCATATTTTGACTTTTAAAACTTTGTTCTGTTTGACATATTGTCCAGATCATTGGATTTCAGAGTTGTAAAAGAACTTAAATGTCATTTAAACCCAAGTATTCTAATTCATTCCAAGGGTTTTTTCACTATATTCTGCTGTCCCATGATCTGACACTGGTCCTGAATTGATGTGGGCAATCAGTGGGGAAATATGGGGCTCTAAAACGGCTAGTTAGTACAGGGGATACAGTGCTGGGCTTGCAGGCAAGAAAATCTGTGTTCAGATTTAGTCTCAGAAATTTATTTAACTAGCTGTATAATCCTGGACCAGTCACTTAACCTTTATCTGCCTTAATTTCCTCAACTTTAAAGTGGGGATAATCATAGCACCTATGTCATAAGCTTCTGGTATACAGCAGGCACTGAACAAATGCTGGTTTCCTTCCTTCTTTCATCTTGCTATGCTTTATGGGGAGATCATCAAGGTCATGGTTTCCTTAGTATTAGATGGGTCATTAAAGGATAACACAGGAAATATTAACTCTTAGGAAATCAGTCTTATCTTGGTGGCATCTAATAAAAAATCCATCATCAATTAATCAATAAGCATTGACAAAGTACCAAATGCTAGAGATAAAAAACCAAGAATAAGTTCCTTTTGATAGAAAAAAAATGTTTCCTTAGAAAGCATACTTTATCTGAAAACAGAAGCTTCATTAGTGGAATAGGTTGCAGATTAATTAAAAAAATGTTGCTAGCTGTCATGGAAATAAATGATGTAACTTGATTTTGGGTACTGGAAGTACAATTTTAGCTTTGTAAAGTGTGTATTCAATTTTTGTTAAAAAATTTTTATTCCTCCTAGGGCCCATGCTAATTTGCTAATTTGTTAATTTGCATGGCTTTATTAACATTTTAAAGGTGTATTTGAGCAGACTTTCAAATTGGCAAGTTAATACTTTCTAAATTGTGGGTCCTCAATGAGTCTTTTTATGCTTAGTAGCATATTAAAGATTGACGCTTTAAGATGTGGTAATTCCCAAAGTTCAGTTCAATTTGATTCCATTTCAACAATCACTTAATAAGTCCAAGTTGATGGCAATATAGAGATGAATGGGATGTGAATCTAATATGCAAAATACTCATAATCTATTACTGGGAATTGGACATATATATAATTATGACCTAATTTAGAATGAGATAGGTGAAAATGAGAGGTAAAAAGGCAAAAAACCCAAAAAACAAACAAACAAACAAAAAAAAAACACCAAGGCACACAAAATCAAGTCAAGTAATAAGATTTTTTTTTTTAAATGTACCAGGCAGTATTCTAAATGCTGGCCATCCAATGAAAGGTAGAAAGTCTCTGCCTTCAAGAATTTGTATGTATATATGTATAAACAACTATATGTAAACAAAACAGATATAGGATAAATTGGTTAGGTACCATTTATATAGTGCTTTAAGGTTTCAAACAGAAAGGGAAATTAGTGAATAGAATTTTGGGAGAAAGAGAATTAATTCAATTTTAGACATGATGAATTTAAAATCTCCACAAGTCCAATTTGAGATATCCAGTGGGCAGTTGGAGGTATGATTCAGGAGAGAGATTAGGGCTGGAAACAAGATATGGGAATCATCTTCAGAGAAATGCTAACAAATCCATAGGAGCTTATGAAATCAACAAGTTTTCACTTGTACCGAGAAGAAAAGAGAGCTTTTGGGAGACATGTCTAAGGCATTATCTAGATAAAGATCCAGCGAAGAAGAATCAGAAAGAATAGTAGATAGGCAGGAGGAGGAGGAAAGAGCAATGTCAGATAAACCTAGAGAGAAGATAGTATCCAGAAGAAAAAAAGTGATCATCAGTGTCAAAGAGACTACAAAGATATCATTAAAGATGAGGACTGAGAAAAGATCATTTGATTTTTCAGTTAAGAAACCACTGCTAACCTTACTTAGCAAGATCAGTTTTGCTTGAATGAGATCAGAAGCCATATTGCAGACAGTTAAGAATAGAATGAAAGGAAAAGAACATGCTTATTATCTATGGTATTCTGAATGAATTTAACCACAGAAGAGAAAAGAGATGATAGTATAATAGCTAACAACAATAGATTTTTTTTTTTTCTTTGAGGATAAGGAAGCAAGAGCATGTTTATAAGCCATAGAGAAGCATACAGTAGACAGGGAGAGATTGAAAATTTGTGAGAGAACAGATGATAAAGGGTAAACTGCTAGAGAAGATAGAATTAAATTAGATCTCCTGTATATGTGGAAGTTTTTGCCTTGACAAGGAGGAAGAGCCATTCTTTCATATGAGAGACTGAAGAAAGTGGGAGGGCTACAAATGTCAGTTTCTCCATAAAGGTAATTTTTAAAGGATGGTAGATCTCTAGCTGGATGAGATCTTAAGGACATCTTGTCCAATTCCTTCATTTTAAGTAGTTGATGAAACTGAGGTACAGAAAGATTTAAGTGACTTAATGTCACATAGTTAGAGAACGGAAGAACTAGGGTTTCATTCTAGGTCCCTTGATTCCCAAGTCAGTGCTCTTTTCATTCCACCATGTGTCCGGTCTACTACTGTAATACTTGTTTTACAGTGTTCATATCAGACTTCCACTGTAAGGTGGCATCTATGGGGAGCCCAAAACTCTCCAGATAGGGGAAGGGTTCTTGTTCATATTGATAAAGAAGCTATGAAAGGTCATCGTTATCCCCAGAATTTAAGATTCCTTACTAATGACTGAAATGGGAAATTGGCTTCCTAGGATCCTGATACTTTATTTGAAAGGGTTACATTTAGGGCATAATACTGCTTATATTAACCTCTCCTCCTAGAAACCTGTGTTTTGGGGTTTCCCACCATTTTCCTGGGACTAATGTCTATAAGTAAGCACATGGTGAATTAGGAGGACTTGGAAATTATATTAAACCTTGTCTAAGATAGAATGAATAATAATAACATAATAATCATAATTATAATGGTGCACATTTATATAACAATATATGTATAATTTACAAAGTGTTTTGCTTATAAAAACCTGTGAAGTAGGTAGTATGATTATTGTTACATTCATGTTGTATCAGGGCTTCTTAAGCTTTTTCCACCCTTTTTGCCTGAGAAGTTTTTATGCAATTCCTAGGTGTATGTATATAAAGTAGGTACATAAATCAAACATTTACTGATAATAAATCACAATTTTGAGATCCCCACATTCAGTTACATGACCCCATATGAGGTTTAAGAAATTTTATAATGTAGATTAAGAAGCTAAAACAGAGTAGTACAAGGATTTGCTCAGGATTATATGGAGCTGGTGTCTAGGTCTTCCGACTCCATTTTCAACGATCAGTACACCATCACTCCTTTATCTTTTGGCACTGACAGAAAAAGTGTATATTACATTTTTGTGATCCAAGGAGATGGATTTTCTTCTGAGTACACCTGAAAAGAAGATGACTTGGCACTGTACAAACTCTACAGATATTGTTACACAAATGTGAATTGTTATAACTATGATTATTTTCATATTTCCATTATCATTCCTTTTACATTAGATAAAGTTTACATATGATTCCCAAGTCCTCCAAATTCACCAGTTCCTTAAAAAAATTCTGTTGCTTCTTCATGATTCAAATAAACGATAACTTATACTTAAATGAAGGCAATATAATTCTTTAGTCATTAGTAAGGAATCTTAAATTCTGGGGATAACCATGACCTTTCATAGCTTCTTTATCAATGTGAACAAGAGCCCTTCCCAATCTGGAGAGTTTGGGATTTCCCATAGATGCCACCTTAAATGGAATTGGAGTTAGATGATTGGGTTCCTATACCAGATTTCTCTCTTTATACCTTTATAACCTTGGATAAATCATTTAACTTCTGTGTCTTAGTTCTTCATCTGTAATATGAGGAAGTTGAAGTAGATGAAGATGCTTTCATACACAATAGTTTTATTTGATCTATATTCTCAGTTGCATGTGGGAAATAATGTAACCAAGTTGCAATCAATAATATAATAGCTTATTCTGAATTAAGAAAACAGCACAAACCACATATATATTTATACTCTGGGGGGGGAGGGAATTAACATCATTCTATATATTCTGCTGATGAATCTCTTGAGAATGGTATGAAAACAGTAGGATTTAGCTTCTTCATAATGGTAAAATCTTTGGAGAATTTTTAAAAAAATAAAATGATAGCAAGGTTATGTAGAGGCAAAGAAGTTAATTTCTGCTTTGAATTTTTAAAGCTCATAATCTTTATTGATATCTTCAGTCTGTATATTGACCTTTTATTCTGATTGCTACCTTAGCACTGCATTTCACACATTCCTGGAAGATGGTTATAAATTATGAAAGTTGAAAGTGCCCTAAAAACTGTGAAATCAAAAGCTATAAAATTGAGTGTTGACATTTTTCAAAAGTACAAAAAGTGTCACAGTGAGCTTCAGAGATGTTGAAAATTAACATAGTGGGAAGTTGTACCAGGCTGGGTAGAGCTGGAATATAAGGTGTTGTCTGATTATGTGACCTTCATAATTGACATAAAAGAATGCTTTTGCCTCTCTGTCCTCTCCAATCCTGATAGAATACTATTAAGATTCCTGATGGGATTTCTCTCTTTTAAATCAGACATGGAGGAGGTCAGCTAGGTCAGGTAAAACAGGCTAGCTCATTTATTCCCTCTAAAATGCAAATGATTGACCCAGAAAAGCAAACCTATTGAACTTGATCTCCCTCTTTGGGGAGGAGAAAAGAGAAGACCAACTGCAGTTTTAAAAACTAGTCACATTTTATTTAGAACTTCAAATATGTAAATAAGTCACCTTATTTCAAGGATTTCACTTCTTTAATTCAGCACAAAATATAAAGATAATTCTTTCCCAACATTAGCTGTCCGAAAGCTTAGAGTACTTCTTTTAGAGAAAAGGAAAATAAGAGAAGCTGAAGTTCTCTTTTTATTCACTGATGAAAAGACAGAGCAATAAGTGTTATATGACATGTATGTGTCTGCGTATATATACATATTATTCTGTTGCTTTCAGTTGTATTTGAATCCTTGTGACCCATTTGAGATTTTCTTGTCAAAGATAATGAAGTAATTTGCAATTTTATTTTCTAGCTCATTTTACAGATGAGAAAACTGAGGCAAAAGGGGTTTAGTGATTTGGTCAGGGTTACACAGCTACTAAATGTCTGGAGTCAGATTTGAACTTAAGAAGATGAGTCTGGCTAAGTCTGGCGATCTACAGTGCCGCCTAGCTGTTCTATTATATAAATATATGCACATACTTGTATACATATATGCACACACAGGTACATATGGTTAAATACAGAAATATGTAAATATAAATACACATATATATGCATGCACATGTATATATATATATATATATATATATATACATCAATATCATCATTATATGTGTATTTGTATATGTATTAATATATTAAGATATTTATATATGCATGTATTTACATGAATGTATGTAAAATATTTCTATATACATATAGAAATAGGGTAATATATTTAAAACACATTCTTCTCAGAATTAGCATCTATTTTCCTAGATTCTAGACAGATCAAATTGCCATATTTCTTATTTAGGTATTAGTCAGTTAGAAAGAACACTGAGTCTGGAGTCAAAGGACTTAGGTCAGATCCTCCCTCTGACATTTACCACCTATATGACTTTGCAGTGTGCCCTTTCTTCTCATTGGGTCTCAGTTCCTTAGCTATTGAATGAGAGGATTGAACTCGAGGATTTTGAAATCCAATTCATATCTACCTTTTTGATTCTGATACAATCCTTGTATTTTAAAGTTGGGGAAAAACTGAAGCCAAAACTTGCTAAGTGACTTTCTTGAACTAAAACAGAAAAGTGTGGGCAAAGATAGCATAAGGAATCTCATCATCTAAGTGCAAAATCACTAGAGAAGCGATCTTGTTACTTCATTAGGGAATTTAAAACCTATCATGTGGGTTATACATGGTGTTATACAAGGTGTTAAGTGCATATAATGAGGGAAAGTGAGAATCCTCTTTTCCCTTGAGCAGCTTATTTTCTAACCAGGGAGGCAAACCATATACACACAAATTGAACAAATAGAGAGCAGAGTAATATCTCTTTTTTATTAATTTTATAATTATAACATTTTTTGACAGTACATATGCATAGGTAATTTTTTACAACATTATCCCTTGTACTCCATTCTGTTCCGGATTTTTCCCCTCCTTCCCTCCATCCCCTCCCCTAGATGGCAGGCATTCCCATACATATTAATTATGTTATAGTATATCCTAGAGACAATATATATGTGCAGAACCGAATTTTGTTGTTGTTGTTGCAAAGGAAGAATTGGATTCGAAAGGTAAAAAATAATCTGGGGAGAAAAACAAAAAATGCTAACAGTTTACACTCATTTCCCAGTGTTTCTTTTCTGGGTGTAGCTGATTCTGTCCATCATTGATCAATTGGAATTGTATTAGCTCTTCTCTATGTTGAAGATATCCACTTCCATCAGAATACATCCTCATACAGTATCATTGTTGAAGTGTATAACGATCTCTTAGTTCTGCTCATTTCACTCAGCATCAGTTGATGCAAGTCTCTCCAAGCCTCTCTGTATTCATCCTGTTGGTCATTTCTTACAGAACAATAATATTCCATAACATTCATATATCATAATTTACCCAACCATTCTCCAATTGATGGGCATCCATTCATTTTCCAGTTTCTAGCCACTATGAAAAGGGCTGCCACAAACATTTTGGCACATACAGGTCCCTTTCCCTTCTTTGGGATTTCCTTGGGATATAAGCCCAGTAGTAGCACTGCTGGATCAAAGGGTATGCACAGTTTGATAACTTTTGGGGCATAATTCCAGATTGCTCTCCAGAATGGTTGGATTCTTTCACAACTCCACCAACAATGCATCAGTGTCCCAGTTTTCCCACATCCCCTCCAACATTCCTCATTATTTGTTCCTGTCATCTTAGCCAATCTGACAAGTGTGTAGTGGTATCTCAGAGTTGTCTTAATTTGCATTTCTCTGATCAATAGTGATTTGGAACACTCTTTCATATGAGTGGAAATAGTTTCAACTTCATGATCTGAAAATTGTCTGTTCATATCCTTTGACCATTTATCAATTGGAGAATGGCTTGATTTCTTATAAATTAAAGTCAATTCTATGTATATTTTGGAGATGAGGCCTTTATCAGAACCTTTAACTGTAAAAATGTTTTCCCAATTTGTTACTTCCTTTCTAATCTTGTTTGCATTAGTTTTGTTTGTACAAAAGTTTTTTAATTTGATGTAATCAAAATTTTCTATTTTGTGATCAATAATAATCTCTAGTTCTCCTTTGGTCACAAATTCCTTCCTCCTCCACAAGTCTAAGAGGTAAACTATCCTATGTTCCTCTAATTTATTTATGATCTCGTTCTTTATGCCTAAATCTTGGGCCCATTTTGATCTTATCTTAGTATGTGGTGTTAAATGTGGGTCCATGCCTAGTTTCTACCATGCTAATTTCCAGTTTTCCCAGCAGTTTTTGTCAAATAATGAATTCTTATCCCAAAAGTTGGGATCTTTGGGTTTGTCAAACACTAGATTGCTATTTTTATTCACTATTTTGCCCTGTGAACCTAACCTATTCCACTGATCAACTAGTCTATTTCTTAGCCAATACCAAACGGTTTTGGTAACTGCTGCTTTATAATATAGTTCTAGATCAGGTACAACTAGGCCACCTTCATTTGATTTTTTTTTTTTTTTCATTACTTCCTTGAAATTCTTGACCTTTTGTTCTTCCATATGAATTTTGTTGTTATTTTTTCTAGGTCATTAAAATAGTTTCCTGGGAGTCTGATTGGTATAGCACTAAATAAATAGATTAGTTAAGGGGTATTGTCATCTTGATTATATTCGCTCGGCCTATCCAAGAGCACTGAATGTCTTTCCAATTATTTAAATCTGACTTTATTTTTGTGGCAAGTGTTTTGTAATTTTGCTCATATAATTCCTGACTTTCCTTTGGTAGATATATTCCCAAATATTTTATACTATCTACCGTTATTTTGAATGGAATTTCTCTTTGTATCTCTTGCTGTTGGATTGTGTTGGTAATGTATAAAAATGCAAAGGATTTATGTGGCTTTATTTCGTATCCTGCAACTTTGCTAAAGTTCTGAATTATTTCTAATAGCTTTTTAGCAGAGTCTTTGGGGTTCTCTAAGTATACCATCATATCATCTGCAAAGAGTGATAGTTTGATTTCCTCATTTCCTACTCTAATTCCTTGAATCTCTTTCTCGGCTCTTATTGCCAAGGCTAGAGTTTCTAGTACTATATTGAATAGTAATGGTGATAGTGGGCAACCTTGTTTCACTCCTGATCTTACAGGGAAAGGTTCCAGTTTATCGCCATTACATATGATGTTTACTGACAGTTTTAAATATATGCTCCTTATTATTTTAAGGAATAGTCCATTTATTCCTATATTCTCAAGTGTTTTTAGTAGGAATGGATGTTGGATTTTATTAAATGCTTTTTCTGCATCTATTGAGATGATCATATGGTTTTTGTTAATTTGGTTTTTGATATAGTCAATTATACTAATAGTTTTCCTAATGTTGAACCAGCCCTGCATTCCTGGTATAAATCCCACTTGGTCATAGTGTATTATCCTGGGGATGGTTTTCTGAAGTCTTTTTTGCTAATATTTTATTTAAGATTTTAGCATCAATATTCATTTGGGAGATTGGTCTATAATTTTCTTTCTCTCTTTTCAGCCTACCTGGTTTAGGTATCAGTTTAGGTGTCATAAAAGGAATTTGGTAGGACTCCTTCAATCCCTATTTTTTCAAATAGTTTATATAGCATTGGAGTTAGTTGTTCTTTAAATGTTTGGTAGAATTCACCTGTAAATCCATCTGGTCCTGGGGATTTTTTCTTAGGGAGTTGGTTAATATCTTGTTCTATTTCTTTTTCTGAAATGGGACTATTTAGACTATTTACTTCTTCCTCTGTTAATCTAGGCAAGCTATATTTTTGAAGGTATTCTTCCATTTCATTTAAGTTATCGAATTTATTGGCATAAAGTTGGGTAAAGTAACTCCTAACTATTGTTCTAAATTCCTCTTCATTAGTGGTGAGTTCTCCCTTTTCGTTTTTAATTTTAGTTTTAGTCTTAAAAATGAAAAGGCAGAGTAATATCTCAAGTATCAAAGTAATATTGCAAGACACATTGAATGTATTAGTTTCAGGAAATATGTTGTAATGAGGGGAAAACAAACATTTGACAAGCTCTGCTTAAGAGATATAAAAACAAAAAATAAAAGAGTACATACTTCAAGGAGCTTCCAGGTTTCACCAGTCTTGGAAGAGTAACAAATTTTTGTTTGGCAGAGATGTAAGAGATTTGTAACAGATTTGATTTTGAGGATAATAGAAAGTGGCAGTGGATGTAGGAACCAAGGTAGTATTTCAGTTGTGGTTTCTGTGGTGCATCTGTTCTGATATGGGTTATACTTTGGGGTGAGAGGATATGCTACCTATGGCCCAGCAAGAAAGAACTTCAGTAGCTAAGGACATTGTATATAGAGAAAACAATCCAGAATCTGCTAGTGCTTTATTAGATACATTTCTTTCAGGAAGAGCAGTTTATAGTCTTCAAGGAAAGTGGAAATTCATTCCCTTTTCATGTAGTTCATCGACTATTTTGCTTATTTTCCTTTCCCAATGGATAGTGGGATAAAAGAAAAGCTACCATGTTTTTTCTTCCCCTCCCCCATCTTTTGGCTCAAACCTGTGTGGCTGAATTTAGAATCCATCTCTTTCACAGAATTAAAAAAATTTTTTTTCTTGCTAAGTGTATTACATTATAAAAATAGAGAGGCATTAGAATCTGTGCCAATTTAGCATACTTGAGAACTTGTGAGAGCCTGAGAAGGAAGGGGAGAAGCCCAGAGCAGAGGATTAAATTAAAGAGGATTTGTAAATTTAAAACTGGAGCTTTCACAGGAAATTTTCTTTTTAGGAGTTTTAGTCACATATTCAAATGAGATGAGAGTTTACTGTTATTTGGGAGAAAAAAAAGGATCCCTTGGTCCCAGATTCCTTGGGTTATAAAGCACAGAAGGAAAGAAGAGAGAGAGAGAGAGAGAGAGAGAGAGAGAGAGAGAGAGAGAGAGAGAGAGAGAGAGAGAGAGAGAGAGAGAGAGAGAAGAGAGAGAGAGAGAGAGAGAGAGAGAGAGAGAGAGAGAGAGAGAGAGAGAGAGAGAGAGAGAAAACGAACTCATAGTTGGTTAAGCAAATATAGTGGAAGCCGCTGTGGTAGAAGGCTTGATGAGTGAGTGTGAAAGTCAGAGAATAGAGGTGCTAAGACACTCCCATGGATGGATGAGGAAATGAATTGCAAGGAAAGAGAAGGGAGAAGGGGACAAATTCTTCTTCAGTTCAAGCTAAGGAGTGATTGACAATAGAGTCTGCCTGCTTGCCAGCACAATTTGGTGGATTATGTACACACACACACACACACACCCATGCATGCACGCACAAATGCACACACACACATACACACCTTTAAAGCTATTTATTCTCACTTCTTCATGCCTCTTGTGACCAGTGACATATTTCTTGGTAAAGCAGTGATTAAGAGTCATTTGGGGCAGTGGAAAAAGATTCTTCACTTTCTATATCAAGCAGAAATCACTGCACAAATCTTCAGCCTTAGTAAAAGCACCAAAGTAAAATAGCAACAAAAAAATCCACCATAAAAACTGAGTTAACCACTGCACATGAGTATAAAAATGATTATTCCTTAAAGTAGAAAACACAAGATTATCTTTTTTACCATCCTGTATAAAAGAGGTACCTGAAGCCTTGAAGTAACAGAATCATAGGTGGCAGAGAAACTTAACGTCATTTTAACGATAGATGAGGAAACTGAGACCCAGAGAATTTAAATGAGCTGTCCAAGGTCACACAGCAACATTGGAATTCAAAGATTAGCTCTTCTATGCCAAATCCATGCTCTTTGTACTCTTCCATTCTAACTGTCTTGGTTTATGTGACATTGGGGAAATTACTTATTTGAGTTGCAATTTGTAAACTGGAGTTAGAACTACTCATAGTCTCAATTTCACAAGGTAGTTGTGAGAAAAATACTTTGTTAACTGTAATGTGCTCCAGGGAAGCAAATATTCTGTTTGTATGAGAGTGCTGGGAGAAGGAAAATTAAAAAATAATGCTGAGGTGAGATTGTCCAGGTGACAGAGGAATTTTCATTTAGGTGATGACAGAGATAACAATAGCTTACAATGATATAGACACTTCCAGTTTATAAAGCCCTATGCAAATATATAAAATTTACAAATTTTTTTTGAGGTAGGTGGTATGAGATGTAATTTTCCTCCTATCTTATAGATGAAGAAATAGTGGCTCAGGGCAATTATGACTTGTCTGGACAAGATCACAAAGGACATCAATTCAAGTTCTCTGAATCTGAGTCAATTATTCTTTCTTCTTTTTTAAATTTTATTTTTTTAATTAAAGCTTTTTATTTACAAAACATATGCATAGGTAAACCTTTGGTTCCAAATGCCCTCCTCCCTTCTCTCCATCCCCTCCCTTAGCTGGCAGGTAGTCCAATACATGTTACCTATGTTAAAATATATGTTAAATACAATATATGTATACATAGTTATACAATTATCTTGCTGCACAAGAAAAATCAGATCAAGAAGGAAGAAGAAAGACTGAGAAAGAAAAGAAAATGCAAGCAAACGACAATAGAGAGAGTGAGAATGCTATGTTGTGGTTTATTCTCTGGGTGTAGATGGCTCTCTTCATCACTGAACAATTGAAACTGGTTTGAATTATCCCATTGTTGAAGAGAGCCATGTCCAATCTAATTGATCATCATATAGTCTTGTTGTTGCTGTGTATAATGATCTCCTGGTTCTGTTCATTTCACTTAGCAACAGTTCATGTAAGTCTCTCCAGACCTCTCTGAAATCATCTTGCTGGTTATTTCTTACAGAACAATAGTATTCCATAACATTCATATACTACAATTTATTCAGCCATTCTCCAATTGAAGAGCATCCGTTCAGTTTCCAGTTTCTTGCTACTTTAAAAAAGGCTGCCACAAACTAAATGGCACATGTGGATTCCTTCCCCTCCTTTAAGATCTCTTTGGGATATAATCCCAGTAGAAACACTGCTGGATCAAAGTTTGGTAACTTTTTGAGCATTGTTCTAAAATGCTCTCCAGAATGGGTTGAATCAGTTCACAGTTCCACTAATAATGTATCAGTGTCCCAGTTTTCCCACATCCCTTCCAACATTCGTCATTATCTTTTCCTGTCATTCTAGCCAATCTGAGAGGTGTAGAGGGGTATCTCAGAGTTGTCTTAATTTGCATTTCTCTGATCAATATATTTGGAGCACCTTTTCATATGACTACAAATAATTTCAATTTCTTCATCTGAAAATTGTCTGTTAGTTTCTTTTGACCATTTATCAATTGGAGAATGTCTTGAATTCTTATAAATTTGAGTTAATTCTCTATATATTTTAGAAATGAGGCCTTTATCAGAACCTTTGAATGTAAAAATGTTTTCCAAGTTTATTGCTTCCCTTCTAATCTTGTCTGCATTAGTTTTGTTTATACAAATCTTTTTACCTTAATATAAACAAAATTATCTATTTTGTGATCGATAATGATTTCTAGTTCTTTTTTGGTCCCAAATTCCTTCCTCCTCTACAGATCTGAGAGGTAAGCTATCCTATATTCTTCTAATTTTTTTTTTTTTATAATATCATTCTTTATATCTAGATCATGAACCCATTCCAACTTTATCTTGATATATACGATGTTAGGTGTGAATCAATGCCTAGTTTCTTTCAATTTTCCCTGCAGTTTTTGTAAAATAGTGAATTCTTATCCCAAAAGCTAGGGTCTTTGGGTTTGTCAAATACTAGATTGTATAGTCATTGAGTATTTTGTTCTGTGAACATAACCTATTCCACTGATCAACTGCTCTGTTTCTTAGCCAGGACCAAATGGTTTTGATGACCGCTTTATAATATAGTTTTAGATCTGCTACAGCTAGGCTGCCTTCATTTGCTTCCTTTTTTTTTTTTTTTTTTTCTTTTCTTCATTAATTCTCTTTAAATTCTTGACCTTTTGTTCTTCCAGATGAATTTTGTTGTTATTTTTTCTACGTCAATAAAATAGTTTCTTAGGAATTTGGTTAGTATAACTCTAAATAAATAGATTAGTTTAGGGAGTATTATCATTTTTATTATATTCACTGAACCTATCCAAGAGCACTTGATATTTTTCCAATTATTTAGCTCTGACTTTATTTTTGTGAAAAGTGTTTTGTAGTTTTGGTCATATAGTTCCTGACTTTCCCTTGGCAGATAGATTCCCAAATATTTTATATTATCAACAATTATTTTGAATGGAATTTCTTTTTGTATCTCTTGCTGCTGGACTTTGTTGGTAATATATAAAAATGCTGATGATTTATGTGGATTTATTTTGTATCCTGCAATTTTGCTAAAGTTGTGGATTATTTCTATAGTTTTTTAGTTGATTCTCTAGGGTTCACTAAGTTTACCATCATATCATCTGCAAAGAGTGATAATTTGGTTTTCTCATTACTTACTCTAATTCCTTTAATCTCTTTTTCTTCTCTTATTGCCACAGCTAGCATTTCTAATACAATATTGAATAGTAATGGTGATAGTGGGCAACCTTGTTTCACCCCTGATCTTACTGGGAATCGTTCCAGTTTATCACCATTACCTATGATGTTTGCTGATGGTTTTAAATCAATGCCACTGACTATTTTAAGGAAAAGTCCATTTATTCCTATACTCTCTAGTGTTTTTAATAGGAATGGGTGTTGGATTTTATCAAATGCTTTTTCTGCATCTATTGAGATAATCATAATTTTTTGGTTAATTTGGTTAATGATACAGGTAATTATGCTAATAGTTTTCCTTGAACCCACCCTGAATTCCTGGTATAAATCTTACTTGGTCATGGTGTATTATTCTGAGGATGATTTTTTATAATCTCTTTGCTAATATTTTATTTAACATTTTTGCATCAATATTCATTAGGGATATTGGTCATTAATTTTCTTTCCCTGTTTTTGTCTTACCTGGTTTAGATATCAGTACCATGTCTGTCATAAAAGAAATTTGGTAGGAGTTCTTCATTTCCTATTTTTTCAAATAGTTTATATAGTATTGGAGTTATTAATTGTTCTTTAAATGTTTGGTAGAATTCACATGTAAATCCATCTGGTCCTGGGGATTTTTTCTTAGGGAGTTTCCTCAAAAAGACATATTTAATTTATATTTATTTCCCTATATTATATCCTGTTTTTTCCCAGTAGAATATAAATGTCTTGTGGGCAAAGAATTCCTTCCTTCCCTCTCTCCTTCCTTCCTTCCTTCCTTCCTTCCTTCCTTCCTTCCTTCCTTCCTTCCTTCCTTCCTTCCTTCCTTCCTTCCTTCCTTCCTTCCTTCCTTCCTTCCTTCCTTCCTTCCTTCCTTCCTTCCTTCCTTCCTTCCTTCCTTCTTTTTTGTATATGCAATATAATAGATGCTTAAAAATATTTGTTGAATTGAATAGGAAGAAAACATTAAAAATTTTGCATTCATATTATTATAGATAATTTGGACTTTTCAGTTCTGAAATCATAATTTGGAGATTCTTTGACTTTGTGAAATAACCTTTTGACATATGTTTTAAAAGCATCTCTTATAGTAGCTACAGAAGCTGTCATTGTTTCCTTAATAAAAGAGAAGTTCAGAGAGTTACCAATTGTAGCTGTCATGCTATGAGATGTTTTTCCCCTAATAAGTTGGGAAGAATGTGTGTGACTTTAAGTAAGATTTATGAAGAGTTTGTATAGCACATAGAAAGAATGAAAAAAAATTATTTTTGTGAAGACTATACTTACCTATTTTATTAAGAAATATGATGAAGATAATTTTATGAGAAATGTCTTGAAAGAAAGTGTTAGAAATGATAGCTTGAAATAAGCTGAAGAGATTGTTTTCTTGCATGGATAGAGAAAAACTGAAGAAGATAGCAAAAAAGATGGAGAAATGTTTTGTTTCTTTATGAAATTATGTTCCTTAGTTTATTTTGTGAGGTAGATGAAGAACATTTTGGGAAAGGGATTTTATTTGTTTTTATACATGAACTGAATAGTGTGGGACTAATGCTTTCAGAAGAGAAGTCATTTGCTGTCACACTGATGACCTTTAGCTATAATCTTATAGCTAAAATATTGCAAAAGTTATCTGTGTCTTTGTTATTACTGCTTTAGCTGATAATTTCAAGAAGTAAAATTATAAGGTTTTATTTCCATAGTTGAAAAGTTTCAAAATATCACAGCCTCCATTTTCACTGCCATGGTTAAAAAGAATATGATGTAAACTTTAGGGCCAGTAAATCCTGACTGAAGAGAATTAAAGAATGTCTAAAGTCAACAAAAGTGACTGCAAGTGCTGGTTGAGTGTATGAGTTTATGAGTGTATGAGTATGCTGGGTTTATGACCTGGACAAGCAAAATTTTTAATTGAGTTTACTTATTAAGCCTCACATGTATTTCATTCTCCTCCCTAAAGGACATCCACCATTTTTGAACTTATGATGATATAACAAAGGGAGTGGGGAGCATGAAAACATATCAAGAAATGAATGAAATATTCAATTTTGGAAAGATCTCCAATTGAAATTCTGAGGAGGGGATGAGGAGGCAGGGCGAGATACACACACACACACACACACACACACACACACACACACACACTTATTTGTGTCTTCTCAAAGGAGTATGGTGCCCACTTCTTGCAAGAACTGTAATAAAGACTTCACTCATTCTAAGAATTTGGGTCTGAAGTTTTCATTTTTAACAATAATAAATTGCATATTTGGTAACTTTAATATATAATCCTTGAGGATTAGGGGTTTAGGAATTATGCCCCAAAAGTTATCAAATAGTGCATACCCTTTGATCCAGCAGTGCTACTACTGGGCTTATATCCCAAGGAAATATTAAAGAAGGGAAAGGGACCTGTATGTGCCAAAATGTTTGTGGCACCCTTTTTGTAGTGGCTAGAAACTGGAAAATGAATGGATGCCCATCAATTGGAGAATGGTTGGGTAAATTATTGAAGTGGGATGGGGGCTCTGAGCTTAGTTGATTGATATATTTTGTGATTTTTTTTTGATTAGGGAGGAAATATTCAAATTCATTTCTAAATTACCCTAGTATTCAGGATGATGAGATTTACTATGTGAATAAGTCAAATAACAGGCTAAGGAGGAAGGCTATTACATGTTGCTTCCTAAATACATCCTTGTTTAGTTTTTTGTATCTAACTTTGCTGGACTGTCTATTCCACTAAGGGAAGGATACTTATAACATCATTAAATCTGAGAATGTTCTCAAATGCTAATATGAAAGTAAACAAACTGTTCTCAGCAGGGAAATGCTAATTCTTGAAGTCTTTTATCTTATGGAACCCCGTAAGATGAAATAAATAACAGTCTAACTACATATTGACAGAACATGTTCTGCAATTACCCTAATAGACCCATTTGATTACAAAGTGATGAGTTTTTAATGTTCCATTGTCAAGAATAAGTATAATTCTTGTTAGAAGTGTCTAAAGACAGTCTGAACAGACCCACTCTATATTGATGTAATAATGACTTTTATAAAAGGTAAATAAATATTATTTCAAAATAGCTATGTTCTGCCCAAAGGTTAAATTTAGAGTTACTCAATTTCCTCACAGCATAAGTTTTTAATGTTTATTGACTGATTTGGCATGGCTGGAATAGATTATTCTTTGATTAAGTGATCATTATAAAACAATTGCATTTTAAACAAGTCTATTTAATTTCTATATTCAGATAAAATGCTTATAAAACACACACTAAATGTTAATCATGCTTTTGTAAGAGCCAAGAAAATCAATGGTCATGTTGTTTCTGTATATTTTCACAACCATGATTTCATAGCCATTTAATAACCACTGTTTCTCTCGTTTCTTGTGGATGTGTCAATAAAGGGTCAAAGAGAATACAACTTCCCCCAATTTTTTGTTCTTTCATTTTTTTGTTCTTTCATTCTCAATCTACCCTATCCTTGCTCCAATCCAATCTTATATCTTTTGGAATTGCTAGTGTATAGTGAACAAACTTCCCTAACTCCTAAACTCCCTTTCTTTCACAAAGTAATCTCCATGAGAGTAGGGATTGTTTTATTTTTCTGCCAGATTTTAGCACAGCATTTTGCATATAGCACAAGCTTAAGAAATACTTTATTTATTCTTTCATTAATTTTTATCCTCTTTTTATTTACTAGCCATCATTAAAACTTGGTTCTCCCCTAAAAGTATTCTATTTTTGATCTTTCACTTAACTATGTCCATAAAACTCCTACACATAGATCTTAAGAAAGTCAGAATACTGTTTGCTTCCCACTGCCACTTCCAGACTCTGTCCTTTATCACCATCATTCAGCATTCTTTTCTTTGAGGTCAGAATGTATTGGTATTCAATTCAATCTCATAGATATCAGATTTGGAAGAAATCCTTTGGCTCATTCTCATCATCAGGGTGATAATAAAGTATAATTATCAGTATTTTACAGTGGAAACTGAGGCAAAGAATTTAAGTAATTTTTTACATCAGCAACTTCAGTGCTTTTTCCATCATCTAGTAGCTAATTTGATGACTGTGACTAAGGATGCATGAATTACTATCTATAGAGGTAAACTAGGGATGAAGTATTATTGTTGTTGTAATTGTTGCTATTATTATTAAATATATTGAAAATTTAAGTGTAATTCCCATTTTGAGAGACCTTCCTAAGCAGAAATATTTTTATTTAACATAATTTATTATAATCCCTTTTATTTATATATTAGGAAAACAGCAAGATAGTTTGATGAGGCAGGTGGCCACTGAGTGCTAGAGTGGAGTCAAGAAAACCTAATTTCATATCTAGACTCAGACCATGGGCAAGTCAAGTAATCTCTTCCTTCCTCAATTTCTTCAATTAGAAAATGATTTAACTTTTAGTAGTGTGTGGGAGGAGTGTCATATTTTTGAGAGAGCATTAGTTGACAAATATTTCGAGTCCCTTGGCATTAGTTCCATGAATCTAGAACATCCATAGCTAGTAGGATATTACACACTATAAGGAAGGAAAAAGAACAAAAGTTTCTTGTCTCAGAATGTTTTTTATAGCATGGTAAGCTTACCTTATTTTTCTAAAGCATGATTTAAAAAATATTAAAACTTCATTTAGTAAGTTAATTTCTTTTCCCATTTTTAAGTTTCCTTGCAAATTTCTATTGTAGGGAACCTGTTTCAAGCTTTTCAATGTCTTATCTTCTTCATTGTTTGGCTATGAAATAATCACCTCAACTAGGCATCTTACAAAATTTTCAGTGGCACATGAAAAGCTACAAGGTTTGCCATTTTTACTTTCTGTTTTTTGTTCTTCTTTATATCCCCAAGAATAAAATTTTAATGGCATCCAAAAATTTGGTCTAGGTCATTGAGTCTCCCTATAAACTTATCCTTTAAGTGGGAAGGAAGTATGACATTTTGTGAGAACATTTTATAATATCTTTTTAATTCTTCAGGATCTAAATTTCCTTGGATTAGTTTCGAGGTAGACTCTTCTGTCCTATATATGTGAATATTAAATCTATATGTATATATGTACATATACACATATATTACACACATATACACATACATATATATGTGCGTGTGTGTTGTATATGTGTCTTCACAGATATTTTCCTCTTCATTCTTCACAATTGTCTTGAAATATAATTTGGGTTCATTGTTCCTGTTTTGTAAACAGGCAGTTAAGGCCACATAGCAAAGCCAAAATCAAAATCAAAATCAAATCCAGTAAACACCTCTTCCTTACCACTCTACTCTCGATCTTTTTTTTTTTTTTTTTTTGACTGAATCTAGGGTCACATACCTGTAGGGAGTTTCTCATGAGGAAACTTACTTTTAAAGCAAGATAGCTTTTGAACTATACTTTATATTCTAGGGAATTGGGAGGTTAAGTAACTTGTTCATTATCAAACTGCTAGAATGTGTCATGGACAAGACTTGAACACAGGTCTTTCATGACCTTAAATTATTATTATTAATAATAATATTATTACATATGATAATAAAATAAATTAATATATTATTCTATTTAGTCTCTATTTAGAGACTCTATTTATTCTATTAGTCTATTAGAGACTCTATTCATTATGCCACAACCTTTTCTCCTTCAGTGACGATTTCTTTGAACTTTAGTTCCAATGTTGAATCTCATTGATTCAAGAAGGAATAAGAGGAATATTTTAATATGTATTTCCTTTAGTAAGTATATTGAAAGTTACTGTTATTGATGAGATGATTGCATCTAGTTCCAATGATCTTGTGATGAAGAGAGACATCTACACCCAGAGATAGGACTGTGGGAACTAAGAGTAGCACTTTTACTCTTTGTGTTGTTTGCTTGCATTTTGGTTTCTCTCATTTTTTTTTCTTTTTGATCTAATTTTTCTTGTGCAGCATGATAATTGTATAAACATGTATAATATATTGGATATAACTTAAAAAAAAGAAAATTACTGTTATCTAAGAAAGAGCCCAGAATATCTTTGATAGAGAGAATAAAAGTCAGTATGGTCTGAGATCTTTTGGTCTCCACAGGCTTCTAGAACCAGAATGAGTCCTATTATCCTGTGCTGTATAAATATATGGAGAAAGATGTGGGATGATTTTATTATAGTCTGTAGATGTAGGGTCCATAAGTTTTACTTTTTTTTTTTTTTTTTTTCCAGTTATAATAGGGGACTGCCAAAAGGGAATCTGCAGCATAATCCGCCTTTCATAGTACATTCTGGGAGGGGAGGAGGTTATTTTGGAAAGGGCAAGACATTTGGAATCAAAGGACTTTAGTTTTAATTTTAACTCTGCTATGACTTCCATTATCTTGGGCAAGTCATCTCTGGACCTCTATTTCCTCATCTGTAAATTGTGAAGGCTGGACTAGGTATTTTCTAATGTCCTTTTCAGCTTTAAATCTATATATCACAATGAAGTACATTTATTATTTTATCCTTTTCTACCCTTAGTTTTTTTTCCTATCTCATTTCATATTGTTTTTGTCTTCAACAAATTGTTATGCCAAATATCTGTCTTATTTGATTAGTCTGACCCAGCCAGCTCTGCAAGGCAGTCAACTGATCATACTTTTGACCTAGGTGAAAAGAACTGAAGATGAAATGTTTTGTTTGATCTCAATTACTATCTGCTCTGGCTATTCTCTGGACCAGAAGTTCAATGCCCTGGAAAGAATTATACTCTTCCCACTAGTCCCCCTACAACCCTTCCCCAGGGTCCCTTCTCCCCATATTTAGTATGTATAGTTTTTAGCATTATACAACATAATTACTTTATAGAGAAATAAAAATATCATGTAATTTTCTGAAAATTATTTAGTATTTTGGGGACTCTATTATAATATACACTACACCAAAAATTGAAAGGCCTTTGATGTTTTATCTGAGACTGTACACAAATTACTATTCCCATTATGCTAATAGTGCTAGGAAAAGAAACCCGTTGCATTTATAACAGGACAGCTTATTAGCACTCAGTGTGATTTTATTCACACTCTGCTTCTCATCTCTGACCACAACTAGGCCTTCTCTCAGTGAGGGGTTAGAATAATCTTCATGTTTATTCAAACTGAAGTCCTTTAATATAAACCTTTTGGTCTTGAGGTACAAATAATGGCCTGTTTAACCTTCTACATCTGAGCCTCAAGAATTTATTGAATAAGTCTTGAAACACCAAGATTCAATTCTGGGGAATCTTTTCAGCTTATTTTATTTTAGAAATGTTGAACTATATTGAACTTATTAAATATACTGTCTTGGCTAGCAAAGATCAATCAACCAATCAATGAATTCATCAGTGAGCATTTATTAAGCACCTACTATGTGCTAGGAACTGTATTAGGCTTTGGGGTTACAATACATAAATTGTTTTTTTCAAAGATACTTAAATTCTGTCAAAGAAAACAATATATTCTTACATGTATATGTAAACGATTTTTGGGGGGTCTATAATCCCTGGAGGTCCTGGGAACTCCCAAAGAGAAAACTCCTTATAAAGATTACTTACTTTATAATTTAGAAAGTTATTTGGGCTCTCAGAGAGGTAAAATGATTTGTGCAAGGTTACACAACCAGGCTTTCTTGACTCTAAGATCATTTCTCCAAGATTACCTTTCAGGTATGGCAGACACATGCATCAACATCCACACAAATCCAGAGTGTGGTGTAGTAGAAAGAGAAATAGAAAGAGAAGTAGCTTTGGAAATAATCCTGGAAGTGACTCTGGGCAAATCACCAAACATTTCAGCATTCTAAGCATCTCAGATTGTAAATTTCAAAGAAAATGCTGGATAGTATTAGTAAAGGGAGTTTTCTCCCCCAGGGAACTCTCTAAATCAATAAAATCACTGGCACACTATCTCAGAAATACACACACACTATATCTATCTATATCTTTTTTTTTTTTTCCCCCTGAGGCTGGGGTTAAGTGACTTGCCCAGGGTCACACAGCTGGGAAGTATTAAGTGTCTGAGACCAGATTTGAACTCAGGTCTTCCTGAATTCAAGGTTGGTGCTCTATCCACTGCACCACCTAGCTGCCACCTACATATCTATATTTTAAACATGGGTAGAATGTTTGTTCTTTTTGCAAAAACCAGACCCAAGGACACAACTCAACCATCAAGATACTACTGAATAGAGCAGCCCACAGACCAGTAAAAAAATTCAGTCCTAACACATAACAAGGCTAGTCAAACTCCCTTTGGTAACTATGTGAAACATGCACCTCACCTGATTTTTATTAGTCATTTTTATTGTTCCCCTTGAATATGATTTTCACCCACACTTTACATATATAGGACCTAAAGACTGAAATGTGAGCTACTCAATTATATTCTCAGTCTTTTTGTTTTCCTCATCCCACTTTTCTCCCCACACAAATTCCTTGTTCCCTAAGTTAGCCTTAGATCTTTTGTTGAAAATATCAGTAAGTATCTTTGGTGATTCTTTTAATTTCTGTTCCTTTTAATTAAATTCAAAATAACTTTGATTATTTCTTTCTAGTGTGGTTCAGACATTTGTGAGAAGGGAAGGATCCTTCTTGTCTTTCTTTTTATGGAGAGATATTTAATTCAAACAACATCTTGGTCATACCTCTGTATTGATAATAGTTTCAGCATCACCAGAATTACTGCCCAATTAGAAGTATACCCAATTGCAGCATTTTATTGAATTGTCTGGTAATTTGAGATAATTTCAAAACCGGAGTTCACTGGGCTATGAAGCCAATGAAACTGTCCCAGCAAACCTAAAAGATATTATTTTCACAAGGTATTTTGCATTAATAAAATGTATTATGGTCTTCAAAGAACTTTACATTTATTTTCTCATTTGGTCACCTTGGGGAAAAGGCAGTATTTTGCTCATTTTTAAAATGAGGAAACTGAGGTTCAGAGAAGCTAAAAAATATTGACCAGCAGTCCCAGAGCTAATAATTGTCAGGGTTTGGATTCAGGTCTTCCTGACTTCAAATCTAGTGTTTTAGGATTCACAGAGGAAAAACAGTTCTTAAATAGGAAGAAACAATTACATTCATTTATAATAAGATTATTACTTATAAAAAGATTTCTCTTTCATAGAAATGAGTAAACAAATCTTTCTGCCCAAGGGGGAATTCATTCTTTTGTCCTACTCTTCACTTCCAATTTACTAAAACTCGGGTTTGGAAAGTGATCTCTTAAAGATAAACAAATCACATTTGCACAGGAATTTGTACTTATAAAACACACTATGCTGGTAAAAATTTAACATCTTGCTTGAAGGAGGGAATAGGTTGATCCTCAGTTAGATTTAAACTACATTATTAATATTTTCTTCATTATGTTCTCAACTCTAAAGGATAAAATAAGAAATCAATTCTTAATTTGTAGCATTTGTCTACTTCTGAGGTGTAAATGTTCATTCTAAAATTTGAACAATTAGCTCTTCTGAGCAGTTTTTTTTTTTTTTTTTTTTTTAAAGCTGGCTCCAAACCCTTCTCTTCTGTCTAAAAGAACACTTTCAACACATTTCTTTTTATCTCCATAACAAGTTTGTGAAAGAGGGTATTATTCCTATTTTACAGATTAGAAAACTTTGGCCCAGAGAAGTTAAATGAATTTTTCAAAATCACATAGCTAGTAAATAATAGACGTGCCTTAAAACACATGTCCTACAATATTCAAGTCCTGTAACTCTTTCTGATGAAGTGAATAAGATCCCAAGCAAAAATCCATGTTCCTGTAGCAACCCAATATCTAGGTGGGCCGTAGGGAAGGAGCATTCTCAGGAGAAAGTTTTTGGTGAATTTAAATGGAATTTAAGAAGGCCCTGTCCAATTGAATTTTCAGAGCTATTCCTGGAGGCAAACAGGGAGAAGAATTGATAGGATTATTATGCCTTTAAATGGATCTTTTGTTATACTAAGTAGGTCTTTTTTTTTTTTTTTTTTTTTTTTTTTGTAGTAGACCCTCCCTTGATCACACAATTACTGCAACCAACCAATCAGAAGGCCAAGTTATGATGTCAACCCTCAAGGTTATTTCTGTCCTATAAAAGAATCTACCTGAAGCCCAGTACCCTGCTAATTCCTTTTAGAAAGCTAAATTCTTTTGGGATTAACACCCTCTTTGTGACAGCAAGTTCATTAGGATTTAGTCTGTCAAATGTCTTCCCCCTTGTTAATGGAGAGTTCCTCAGTCTAGAGAATTTAGCCTGCATCTTTACTTTTATCAATTGCTAACTTTCTTTTGGAATTCAGCCTGCCAATAAATGGTGTAATAGTAGCATGGTTGCCTCTTGATTTGGAGATGGTCTAAGCTTACAAATTCTTTTGAGACACCTCAAGAACACTGACCTGACACCCCAATATATTTTTGGGGTTAGCCCCTGCTCCCCAACTTTTGATAAACTGTACATGAAGAATCCTGAAACTCCAGTATATTTGGGAGGTTCAGTACCCTCGCACTTCCATGCCCCATCATTTCTACTATATCACAAGATTTTATAAATCTCTAAATTTCTTCTAATTAGACATGCAAGGGGCTAGCCATTTCCATGGCCTACATCAGATAGACTTAGAAAAAAAAAGGGGGGGGGGGCAACTAGGTGGTACAGTAGGTAAAAATGTGGGGCCTAGAGTTAGGAAGCACATTTTCCTGAGTTCAAATCTAGTTTTAGACACATTCTAGCTCTATGACTCTGTGCAAGTCACTTATTCCTATTTGCCTCATGCTCCTTATCTGTACAATGAGTTGGAGAAGGAAATGGCAAACCACTCTAGTATCTTTGCAAAAAAAAAAAAAAAAAATCAAACCCCCAATGGGATCACTAGGAGTCAGACACAACTGAAAAAGACTGAATGATGAAAAAAAAAAAAAAAAAAAAAAAGGGCCATAGTTGTAATATTTTTATCTCTTAGAAGTAACTTAACATCTTCTCTTAGTTTCCTACTGTGTTCTGATTCACCGGCTTGAAGCTATAACATAATTGCTCTACAAAGTAGTTGTTAATTATTTAGCATTGGTTATTGAAGTAGAAAAAAATAATCAAAGCTGCATCACAGCCTGAGTTCTATCCTAGGCAGGTGACTTGAGTCTCATCTTCTGCAAGCATGCTTCTGGAGATAAGGGAGGAGCATGAATGAATTGTATTGGACTTGTGTATCAAAAAATTGCAGTATTGTCCAATAAAATTAAATAATGCTGAAATTACTTAGAGTATTGATAAAAACACAAACAATGTAAAAACATCTATACACATTTCAATTCCAGTCACTTTCTCTACAAATCAGCTTTATCAGCTCTATTAGCCGGGGAAGCTGATAAAAATCTGAAGTAGACTTCCTACTGTCTAGTCTCTTAAGTGTCAGGAATAATATATTCCCTGTTACAAATGTCCTGGAGGTAGAAACGGCTGCAGCTTCAAGACTGCTATTACTTATTCCTTGGGATAAACATCTGCCTTTATGCTCATTAAAAATTACTTTAAAAATAGGAAATTGAGTAAACACAAACTAATAAGAAACCTAGTTTAGGCTAACTGCCAAGCACAGACTCACTCTGCATGTGGATGAGTTTCCTACTGAGTCAGATTTGGCTTGAGGTTTCATTCATTTTTTTCTTTTTTCTTGTTTATTCCCATTGATTTCTATATTCATTCCTTTCTTTGGCCTTTCATGCCATAATGCTCATTCTAAGCAGTGAAAATATTGACTCCCAATCTTTCTGGATTTAAGGAAACAAACAACTAGAAAGTATTTCATGCTTAATGTATATAAGTACTATACTATGTATTGGAGATACCAAAAAAAAAAAAAAAGGAAAACAATCACAATTCTCAAAGTTTCCATCCTAACAGAGAGAAAATACATACATGAATGTGTGTGGAACATAGGTATAGAACTGTGAAAACTATTTTTTGATTTTGTGATTGTATCATCTGTTCCCTTCTTAAAAGCTCTGTGTAACAGGCCCCTCTCTAGGTCTTCTGTCTCTTTCCATTTAATGAGATTAGAATTATTCTACTGTAGTTTGTCCTACCCACAGGGATAACTGGAGATATCCTGAGGTGTTTTAGTGCCAGATTTGAATGAGATAAGCCTGGTGGTGACTTAAAAAAAAATAAAATAAAATAAAAAAGCAAATAAATGAGCATTCCCTGTAGGATACTCTCCCAACTTGCACTTGTATTTTTTGGTTCGTTTCCCAGAAATTGGCTGCTTTCTCATGTTATAAGGGTAAATCTGTGTTTCTTTACTCCTAATGCTGTAACTCATAATCTCCGGCAGTAGAAGTCTTTCCATTAACATTTAGCCAATAAACATTGTTGATATTGTTTTTCAGTTGTGTCCAACTCTTTGTAAGCCCATTTGGGGCCTTCTTGGTGAAGACACTGGAGTTGTTTGTCATTTCCTTCTCCAGCTCATTTTACAGATGAGGAAACTGAGACAAATAGGGACAAGTGACTTGTCCAGGATCATTCAACTGATAAGTGTCTAAAACCAGATTTGAATTCAAGAAGATGAATTTACTTGACCTTAGGTTTGGCATTCTATCCGCCATACCACCTTTATTCATTTCTTCAGTTAGGGGTCAGTCCCTTGAAGTTGCTTCTTTCTTAGGTGACAGTTTTTGTATTTGTGTCTTCCATGTGTGTCTCTGCTCCCAGCTGATTTCAATGTCTCTGTTGCTTAGGCAACTCTGATTCAGTGACATGGCTGATGGGGAGAGGAGGTAAGGGAAATTTCTTCTCAAATAATAGGGGATCTCACTATAAGACTAAAAAACCTTGAAATCAAGGGTTGGCATCTAGCTCCTTAGGGCTTTATTTAAAGCTTTAGTGAGTGTGGCTAATTTGTTTAGGCAATAGTCTATTGCTAGTGTTCTCATTTTAGGGACTAGTGGCATATTTATTATCTCATTAACATCTTGTCTTCCAGGCCTTTTGTTACTATGAGGGTGTGTGTGTGTGTGTCTAAGATGTGTGTTAGTGAGAACTTCTCTCTCCCACTTATGTCTTCCTCTTCCTTTATTATTATTATTATTTTTAAATGTATGCTCAAACTAGGGAATATATTACAGGATTAAAACTTTAGAGTTAACTGAGAGGTCATCTAGTACAAGTCTTTAATCTTACAAAAGAGGAAACTGAGGATGAGAGAGCTTAAGTGATTTAACCAAAATTATACATAATAAGCTACTTAAAACTGCACTAAATCTTTTGGAGATATTGGCTATGTGTACTAAGAGGCAAAGGCTCCAACGCTAAAAATACTAAAAGGAAATGCTTAGTTTTCATAGGAACTCCCTGCTTGTTTTGTTAACCTCATTATGGTAAACTGTTAACCAGCAGAGCTAAGGAATGGCATAGTTTAGTTAAATGAATTTTCTGGTTAATAGAGGAAAATTATAAATTGGTAAATTACCCATTTTCAAAACCTGCATCACCCAAAAGACCTGTACATAATTAAATCTTTCTTGGATGACAAAGAAGGTATTTTGGGATATTTAAGTGCCTTAGGGTCCTATTTTGAACATCAAATTTTGTACTGGCAAAGCATGAAAGTGCTGTTTGATAGAAGTTTCCAGTTGATAAAGTCATACTAAGCAGATTTTACTGTAATTAAATCCTTGATAATTAGATGAAGAGAGGCAACTGTGAATGATCCTTCTGGGTAGAGCAATGTACTACAGAAGGAATTCTCACATTGCCCTGTAATTTTATTCTGTCAAAGCACAAGAAAAACAACAGTGAAATGGAGACATGCTATATTTTCAACGTTTCCACTTGGATAGTTCTATTTCTTCCTTTATTGTTTATATTTAAAAGTTATATTTAGGTATACAACTATCCAATGGTTAAACCTGGACCCATGGCTAGGTAAAACATTCTTTAAATGATCTCTTGAACCAAATGTCAAATGGCAGGAATTGAAATTAAAAGAGACATGAAAGAGGCAATAAAGTTAAAATCAATACAGTTGATTACACAAAGGGTTGAGTTATGCTTCTTTTATAGCTAGTCCAATTTTTAGGATAGATAGAGCCCCAGGGATCTATTCTCCCATTGGTGTGCACACTTTATTCCTATTTACTTTAATGAACCTAACCAGTGGGAAACAAGAGGAAATAGATTCTCTAGATCTTGTTTCTTATTGTTAGCTACAAAAAATCCTTTACTAAGTACAGTTTGTGTTTTACTTTTGAGTACTACAGGAAGTTCCTGAGTCATACATACCTATCCTATGTTTATGCTTCTTACATAAGAATATATATTTTCTGGCTGCCTCAAAAATTCTGCTTCACTCCTTGTCCCCTTTTGATTCTGAAGATACGTAGTAATCCTCTTTGACACTTCACTAGCTTCTCTCCTTTTCCCTGACATAGATCCTCTCATTGTCTGTCAGAAGCTGCACAAATTTCTCCATCACTTTAATTTGTAAGCCTCATAATTCTGGCAACTGTCTATAAATGCTCAAGCTATTGTGATAAAAGATTGTTGCAACAATTAAATCAAGATTACCATTATAGCATTTAGGGTCTGTATTGTAGTACAATAGGTTTATGTTTGTTGTCCTGCTCTATTTTTAATCAGGTTCTATTTAGTACAGAGATTATATCTTTCACCCAAATGCCTAGTTGATTTATTTAAATATTTTTCTATCATTCCATGGTATAAAATGGGATAGACGTTGCCTTAGAATCCAAGATGTCTTAGTGATGGATGAGAAACTTCATTGGAATATTTAACTTTTCAATGTGCTATGCTTTTTATTAAAGGTTACTTCTGCTTACTTCTTTAGTGTTGTCCCCCTTAGCAACAATCAGCATAGGATTTGTCCTTCTCCTAAATAAATTATAAGTAATTTTAGAAGAAATAGAGCCAAGCTAAAAATGTAGGCTTATTTGATTCATTAAATCAGAATAAACATTTTTTAAAAATGCAGCTACCTTTAATTAAATTTAGTCAATAAGCTATTATTGTTTACTATCGTCAGGCATGTGCAAAGTGCTAGTGTTAACAAACAAAAGGCAAAACATAGGTACTTGCATTCAAGGACCTCACATTCTAATAAGGGACACAACATGCAAATAAATGTGTGTGTGTATATGCAAAGTTTTTTCCCACATAAATGGAAAATTACTCCAGAGGGTTCTCTTATTAATTGGTTCCTCTAATTGGAAGGTAGAAAACTTTTCCTAAAACCTAGAACCATCTTTAATGGGTGGATAGCCACCTGTTCAATTCCTACCAAGCTGTACTTTTCTGGATTTTCTGTACCTTCTTTTTCCACCTGTGTAGGACAGGTGCTAGACCCCTTTCCCACTCATCAGAGACATCTTTAAGTACAAACAGAAAATATTTATTTTGTACCTGCAGGGAGAAGCCCAAGCACACCCAGGATGCATGCTCCACCTGACAAGCCTGAAACAGGAAAGCTGGTTAAATAGCAAAAGACCCAAGTCTTTTCATTGAATAAACTAAAAGGAAGTAACCATTATTGACCAATGGTCACCAATGTTCTCTGCTTCCTGTGAGTCACATCATTTCCTATCACTGATCTAGAGTCTTGGCCTTTAGAGACTTCTAGGCTTTGAGATCATGTGATTTCCTGCAACCCAGACCCAAGATCTGGTCTTCCAGCTCAGCAGACATCTGGAAAAACATGACTTAGGCCTAGTCTCACAGACTTCTTGAGAAGTCTATCTCACTCAGAGCCCTGCCTCCTAAATTTCTTTTATATATTGTTTTCCTCAATAAAATGAAAGATTCTTGAGGACAGGGGCTGTCTTTCTCCTTTACTTGTATTATTAAGTTTATATTTATATTTTCAATGTAGGCCACAGTGCCTAATTCACTGTACATAATTAATTATTGCTTGTTGCTTTACCTAATTAGAATCGTATTTAAATATGATCTAGTTCAAGACATGTATTTTACGGATGGAGAAACAGGTCTTAAGAGGTTATAATGGTGACAGTTGCTTCTCTAACACTGTTTTAAAAACAGGAGTAGCATTGCTTTTTTGCATACATTTCCATTAAGCTGACCTCTAATGATGAACTCATACTCATAACAATAAGTTTAAACAAAACCAACCAACACAGCAACTTTGCCTGCCATTTCACATCCACAATTTCCACATCTCTACTGAAAGGAGTCAATTAAGTTTCTTTATCAGTTCTCTAGGCTCAAAATTGTTCATTATAATTCACCATAGTTTGACCACTTTCTAGGTCTTTTTATGATTTATATAGTCAATGAATATATTATTTATTATTATTTTCCCAGTTCTTCATTTTGTATCACTTCTTATAGAACGGGATCACAGAATTATGGAACTAGAGATAAAAAAGATAGCAGAGGCCATTCCTCAATTGAAATATGAGGAAATTTAAGCCCAGTGTGGTTAAATGACTTAAGTCCTACAGCTGCTAGCTAAAAGGACAATGTACATTAGAGCACCTTCCCTACTATTGTTAAAAATAATGTTCTTGAGAATTTATGTTTTCTAGTGGCTGTTTTAATGACATTTGGACAAATTATAAATTGTTCTTTTAAAATAAGCCTAATAATATTAACCATGACTTGAAGTAGTCAAATTGTTCTCCAGATGCAATTTAAACAATCATCATCTTTGTATATTTGGATAAAAAGCCCTGATGATAATGTTAGATATTTATAAAAGGGTCACATGTACCAATATTAAGAGGACAATTAAATCATTAACTAGAACTAATTTACAATAAATATTTATCATTGAAAATTATGCCCTCATTTATGTGGTCATTAAAGAAAATACAAAGATTTCATATACATTCTCACTATTTGATGCAATGAGAGTAGGGAGTATGGATGCATGCTGGTTAACCACAACATCAATTTTTGGACTATTGATTAATTTCATTTAATGACTGAGTTATTTATATAGAATGACTGTATGCCCTGGGGCAAATCAATTAAACACTCCTGTGCCCTGGATAGCTTTCTAAAACAGATCAGATGTAGATCTACATAGAGAGGGCATTTTTTCACTGGCAGTTCCCTATATCAATTATATTATGGATCTGTATATCTATAGGCATATAGATATATATTAGGCATATTTATTTGCAAACCTCAGATATGTGTACATATGGTTATATTATAGATCATGCAACATGTTATATATAAATGAAAAAATTTAATAATAGCTACTACCAGCAATACCATCACCACTGCTTTGATTGAAATGTATATAATATTTTAAACTTTGCAGAATACTTTGGTAGGGTATATGGTACAGTGGCAGGAATTCTGGATTTGAAGTCAGAGGATGGGTTGTAAATTCTAGCTTTCTTAATTATTAACAATGTGACCTTACATCACTAAACATGTCTTTTTCTCAGATTCTTTGGAAAATGTGTGGGTTGAACCTCTAGGATCCTTTTCAATTCTATAATTCTATGAGCTTACTTTATCTTCATAATAACCCTATGATATAAACACTACAGATATTATTATCCCCATTTTATAGATAAGAAAACTGCATCTGAGAAAAAATTTGTCAAAAGTGTCTGAGCTGAGATTTGAATTCTTGGCTCCAAGTTCAGAACTCAATGTACAAAACTATGAGCTATTTCTATCTCAGAAATGATGCTATATCATCAATCAAATTTAAAATATTTCAATTTAATGTAGGGGGGGCTTAAAAGGCCAGAGTAATGAAAGACAGTTGGAAAAGAAATAATTCTTGGGCTTTCACATGTGAAATGCATACATTGTACATCAAATTTATTTTCAGGGATATTATATCTGGAACAACATGCTATAATAGTGGAAAAGAAACATGAAACAAAATTTAGAAGTAGAAGGAAACTTAGAGGTCAATTGTCTCGATAACCTTATTTTAAGGAAAAGGAAACTTAGATCAAGGGACTTGCCTGAGATCATACAAAAGCTCCTCAAACTCCAAATCCAACACTCTTTGTTCCCTTGCATTCTAATTCTGCTGCCAGTTCCCTGTGAGAATTTAGGGAAGATCCTTATGCTGCTGTTTATTCCTTTAAATCCTAGAAATAATAATATCAAATCCTAGAAATAATAATGCTTTATCCTCTATCTCATTGCAAGGGTGAGGCAGGATGAGGTGGTTGTAAAAGGATATTTTTTAATGATCAGATGAGTAAATTGTGAAAAGAAATGAAACATTTTACAAATATAAGGTGGTATGATGTTTACTGCTACAGTCAGGATGTCATTTGTTAATATCCCCTTTCATTTTCTCCTTTAGTCAGTTCTTCCTTGTAATTGCATCCTCTCTGCCACTTCTGGCCTTATGTTATTGACTGTGATGAAAATTAATCTACAGTTTTTCTCTTGGCAGCATGGAATAATAAATAAGAAAACTGGCCTCAGAACCAGGGCTGAGCTTATCTCACCTCTGACACATACTGTCTGGGTGACCTTGTACAAGTCATTTGACCTTTTAGTGCTCAAGACAATTTGCTAAGACCATGAATTGCTAAGATCAGAAAAGGTGTCAACCTGCATTGGTATAGGGAGTAAGCTCATCTGTGAGTTCTTCATACTAATGAAATCACAGGTTAAGACAGTCTCCCTGCAGTCTTTAATCAGTCATGTACAATGTATAATTTAGTTTAGTGGTTTGAAAAGCAGATTAGAAATCTAATTTCTCTTTAAACCTGCAATGTGTATCTTAACTTTCCCTTGGCATTGTTAATGGATAATGCAGCTTCTCATAGAAATCTTCTATTACTGAAGATTTGAAAATAAAACAAAAAAATGACTTAAACACTCTATTATTTTAATTTTCCTTAGATGTATGGAAAATCAAGTGGGTTTCACTTATTTAGCTAGGCAAGTGAAATAAAGACCCTTTTCCTTTTTCCAAAACATCTTAAACTGTGGCTCATGACCCTACTGCAAAGCTGAATGTGGGGGCGGGTCTCAAAAAATTGGCAACCGAAAAAGGTATGAACTATTCCACCAAGATTTAATTTTTTATGTAAAAATAAACAAACCATCTCAGCATGCAAATTTGCTTTCATATTTTAAAAACGGTAAAATTATATGTATACTAGAGAATTGTTTTAAAATAAATTTGTTTATGCTTTTAAAATCTGCAAATATTTTATTTGTATGCCGATTTTATACACCCAGGGTCTTGCATAAATTCCTTAGGTAAAAAAGGGTCCCGAATAGTTTAAGAAGCCCTGCTCTGTTTCTCAAGAAACCCAGTCTAAAATGGGACATCAGAGCTTTTTCTTGATCATTTCTGACAAACAGGTCATTTTCCTTAGAACGTTATACTAAGCAGAAACCACTAGGTGGGAGCAAAGAGTAAGCTAACAGCTTAGACATTAAATTAGAAATGGAGATTTACTATGGCATATCAGCCACACTTTTCTAGGAAGTGAAGGCTAGTGAAATTGCTTGTTACTTTCTCTTTTCTAAGATATTATCCTTTAAAAAAAAAAAGAAAAAGAAAAAGAAGGCCCAAACAACACAGCCTGCTTCTGCTTGCAATGACAATAGGACAATCCATTCTTTCAGGTAATTCTTTCTATTCCTTTCTATATTTTGGCTGTTATTGCAGGAAATTAAATCTTGAATCAGTTACCATAATGAGTGCAATCTGATTGGATAAGTAGGAACAAGGTCAGCAACAAGCCAAACAGCTGCTGCTAATAATGAGTGGGTGAAAAGAAGGTTGTGCCCTCAGAAGCCTCAGATTTTACTCCAGAGAGGGCTGACCCCTGTTAAATTCAAAGAGCTTCTCTCTAAATTCCATAGCATAATAATAAATCCAGTGTTGGAAAAACCATTTCATTCCACACCAATGTACATGTTACTTGTTCAACAATTTTTTTTCCCAAATAACTATATCAAATGTTTATACAGCACTTTAAGGTTTAAAAAAAATACTTAAATTTTTTAAAAATTTCAACAACTACCTGGTAAGGTAGGTGGGGTTATTAGTTTTATTTTACAAATGAAATAACTGAGATTGGCAGCAGTTAAGTGACTTGCTTAAGATCACACAATTAGTAATTTAGACAAAATCTGAATTCAGTTCTATTGACTTTAAGAACAGAACTTTATCCATTTTCCCTAGTTACCACTAAATTGATTGCTTTTCTTCAAACCAGTTTTAAATTTTACCTCTGCACCATTATAAAACTGTTTTTGAGAGTAACCCATAGTGGCCATAATGCTGACTCCTGTCTCAGCTGGATTATGTATTCCAAGAGGTCACTGGGGAAGTGTGTACTACCTCCACTGTGGTCAGATATATTTATTTTTTTCATTTCAGTGTTTTTCTCTTCATAGGTGAAAACCGGGAGTTTATCTAATTAGTCATCTCCTTTTCTTCCTTCTGCTAGCATTATAGCAAAATTTCATGAGAACAAAGGATCTTTAGTAAATCCTATAAAAATTTTTGGGAGGAGAACAAATGAACTTTTCTCACAATATAACACATTTTTAAAAGGCAAAACCCATCGATTTAAATATTCTATGTATATATTCATTTATTGTATATATAAATATCAAATGTTGATGTATTCTTTACCTGTTTTGGGGGACTGTGTGTTATAGAGGATTTATTTGGTAGGATCCTAGAGGTTTTTATGATGTATAAAGGTAAAATATAATAATTAAAAATACTAATTTAAAATTAGATAATTATGCTGCTATTTGACAGACATTTGTCCCTTCATAAGAATTCTCCTTTTTATTCTTATAGAGAAATGGAAATAAGATGTAATATTTATTAAATATTATTAAATACTTACTATGTTTCAACATGAAGACTGAAAAGACACAATTAGTCAAGCAAACAAGAACTTATTATGTGCCTGATAATGTGCAAGTTGGGACAGAAAGAAAAAAGACTGTTGAGATACATGGACACTCTCCTCATGGAGCCCACGGAGACATAGGGAACCAGATAACATACATACAAAGAATATAATGTGTCAAGAGCAAAATTAAATATAGAATGAAATGAAAGATTTGAAATTAGAAAAAAAGTCAATCTGAAGGTGGGGAAGAGGACAAACAAAATCTCTCAGGAAAAAGTAAGAGTTGATCTGGTCCTGAAGGATTATTAGCATTTTAAAAAGTGAAAGGAGAAGGAAGGAAAAAAAGAGCATTTGTGGCATATGGATTGGGAGAACTAAGAAATACAATTGGGAAAGTGTAGAGTGTGTTGAGGTTCATACCCAGCTTAGTTTAGCTGACCAAGTTGTGGTGTCATGAATCATAAGCTATGTTGTTTGTTCTTGAGTATTATCTTTCATTGTTTTATCAACAAAAACATGAAGTGGAAGAAGCAGGTTAAGTTGATTAACATGCCTACAATTTTGAATATTGTTGCCAATCCCCTCTACTGGATGCTTACTTCTTCAGTTTCAAAGATGCAGAATAGAGATTCTCATCTCTTTTCTGCTGGCTCTATATCCTCTTTCCAAACTATTAATACATCTGTCTTCTTCCCTTTCCCCCTTCATCTTTTTTATTTCTTCATCAAGCATCATTCTCTCTGTTGACTTCAATTATACTTCCCCTTCCATGCAGATGACTCCTAAATCTGTATTTTTAGTCCTAGTTTCTGATCACCAGACCTGTATTTCCAGCTCTCTACAGGGCATCTTTTTCTGCATATTCTGCTGGCATTTCAAACTTAGAAGACCCAAAACCAAACTGATTATTTTTACCCCTAAACCTATTTCCTTTCTGAAGGTACTGTTTCTATCTCCAGCACTGCCATTCACCTGGACTTCTATCTTTATAACCCTTGGAGACTTCTTTGCTTCACCATGTTAATTCATCTCTAAGATTTAATTCAAAACATCACAGGATTATAGATCTAGTGCTAAAAGGGCGGTCAGAGTCCCACCTTTTCTGATTTTTTTTTTTTAGCAGATAAGGAAAAACTGATAAAAAAGGAAGTAGTAAAATGACTTGCCAAGGTCAAAGATAGTGCCAGATATAATATTTGAAACTACTCCTTTAGACTTTAATCAGTGGTCTTTCCCTCACTGTAGCATTTCTCACATTTGTTGCTTCTCTTTATTCCCATGACTACTACTCTTGTTAAGGACCTTGTTACTACTCTTCTGGATTGTGATCAATCATTTCCCTATAGACCTTTTCACTTTCACTGTCTACATGCTCCAATCTATCCTTCACAACATAGATTACCTTTTCTTACACTCAGATCTTGGCTATGGTATTCCTACGTTATATAATTTTCAGTGATATCTATTGTTTCTTAGGCAAAGTTCATATCCTTTTTTTAGCATTTAATGATCTCTACACCCTGATAACAACTTGACTTTTCAGTCTTATTATCAGTTTCTTCCATGAATTTTAAGCTAAGGCCAAATTGGATGATTTTCTGCCCCCTGTATGCACTGTGCCCTATCTCATTGGCTCAGATTATTTTTTGTACCAGAAAGCTTACTTGGTTTTTGTCTGTTAGACTATTCCTTTAAAGCTTAAATGAAACACTGTATCCTCTAGAAAGCTTTCTTTGACTTCTCCAATTGGTGAGAATTAGTTTCCAAAATTGGTTTTCTTGAAAGCTCATGTAATGCTTTGATTTATAACTCTGTAAGACATTTGTTATATAATATTGTGCATTGTAGCTACACATGTTACCGACCTATATTGGATTACATATTCCCTAAAAAAAGGCTCCACCAAACTACATATCTCTACTGAGATGATGTAGTTATAGGGCAGCCAGATGGTACAATGGTTATAATGCCAGGTCTGGTGTTAGGAATGTTTGAGTTCAAATCTAGCCTCACATGCATCTTAGCTATGTGACCTTTGGCTAGTCATTTAACCAGTGTTTGCTTTAGTTTCCTCATCTATAAAATGGGGATAATAGCATCACAGCATTGTTGTATGGATCAAATGATGTAATAATTATAAAGTTTTTAGCCGGGTTTCTGGCATATAGTATTTTTTAAATGTTACTATTACCAATGATTACTATTACAGTGCTTTGTTCATAATAGAAGATTGACAAAATGCTTCTTAATTGATCTTGACATTGTCTCCAGTGTTACTTATTCATTTCACCAGTAAAGAAAATGATGAAGATTATTATACCAATTTATAGAAATACTAAAAAGAACAGGTAGTATTTAAATATTTCTTTAAGTTTTACAAAATACCTTAGTCATATTAACAAATTTGAGTCTCTTAGCAGCTGTATAAGGAAGGTGTTATTATTTCCCCTAAATTACAGATGAAAAATTTGAGGCACACATAAGTAATGACTTACCCAGGGTCCCACAGGTATGAGATGTCCAAGGTAGGATTTGAATTCAAGTCTTTCTTACTCCAGGTCTTGTACTCTGTTCATTATACCACCCATGATTCAGGGCAGGTATGTGGTACAGTGGATAAAGTGCTAGGGTCTGACTCATGTTCCTGAGTTCAAATCCTGCTTTAGACTCTTAATAGCTTTGTGAGCCTGAGTAAGTCATTTCACCCTGTTTACCTCAGTTTCTTCATCTGTAAAAATTAGCTGGAGAAGAAAATGTCAAACCACTCCAATATCTTTGCCAATAAAACCCCAAATGGGGTCAACAAATAGTTGGGCACAACTGAAAAATGACTGAACAATATGTATGATTCTTCCATCTCAGCATCTAACAGCAAGGGACATCGAATAAACGCATAGGACACTTCTTGATGCTTGTATACTTTATTATAGCCATTAACAAAGGATCATAGATTTAGAGCTGGAAGGGGCCTGAAAGGTCCCTGACTCCAATCCAACTCTAAGAAAAATAAGTAAGCCCTGATCAGTAAACTATAAAGAATTATAATCTCCAGTGTCTAAGTCTCAAGCACTAATTTTTATTTTCAAAATATTTGATTCCCAACATGCCTGAAGACTCTTAGACAGTTGGGATATAGGGAGGCAGAACAATTGAGCTATGGAGACAAGAAAGCAACAATAGCTGTCAAAGGTTTTTTTATCTTCACGGTAGGAATCTGCCTATTAGTAGCACATAGAAGCAAGGAGATCCTAACCTTCCTTATATTTCTAAACTAGTCCTTATATAGAGTGTTTTGGCAGAATGGAGAACAAGAGACCCAAAAGAGATGTGGCAGACATATGACTAATGAGTCAAGTCATTTGGATAGCTTTTCTTGAGCCCATATTTATATTTTCTTGCATAGTGTCTGTCCCTGGAATGAATCTTGTGTATTGCACTGTGTTATAAACTGATATCATTGACATAGACCACATCAATAGAAGAGGGACCTGAAACCATCAGAAGCAAGGGGATTTGCTCAAGATCACATAGTATGTTGCAGAACTGGTAGTCAAACTCAGATCTAATGATTCTAAATCCGGTATTCTTTGTAATACACTAATACTGCCTCAGTAACATCAATGACAATACTAACAATCTGATTTTTGGGCCAGATTATGTTGAATACTTCTTTTGACCTCCCATTATATTATGAAAATTCACATCTGGATTATTTTCATGTGTTATCTCATCTGATACAACAATTTTGTCAAAGATGTCAGTCTGGTATGACAATAGTGATTTCACTGATGAGACCAAAAAAGTACAATTAGGCTAAATGATTTTCCTAGTGTCACACATTTAATGAATAAATGACAGATCCAGATTCTCTGACTTCAGAGCCAGGGCTTTTTCTACTACTCATCCCATCTTTTAAGTTTTATGCCAATTTGGCATCATGGCAGCCAGGAAATAGTGATGCTTTCTGGCTTTTTCCAACCCCCACTTTTGAGATCAGGGAAGCATTAAAGACATGCTCCTGGGCACCTGCCACCTGGCATTTTTCAAATGGCATATTTCAGAGCCACTTTGTGACTGGTGTTTTTTCCCATTTTGATTTTTCTCTCCTGCACTATAGAGTATACATCTCATCTGTATTTTCCATTTGGGTCAGGTAGTGCCTACCTAGGGACTCTTTTCCTCCTGACACTTCAATTTCAAGTCACAATTCACATCCCACTAGCTCTAGCTGTGCTTGAATCAACACATTAGTGCATTCAGTTTAGTGAGTCTTGCGGGGTAGCCTCTCAAATACCTCACACATAGATGATTACAAAAAAATCACATAGGAAACAAGCATGTTTAAAGAATCTCTAAAGGGTTTCAAGAAAAAGTTCTGGAAAATGCTCCACAATCATTCCTTAAATGCAGACTTTTCTCATAATAGAGTTGATCTTAGTCAGAGAGAAGTTAGGAACATTTATGATTCACAGACTTCTATTAGCACATCAATAGCCATTTTAGATTAGTTAAAACAGTGAATGTCCAATTTCTATCGAACTCAAGAAAGAGTATGCTTAGATTTTTTTCTAGACTGTAGATGAGATGAATTATTCAAAATAGGATCATGTCATACCTATGAGTATGTCATCAATAATGTGTACTGATGTATAATTTAAGGGATTTTAATGAAAACTAAATAAGATGAAGTGAACTGTATCTAATCTGATTTTTACTGTATCAGGCTGAGCTTTCTCTACTAAAATGAAGCTTGGGAAAACTAAAGAAAAATAAATAAACCGTGATCAGTAGACGGTAAAGAATTACAGCCTTCAGGGCCTAAATCTCAACCATTATTTATTATTATTAATATTATTATTTTTTGAACTATTTGATTCCCAACATGCCTCAAGATTTTCAGAAAGTTGGAATATAGGGAAGCAGAACAACCTAGTTAGGAAAACAGGAAGGCAGAAGTACATGACTAAGATTTCATTGTCTTTCACAATAGGAAACTGCCTGTAAAGAAGCATATAAAAGTAGGGAAAGTCTAACCTTCTGAGGTGACTTTTCTAAACTTGCATTTATAATTGAGCATTTCAACAAATGGAGACTAAGAAATCCATGTCAGACACATGACTATAGAATCAAATTATTTGGATAGCTTTCCTTGTATTTATGTTTGTGTTCCTGCATATTGGCCTTAGGAAGAGTGTTGTGCCTTGGATTGTGTTGTGAATTGACATTATAGATTTAGAGCATATCCAAGGTTTCAGAGATGATTCTATTATCACAAGGCCAGTAACACAAAGACTTTTAAATCTTTTTGTGTTCCAATTCATTAAGCATATTTTAAGTGACAATTATGTTTACATTGTTTACAGAAAGTTTTTGAAGAAGGTAAATCTAAAATCATTCTAATAAATTAACAGAGAAGAAAGCATATACAATCAGATCAAAAGGTTAAGTGATTTTCCTGGGATCATTCAGCTAATGAAAGAGTTAAGCTTAGATATCAGATTGGGTATGCTTGATCACCACTATTGAGACTTTCCCTATGCCAGTGAAAGACTTCATAACAGTCCTGATCTGATAGTCATAAGTCATATTTAGGACAAAGAAACCATGATGAGAATTTTTTTCTTCTCTAAAACAATAGGAATTAGTTTTAATAATTTATATGCTGTTTTAATTCCTTATCTTTTGAACCTTTTGACTCTCCAAATAATTTAAACCAACATTTGTTGTTGCCAATGTACAAATACATCCAAATTTCCTTGGCATCAGAAGAGTACTAAAGTAAAAGTTATATATCTAAGATTACTACTATAAGTTTCTAAAACATGAAAAATTTAACCAAACTACTCTTTTTGCTATCAAATAATTATTTTACTGATTTTTCTGCGCTAAACTCTTAGACGGAATCAATCAAAATGCCATCATATGAACCCAAGAATTAAAAAGATTAGTGAATTTTTAAACTTTTAAATGCAAGAAGCTATATAAAAGACATCATTGAGGATATGTGTGTCTGGAAAAGGGGGTAGACTAGTTGTTCCTTTTGGACTTTTAAAAACATTCTCAGGATTATATATATAACTAAGCCTTGGAGAAAGTGGATACCATAAATGCATCTGGGTTTATCTTTGAAAACCCTTCTTATTATAAGCATTGAAAAAAAAAACCTGACTTCCTTACCCCTGTGATTTTATGTAGTGCTAATGTAGGACAGCAGACACTTGGGAAAGAGATTTATAGACATACATACTGAACCTTGCTGCCTCCCCACTAGCTAGTGTGCTATAGAAGAGATACCTTTTCTGGGAAATTCCTCCCTGGAAAACATCAAAACCTATTTAAAGTCTCTAGAACTTACAAGGATGTTGTAGTCTGAGAAAAGTTTAAATTGCCTAAAGAGTCTAAAAGTCACTCAGACTTCAGAGAATATCTAAAAGAGAAAAAGTCCCTCTTAAACATCCTCCTTAATGTTGCCTGCCTCAGATGGTGCCTTAATACCAGCAAAACAGTCCAACTCTACCAATGGAGTCAGGTGCTACTGCTGACCTGACCATGGTACTGATAATTTTTTGTATTAATAGTGCTGATGTTGGAGTAGTCAGAATTTGAAACTGGAGATGGATGTCATACTAGTATCATTGATACCTGAAAAGAATCAGAGGCAGTGTGATATATGGAAGATTTCTGGAAGAATAAGCATTATACAAAATGATAAGGCATGTAGACATTGTGATCTATCTTAGTCAAAGGCATACTTACTTTTATACTCATATACGAATCCATCTTCTGTAGATATTTAAAGACATATTTTTCTTCATGTTAATTGTTCATGAGGACAAGAACCAATTCAATTTTTTTTCTTTTTTTTTTTTTTTCTGAGGCTAGGTTTAAGTGACTTGCCTAGGGTCACACAGCTAGGAAGTGTTAAGTGTCTGAGACCAGATTTGAACTTGGGTCCTCCTGAAGAGCCAATTCAATTTTGAAAAGATATCACTGATTCAGTGACTACAACTAATTTTTCATTGGTCTTTCATTTAGTCTTATTGTCATGTGTAAATAGCTTACCTATAGTTTATCTCTATTATACTCCAACCAAACTTTAAGAACTGACTACTTTTTGGTTGATATACATTTTTTTTAACTCATTGATTTATGTGCACTGAGTAGTTGATCCATCAGCTTTGCTTCTATTCTAGTCAATGATGACTATGTCACTTATTCCATCTGTGTAGTCCTGGCACTAATTTTGAGAAAAACTACTAAACAATTTACCAAAACAAAATGAAAGAGTTGTAAATAAATTATAGCAGACTCTGCTAAAAGAAAAAGAAAGACTAACTTCAAAGTAGAGAGAGTTGGTCATCATACATAGATATTCAAGAGAATAGCTGCATACAAGCCTTGAGATGTCATAAGACAAAAAATCTACCAAAAGAATCATCCATATATAAAAATGCTCATTATCTGGCAGGCATACTTAATCTACAAATGGCAAGATCAGCATACTCATTTACACAAAGTAATTTCCACTCAAACCCAATTGAATTGGATACTCTTAAAAAGCTATTATCAATGCAAATGTCAAAGAACATCTGACTAAAGAAAAGTATAATAATAAATAAAAGATTATCCATATAAGAAAATACTTGTAAGGCACTGAGGCTTTGAAAACTGCTTAAATGATCTTTAAAGTTAGTAGGGTTTTCTTATTATATTAGTATTTTCAAATGTGTTAATGCCTTAAAAAGTTCTTTTACAAGCCATTCTCCAATTGATAAATGGTCAAAGAATATGAACAATTTTCAGATGAAGAAATCAAAACTATTTCTAGTCATATGAAAAGGTGCTCTAAATCACTATTGATCAGAGAAATGCAAATTAAGACATCTCTGAGATACCTCTACACAACCTGTCAGATTGGCTAAGATGACAGGAAAAATTAATGACCAATGTTGGAAGGGATGTGGGAAAACTGGAACACTGACACATTGTTGGTGAAATTGTGAATGCATCCAACCATTCTGGTGGGCAGTTTGGAACTATGTTCAAAAAGTTATCAAATTGTGTAGCAATTTGACCTAACAGTGTTTCTACTGGGCTTATATCCCAAAGAGATCTTAAAGGAGGGAAAGGGACCCACATGTGCAACAATGTTTGTGGAAGCCCTTTTTGCAGTGGCAAGAAACTGGAAACTGAGTGGATACCCATCAATTGGAGAATGGCTGAATAAATTATGGTATATGAAAGCTATGGAATATTATTGTTCTGTAAGAAATGACCAGCAGGATAATTTCAGAGAGTCCTGGAGAGACTTATATGAACTGATGCTGAGTGAAATGAGCAGGACCAGGAGATCATTATATATGACAACAAGAGGACTATATGATGATCAGTTCTGATGGACGTGGCTCTCTTCAGCAATGAAATTCAAACCAGTTCCACTTGTGCAGTGATGAAGAGAGTCATCTATACCCAGAGAGAGGATTGTGGGAACTGAATGTGGATCACAACATAGAATTCTCACTCTTTTAGTTGTTGCTTGCTTACTTCTTCTTCTTCTTCTTCTTCTTCTTCTTCTTCTTCTTCTTCTTCTTCTTCTTCTTCTTCTTCTTCTTCTTCTTCTTCTTCTTCTTCTTCTTCTTCTTCTTCCTCTTCTTCTTCTTCACATTTGAACAGGACTAATCTGCTTGTCTATTTTTTTGTAAATGGAAACTATTTTTCACATTGTTCATAAGAAACAAAGCGGTATAGCAGAAAGAACCCTGCATTGGGTTCTCAGAGGACCAAAGTTTGGATCCTAGCTTAGAGTTAACATTTTACATAATCTTAAACAAGTTATCCAATCTCTCTGAGCCTGTTTACCATCTGCAAAATTAAAGAATTTTAAGAGAGGATGTTCTGAGTTGGAAGACTTTGAGTTTTATGTTTACTATGCTTGTGTGACCTTGGGTCGGCCATTTAACTGTGGGACTTAGTTTATTCATTTAAAAAATGATGGTAAGGGTTAGAGGCTCTTGGAACCCTTTTTAGCTCTTTGATTCTTTGACACCTCTGGTTCCTTTTAACTCTGTATTGCATAAAAGAATAGTTATATTACAGTTCATCTTTAATTTGACCCCTAAATCGCAACACTCTGAATTAAATAATTCATTGCTGGGTCAAGGTTTTTGGCTTCATGCAATGTGGCACACCATTTATCTCCTTTAGGCTGACTATTAAACTGTGTTAGCTGACTTTGCACATAGAATGTTCATCATTTTAAAGGTACAATATACATTGGAAGTCATCCAATCCAACTTCTATATTTTACCATTGAAGGACTGAAATCCAGACATTTTAAAGGACTTGACTAAGTTTATACAAGTAGAAAAAGGGGAGCTAGGATTCAAACCTAGATTTTCTGACTTCAGATCCATTGTTCATCTGTACTCAATCATGTGAATGCTATCTTTCTTTAAAGATTGTCCCAAGAATTACTGCTAGGTTTCTAAGGCAATGATGTCTGATTCTTTAATTCATCTTTCCTCCCATTTTCCTTTCATATATATATTTATTAAACATCTACTATTTGCTTAGTATTGTGCTAAGAACTTTGTAAATATTATTTCATTTGACCCTCACAATAACCCGCACAAATAATCCCCATATTACAGTTTGGAAATTGAGGCAGAGAGATGTTAAATGACTTACTCAGGATCACATAGCTAATAGTGTTTGAAGCTAAATTTGAATTCAAGTTTCCCTGATCTCAGGCTCAGTTCTGCATTCATTCTGCCACTGAGCTGTCTCCATATAAATTCTTTATTCTTTAGTTTATCATTCAGGGCTCTTCATAATCTGTAACTCTTCTGACTTTATCTGACAACTAACTCCCTCTATGTAGTCTAACTAAACTGGTCTAATTGCTGTCTCTCTATAACAATTCCATGTTTTTCTGCCCCTCTGCCTTGCTCCCACTATCACTTGGAATGCTCTTCTCCAGTCTTGTTAAAAAGTTGTTAAAAATCCTTCCAAGATTTAGCTCAAATGCCACATACTCCTTTACTGTTTAGCCAGAAATGACCTTTTACTCATCTTGTATTTGGCATCTTGCACAAAATTTTAAACTTTAAGGAACTTATTATGTCCTATTTTGTATTTGAGATATTTTTATATGTTTAAGATGTTTCTTCTGCACTTAGCACAGTGCCTTGCACATTTTAGGCATTCAAAGATGCCTAATGAATTGAAGAACTTTGTTGATGGGTTTCCAAATCTGTTCACAATAAGGAAAAGTCTCTTGGTATTGGTAATGCATATATGTTTTAGTCTCTCTACAATACGACAGAATTTGATGAAGCTATATTTTATCTTTATGCTCTTTTTAAAAGCGCTATTGGTATAGCATAGAATATGAACACAAGAAATCAATATGGTAATGATAAAAGCAACCCCAGGTGTGAATAAAATCAATTCAATGGATTGAAATTTAGGTTTTATGAAGAAAAAGAAATCTGCAGTGAATATGTACATTATAAAATGAAATTATTGACCTTCACATAAGATGATGACCCTGACCCATTTTCAATGGAATTATAGAAAATGAATTATAGGCTTTAGATGGAATAGCACTAAGATGTTGCAGACACAGGTCAGGAAAAGGGCAGGACACCCAAACCTGGGAAGGCATCAACTCTTTGATGGATGCTAAAGAGAACTCATACACAGTAGATGAGATAGCTATCTATGAGAAAACTTCCCAAAAGTAATTTGGAGGCATCTTATTGGAGATTCAAGTGTCTCCCTAAATGTCATGAGGAAGCAATCTCAAATGCAATCATTGGAAAATAAGCTGCAAACTGGAATATTGTAACATGCTATGAGACCATGTTCAAATGAAGAAAGGTGATGTTATAATGACAAGGGCAAACAGAAGATTCTAGTGGTGATCAGCCAGGAATACTGAAATGGGGATATTACAGAAGCAGCTTTGCTAGTGTTTCTCCAACACTCTACAGGAAAGAGAGACATTATAACTTACAATTATGGTGAATTCTACAGTGGAGGCATGAAATAATAATGAATGTTTATATACTGCATTATAAATGCAAAATGCTTTACACATATTATCTTATTTTTTGCTATAGAAAGCCCAAGTAGAGTTAGGAAAGTTAAAATTTTTTTTTTCATTTTTGCAGAGTACAAACAAATGATGTCTTCTGTTTGGATAACTTGTATTAGAAATTCCATCACTGATATAAATGATCACTTTGTCAGTAATTTATAGATTTAAAAAAATTTTTGGAGACATTTGGGTGTAAGCAACTTGTTCAGGGTCATACAGCTATTAAGTATCTGAGGCTAGATTTAAAGTCAGATTGATTCCAATGATGGTACTTTACCTATTGCATTACCCAGATACCCTTAATTTATAGTTTTTAATATTCTATAGATCACTGAAATATTAAATGACTCATCCAGGACAACACAATATGAATCAGAGACAGAATCTGGATTTAGATCTTCCTGATTCTTAAGTCCAACCCCAAGTATACTATTCCATATTGTCCATCAGTGTGAATTTCATTATCTCATTATCATTCAATTTTAGAGATACTAAATGATTAAGTGGATTAAGATCCTGATGAAGTGGAAGAAGAGATTTGAATTTAGGTATTCTGTGAACTCTCTTTTACATAACATTTCTACTGTATTTCATCATATTTAGTTACATTTTCTGTTCCAGTCCATTGGTATTTTAACTGTTCTGGCACCTGGTATCTATTTCTATTTTGTGTCTTTGCACAGGCTAGCCTTCTTTTTCTTAGGACACATTTTTTTCTCACTTTGGTTTTTAAAATTCAAGACTTAATTCAGGGATAATCCACTATGTGAAACCTTTCCTGATATCTCTACTTGTGCTTTTCCCCTCCTCAAATTTCCTTATATATAATGTAAATAACACATTACCTTGTAATATCAAGTTTCTTGAGGGCAGGCACTTAAAAAATTTCACTTTGTAATATCTAGCATCCCATTTTGTGTATCATATATGCTTAAGAGACATTAGTTGAATGATTGAATGAATTGCTTTGGTGAACTAAAAAATTCTTACAGTTATTTGACTTCCTTTCTTTATAATCCTGCATCAAGTAAACAGGTTCTTTATCCAAATTGGTTTCATAAGTAGGTATCTCTTATTGAGATGAGAATGTGCTGACCAGTCGATAGGAACATTACAATTCATGTGGCATTTTAATTTCTCATTGCAAATGAATAAAATGACATTTTGAGTTATAAATCAGTCTCTTATGAGTATGGGTGTGCAAGTAAATTCATCAGGGCTTGATCACCCCTGGGTGAACTAATAAAATGAATTTCGGAACCTGCAAACTAGAGGATAGGACCCTGAAACTATGATTATAGATCATAGAATGCTATAGCCAGAAGGAATCTTAGACACAATTAAATCTGATCTCCTTATTCTGAAGGTGAGGAGATTGAAACACTGAGAGAAAAACTCTTTTACAGGATTATACAATTAGACAGTGGCAGAGTTGAGACATCAACAAGTTACCTGATACCTTCTCCAGGCTTCTCCTTGGGTCATAGTACTAGAGAAAGACCTAACTTAACTAGCCAGTTTCTGTTTTCTAACTCCAAAGTCATATATAAGTTTTGTGCTATTTGTCATTAGTGATTGTGATCCCTTTATAATCTTCTTCCTAGTTTCTTAGTTTCCTACACTGGTTAAAAATAGAAAAAGGTGAAATATCAGGGGATGCTCTTAATTATCTGAAAGATATCTCTGCGTTCTGCAAGATGATTTCAAACTATGGTCACTGAAGAGTGCAAAATTACCTTCAGTAAAAGGCTCCACAATGTCAGGGTCATTGATAATCTGTACCCTGACTGAGCTAACATAGAAGAAACTTATCCTGGTAGGCATCTTGTTGGTTTCTGCGCCTCAAGTCTCTTCTCACTGTACTCCATCTTCCATACAGTTGTCAAAGTTAATTTCCTTCACTGCAAAAATTACCATGTTATCCCCAATCAATAAACTCCAATGGCTTTATTCTTTAGGATAAAATATGAAATCCTGTTTCACTTTTAAAGACCTTTGTGATCTGGTTCTTTCCTGCCTTCCCAGTCTTTTTGTACCTTATTCTCTTCTATATAATCTACAATCCAATGATACTGGTCAACTTGCCTTTTTAAAAATATGATTCTCCATATATGAATTCTGTGCATTTTCACATGGCTATTGCCTATTCCTGGAATGCTAATGCTCCCTCTCTCCTTCTCTTTCCCTCTCCCTCTCCCTCTCTGTCTCTCTCCCCCCCACACCCCATGTCTGCCTCCTAATTTATCTGACTTCCTTCAAGTCTCCAGAAGGTTTTCTCAGGCCATCTTTCTAAAATTATCTCCAAGTTATCCTACATATATTTTGTTTGCTCATAGTTACTTGAGCATAATTATTCTCTCCTTCATTGGAATGTGAAATATTTTAGAGCAGGAAACACATGTTTACCTTTCTTTGCATCCCCAGAGCTTGGTACAGTGATTTGCATTTATCAAGTGCTTATTATATGTTTGTTGACCTATCAAGGGCATTCCACATTCAGCCTGATCTGCTGCTTTACTACCTCAATGATCTTGGGCAACCATTTAACGTCACTTGACCTCATTTTCTAAATTTGTCAAATAAAGGGGATAGACTAGATGATCTGAAATCCTTTCTGCTCCAATCTTTGTGATTATATGAATTTTAGGTGGAAGGCAAGACTTTGAAACTATTGCTTGTCAGTGGAGAACTGCAGGACATCAGTTGACAGGCTCATTGAAAGGATTAAGAACATCTTCTCAGGCATTGGAGGATGAACTGAGTTTAGATTGGAATCACCTGGGCTTTTCTATAGTCCTGGGCTTTTAAAGGTAAATATGCCCTTTCCTTATTTTTCGGAACTCCAGAAAGAGATGAACACAAACCATAAAGCAGAAGAGGATAGAGGTTAAGTGGACTAAGTGGAAGGAAAGCCTATTCACTCATTCAAATTTCTTATAGCTAATAACGACTACTTAACTATAAATGGCTCCAAAGTGTTATATTATTTAAAAATAGCAAAAGTCTTATTGAAAATTTTCCAACTATATAGTTGTTTTTGAATAAAATCAAAAGGCAATTTCTAAAGCATAGCTCCAAATGTAAAGGATTTATACCTTAGACTCAGAAGAGAAGCTGAAAAAATTAGGGAATTCTCCAGGTTGTCCAGAAGAAATTTAGGTGATCTGCAAGATGATTTCAATCTAAGCCACTAAGTTAGTCTCCCTCAAACTCTGTCTAGGGCTTCAGGGGAGAAATGTACTTCTTTTCTTTCTAAAGCCTTTGTATGAAATGTGACAGTCGAGTTGGATTGATATATATTAAAAATCAACAACAAAGAAAAAAAAACAAGCTAAAAACAATGTGCTTGGCAAGCTTAACAAGTATATTTTGTTCTGAAAGGTCTCAAGAAGAACAAACAGATGATCTGCACTGAACAATCTTTACTTTAATTATCATATGCTTACAAAGGGACACAGTGGCTTTGCCCCTGTTTTATCAAGGACTTGGAGCTCAAAAGTGAAGGAAAAAAAAACAGAAACAAAAAGGTTCCCCCTCCTTCAAAAAAAAAAAAAAAAAAAAAAAAGGAAAAGAAAAAAAGAAAAAAAAAAAAAAAAACCATTGCAGCCCTAAGCTCATCAGACTTAGCAAGAAACAAATTCTTCAAAGTCATTAGACTAGTTTTGAAAAGAGCTTCATGCTGCTGTGACTGAGCTCTCAGATCAGGACAATAAGTGCTATGAATTGGAACAGAAGCTTTTGGAAAGACATGTCTCCAGTTTCAAAGAATACTTTTCCCAGACAAGCTTCTTTGTGAGGAGATTTTTAACAAACATTAAAAAAAAATAACAAACTCAGCTCTGAAATAAAATGCTTCAAAGACTCAGGTTTAAGACATAAAATTACATCTTCAGATTTGCATTTTAAGCAATAATACAGATTAAGATACATCACAGCAGTTTTAAAAATTCACTGATGTCAATTTTTAAAAAAAAATCTAAACTTTATTTTTTTAATTTCCTTGGTATTTTTGGAGGGAAATAAAAAATACTGTCCAAATAAATCAGTCATTTTTTTTTAAAGGGACATATTGAAGCCACTATTCTATTAAAAAGAGAATAGTTTCTCCATTATGATGTTTTTGCCAATTTTATTTATAATAATTTTATAACATTCACTTTTTGGAATACAATTATTGCTATTTAGTTTGGAAACAAGATAATGGCATAAAATGCCATGATATTTTTGTTATTTAGAGCATAGAACAATGAGTAGCTAATGAAAAAATCTTAGAATGAAAGTACTTCCCTAATCAAATGAACATGAAACAAATTGACTTAATCAAAATGAAATATTAAAAGAATAATTAAGCAATACTGACTTTGTTGGCCCTGTTTAAATCCTGTACAATCTTATCACCTTTCTTACTTCTGGGACCTTTTAAGATATTCTCATGGAATTCAAGTACCTAAAAATTGTTATAAAATAATTATGAATGAAAAGTTGAAATGCCTTCATCAGTTCAAATTTTATTCTTTGTGAAGCCTGGCAATTGAAGAGAAACCAGAATTTCACAATACAAATGTGATTTTGAATCACTTCCATGAAAACTTTTGGTTAGTTAATCTCGTAAGGTAGATATTCCCAGTGAAGATTTCATACTTAATATACTTCAATGAATTCAAGTTCTCATTTCAATCCAAGACACTCCCCATTTAACTTTATAGGATTATCTTCTTTGAAACTAGAAGAATTTCTTTACTCTCCCAGTAAAGATCACAGCTACTCTTTTACATGTCATTCAATTCTTGTTTTCCCATTAATTTTTCACAGACAGTCTACTTAATATGGTATAAATCTTTCTCTTATTTTTAAAAACATTTCTGGTATATTCAGGGAACTCTCAAGTTGTCCATTTTGTTATTACTTATTGATGTATGACAAATATGCTTTATTTTTTGTCATGTATGTTTCTGGTGATACCTTTAAGCAACTGCTTATATATAAACTATACTTGGCAATGTGCTTTAGCCTATTGATTATTCTATGAATGAATCTTCCATTCACAGCATCTAGAGAATCTCCAGAGGGATAGTGTTTTTGAAAACATAGGATTTTATTATAGGAGGAAGTGAGGGAGGATTGTGTAAGGTTATCTGCCTTGCTTTCCCCTCTTGAGCCATCTGAGTCCAGTGACAAGACACAGGTCAAGACAACAGTGGTATAGATGACTTTCCATTTAATTGCATATTCTTAAGATTGTGAAGTCTTCATTCCACTACACAAGTGATCCCATTCCATCTTATCTCATCCAGCAGATTGTCTCCTCAATTATCCTCATTTCTTCACTTATTTTCTATTTCTTCCTGTCTACTGAATGCTTTCTTAGTATCTACAAGATTTCCATGCCTCTTCAATCCTCAATTAATCCATCCATCTCCACTATCAAATCATATTTCTTCTATCTTTTGTGACTAAACTCCTTGAGAAAGTTTCTCTTCATGTTTAAACTACATTGAATTATTTATTGTTATTTACTGTCTGCGGGGGGGTAGATGGGGAAAGAGGAGAAAAATTTGGAAAACAAGGTTTTTCAGGGCTGAATATTAACTATCTTTGCATGTAATTTGAAAAATAAGAAGCTATTATTTTCTTAAAAAGAAAGTTTCTCTTCTTTTGCGGCCAAACTCCTTGAGAAAACTTCTCTTCTTTCTCTACATTGCTTGGTGATCACATCAATTTCCATTGATTTGACCATGTTTATCATTTTTAAATCTACTTATCCAGCCCTAACATAGACTGATCTCTAATTTCTAATCTCCAACTGTCTATCAGATATCTTGAACTCCATATCTAGTAGATATGTCAAACTCGTTTTGTCAAAAGTTAAACCCATTATTTTTCCCCTTAAACTTTGTACCCTCCAACCTTCCCTATTACAGTTGAAAGCACTACCATCCTCCCAATATTTTAGATTGCATTCATTTTTAATTCCTTTCCATCTTCCACCTTCCAAATCCAATCTGTTGTCAAAGTCTGATGATTTTACCTTTGTAATTTCTCTAATATATTCCCTTCTCTCCTATATTAGTACCACCACTTTTGTCTAAGACTTTTCTCCTAATGCATGGATACTCCATTAGCTAGCTGATTGGTCTTCCTGTCACCAGTCTCTCCCTACTTTAGTCTATGCTCATCCCCCAAAGCAACTTTCCTAAAGAGCAGGTAGAACCATGTTCCCTTCTCTCCTGCTCAACAAACTCCATTGGCTTCCTATTATCCCTAGAATCAACTACAAAATTTTCTCTTGAGTATTTCAAAACCCTACAAATCTACTCTCACCTTTCCAGTCTCCTTACACCTTACGCTATGAATTCTTTGACCCAGTGATACTGGCTTTTTCACTATTCCTCAAACAAGACACTCCATACATTGGCTCTGGGCATTTTCTCTCACTATTCTCCACGCCTGGTATATTCTCTCTCCTCAAATGACTTTCTTGGCTTGCCGTTTTATAAGGAGCAATATTCCTTCATAATGCTTTGCAAAGGTTTATCAATCAGCATTGCCCTTGTCTGCCATGTGTCTTGTCATAACTGGTGGTCTACTTACATAGTCCTTTACTTTTTTTAGAATCAATGATTATTTCAAGAGCATGATGAGGCACTGGAATAGGACTCTTGTAGAGGATAAATTATATATATAACTTCAAAATCTGAATCCTATAAATGAGAGCTTCTGCAAATTTTCTCTTGGCACCCAGGCATCCGCAAGCAAATTACAAGTGATTTCAAAGACCTATGAATATTCAAAGAGAATTTGGGAATGTATTCAATGTTTGAATGCATCAAGAAAATTTATCTACCAGGAAAATATGGTGTTTTATTTCAAAGGAACAGTTCTAAACCTGTAAAGAACTTAGGAAACAATTCCTATTTTATGCTTGTGCTGTATACTGCTGATTTTCAATGCTGTCTTCAATTCCAAATACCATTTTAAAAAATAACTTTTAGTGAGATATAACCAGGTCACCATCATATTTTTTAACACATATTAGCACTTGAAAAATTGGAAAGGGAATCTTGTAAGACAAATGATAAGACAAATTAGGAACCCAAACTGCTTTTCATCTACACATGACAATAAAGTCTAGGAAACTAAATAGTTTAAAGTCTTTTTCTAAAGTCTTCCATACATAATGAACACTATTGTGGATTGCCTAACTTTCTGCCAATTCTTTTTTGCTTTCCTTTGTCCCTTTCTCTTATTGCACCTTAAATATGATAATTAATAATAATAATAATTAATATTTATAGTACTTACTAAATATCAGGCATTGTGCTTAGGTGCAATTATTAGCTTAATTCATCTTCACAATAATTCTACCAGTAGGTACTTTTAACATCTCCTTGTTATAAGAAAACTGAAGCAAGTAGGGGTTGAGTGACTTGCCCAAGGTCACATAGCTAGTAAGTGTGTCTGAGGCAGAATTTGAATTCATGTCTTTTTGATGCTAAGCCTAGAATCCTGAATACAGTATCTAGCCACCACAAGATATAGTGGGAAGAATGTTACATTTGGAACCAGAAAGCATGAGTTCAATCTATATTTTGCCAATTACTATTAAAGTGATCTTGGGCAAGTCACTTAAATTTCTGAGTTTCAATTTTCTCATTTTTAAAATTAAAGGGTATGGACTAGATGATTTTGAAGATTTCATTCCAGCTCTTGATGTGGTTCTATAAATATAAAGGGACAGAATATTAGTATATTCTGTTTTTGTCTCTATTTTCTCTCTACATGCTTTCCCATGGAAATTTCATCCATTTCTATGACTTCAGTTATCTCCTTTATGTAAATGATTTCCACATGTTTATTTGGACTTTGCACTCTTCCACAGTGGCTTTTATCTATTAGACCATGTCACTTCTTATAATTGTCCAATGGGAGTTCCACTTAGAGGATTTGCTAGCACTTCAAACATATTTTACCCATGTGTATTGTACTAAGAACTTATTCTTTCCGTTAACTTCTTTTTGCTCCTAGTCTTTACTACTTGTGCCCAGTCACTCAGGCTTGTTATTTCTGTGACTCTAGAGTCAGAGTTTAAATTCTGGATGGAGGCTCAGTGTTTATTTAGCATAAACTATAAATGAACAAGCATTCCCTTTACAAATCCCAATAAGCACTCAGCCTGTTTTAAGACTTCTATTGAAGGGAAATGCACCACCTCTTAAGATGCTCATTCTACTTTTGGAATTATTAGGACATTTCCCCTTATATTTGCCTATATCTGTCACTTTATAACTTTTCCTATTGCTGCTTATTCTGAGCTCTAGATCCAAACAAACAAACAAAAAATGTCTATTTTTTCCCTTAATATAACAGTCCTTCAAATACTTAATGAATGATATCAAGTGTCTGCTAAATCTTTTTAATCCTTGACTCAAAAATAAATAAATAAATAGCTTCAACATTTTCAATGTTTTTAATTAAGATAGCAACAAAGGAAGATAAAGTTTAGGACTAATAGATCACTTGACTTTTTTTTTTCTTTGTCTTTTCCCAGTTTATAATGCTTAAAAACTTTGTGTGATTATTATTTTTTTTTTTAGCTCTAATTGGAGCTCAACACATTTAAGCCTAGAATACAATCTTTGTAAATTTGGCCTTTTTCGCAGAAAATTCACTTTGTCAGACTAGCAAAGCTCTGCATATTTGGTCATAATACCTTTTTCCTTGAATTCATAGGAAATTTTTACCTTACTTGTGTTGTATCACTTTGTGAGATTGTGATCTGCTGTACTCCTTTTAGTAATTTTAGCAGATCTGGAGGATATTTGCCATGTTGATGTTAATGTGGTCAGTGTAAAGATAGTGGTCATCTTTGATTTTTCCTGTTTTTTGTTTTTGTTTTTGTTTTTTTTTAAACATCTAATCAGTTGACACTGTTTATTTTTTCCCCTTTTCACAGGGAAGTTGGTATAAGTGATAGAGTGCTGGGCCTGGAATCTGGAAGACTGAAGATAAAATATGGCCTCAGAAGCTAGCTCCTTAAGCAAGTCATCTGATCTCTGTTTGCCTTTGCTTCTTAATTTATAAGAGTGGAAATAATAATAGCAACTAGCTCTCAGGATTGTTATGAAGGTCAAATGAGTTAAAAAGTATTTAGCACAATGCCTGCCCCATAGTATACACTATATAAAAGTTATTAGTTATTGCTTTATTTCTACTCCCACTGCCTCTACCTTAATTAAGGCTTTTATCTCTTATCTACTACACTATTTGTAATTGTCCTCCCTCCAGGCTATCTCTTTTCCTATCCATTTGGTTGTCCATATAAATTTTCTAATGCACAATTATGATGATGCCATTCCTCTCTCCTCAAATATCTTCAATATCCATTATGGAGGCTTAAAGAAATAAAAAGTATAAACTCCTAAATCTGGCATTCAGGGATCTGCACAATTTAGTTTCAACTTAATGTATAATCCCATCAAAATATTTATGATGATCCATGAGGGATATTTATGATGATCCTATCTGATTGTCCCATGATCTTTTCATGACTTTGCTTACAAAGCATAACTCCCTCATAACTATGTTTTTCCCTTCCATCTTTCATATTTATGTTTGTGATTGTCTCTCCATTCCTTCAAGATCTAATTTGCTGACATTTTCAAGTATAGCAAATCTCTCCCTCCATCCATCTCTTCCCTTCCTCCTTCCCTCTGACTTTCTCTTCTTTGTCCTTCTATTTCTCTCTTTTTCCCTTCCTCTCCCTCTCTGCCTCTATCTTTTTCTGTCTCTCTCTCTCCTATGTCTCTCTGTGTTTCTGTTTCTGTCAGTCTCTCTCTCATCTGTTTTTCTCTTAGCACTTTGCCTAGGGCTATTCTGTTCACTTAAAACCTTCATCCATTTCTAATGGCTTCAATTATTTCCTCTAAGAAGATGATTTCCACTTATATATTTCCACTTTTTATTCTTCTTCAGTGTTTTTTGTCCTTGATACTATTTTACCTCTTCCAATTGACTGATGAGTATTCCACTTGGAATACTTGCCAGCACTTCAAACACAATTTACCCTCATCTGAATTGTCCTTAAAGTCTGTCTGAATATAGTGATTGTCTATATGTTTTTCCCCTTTTATTAGAATGTAAACCCTTTGACAGCATGGTGTAATAGACTCACCTTTTTATCCCTAAAGGAAAATCTTTCATTTAGCTTTTTGTAGCATGGTAAACCAATACGCCTTTGAGTTGAAAAACATGGCAATCCATTGGACACATTTCAAGTTGTGTTAATGAATATTGTAGTCTCTGGAGTTCTAGTGATTTTGTAGCAAAGCTGTGAATATGTGGACAAGAACATAATTCCTAAAAAAGGTATCAATTATTTATGTTTGGTACATGAGATTGCCAACCTTGAAACTCAATAAATAGTAGCTAAGTCCTTTATAAATATATCATTTCATGCTCACAATAATCCTGTGACACATGGACTGCAGGGGTTATTATCACCAATTTGCAAATGAAGAAGTTGAACCTTGTTGAAATGAAGTAACTTGATGATGGTAACAAAACTAGTAATGATTGAAGCCAGAATTTTAACCCACGTCCCTGAACAAATTATAATATTCTTTCTATTTATCATGATACCAGAAACTATTTTAAAGGCGATGTATGATGATGGAAAGAGAGAACAAACTCCAGAGAAAAGGAGGGAAAACAACTAACACTGGATCATCTTTGAAACCTGTGATAACAGTATTCAACATAAGGGCTTAACTAAGTGGTATTGTGAGTTTTGTAGGAAGGATGCAACCAAACTCCTGAACATGGGGGGAGAGGAATGGTACCTTTGAGGAAATGGTCTGGAACTGGCCTCTTGACATCCAGGTTAGAGTATTAATATTTCTCTTTCTTTTTCATGCTTTGCTACTTTAATTCTTGGAGGAGAAAAAAAATATATATATATACTTCAAAGGGAGAGCCAGAAGTTTTGACAGTCCCATAGATATTTCTGGGTAGGAACAAAAGAAGCCATAGAGTTATTATGGAAGATCATGACCTGTATTACTTTGGGCATTTGGCTAACAGGCACATTTTAAGTGAAAATTTGAAAACTTTAGGCACATAAGGAAGATTTTGGCTAAATATGATAATTTTTCCCCATGTTCTAAAGATATCATTCATAAGTTTAGTATCAAAGGCCGACAAATAGCTTATATAAGAATGAGTTAAAAAACAACCATAAAATTAAGAAAGAATAATTCTGGAAGTGCTTTTTATGATAGTGATTTAGTTAGGCCAGACAAGAAGATACTTTACTTCCAAGTATAATTTTTAGCTCTTTAGGAACTGAGGCTGTCTCATTTATTTTCACATCTCCAGTAGTACTAAGAATAAAGTAAGTATTTAATAAATATAAAAAATAAGTAAATTAATAAATGAATGAGCAACAATTATTAATAAACACTTATATCTTATCAGAATTTAAATAGGTATTTCCCCCCTATATTTTTCTTTACTTTTGAGGGAAAAGTGATGGTTTTCACAGAATAGTTTAATTTTAGAATTAAAAAAATGTAGTTTGAATATACCAGGAATGCCTGGTTATTTTGTACTTGATGTAATATATTTGACAAAGCTAAAGCTGTTTGTTTTAATTCATTTTTTGTTTTTTTGTTTTTTATTTGTATTCCTAATGCTTAGCACAGTACCTGGCACATGGAAAGTACTCAATAAATGTGTGTTGATTGACTGCTTGTGTTGTTATGATCAACTTCTTACAGAGAGGCAAATAAAAGCAAGGTTAGCAACAAAGCCTATGTAAGTTTATACAGTAATCAGGAATATTGACATATAATCAGTCCAAAAAAATTAATCAAGGAAAAGACTTCTGGCTCTAACTTTTTCTCCTTTACAATTATGTTCTTCTGGGACACAGTATTGATTAAATAATTCTTTTCTATTAAATCAGGGCTGCATAAATACACCACTTTTGTATTGAAGAGTCTTCTTATTTTCAGATTGAGCTAGCTATTTTTCCAATAACCAGTTCTTAAATAAAAAGAGTACTTTTTCTCATTTCTTTTATTTCCCCTTGAGAATCTTTATTAAACTCCAGGATTAAATACAGTCCCACTGAGTTATATATCAGAAAGCATTGTATAAAATGTATTATGAAACTGGACTAAGATATTATTATACATATATTCACATGTTAGATATTGAAAGATAAAGAGGAAGATCTTACTTTTCTATTAGTTTACAGCTCCCAAGCTTTCTCTCTTGTTATTAATCAGACTTGACTGCATGGAACACTTGTGCTCTGTCATTCTTTTATAAAAGGTGCCATTGTCTGAAGATGGATATGCCTTTTTTCCTCTCTTTTCTTCCAAAAGACAAATTCTCAATCTCAATCTCTCTCCCATAGCATATGTACTTATCTTTGACTGTTGTGCACTAGAGGAGAACATTCATCCCTATTCTTTGTCTCTCAAGAAATGTGAGACAAGTGTTTTCTTATTTCTGTTTTCCTCTCTTCTATCTTTTTCTTTCTTTTTTTCTTTCCTAGAGCCTTCCCTTAGCCATGGGGACATCTACTATTAATGACAAGATAGAGATAGCCTTTAAGTTACCCCTTCCATTCCAGAATTCTGAAAGCATCACATGCCTGGTTTTCCATTTCTACACCCATTTCTCTGCACTTCTTTTTCAGAGGATTTCAAAAGACAAATATAGCAAAACTGGATCAGACTCTCAATCAGCCCAATTATACTGATTTGATCCATTCCTATGGGTGGCATCCAGTTTATATAACTTCTGTTTTATATGTCTGCATTGAAATGAGTACTGCTATTGGTTTATAGAGATAATATAACTATTATCAGCCCCTAAAGTGGCTTTATTTAGTTCTGAGAGACATAGTCTCTATCCTAGGTTGTGTGATTTGAGAAAGACATCCCCTGTTGCTTGCTCTTCAGTTCACTGAGGCTGATCAATAGCTTTCAAAGTTATCTTAGACAATTGACATCATAATATCCAGTTGTGAGATTTTGTGTACTAAATGGAAATGACTACCTTAAAATATAACAGTACTAGAGACAAAGATTTGTCTAATTAGAAAAAGACAATCAGGGATTAGTGACCTTTTAAAGTAGGAAAAAAAGAACAGGAATATTTTGGGCAAAAAGTAGAAGAAATAAAATTAGAATTCATGTATCTGAAAAATAGCCACATGTCTACAGGTGTATATATGTATTTATATAGTTTTATGACAATCAATCAACAAGGATTTATTTAGTGTCCACCCTATGTTAAAAACTCTTTGCAAGGTATGGTAGATCCAAAGACAAAAATGAACGTTCTTGGTCTCCACTATGCCAGTATTCTTACAAAACTATATTTGCATCATCATTATTCAGTCATTTTTTCAATCCTGTCCAACCTTTTATGACCCCATTTGGGGTTTTCTTGGGAAAGATACTAGAGTATTTATTGCCATTGTTTTTTTCCAGGTCATTTTAGAGATGAAGGAACTGAGGCAAATAGGATTACAAGACTTGTTTAGGACTATCTAGCTAATAAGTGTCTGAGGTTAGATTTGAGCTCATAAAGATAAATCTTCGAGGCAGCTAGGTGGTGCAGTGGATAGAGCACCAGCCTTGAATTTAGGAGGACCCAAGTTCAAATCTGGTCTCAGACACTTAACACTTCCTAGCTGTGTGACCCTGGGCAAGTCACTTAACCCCAGCCTCAGGGAAAAGGAAAAAAAAAAGATAAGTTTTCCTTTTTCCAGGTCTAGTGTTCTATTCTAGTTGCCCTGACATATTTGCATACCACTCAGCTTTTAGAATGGGAGCTCCTTGATAGAGCAAACATTATATAAAATAATTAATGAACAAGAAGTTATTAAACAACTTTGCAAATAAAAAAATTTATATATGTAATCTTAGGTCAAGGAATGTGATTTAACTGATGTAGAGGAGCTCTCAGAGTAGAAACTCTTTTTCTCTGATACAGATCAGAAATTTATCTGTATAACTCTAAGAGTGCTATCTGGAACACTGAGAAGTTAAATGATTTTCCCATTAAGATAAAAGTAATATAATGGTATAGAGGAAATAACACTGAGTCCATAGTTAGAAGACATGGGATCATAACCAATTTCTGTCACTAACAAACTGTGTGGCTTTAGGCAAGCCACTTAATATTATATATATATATATATATATATATATATATATATATATATATATATATATATATATATGTAAAACTTATATATGTATATATATAAAACTTATATTATATGTGTATATATATATATATATATATATATATAAATCAATTTTCTTATATTTAATATGATGGAGTTGGACTAGATGTCTTCTGAGGTCTCTTCCAGTTCCAAGTTTATGAACCCATGTATCAGAGACAGGATTTGAAATAATGTCCTGACTCCAAGGCTGGTCCTCTATTTCTGTATCACACTAACTCTCATAATCACAAATACAGAATTTTGTGTTAGAGGAAATTGGTGATTCATAAGGAAAAAAATCTTGTGAGCACATTAATAGATTCTTGTTATAATAGCTAAGAAAGATAGAAGGTAAAATCAACAAGCTGTTAAGTACCTACCAGTGTCAGGTACAATGGTAAACTCTGGGCATACTGAGAAATGTAAAAAAAAAATTCCTGCTCACATGGAACTTATAGTCTACTGGGGGAAATTATTTATATAGGATAAATTGGGGACAATCTTAGAGGAAAAGCATCAGCATTAATGGGAACCAGGAAGGCTTTTTGTAGAAGCTGGGCTTTTGGTAGAGACTTGAAGGAATCCAGAAAAACCAGGGGATGGAGATCAGGAAGGAAAGAATTCCTGGGACTGGGGATAATCAAGGAAAATATATGGAGTTGAGAGATGGTGTATTTGTACAACGAACAGAAGGAGGCCTGTGTCATTGCCCTGAAGAGCATATAGAGAGGGAAAGGCACAAAAGTCTTGGCAAGGTAGAAAGGGGTCAGTGTATGAGGGCCCCTAAAATCAAACACAGGATTATATATTTAAACTTGGAGATAATGAAGTTTATTGAATAGAGATATGACATAGAACTATTAACTATTATTAATTTCACTGTCAATAAAATATGTAAACCTAATTATTTAGTGAGTAGGAAACATCAGAGAATGACCATATAGGAGATAATATAGAGAAGTGAAGAATGGGCATCTAGAGACTTGAAAGTAATCTCAGGTTTCTCATTAGCTACTGTTGTTGACACTGGCCATGATACATTATCTTTCTAGATTTCAGATTCCTTACCTGCAAAATAAAAGAGTTGAGCTAAGGTCACATTTTAAATCATTTCTAGTTTTCAAATGGGCAGCAATGTGGTGCAGTGGATAGAATTCCAGTGAATGTGTTGACATTTTATGAGATTTAATAAAAATAAGGCTAATGGGGGGGGGAATCCTCTGCAATATCATGTTCAAGTCACTTTCTTTTTCTGAGCATCTTTCTACTAGCAGTGAATTGATAAAACTGCTCCACTTTAAATTCCAGGATGAAGGGAAAAAACAAAACAAAAAAACCAAAATAGCTTTTTGTCAGCTAATGTTATGAATATTGTGTCGTCACCCAAAAAGCAGTGAAGTGGCATTCATTTATTTAGAAAGCATTTATTAAGTGCCTGATGATATGTAATAGACAATATGGTAGGTACTAGACTAACCAGACTCTCTCCCCCAACAAAAATAAATATAGTCCCTGTTTTCAAAGGGCTTACATTATTTAAAGGGACTTACATTTTACAATATTCTACAATATTGATCCAGAAAAATAAATTTGTTGAACATAACAAAGTCTTGGAGTGAGTGATTTTCTCACTAACAACTGAGAGAATAAGGAAAGATCTTTTGTAGGAGATTTATATTTGAAGGAAATTTGAAATTAGAAGAGGCAAATTGAGCTAAGAGAGAATTCTTGATATGATATTTTGTGAAAAAGGATGATAACCAAGAGATAAAATATTTTATGTGGGGAACAGCTAGTAGACTAGTATGACTAAAGAAAGAGGGAGGAGGGAGACCTACATAGAATCAGTCTGGATAGATAAATTTAAACTTAATTGTGAATGACTTTGAAGGCTAAATAAAAGATTATATTTTTCCCATAGGCTTACAGAAACCATTGAAGCTTTTTAAACAGAGAAGCAACATGGTCAGACCTGCTTTAGGAATCGATTGCCAAAGAGAATGGATTCAGAAAGGCTATTAAAATATTCTGAGAAGATTTAATGAGAGCCTGAATGAGGCTAATGATTGGGTGACTCTAAAGAAGGTGGCAAAAACAGATGATATAAATCCCTACCAATACCACCATACCCGTAGGAAATATCTAAATGGTCATCATTTATTTCTACAACTTATTCCATTTTTTAGTTGCTGTTTCTTTAACCTTCCAACCCAAAATTTATTTTGAAGGGCAATTTAGTCTTTCCCAATCCTTCCCCTACATAAACCACACATTCATCATTAACTGCTCATTTGTTTTTCCTTTATACATTGTATGCTGGCTGGTTTTTTTTGTTTTTTTTTTTTTGTTGTTTTTTTGTTCCACTTTAGTTGTTAGCTTCCTTTGATAAAATGAAGTACTGTTAAAACATTTTTTTCTAAAATGATTTGGTATTATATGCCTTTTATTCAAGAGTGGTCTTAACTATATAATCAATTTTTCAGAGTCTGTGTTTAAATTTTTTACAAGTCTAAAATTTAGATGTGGAAAATTTTATATTTATGCATAGAATCATAGCATTTTAGAACTGTTGTTGTTGAATAATTTCAGACATGTCTAACTCTTTGTGACCCTGTTGGGGTTTTCTTGCTAAAGACACTGGAGTGGTTTGCTATTTCCTTCTCCAGCTCATTTTATAAATGAGAAACTAAGGCAAAAAGGATTAAGTGACTTACCATTGGTGGGAAGGTAGGGATGCCTCCAGTTCTACTATAATATCTAACCTTGGCCAGGGAGCCTTTAGAATGAACTTGTTTCATCTTTCTAGTTACTGTATGAATGTTTTTAGAAGCACATCTTCCATCTCTAGGTGGCAGTAAGTTATTGCCATTCTTTTTTTTTGTTGTTACACAGCCCAATGTAAGAAAAATTGAATCCAGACAAAAGAAACAGAATGTTGTTCTACTTTTGGGTCAATAGAAATAACAATAAACATCAGAGCCCCTCTGTAGAAGTTTGATATTTTTCCTTCTTTTTCCATTTTAATTTGATGACAAATTGAAACACAGATATGTGCGCATATATATATATGTATATATACATATAGAGATGTGTGTATGTATATACACACTATGTGTATATATAATATCTGTATACACATTTATACTATTTATATATATATATATATACACATACATAATCTATGTAATGTTAATACTTAAAATCTTCCAAAGAATCTGTGATCTCATCAATAGAAATATTTTCTCCAGTGCTGCAGATCATATCCAATGTCTGCTTGCTTTCAATCTGTGTAATTCAAACCAGGGTTAATGATTTCTTAATATCAGGTTAAATGTAGTTACAAAGAGGGTATATGAGGTTATCTGAAAATCAGTAGCTCATAAAAATTATTTTCAGGTAGGTTCATGCCCCACAGGCTGACATCCTGTTTATATTAAAGTCATGACATTTTGTTTTTAGGTATAATTTGAAAATGAGAGATCAAAAAAATCACCTTCTTGATTTCACAACAAAGATTTCTCTCTAAATCACTCATAACCATCTGATCCTCAGAGAACACTATACAAACTTAAAAAAAAAAAAAACCTGAACAGAATAAAGTATAGAATTTTAGTCCATTTCTGCTTTGTTTTTTGCTTCATGGCAGTTCTTATGCAAAACATGCTTCCTTACAGATGGAAGCCACTTGTCCTTACCATTAAAGGAAACAGCAGGACCCAGAGAAGATTTGTTGATGCTAAAAGCAGATTTTATAATTGAGCTTGCAGTCTTGAGCTAGCACAAGACACACTGTAAATCTAAATCCTGACTGCAAAAATGGAACGAAGGGTACTTTTTTTCCCTACCTCTTACATGCATCTTCAAGTATATAGACAATTAAAACAATAGTAACAAGACTTCTTTGTGGTGTAGGGTTCTGATTCATACCTTGTAGCCTGTAATATTGTTTATTATTATAATTATTAAATTCTATATATCAGGAAAGCATTGTGCTTCTGGATATATGCATATGACAACTTAAGAACTAGTCTTCTGATTTTAAAATATGCACTTCTCTCCATCTCCTAACTTTCATATCTGGAATGTTCTCTTTCCCTCCTCACCCTTGCTGCATAGAATCCTCCATTTTTAGTTCTGACACATCTTTCTCATGAGGACTTTCCTGTCTGCTTGTCCTCAATTGCTCTCGTTCTGTCAAAACCACCTTATAACTTTTTAAATATTTATTCTGTATGTACTAATATATGAAAATACAATTCCTCCCAATGGAATATAAACTCCTTGAGGGTTGGGACTGTTTCTCTTGTTTTCCTATCCCTAGTTTCCAGCACTGAACAGTTACTTAACATGTATTAATTGTTTGATTGAATGAATGATGGATTAACTAATATATGACAAAGAAAGGTGGATTTATTGTAATTTCTTCATTTTAACTATCTGTACATTCTTTCTTTGGCTATATTTTTACAGCAAGATGGCCAGGTTTCTTAAATGAAATTGACTCTAATAGTCATTACTTAATCTTTTTGTCACACTGCTCCTCCCCAACTAAATACATTAAACCTTCCCTTATTACAAAGAAAAACAATTGAACAAAACAAACTGTGGTTTAACAGCATCTAACAACACATGAAACATTCTGGTGGAATATTAATGTCTTGAGGGGAAGGACTATTTTCTTTTTGCTTTGTATTGCTAACACTTAGCACAGTGCCCTGCCACATCATAGACCCTTAATAAATGTTTGTTGAATTATATTCCGTACCTGCTTAAAAATATAGTAACTGCTGGGCTTAAGGAGCTGGGACAATTACCTCTATCCTTCTCCACTCAGTCATCCATGATACGTAGAATAGAGGTAAGGGCCCTATTCTTTCCATGCCTTCATGGAAAATATAGTAAAAAAGAGATAGTTGTTACCAAAAAACAAAGGAAAGATTATCAGGATCAGAGACATTTGCTTTCTGTTCATCAGCTCTTTCTGTTCAGTTTCTTATAAGGGTCATTTCAAAGCAATAGTTTTAGCATAATTTTTGTTATTTTATTGTTTTGGTCATATTGAACACTTTTTGAGATTCTTTTGGCCAAGTTACTGGAGTGTTTTGCTATATCCTTCTTCAGTTCATTTCACAGATGAAAAAACTGAAATAAACAGTGTTGTGTCTTGGTCGGGGTCACATGGCTAGTTAAATGCCTCATCTGAACTTAATGCAATTTTGACTCCAAGACATCACTCTTTTTGCTGAGCTATCTAGCTGCCCATTATGTTTATAGGCATTATTAAGTCTTCATGTAAAAGATATCCCAATATTGCATAATTTAAACTTATTTGGGAATAATTGAAGAAGTGAAACTTAATGGAAGCACAGAAACTGATTGATTGTTCCTCAAATAATTTTCACATCTGTTTTTCTGGTTCTCTACAATAAAACATTTGTTTTTATAGTTGTCATAGGGACCAGGCTGAATGAATGCCTATTAGTGAGACACTAATGATGTCCATTGTGGAGGAAAAGGCAAGTTTTTTACCTTGTTTGTAAAACACACCATTCTGTGCTGCATTTTACCAAGTATAAATACTGTCTATTCAATGTATGATATTTCAATCAGTTTCTTTTATCTGTTAGGAAAAAAAGGAGAACTTAAAAACAAAGGGATTTTTGTTATCTCCACAGCTCTTGGAGATTTTTATATATGTAACTTCTAGGGGGTTATTATATTTTGACACTCCTTTGTTTCCCATCCTTCTCCCCACATGCCTAGGAATACATTTTACAAAGAACTCATATATACACATACATACATGTAAACAAAGTTAATAACATAGCTTGTTTATAAAGAACATTTAATTTACAATAAAAAAGGTAATATCATCAAGGATAAAGAGAGATCCATGTACTTTAGAATGTACTCTGACATATATCCAGTTGTTCTCTGTTTCTTCTATTTGTAGAAGTCTGAATAGTAGCACAAAAATTTCAGATGGTTTTGCAGAAAAGCTTAATGGATGGGAATGGATGGATAAGAATGAAAAAAGGAAGACTCATTTTCTCTCTTTTTTCCATAAAGCAAACATAAAAAATAAATGTTCTCAGTGAGCTGGAATTCAGGCATAAGAAGCATGTGTGGGAGAAGGGTAACCTTTGATGTCAAGTTGATTTCTCATATCTATGTCTTCCAATTTCAGTTTGAATATTAGCCATGTGATCGACAGTGCCCTGTTCAACAAGGCTCCAAAGGTGAACGCGGAATATTTCAGAGGCTTCTCAAAACTCTAATAAAAATCTGTCCTGCCAGATGACCCTTGATAAACTTCACTCTTCCTTTCAATGAAAAAAAAATTCCCCAAGCTGGGCTCAGAAAAGGATGATGTTCACCACTGTTAAATCTCCAGTCAGCCATGTTAGGCACTTCTGGAATTTCATTGGCTTTTTCCCCTACTCTGCAGTTTTAGATGTTTTAGTCAGTAATGCAAATCTAACAGTAGCAGAACTCCAGAGAATAAGTCTGAACTAGGTGCACACTACATTAAATGTGCTTTTGGTTGGATACAAGCAATAAGTCGTCTATACAAGATGCATTAAATGTGCTTCTGGTTGGATACAAGTAATACATCGTCTATACAAGTTGGAGCACTGAATAGAACAATTCAATTTGTGATGTCAGTGCCTAGCATGAAGATTACATTTTGTACTCATAATTATGTTGAATATTTCAACAGTTACATAAGATTGTATTTCATGATAGGATGATACTTTAAAAAAATAAAGCAGTCATGGACATTTCTTTTTAATGGCCTTGGAATCATCAACATTTACATAAAATAAATTGTACAAGTTAGCAACATTGAAAGTCTTATTAATAAAAGTGATAGCTATTTTAGGGTTTTATTAAAGTGAAGCAAGATGAGTTTGTTTTCTTTATAACACCCTGGTAGTTGGCAGGAATGTTATCCTTGTAGGATTGTGCAGGGTGTAGTCCTTCTGGCCAGTTGGCTTAATGAGAATGATAAATGTCCCATAGATTCACTGCAAAGAATTGGCGGATTCTGTAATTAATTTCTGGCTGAAATGCTAGAGATCTCAGTTAAGAAATTGCATGCCAATATTTCTGGATGCCATCACATTCCCAAATGAATGGATGTTCTATTGAAAGTCAGGTCATTTCTGGGAACATGCTAGTAGTTGTTTGGAGAATCACCAATGAAAATTAGATATTTGTCCAACCCTTTTTTCCATTAAGGGAGGCTTGGGAATTGGAAGAGTCCCCAGATGCTGTTTCTTTGTGAACCTTTCTGAATGCTCCAGTGATTGATTACTGGGCCAAGATCGACTTAGGATGTTGACTTGCTGGAAGCATAAGAGATGGCTGGACCAATTGGTGTTAAAAATATCTGAAGCTCATGCCAAGCAATACAGACCCCCATGATCTCAAGAAATGCAGCAAAACAGAATAAGATTGCCTATTTCCTACTTTGAGACTTGTTTCCTCATTCAAACTTGCTTACAAGAGTAATTTTAGCCTGATTCCAGCTGCTAAAGGTGAGAGGTATTACACAATGAGATTTTTTTTTGTAGCCTTTGGTTCTCCAGTAATAAGAATAGTAGTTTATATTCTATAGTGCTTTCAGATTTGCAAAAGCACATCAGAGCCTCATAACAATTTTATGATGTATGTGTTAAGTTGCCATCTTTATTTTGTGGATTACAAAATCAAGTTCAACCAAGGTTAAATGACTTGCCAATGGTCACACAGATGAAAAGTGTCAGAGGTAGAAATTTAATCCATTTTTTTCTCTGGCTGCAACCTTAACACCCTCTCTGCAATGTCACATTACAGTTAGGGACAGCCTCATCCATCATCTTGCAGGATATGTACATGACTCATGCTTACGTGGGTAGCCAGGTGATATAGTGAATAGAGTGCCAGGTCTAGAGCCAGAAAGACTAATCTTCCTGAGTTCAAATCTGGCTTCAGACACTTACTAGCTATGTGAACACTGGCAAGTCACTTAATCCCACTTGCCTTAGTTTTTTCATTTGTAAAATGAACTGGAGGAGGAGAAGGCAAATGACTGCAACATCTTTTTACAGAAAACTTCAAATAGGATCATGAAGAGTCAGACATGCCTGAAAAATGACCAAATATAAACAACCACATATATACAAAAATATAATGTAATCTATAGATACTTGTATTCAAGGGCATTCTGGAACTAGCTCATACTCACTTGTGGAAGCCAATTGTTAAATTTTCAGTGTGAATATTTGCACCTTAGAAAAAAACAAGTGCTACAAATTGAGGCTTGGTTTATCATTTTGTTGAAAGTCTAGATTTAAGAAAGTTATGAAGAAAAGTATATCATGTGTACATTTTTGTCCAGAGAGTTGATTGTTAAACGTGTATTGATATAACCTTGCCTATATTCCTTTGTTTGCTTAAAAAATATGAAAACCTGATTTCATATATTAAACAAAAAACACTAGCTCCTTCAATCAATAAGCATTTATGGAGTGATTGCTGTGCACTGACAACTTTGCTATGTCCAAAAAAGAATGAAATAGCTCCTTATACAGAGTAGTTCCTTAATGAATGTTTCTTCGTTTCTTTGGCATTTTCTAAATGTAGGCCAAAGTGATAAGGATGTTAGTCTATAGATTTTAGCATTTTAAAAATCTTAAGATAATTTAGTCCAACACACTCAGGCAGCTAGGTGGCAAAGTGGCTGGAGTACTGGACCTGGAGTTAAGAAGACTTCTTCCTGAGTTCAAATCTGCCTTCATATACTTTCTAGTTGTGTGACCATGAGCAAGTCACTTAACTCTATTTGCCTCAGTTTTCTCATCTATAAAATAAGCTGGAGAAGAAAATGGCAAACCATTCCAGTATCTTTGCAAAGAAAATCCCAAGTGGGGCCATGAAGAGTCAGATACAACTGAAAAATGACTGAACACCAACAAGTACAATTTACTCACAAGGGGGAAACTGAGTCCCAGAGAGATGATATGCCTAAATCAACCAACCAATCAAAAATATTTATTGAGTACTTATGTAACCACAAAAATATAAATGAAACAATACCTACTTTCAAGGAATCTATAGAGGGAGACATAGCACACATATTTTGTAGAATAAATACAAGCTAATCTGGAAGGGAATTAGCAGATGTAGGGGGTCGGGAAAGGTTTATTTGACAATGAATGAATTCTAGGCAACAGGTACAGTTATGAAAGGGAAAAGAAAGAGGGATGTGATAGATTATAGATGAGGAACAGCAATAGTCAGTTTGGCTGAATTATAAGCAGTATAAGGGGAAGAAATATAAAACATGCCTGCTGCAAGTAGGATAGAATCAGAATTTGAAAGGCTTAAAAATTCAAATGGAGGCATTTGTATATATTTTCTGGAATCACAGAGAGGCAAAGAAATTTATTGAGCAGGGGAATTACATAGTCACACCTGTACTTTAGGGGTATTTTCCAGCTATGTGGAAGATGGATTCAAAGAGGAAGAGATTGGAGACAGAGAGAACAATTAGAAGGCTATTATAATTGGCAATAATTGTCTAACAACAAAGTTGATATTAGAACTAGGCCTTCCTGACTTTTTTCAACTTTAGCATTATATCTCCCTGTTCCAAAGATTTATACAAATGGAGTCATGATTTTGATTCAAATAAGATGCCATTTTGTTCTCAAATATTATTTTTAAGTCAGAGAACACTTGGAGAAAGTGGCCAAATCACATATTTTTGCAGAACTATAACTTTTTCTTGGCTGGAGTAGGTCACTGATTCATATGTGGCTTAGTCTAGAACACTGACTTTATATTTTATTGTTTTTGTATATTCCATCATCACTTACATTAGACATCTCTCTTAACCCACATATCTCAGGTTTCTCACTTATGGAAAATAAATAATGATCTATAGTTGAGGCTTAAAGTAATTCATATTGAAATTTCCCTAGAATAAAGCCATTTTGAGAAACTATGATGATGCTTTATAATTTAAAGGTAAGTAGCCAATAATATAACAGCTAAAACTTTTTGCAAAATATAGATAGATAGAATTTTTTTCCCTTAAAGTTACTATTCTCTTTTAACAGTGCATACTAATTCATATGTTCTCAGGTGTTTAAAGAAACAATTTACAAATCCCCCAACCCAAGGTTTACATAGGTAGGTTGGTTTCAATTTCTGTTGATTTGCTTAGACAGAAAACAATTTCTGGAAAGCCTATGGCAAAGCACCACCTACAGTAAATAATAAAATACAGTTCTGTTCAGTGACCCCTCTTCACCCCAATGCCTCACTAATGTGTATAACTAAGTGGAGCAATTTGTTCTCTTCCAAATTGACAGCTAGTTGGCATAGTACATAGAGTGCTGGAGTCAGGGAGACCAGACTTCAGTATTCCTATTTCTAATAATAATTTTCCTCATATTTAGTGCAACTTACTAGCTATGTCACCTATGACTAATCACTTCAACTCTTTTATCCTAATTTTTCTCATCTTTAAAATGGGATAATAATAATAACACCTATCTTATAGGAGGACATGTATGAGATAAGCAACGTATTTTGCAAACCTTAATATGCATATAAATGATAACTATTATTATTATTCTAGCCAGTAAACCATAGAACTAATCTGATTCTCATTAATTGGTCACCAATAGGTCCCCGGCCAAGCCCCTTTTGGTCATTATTTTGGTCCTGATTGACTCAGACTGAATGTAAATAGCAATCATTTCTACTTTGACCAGAAAGGCTGAGGGCATTCTCCTTCAGATTCATTCAGTTATTTATTTATTTATTTGGACTAGGAAATTCTTTGCCTTAATTGCTACCTAGCCTTAATCACTGAGTGGGTTTAATATCTTCTCTTGAGAAATGTGTAAATACAAGTCAAAATGATGTCTTCTTATTTTTGTTTCTCTTTTCCTTACGTGCTCAAATGCTTGCTTGCACTCTCATTTTGAGAATGCTTAAAACCATCCAGTTTTTCCCACAAATTTACCATGAACTCAGTGGTTCTAAATATATTTAAAAAAAAACCACCAAAACTCAGAGCAATTAACATAATTTGTCACAACTCTTTTGGGTGCATCACTGTGATCTGCAAAGAGTAAACACTCTCAGTTTGAAGGAGGAACAAATGCTCTAGTTACAAAATAAACAGATTTGAGCAAATCATTCCCTATTGAAAAGGACATTAGTAAAGAGATTTAGGAAGGGAAGCAAAACAGTTAAGTGAAAATATTTGTGTGTTACACTTTCACCTGCTTGTGCTTTGAACTAAAGAAGGATGTGCTAAGGGAAATGTTAGCATTTGATGAGAAAGGGAAAGAAAAGATAGTTTTCATATGGGACTTAAGCCGGAGAGGTCTCTTATGCCCGGGAAGATCAATCAGGGTAAATGAGTTCTCCATGTATTATTACCTAAGGGCAGAGAAAATTGAAGATGAGATCCCCTTCACAACCTCCCCCACTTGTTTGACCTTGCTGCATAAATATATAAAAAAAAAAAAAAAGTGTAGCATTTGATAGTCTGTTCTACTAGTCAAGCTCTCAAACTTTTAACTCTTTGAGACTGCTGAAATGTTCATAAAGTCTGTTTGTGGTACAAACAACCCAAGTTCTTCCACTGATAAACTTATTGGTGCTTATTTAAATGTGGCAATGCAGTAATCACCAACACTAATGAAATTCTCATTTGCATATAAGGTTCCCACTGGACCCAAATGCTTTCTGCCCTGTAAAAATAATCACCGCCCCCTTTCCCTCATTGTAGCACTCAGGGGTGGCAGTAATAAAACTGGTTAGAAAATCAATTTAAACAGCATTTGTACTTTACAGAAGGCCCCGTGACACTTACATTGGGAAGAGTTATGCTTTTCCAAATATGTGATCCACTTTTATAAGCAACTAAAAACCTGCTGTTCCAGCCACTCTTTCCAAGGAAGAATAAATGGCTCAACATCAATCTATTCTCACAATGCCTGCTACTTATAGAAAAAGTAGAAAAAAAAAAAAAAGAAAGAAAGAAAGGAGATAACTAACAATAATTGGGAAGGAAAGGGCAGTTTCTCATAACTGCTACATATTTATGATAAATAGAATTTATTTATTTATTTTATTCCTTTTTTTTCCCATCTGGGTCATACTCTAGTGTTGTATGAAGGAGTAATTAAAAGGTATGAAAACCAAAATGAAACCCAAACCCCACTTTCAACAAAAAAGGTTTAGAATGAAAGTCATTTTTAAAATGTGCTTATTCTAGAAAAATGGAAATAGATAACTTCCCCCTTATATTGAAAAAAAAAAAAAAACACACATTCTCTTTCAATAATTCTGGTGAATATGCCCATGTTCCTCATGTCGCTATTTTGTGAATGAATTACTAAGTAAATCTCAGTAAAGCATTGTTTAATGGACAAATGCTGTACTGGGAGTCAAAAAACCTGGTTTTATATTTTAGCTCTGCCACTAATTACTTCTTTGATCTTGAGTAAGTTATTACCTTTTCTAAATCTCTTCAATGTATTTCGTTTATTTGTAAAATAAGACGATTAGAGAAGATAACCCAAAACTATTCGTTCCAGTCCTAATCTTTGCTATCTCTCATTTAAAATATTATTTTTTGCTTAAAATTTTACTAATATAATTTTATAATATTTTACTTCACTTCCTCATCTAAACTTCCCTTAGAAAAAAGAAAAATATTTAAACAGACAAAATTGTCAACTGATAACATGATCGGTAATTAAGCTGATTAAGCAACCCTTTAGTGTTATGCTAATTCATATTATTTTAGTCATATTGTATACAATAGTTTAGGTTTTATATTCTTTATAATTTATCAGTTTTTATAGGCCTTCCCAGGATTCTCTGAATTTCTCATGTTTATAATTTCTTAAAATATTACACTACTTTGATAGACCACAATTTATTCTGGCATTTGGAACCATCCTTTAAATATTTCTTACTAGTCAATTTTCCATTCTATTATGCAAAAATGGGATTTTAATGCATTTAAAAGGTATTTTTTTCCTGAGAATTTATATGTCAGAAAATCTGTGCCATTAAGCATATTCTTTGGAGAGGCAGTAACTTGTTCATACTAGCAATTATTTGTCATTAAAAATGTTCTAAGTAATACTTCTTTTTTCCCCTGCCTAATTTGGAGGAAATACATGATGATCAAAAGCTGAAAGAGACCCTAGAGGCCATATAGTTTTATACCTTTATTTAAGAGAAGAAAATGAAATTCAGAGAGATTAAGGCCAAGGTCATATGCCTAGTGTCACTGACAGGATTTGAACCCAGGCCTTCTAACATTATTCAAGTTTCATTTCACTCTTCTGACTGATAAGGAGGTCAGTAAGTAAAGTCTATTATTACATAACTTTATGCAGGAACCAATTCAATATGCCAATTCTACAATGTCAAATGTAGGCTATAATGATTAAAAAAAAAAAGACAACTCTCATTGACATACTACATCACAGTTTATAAAATATTTTCTTCTTGGTAACTGAGATAGGTAGAAATGACAAGGCTAAAGGTAGAAAGGTGATATTATTAAGTCTAAATGCATAGAGATATGCTTAAGAGTGATAGGTGACAACATAATATATGTATATTTATGCAAATAATCATACAAATAATTTAACAGTACAGCAATTAGTGTTTTCAAAGCAAGCAATTACTATTTGCAACACTGATGGTATCAGGGAACAAGGAAGATTGAAGTAAGATTGGTTTGGTTCTGACAAGTAATTTTTCCAGAAACTCTAAGTTAGTCATGAATTTTTTCAGCATCCATGACAAGACTGAAAACTTCACTATGTTGAAGATCTTTTGTCTTGTGAACATCCCTTCTGAACAGCATTTTCCAAGATCTGGCATTAAAAGGAGTATTGAAAAAACGGCTGCAATTCCTGATGAAATTGATATGTTATCATTTAGTGACACATATAAACATTCAAGACTAGGATTATCATATTTTTGTGGGTCAAATGAGATGATATTAATCTGTAAAACTCCAAATTAATGGTTCTTTGAGTGATTTGTTATAGATACATGCCTAGAATATAAAGAAAAAGAAAAGGAATATTGTAAAATTACAGGTGTTTTTCATTCTTCTTGATAAATGTAAAGAAAACTTCTTATTTTACTTCTTTTTTTCCCTCTCAGGCATAAGGACCATCCTTTTAACTCTGAAATTCTTCTACTGTGTAACTTTCATCTTTCTTCCTATATTTATTTAAACTCATATTAAATGACCTTGGTGTTCATTATAAAAAAAGCTACTCTATCAAGATCAATTCACAATGGTTTCTGGTTCGTTAGAGATATGTTGCAGCAAGATACAGTCTTATTAAAAGGAAAAGTTTATTAGAAACAGAATTGAATTTGAAATATGACCTTCAATGTCATATTTGTTTGTGTGACTATGGACAAGTCATTTCTTCTTTCAGGACCTTAGTTTCCTCATCTGTCAGATGAGACCATTATGTTTAATAATTTCAAAGTTTTCTTTCAAGGATTAATCCTACAGTAGACTTCTCAATCCTAAGGGAATACCAACAACATTTTATATGAATTTAGGTAAATGTAGAGGGAAAGATTAAGGTAAAATGGTAAAAGAATTATCAAGTTAAAAGTGTGGTGAGATCTTTGGGTAGTTGAGTAGAGCTACTACCTGTTTAGGAGAGAGAAATTATAGTCAGATTGGAGGCAGAGAAAGAAATGAGAGGTCTCTTGAGGTCCCTTTAAGTTCTATGACTCTATGATGATAAAAGAGCAAAAATATCCCTGGGGAGTTGCAGCTCATTTCTGGACAGAATGAATAACTGAAATGCAACATTCTAATTCTTTGATTTTCACTATAGTTAACTACTTATACAGGTTTTCAAATTTCAAATTCATTTTAAAGTTTCTTCCTCATTTTTGAGCTCTGAATGAGTAAAGATTCCTGAAACCCATGATAAATTATATTCTTCCTCTCCAAATACAGTCTAAAAAATCTTTCACAGGAGATAAAAGGAAGAAAAAGTTGGAAGTAAAGCAATCAAAGAAAACTGCTTTCACTCAGTGTACTTGGGCCAAGAAAGCATAAGTAACAAATAGTAAAAAATACTTTCTTTTTGGTGAATTGGAAAAAATACTTTTTTTCCTTTGCAGTCCACCATGGATCTGTAGATTTCTCTCAATCCTGAAACACCATTAACTGAGTTGGATTATTTCATCTTAATTATTTGATTAACATTAGTGCTCCCATCTGGTGCTCTAGCCTGCAATGGTAGACTGCAATGGCAAAGATTGATTGCTATGATGATAGTTAGAGACACTGAAAACATGCTCATGCATGTGAGCTATACCTTTCACGATGTGCCCAAAGCTACAAACCTCCAGTAAGTTCATCTGTGTTCTATTCCTGCTGAGATAAAACATCACTCCAAAATAATATCTTAATCACCAGCTAATATTGTGATAGAGATGTCAATATTAAAGTGTAATAATTGTAGGTAGTATTTCCCAAATCTAATGGTTATGGTTAATTATTGTTTAGCCTACTTTAAAGTGTATGCCATAGATGTGAGAAAATAATTTAAATACTGGTCACCTAATTTGTTAACCTGTCTGACTTTCAGGAGACAGTTTGTTCAAAGTCAAAAGAAGTTTGGAGCCTTAAAGTAACTTCTCTGTAGTGAATTCCTCAATGAAATTCCCCCACATACAATTTAGATTTCTTTAAAATGAACAACCATAGAGGTTTGGGACTTCTAGCACAGATTTACAGTGAAATGAAAAAGAATTGGCCATTGTCCAGAAACATGGGATGCTGCTAAGAGCAGCAGGATGATATTTGTCCAATAATGCTGTTGAAGTATTGCTTTTCCTCACTACTTTTTCAATGTGTAAAATGTATTTTTTCAAGGAGATTACCCACATAACCATTCTATGGGACAGCAACAAGAAAATCTGAATTACATCAACCTAGCTAAAGCTGCTAAGGAAGAATGGATTATAAATATCCATCTTATCCTGGATTTCATTTTGGTCACTGTGTGCTGGGTCAGTTAAAAGTCTGGGATTTTCCAAATGTTATAAGAAATGTTTGCATCATTTTCAAGTATAAAGGATAATTAGGCACACAAATTATACTTTATAGAAACATCAGGTTATCTCATATGGAGATAGACAGGCAGAGAGAAGCACAAAGAAAAGGAGGCTATCATTATGTGATTCTATTATTTTGAAAATGCAATAGTAGAATCATAAGGTTAGAAAGAAATATAGCCAGTCATCTTGTCTATTCCCTTTGCCTCCAGGCAGGTCTGTGCATAAAACTAGACCATTTAGATGACTGTGCTATTTTTAAAGATTGCTATGAAAGGCGATTCCATAACTATACTAGAAGCTTGTTCCTATGGCTAAAAACTTTTATAGTAGAATTCTTCACATCCAGACTGAATATCTCCACTCCATTTATCTCCCTTTCTCATTCTCTTTTCCCTTCATATGAATACACATCTTTGTATATACACTGTGTGTGTATGTGTGAGAGAGAGACAGAAAGACAGACAGACAATATACATACAAGAGAGAGATAGCAATTATAAATAGTTCAATGGATGATATTCCAAAAATTATTTTCTATTAAGTGTTTGGAATTTGGATTTCATTTTCCTAGAAACAATGTCCTCAATGCCAGTCAGATTTCCAAGTCATACCATAAAAGTTCATTCAACCTATAATGTATGGAACTATAGAATTAACATTGCAATAATAATTAATCACCAGTTACAGTTACTTTTGTGGAAAAATATGTTCTGAGTTTTAACACAAAACTCAAAACAAAATGTTTCATCTAGCTCCAGAAATGAATGGGAGCAAGAAATAACTATTAATCCAAATCCCCTCTGCATTGCTTGGTATTCTTAGAACTACTCTGATCTCTCATGACTAGTGCAGAATGAGAGGCAGTGGGATCTCCTTTTTTTTTTTTTTTTTAATGTTTTCCTCAATTACATGTAAAAATAATTTTCAACATATACTGAAAAAAAATTCAGTTCCAAGTTGTCTTCCTCTCTCAGATAGTAAGCAATCTGATATAAATTATACATACATCTTCATTCATGCAAACATATTACTATATTAATCATTTTGTGGAAAAATTTTGAATCCCATATTCAAAAAAAAAAAGGAAAGAAAAAAAAGTAAAAAATTGAATGCTTTGGTCTACATTCATATGCCATCAAGTCTTCCTCTGGAGGCAGATAAAAACTTTTTATCATTAGTCCTTTGGGATTATCTTGGATCATTGTACTGCTGAAAATAGCCAAGTCATTTATAATTGGTCATCTTACAATATCACTATTAATGTGTACAATGTTCTCCTGGTTCTGCTTACTTCATTTTGCATCAGTTCATGTAAGTCCCAATTTTTCTGAAATCATCCTGTTTAACTATATCTTATAGCATGATTCTATCACAATCATATACCTCAACTTGTCCAACCATTCTCTAAGCAAATGATTCCCTTTTGCTTTCTCTTTCTTCCCCTTCTCTTCCCCCTCCCCTTTCCCTTCTTTTCTTCCTTCCCCTCCCTTCCCTCCCTCCCTCTTTTATCCTTTCCTTCCCTCTCTCCCTTCTTTCTTCCTTCCTGTTCTCACTCACAAATTCATTTATTTATTTATCTATCTATTTATTTATTTACACCATTCCTCTGAGCCTCAGAAAAATAGCTTACACTATTCTCTAAGGCCCTTTCAAAATCAAACATTTTATGATTTATTGTTTTCCTGATAATTCTATATTTGGACAAGTGCAGTAGCACTGGTTTGATTGGCAGGTAATTTTTTTTGCCATAAAAATTTAGGAAATTGTAGATCCCAGAGAATGGAGAAAATGTCTTTTTAAAGAGTGTTTCATCATCTTATGTAAAAATTATAAATGACCAATGTGGTTCCCTTTTTTGTTACTTTTAGGTAATGTTAAATAACTCATTACCAAAAGGTTCACACTTGGTAACAATTTTCTTGTTTTTGGTTAAAGCAGTTTATGAAATCTATCAACTAAAGACTAGATATATTATATTATATAGCAATATAGAAAAAAAGTAACAAATCTTTCAAATAAATAAGAAGGAAGATGTATGTGTGTGTGTGCATAAAATGGAGATCTTTTAATTTAATTGATAAATAGATCTAATTGATTTAATAACAAATACATGTTTCCCAATATGTGGAATTCTCCCACCCTCTTTTACATATGGAATTTGTCTTTCTTAAATAAAGCTAACCTTATTCCAATTAGTGATCTTGGAGACAACCATAAGAAACTGCATGATGACAGGGGGTGAGGAAAGAACAATTCTTAATACATACTATCAATGTCAGAGGCTTACAGAAATGTAAATTTGTGCAGAAATGTAGGCATACACCAGGTATAAGACTTATAAGTCTTTTTCCTCTTTCCAATTGCCTTAATGAGCTACAAAAACAGAGTTCTTCCCTAGAGTCCTCCAGTTTGCCTCAATTAATAATTTCACATCATTAGCATTTTAATCATCAATTATGATCAAGAATGTAGTGGAAACCAGGTCACAGTTATTAAGCAAATAATTGATTGTATCTTTTTATTAAAATAACCATGATCAAGAACATTATGTTCAATGTTATAATTCATATCACTTTTTTTTTCTTCAAAAGTTCTTAATCACTTTATGTAAGTTATTTTTTCTATTCCCTGCTTCCTCCTTTTTGTTCTACTTTTCCTCCTCTTCAGCCCTTCTAGGTGTAACCTGGTGGAGTGGTGAACAGAATGTTGGGCCTGCAGGTGGGAGGACACAACTTCTTGAGTTCAAATCTGGCTTTAGACACAAATTGTGTGATACTAGGTAAGTCATTTAAGCTTGTTTGTCTCAGTTTTCTCATTTGCAAAATGAGCTATAAAAGGAAATGCAAAGCACTCTAGTATGTTTGCCAAGAAAGTCTCTAAAAGGGGTCTTAGAGAGTTGGATTCAACTGAAAAATGACTGAACAACAACAATCCTCTTCCCCTTTCCTTGTTCCTTCTCCCCCTCATTGTTCTTCCTTCTCCCTTCCTTTTTCTCCTTTTTCATTCTCTCTTTTCTCCATTTTCCTCTTCCTTCCCCCCCACTTTGTTCTTTCACCTTCCTGTCTTCCTTTCCACCTCCCTCAAAATTTTAATCTTGCTTTTTACCCAATCCTTCCATTTTTATAATTTCTCTTTTACTCAGAGCAGACCATGCATATAGATGTTTACTTTCACAAAATCATTAGCTATTTGATAGCTTAGTTCTTGGAAATACTAAGGTGGCTTAATTAAGATATTTAAAAAACACTTGGACATTTCCTGTGAGATTTAGCCATTTTTTAACTTGTTTTACATTATTTTAAATATATTTATCAAATGTTTTGGCTTTTAATCTGATCCTCTTTCCTGCTCTGCTGTGGAAACTTCTCAGAGGACTGAAGCAACATGAGCATAACACCCAAGATGAGAATTCTTTAGAGTCAATTTACGTAAGATATTCTAGTGGGGCAGAAAGTCATTTTAATTAAGATCTCCTTAAGCTTGCTAGCATGATGAACTTTTTTTTCCAGAGAAGGGAAGAAAAAAGGATTTTCCAGGGAGAGCATGAAATAGATACAAAAGAGTGAATTTTCTTGTAAAGCATATTTTTTCCTGCCCCCTAATCCTACAGCTCTAATCTGATTGCTTTGTGAAGGAAGAAGAGAAAAAATACACATTCATGTTTCTCAAAAGTAGAAGCCTCTGGGTGAACCTCAACTCAGCTTCAACTGAAACTGCTCCCGTGAGACATAGTTACCTAATTATTTTCTCCAGGCTGAGGCTGGGAATATATCCTCTCACTTGAGCAATGTGATATAAATCTCTCTGGGTAAATAAACAGTTCCCCATACTTTTAATACGGTCTGTTGTACAGATAGATTTCAGTTCCTTTCTTGTCTTTTATTCAGCTGACAATTCTGGATAGTAATTATTTGCAGGATATAGTTAGCAATAAGGAAATTTGTGCTTACCTGATACAAGTGCCACCATTCTGGCATGGGTGATAATTGCATATAGGCACATTGCAGTTCTCAATATTCTTTCCACTTAGTGCTTCATCAATGATGAAAAGTTCTTTGTTGTTCACTTGGAGTTCTCGAATACAACCTTTATATCCATGAATTTGTCCCATGTTTTCATGAACCTTAACTGTTGCTGGGATGTGGCCAAGGAATATTGATCCAAAATGAACCTATAGCGAATGTGATTGACAAAAACTTAATTTTAATCCCTCTTTAGACTATGAATGATGGACACATGACTCATTGCTTTATCATGGCATGCTGTAAAATGTTTTCTTTATTAATGAAGAATTTATGAAATGCCTGTTTCATGCCAGACACAATGCTAAAAGCAAAGAACATAAATATAAAAAGTGCAACTCTCCCTACCCTCAAGGAGCTTACATTTTATAAGAACAACACAGTATATGAGGGAAAAGGTATTTTGACCAAAAAGTCACAGAGACTACAAAAAGGCATTAGGTGATCATTCTCTTTCCAATAGTAATAGTGTACTGATTTAATTATTGGTACCAATGTGACAGCAAGAGAGAGATAGTGTTTGTTTATGTGGAGAGATGTGTATGGGGAAGGGGCAGAAAGGACACAAAATACAAGGTCCTGGTGGATGGCTCAATAAAAGGTAAAACACAGTTTAAGGATAGATAGTTATAATGAGTTGAAATGAGTTTTCATTAACTCATTCATCCAAGAATCAGGAGTAGATTCCTTTTGCTAAGTGGATTAGTTCCCATAAAGTATGAGATAGTGGGGAGCAAGTCTATAAATCTAGATCCTTAGGGTTACTGTTCCTTCTGGAGAAAAGGGGTTGACATCAGGGAATATGGTATGGTAGTCTTGGATAGGTCTTGGCATTTGAGGCAATGTGTATATGTATGTCTTCCCAATTACATTATTCTTGAAGGTCTAGAATGATGCAGTGTACTAATGTATATCCTTCAAGGCTTCTAGCATGTCAAACATACAATGTAGGGAACTCACCTTCATATGAACATTTGCCATTTAAAGTGCAGACATTCTTAATACACAATGGGAATAATAAAATTGCTATTCCAAAATAATAATATTAATACCACTACCACCAACAAAAGCAATGGGATGACCCACAACAATAGAGTGTTGTAAGATTTTCAAAATCCTTTGTTCAAAGCTCTGTGATGTATTTAGCATAAATATTATCATCTCCATTTTATATATGAGAAAATTGAAGTTTTTGAAGTTAAGTGACTTGGTTATAAAAAAAATAGCTACTAAATATCTACAAAAGAAAATCAAGTGAGGTCTCCTGACTCCAAGTTGAATACTTTACCCCTATGCCGTAATGTTTCATAATTTCTCCACAATTAAATATTTCTAATTCAATCTCACATTATATGCAACTTTATGGTTTACAAAATATTTTCATATTCCACTGAAGCTGTTATATATATTTTTGTTATTTTATCTTTTGTCTTTTTCTTTAAATTGCTGTTTGAGGGTCTCCCCCTCATTTTTTCTTGTGTGTGTTCCATCCCATAAATTTTTTTTTGTTGCCTCTAATCAGGTGATATGATATCAAAATGTTCTAACTTTTGTACCAATTAAATATTGATGTAATTATCTAGTGGCTTTTCACAGATTTTCAATATTTTTCTCAACTTAATTTCGCCATGATTCTTCAGAGAATTAGTAAGTAGTGTCTTCTTTCCTTTTATTGTTTTCACTGTGTATAGGACCACAATATGTCCTGTTGTACTTATCTTAAAATGTTCCCAGAATCAAATATTGCAGGAGTGCATGATATTTATGATGTATAGCATTTTAAAACATTATTTCTTTTTTGTTTTGTTTTAATTAATAAACAGTTTTGTTTATTAATTGTATTTATGCTATCAGACTTTCAAAGTTCCAGTTTAAATATACCCATCTTCTTTTCAAAATGCTTTGAGAACTCAGCATAATTTTTCTATTTATTTCATTTTTATATAGCTCCTATAGATGTGACCTGCATCTCATTAATATTAGATGTAACCACTTTCTATGTATTTGTATTTATTTTTTCTATTTTGTTTGTGCTTGTACATCTACTTGTCTCCTCCCAAAGAATTTCAGCATACTGGGAGAAGAGATTGTTATTATTGTTTATATTTATATCCTGAGTACCTAGCATAATTCCAGGCTTGAAATAATAAATGTTTGTTGATTGAATGAATGCCTTCAGTTTCTTCAAGTTTTCCCTTTTTTTTTTTTTTTTTAAATCAAATTTAGGTTTAGGAATGAAGTGATTTCTGGGAATTGACCTGATTAGCAATAAGGTCTATGATATCTTTAGCACTGAAGAAAACATTCACAATAGCAGGATGAAATATTTGCCTATAATTGGTAAAATCTATTTCTAATTTTGTTATGATATATCATAATATAAAGTAAATTAATTTATTCAGTTCAATCCAAGTCCACTTTTAGCTTGACCACTGTAGTGGTTATTTTATCTTCACCAAAATATTTTTGGGATACGAGAGATATTGGTATTTCTGATTTATTCTAATGCATCAATCCTTCTTGTGGTACTAGATTATGAAGAAGCAACATATTCCACCATCTTCCATGTTATATTAATCATCATGATCAATCTGAAGAGAACAAGATTTTAAACATGATTTATACCATATTTTTTCTAGATAGGAAACAGTTATAATATGCTGTTTAGGGTCTTATACCACTAGTGATAGCAACACAGCACAGTTTGGCAATATTACATTTTCTTGTCTTGCCTTTATCACTCAGGGAACACAAAGATCACATTCTATTAACAAATCAACAGGCATTATTAAGTGCCTGCCATACTCTAATCTAGTATTCACTATGCTAGGAATTGGGGATACAAGCTAAAGAATTCCTACCCTGAATGAGGGAGACAAATACATATGAAAATGTGTGTAGTATAAATATATAATTAATAAATACATATGTGTCTAACTACATATAGACAACAAAATAGTTTAATATAGTTTAGTTTGGAAGGGTAGTCACAAACAATACATCTGATCAGGAGAGGCTTCATGAGAAGATACTGATTGAGTGGATGGATAGGATGGAGGTATGGTTAAGGAAAGTAGTACATAAGCAAGACAACTGTATAAATATATATGTATATTTACTTAACATATACTTTAACATATTTAACATGTATGGGACTACCTGCCATCTAGGGGAGGGGGGAGGGGGAAAGAAGGGAAAAGTTGAAACAGAAGTTTTTGCAAGGATCAATGTTGAAAAATTATCCATGCATATGTTTTGTCCATAAAAAGGTATAATAAAAAAAAAAAAGTAAAGTAGTACATACCAAACATGAAGGAGAGCAATTTGGTTGGTATAGTCTTACTTTATATTACAATCTATCTCACTTCCCATGATTTTGTGGAATCAGAGCCTTAGATCTGTATTGTCGGTAGTTTTTCTACAGAGACTGGCATCGATGCAAAGTCCAGATGGTTGATTAAATATTGCTAATATTAGGAAACCACTGGGGAGAGTTCCCTTGGGAGTGTTCTGTCCCTACTGAGGATAATAGAAATCATTTAGTTTTTGTTCCTAAAATAGTCCAATCACGATTTAGTCATGTGACTTTTTAATCTTACCTTCTTGTATCAATTCACTTTGCATTTCCCTTTCTGGGCATTGTGTCACTTTTCATTCTCTTTCAATGCTGTACTATCTCCAATTTATTTTTTATCTTCTTAGACTGGCAAAACATTATAACTTAATATCTATAGTTCATTTTGTTGGAGAAAATTGCTGTGAGACCTGCTTGCATGTCCTTGTTCTGAATCTTTCTTTATGTACACAATAATAGAAAAACCTTGACTGAGCCAGGAAAATGTAAAATATTAAGATAATTATTAGGCAACATGGAGGATAGGTTGAATTTGAAAGGATAGTTACTACTATTACCATCTTTACTAATCATATCTTCATCCAAATTTTAAGCAAAATAAAATTTTCCTATTGGAGGTAGGATATTATTTTCAGAGGCTCTCATTCTAACTGCCTTGGGACCCAGTATTCTAGAAAGGTTCCTCAATGAAAATCACAATAATTATAAACAGATTGTTTTAACCATCTACATTGGAAAAATATGAGTGAAAAATTCAAAATGCTCCTATAACCACATGCAATTGGAGAGGCCTTCTGCAAAGTTAGTCCAGCAATATATATATTTTGGGCAAATATTTTTGATGGATAATAAATTTGGTCCAGAATTGAATAGAAGAATGAGACTGTCAAAGTGCATTTGGGAAATTGTACAATTATTATTATTATTATTTTAAATCTTAAGCTATTTGCCACAACAAATATTAAAATTAATGTTAATCTAGTGATTAAAATGGCTACAAATTTTAAAATGTCAGAATCTGAAAAGACGATTGTGGTATTTAAGAGGTTGCACCTTTTTAACAAGAATGACTTGCATAAAAGTGCCATGAAAGAAAATATTGAGGACAAGTGTGATAAAGAAAGGAAGTATACAAGTCATATGTACAGAAAGAAAAAAAAATATATAGAAAAATAGTTCATATAGGTCACTGGAACCTGTAAGAATCAGAGAAAAAAGTGAGAAAAGAAAAGGTTTTCAGCTTATTGATCAGATGGAAAAGAATCTTAGAGGATAAGAAGGCTTCAAGAGGTTTCAACCTAATGATGGAGTTAGTACTCTCAAAGATGAATTCATAGATCTCTAAAAATATCAGTGTATGTGAACTACTTATTCATCAGTCATTCCACAAACTGAATAGGAAACAACTTTTTGTTGTGGGCACAGAGGCACAAATCTTTAATCCATTTGTTATAAACCCATATTAATGAAGAAAAGAAAAAGGACATTTTGTCTCTACCAATAGATCATTTCATTTGGATGACAGAAGAATTTAAAGTTATATTGAAACCTAGATCATCTGTCAATATGTAATGAGAGACTCAGAATAATCATGTATATGACATATATGTGTTCCAGGCTTTACACTTATACTAATGAATAAAATCATGGGACATTAGCTTAAATGTCTAGTTTTAGCATCTCTTGATTTGGCTTGTCCTAGAACTATCTCAGAGGACCAAGTTCCTTTGACATTAAGATCAAGAGCAGATCAGACTGATAATCTTGTATATAACATATACTTTCTTTTTCCAAGTAGTGCCATTGGGGGAAATTTATTCATTCAAGGATCAATTCCTTTTAGGCTAGAGTTGCTTATGCATAAATGCAAACAACTAAGAGTGTATCTGAGGATGGAGGAGAAATGATACCTTATTTTTGTGCTTAACTTAGCTTTCCCAGTCATGGATCCATATTGGAGGAAATGGACCAAGCATAGCCTGAGTGTTCAGATAAATAATTCCTTTAACAAGAGCATTTTCAATAATTTTCATTTAAAAGCAGGCCCCAAGATGATGAAAAGCAATCTAGGAGAGTAAAAACTGTTCACAAGGAGATTAAAAGAAGCTGGCGAGGAAGTTATCTGGGGTCTCTGAAGCTCCCCACCTACATTCTAAAAATGCTGCTAAATCTATTTTGCCAAAGGGAACAAGTGAGTATTTAAATCAATTTACTAGAGGAAAAATTAACTCAAATTGTTTCAGATCCACTGCTGCATTTTGGCTTACACAACTGCTCCTTTAGGTCATGTGGAAGTTCAGTTATTAATTCAATCCTTCCCAGTTTCTATTGTCCTAGGGTACAACAGTGCTTTTTCTATACTACTCAGCTGTGTTGGAATGAAGAAAAAGCTTCTGGAAATGAGAAACCACAAAATTCTAGAATCTCAGATTTGGCTATGTCACCTGACATAGGTACATAAGTCTAACAACTAAAGTTTAGTTTTTAGAGTATAATATTGGGAGAATTAAGTAGTTATTAATTAAGATAGATCACTTATTATTTTAGAGAGATTTTGGCCCAGGAAGTTTAAGTCAAGGAAAAAATTAAACCTAAGGATATTAGCAAGATGGAAGAATTTGCCCTAGTTTTTAAGGAGTTTGACAACTGGGGCAAAAAGTCTCCTTTTGATGATAGAAAGATTTTCTAACCAAGATTAGGGTAAGAGCTACTTTATTATTTTTTTAAAGAGTTCTCTCCCTTCCTCCTTCCCACCTTTTTATAGTTTCTATGACAAAGGTAAGAGCAGATACTTTTCTAAAAGTGAAATTTTAAAAAGTTCTTGACTTTGAACTAAAAGAACATGACAGATTCAGCCATGAAAATTGGAAGCAGAGAAAATCTCTATAGCTTTATGTCTAGCGGGGCTGGACTTGACAGTTTCTAGCAGAACAGCTTCCAGTGGAACAGTATTGATAGGAGATGTCTCTTTTGGAAGAGACTACATATTTTGAAGAACTTGCCCAGGAAAGCATATCTGGTGGAGACCAATAGGCATTATACCCAGTAGTTATGACACCACTAGAAAATATCAGATCATTCCTGTTTCTTATGTGTGGACCTTTCCATAAGTGTGCTCGTTTCATGCGCGCCCTTCCATATTTATTACTTATGTCTGCCTATTCTTCCTACTAATGCAGTAAATATTTATAGGAGACCATGTCCCAAGATTATGGCACAAAGGCTTTATTGATATGTTTCTTAAAATATTATTTTATCAAACATCTTTATTTTTAGTTAATTATGCTATCTAGCTGACTACTGAAGCTAAATATATTGGTAGGGGCTTATAAGATAAATGGCATGGATTCATATAATATTTTGAAACTGAGAAAACCTTTTATTCAGGAGCTTATTCCCAAGTTTTGCCTACTCCCAGGTGCTTCAATTAGAATATCTTTTCCTTCTTGTTACTGGTTCTCTGTGAAACTCAGTTTCATGTTCTGGTCAAAATAGCTTATTTTGCTAGTTCTCAAATTGAACCTTTCCATCTCTTACTTCTACGGCTCTGTAGAAATTGTTTCCCATTCCTGGTTTGCACTCCCTTTTAACTTCTGGCTCTTAAAACCCAAGTTTGCTTCAAGGTTTATCTCTTGTTTTATCAGGTATGGGAAACTTCTCATATCCTTAGTTGTTGATATTTGCTCCCTCATGTATCATGTAGATACTTAGTTGTTTGTTTGTTTTATCCTTCAGAAGAATATAAGATCCTTGATGGTAGGTACTTTTTTTTTCTTTTTTTTTTTTTAAATTACTGTCTTCTCTGGACTTAATGTGGCAGTTTGTACCATGTTGCTCAATTGTTTCTGATGAATTCATGGACCAATGCATGCTTAATAAAATGCTTATTGCATTGGGTTGGATTGGAATGGGATGATAATACTTACACTGTTTACATCATAAGCTTGTGAGAAAAGCACTTTGTCTATTTAAAGTGCTATGTAACTGGAATTCTGGAGATTGAAATAGCATGGACTTATATTGGGTTGTGAGAGGGCATGGACATACAGTCTTTAGTGGAATCATTCAAACTACAACAGTTCCACTTTCTTTCATCCACCAATATTCTTTCAATTGGATTAGATCCAAGGTACTAAATGTAAGGTACTGGAGATAAAAATGTCAGGAATGAAAAAATCCTTCTATGTCAGTCATTTTTAGCTCTTCTAATAAACTATTAACTGAGTTCTTTTATCATTTAAGATAAAATTCATTACTTAAGGCATCTTAGAATTAAACATGAAAGTGTAGATTCAGCAAGCTCAAGACCACTACCTCACTTTTACTTAGGAATTTTTGTTTCTCTATGTATTTATAAAACACTTAGAACAGCAATACTTCACTGCCTTGACAAGTGTGCTGTTTTAGCACAAAACTAATACAGAATGGAAGCAGATCCTCTTTCTGTCAGTGTTTGGCAGATCTGAGAATGTGTTTATTGGAGTATTTATGATATACTTTAAAATGCTATTAAAAACACAAACAAAACAAGCAATCTCCAGAAAATGAGGATAGTATAGGGCTTATAGGTCATCTACCTGGAAGTCCTAGCTTAACTAGAGCCCTGGGGAAGGGTGGGGGAAAGGCTTAAAAAAAAACAAAAAACTGTCAATGATGACACAGATAGATAACCATTAAAATTGTTGACTGGCTCTATCCCTAGACTCTCAATTAGCCAAAATATGATCATTCCAAAGAAGACAGGTCTTTCTAATAAGTCTTTTCTAATAATCTCTTATAAATTAGACTAGAGAGGATCTAACCTCACATTTTAATAAGATAAAACCACAGGGAGCAGATATGGAAAATCAAGGGGTAATCGTTGGAATAATGAAAAATATGTGATAACCAAGTGAAAAAGCTTCCACATCTGATAGAAATTAAATAATATAAAGTTAATATTCTATTCTCCCCTTCTGTAATTTTTTTAAATCAAAGTTATAGCTTCTTTTTTCTAGTTATTTAGGAATGTTATGATGTGCAAAATTTTTTGAAAAACAGGAAAAAGGAAGATGCTATTAGTATTCATTTAATAACAAAAAATAGCAAAAATCTCTTTGGTCACAATTGTAGCACCTTAGAATGTTCAAGATCCAAAAAACAAGGCCAGTAGAATTTCAGCCTTCTCTAGCAAGCAAAGAAATTGGTATTTTCACAGAACAAAGAAGCCAACTGGAGGAAGTTAAAATTTCCCTGCATCAGTCATTCAGTTCCCTTTCCATTTGATGAGCTACAGCTCTGGGAACGTTTATATCAGCTTTTGTATTAGTTCCTGACAAAATCGAACAGCCAAAGTATGTTTGTGACTATCAGTTAGGTGATAGTTGGTCTGAGCGATATAGAAGAGATCATAAAGATCAACACAAGATCATTCTATACTCAAACTTTCTGTATTGCACTTGGGAGGGAAACATACACAAATAAGCAAACAAAGTGTGAATTACATACAAAATAACTTAATGGGGAGGAGTATTAACTGCTAAAAGAATCAGAAAAAATTCATTATAGGGGGTGGTACCTGACCTGCCTTGAAAGGATTTTAAGGGTTCTAAGAGATAAAGGTAAGAAAGAAAAGCATTGCAGACATGTGATAGTTGGGACAAGCTATAATAAATCTGGAAGGCAGAATATCTTCTATAGAGTGTAAAAAGATATTGCTTGGCTAGAATGTAGAATGCTTGAGGGCAAGTAACACATAATTGGGCTTGAAAAAAAAATTGGAATTAATTTGTCAAGGGCTTTAAAAGACCAAGAAGAGAAGTGTGTATTTTATATCTCTGAGAAACAAATATTCACTAAATTTTCTGAGTAGGGCAAGTAATATGGCTAAACCTATCCTTTAGGAAGATTATTTTGGCAGCTCTGTGGAAGAAGGAATAGAGAGAGACAAAATGAATTCAGGAAGATCAAATAGAAAGCTATTACAAATAGAATATTTCTAAGAAGAGTTCAAAGGTCAAGTCTGATCTTAGTTGGAATATCTTTATCTGACTAAAAAGAGCTTCACAGTCACTAGCTGAGAAGATTGAGAACATTGAAAAATCATTTATCATTTTGCCTGAGATGGCTAAATGAGAGGAGTACTAAATTCTTCTCTGCATAGGAAAGACTTAGTAACCATAGCACCTTTAGTACTAGGATGGCAGATTAATAGGTGGTCCTGAAAATAACAATTTTAGCAGTCACACTAACCCAAGATCAGTAGAATCAAAAAGCTCTAACCCCTCCTTTATGTGGGCAAGACTTAATAATCAAGAGGGCTAAAAGAGTTGGTGAATTAGTTATGACCTTTCCTGAAGGGGGAGAGACTTAAATCAGAGAATCCTAGGTGGATAAAGGACAGGATATTAAACAACTCTGAATATAGTTGGATGCCTGAAAATACTCTAAAACAAAAAAACTGTGATAGTTGGTAGACTTTCCAGAGGGAAATGACAAGACAGAAGCCACCCTCCCCCCAAGAAAGCAATTGAAACCCAATATTAGTAAGGAAGTATCATGTGATACTGGGTGGTTATTGAAGGATTAACAGATTTATTGGAGAGCAAATTCAATAGAAAATATCAATGATTTCAGTAGAAGTAATTTCTAGAGGTATGAGTTTCCTTTCCATATGGGTTTAGTCTTTCATATAAATACTTCCATAGGACACAGTTTCCTTTATATATGTTTTCTCTGCTGCTGATTATTATATAAGTTAACTTTTCCCTCTAAAAGTTCACATATATTTGTGGAGAGTGAGTTCAAGATTTATGGAAGGAATATTCTATCTTTGCTATATATATATATACACACATATACCTATACATAAATTTATCTGCATTTATGTATATGAAGATATGTGTGCATATATATATGTATATGCACAATTGTCTTATGTTTGAATTTAGTTTGTTATTTGCTTTACTCACAAAGATAATAAACACATAGGTGGCAGCTCATGAGAGCTTCAGTTTGGAGAGAATTCCAACATATATTTTAGTTTTCAAAAAGCTGAAGAATCATTCCCTCAGTACCCTCCAAATTATATTGCTTCCAGCAAGGACTTCCTCTGTGTACTTGCTCTGGTTCAATTATTCTTTCCGACTTTTTCTTTAGTACCATTTCTGCTTCTTCAAGCAGCACATTTTGTATTTTGATGTTAGACTGTAATGGTGGCAGATCTACTGTCACTGATAGAGAAAAGAGTTTGTTACATAAGTTTTTATAGATCTTTTTATTTTTTTTCATCTTAGGGTTATTTTTCTTCCAGTATCATCCTTAGATTGTCTGAGCTAAAATTATCTTCATAGTGGTCTTTTTTTCTTAATACTCTTAATGAGCACTGCAATGTGACCAAGTATCCCACCAAATGATGTCTCCTGTGGCTGTTAGATGCATGATGAAACCAATTCTGCCAGCTCTTTTATTTCTCTCTCTAGGGAGAGTATGATAACCATGCTTCTATTTAACTGTGACTTTCTTATATCTTCTGGTTTCATTTATGCTGAGAATGCCAAGATTAATTGATTCAATTCTTCTGGAAGTATATTGATATGCTAAGTAAGATATTATTATCATATCAATTTATGAATGAAAATTTTAAAATGAATTCATGGTTCATTATTATTTAGATGCTATGTTACTTATATTTTATGATTTTGAAAAGGAAAGGGTGAGAAGAACAAATACTATTATATAGCAGGCATTGTGCCAAGCAGTTTGTAAATATTTCATTTAATCTTCACAACAACCCTGGGGACAGCTACTGTTATTATCAACCCTGTTTTTTAAGAGTTGAGAAAACCGAATCAAGTGATTTGCCCAGGCTCACAAATCTAGTAAGTGTCTGAGGTAAAATTTGAACTACCTTATTCCTGTCCCAGAACTCTATCTATTCTTTCTACCTAGCTATCTCCAAAAGACACAAAACATGTAACCAAATTTTGCTAAGTAGACTTTAGTTCTTACATGACTACTCTAAGGGAGTGGTGAAAATAATTTCAAAAATAAACTTTCAGGACTCCCTAATTAAAATTTCCTTATAAATGTAGTATAAGTTTTTGGGCTAGACATTCCACCAAGGTCTTATATGATGGGTAGGATGAATCCCTGGAAAGTGGCTGGCTATTTCTTCCTTTAGTATTCCATAGGTAACCATGAGATGTTAGATGTCTTCCTAATGCTATTGATCACAATTCCCCATCAGTGTATTTCTCCATCATCAAAGTTTTTAATCTCTTGATTAAAAGTTAAAACACATTAAGCAGCTATATTTAGTTAAGTTTTAGAAAAGAGCATTTTTAAAGAAAGAGAGTAATTTTGGTTAGTATAAAACATCCCTTCCTCCAAATTTGGGGCATACTTTCCCACAAGAACATAGAGAGTTCAGGGGAAAGTGGTCTTAAACAGTGATCACATATCACAAAGGGATACTCAAAGATTCTTGTTTCTGGAAGTCCATTGCAACTCTCCATGTGACACTTAAGAGTTTTCCCCTTAGGTATGGTATGGTATAGCTTTTTTTTTTTTTTTTTTTTTTTTTTAATGGGATTCTTAGAGTCTTGAAAGTTGTTCTTTTTTACTGGGTCTAGTTTGATCTTGGCTCTCAGTGACACTGCTACCAGGACCTGTTATTGCAATGACAGCACAAAATCTATATATGTTTTCAAGTTTTTTTAGGTTAATCTCTGTTTAAAGTTTATGAGGTCCTCTCTCTCTCCTCTATCTTCCCATACCTAGAAATTATTTTTCAGAGGCTTAGTTGGAGTTGCTTTTGCCATTAGACTAGCCCAATCTTGCAAAAGTAGATTTAGAAGTGTCTTGTTCTTTTATCCAAAATCCACAGGGCATGACATATTGCCTTTAGACAATCCACTTCCTATGTGGTCATTATCCTTCATCCACCTCTCACTCCTGAACAGATTAAAGACTCGTCTTGCATCTTGTTTATTGTTTTACATTAATTTAAAAATCCTTATAGACATTTTCATCTGATAAAGCTCTTACGGTTAGAGCATCCTATTAATTTATTTAATTCATTGATTGTTTATTAATTGATTCAATACATTAGCCATATTGTAACAAACTGTTACAAACAAAGTGAAAGATTGAATAAAATAGATTTGCAGTGATTAAGAAAATCTTTGGGAATGTTAGCAATACTGTAATTTAATGGAAATGACTGCAAGAAGATAAGAAGAAATAAATTTATGAGCATGCTTCTCAATGACTGCAGAAAATTTGTACTAGAGGCTAGCTAAAAGTTTTTGCTATGAATTTCCAAAATATTATGATTGGCGATCTATAATAATCAAATGAATCAGGATTTAATTTGTTCAAATAAATTGTTGTAAAGATTTATCTTAAATAAACCTATAACCAATGTTGCCTTTAAAATCAAAAGAACTGAGTCTGTCTCTCGCTATACACATACATACATTTGTGTGTGTATATATTATGTGTATGTACATGTATATATATATATATATATATATATATATATATATATATATATATATATATATATACACATAAATTCAAAATTAGCTCAATTTTGATATAACTGGTTTTGTTAGGGTGACAGTCTTAGACTAAGCAATTTTAAAACTTAATAGTAAACTATTAAGATTATGCATTTGTATTAAGTCCCATAAAAGATGTGTCTAAATATTAAATATTTATCTCTATTGGTTGGTAATCTCTGTCTTCCCTTTATGAAATTGGGTTTTTCTTAACTAGATCACAGGTAGGTGGTATGGTGAAAAAGCCTAGAGTCAAAAAGACCTGAAAGCCACGTACTTACTAAGATGTTACCCCCCACTAATCACAACTTCTATCTGCCTGAGTTTCCTCAACTGTAGAATATCAATAATAATACACATCTATCTCCCAGGGTTGTTGTTTGGTTCAAATAATATAATATCTATAAAATACTTTACAAACCTTTAAGTGCTATATAAATGCTATTATTATTATCATTAATATATAAGTAAGATATTCTATAAATATATGTGCTCAGTAATTCCAAATAAATATGCTACTCAAACATATACAAAGCTAATTATATCTGTAGAATCAGAGAAGTATTTTTCCAGTGATACCATGTTGTAGTTGTTGTATTATTACTTTTTTTAAAAAAGTGATCCATTAATGAATTAGATAGACATTATGACAGAGAGACAGATGGAATCAGGAAGATTTGATTTAAATTCCACCTCTGATACCTCTTAAACTGTCCAATCTGGAACAAGTTGCTTGATCTCTTTAAACATGAGGCAAATCTCTCGGACTTACCTACTGAGATATTGTTCTGAGCCAGTGAAAGTTTTCACATAGATGAAATCTCAGTTACTTGATTTATCCAGATAATGATGTGACCATTAACTAAGTATAGTTAATGATCATTATTAGCTTCACAAAATAAATTACAAAACTGGTGGAATAGTCTGAAAAAGAACAACTATAATATTTGAAGGCAATCATTTTTTGCTGACCTGAGCAGAGTGATGCAATTTTGTGTCTTTCTTCTGTATTAGAGGATTTCCATCTACAGCCATTGCAATCATGCAGTCCCCTCTAGTACTGCCAAAAGGCAACATATAGCTAGAAGTAAAAACAAAGATTCTCATTATTGCCTATGTTATTTACAGGAACATACAGTAACAACAAAATCAATCCATCGAAATTAATTTAAGGACTACTACTGGTAAGACACTTTGCTAGGCCCTGGACTTGAAAAATAAAATAAAACAAAACAAAAACAGTCTCTGCCCTCCAGGAGCTTACTGTCTACTGGGGAATTCTTATCACATCATTTGTAATAACCTCCCTTTAAGTGAGGAAAAATTTCTGCCTGTAACATAATGCTGGAAGATGTTTCTCAGGGGAATAAGTAAACTATTTTTAGGACAAGTAAAAGATATGTTTCTTTCTAACATTCTATTTTCCTTTTCTTTAGTCTCTGATTTCATCAGCTGAAATGTTTATAGAAAGAAAAAAAAACACATCTCTACAACTTTACATGTGTAAGTGGGTATTGATAAATTGTAAGTGTTAACTGTGGTTGGCATATGGTCTCCCTTGAATAGGTGATTGTTGAACAAAAAACATCAGTGTTGAATAATGCTCAACTCCCTGGGCAGAAATTTCCCCTTCTTGGCCTATGGGGGAAATAGGAATAGTATAAGAAATGAAAGGTTGCATACCTCTGAGCATTGAGATTATACTGTGATATAGTTATCTCTACTTAGGAAGCATGCCATTAATGTACTGTCTGGTACTGAGACTCAGAGATAAAGAAGAATAAAGGATTAAGGGAATTAATAAAGACTAGAAATAGCCTACAAATTAACTGAATATTTTTCAGTTTTTTCAAATGATGGAATCTGGTAAAAAAAAAAAAACCTAATAATGTGCATTGTCTTTTAAACAATTTATTTAGAAATTTTAAGGAAAAAATATAGCACAAAGGACTATTATCCCACTTCATCCCTGACTTCCATTACTTGCCAAATGTGATAGAGCTAGCTGGTATCATTTATAAATATTAAACAATCTTTAATTTTAGATGAATTTGTCTTTATTATCATGTCATCTAGATATTGGAGGTCAACTAAAAAGTTCACCCCATCTTATATTTGCATTTCCCCTCATCCAAAAGTGTATTTTTCTCTTTCCCCCAAAAAACTTCATCCTGATTGTTTTTACAATAGATCCAGTTGACCAAAGGCCATTTTGAATTTGATTGACGTTTAGATAGCACATCTCCTTCTGAGTTGACATCATCTGTAAATAATGCATATATGCTTAAATTTAGTTCACTGACAAACAACATGTCAAACATCACAAACTAGGATTGGTCTCTGAAGAAAAATGCTACTTATCGTAATACCAAGATTTTTTCATAACACCTCCCTGAAAGTGATTCTCAATCTCTAGTATTGTGTCATATTGAAGCTGAGCGTGGAGTCAAGAAAGCCTGAGGTTGAACAGTTTAAATTTTTCTTCTTTCTCTACTAGCAAGTCACCCACTTTGTAGGATATTTTAGACATTTAATTTCTGATCCTTTTACACATATGGGTAAATTTAATACCCTTGTAGTTAATTCTAATACATGTAAGAGAAAAGTGGCAGTATGGTATAGTTGTTATTTCTTTTTTGAAACTTTAGTACTTATATTACTTTAGGCAAATAACAGACTTTCAGAGCCTCAACTTATTCATCTGTATGCTGGGAACAATAATAGCAACTATTTTATAGTACTACTGGGAAGCTAAAATGAGAATGTGTATAAAATGCTATCTAAAATCTGGAAGTATTAAGGAATCATGGTAACTACTATGGATGATAGTATGAATAATGGAAGAGAAGGAAGGGAATAAGAATTTACTAAGTTCCTATTACATGCCAAGCACTATATTAGACATTTACAAACATCGTCTCATTTGATCATCTCAACAACCTTAAGAGGAAGGTGTTCTTATTATTCCCATTTTATAGTTGAAAAATGAAAACAAACACAGATTGAGTGATTTACCCAAAGTTATATAGATACTATTCGAGGGTTAATTTGAACACAAATTTTCAAAGATCTAATTACTGTGGAATCATTCTGTATAAACTATATTGTTAGTTTTTATAGTGCTGAATAAAGTAAGTTAACATGCCCAGATTGTTCTAAAGATAAAGGTATATAATCCCATGTATGACATAAGAATTCCTTAATGTAGTAATTCCAAAAAGCTGAAGAAGCTAGTGGAAACCAAGGACAGAATGCTCTATTTGGAATCAGGGAATACTTCAGATGAAAACCTGCTTCAATATCTTATTAGCCATGTGGTTCTGGACATGTCATTTATTGTTAACCAAATTCAGTTTCTTTATCTGTGAAATGAGGAGTCTGGACTCCAGAACCTTTCTAGCTCTCACCTCCTATAATCCTAGTTCATTAGGATAAATAGAGAGAGAGAGAGAAAGGCTGGAATTATGAAAATGATGAATAAAGTGGAGGTGATTAGGTCAGAGAAACCCTGTAAGAAACTTAAAGTTTCTTCTTGTTTTTACTGTGGCATCATGACAACTGTATAGTCTCCTATCAACACTACATTAGTGCTGTTATGAATTCATACATAAGGAGCCATTTTGTACCATTAGGCAACTAGAATAAAAAAAATTGACCATTTACCTCCATCTATGAGATCTGAGATTGTGGTCAAAAGATTCTAAAGATAGCAAAGTCTCTTGATTAATAAACTTAAATAAAGATTACAGTGAATGGATAGATTTTGATATATTCCATTGAGAGGATACTAAGAATCATGTAGTTCCAAAACTACTGACATATATTGATTGGTGTTAAAGAGTTGAGAGTTGATATGCTCTTGAAGGTGCTACTAAATCAATATATAAATTATATAATTATAAATTATTTTTATAGATGAGTAAACTAAGGCTCAGAACTGATTAAATATGAAAAGAGGTATAACAATCTCAAAGATGTGCTTCAGAAGGAAGAAGAAGTGTGTCAGGTACTATATTAAATACTTAAGGCAGAAAAGAAGATGGACCTAATTCTATTCTTTTACATTCTTTTCATTGCCTCTCATATTGACTTTCTAAATAGCAAAAATGGGTAAAGAATGTATATTTTCAAATGTGGAAGAAATAATTCTTCTGGTATTCTGTGTGAAGGCATTTTAGTATATCAGCATCATGACCATGGGTTGGTCATTTAATAAGAGTGAATGAAACTAAAACACATTGAATGCTCTGCTAAGGGTATGAAAAATTGAGAGAACCAAAATTCTCTTGTGCATATCAATAAAAATTATGAGGTATGGAAGGGTTGTATTTTCTTTAAATAGAAGTTCACACATTAACAAGACCACACATCCACTGAAATTGTGAAATTTTGGAGACATTCCATTGATGTAGCTGAGTGAACTTAAGTATTTGACTTAAGTTCACACATGCTAGTCATAATCATTGCCCTCCTAAATGGTTGCTGTGAGTTACATTTCTGAAAAAATCTGATTGTAGGATTTTGTTATATTAACCAAGCTTTCACTTTTTTTTTCATTTTGTTGGATCATTTAATCCATTAATCTTTAAAATAATGAGAGTTAAGTATATATTTTTCTCCCTATCTAATATTAGACTTTTTCAAGTTATGATTTTTTTCCTTCTGCTATTGACAAATATATGTTTCTTCAGTTGCTTTTCCTTTTAAGGTAACTCTATTCTGAGCTAGCTCTCCTTCTCTCACCTCTTAACTCTCCTATTTTCATTTGTTATACTTTTCCCTTTGGAATTTTGTTTATAAGTCCCCTTTTCTCTCCTGCTTTTATCTGGTTATATAATCTTCCTCTCCACACTAACCTTTCCCTCTCTCAGTTAAATAGATTCCCCCTTCCTTTCCTCACCTTCAATTAGTCCTGTCTAAGAACCAGTTCTGTTCATTGATTTTTAAAATTTCATTTTTTGTGCATCTTTTCAAAAAGATTTTCTCTTTGCCCTCTTAGATATTCATCTTCTTTTTATTCCTACTCTACATCTTTATTCTGAGTCATGACCCTTATAAATATCTAACATCTCTCTAGAGAATTACATTTATAAGTGTAATTTAAGGATCGCTGGACTTGTCATCTGTTCTGATGGTGCACCTCAGATGTGTCTCCTCCTACTAAAAGAATGTATGCTTCTTGAGAGGAGAATTCCTGTACTTTTTGGTTTGAATCCCTAGTGTTGAGCACAGTAACTACTTACTAAATACTTTTGCATTAATTTATTCACTTATAATATAAACCAGTCATTCATTGTTAATATTAAAACTAAAGCTAATGTTAAAATTATTTAACTGGCTAGATGGATCTCTATCAAGATGGTACTCTATATAAAATAGATAACATAATTAAATGAAAGTATTTGTATACTTTGGGCTATATTGTCCATAGCTGACACAAAAAGTTCTCCGCAAATACTTATTCATTCTGAAGGAGCCAAGGAAATATTTATTCAGAGTCACTAAGGAGGTCAGTTCCTTAGCATTGTGTTGTTAAGGAACGGCCTAGATACAGAAATGTTTTCTGACATAGCTTCTAGTCACTTAAAAACATAAAAGAAGACACAGAAACAGACAGTTGGGGTCCTCAGATCTGGTATAATTCTGAAGACAATATAAGTCATTATGACCTTCACCATATCCTGCCTTTATGACCAGACATATTTCCACATGGCAACGAGAAAAGCTAAATGCTATTGTATATTTGTAGCATATCCTTGCTGTGTCAAATCTAAGTAAATCTCTTTTTATTAACTGTTTAATAATTTTTGAGTGTCTCATTCCAACTAAGTGTGTTGGCATTAGAGTCACCTCCAACAGGAATATTATAACTCAACTGAAGAGTCAAAACAATTTGAAAATACAGGACAAGTTCAGACTTGAAAAGAAGAATGGAAACAATAACAACCTATTAGAAAGTAAACCTTGTTAGACTTCTCAGAGGAAGAACATTGCTTTGATAACTTTAGAAGGACTATGGGAGTAAAAAAAACAATTGAACTGGTTCCTATTGGTCAAAGGCTCATTTATCTTTCTCATTTTTGAGTTAGAGAAAATGATCCTAATGAGGTTGAGTGGCTCTAAATAATTCTTTTCTTTTTGGCAGTCACAGCTCAACCATTTCAAATGGGCAGATTTTTTTCGATCTGGGATCCCACAGCTACAAACATAAAAGCATTTATCTATGCCATTAATGAGATTATTCTGAAGCTTGTCAGGTATAATGGCATAACTTTAAAGTGGCAATAATAGAGATGTGTACTTTAAAAAGTAAGTGATTTTCTTTTCAAGAAGTCTGAAAGTTCCCGAGATCTGTTTTCCTAAATTATTTTCATTGTCTCTGAGATTGATTTTTTAAAAGAACAAAATGGTAAAGAATGTGTACCTTAAATGTGGAAGGCTTCATTTTCTTGGGTTTTGTGGTAAGTCAGGTTTATTTTGTGCTAACAGCATTTCAATCTATCACCATCATGGAGTGTGTATATGTGTGTGTGTGTGTGTGTGTGTGTGTGTGTGTGTGTGTGTGTGTGGTTTTATTCAAACTCTGATAAAGTTGGTTGACTTTGTCTTTTAGAGAAATATATGGCAGAGATAGAAAGTGTGCTATTCCTACTTATCTTCTCCCTACCTCCAAAGTATGCATGCTTGATTTATCAGATCTGGAAGTCAAAGGACTCATTGACATCATACTATCTCTAGATGGAATAATTTTCAGAACTCTTGTAGGCCAGTAGCAGGAAGGCATACTGAGCACTATTCACACATAATTACAGAAGCCTGACAGTTCTGAAGCAGAGCTGGAACAATGATAGCTGTGTCGCAAATGCAGCTTGTAGAGAATGCATTACAAGATTGATGATCATACTATATGCAGGTGCAAAACATAAATGTTCATTTCCCTTGTCAACATGCTTGGCTATTCTACAACTAATAATGGCATCTTGTCTGTTGTGCATTTTGGATATGAATAAGAGTAAACACAAGGCTTATAAACAGGTTTATATCTTCTTAATATGTGAGAACTTTTTACAGAAAGATCCCCTTATGCCCTGTCTTTTTTTGTGCCCCTCCCCACCAAGTTTGTTAAAGTAATTAGTTGCAATGTGTTCAGTAATGTAATTAATCTCTCAATGACTGCTTATCAGATTGCTAACACATAATGAACTACTGTAGCATTTACCAAATATGAGTCTCTTGCTCTGACATAACTGGTAGGTATAGGCATTAGGAATGGATTAGGCTAGCCTTGGAATAGTTATTAAAAGGGATATTTTTAAGCCAGCATTAAGATGGAGACATTTTAAATTTAAATGTTAGCAGATATAATCTCCTTGTTCAAGCAAATGTTTTACCTTATACTGTGTCAGTTAGCTCTGCTCAAGGAGGAGAGCAGAATAGAAATGTTACATGCAGCAGATTCACAGTCACCAGGTGGCAGTCAAGTCACGCGACAAAGAGAATGGTTTAATCACAGCACTGGACAGTTCCTATGACTCACTGGAAAGTCTAACTTAGAAATCTAATTGATAGTGTGATTGTTTTATCTCCTTGTTCATGACAAGGAGAATATAGTAAAATATTTTAAGTTGATTACCCATGCAAAAATATGGATGAAGATGTCTGAGAAAGTACAGCTAACTGCTAATGCAATCAGGGGAAAAGGAAAATTCACAGCTGTGTAAATACTATTTAAATATTTTAAAGTTCTTCTCTTATCATTAGCAACAGCCACATTTCTGTGGTCACTGTTCACTGGCCTCAGCAAAATTTGTGTCAAAACAATGTGAAAAAGGTCAAGACAAGAAAACCACAATTTCAAAGGCCCTGTTTAAAAAACAATAACCATCAGACAATCAGAATAATTGCTTGTTTATTCTCATAAAACAAACAAAGATGGTGAGGGATCCGTTTTCAGTAGCCACAGGCCCATGTTCTCCCGTAAATATCTACATAGCCCTTCTTTCCCTTGATGATCTTGGTGACATGATCATTAGTATGAGATTGTTTTATCTAATTTCCCTTTCTAATAGATGAAAGAGACCAAGTCCACTTACCAACAAATCACAAAGGAAAACTAGCTGCTCTACCTGAGAAAATCTGCTTTTTAAAGACAGCTTCTGCAAAGAAGACTATGTAACACTGAATTCCCGGCTTCATTTACACCCTTGATTAACCAGAGCAGTTGTCAAGGGAACATCTAACCAGCTGTCAAACCATATAGGACATTTTTCAAGAACAGCAATTTTACCTCTGACTGCACATTTTTAATTCACAAGCATTGGGATCCATAGTATGTGCTACAGATATTTAACAATTTCCTGGTAGTGTCTCTCAAGGCCTAGCCATTATCAATTTTTTAAAATGCCTTTTCCTTGTTTAAGTTTTCCTTTCCCAATAAATATGCTCCTATATTGGTTGTCAAAATTAATATAAACATGGGTTTTCCTTTCAGAATGTTGTTGCTGCCACACATCATAGAGAGTTTTAACCTTTCTGAATACAATGGGCATTGGGAATTAACTTTGGGCATTTGGGAGCAGGATTCAAAAATTCACTGAATAGAACTACATTCATAAAATTAGCAAGACTAGTGTGTTCCTTCTCTCAAATGACTTTGTAACTACTTTATTTTTTTCTCTTTATTTATATTTAACCCTTTTTATATTTATTATTTCTATATATATATATTTTTACAGCACCTGCTTATCCTATTAAGATGTAAACAAGAACTGTTTAATTCTTCCTATTAGTATGGCTAGCATTTAGCACAAGACCTAATATATAATGAAATAATAAAATCTTGTTTGAATGATTACAAATTGACCAGTGCACCAACCCATAGAAAGATAACTAGTATTTATATATGTATTTTTAAGGTTTATAGCTTTATATGTAATATTTCACTTGATTTTCACAACCAATCATTTGAAGTAGGTGCTATTATTGTTGCCATTTTACAGATTAGAAAATTAATCCTAAGACAGGTTAAGTAACTTCCCCAGTATCAAACAACTAAATCAATGTCTGAGGCTCAGTTTTAACACAGATCTTCTTTACTCCAAGTCTATTGAAGTCCCTATCTATTGAAGTTACTTAGTCTGCCTACACATTTGGGCAGATGGTAAGTATTGGAGGATAAAATAGCAACCACAGAATATTTTGAGGTAACATTTCATTCTAAATACATGTTACAGGATTTAGATGCTTTATTCCCTCTTTCAATTTCAATATTTATTCCTAGGCTTATTTCATTCTGTGGGGAAAATAAAATCAGAGTGATTTATTTAGATCATGTTGTTCTTTAAAGTATGGGCAAAACTATGTCTTCTGCATCTTAATCTTTCAGGGTGTTTTTTTTATTTCTTTTCAATGTAATATTTTTCTATAATCAGTCAGTGCTCAGTAGTTAGACAATATTCATCTTCCTTCTCTTTCTTCCATCACAAATATACATCTTGAGAGGTTGGAAGGTTATTGAATTAAAAGACAAAAAGAAAACCTAACTTGACATGAAATGCAGAGTACAAAAAGCATGTCCACAATTTCTAGTCCAGTACTTGGCATATCATAGATGCATAATATATCCTTGTTGATTGATTAATTGATGCTTGATCTTTGGGAGAAGGTTGCACATATTTATTAGGGATTGATACTATCCTACAGTTAGTAGAGGTTATATTTCTTGTAGAATACACAAGAATAAATAGAATATTTCCTGCTTTCCTTTCCTTTAAAATAATTATTTTCTTTTTGAAGCAGATTTGGAATTTTTGAAGCTTATTATTTTAAAAGCATTGTCTTCAAGTGATTTGTGATATATATTGAAGACAATAGAGCAATATTTTATCTCTAAGAGCTTTATTAGAATTGAACTTAAATAACATTTTTTTAAATGAATATAATGAACCAGGTTCTATGCTAGGTGATGATAGGGATACAAAGACAATAACAAAACAGTTCCTGATTTCAAGGTGCTTATATTCTGCTGGTAGAAAACAATATGTACAAAAATAAGTAAATACAAAATATATGTAATTTTTATTGGATTATTTCACCCGAAGGCAGTAGCATTTCTAGGATGTTAGTAGCTATATGGATCAGTAGTCCTTATAATTTAGAGATTCCAACTTGTGAACTTTCTCTTAAAAGCTGACCAGTGAATACAATTGAGTTAAAGAAAAAGCATTTGCTAAGATAGAATGGCAACTACAATAGCTACAGATAGACTTAGTTGCCTAGACCACTAGATGTGGAGAAAGGAAGATTGGAGTGTAAATACAAACTTAGACACTTATAAATTTTATGACCCAGGGCAAGTCACTTAACATATTTGCCTCAGTTTCTTCAATTATAAGATGGAATAAAAACAGCACTTACTTAGATCAGGCTTGTTGTGAGGAACAAATAAGATAATATTTGTGAAGCATTTAGCATAGTTCCTAGTACACCACAAGCACTTAACAAATGTTTGTTTCCTTCCTTCTTTCCTACAAAACACTTCCCCCTTATATCTGGGAAACAATCTCCCATAAATAGCCAGAGTATCTGGGAAGGGTGGGCACAAATTTAAGATAAGGATGTGAGGTATACATGCTGGGAAAATACGTTGCCAAAGAAATTCTCCTATTTGGTCTGAAGGACTTTTAATTCTTTCTCTGCTTAAGGAATCATCTTATACCTCATCTCTTGATCCCCAGGGCTAATTCTCCTTTGAATCTATGGTCAGATTTTTTTTCTAAATCCAAGGAATATGATCCTTGAAAATGCTTCCTCTCTCAAATGACTGCTTCTCTATGTTTTTATCTGCCTGCAAAATGTATGTTTCTGTTCAATGTTGGCTCTTGTGTGGACATTCCTAAACTGACAAACTCTTCAACTGCAGGAAGAGAAGGGATTAACTGTATTCCATCCTCCTACTGCCATCTCATGTAGAAACAGGGGTCACACTCCACAAAGTTGCTCCTAACTTGGAGTGCTCAAATTTTTGAACTCTGTCAAATAATTCCAGGTGTAGTAGCCTTGGCTATTTAAAGTATTCTTTGGGTGTGATTTTTTTTTAAACAATCAATTCAATGCTCCTCTTAAAATTCAGAGAAATAGTTTTGCCCTTTGTAGATGACACAGAATATATTTTTTTTGTTTTGTTTTTTACAATTAGTGTAACAGCTTCTTATCATCTAACATCTGTTATTTTCCCTTTAATTTCTTTGACTATATTAACTGTAAGAGTGTGTGGGGGAAGCAGGGAAGGGTGAAGAGAAATTGGTTGAAAAAATGATTCCATCGGAAAAAGAAATGACAAACCTCTCCAGTATCATTGCAAAGAAAACCCCATGGACACCTAGGTGGCTCAGTGGATAGAGAGCTGTGCCTGGAATCAAGAAGACCTAAGTTCAAATCTGCTCTCCAACACTTATTAACTGTATGACTCTGGTCAAGTCATGTACCCTTTGTTTGCCTTAACCCATCAGAAAGAAAATGGCAAATTACTCCAGTGTCTTTGGCAAGAAAATTCTACAGACAAAACTGTGGTGAGTTATGGTCTACTGGGTCACAAAGAGTTGGATGTGACTATATGACTGAACACCCCCACCACCATAATAACAACAACAAAGAACAACTATTGTCCACCACAATACACAAAATAAATACAAAATAATACTAAATAAATAAATATTGGTGGGGGGCATTAATAACTAGGGAAATCAGGATAGCTCTCTTAAAATTGGTGGTACTTTAGCAAAGCCTTGAAGAAAGTTAGGGGTCATAGGAGATAGAGATAAGGGGGAAGAACATTCCAGGAACAGAAGGCTACATTTATAAAGACACAGAGATGAAAGACAGAGTGTCCTACATGGAGGACATCAAGTATGCTATTTGGTAGGAAGATAGTTTTGTGTTTTGTCAGATTATTAACACTTGTCAGGTACCCAATTTGACTTAATAGAATCTAAAATAAAATGAATTAATCAATGTAGCAACTATATTATGATTCACTCACCTAGAATCAATCCACTATTCTGAGTGGTTTGGAGATGTCTCTCTTCTAATATCATTCCTTCCAGTCTGCATTTTCAATCCAAGTTGCTATTAATATTCTAGTTTTATTCAGCTATTTATTTCTGTTAGCTTTTATAAAGAGTTATTTACTTTTTTGTACCTTGGAGGTATATGTTCCTTATCCTACCTCCTGAGAAAAGGAGGCTCAGTTTTAGCTTGTTTCTTGTGTAACATTGGTCCCATCAAATTTATAGACAAATGTAGTTTAACTATTGGAGAAGTTGTTATCTCATCTAGACTAGTTAAAAAACCAGGATCTTAGGATGACTGAATATTTAGGTGTTCCTTCTCCTAACCTTTCAAAACCTAGAAAGTTAGAGCCTCCAATTCCTTTACCTAAAATAAAAAAGAATCAGTGCAGATGCCAAGAGCTAAGAAATTTTTTTCATGGGACCAAATGGTAGTCTTGTTCACCATATTCCATTGGTAAAAGACTCCAGTTATGAACAGAATAGCCAATGAGGGAAAAATGGCTGAGACTTTGGCTGTGAGAAGACAGCTTCAGCTCCATTTCTACAAGTGAAGTAAATCAAGAGTCTGTGGTTTACCACAATTAGCAGATCACAACCAGTTATCAAATGTATATGCATTGTACATCTTTCCATGGCCCTTTCATTATATGTCATCAGGAGTAGCCTGAAAGTAAGCTTCTAGGTTCTTCCATTTGAAGAAACACTAGTTTCTTCAAGTGTTTTTTGCATGGGCTAATCTCCATTTCAGAAAGAAGACAACATATGAAACATTATCAAAGGCAAGATTCAATTCAACTAGTATTAATTAAACATTTGATACATGTGGGGCACTGTATTAGGTGCTGGGGATACAAAGATATGCCTGAAAAATATCCAAGGAATTTTGCATTTTACTGAGTGGATATAACACAAAAACAGATAAATGCAATAAAAATTGAGAAGGGTAAAGCACTTGTGATTAGAGGGATAATGAAGCTGATTCTTGCAGAAAGCTAAGGAAGTGAAGGTGAAGCGAGAATGTCTTAGCTTAAACATTATTCTATGCAAACATATGAAGGTAAATGAAATGAAATAGTGAATTCTATGAACAGTGAGCAAACCAGATTGTGTGAAACACTGAATATATTAAAAAGAATTATATGAAATACTTTTGAAAATATGGACTGAAGCCAGACTTTTAGGATTTTAGATATTTGTATTTTATCTCAGAAGCATTAGGGAACCATTGAACGCTATTTACCAAGAGAATGACAAGGTCAGACTTGTGTTTAGGAAGATTATTTTGCAATTATGTGGAAGATATAATATATTCACTACTCTGAAAGGTTAAAATCTCATATTGGCTCAAAGCAATTCTCATATCATATTGGAAACTACAAAGTACAGTAACAAAAAAGTATCAGATTTGTAGTTAGAGGATCTGTGTTCAAGTCCTAGTTCTGCTATTTACCTTACATAGCAAGATGGATAGAGGGCTGGGCCTGAAGTCAGGAAAGTCTGAGTTCAAATTCAGACTCAGATGCTTTTTAGTAACTATAGCAAGTTGTTTACTCCCAGTCTGCCTCAGTTCTCACAATTATGAAATGAGAAAAAAGTCGCATTTTCCTCTCAGGACATTGTGAGGTTCAGCTAAGATAACAATAGCACAGCATTTTGCACAGTGCCTGGCAAATATTAGGCCCTTAATAACACTTTTCCCTCTCCTTCCTACATGCAGTAGTCCAAATAATTTCACCTTTCTGGGACTTAGTTTTTTCATTTTTAAAATGAGGAGGTTTGGCTAACTTACTTCTAGGACCCTTTACAATGGTAAATCTACGATCCCATGAATTCTCTTGAGTTTGTCTACTCAGTACTGACTTCCTCTCCATGGCTAGACCATGGACTACTTCTTTAAAATTTATGATGGGGATCTGACTATATTCAGCCTGTGACATGGAAAGAACAAGATTTTAAAAAGCTATGTAAGCAGAGACTATAAGGAAAGGAAAAGAAGATTGTAGACATATTTCTTGCTAAAATTTCCCTTGAAATAAGAGACATTATTCAATTTATGAAATGAGTTTGAAAGTGAAAATAAGTGGATACAATGAAAGGGCAAAATAATTGCTACTGTCATTAAAACAGAGAGAATAAACTTTTAATAAATGCCTCTAATAATAGTATCAACAATTATATTGATCCAGTCATTAAACACTGAAGTATATACAACATCCTCCAAATAGAACCACAATTTACCCGTTCTCAGATAAAGATAAAGTTTCTGGAAAAGGTCTTTATTTTTAGAGGTGGGTATATGAGCATCCAAATCATTACAAGAGCAAAAGTCTTGAAAGACATAAGTCCTTAAAGAAATCAAGCTCTAGGCAAATAAGAATTTCAAAAACATTGTAAGTCGTTCTCCAAAGTATAGTTTCTGTGCTTTTTTGAGCTACTGATGTTGTTCTGTTTGGTTAAGACACTGACATCAGAAAGAATGGCAAGAATTGCTGCTAGCTGATAGATGCTTATGAATTTATCTGAGAGGCTACACTGGAAGCACATACAGCATCCAACATCACAGGGCTTTGACTGAGGGAGCAGAAACTAGGTCACTATCTCTTTGTTTATGTCTGTTGTGCATACATGTTGGCAATAAAAAAGCATGGAGCAGATACAAGGATCTGAGCAGGTCACGGAGCCATTTTTTTTTCCTTAGACTAAGTAGAGAACCTTCCAAAGTACCTACTAATGCTAGCTTATTGTTTAGCTGAAATAGTTAGCTTTTATGTTCACTGCTCAAAGTCATGTAGCTCCCTTTTCAGTCTTTTTCAGTTTTTCCTCTTCCTTCTTTTCTTGTGATTCCTTGTAGGGTTTGGTCTAATGCTAGCACCTGTTTAGTTGAGGTTTAATCTTAAAATGAGATGACTCACTCTAGTAATTTAAGTTAACAAAGGAAGGTTTTCTTCATTTTTAAAATAGCAAGCTATATAAAAAGGATATAATGCTTCTTAGCTTCTTGAATAAGGTATTTTCCCCCTAGTTATTTCTAAAGAAGGATTGAAAAGGGGCGAGAGTCACAAAGTACTCTTGCCTTGAGCCCCAAGCAGAGTTAGGAAGACTGAGTTCATGATGATCTAGGACTCGAGAATCCATGTTCCAAAATAGTTCAGGCAATGTTGGGGTCACAGCAACTACTTTAGCTAGAGGTCATGGTGAGGAGAGGAGCAGAACTGGTCAGGTGCTTTATGGAAGGATAGAGGTCCTAATCAGGTAGATTTCATTAATATTCCATCACTAGTGTCATAGTAGTGAAGTAGTGACAAACTATGAGAGTGGAAAATTTGACTGAAATATATGATTCCAAATATGGTGATGAGATTTAGAGAAAGAGACAGTTATAAAGGAGGGTGAACCAATAAAATAATCAGAAGAGGGGGATGGGTAGTGATTTAATAGTCCATTAGATGGTAAAAGCTTAGGCCTGAAAAACCATAGTCTTTTCTAACTATACCATGAGTTACCTTTCTATGGTATTTCCATTATAATAAAGGACAATGCTCAATAAAGGTTTAGTTGTAATTTCAAGCATAAGAGGTTGGTGGAGGTTTTTTTGGAGAGGCAGAAAGGATGTGTACATTTTTTTTCCTTTGAGATCTTTCACTCATACTATTATCTAATTCATATGATTTGAGATTTAAAGATGGAAGGGACCTGGCAGGTCATCTTGTTGAATTCCCTCTATTTTACAAATGAAAAACTGAGTCCATGAGATAAATGATTTATTCAATGTCTCATAGGTAATCTTAGTAAAACTAGGATTCAACTTGATTGATCAAATTCAGTATTCTTTTCTCTAGATTTTTGTACAAAAATTAACATGAAAAGAGAAAAAAAATCAGAAAGAATAAAAGATCTTGGAATCTAGTCCTAACTCTTCCATTTAGCCTCCAAAAATACATTTAATATTACCTAATGTTCACTTATTATGTAGAAGAAAATGTTCAGGGAAATTGGAAAGCTAGCTGTTGTGTTCTTCCTCTGTTTCACTCTCTGTTGAGTGTTTTTTTTTATACTTCAAAAATGTTGATTATTGCAGACATAATTCTAAGATATTGTTGCTTCAATACTAGACCACCACATAAAGTGATTATGACAATAAAGCAAGTCACAGGAATTTTTTGGCTTTCCAATGTATATAAAAGTTATGTTTATATTCCATCATAGTCGATAGTATTCTATCTTAAAACTGTGCATACTTTAATTAGAAAGTTCTTTATTAAAAGCTCATAAATGTTAACCATCACCTGAGTCTTCAACAAATAGGAATCTTTTTCTGGTAGAAGGTTTTAATGCTGATGGCTGCTGATTGATCAGGGTGCTGGTTGGTGAAGACTGGGATGGCTTTGGCAGTTTCTTAAAATAAGACAATAATGAAGTTTACTGTATTGATTAACTTCCTTTCACTAGAATACTTAGAGATCATTCATTGTAGGGTTATTAATTAACAATGTCAGTATTTTTGTGTCTTAGGGAAGAGGGAGGCCCAAGGAGAAGAAGAAGATGGTAACTAATGGCTGGTTGAGTAGTTAGAACACATACGACATTTATTGATAAATTTTAACATCTTATATGGGTTTGGTTGATAACATCCCAAAACAATTACAATAGTAACATCAAAGAAATGATCACAGATCACTCTAATAGAAATAATAATAATGAAAAAGTTTGAAATACTGTGATAGTTACCAAAATGTGACACAAAGACATGAAGTGAGAATTGCTGTTGCAAAATGGTGCCAATAAACTTACTTGATGCAAGGTTGTTACAAATGTTAAATTTGTTAAAAAAAAATACAATGTCTGTGAAGTGCAAAAGATAGACACACAGTACCTTATAAATTTATTGTTACTTAGTTCAGAGAAAGGTAACCATTTTTATGAAATTAAACTAAATTCTATCTCAAAAAAATGTTCAAGGGGAAATCTGGATTGAAAACACAAAGGAATGAGTTAATTCAAAAGTAACTAATGATAAAGTGTTTACTCACTGACTTCCAGTATTAACACTTTGTTAAATATTTAACTTTCATACTTCTTTTTCTTTCCTCTATGGAAATCAATGTGTCTAGATCAACAATTCTTTCAGATCACTTATAATTTTGGGGGAAGGGTAAAATTACTTATAAGACTTTTTATTATTTTTCAAATATTCATAGTTTAGTATCAGATACTGTAGTACCTAATATAGTAACAATAGTTAATTTTTCCATAGTGTGCCAGGCATTGTGGTAAGCACATTACAAGTATCATCTCATTTCATCCTCACAACAACCCTGGGAGGTATGTGTATTATTATCTCTATTTTATAGTTAAGGAAACTGAGGTAAGCAGAAGTTAAAATGACTTATTTAAGGCCATACAACTAGTTAGATTTGAGGCCAGATATGATCAGGTTTTCCTGACTTCAGGCCCAGAACTTTACACACTGTCCCACTGGATAAAGTTACATTTTTGTGGTACCTTTTATGGTTTTGAAATTTTGACAAATTATTTTGCCTCAGTTCCTTATCTATAAAAATGAGTCGGAGAAGGAAATGACAAACTGCTCTAGTAATTTTGCCAAGAAAGTTCCAAAATGGGATCACAAAGAGTCAAATACAATTACACAACAAAAGTTTTAAAATTTACAATTGAGCAGGAACAAATTTATCTTATAAGACACTAAAAGCATAAGAGACAAATATAGAATCTCACCACTGAGATTTAGAAGTTAGAATCTAATTCTGACAGAAGAATGAGATTAGGAATGGGTATGTATTGAATTATATGTAGACTTATGCAATTAAGTTATACAGATAATCTAAATAGTTTAGGCTTTACAGATAGTGCAGCAGCTAAAAACCTGTAAAAGAGAAGATCAGATACAGATACTGTATCTCCTTTTTAACAGGTTCATAATATCTGCTAATTTGACAGGGACTACTGATATGGTCAACATAAATTTATGGCAAACATCTAAAGTCGAATTTCTATTCTATTGTAATTCAAATACAGTAACAAAGAACTCTAATAGACCCTGATATAATAGAAGAAAAGCGTGTTTGCTATCTACCATCAAATAAAAGTGCTTTGTAAGGAGATCTTGTATTCACTAATAACTTCATTTTTTCTTTTGACTGATATTTAATAGGGTCTCAAAAAGCTTAAAATTATTTTTCTTGTATTACGTTTAAAAAAAGGTTTAAAAAAAGACATCAGTATCTCACATCGAAAGAAAGCACATTTAAATCCTGAGATTTTTGTTAGTTTTCTCTGGCAGAAGTTAAAATTCTAGTCTATGTAGGAAACATTCCTAAGGGGTTCACTTGAATCTTGTACTAGCTGAAGATTCTGGTGGCCTAATCTGATGGAGAAAACAATGTGGGTATTAAAATGATAAGTTCTGCATGCAAAAGAAGGATCTCAGTATTGGTGCCAGAGACAGATGGAAAACAGCAGTCTTGGCTTCAGTAGCTTCCTGTGAATTCAAGAGCTGTTACAAATTGGGGAGTACTCATCTGCTTGGATAGAAGTATAAAAGGGCTAAAAAGTTTCCACAATTGAAAAAATTAAAAGCATCCAGTTCAATTCAACACACATTTACTAAGCATTTACAATTGTTAGATATGGAGGAGTAGAGCAAAAACACATTTAAATGATAGTATATTTTATTGAGAGAGCTACAACATGCAATCAGAAAGTAGCATAAGAAACTTAAGAAGTGGCAGGGCAAGGAAAAATATTTATTAAATACCTACTACAGACCATGCAGTAAGCTAATTACCTTACAAATATTATCTCATTTGATCTTCACAATAAGCCTGGGACATAGAGAGATGCTATTTTCTTCATTTTAAAGTGACTAAGGCAAAAAGAGATTAGATGATTTGCTCAAGGTCTGAGACTGGTTTTGAGGTCTTCCTGACTTCATGCCCAGCCCTTTATGTACTATGTTACTTAGGGGATATTAACAAAGACTTCTTCAGGAGACAGTAGATAAACTGAGTATTGAAAGAAAATAAGCATCCTAGGATTCAGAAGTAAGAAGGAATTAACAGGAATAAAAAGGCATGAAGGCAGATGTCTGAACAGGTAAACTAGAGACATTGTATAGTAAATAGTAAGTAGAGGAAGTTACATTTTATTCTTAAGACAATGAAACAATTGCCAAAAATGTTTCAACAAGAGAATGACTTGGTTAGATCTGTATTTTAGGAGGAACAATGAGGCAGCTGCTCAGAGGATGGATTGGAAAAGAGAGAAACTAGAAGACAGGAGGCTGTTTAGGCACTCATTCAAATAGTCCAAGTTAAAGGTGACAAGAACTGAACTATAGTGGTCCTGTGAGTAGGGATGAATGAGAAAGAAGTGGAGATAGAACTGACAAGACTTTACAATTAATTAGACTCAGTGAGGAGTCAATAAAGAAAAGGGAATTAAAAATGGTTTCCAAGGTTGCTTATTTGAGTATGTAGAAAGATGGCAGTGCCTTCAGAAGAAATAGGGGAATTTGTAGGATGAACACATTTAGTAGGGAAGAAAATAGGCTCCGTTTTGAACATATTGAGTTTGGTATGGCAAATAGAACATATTGGATACTTCTGGCAGGATGCTGATGATTTAGGACTGGAGAATTTAGTCAATTCCATAGAAATAATTGAATTCATTGGGAAAGATGTTAGTTTTTCACTGACTCTAGGCAATTTTTATATTCTGTTCCAACAGTAAATGTGGTGACAGGGAGGTAGAGTTAGAGCTGGAAGCAACCTCAGAAACTATCATTTTGCATTTGAGGAAAATGAGGCTTAGAGATGAAATTACAACTAGTGTTAGGTAGTTTCTTAACTTATGTCCTTCTGGCTCTGTCTAGCTCTTATCTATGACACCATTTTAATCTGAGTTTTTTTTTTTTTTGTTGTTGTTGTTGTTGTTTTGTTTTTGGTCAGAGTTCCTTTCATTGGTATAATGTGGGAAAAGGAAAATAAATTAGTCTGCCCTGGGGAAATCAGATCCAGAGAAAAGGATCTATCCCAGACTAAATGGCTTCTAGATATGGCTGCTGAGAAGAAGGCACAAGGGAATAAGCATTTATATAATGCCTACTGTATATCAGGAACTGTGCTAAAAGCATTTTACATATTGATTTTTATAATTTGATCTTTATAATAATCCTATGAGGTAAGCACTGTTATTAATCTTATTCTAGAGTTGAGGAAACTGAGGTAAACAAAGATTAACTGACTTGCTAAAGGTCATACAGCTAGTGGCTGAGGCTGAATTTGAATTCAGGTCTTCTTGACTTCAAGGCCAGTACTTTATTCACTATAATATCTATCTGGGATTGTGAGGTAAATGCCAATATTGGGTATTGGATGGTGAAATCAAATCTGCTGATTTGATAAAGGGGGCCATGAATTTAGTAATGACTCAGAAAATGAGATCTAGATGCTTAGAAAACAAAAAAGGAAATCTCCATAACAGGAAAGGAAGCCTAGTTGGTCAAGGGATGTTGCAGATATATTTTATAGATTTACTTTACCCAGATTTCACCAAGAATTTGAAAACCTTGTAGCCAAGAAGGAGAGATATGGGTTGGATAATAATATATTTAGGTGGATGTTAGGTGAAGACCTAGTTCCAAAGAATACTGATTAATAGATTAATATCAATTTTGAGAAAAATCCTCTAGAAGAAGGCTGTAGAGGGCCTTATTGCTGTTGTGTACGATATGTTTATCAATGACTTCATATAAGAAATAGTTATCTTGCTTACCAACCTGGAAGAGAGAAAAATATATTGAATACAAATCAAGATTCACAAGTAGGCAGATGGGGATGATGAGGGTGAATCTAATGAGATGCAATTTGACAAAGACAAGGATGTTAACAAGGATAACATGTTAAAAAATAAACTGTGCAAGTACAGAATTCAAGAAATGTGATTAGAGGAGAGGTCATGTGGAAAAATCTCAAGCAGGAATGAGGCTAGGGTAGGGTGGTGGTTGGTGGACTGAAACCTCGGTAGGAGACAACAAAAGGGAGGCAGCCAAAAGCTAATGCAGATTGAATGAACAGAAATGTAGTGAAGTGAAACAATCCTGATTAGGTGACAGAGAGTCAACCCAAGGCCCTTCTTGGGTTCAAATCCTACTATTGAAGTATTCTGACTATATTACTCTGGATATTTCATTTAGTCATTCAGTAGCCTTTAAGGCTGTAAGATGTAGAAGAATTACTAATTTGTACAAACAGAATTTCATCACTAGAGGATTCCAATAATATGAAACATATATATATATATATATATATATATATATATGTATATACACACTGAAAATAAATTCAAATCAAATAAAATGTATCAAAGCTCGGGAAGATGATAGGATGGTGAGCATAAATCAATAACAAATGAGATGGATGTTGAAGTTTTTAGAGTCCTAAAAAGAAAGTAGAGTTGGTAGGGGCAGGATATTGTATAGATAAAGAGGAAATGGGGCAGGCTTGTGGCTCCCACATCTGGAATTAAGGATGGGTAAAGATATTTAAGAAAAATAGACTCGTGTATTCAGCAGCTTTGACTACCAGAATCTACCTTGGCTAGGAACCTAGTCAGTACATGTGAAATTGGGTTGGCTAAACCTGAAGACCAAAACCAATCTTGTTGAATTCAATAAGAAAGAGAAGAAAGATATTTCCAGATTTAGTTCTCTATATCTGTATATAAGCCTATTCTTCTGTAAACCTATACAGTGATAACAATAGCTAACATTTACATATAGTTTTAAGGTTTGTAAAACTTTTTGCAAACATTATTTCATTTGAGCTTTATAACAATGATGTAAGAGAAGTACTCTTATGATACCTACTCTGCAAATAAGGATCTGGGCTTTAGGTGGATTAATGGGCTTATTCAAAGCCATAAGTGCACAAGGTAGGATTAGAATACAGTCTGAAATTTCAAATTCTTTTTTACATTTGACTGAGAAACCCCCTCCCACACCACAAAAGTGAGGTTAGCCTTGGGGCCTACTAAATGAAGAAAAATGGGGCTCTTGAAAAGCAAAAAGTGATACTACTGGCAGAGATAATTTATTATGCCTGATATACTACTTGATACCTCTCTCTCTTTCTACATACATACATATATGCATGCATACATTCAAATAATGTATAAATAGATATGGAATTGTATAATCCAAAAGGCAGAAGGAAAATCACAGAGGTCATCTAGCTCAGACTCTTTACAACAATACAATCTATAGTATTCTTGGATAAATGATCACTTAGCTTCTTCTTCAACATTTTCAATAACCAGAAATTCATTACATGAGGTAGTCATTAAGTTTTCTATATATTGAGCTGTAATTTGCCATAGTGTGACTTCCATTCATTGATTCTCCTAGAGTAGGGCTAAAGTTTTCTTTTCTTGTCCTTTAAAGTTATAATTTAAATGTTGTAAAAGCTGATAACTTCACCTAATTTATTAGGCATTCACTTAATACTTGGTGAAAATAATAATGAGGATAACATGTTTTTGTGACAAGGAATGACATTAACAGATTTTTCTTTTTTTAGTAATAATCTTTTATTTTCAAAATATATGTAAATGTATACATATATTCTATTTAACTTATACTTTAACATATTTAACATGTATTGGTCAACCTACCATCTGGGGGAAGGAGTGGGGGCAAGAAGGGGAAAAGTTAGAACAAAAGGTTTTGCAATTGTCAATGCTTCGAAATTACCTATGCATATATCTTGTAAATAAAAAGCTATAATTAAAAAAAAGAAAGAAAAAAAATCAAAAACAAAATATATGTGAAGGTAGTTTTCAGTGTTTACCCTTGTAAAACCTTGTGTCCCAAGTTTCTCCCTTAAACAACAAGTAATCCAATATAGGTTAAACCTGTGCAATTCTTCTATACATATTTCCACATTTGTCATGTTGCACAAGAAAAATCAGATCAAAAAGAAAAAAAAATGGGAAAGAAAAGCAAAGCAAGCAAGCAACAAGAAAGGTGAAAATACTGTTATGATTCACCATCAGTCCCTACGTTCCTCTTTTTGGAAGCAGATGGCTCTCTGAATCATAAGTCTATTGGAATTGGCCTGAATCACCTCATTGTTGAAAAGAGTCAAGTTCATCAGAGTTGATCATCACAAAATCTTGTTGTATTAACAAATTTTTCTTTTAAAAACTCCATAAAATTTTTTGAGCTGGGAAATAGTTAGCAAAGTTAATTACCACCAAAAACCTGGACCATGCTTATTTTTAAATTATTCCAACTGGGCAATGTCTTAAATAATGCTTAGAGTTTAAGGTCTATTTCCTGAGGTATTTTACAGGTCAAGGAGATACATTTCAAAGCATTCAGATGAAGTACTCTAAATTGAGTTAACTACTTAATACACTGATAACCCATTTCTGTGTCTGTAGAAAAATCAACTTTTTTTAGGAGTCATAAATAGTTCAAATGAATTTTATTGGATGGGGTTCTGTAAAGGTCAACAGTAGAAATCAAATGGAGTGGGTCTTCTTAATATTTTCTATATTCATTAAGCCTTTATCAAAAGAATGCTCTCCAACTTAGTACTTTAAAACTTAAGTGGGATGCCCAGTTCACTGTCTTGCAATGTTAGTTGATAATGAAGAGAAGAAGTTGGAGAGTACAGGAGAGAGCAATGAAAATGATTAAGAGGTTGGCAAGGTCAAAGTAATTGGAATTATTGAGCCTGGAAAATCTAACTGAGGTATTTAGAAGAATGAGGGGGCGATTTCAAGTGCATAAAGGCTTGTTGCTGAGCAACTGCTCTCCTTTTCTATTAGCTGAAGCAGGAGGGGACAGGTTTAAATGGTAGCCAGTGGGATTTTAGGGTCAACACTCCAGCTAGAAGTGTTGTAAATTAATGGAATTCATTAATAAGGGATGGTATATGAATTTTTATTCTGGGGATTAGGCCAAGTTGATTATGATCTGAGATAAATTTCAGCCCCAATGTAGAAACCTATGTGGTTCACATGGGTTCTGCTTCAGGCAGGGGCAAGGGTACTATTTAGAGACATTTAAACAAATTCCTATGCCAATTTTAAAAGAAGACTAAAGAAAATATAAATTGTTTCTGAGCTAAGCAGAATAAACAAGCCCTTGACCTAGTGGGAATTTGTCTGTTGTTTTTCTTTCAGTCATTGAAGAAAGTTAGTCAGAACTTTTTTTTTTTTTTTTTTTTTTTTTTTTTTTTTTTTTTGAACAGTGTGTATGGTCTATCAATTCATGATTTTTTTCATTTTTCATTCTCTTTAGCTCAACAGAGGCATATTACATTTATTTTTACTGACAGACAAGGCTCCCTGTACCATTCCCAGATAGTCACACAAAAAAATTAAGCTAAGTGACCTCCTGTAGGTAATTATGGCATTTAATATGTTAATGTGCCATTTCAGACATACCCTGAGAAGCAACACTTTTAAATTTGAAAAATGGAGATTTATAGTAATAGATTTGTCTCCAGTTTTGAGTGTACATCCTCATACTCCTGCTAAGATTATTCAAAAGATCAATGAGATTTCCTTATTATTAGAATTCTTCTCTAGACTGATTTGGCCATCTGTCAATTCATCTTGCTGTAATTATTTCCTCTCACTCTTATAACTCCCACAATGCCTAACATAGGACCCTGCAAAACTGAAGTGCTAAATAATTATTGGCTGGATTGAAATGATAGTACTGATTTTTAAGTATTTACTTCAATGCTGCAAGTATTTTTTTTATTTCAACAGAGTAAATACTGACCATGTCTTTTACTACACATCAAAACTTCCTTTATCGCCTTGTAGCTAGCCTTTATATATTGGTTTAAGGTTTATAAAGGACTTTGTAAGTATTATCTCTTTTGATTTTCAGGAGAATCCTAGGAAGTAGGAACTATGATTATCTCCATTTTACACGTAAAGGTCAAGTGATTTGTCCAAGTTCGCACATCCAGGAAATGATCAAGGTAGGATTTGAACCCAGGTCTTTCTGATACAAAGTCTACACTGTGCCATATAGCTGCTTATTACATTGCTTTTATGAATTGCTCTGGAACTCTTCTTTCTCCTCTCCCTCCCAAATATCATCACCTAGAAGCCATCTTCTGGTGATGAGTCTTTCAAAATTTGATTAGGCTGGGCCTTGAAGATAGCACACATTGGGTTTCAGATTCCTATTCGAAGGCTTTTTAAGCCTCTTAGAATAGAAACTTCTAGGGACTGGGGTTATCATGGATATCATGCTAGATTCATAAAGATCTGAGTTCAAACCCAGTCCCACTTCACTTTACTTTTCTCAGCCTTAATTTTTCTATCTGTAAATGGGAGATAACAGTGTCAACTTCAAAAGACTATTTTGATGATCAAATTAGATAATATAAGTAAAGTGTTTTGTAAATATTATAGCATTATTTAAATATTGTTGTTATGCCATGATGAAGCACTGGAGTTGTACTTTGGTGGGGGGATTTTTAAAAAAATATTGTGCACTAATTACTAATTTAGACTATCATGCTAAATGCTTTCTAAGCTTTTATATTAGTCAGCTTTAAGGTATTTATGCAATTATAATTCCATTACTTCCAATATGGGTTCATCTTCATTGAAAATATTTGTTTTTTCTACTTTGGAGACTTTACCCTTGCTTAATAATTCTTCCTGTTTCTCCCTCTTTCTTTATTTTCCTTTTTTCTTTTATTAGTTTTTCTAGTTATACATGCACTTTAATTTTTAATACATATTTATGAAGCAAGTTGGGAGAGAAAAATCAGAACAAAAGGGAAAACCACAAGAGGAAAAAAAAAACAGAAGGAAAAAAAAAGTGAGCATAAGCATATGTTGCTCTACATTCAATCTGGATAGTTCTCTCTTTAGATGCAGATAGAGTTTTCTATCCAAAATCTAAGGGGATTGCTTTGATTCACTGAGAAGAACCAAGTCTTTCGTAGTTGATCATTGCATACATAATCTTGCTGTTACTATGTTTTATGTGTTGGTTTTGCTTGTTTCACTCAGCATCACTTCATATAAATCCAGGTCTTTCTAAAATTGTCTGGTTCCTCATTTTTATAAAAAATAACATTCCATTACTTTCATATACCAATCTTATTCAACCATTCCTCAATTGATGGGCATCCACTCATTTTCCATTTCTTTGTCACTGTTTCTCTCTCTTTCAAAATTCTACTTATCTGTCAGTATCCAACTAAAATACCATCTTATAAACTGAGCTAGACTGGCCTGAAAAGGGTAAACATAGGCTTTCAAACGTGATTCATAACTGATGTATTTTAAGTTTCATATTCCTCATACTCTGAAACGTACACCATCTCCTCTGCTAAGCAATCAGCACTCTGCACTTCCTTTGAAAATTTCATTATACCCTGTGTATCCTCTAGTTACTTGGGTTCTCATTTTATTTTATTTTTTTTTTTATAAATTTCAAACTTATTGAAGACAAGAATTGGGTCTTTTGTCCCTTACAGGACACATGATGGCGATTAAAAAATGCCTGTTGAATTGAAATAAGAAACTGCAATTTTATGGCATCCTAAATGCCATTCTCCATGTCTATTATTCACTACTTCATATTTATGGTTATAACACTTTCCCCTCTTTAGATTTCATTACATTTTACATTACATAGGGAACTGATTATTATGAAACTTGACTACAAGTTCTCAGAAATTCACCCTAGCATATCCTACTTAATTGGATACTGGGCTTACCTCTGAAGTTTTCAGTTTGGCAAAATATGACTCATCTTATTGAGACTTTTAGTCTGTGTTGGCACTAAAAAGCAGTGTTACATAGTTGAAGGGATTTTGTACAGAATCCTAATTTATGTGTTCTTTCTTTCTGTAGTGACAGTTATGTGGCACTTTGAGGTCTTTATATGCAAGATCTCAATGGATTCTCACAACTCTGTAAGACAGATAATGCCATTATTGTCATTCCCAGTTTATAAATATATAAATTGAGATAGAGGGAAATGAAGTTATTAGCAAGGTAGTCACATGTTTCTTAAGTGGCAAGATCAAAATTTGTACCCATCATGCTCAGAGGGAGGTTGGGCAGAGGTGTCTTTCGAGATAACATAGAAAGATAAAAGACATAGGAGAGAGTGGAACATGAATTTAGAAATTTGGGTCCATCCTCAGCTAAATGTAGTTCTTACTACTCTTCATAGAGGTCATCCCAGTTTGCTACAAAACTAAACTTTTTGGACATTGCTACATTGCTGCAGCTGTGCACCATACACCCTGAGTAGGGTACTGTAAGACATAGCTGAATTGATGGAGAAATTGAATAAATTTTGAGATGTGACACTATATAATTACCTTTTAAAAAAAATCTGTGATTTCAAAGGTAAAGAGAACTCCTAATGAGGAAATTACTCTATCAGAGTAGATCAACAGCTGCTTGGCAACTTGCCCGGAGCAAAGAGGGTTTTTAGGCATGCTCTACCTAATGTCACTAATTGGTCTTGGGAAAATATGACATTATGGGCAGTGAAATTATGGGACACAGTAGAGTTCCATGGGAATACTATTAGAAAGGACCAGCCAGTCACAAAGATTTTATTAAATGTCTACTATATTACTAACACTGCTAAGAGTTGTACTAATTGGCCAAAGGATTTCCCAGAACTATGGTGGAATTTGGCTATCATGTACTCCAGGCCATTTTTCTAGAGGGACGTTGGTACAAATAGCATTAGATTCAAGTAGAATTTAATCAAAAAAATTGAGTATATATTTTCACTGGAAAACATAGGTTTACATGATGTCAAAATCAATCTACTCAGTGCAAAAATCAGTTACAGTTTTTGCTTTATGTTATTAGTTAGTTAGGCATAATGAGATTATTCTCCTTCACTTTATGTTGTAGACCAGCAATTTCAAATGCAAATAGAAATGGAGATTGCTAAACCATATGAAAGGATTCCAGAGATTTATATATTGAATTAGAAAATCTTGTTTACATATTTTTATTAATTAATTTGATAAATATTTTTCAATTACAGTTTTATCTGGTTTTGGTTCTATCAGGAATTTTTTTGTTGTTGTTGTTGCACGTGGTCCTCAGGTTGTGTGTTTAATACTTTTATTGTAGATGAATTGTACTATATACTATCCCTACATCTCTTCACTTCATTGTGTACTTGTAATGTATGCCCTCTTCATTTCCCCCTCTTAGGCTCTCAGTCTTCCCTCCTAGTTTATTATATATGTTGCCTTATGCCAGAATCACATTTCTTGGTTCCCTTAGTTTAAAGCGCTCCTTAGTCTTAAGTTACTATGTATATACTTAACTGATTATTTTGTATACCTACTAATAGAATGTAAATTTATTGAGGATAGTCTCTTTTTCTTTTTAACTGCTTTATTAGTACTTCCATACAATTTTGATACAGTATACTGTGGGTGCTTAAAAACATAGAATCAAATGACATTAACTGAATTTCCCTTATTTAAAAATTCTTAACTTGGCATGGTATCAGTTCTACTTGTGTGTAACTTATCTATGACTTGAAAGTGATCACAATTTTAGATTAGGCAATTGTTTATGTCTTCTATTTAAATCAAAAAAAGAACTGTGGTAATGCACACATATGACATGTCTTAGGAAATGATCTGTCAAGAAATGTCCTGTTAACTTTTCCATCAGTCATTTTTAACTACTTTACAAATTAATACTTCAGTTTCATAAAATAGTCCTTCAGGCTTTTTATTCAACCACATTTGCTAAAAGAGTGCAGCTGAAATTAAGTGCTATAGGGAAAATAAAGGGAGCAAACATTTCATGAATATTAATGGCAAGCTGGACAAAGGTAATGCACTTAGCTTAGATCATGGTAAATGTACAATGTATTTTTTTATGGAGTTACTATTTCTAAACAAGATCAATTACTTTAGTCACTCTTTTAAAATGGAAAATGTAAAGCATTTATGGAAAGAAGCTAGTCTCATATCTTATGAGCCATGATAGAATTCTTAATGAAGAAATGAGTTGTTGAATAAAGTAATCCCTTTGGCAACATCTTAACAGGATCATATTCTTTGAATATGATTCATTAAAGAAATCCACAAAATAATAAACAGACACCCAGATGATATTGTTGGCTGCTATGGATTTGCTGAAAAGAACCATCTTTCACTGTTTCTGATTATTTACACCCTTCTGCTGTTATTAATATTGCACACATATTCACTTAATATTGTGAGCATGCTTACAAACACATCAGTGTTTAATTTATTGAATGATATTTCATTAGTATAGATGAGTTGAAATGTGGCATTTCATTTTCTAAAAATGTGTGGGAACATTAATCATATAGATACTTAAATTACAATTCAAATACTGCATAAAGTTTCAATTTATCTGAATAAAGTTGAATAAACATCTGGAACAAATGAAAACTCATTTCAGATGAAACTAATTCTGATTAGTGAGGGTTTAACATTTTTCACAAAATAAGTCATTTCTGTTTTTTTTTTTTTTCTCTCTCTGTAGTAACTTCCATTCCCTATACAATGGGCTAAGGATTCATATTGGATTGATGAATTTATATCTACCTCATGCCAAAACATCTAATGAAAATTCAAAAAAAGGCAGGGAGGGCTCCATATATCTGTCAGTTATGTGATCTGAAGAGATGCATGATAGATGCAAGTAGGCTGCAGCATATGTCCAATGGTCATCTCTGAACAAGAATCCCATTCAAAAAATATTTAACTATATATTTATCAGAATGATCTATAAGCATATTGAGGGTTTCCTTGATGAAAAATATAAAAGTAAAACAGGAAGATTTTCACATGGAATTTTCATCATCACAAACTTATGAGAATCTGCTCCATTTTATCTTCCCAATCTTATATTACTGTCTTTCCTAATGTCTACTGTCTAAACAGCTCTTCCTGCTCCTTACTGTCAACATTCTATGTCTCATCTCAATGCCTTTGCATGGGCTGTGCCCCATACCTTGAGTGCACTTGCTGTACCCAAGATCCCTTGTTTCTTCAAAACTCTGCCTTGAAACCTTCTGCTTGAAACTTTTTCTGATCCTGTCAGCTACAAATGGTCTCCCCCTATAAAAATTCTCCCTATTCCTTTACACCCCCCCAAAAAAAAGATGCAGTAGAAAGAAACATAGCATTAAAATATACTGAACAACCTCAAGTAAGTAGTCACCCAAGCTCCATAGGCAGAACTTAAGTGAGGGTGAATCCTTTACCTCCAGAAATAACCCATTCCTTTTTTTTAGACAGTTCTAAGTATGTTTTTCCCCTTTTAAAATTTTAATCTGCCTCTGCAACATCTCATCAGGGGTTTTGTTTAAAAAAAAATTCCTTCATGAATAGAGAAATTAGAATGTTTTTCCACATAGACAACTTTATAAATAATGGTGTTTAAATATATTTATATTTTATTAAAATATATTTTATTATGCATATATTTATAAACAAATGCTATATACCTAGCTTCTCTGGTTTCTTTTCAATCTTGGCTCAAGTTCTACTTTCTGCAAGGAGCCTTCTCCAGTCTTCCTTAATCTTAATCCCTTCTTTCAGAGACTTCTCACAACTTATCCTGCCTATATCTTATTTGTACATAGCTGTTAATATGATGTTTCCACCATTATAGTTAGTTCCTTGAGAGGAAGGACTTTTTTTTTGTTTGTTTGTTTGTTTTTCTTTGTAGACCCAAAGCTTAACATAGTGCTTGTCCATGGCAGACATTTAGTAAATGTTGGTTGAGTGATTGCTTACTGGTTATATCTTGAAGGGTGGTAATGGTCTTAAGAGGAAATGATAAAAAACATGGATTTGGCTAAGCCAGAGGCCACAGAATTATCAAACTACCTCTCAACTGATGCTAATGGGTGCTCAGACTCTAGGGTAGCTTGAACACATAGTCACAGATTGAATATTGTTAGAAAAATACACGTAGACCATATTTCAGCAATTGCCTCTTTGGAATGATTAGCAACCACAGCAAGACACAGGGACTCTGAAACGAGAGATATCATATATGTGTGTATGTCTATATGTACATATAGAGCTAAAGCAAGACAGAGTACCCAAAATATAATAGCTCTGTTGCCCCTTTTCTCTCCTTACAACTGACTGATTGATATCAAGCCTAAATATAATATTGTTAATTACGTTACTTTTCTTTACTTAAACATATTAACAACGGACCTTCCCAAAGTGAATGGTTAGACTTCCTTTCCTTCCTAGCCCTACAGTTATACTTGACTACTTTCCTTATTTTATTAATAGTTATCTCTCTAATGCAGCCCTTTCCCCCCATCTCCTAACCATTTAATCCACAATATAACTGGAATGTTGCATAACTGAGATTTACCATATCTGTCCCCTACCATAGGCCTGGGAATCAGAAGGAGCTATGAAAGATGGAAACACACATAATTTGCCTTAGGAATGCATTTGAGGGATTACATGGGCAATGCTAAAATAAAAAAATGGAATGTGACAATTAAATTAATACTTTATGGTCTGCAGATTATCACACTCCATACCAGGAAATAGTTTGGAAGTTCACAGGAATATATATTAATTGAATGGTCAACACTCTGGGAATGACTGTTATTTTTTTGATTACTAGAGTGTTGTTTTTTTGAGATCTTTGGGGTGCTTATTTTAATGAAAACTTTAAAATGCTTTGAAAAAATGACTGGTTACTTTCTTTGGGGCATTAATGGTGTCTGAAGATTTTTCATAATATCCCCTTAACTAATCTTGTTACTATTAGTAATTTGTTTTGCAAGCCTATTAATTAAGACAAAAATAAATGTGAATCTAGTCCTATCCTAAATTGTTAATTAGTCAAATTAAAGAATTATTACCAAATAATACTACAGAATGAAAGTTCCCTGCCCTACCCCCTTATTTTTCCAAAATATACATCAGCAATATTGAGAAAAAAACAAAACAAAACAAAACGTGATAAACAGCTATGCCTAAAAGTCCAATTTCTATTGAAGGAGATAAAAATTAAAAAAATATGTATGAATAACAGAATTTTTGACTGAACTAGATATCTGAAGAAAGCTACAACTTGAAAATTGTAGTAGTAGAATTAGCAAAGAAACCATATTTTACAAAGGATTTCAACAAGATCAAAGTTACTAGTAAGAAATATTACCATAATTAATTGAAAAGTGAGGGGAAAAATCAACTACCTGAATGTTTTGTTAACATGATGATTATCGATTAATTCACCTGAAGTTTTGATTGAATTGATGAAATGTTTTATGATTGTGGGGAATAAAGATTGCCTAGTCTCAGAACTAGATTTCAAATGTGTGAAATCCATGAGAAGCTAATGTAATGAAAGAGTCAGATTACCTCTTGGTCATGGTTGTGTCTCTCAGATCTACCATAATAACTATTTTATGGCCATCCCAGTTTAACAATTTCTTTTTTATTGAACTGACTGAAACAACTGCTTTTTAGGTCATCATATAACCTCACATTTTGAATTGTTTTAATTGAATCAAGTGATTGATTTCATCAAGCATAGGATTTATTTATAAGTAAAAGTTCAGCAGCAATCTCAGGTTCAGACTGCATTTTCACAGAGGAATAGAGATACTTTATTTTAAATGTTCCAATACACTCATTCTGGCATTGTTTGAAATGCAAATGCCAAGAAAAATACAAATTAAATGATTAAAAAACTTTTTCCAAACATTTAAATTATTGTTTCAAATGTGGATCTTATCTTAATCTGCCTATAGTTAATAAAATGCAGTTAATTTCATATTAAACTTATTTCTAATAGATACAATTTTAACTTGAGTGTGGATTATTATATTTCCTTGGGTTTTTATATAAGAAAAACATGAATCATGAATATATTTTATTCCATGAAAAGTTTTTTTTAAATAAAAAATAAATAATGAATTCTAAGGAACTGAGCAATTTAATATTTTTTTTTCTGCAGCAAATCAGGCAAAAAGATAAATATCTTATGAAAAAAAATGTAGAGACTTTTCTAAAGATTGAGAGTCTAGGAAAAACAGAAGGTGGGAGGAGGAAGTATGCAATGGAGATGAGAACCATCAGAATCTTAAATATGAAAAAAAAGAGAAAAGATAAAATAAGAATGAAAAATCAATTTTGAGCAAGAATAGCTAAGAACAACTCATCAAGCTACACCAAGAAGCAAAGGAAAGATAGGTGTGAGCCTCATAAATCATACCCCAAAATCCATAAAATTCTGAGTTCCAGGCAAGTTATTTTCAGGTAATGTCATTGCCATCTGCCACTGTTAATACTGTGCAAATTGACAGCAATAACACTGACATACCTTAGTTGAATGTTATTTTTTCTTTAGTTTTTGAAAATATGAAGTCACCCGGGAGATTTGTTATCACCATTTTTACTCATGTGTTTTTGCTCTTCTTATATTTCATTCTCTCCCCAATACATTTAAGATTCTTTAAAACATGCCTTTCTCTAAAAATTTCTCCTCCCCTTTCTCCTCTCATTTCTTTCCTTCTCCAATTTTTTTTCTTGCTGCTGCAAAATAGGGCCTATTTTTGAGAGTAGAAGGCAACTATTTGGAAAATAAAAGCAATGTAAAAAAACAGATAGATAAAATATTTATTTTTGTAAAAAATTATTAAAAGGCACATATTTTATTCTTTCCAAAATGAAACAAAAGGTGATTCTAACACTAATTGGATGTGAAATAAAGAAAGAAAAAACATTTAACAAATGATTACTATATTGCAATATCTGTGCAAAATGTTGGAGATAAAAATACATAAAACAAAAATAGTTCCTATAATCAGAGAGTTTATATTCTAATGGGGAAGAAAGCACATAAGGTCAAGTGGTGTCTAGAGAGGGACACTTTTATACTAAAAATGAGAAAGAGTTGGTATCAGAGGTGTAATTTGACATATCTCATCAAGGGACAATGACACAACTGATTTGATCATAGTTTATGTTTCCATAATTGTGGGAAAGAAGTGGAAAGAAAGGAGAAGGGCAAGAGGATTGGGAAAAAAGGAGAACATGATTAGAAAGTCAAGAGTCAAGGCTTAAGCATGGATGGGACTTTCCTTTAAAGACTGGTCTAGGAAAGGAGGTGATTAATCAGGAAGTAGGGGTTCTAGGTTCTAAGTTCCTCTAGCTGTTTTTCATTCTTACAGCTTTCTTATCCCTATCTCCCTTCTACTAGCACTCAACAAAGTATGCAGCCCTACAGTCTGTCCAGTGTATCCCTAAACCTGAAGAGTTACTGAAAAATTCAACAATGAATCTGGGGCTCAGGCATTTACCTTCCCATGAACCAAAGGTATACAAGCTATAATCCCAAAACTTAAATGGAAAATAAGTACTGAAAAATGCTACTTATGAATTACTTGAGGATTTTTGTCCATTTAAAAAAGCACATATTGAAAAACTACTTTGAAGTAAAACATTTCTTTGAGAAATACTTTTGAGAGTCAAGACAGAAGGTAGAAAGCCCTGGTATCTAACTTTGCTATAGATTATTGCCAGACCCATTCCTTAGTAAATGGGTTCCAAATTGTAATAATTAGAAACATGATTGAAAGTTCTAGAAGACTGAAAAATAAAAATAATAATAGCTAGCATTAGTGTAGAGCACATTTTTGCAATACATTGCTCATGTTCTCTCATTTGATCTTCACATAGATCCTTATCATCTTGCTTAATAATGAAAACTAAATAGCTAAAAATGGAGAAGGGCAAAATATGCTTCTTTCCAATCCTATCTTCTCTTTCCTTTTAAAATTTCTTTTAATTTCTACTTTACATGTTGAAATTCTACACATTCTTCAAGAGCCAGTTAAAGTGAGACCTCTTTGCATGATACTTTTCCTGATTATCCTAGCCAGAAGTATTACTTCCTCAGACTTCTATAGCACTTTATACCTCTTATGTTATTTATTGCTTCATCCTGTAATTTCTGCATTAACATTTTTAACCTCCTATAAGTTCACTGTGGGCAAGAACTAAATTCTTTTCATTATGATATCCCCAGCTCCCAGCACAGTACTTGGCATATAGTAAGCATCATTAAAGGTTTGTGGGACAAAAATGGTTATTAAAAATATTGCTATTATAATGCCGGAGAAACTGAGGCAAGATGGAGATTGGAGAGTTTTTAATCTTTTATTTGGATTTCTTAGAGGGAGAGATTTACTGGGACCAAAAGAATCTATTTTTGATCCTAGGGCTGAATGAGACTTTTGTCTTCAAGAATCCAGCAGCTAATGTGAGATTCCAATGAATTATATGTGTTTCCATAAGTTAGGTAGGCAAAGGGGTGGAGTCCGAGCATTGGTAAACTGTGGGAATTTCCAAGTACAAATCATCAATCTGGTTTTGATGGGGGAGGGGGAATAGGACCATAAATTCTGATAAACTGGTAGTAGTTAGTTAGAGACAGAAAGTCTGGAATTTGGTGATAGAGGATACCAATTAGATAGACATCTGAGATAGGACATCTGGAGTTATGTCCTTTGGAATGCCAGATCCCAAAGCCCTAATTATCTCAGCCCTAATGTTCAGGAAGGAGGTTTACAACCAGGGGAATTGAGGCAGAACAATTCAAGGAACTGAGGCAGAACAGTTCAGGGAAATTGAGGCAGGACAATTTAGGGAAACTGAGGCAGGATACTTTAGGGAAACTGAGTGAGGATCATTTAGGGAAAATGAGGCAGGAAAATTTAGGGACAATGAAGTATAATACTATCTAATTTTTAATATAAACTTCGTTTATATATACTCATAAAAATTTCCCTCTCTATGAGAACTATCCTTTATAATATACTAGGTATAGGTATCTATCCCTATCTAAAATATACACACACAGGAAAAAAAAAAAAGACAAAATTAACATTTTAATCAAATCCATTATTATATACTGTTTTATCTCCATGGACCCTGACTTTTGGAAAAGGGAAGGATGTGCATTCCTGAATGTCTTTTTTGACAGCTTACCTTGGTTATTATAATTATACCCCATCAGTTTTGATTTTGTTCTTTCCCTTAATGTTATAGTCACCATGATAATTGTTTTTTTTATTATTTTACTTACTTGTTTTCATATCAATTAATATGACATTCCTTTTCTCCCTATATTATTCATATTTCTCAATTTTCATTATAATAGCCTATTAATATCCTACTTATTTATATTTACTTACTACCTGATAACAACTTTGTTTCTAGTTTCTTGCTATGGTAAAAAGTGGTAAAAATGGTGAATATATATGTACATATATATTATCTATATCTATCTATCTATATATACACACATAGAAAAAGATTATATACATATATGTGTGTATGTATATATATATATATGTATATACTTACATATATATATATATTTAAATATATATATATACACATCCTTTATCTTTTACCTTCTTAGGGTATATATCTAGCGATTCTCTAAAATATAGATATTTTAGTCATTTAATCACTTTTCAGAATTGTGGAACCGATTCATAGATCTACTAATAGCATAACCTATTATGTATAGAGTTATGCTGCAATTATGATGGCACTATAATCATATTAATATGAGTACTTTCTCTAGCAATGTATATTACTACCTGCCCATTTTGTGCCAATCATTCACTTACTCATAAATCAGTGTCATGAATCCACTTGATAGTCTGGAGGTCTTCATTAGGAGAACTGAATGGTTTATTATGAAACATGTAGGTTATTTATTAGCTATCTCTTGCTTTTGCTTTATGACCAGTTCAATTCCCACTCTCCCCACCCCAAGTCATATAATGAATTGATTATATCTTTTAAGCTACTTCTCTTTAAATCTTCATTTATAATAATTTGCAGACTGCTCATGACCTCCAGGTTTTCATCCACTGACCCTTTAGGTGGTCCTTAATCTCAATTTTTTAGGAGTTTGTAGTAAGAGAGCCATACAACATTACTGGAAGAATCCTGGCATTAAAAAAGATAAGTATTTATTTCAAGGGCAAGTCTGGAGTCAGAAGAGAGCTTCATAATTTTTCAAAGCAAGTTCACTCCTCTTCTTTTCAATTGTAGGCTTACTCATCACTGTCCATTTGTAACATTTTTCAAAGATTAATGAAGATCTATGTTCTGATGCTCCATGGTTTGTACAATTCAATTGCATTTCTAGACAATATGCATTTTTCATTCACTTGTTTTCAGAGTTAGACCAAACTCTCTCTAATGATTATAGATCTCACTTAGGACGGCCTGCAATGCTCCAGGGCTTGATGTAATTAGTGCCATGCCATCTCACAAACAGGAATATCTGGATGAGCTCACAACTGATATGGAGTTTGTCCTATCTCTACTTTATACTGGATCTTCTTCAAGATGATGAGAAACATTTTAAATTTACATCAATCATTCTTGTATTCCTAGTTTGGTAATAATTATGAATGTCAAATGAAGCTATTATGTTATTGAATCCTTCAAAGAATCATGTATAATATATACATATATATTATGTTATAATATATACACATATACATGGGGGCCCCTTTAATAGAGGAGGGGCTTCACTTCTATAAACATGCTTTTTTACTGTAAATAAGAAATAAGTTCAGTGGAAACTTGCATTTTATTCACCTCAGTCGCTAGTGTGATTGTAAAGCTGTAGTCTATTGTAGAGTAGTGTTTTTGATAATTCTCTCATCTTACTTTCATCAAGGATGTACTTGATGTATCTGTAGTACAGAGGCATCCAACTGAGGACCAAGAAACCTGAGAACTACCAATATAGCCAAACCAGAGAAAAGTGTAACTGGAAAATGTTTATCAAATTAAATAAAATACAATACAACATAAATAATACTAATTTGTAGTTTTCTAAATCAACATGCTTCTGCTTTGAGAGTGATTTCACTGCCTTTATATATAATTTTGTATTGATATAAAAGAAAGCCTTACAGGTTTTAGGTTAATTGAGATGTACTAAATTAGTTTTTTTGTTTTTTTTGTTTGTTTGTTTTTTTGGAATAGATACAGTTTGCTTCCAAACTTTTGGTATCCTCCCCTATTTTAAATTAACTCTGAAAGATCAATTATTAAAATTCTTAGTTCCAGAACAAATCTCCTATGCGATACATTTAATTTAGTCCAGCTGCTCTTCCCATCTTTGATTAATCCAATGACATTTCCACTCCTTCATGAAACACATATGAAGTTATCTAACTGTGGAGACTCTAGTATTCTTATTATGAAAATTGTTTGTTAAAAAAGTATTTAGTAAATTTTCCATTTTGTCATCTGTTTGTTGTCCTTCCAGTTTTGTTATTATATGCTCAGAATAACTTTATTAAATTGGGCCTTTAGTTAAGCTTTTTTAAAATATATTTTTTCCTCGATTGCTTCTTGTTGTGCTGTTAGGTAGGTAAAGCTGCTCATAGTATATTATACCTTAGTCTCTTGTATGATTTCATAAATGAGCTTATTGATCCAAGCATTCTAGAGAACAATTTCAAATTATGCCCAAAGAGCTATAAAACTCTGCAATACCCCTATTAGGTCTATATTCCAAAAAGACTTAATGGGGGCAACGGGAGAGGGGAAGAACTTATTTGAACAAAAGTATTTATTGCAGCTCTTTTTGTAGTAGGGGAAACAACCTGGAAATTGAGGGGATGCCCATCAACTGGAGAATGGTTAAACAACTTGTGATATATGAATGTAATGGAATATTATTACTGTGCTAAAAGAAGAGAGGAACAGATTGATTTCAGAAAAATCTTGAAAGATTTATGTGAAATGATGCAAACTGAAGTGAGCAGAACCAGAAGAACATTGCACAAAGCAATAGCAATATTGTACAAATTAGTTATTCTCAGCAATAAAATGATCTAAAACAATTTCATGATAAAAATGCCATCTATCCCCAGAGAAAGAACTGATGTAGTCTGAATGCAGATTGAAGCATACCATTTTGCACTTTCTGTATTTCTTTTTGTGTTTTCCCTCTTTGAGTTTGTGTCCTCTTTCAAAATATTAATAGTATAGTATGCTGTTTTACATGATTGAACATATATAACCTATATCAAACTGTTTGCCATCTCAGAGAGGTGGGATATAAGAAACAGATAAAATTTGGAACTCAAAATTAAAAAAAAAAAGAATGTTAAAATTATCTTTACATGTAACTTGGGGGAAATTGTTGCAATTTGTATTGATGTTCATTCCTCCATCTATTTTCTGCACCCCATTTTTTGTGTCAACAACCCATTTAAAAAAGCAGATTTTAGTTATTTCAGTTGCATACCAGATTTCTCAATTTATTATTTTTAATTTTATATTATTTCATGTTCTGTCTAGCAATTAGTTAGCAATGTCTTCTATATTAAAAATGAATCATTTCATATTTGTTATAATTAGTTTTTTAATGTTTTTTGATGCTTGGTATGGTAACTTCTGATATTTTTATTGAAGGAAACATTCATGATATAGGCATACAGGTTTTGGGTAGTCTACAAGCCATTCATGTCTCTCAAGTCTTGCTCCTTAGTCATATTTTCCAACACATCTTATATACATACATATGTTTATACATTACATCTATATATATATATATGTGTGTGTTTCTATACATATTTCTTCTATGCTCAGCCACTACACAAGGCATTGGTATTAACAATACAAAGGAGCAAGAAGCTTGCTTAAATTTTAATTGTGGAGACAACTACATCTATAACATTTCTCCCTTCCTTCCTCTACTTCCCCCCCCCCTTCTCTCTGTCTCTCTGTGTATATATATTTATATTTATATCTATATCTATATATGTACATATATAGATATTCAACAGTACAACCTCCTTTTTCATTTCCAGAATATTTGACTCATTATTCTTTTTAGCTGGAACTTCCCTTTGTTTTCTATTTCTCTCTAGAATGAGAATGTCAAGATTAACAGGATTTTATTGTTCAAACAATCAATAATCAGGTATTCATTATGTGCAAACTATATAACAAGTATACTAACAAGCTCTAGAGATACAAGAAAAAAACAAGGAAAAATAAAAACAGTCTCTGCTCTTAAGGGGCTTGTATTCTTATGGGGAAGACCACAAAAGATTTACTCTTTGGGATGGGACAAAATTCTCTCTATAAAGAGAACTTACAACTCATTTGGTATTTAGAAGTTAATTCTAACACTCTTCAACCATTCTGTCACAGGAACTACAGAAGCATAAGACACAGGAATAAAAGCTAATTTGTACTTTATTTCCCAAGTCATTATGGACAAAGAATTTACCACCAAGTGACTAGCCTACTGGTAATAAGTTTTTCTGTTCTGAGTTAGGTTGGTAGGCTTCCCAAAGAGATACCAGGATTGTCAGGATTATGCTCAAAGCTTTAACATCTCAGTTTGGCAGATTGATTATCACTAACAGAATTATTGAGAATTCTGGGTCAACCTTCACACTATAGAGAGGCATTAGAATTTGGCATTTTGCCAGCAAAAACTTTAATTTGTATTAGGAATGTGATCAATAACTGCATCTCATAAGAATTGCGGCAAACTATATGTCCAGATCTATCTATTGCTGGCTTGTTAAAAATGCACACATAAAGTCCCTGAGCCCTGGGGAGTTGAAGAGAATAATTCTAAGTAGTTAAAGTTACTTAAAGTGATAAAATAACATTGGACTTTAAAGCAATAGTAAAAAGACACACAAAGGCATAAGAAATGAAAGTATATCACCCTTCACCCTGTGAAGCCAATTTGAAACTAATATGGCTAAATTTTGATTATATACGGTGATGACAAAAAAGGGAGAAGAGAGAATTAAAAACCAATAGATAATGTAAAATCTTCATTTAGAGATTAGGCTAAAATTTCTTTTTCACTAAGCCTTTTATCAGAGCTTCTACAAGCAGCTAAATTCAGGATTTAAGCTTCACATTGCTAGGAAACTAAAGTTCTATATTTATTTAAATTATTTTTTATGTTCAAGTTAGAATTTTTCAAGAGAATCTTGGCTTCTTAAAAAAAAATGAGAGAGAAAGAGAGCTGGCCTCTTTCAAAGGAATCCTAAGCCTTAAAAAAGTGGTTAACAAGAAAATCCAGATTAATTTGAAATGCAGTGTCCTGAGAACAAAGTTACCCTTCTTTGTGGAGACCATTGCCTTGTTAGGGGGTGGGAATGAGGGGAAGTGAGGAGAAGATCACATGAGGGGAAGTCCAATACTAATATCAGTAGTTCATTTTGCTTTAAGATTTACAAGCTTGCAATGCACTGTATTTGAAGTTATCCTTCAGATAAGGAAGGAAGGAAAGAAAAAGGTTACAGTCACTATGTGTCCAAGAGCTTTGCTAAATATTTTAGAAATCATTTGATCATCACTTATGCTCCAACCCCGCACTCCCTCCCAACCTCTTTTTACAGCTAAAGACACACCTTATATTTTACTTTTGAAGAAACTTAGGTTAAGTGACTTGTCTAGGGTCACTTAAGTATTCAGTAAATGTCCAGTAAGTGAGGCTGAATTTGAACTCATGTCTTCCAATTCCAGCTCCAACATTTTACTCATTGTGCCATCTAGATCCTTCTGGTACTAAGCACTGCAATTACTATTTCATCTTAAAACAAAACAAAACAAAACAAACAAACAAACAAAAAACATTCCTCAGGAAAGTTAAGTCACTTGTTCAAGGCCATATGAACTGTATGTAGCTCTCAGAACAAGATCTTCTGATCTCTAACCCTTCAGGAGAAAATATTTTATCACTTAATACTCCCAAATTCAAAAGATCTTCTATTATAAAACCTTTTCATAGCAAATAGTGTTTTATATTTTTATTTTTAAATTAAATTTCTTTTCACTACAGGCATACTTCAAAGATATTGCAGATTCTCTATCATAATAATAATATTGTAATAAAGTGAATCTTGCAATAAAAGTCCATCACATAAAACTTTTAGTTTCCCAGTTCATTTATAAGTTATGTTTGCATCATACTGTAGTCTATTAAACATGCGACTATATGTTATCTAATGAAACAATTTATATATATTAATTAAAAATGCTTTATTACTAAAAAAAAAAAAAAAAAAAAAAAAAAAAAAAAGATGCATCTGACTCTTTAGTGAGTGTAATCTTTTTGTTGGTAGTGGGCCTTGCCTAGATGGCTGCTGACTGATTAGGGTGGTGATTCCTAAAGGCTGGGGTGGTTTGTGGCAATCACTTAAATAAGACAACAATGAAGTTTGCTGCATTGATTGACTTTTCATGAAAGATCTCTGTAGCATGCAATGCTCTTTTATAGCATTTAGCCCAAAATAGAACTTCTTTCAAAATTAGAGACAATCCTCTCAAACCCTGCCATTGCTTTATCAATTAAGTTTATATACTATTCTTCAATGTTGTGTCTAAGGAAATGGAAAAGCCTGAGGAGGTGAGAGATAGGAGTACAGATGGCTAATGGAGCAGATAGAATACATACAACATTTATCAATTAAGTTCACTTTCATGTATGGGTGCAGTTGGTGGCACCCTAAAACAATTACATTAGTAACATCAAAGATCACCGATCACAGATCACCATAATAGGTATAATAATAATGGAAAAATTTGAAATATTGTGAGAATTACAATTGTGAGAAATACAATGTGAGCATTTGGTTCCACGGAAAAATGGAACCAATAGATATACTCAACAGAGTTGCCACATACTTTCAATTTGTAAAAAACCTCCACAGTATTTTCAAAGTACAAAGAAGCAAAATGCAATAAAACACAATATATCTTACTCTATAAGTCCAACACTCTTGTCCTGTAGGAAAACCAGAAATGTGTTAGAGAGGCAGTTTCAGCCTGATTTGACTAGAAGATTCATTCATTCATTCACCAATTCATCTAATCATTCACACATTCAAACACTAAATAGATACTTATTATGTGAATGGAGACAGCAGGAAAGGGATTCTGACACATAGAGAAGAAGCTTCTATATTAGTGAAGAGCAATAGCATTGTAAAGAGCTGTTGGCAGCAGCTGTGGTTTGAAAAAATTAAAACCAAAAGGGGTGGGAGGGAGGAGTGAAGGGGTAAGCAACTAATCAGTTGTGTTGTCTGAGATTTTTCAGAGAAATCAGAGATCCTGCCCCCTCACTCTGAATAAATATGCAAGCTCATTAAAAGTAATTGACCCAGCAGCTGCAAGGGATAGTTTTAAATGGATTTCCCACCTGTGTGTTGACAGCTCCAGATATCAAGCATCTGAGTTCCTGAGGGGAAAGTAGACTTGGCTTTCTATGGCTACCGCAGTCTTGTGGGAGTCTTCCTGTCAGACACAAGACTCGTTTTGCAGACTAAGTCCAGAAGCTTCACTAAAACATTCTTTCTACATTTACACCAATTATACTCCCTTTACAACCAAGTAGTCATTCTTAGAGATACCTTGGCGAGCATTGGTATGGTTGAAAAATCCAGCTGGTGATGACCCTCTTCATGCCCCACCAAACTGGTCCTTGGATGACAAACCTACTGTTTCATTACTGAAATTGTATCTGAAACCTTATCAGGCTAATGGAACCTAAAAGCAATCACACTGCTGCCTCAACAATCCTCACTGGCATGCTATAATGAAGCATCAATACAGCACTTTGAGGGTGAGGTGATGGTTGATAAGAATGCATATATAAATAATATATATATAAATATATATATGTATATATTTGCCTGTATATACATATATATATATATACATATACATATAGTGTTTTACATTTTACAATGAACTTTTTTTTCTAAGTAACAGTGGTGAAGTAAGTACTTAGAGACAACATTGCATAGAGCACTGGACTTGGAATCAAGAAGCCTGAGCTCAAATACAGCTTTAGATAATTACAAACAATGGCAACACTGGGCAAGTCACTTAACTTCTCTCAGTCTCAGTTTCTTCTATAAAATGAGGGTAATAATAGTAGGCAGCTCTTGGAGTTGCTGTGAGGATCATATGAAATGATATTTGTAAAGTGTTTTGCAAATCTTAAGATGACAATACCATCTTCCCAGTACTTCTGGCTCACAATCTAGGAGTATTCCTGGATTCCTTGCTATTTCACTCACAATGTCCAAATTATGGCCAAGGCCTGTTAATTTCATATTTGCAATATCTCTTGAATAAGCCCCCTTCAGTCCTCTGACATTAACTACTCTAGTGCAAGCCCTTATCACTTTATGCCTGGATTACTGCAATAACTTTGCTGTTGGGTCTGCCTGCCTGTGGTCTCTTCCTATTTTGATCCATTCTCTATTCAGCCAGAAATGTCCCCCCCTCTCCTCCCCTCGCCCCCAGCCCTGAGGCAGTTCGGGTTAAGTGACTTGCCCAGGGTCACACAGGTAGGAAGTGGTAAGTATCTGAGGTCATATTTGAACTCAGATCCTCCTTATTTCAGGGCTGCTGCTCTATCCACTGCGCCACCTAGCTGTTTCCCCACAGTGCTTTTCTTAAAATGCAGACCCAAATATGTCACCCCACCCCACCTTTAATCCCTTTATTCAGTAAACTCTGGTGGCTTCCTATTGTTATCAGAAGCAAATACAAAATTTTCTCTTTATCATTCATAAACTTTCCAGGCTTCCTACATCTTATTCCCAGATGTATACCCTTTGATTTAGTGACTCTAGTTGCTGTTCCATAAACAAGACACTCCATCTCTCAATTCTGGTCATTCTTTCAGGCTGTTCCCTCATGTCTGGAATGATCTGCCTGTTCAGTTCTGCCTACTGAGCTCCCTTGCTTCCTTAAGTCCCAACTAAAATCTCACCTTCTAGGGGGAGCCTTCCCTAGCCTCTCTTAATTCTAGTGCTTTCCTTCCTTTCTTATTTTTATTAAACTTATATGAAGCTTTCTTTCTATATATTTGTTTGCACATTATTCCATCCATTAGATTATATGCTCCTTGAAGGCAGGAACTGTCTTGAATCTTTTTGTATACTCAATTCTTAAACCAGTACCTGGTACATAGTAGGCTCTTAAAAATGTTTATTGAAATGATAATGAAAAAGAATCATTCCCATTTTACATATAGGGAAACTTGACTGGGGGTCATGTGACTATTGAATGTGGAAAGTAAGATAAGAAATGTTAATATCCTTAATCTTATAAGCATCACAGTATAGTGGTATTGATACTGAGTAAGAATCAGAAAATTTGTTGGTATAACCATAGTGATCATGGAAATGTCACTTTATCTCTCTAGGCTTCAGGATTCTGTTATAAATTGAATGGGCAAGATATTAGGTAATCTTTTAGCTCCTCACTTGGTCTGAATTCTGTGATCTCCACATTGCTGCAAAGTTGCCTAGTGTTGGAGAGATCCCAGTTGTACAACTGTTAACTGCCTTGGGGAGAAGTGAATAGCTAAATTTGGAGTCAGGAAGATCTTAATTTACATTCTGCTTCTGATATTTCTTAGACATGTGATCTTGGGAAATCACTTAATCTCAAGATAGAGATGGATGGTCTCTTGGGGGTGTTGTGAGCTTCATAAGAGAAAATATCTTTGCAATCTTACAGTAGACTTATAAGCTCTTTGAAAGAAGATTGTTTTGTCTTAGTATCTCCAATTATTTGCTCATACTGAGTGCTTAATAAATGCTTCCCATGCTGAACTTTTTATAAGGGGAGTAAAAAAAAAAAAAAAAGGCTTAATAAATGAATCTTCCCATTTGCAGATGAGGAAAACTGAGATGATTTATAAAAAAAAAGGGGAGCTTTTTTTTTTTTTTTTTTTTTTTTTTTTTTGCTCAGTCACTGAATCAGCATTCCAAAATCAGGCAGTAGTGGCAGCTTTTTCACATTAATAGCCAATTATTAAAATTGGAAAGACACTAGCTTTTTCCCTCTTGCTTTATTTTCTTGTTCAATCTCTCAAGGACAGGGCTGATGAAAGATGCTATTAACATTCTCCTTATTCAGAATATTGCTACTCCACCCAACTAGATCAGATTTCTAATCTAATATAAAACTCCCCTCTACTAAGGTTTGGCAGGGGGATTAATTCTTTGTTTAAATTGCTCAATGCGGTAGGTAACTTAGAAGTTTGACGTAATCAAAATATATTTGAATGGGGTCATTGTAATATTTACTCTTTCATTGATTATTAAGCAGAGTTGAATGCTACCTTTAGGAACACCTCTCTTTGAATGGACATATAAGCCTGAACCCATCACCATGATTATCTATGGTCTAAGAGTGAGAAGGCAAAAAACCATCCTTTCATTAGTAAATATGTTGGCATTATTAATAAAATGACCAAATGACCCAGAAATGATGCCTTAAACTTTTTAGATGTTATACAACTAAATAGAATAGCCAGAGCCAACGTAGTTAATGCTATTCACAAGACCAACTTTCTTCTTCCTCTTTTTATAAGTACAATGTCCAATGATAAGAATAATTGAAATTTATATCACACTTTAATGTTTTCCAATTTGTTGTTCAATCCTGTCTGACTCTTTGTGATCCCATTTGATGTTTTCTTGGCAAAGATACTGGAGTGGTTTGCCATTTCCTTTTTCAGCTCATTTTACAGAAAAGGAAACAGAGGTACGTAGAATTAAATGGCTTCTCCAAGACCACACAGATACTAAATGTCTGAAGCCAGATTTGAATTTAGGAAGATGAGTCTTATTGACTTCAGGCCTGACACTATCTCCTTTGCCATTTAATTATCCTGGTAATAATAATAACTAATACAGAACAGTTATTTAGTGCTTACTATGTGTCCTATAGGTGCATAATGCTTATTTACTATGTTGCAACAATTTTGGAAAGTAGATGTGGTTATCTTTATTTTATAGATGAGGCAATTAAGGCAAACTGAGGTTAAATGACTTGCCTTGAGTCAACACAGCCAGTGTCTGAAGTCAAATTTACATTAAGATATTCTTGACTCCACCACTCTTCCTAACTGTACTGGCACGGTATGGCATAGTATTGCATAGATTAAGCTACTCGGAACTCCTTCATGTTCCTGGGCATCTTATTTTCCCTTTCCCTTCACTTTCTTTTATATTTGCTCTTTCCCATTAGAATGTAAGCTCCTTGAGGGCTTTTTTTTTTTTTTTTTTTGACTTTTATTTGTATTTCCAGTATCTACCACAGTGCCTGGCACATACTAAATGTTTAATAAATGCTTGCTAACTTACTACAGTAAAATAGGATACTATAATTCAATACAAACTTGGGAGCTCTCAGCAAGTGATATAGAGAACATGTGCAATGGAATTATATGTCATATCAATAAGAGTAAGTCATATTGAAGATAATTTAGAAGGCAACTGGTGACTTTTTTGAATCTATAGATTTCAAATTTTTTAAATGCAATATTAGAAATATAATATACAATATTATAATGTGATACATAATATTAGAAATATAATATAAATGCTGTTATCCATCATTTGGACATTGAAGAAGTACAATTGATAAAGTGCTTGCCAGAAGTCAGGAGAACCTAAATTCAAATTTAGCCTCCAATATTTATTAAATCATTTAATCCTATTTTGTTTTTAGTCTATTAAATAAGTTAGAGAAGGAAATGGCAGACCTCTCCACTATCTTTGCCACGAAAACTTCAAATGTCATGGAAAGTTGACTACAACTGGTATGATTCAACAACAACAATAACAACCATAATCATCCATCGTTTTTTAGAGTAAAGAGAGCTTGAGTCTGAGTTTCAGCTTTATCCCTTCCTAGTTCCATGAGCTTGGGCTTCTCTGAGATTCAATTTACTCATCTATAAAATGAAATCATGGTAGGTTCTACTTGGCCTATGTTAAACAGCTCTACCTTCAAAATCCTCTGCATGAAAAGAAATGGTGTTGATATTTTTTTCCCCTTGAGAGCCAGAACAAAGTTTAATCATAACAAAGTTTAATCATTCTTTCAGAGAGATCACATTTCTTCTCTTTTCCTGAGAGAAAGCTCTTTGTCCTCAAAGCATTCTGCTTTCAATTAAAATCAGACTTTTTTACTCTCCCCCCAAGTTTGAGAAGGCCTGTTAGAGGTGAAGTTGCTGGGAAACACTCTAGCTTGTGACTATCATTGCCTCTTCTAGGAGATTTTCACAACAAACTACTGGTTGTTCCAGTGGCACAGATACTTCATCTGAAGAGTCACACCCTCATTTTTTCCCATAATAATAGCTTTTTGTTTTCAAAATACATATAAAAATAATTTTTCAATATCCACCATTGCAAAACCTTGTGTTTCAATTTTTTCTCCCCCCTTCTCTCCTATACAGCAAATAATCCAATATATGTTAAACATATGCAATTCTTTTATACATATTTCCACAAATAACATGCTGCACAAGAAAGATCAAATCAAAAAAGAAAAAAAAAAACATGAGAAAGAAAATGAAAAGCAAGCAAACAATAAGAAAAAAAGGTGAAAATACTATGTTGTAATCCAGTCCTCTCTCTGGGTGTAGATGACTTTCTTCATCACAAGATTACTGAAATTGACCTGAATCATTTCATTGCTGAAAAGAGCTATTTTCATCAGAATTGATCACATAGTCTTATTTTTGCTGTGTGCAATGTTCTCCTGGTTCTACTCACATCATTCAGCATGTATGAATGAAGTCCCATTCCTGTAAGTCTCCTTCCTGTAAGTCTCTCCAGGCCTCTCTGAAATCATCCTGATGATCATTTCTTAAACAATCATAATATTCCATAACATTCATATAGAAAAACTTATTCAGCCATTCCCCAACTGATGGGCATTCACTCAGTTCTCAGTTCCTTGCTATCACAAAAAGGGCTGCTACAAGCTTTTTCACATATGTGGATCCTTTTCCCTTTTTTACGATTCCTTTGGGATACAAATAATACTGTTAATACTTAAGACTTTGACTAAACACACACACACACACACACACATCAAAATTAATAGCTTATTTGGACAACCACAACTGTCTAGTTAATTTGTCCAGGCACTGGCCCATTCCTGGGTGCAACCGATATACAGGTCTTCCCTTTTCCAAAGCCCATCAAACTCTTAGTAGTCCTAGTGTCTTTCTCCATCCTGCCAACTAAATAGAATGATTTTTGATCCTGAAGATCCCAGGATTTCTTGGCAGTTTTATTCATTATTACAAAAACTTAAGCCATCAAATGCTGGGTAGATCATCAGGAAAACTGATTTGAAGAGTAGGAAGCACTCCCTTTCTTAAATGAAAGGCTCTAGCTAAAGGGGTTCTCTGAAGGCTGAATTGCTGTATGGGTTCTATACATATGACTATGCCTGCAGCTTTGCATTAACATCTATTAGGGTGAGAACACACATTTATTAAATATTTACTACATGCTGAACACTGTGCTAAGCACTTTACAAATATTATCCCATTTGATTCTCCCAATAATCCTAGCAGATAGGTGTTTGTTTTTTTCCTCCATTCTATAATTGAAGAAACCATGACAGATTAAATGATTTATAGAAGGTCACATCTCTGGGAAGTAGCTGAAGGCAAATTTGAGTGTAGGTCTACCTTGCTTCAAGTTTAGCACTCTATTCATTGTGCTACCTAATTATCCTACTCCTACAATTTGTAAAAGAAACAGAACATGTCAGAACATAAACAAGTATTAAATAAATGTTTGTGAACTTGATTGTTTTTGACGTCTGAGTAATTTGTCTAAGTAACCTATAGAGAATTGTTCTGTCCAAAGTGAATGGCCATAAAGTGAGGAACACCCTAATTACAAGTCTGATTAGAGGCTCATTTTAAAAGGATATGCTACTTGTTCTTTCTTTCTAAAAGTATTTGGGTATAGTTAAAAATCTCAGCTCATACATTTAGATCTAGAAGGGCCTTCTTCTTCCCTCTATTCCCCTCCATGTATGGAGTGTCTTATTTAGGGAAGAACAGAGATCATTATCACTATATTGGAGAGTATATTGAGGAATGAGACAAGAAAGGTGTAATTATATGTGTGTATCTATGGTGTGTTGGTGGCAGGGGATTTTGCTTGGGTTTGAATATTTGATCTTTGAAGTGATAAACCATAGGACTTTACCAATTAGAAAGGTAACAGGATCAGAACTTTGCTTTAGGAAAATTACTCTGGCAACTGATGGATTGAAATAGGGAGAGACTTGAGGCAGGTAGACCTGCCAACAAGTTAAAGAAAGGGAATTTTTCAAAGAGTATAATAGAAGAGATATACAAGGACGAAAGTCAGTAAAGGCTGGAATAAGTAGGGATTTTTCTCACTTCTTTGATAAAGGGGTGATAGTTTTCAGTAAAATAAGTGCTGCTATATGTCAAAATTGTAAAGGTGGCTGAAAGCAGCTGTAGAAAAATGAATCTTTCCTGATCTGAAGAGGTCCATAAATCAGGTTTCACTGTATCCCATGGAACAAAAGTAGGTAAAAAGCAAGTGTCTAGGAGGAGCAAGTGCTAAGTGCTTTTTCCTTTAACCAGTTAATGAAGAAATGTTCACCCTTCTAAAAGACCCCCTAATCTGTCTTTCTGAAATTGGGCATGAACAGAATTATAAATTCAGTAATCACAAGACAAGAATTACTTCCATGTTGGTTATACTGTAGCAGCCTAAAGTTTATATTCTGTTATGCCAATTTTCATAAATAGGGTCTATCTACAAGTATTTTTAAAGTTCATTTTGTGAAATGAACTGTGCTAGGCACTGGAGATATAAAGACGAAGAAAGAGATTCATTCTCTAGGAAGTGTTCAGAAAAAAAGTTGTAAACATTTTGTATTTTCTTCCTTCCTTCCTTCCTTCCTTCCTTCCTTCCTTCCTTCCTTCCTTCCTTCCTTCCTTCCTTCCTTCCTTCCTTCCTTCCTTCCTTCCTTCCTTCCTTCCTTCCTTCCTTCCTTCCTTCCTTCCTTCCTTCCTTCCTTCCTTCCTTCCTTCCTTCCTTCCTTCCTTCCCTGCTCTCCCTTTACTTTAAACATTAGGCAGTGTCACAAAGTTAATTGAAAAGTCACATGGTTCTGGCTCTTATTTGATGGATACACAAGGGGAAAAAAATGCCTAGTACTGATCTCAGCCAGAGCCAAAGCAAACACAACGATTTCATTTTTATTTGAAGTTCAAAGCATTTCAGAGCCTCTTTGCTCCTTTCAGATGTTACCTGCATCATTCTCTTTTACAAGGTTTCAAACTTCCCACTGCAGGACTCTCTTTAGTTTAGTACATTCCAACAAGGGTTAGAAAAGGTAAAAGGCTGTCAGAAAAATCTCTGACCTGGAAAATTGTGACAAGCATGAAACTGAGCAAATTAACTAGGGAAATAGAAGTGACCTTCCCTAAGGGAAACAGTATGATAGAAAACTTGCTAAACTTTAGTCATAGGATCTGAGTTCAAAAAGCAGACTGAGGCAATTAACTTCTCTGGTTATCAGTAAAATGAGGGATTTATATTAGATGGCCTCTAAGGTGACACAGTATATAGAGCACCAGCCCTGGATTCAGAAGATCCTGGATTCAAATCTAGCTTCAGATACTTAATACTGATTACCTCCAAACCTCTTTCTTCCCCTCCCCCCCAATTTATACTTTCATAGTCATGGGAAACAACTAGGCAAAAACACTCCTTCTACTAATATTCATCAGTACCTTGCCTACAAAATTGTTTTAGAGAATTGCATGAGCAATTAAATGACTTGCTGAGTGTTACATAGCCGGTAACTATCAGAGGCAGAATCTGAATCCAAGTCTTCCTGACTTTGAGCTGTGATCTATCCATTCTTCTAGTCTGCTACAGTGACATTAAGATGCCATTTAAAAAGTCATTTTCAGGTAATGAATGACATGTTCTGCTGCCTGAAAAAGCTTTTCTTGTACAGAGAATAATTTCATCCTGTCACTATTATATATCTGACAATGTCTGTTTTAATACTAGATTCAATTCTTCCTTTTGTGTGCTGATGGTTGCTAGCAAAAGATTATGTGATAAAATGGGTCCAGGGAAGCTTCTAGACAAAGAATTCTTACTATGGTATCTATAAACTTAATTTTTCTTTTTGGATAAACATATTTAAATATAATTTGTTTTCTTTATAATCTTATACATTTAATATTTTTAAGAGCATTTTTCTAAGGAATCCATAAGTTTGATCAGATTGGCAAATGGGTCCATCACACAAAAACTCCCAAAACACAGGAAAAAAACCCCCAAATGAGAACCCCAACTCTTGACAGAAAGTTCCTGGGCTATTTTCATCACTAGGTATCCTTCTCTGGATGCATCAAAAGGAGAGAAGTAAAAAATCCTTCTCCAAAAATAGAACTCTTGGGTCTCAATTTTGATTCTGGATCAGAGCTTTTCTTGTAGCAATCACTTAACTGTCAACTTGGTGACTTCTTATAAGTATCACATCAAGTTGATTTCCTCCAGTTCCTTTCCATCTGCCTGGAAAAATTTTCCTAATGGATTTCAAGCCTCTTCTTGCTGACTTTCTAGCCTCTGGTCAGTTTACACAATTTTTTTTCTTGCTGTTCTACTCCTTTCATCAATCATTGTATCTTTTTTCTTTCTCCAGCTTCCCCATATTATTTTACCTAATGTTTTATTTAAAACAGCCTCCTCTTTGCTCTTCATATCTCTATTCTTCCAGAGTGAAGAGCAAATATTCTTCCTCCAATATCAGGTCAGTCTGGCCTTCTGGAGGTCACTTCTTCCTGGGATATATCTATTAGAATAGATATTCTCTGCTAGCTAGTCTTATTAGCATACATATTATAATTTAAATTTTTTTTTGCATCTTTCTTTTTTATTGTAACACTGGTTACAATCTAAGCACATGTATTTTGGGAAGGGGTCAGAGCACTTTACTGAAGAATGTTTTGTTCTTTCATTTATTACATGCTTACCTTGTGCCAGGCAATGTGTTGAGTGCTGGGGACATAAAAAAGAGGTAAAAGATAGTTCCTGCTGTAAATGAGCTCAGGATCTAATTGTCTCATGTGCTTTTCTGATATTCATATATATTCCCAAACAGGCTGCCAGAATAGGAATTATGAATGTGGTTTCTAAGATGATGTAACCAAGTTCCTGTTTGTTGATCTAATGTTGGCTGTATTACAACTATGCAGCAGAGGAAAAAAAAATTGTCACTTGCTGGTTTCTTTCTGCATAGTTGACAGCTTAACCCTTTTGTTTTATATATGGTAAAATGAATTTTTTTGTGTATGTAGGAGAGAGGATGATTATCTATCTGCATAAGGTAATTCTAATTTCATCTGAATGTATGTATGTGTGGAAATCTGGTTTTGTGAGTCATTATGGTAAAGGAAGGAATTTACCAAACAAGTACATTAAAAAATAAATAATAAAAAGACATGTGGATGGTACAATAGATGGAGCACTGGCATTAGAATCCCAACTCAGAAACTAGCTATGTGACCCTAGAACCCTTAACCTTTTCAGTTTCAGTTTTCTAATCAATAAATTGGGAATAATAATGGTATTTAACTTTCGGAATTGTTATGAGGATAAAATGAGATTATATTTATAAGGTGCTTTGCAAACAAAGAGCTATATAAATGCTAATTATTAATATTATTATCATTCATCACTTTTTTGGGTGGACTTTATCTCTATTTTCACTGATATAGAGAAAACAGAGTAAAGAAAGTCCTAAAGGAGATTAACATTTATTCTGCAATGGATAGTTTTAAAATTAAGAGGCTAAGTGAATTATGCAAGATCATCTTGCCCCAATGCATCAGAGGTGAGGCAAGCATAGTGAGAAAAGAGACTAGCTTGTTTGGAATCTGGCTTTTTTTTAATCTACAAAACCATGCTGTTTCTCAATTGGGAGCTTAATATGAAGAGTTGATTATGAACGTTACTTATTATGCATTGCATTAGGTTCTGAGTATATAAAACAAAAGCAAAACAATTCCTGCCCTCAAGGAATTTAGATTTCACTAAAGTAGCAGAATGTTTTCAAGCAAAAAGTGTCACTATAGAATTAACAGAAGGAGGAAAGTGCATGTTGGTCAAATAGGCCTGATTCCCAGAAGGATAGTTAAACAGTATTCTAACCAAGGACTGATATGGATGGCTACTCGCTTTCACTGTTCTACAGAGAATTCAGAAAAAAGGACTTTTTTTTTTTTTCCTTTTAAATAATATTCTCTGTAAGCTGCTGTGTCTCTTTCTTGTTCTCTGCCTGGGCTGCTCACCTTTGTGAACTGCTCTTTGAATGACTGTGTTCCATTCTTTTCCCATGGCCTGTAACAGAGCTCTTTCTTCAAAAAGAGCCTTTTCTCCTCTCTATTCTTGCCTTTGGGTCTCTCTCTATTGTGTTGTTTTCATTCTAGTCTACAAAACCAAATTTCATCAAAATTCATTCAGCAAGAGAGGTACACGCATGTATACATGTGTATTGTATCTTTGTCTCTCTCTCACTACACACACACACACACACACACACACACACACACACACACACACACACATACAAACACACACAGGCTGATGGAATAGGTCCTGGAAATATCATGTATTAACACCTCCATTACAATAACTGCCACAAAAATAGTAAGAATTCAGCAAATAAGGTCCTTAGGAAAAACATTACAAATGATAACTAATGCTTGTACTTAAGAATATAATTTTAAATCTTAGGCAACCCAGAAAAACCTTGCAAAAGAGCATTCTCTCCAAAAATGGCCATAATATGCATAATGGGTGCTAGTAGAAGAGAGAAGTGGCTTGGTGCTAAATAACAATATAAATTTATATTGATATAACACTTTATAGCTTAAAAAATACTTTCCTAAAGATTACCACCCTATGTAGCAAGTCACACAAGGATCACATTTAATAGATATGGAAACTGAGGCTCAGAGAAAGTGATTTGATCATGATTACTTATGGCTGATAGCTGGTAAAGGTAGGGTGTGTGTGTGTGTGTGTGTGTGTGTGTGTGTGAGACTGAGAGAGACAGGGAGGAAGGGAGGGAAGGTGAGGGGAAAAGAAAAGGCCAGGAGTTTTAAATATATATGTTTTGTCTCTGTCTCTGGAATTGGAGTCAGACCCCTGATTTCAAAGCCCACCTCATAGACTGAGAAGCTGTGTGACTGGCAAATATGCCTCAATTTCCTCATCTGCAAAATGGTGAAAATACTAGCACTTATTTCATAGAGCTACTTTGAAGATAAAATAAGGTGGTTTTTTTTTTTTAATGTGAATGTGTGTTTTACACTTATGAAGTTTATTTGTATATGTAAACATAGACACACACATATATATGTGTGTGTGTATATATATATATATATATATATATATATATATATATATATATATATATATATATACACACACACACATATAAATATATATGATCTTGAAAACCTTAAAGTATTACATAAATGCCAGACATTTTTATGACTGGTACAAGGTCAATGCCAGTTTTATTATAGTATGATACCTTTTCAATGAATGCAGTTTCATAGCAGCATAGAAAGCACATTCATTTTGGAATTCCCTAGCTCTTGATATTTCTGGGACCTTGACCACTTCATCTCACTCTTCTAGCCTTTAATTTCATTAACTATAAAATGAGAAGATTATGCTTGATAACCTTTAAGAGTCATTTGAACTATTTATTAGTCTATGATTTTAATCTTAGGAATTTTAGTGTTAAAGAGGACTTAGATACTGGCTAGTCCAATCTTTATCCAAAACTTGAGTGTTTTCTGAAACACCTCTCTAATTGTCATTCTCAAGCTAATTTTACTTTTTCAATAACACTCAGAGCAAAAATAAAGGAACTCAAAAGGAATAAAATACTAGTAAGAATTCAAAGGTATCAATACACCAATTGAGAGTGTACTGATAGTTGTCCCATAGAACTACCTGGCATTTACAAGGAAGAAAAAAACTGGAGTGAAATAGTGGTAATAACATTATTTTGTTTCTTCCCCCCTGTATCATCTTAACCCCTTTGAGTCTTTTCTATATGTACTCTGTGGTCTAGCACTCCCTAAGATTCTGGACTCTCAAGGACTGGGTATAATCTTAGGTAATGACCTTAAGAGAGTAATTTTTTCTCTCTTTCATTCTTGGCACCATTCTAGAGTCATTCCAACTAATGTCCATGGCAAATCATATATATGAGTTATACTTAAGTTTCACCAAATATTGATAACAAAGGCTCAGATCTCTTATAGGTATTTAGGGTAGCAAAGCAAATGATTAAGGACTACCTTTATTTCATTTCATAGTAAATTCAGAAGGCATAAATGACCTGAAAGTAGAAATACATACAGCATTTAGATAGTAGACCAGCTTCTTTTGAAAATGAATTAATTTGTGTTTCTTAGTAGGGCAACTTTTTCAGATTCTAAATGTTTCAGATTCTAAATAATATCTTGGACACACCATTCTAAATTTGTATTTTCTCTCAGTTGTTTGGAATTTCCTCAGTAGGCAAGCATATTTTGACACTACTAAATAAGTATTTCTCTTCTAAGAATTGAGCCCTCCAAGTAATTCCCTGGTTTTGTTCTCAGAGGATGTTTCTCTGATACAACTAGGACAACCTTCTCTTTCTCAAAAGATAAAGTATCAAAAAAATTTACCTTATCTCAAGAACTTCTGATCTGAAACTCTTGAACTTTGTCATGTTAAAATTGCCAAGGGGAATTGTCATGAGGGCAGGTTCCTAGAATGGGAAATCCTTTCTCAGTCCAACTGGTCTAATTCTTATCTTTCTGTCATGTGTTCTGTAGGAAATCTCTCAGTGGAAAAACAATGTAATTTCCACACAAAAGGAATCCTTCATGGACGGATAAATACACTGACAATTTTTGAATTACTTTTTTGCCCCAGTTTCTTTGACATAATTCTCAATGCCCAATGCAAAGCCCTAGCTAATCTAAAACAGAATACAATTAATCATCTGGTTTGATCTGCCTGAAGAGTGGATTTAGGGATCAGCCTTCTAATAATATCAATATTTATGTTGCAAATTGGTCATGATTAGTCAGTTCTCTCTGGGAATTTTGTACTTCTGAATCTCAGTTGTCCTCTGATGTTTAGATCTTCATCACTTCTATTTCTGATTACTGCAATGGCTTCCCATATAGTTTCCTTACTTCCAGTCTTCTATCTCCCAATTTACCCTTCATATATAGCTACCAAAATCATTTTCGTAGGGCACTGATATAAACATGTCACACTCTTATGTAGGAAGTTTGATTCACTTCCTATCATCTTTAGCATAAAATACATATATTTCTGCTTACTATTTAAAAAATTTTACAATCTGATTCTAACCTACTTTTCCAGTCCTATTTCATATAACTCCTCCTCACACATTCTGTTAAAATCAAACAGTGGTCTAACAACTTGGATGTGACATTCTATTTATATTCTCTGTGACTTTACAAATACTGTTGTATGTAGTTGAAATGTATTTCTACTCTCTTCTTTATTATTTCGAATACTTAACTTCTTTAAAGGCTTTGTAAGGGGTGTGTGTTATATGAGGGGGCATGAATATGTCTGCATGGGTTTGTCTAAGTGTGACCAGAAGATGGGCACAAATTGAGCTCATCCAAATGACACCTTGATTTTTGTCTAAAGAGAAGAAGATGATTAGGGTCACAAGGAGATGTCTAGAGAAGAACAGATGATTAGCCTTCTCTATTTTCCTAAGAAATGGATATCAGGCTCATATTATATCTCTTTACTCCTCTAAATATTCCTAGTCTAAGGAAAATGATTTTTAGATGTAAGATACTTTTCTGGTTTCTACTGCTTTATGGAAAAGGAAAACAATATCCAAAGATTTGATTCTCTTCCTACTAAATAACTCTGGATTTCAAGTCTAGATGAATAGAGATGTTATCAAGAAGGGAAAGTTTTACAGTAAAAATGAGTTTTAGACATTTTGAGTTTGTATTGTGGGCAGGATAAACACATTGGGATATAAGGAACTTCTATTTAAGAGAGAAAAATGGAGGGTTTTTTAAAGTTACTATTTTGTTTTTTGTACTGTATTTATTTATACTGGAGTCATGGTAGTACATGAGATTTCTAAGGGACTGACTTAAAAAAGAGAAAAGGGTCAAGGTCAGAGACTTTGGGAATGCTATACTTAGCAAAAATGAGAAAGAAACAGGAACCAGTGAAAGAGATTGAGAAGGATCTCAGTCAGATAGGAAAAAGAAACACCAAGATAGAAATATTATAGAACATATGGAGAATAAGAACTAATAAAACATCATTAAACTTGATAATTGAGAAGTACTATCCAGGTAAAATACAAATCTAATGATTTTTTCTTCAGTTTTTGTTGTCTTTTGCAATCTTTGAAAAAGCAGAACTAATGTGAAGCTTATAGCAGCCAGATTGCAGGTATTTGAGGCATAGGTGGATGGATGGAATAGTAGCAAAGGTAGGGAATGTAGGCAACTTTTTCTAGATGTTAGGTAGTAATAAAGGAAGAATGGTAAGTTAAAGAAGTGGCAGGTGAAAAGACTTTTTCTTACTAAGGTTTATGGAGAAATGAGAGACAATACTAGAAAGAATAAATAGGGGAGAAGGATTGAGAAGAAAGGAAGATTTTAAAGATAAAAAAGTATTTGGTTTTTTTAGATACGCTCTTAGGATGTCACTTTTCCAATCTACAAAATAAGGTTGTAGAATCTCTGGCTTTATGATCCTATGATCCATTTTGGATATTGACTTTGTGAAGTTTCTTTTAAATTGGAAATTAAATGATCTTCCCATGTAGAAGAGACTGGTAGACATAAGGATTGTTGTGTTGTTGTGGTTAGCCAATAATTTCCCAGCTCTAAACAAGTTCTCTGACTCTGGAATTATAAAACAAGGGTTCAAATATTGATTTGGCTAGTTAATACTTGTGTAACCTTGATAAGCTCTAGACCTCAGCTTCCACATTCATAAAATAAGGGGGTTGAACTAGGTGACTTCTGAGGTCTGATGTCCCGTACTTTTGCATTCTTTGAGCCAGAATTATAGCTGCTCTGCAGATAAAGCTCAGCAGAGTTGAACATCAACTTCAGTAGTATTCTCTTCATCTTAAAATTGACTCATATTTGTTGTTGTTAAATCATGTCTGGCTCTTGGTGATCCTAAGTGGGGTGTTTTTGGCAAAGATACTGGAGTAATTTGCCATTTCCTTCTCCAGTGCATTTTACAGGGGAGAAAACTGAAGGAAATAGGATTAAGTGACTTGCTCAGAGTTAGACAGCTACTAATTGTCAGAGGTCTGATTTGAACTCAGGACAATGAGTTTTCTCTATCTACTATGCCACTTAGCTTCCTGAACATTTCTTTCTTTCTTTCTCTTTCTTTCTCTCTCTCTCTCTCTCTCTCTCTCTCTCTCTCTCTCTCTCTCTCTCTCTCTCTCTCTCTCTCTCTCTCTCTCTCTCTCTCTCTCTCTCTCTCTCTCTCTCTCTCTCTCTCTTTCTTTCTTTCTTTCTTTTTTCCTGAGGCTAGAGTTAAGTGACTTGCCCAGGGTCACACAACTAGGAAGTGTTAAGTGTCTGAGACCACATTTGAACTCAGGTCCTCCTGAATTCAAGACTGGTGCTCTATCCACTGCTCCACCTAGCTGCCCCCTCAATAACATTTATTAATTGCCAAATTTATGTAGAATTCTATGCTATACTCTAGGAATATAAGGGGAAAAAAAACAGAAATGGAATTTGCTTTCAAGGCACATATATTCTCCTGAGGGGATGTGACATCTACAAAGATAAGTAAAATATGAGTTAATTTTAGGAGAGAGAGAACACTACTACTAAGGCTTATGGTGGAGATGGAACCTAAATGGAGACTTGGGAAAAAAAAGTCAAAGATACTGAGAAGAAAAGTTAAAAATGGTTTGCATTCATTTACAGAGGATAACCTAAGTGGGGGAGTAGGAAATGAGATGACACATTGGTAGGAATGCAAGTAAGACAGTTTGATTGAAACATTGATGAAATAAACCTAGAAAGGTCAATGGGAGACATTTTGAATAAAGGATTTAAATTCTAGGATGAAAATATACAAAAGTAATTTTAAAAATTAAGGTGGGAGAATTTTTATAAAGACTTAAGAAAAACCATGGATTTATGAATATATCCATTTTGTTGTGGCTATTTGTTTCTGAGAACTACTCATTATTTTGAGAAAGTAGCAAATCATCCATAGCTGGCTCCAGACTTTTCTTCCTACTCCATCATTTAAAACTTCAACCATTTCCTGGAAATTGTGGAGTGAAGGTTTAGCTTCAGTTGTATGAAATAATCAAGATGATGCAGCACAAGAGAACTTTACAGGTGGTAAAGTGGAAGTTCACCCAGATGCTAAAGAACTTGTGTTAGGCAAGATGAGGTGCATTGGCTTTGTTCAGCTCAGCCTGAATCTAAGCTGAATAATTCTGTGCAGCTCCATTTGCTACTTAATGTAGCTGCAAAAGTGTTCTGGCCCTTTGGTCTTCTGTATTCACCGTACAGCCTTCAGCATATTTAACATTCTTTTTGTTCCTCTCAGGGGAAAAGAGGAGGAAAAAAGACAACCTGTCCTTTTTTTTTTTTTTTTTTTTTTTTTTTTGCCTGCCTTAACAGTATTTTCTGAGTGACTTATAAAAATAAAGGGAAAAAAAAAAAAAAAAAGAACTCCATGGTGAGAATAAATGATTTACTGTGCCAAGCTGTTTTGTTGGTTTATTTCCAGATGAGCAAGAAGATAAAAGCCAGACAGGAACTGTTTGAGGCCAGATAGGAGAGATTATATGCCAAAGTGACAATACTAGAAAGAAATCATAAAAACAGATAAATACGTAGTAAAATATGGTTTGAATTGAACTAAATCTGGACTATATTAGCTTCTGCAGGAATTAGTTGAGTTGAGTCATTGTTTATGAAACATGGAGAGATTACTTGGAGGAAAAATGTAATCTTGAGTTGTTTTCAATCCAATGAAGTTTAGGGTTTTCTTGCTTGGCCTAGCTCTGTGTGTGATCACTTAGGCCTTTAAGAGACTGTGAGGCCTTAATTTGGCAAAGGACATGGCTAGCTTAACATCTCACCAGTTGGTTTGAGACATGCAGAAAGCTAAGCTGTAATATTCCACTGTATACCTACTATTCCTACTGACTATGGAATTTATTGTGGTTTCAGAATAGTGCAGAAAGCAGAAACCAAGTGAATATAGATTTTTTAAAATAGTTTTAAAACTCCTTTGAGGCTTTATTTCTGAAAATAATAAAATTATTTTGTGGAGTACTTTGTATTAAATGCAATTTGTATCATTTAGGGTTTTTTCCCCCAATGTTAAAAAATTCCTTATATTTCAGTATGTAGGTACTTTCAAAGTATATATCAACCCCTGAATACTTTTTGTTCAACCTTTGTCATCAATTTGTTTACTTCATGACCCCATTTGGGATTTTCTTGGCAAAGACACTGAAGAGTTTGCTATTTCCTTCTCCAGCTCATTTTATAAATAAGGAAACTGAGGTAAATAGAGTTAAGTGATTTGCCCATGGTCACACAACTAATAAGGGTTGGAGGCTGGATTTGTACCCACAAAGAAAATTCTTCCTGACTCCAAGTCTGGCACTGTGCCACATGGTGGCTTATTTTTGTTCAGCAATAAGCAGCCAAAAATATAAGGATACTGCTTGAGTCCCAAGTGCAAATAAAGCTAAAGATTTGCTCTGTGTTGTAGCTTTTCTTCTCTTAAACTCAGAGGGAAGATTTTGTCACATTGAGGAAAATTCAACCAAGTACCATCATGATTCAGCCACCAGGGGGTGTTGTTTGAATAGTTCCTTCTCATATCTGTACTTTCATACATGCATAAATAAATAGGAATTAGTCTGGAAAGGAAAAACCCTCAGGATTGGCCAAAACAACAATTACCTTTTACATTCACTTTGAGGCAATCAGGCCCAAAGCAAAGACTGCCGTAGGCTTGGCCAGGGACCTTTTGTTGGCTAATCTATGAAAGTGATTTGGGTTTAAGCTATTTATTAATTTTTATATTTATTAATTTTGACTAGGTTAAAAAAAAAAAAAAAGGCCATTCTTTGCCTCATTTCTTTCTTGTATAACCTTAATCATTGAATTGGTGGTTAACTTAAACTGAGACCAGTTAAAGATCTTGGTTCAAAAAGGTCAAGGTCTCTCATTGCATCCAGGGCCATCTCTAGTCTTCCTAACCTATATGTGGCCACTGGATCCAGATGGTTCCAGAAGAGAAAGTGAGGTAGTTGACCTTGCACAGTCCTCCCTTGCTCCAATACAATTCACTTGCATGTCATGGCATCATATCTCTAAGTCATGGTCAGCTTCCATAATTGAAGGACAAAAACAATAAGAACATGCTTAAGACTCAACTTTTTAATAGGCTGCCATATCCTCTTATGTCACTAGAGAGCACTCAGAGCTTGAGCTCTTATCAAAAGTAGTTACTTTTTACATCCCTTTGCTTTTTGCTAGAACTCATTGTATCTATTCTAGCATTCCCATCAAGCTTTGGATGAAGTCTGATTTGGGAATCTTTTCCTGTAGGCTGGACTTAGCTCTGCTAATATTTTATTTTCCTGGTCATCCTGATACTCAATCAAATTCTATTTTAAATTCCTTCCTTCCTCCCCACCTCCTCATAAACTGACTCATCCTCTTTTTTTTCATTTTACTCATGTAGTGGGAAATTGACCTAACTTGGAAGACAAAATCCAACTCTATGTCACAGAGTTCTTTGACCAGAATCGCCTTTCTTGGGAGATAAATTTAGAAATGAAGAAGCGAAAGTCTCTCTGAATTATAGAGTAAAAACATTATATTTGTTATCTCATGTTGGAAAACATTATCTTTCACTTTAAACTAATCAACTCCTGCCACTAAGATATGAAAAGTCAGTCATTCTTAACTTTTCCCTTTTCCTTATTCTCTTCTCCAACCAGTTGTGAAAATGGTAGTGTTTCTATCTCTATAATGTTGCTAATGGGCAGCAAAGTGATGAAATGACTAGAATCTGGGACTGGAGTCAGGAAGACCCGAGTTCAAATCCAGTTCATACTTTTACTAGCTCTGCGGCCCTAGGCAAGTGACTTAACTGTTATAGTTTTAGCTCCCCAACTGCAAATGAATTGGAGAAGAGAATGGCATATCACCCTAGTAGCTTTGCTTAAGAAAACGCTATATATATTCAGAAAGAGTTGTAAATTCTTACTATCCTTTCCTTCACCAATCACTTTTTAGGCCACCTTCTATATCATTTGTTAGAACAACTTTCATTTAGCCTCCTAAATTCCCAACGTTAATACTCTACCTTCTGTCTATCTTCCATACAGTTGCCAAAATAATCACCACAAAACACAAGTTTGATCCCATTAACATGCTTTGCCCCATTGTTCCCATGTTTAAGTACTACCAGTGATTCTATTGATTCTAAGGATAAACTACAAAATCCACTAGCATTTATGTTCTTATTATTCTGGTTCTTTTTTTGTCATTATAGACCGATGTCTCATAATGTTCCCCTTACATTTTCTGTTGCAACCTGACCCATATGGTGAAGCCTATATATGATATTCCATCTTCGTATTACCTCTGGGCCTTTGTTCTGGCTGCTCCCATGCCTATAATATTCTCTCTTCCCACCTCTTTGTGTTGAAATCTCAATAAGTGCCATAGTTAAATAGGACCTTTTTGAGTTCTCCAGAAAGTGGTACTCTTCCTCATTCTCTGAACTTACCTTGTATTATTTACATATATATATATATATATATATATTTTATATTCCTCTTTAGCAGAATGTAAACTTCTTGAAGTTTGGAACTTTTGGTTTTTTATCTTTAATACCTAACATGTCTTTTTCACATAGTAGTTGCTTAATAAATTCTTACTAAATTGAATCATGTGACTCAGTTGTCCAGAATATTTCAAGCAAATATTCTCAGTGGATTTGATCTATTAACTTATTACATAATCTCCTTGATAAATCATATGACTCCCACCAATCCTTTTAGTTTAGGATCTGCCTTTTTTTTTTTTTTTTTTTTCCTTATAGCTTTTTATTTATAAGATATATGCTTGGGTAATTTTTCAGTATTGGCAATTGCAAAACCTTTTGTTGCAATTTTTCCTCTCCTTTCTCCTTCCTCCCTCCCCCCCCCCCCCCATGGCAGGTTGACTGATACATGTTAAATATGTTAAAATATATGTTAAATACAATATAGGTATACATGTCTATACAGTTATTTTGCTGGACAAAAAGAATTAGACTTTGAAATAGCATACAATTAACCTGGGAAGGAAATAAAAAATGCAGGCGGACAAAAATAGAGGGACTGGGAATTCTATGTAGTGGTTCAGAGTTCTTTCGATGGGTGTAGCTGGTTCAATTCATTACTGCTCTATTGGAACTGATTTGGTTCATCTCATTGTTAAAGAGGGCCATGCCCATCAGAAAGGTCTGGCTCTTTTAGGATTGTGTGAGGATACTCTATTAAGAGCATAAATGAGTGAGTGGGTGACCTATTTCTTCCAGTGAGAACTAAAATGTTTTAGGTGAAAAAGTTACAGTTTTATGCATTTTCCTCTGTAGCCAAAGTAAAGAGAGAATATGAGATGCCACTGGCTGCTGACTATTGTCTTCATCATGCAGTTTAATCCTGAGTCAAGAATTAAAGTTGGAGGGTGCCCTAAGGCAGAACAATTCAAACTATGCCCTTCTGTTTGTAAATGGAAAATTAGAACTTCAAGACTTTGATTAAATTAAAATAAATTTTATATACATATTTATATATACTATTTAGGTCTCTCTTTTTTTTTTTATTCATTTTTCCAAATTATCTCCTCCCTCCCTCCACTCCCCCCCCCCCCATGGCAGGTAATCCCATACATTTTACATATGTTACAATATAACTTAGATACAATATATGTGTGTAAATATATTTAGGTCTCTTTTAGAAAAAAAAAAAGGTAACATCAAAAATTAATAATGTACAGATGGCTGGGTATTTGGCACCATTTTCCCCTCTTATATACATTTTACCCAATTTAAAAGAAAATTCAGCACAGTTCACACTGCCAACAGCTTTCTGTGATTAAGGTATAAATTTTACTCACAGTTTTTCTTTGCCTTAAGTCTTCACTCCATGTCTGTGACCTTTAGCTCATTGTTTCAGAGATGGAGGGTAGTCTGCCAGAAGGTTATGATTTGGGTGGCTCTAAAACTTGTCTATTCTCTTTGAAAGCTGGAGTCCAGTCAAAGGTCAGGCTTATTTTATCTGAGGAAGAGGGTCTTTCTTTTATTTTCACAGTAAATCATGCTGAGTATTAATCATCCCATTGTACACCTGATTTAGATCCTCCTGTCCTTTCCTAGGACTCAGTGAAGGTTGGTGTATGTGTGTGTGTGATAGCTTCTCCTTTCCATGCCATCCCTCACCCATATTCAGTTTCCTGATATAGCCAATGAAGTATTACAATCAGTTATCTCATTCACTAGGGAGACAGATTTTTCTTATCTATTTGTAAAACATCTTGTTTAGATAAACAGAAGAAAAAATTAGAGTAATGCTTTATTATAATATTATTTTTGGTATCTGCAGAGAAACATAATAACCATTAAGCCAATTATCTGATTTCATGCAAAGCATCCAAGAATCCGTAGTTACTAAATTCTACATAGATAAAAGAAAGGAATTCAGCCTAGATTTTTAGGCTTAGTCCTTAAGTAAGTAAAGTGTTTTAGTACATTCAGGACCATAATATTTTTAAAAGAATGTATATATTCATTAAATCATAGGTTTAGAGATTGAGCTTCCTTATTTCACTCTCTCATTCTTAAAAGGGGAAAGCTAAGGAAGGAGAAGAGAAGTTAAATGACCAGCCTAAAATCACAAATCATTAGTAAGTGGCAGAGACAATTCTAATCCAAATCTTTATCCAAGTAGCACATTTTCAATCCTCTTCTATAACCTATGAGGAATTCTTCATCAGTAAAATCTGAGGTCTGTTAAGTGACATTCTTAAGGTCATATCAGAACAAGTAGAAAAGTCCACTCTCCTTATTCCAAATGCAATACCATTATATCACACTTCAAACTGAAGCTCAAACCCTATTCCAACTACTGAATTTCATTTTCTCTTTAAATTCTCCACATTTTGGTCTTGAACACTCAACATATGTTAATGTGAGGGTTTGGGTTCGATAGCCTATTTCTATTCCTCCTTTTTGTCCACTCTTTTCATTCATCTTTTCCCAATCTATTTGACATGCATGTGGAGGTGATCAGACAGTAACTTTCATAGGCCTCAGGGTATAGTGGAAAAAAGCATTGATTCTAGACTCAGAGTGTAATGCCAGAGAAACTGAGGCAGGATAGAGATTAAAGCGTTTTAAATATTTTATGTGAAAGGGAGAGATTTACTGGGACCAAATGGATCCATGGTTTGGTCCCAGGGCTGAATGAGAAGATAGTATCCAAGAATCCAGCAATGAATGTCGGATACAAAGATTCTTTTATAGGATAAAAAGAACAATGGAATAATGGGGGGAGGCATTGGAGAGGGAGAGGCACCAGATTAATTGGGATGGGGAGAGGCACCAGATATTCTAAGATATAAAACCTTCATCTTATCAAACATTCTAATGATTAAGTGGGAAGAGTGGAGTTGCAGGATTGAGCATTACAATAAGAACTGAGGAAGAACAATTTAGGGAAACTGGGTCAGGAAAATTAGGGAAACTGAATCAGGACAATAAAAGAGAACTGTGACACAATAAGAGGAAATAGGTTCAAGTCATTTTTGCTTCCCGTGGGCAACTCAGCTAACTTTACTGGACCTCAGGTTTATTATTTGTAAAATGAGGAGAGTTTAGTAGATAACCTCTTAAGTCCTTTTCAAGTCTGAATCTATCTACCTCTAGACTTCCCTAGTTTACTTATTTCTATTATCTGTCACATTTGGTATTTATCTTCGGTCTACTGATGATCCTTCTTATGTTTCTCTGTAGATACCAAAAATAATATTATAATAAAGCATTACTCTAATTTTTTCTTCTGTTTATCTAAACAAGATGTTTTACAAATAGATAAGAAAATGATGGGGGTTGAGGTCCCTTTTAGCTAGGATCTTTTGATTCACAAATCCTGGTCTCCCCAACCCCCACTGGATCTGAGCCAACTTGGGACACCACCCACAAGTCCTTCTAGGTATAAAAGAGCCAAACTGGAGCTCTCTCTTTGCAAGAGCCTTTCCCCCCAAACATGGGATCCTTCTGGCCATGTAAGGGTTCTGGCCCACCCAGCAACCACCTCTGGTCCTGGCATCTTTCTATCTTAAACTTTACTTTCAAATCCCTACAATAAACCTTTTTAATCAGTCTAGGTTTTCGGGCCTGTAAATTCTTTTACAGTGGATTCTTGCCCCATCACTGAACTATCCTTGCCCCCACCCAAAAGGGGAGTTTCCCCTTTCCTAACTCTCATCAAAACTAGTTAGCTTTTGGATTAAAAAAAAAAAAAAAAAAAAAAAAAAAGCTTATCTTTAAAAAGAACTTTTAAGGGTCAGAGCTTGATATTCAGAGGAATTTCTAAACAGCTGAACTATTTTCTGTGACCCTAAAAGGACCATTTTGGATAATAGGTTGGGGAAAGGCATTCAATTCTTCATTATCTCAGACAAAACTTATTTCAATGTGTATTGACAGCATCTATTCTGGTTACTTGTTCTATTAGCATCTTTTTCACTCAGTATTCAAAGTAGCACTTCATTTGCAATTATATACTTTGTGTCCAAGAAGCAATTGGGAAACCAAGGGCATATAGACCTCTCTACTATTCAAGGAAATATTCTAATGAAGGCAATCTGATAGATGTGTTGGATAGATTCTGTCTGTTCTGACAGAATGTCTTATCCTCATCATGAAGTGAATTGAAAGGAATTGAGCAAAGGGATGTTGGTGACATGCTAGGGGCAAGTGGACAGATTTCTCTTATATCACAAAGAAGCTTCCTATTTTGTTTTAGAGAGAATTCCCAAAGGATTGACCTATTCAAATATAAAGTATAGAGAAACATTCCAAATACAAACAAATTATTTTTTGGACTAAATACTATTTTTTGCTTATTATATATTTATATTTCTGTTCCTTTTATAACCAACCTAGAGTGAAAATTTCAAGAGGAAATAGCAATAAGGAGGTCCTCCTGACCTTAGGGTACTTCTGTTCTAATAGTCTGCCAATGATTCTAAAGTCTTCTGATTTTAGAACTATTGATCCTAAGGTCCCCCTGACCTTAGAGTGCTATTGTTCTAACAATCTGTCTGTCAATGATTATAAAAGTCTTTTGGCCTAGGAATAATAATATTTCTTCCCTTAGATTTTAGGGAAGACATATGAGTGATCCTGAGGTCCTCTAACCTTAGATAGCTATTGTTCTAACAAACTGTCAACAGAATTGCTGACTGTCAGATACATAATCTGCTGGTCAGTGATAACTAAATTCCTGAGACTATTCCTTAGTTCTACTTTGGGGCGATAAAATTAGCATAGCAGTGACAAAAAACTAGCTAAAATTTGTTTCTTTGTTCCTGGTTCTTTTCTAAATTCTTTTGGAACTTAACTTACTTCATTTGGCATTTCAAAAGTTTGGGGTCCCAGACCAGGGTCATGAGGTGTCTCAAAAGAATTTGCAGGCTTGAACCCATCTCCTAGTCAAGGGGCAAAGCTTTATTGTAAATAATTGTAACGCCATTACAAAAGCAGGATGGAATTCTAAGAGAATTCAGCAGAGAAACAAAGTAAGGAAATACATTGATCCAGCATTCAATCATAGATATGCTAATTCCATGGCTCTTAGGTAGAAAGGAGTGGTCTCCAGAATTTGGCTCTCATTGACCAGATTATTACTGACTAGAATATTAATCAGAAATGAATTGAGGAGTGGTTATCCACTATTGTCTCAGGAGTTTGATCTGTGGTACTATTCTGAGGCCTGAAGCTATCTATCTGTCAGCAATGAATTGAGGAGTGGTCTATTTACTATTGTCTCAAGAGCCTGATCTGTGGGAGTTTACTGAGGCCGGAAGCTATCTGACTAAGGAGTGGTCAGAATCGGACAGATTGGATGTGGAATTTTCCTGAGGCAGAAAATCTAAAATCTTTGATCTAGTACCAGAACAGAAGCCTCCCCTAAAATCAAGGGACCACAAAATCATATTATCTCAACAATACCAGTTTATGATCCCAACCTTTTGGGATCCCTTTTTGAATCTCAACAAAACTGTATTATGTGACAATCCCTTCTTTATTCACATTGTTCTTGACTTCTCTGAAATATTTGAAAATTTTGTTCGCCCTGTTGACATGGGCAAGATATTTTGCTGAGTTTTTATATGGGACATGTCCACTAAATGTGGTTGTTCTCAAAAGTTCTACCTGGTCCCATCTCTCTTCCTTCTATACTATTGCTTTGTTTGATGATGTTATTAGCTCCTAAAGATTCAACTATTATCTTTATGCAGATGATAATCAGATTTAATTTCTTTCCTGAGTTCCAGTCATGCATCACTAAATGTCTTTTGGACATCTTGAATTGAATATGCTATAGGTAACTCAAATCCAAGGTATCCAGTACAGAACTTATTATCTTTTATCCAAATTTTCCCCTCTTCCCAACTTGTCTGTCAAAGTACCTATCAAAGGTACCATCGTCACCGAAAACCCTCAGGCTTGCATTCCAGGGTCATCCTTGATTTTTTTACTCTCCTATACCATATATCTAGTATATTTTAAAATTTCATCATTTTTTTCCTTCAAAACATTTTACAGGCCGTCTTAGCCTCATTTCTGAACTTATAATTGATCTCTCTGTCTCAAATGTATTGCAATTCCAATCCATATTCTCCTTAGCTGCCAGTCTCTTCAACTGCAGGTCTGACAATATTACAATTCCTCTATAAATTTCAGTGGCTCCTTATTATCCCTAGGATGAATATAAAATCATTTGGTGTTTTAAATCTTTGACAGCCCATCTCTTTTCTACCTTTTCAGTCTCTTTACATTTTACTTTACAATTCAGCTATGTTAGTCTAATTTTTTGTCCCACATGACAGTTTATATGTTGAGTCTGCCTCTTTTCTGGCTGTTCCTATGCCTGGAATGCTCTCCCTCCTTATCTCTGATTCTTAGCTTCCTGAGTTTCTTCATCTCAAATCCAGCTTTCTTCAGGAGTTCTTTTTTGATTTCTCTCACTGCTAGTGTCTTCTCTGTATGATTATCTCTCTTTATAGATCATTTATGAACACAGTTACCTGTGACACCTTCCACATTTGTGAGATGGTTTTTACCTTTCAAAGAATTTTTATCCTCAGTGTTTAACGTGGCTCATAGTATGCGCTTAATAAATGCTTGGATTTTGAATATTTTGAAAATATAATCAGTAATGGTGGTTAATGTTATGCTATTTTTAAAAATAATTTTTATAGAAAGGGAAATTAGCAGTTTTGATTAGGATTTCACACCATAGCATATGTATTGTTTCTCAGACTATTGTCTTACTTCTTAGCTGGTAGCAACTAGACAAACTGCAGACAAGAGACTTGAATTTGTAAACCAAAATTTGTTATTTGTACATTTAATATAAGAGATCTTATTATCAGTGAGAAAATTCACTTCTTATTGGGGAACTACCAAGAAAAACTTCAAAAAGGATGCGACACTTGAATTACTTATTAAAGGATGAACAAAATATTCCAAGGTATGGGGAAGGGAATGAATATAAGGAAGACATTCCAGGAATGGGGAATGGAAAGAATAGTAAATATGATAAATGTCATATTACTCGGATACTTTTTTCCATTCAATAAATACTTATTAAGCACCTGTTATGTGGGAGAGATACAGAGACAGAAATGAAATAGGACTCATATTCTTTGATCTAGCATTACTGCTACTGGACCATACTCCATGGAGACCAAAGACAGAAATAATGTACCATTTGTACTAATGTATTTATAGCAGCATTTTTTTATAGTAGCATAAAACTGGAAACTGAGTGGGTGAGTGACTAAGCAAATTGTGATATATACAGGAAAACAATTTATGTAAGAAATTTTGAATATGATTAATTCAGAGAAATGTGAGATTTATGAACTAATTCAGAGTAAAATAATAATGCCTAATGATTATAATTCATTAAAGTTTGCAAAACAGTTTATGTGCTTTATTTCATTTATTCCTCACAGCAATTCTTCTAGGCAGGTATAATTATCATCCCAATTTTTAGAGAGGAGAGAACTGTCAGAGGTTAAGGTGCTTGCTTAGGGTGACATAGCTAGTAAAGCTAAGCTAATATTTGAATACAAGTTTTCATGACTGCAATTTCCATAGTCATTGCTATCTTTCATATAAACTGATCCAGGAGAATAATATGACCACAGTAATGTAAAGAAGAACAACACTAAAAGGCAGCTAATTTCTAATTTGTTGCCATTACTACTAGACCTCAGAGAACACAAGATGAAACACTCTTCCCTCCTCACAGATAAGAAGTAAGGTCTAAGGGAACAGAACATTATATATTCTTTCAGAATCAGGCTTTTGAGTTCCTTCCCTGCCTCAGTTTATATTCTACTAGAGAAAGTATTCTGTTGTTGTTGAGATCTGTGATTTAGTCATTTCCAAAGTTGAAATCATATCCATTAAGCTTTACATACTCTTTAATGTATTTATATTATTACTTAATTTGTCCATGTTTGTAAATCTGTCCCCATGGGCCTACAAAAGGGAGGTAACTCACTGCAGTGCAAAAACAACAACAAAACAGCTAAAGCATCTATCTCAATTTATATTATTCCCTACTCACTCATCCTAGCTTCCTTTTATTGTCCTGCCTCAGTTTTCCTTAATTGTTCTCCCTAGGGGCAGCTAGGTGGTGTAGTGGATAGAGCACCAGCCTTGAATTCAGGAGGACCCAAGTTCAAATCTGTCTCAGACACTTAACACTTCCTAGCTGTGTGATCCTGAGCAAGTCACTTAACCCCAGCCTCAGGAAAAAAAACAAACCAAAAAACAACAAAAAACAAACAAACAAACAAAAAAATGTTCTCCCTGATTCTGCCTGCAATCCCCTGATTGCAACCCTCATTTCCTATTCATTAGGATTGAGATAATTAAGGGCTGTGGAGATCTGGTCACTCTGGCATTCCAAAAGAGTCATACAACTCCAGATGTTCTATCTCAGATATCTAATTGGCATACTCTACCTCTATCTCTCCAAACTTCCTATCTCCTTCACTCCTAATTTATAAGAATTTATGATCCTACCCCCAACCTTTTAGAACTGGATTGATGGTCTCTTCCTAGAAATTCCCACTCACCAGTATTCAGACTCCAACTCTTGCCTTTGTCTCCCCTGATCCTATATAGAGTCTTATAAAATCATTGGAATCTCACATTTGATGCTGAATTTTTTGAGATGAAAGTCCAATTCAGCCCTGGGGGCAAAGTGGATTCTGCTCTATACCCAGACAATCTTTTCCTCTCAGAAATTAAAATAAAATATTAAAAATTCTCTGATCTCTATCTTGCCTCAGTTTCTCTGGCAGTACATCATATTTCAGTTTTCAGGTATAAGTGGCTTCAGGTATTCCCATATACCTTGATCTTTCCCTCCTCCAGATTCCTTTAGAATCTAAAAGCAACCTCATTCAATTTATCACTTCACTATCTTCTACTGCTTTCACATGGCCATTTCCCCCCTCAATAATTTAAAAAATCTTAAAGTCATGACTCCTCTCACATTTCCTTTGCAGTTCTCCTATAGGGATCATCAAGTCCAGGGTCAGATATAAAATAGTTAGATGCTCACAAAATACTTGTTGAATTAAATTTATGAAAATAAAAATCAATTCTAAGAGCTAATGTAACATAGTTTTTCTCATCATCTATCTGGCAGTGGGAGATATGTTCATGGTGTGATGAAAGAAAGGCTGGCCATAGAATTGGGATAAATTTGTTTCAGTCCATATTAAATGTCATGGGCAAATGAACAACAAATCACTTGACCTTTCTGAAGCTCATCTACATAATGAAAACAAATATATTTGTACAACCTGTCTGACTGGATTTGTTATAAGGAAAATACTTTATCAGTATAGGGATTTCCTAGTATGGAAACTCCCTTCACTAGGTCAAATTAACAACCATTATTTAATTTATAAATCAGTAGACAGTTCACTGACAATAAACAGTTAGGTACCTCCCCCATCCATGGTCATCCATCTATGATGTGTCATAGGTATGATTTGATCCAGTTCTTCCTGGGGTTTCTGAGGCCAGCTTCCTATCCATGATAATATTGAAGATTTTGAGGATGATGATATTTCCAAGGATGACAAGATTCTCATTAAAAGTTTAGAGACAAGGAATCCAGTGATTCCCATGAAAAAGTGATTTTATTTTGTGGGGAAAAAAAGGGCAAAGAAAAAAGGAGCAGATGCTTTGGGGGACTCTTTGGATTATTTTTAATCCCTCTTAAAATGTAGTCATTCCACGATGAGAATTTTTATAAAGAAAGCCAAGTTCCAGAAAATAACTTGAAGACCAGTCTATCCCAAGCTACAGTGAAATTTCCTCATTGGCCCAAGATTTGGAGGAAAGAAAAAAGTAGAGTGGTGTTTCTTTGTGAAGCTGTCTTCATAAACTACTCCATTTGGTCTTCAACAATGTAGTATTATCTAGGTATTTTAATGATTATGTTCACTGAGCAAATGAATAAGATTATTCTAGCATAGGTACTGTTCTAAATGTCGGGGTAAAAATGGAGGCAAAAGTTATTACAAAGATACAAAGGATATTCCTTAAGAATATTACATGAGCATAAAGATGGTAATTAAATCCAGGGGAGTTGATGAGGTTAATAAGAAAAATAGTATAGAAAGAAAAGAGGACCCAGGGAGCCCAGAAACCAATAGATTTGTTGATTATAGGGATTTCAGAATTCTTAAATAGAGAAGTAGTTCATTTGTTTATGATGGTAAGATTAAGGGTGTGACTTTGTATTTAACTGGGGTGGAGAAATAGCTCATGGAAAGTGAAAATGCTGAGAAACTGAGTGGTCGAGGTTTTTGAGGGAAAATCAGCATATACATATGAGTATATATATATGTATATGTATATATATATATTATATGTATGTATAAATATGAATATAAACATATATATACATATACACATACATACATATACATACACATGTACATACATATATATGTATATATATATGTGTATATATATTCCCTAGTACGAGGAGTTGGGGAGGAGAGAAAAATTGTAAGACATCTAGATTATAATTTGATACTGCTGAAAAAGAGGCAGGGATGCATTGTGGTGGGTCTTTCTAGAAGAAAGACTTTGAGGTTAAGATATTTTTATGTTATTGCTATAAACATGTAAGTATTATAGTTAGGTACAGTTTAAATATGAGGTACAACACCACAAATTGCAAAAAAAATTAATACAGCTTTCTGGATTTGAAAGGAAACTTTATGCCAAGATTAAACCAAAGACACTAATGTTAAAGTTCAAATAAAAAATAAATTTATATTGAATGTACTCTTGAGGGGCAGATAAGGTTCAAATTCAAATGGGAGGATTCCAGTAGAGTAACTTTAATTCTCTACTACACTAGGTCTTAGTAAGATTCCCATCATGAATATTGATTTCAATTTTGGAATACATCTAGAAATAATTGATAATTATGGTAAAGAATCTAGAATGACTATGTCTCATGAATCAGCTAGGTTGTATAAGGTATTCAACTTGGAGTCAAGTTCAATTCCTGTGTCAGATACTAATTTTGTGATCCTTGGCAAGATAATTATTGTCTCTTAGCCTCAGTTTCCTTCACCATAAAAAGAGATAGCACCTAATACACAGGGTTGTTGCAAGGCTCAGGAAATAAGGTATAAAGAACATCTTGCAAACCTTATAGAGCTATTTTATAAATGAAATTTTAGGAGATAAGCTGAAGGAATTAGGATTGTTTATTTTGGAGAAAAGACAGGGAGGATTCAGGGAGGGATATGTTGACTGTTTTCAAGTATTTGGAAGGCTGTCAGGTGGAAGAGAGCATACATCTCCTTCTTGGTCCCAGATGACAGAAATAAGATCCACTGATTTGAATCCAAGTGGAACTTCTGAAAAATTCAGATTTAGACTTTATATGGGAAAATTTTTTTCTAACAATTCAAAAGCAGATTGGGGAGAAAGGGAGGGAGAGAGTAGCACAAGAGATATTCAGAGAAGCATTTGTTGGGAATTCTGTAGGAGGAATTCTTTTTAGGTAAGAATTGGGCTGTACAGTCTCTGAGGTATCTTCTAACTCAAAAATTCTATGATTCCTTAGTTCTTTGAAGCCCCATAAGTCAGGGAGTAGTCAAAAAAAATTTCCCCAAGGAAGTGCACTGATATAAAGAAAAAATAAATCAATTGAAGACACAAGGAAAAAGTAACTTAATGATAGTTTTTCTACCACAAAACAAAACCAACCCCCCACTCACTTTACCTTTTAAAAAAAAAAAAAAAAGAATATGGAACATGAGATTTCACCCAAAAATACAATAATAACAACAAAATCTCCTTCATATTTGTCCTCTATTGTCTCACACTGCTACCACCCTACCTAAGGGTTTCATCACCTCTTGGTGTAACTATTGTAAAAAACCTTTTAATTAGATCCCCTGACTCCAGTCTGTTCTTTTTTCCAATCCATCTTCCACACAGTGGCCAAAATAGTATTTTAAAGTATAAGTCTTACTATACTATTTCCTTGTTCAAGAAGTATCAATGACTCCCTATTGTTGCTAGATTCAATTATGAACTCAAGTTGTTATTTAAAGCCTTCCCCAATTTGTCTACAGTATACTCCTGCAAGCTTGTGTGACATTTTCCATCATGTACTCAGCATTTTAGCTTAATTTTTCTCCTCATTTTTTCTCAAACTCAGCATTTTATCTCTCAAATCTATTCCTTGCACAGGTTGACTGTATATGAAATGTACTCTCTCCTCACTTCCATCTTTTAAAATCTTTAACTTTTCCTGGGCCTGGAGTCAGGGAGTTGAATTCAAATTCAACTTCAAATACTTATTAGCTATGTGATCCTGAGCAAGTCATTTAATCCCTCTTTGGCTCAGTTTCCTCATCTATAAAATAGGGATATTATTAGCCCACGGCTTTTGTGAGGATTAAATGAAACAGTAATTGTAAAGAGCTTAGTGCAGTACTGGCACATATAGCATTATAGAAATGTTAGCTGTTATTATTATTTAATTAGATGATACTTCCTACTGCAAGCCTTCTCTGATTCATACTGGTGCTCTCTTTGTTTAAATGATCTTGCATTTGTTTATCTGTTTACATATTATATCCCTCCTCAAGAGCATTATTATTATTTTTTTCTTAGAGTCTAGTATAGTGTGAGTACTTTTTTTGGAGGGGGGTTATATATCTATGTATGCATATGGTCTCAAGCTATAATTATAGAAATTTCTTCCACAAATGGAGATCAATATCATACCTTTAATTTATAGTCTTAGAGTTGTCTATGTTACCAATAGGCTAAAATACCTTGCCAATGGTGTGAGAACTAGGATTTATTATAGGCAAGATTTTACTTCAGGTCTCCGTGGTGTTCTTTTGTCCTTTGTATACAGTAGACACTTCAGTGTTTCTTGAATTGAATTCAACTAAAGAAAACTATATGTATTTCTAATTCAATATTATTAAGAGTAAAGAAAAAAAGATGGGGTGATGTGGCAAAGAAAAAAAAGGCAGGAAAGTTAGAGATGGAGAGGAGAGGGCAGAAAGATTGTGGAAAAGAGGTAACAAAAAAATAGAGGTGGTGAGGGAGAGGGAGAGAGAAGAGAGAGAGAGAAGAACTGAAGCAAAGTAGAACAGAGGTGAGTCAGAAAGCAACAAAGAGACAAAGAGAGAGCAGGAAAAGAGGAAAGTGATACAGAAATGGAGAGAAATTAAGGCAACAAATACTAAGGTGAGGATTTATAAATAAATATACAATTTAGGGCAGCTAGGTGATACACTGATTGGATAGAGTGCTCGATAGAGACTGGGATAGAATGTGAGGAAGTCTCCTTGGTTCAAATCTGGTTTCAGACAATTGCTAGTTATGTGACCCTGGGAAAGTCACTTAACCCATTTACCTCAGTTTCTTCATCTGTCAAATGAATTAGAAACAAAAATCACAAATCACTCCAGCCTCTCTGTCAAGAAAATCCTAAATAATAATAACAATAATAACAAAGAGCTAGAAGGAAATTCAGAAATCATCTGGTCCTTATCGTACAGTTGGTAAAACTGAGACATTAAATTAAAGTGACAGAGCCAGGATCTCAACCAAAGCCCTCTAAAATTATTGGAAAACTGTTCTTGCCACACTTAGAAATTCTTTTATTCTGTGGAATAATTGTTATTATTTTTTGAGACTGGATTAGTTTATCTTGCCCAAGTTGGAAGAACAATGACCATTCACAGGTCTGATCCCACTGCTATTGAACTCCAGCTCAGTTTCTGACTTGGGCTTACTCAGCCCTTTCCAGGCAGCCAAATTTCTAGGGCTCATCTTATTGATGCTGATCTTAGTGTGGATACTTAATTCACCTGAAACTTAGAACACTCATTTTAATAGATCCTCTTGATCTCATAAGGTCAACTAGCATCATAGGCCACAGAACTATTCTGTGTCTTATCAGTAAGTTATCATCAAACTCTGAAACTTCAATTAGTTGAATCATTACTGTTAAGACATTCAGCAGCTTCACTCTGAACTAGGCAAGTCACAGTTCAGTAGTGGGCATATGCATTTGGGTGGGTAGGACTAGAGGGCCCTGGAGACTCTTCTAGTTCTAAAATTCTGTGATTTTGTGATCTTATTCACCAGGTTTCTGTAGATGTACACAGATGTACAGGATTTTAACACTAGATACTCAGAAGATGAAATTATACTGACAATGAGGTGTGTTATGGGAGAAGGGAGGTGTCTAGATGTGATTTGCAGATGTAAGATATAATATAGTCATTTACTTATAGTTCAAAACTGAAACACAGAGAGTGGCCATTAATCCATATGAGAAAAATGGGGTCCAGAAAGGACAAGTGATTTGTCCAGAATCACACAGCTAGTAAGTATTTGAAGCAGGATTTGAAGCCTAGGTCTTCCTTAGTGTGACAAGTATTACTCTTATTACACCATGTTGACTCTCAATTTAAATGATTTAGTCTACTTACATCCTTTTTCTAAGTAAATAAAGAATCTGTGTATGAATTTCAGAATTAACAGGAGAACTGAATTAAAATAATATCTAAGCATTGCCACTTAAACATGAAGCTTTCTTTGACCTTCTCATCTCTTCCAGATGCTAGTGCTTTTCCAAGGCCCAAATTAACATGTATTGATTTTGAATCAAATTTGCATGCACTTACATATATATATATATGTATATGTTTCCTTCCAATAGAATTTAAGATTCATTATAAGAGGGGATATTTTACATTTGCCTTTCTATCTCCAGTGCTAAGCACAATGCCTAGTACACAGTCAGTGTTTATTGACTGATTCATAAATCAAATATTTTAGTGATAAATATAATTTTCAAGCTAGCTTCTTTTTGCTGTATCCATCCCCTCCACCTTTGTTTTCAGATTTTTTTTGGTTCTATATTTTCCTCTAAGCCCAAAACATGCTCCTGATATGCTTATTCAATATTCAACCAATATAGCTCTTTTTAAACCCTGGATGAAAGTTGATCTAATAGGTTTTAAATAAAATCATTTTCTTCCTGTTAATATAGCTAGAAACACATAATGAAGTGCATCAAAGGACATTTAACCCTTCTGTTTATAAAATAATCATTTGTTATGTGACCATGTTGTATCCATGGGTCGATTGAACTCCCTGCATGTGTGCGAATTTTATATTACACATCAGGCATCAAGCCGAATAGGAAGCAAGATGTTAGTGAATACAAGGTTATGTGGCATAACAAATAAAAACTGAAATAATAAGTTGGTGGATCAATTCATAAGAAGGGATTTAAACAGATGGCTTTTGGACTAGACATAATAAATGCCTTTCACTAAGCCTTCTGCTTGTCCTTACAGAGTTTCTAGGACACAGGATTATTAACAGCACTCCTGCTGCCACAGGACTAAGGAAAATAAATAATGAAAATGATAGAGAAGAGCACCCATATTTTCATTTTAGAAAACTTGGTGAATCTGTTTGAAGAAATGATGACAAAGCAACATAATTTGTAAATAATGTGAAAAATATGAAAACTTCAATCAGTTACTTCGGTACTGCATTTACTGATGTCAAAATCTACAAAAAATAAATATTAATAAGGGCATGCTTTGTCCGGAGTTCTGTGTTGGGCTCTAGGGGAGATGCCCAGCTTATACAATAGAAAGTATCTGTTCTGATGAAGTCTAAAGTTTGGAATAAAACCTGAATGATAATTATACTACCTCAATGTTGCATCCTAAGTATAGCAGAGGTATCAAATATAATATAATACGAGGTCAAAGAGAAAAAGCTATAATCATCTGGAGGATCAGAAATGGTTTCCTCATGGAGAGAACATTTGAACTGGGATTAAAGGATGAGCATTAATTGATATTTAGAAATACCCAAATGACTGGTGAAAAATTTCATAGTTCTTAAACCATATGTTAATTCTTGATCAAGAGACAAAAATGTCTACCGGAATAAAGATGTACTTTATGTATCTATTTATTTATATTTTGTCTTTCCCTTTAGAATTTGAGTTCTTGTACATCAGGGGTTATTTTTTCCCCCTCCCTTCTGTACATCTTTAGTGCTTACTATAATGTCTGGCACAGAGTAGTTTAATAAGTGCTTGTTGATTGACTGAATGAGCCTGCTTTTACCTTGGACTCTAGATAAAATAATTAACCTCTTTATTATATTATTTGAAACCAAATCTCACTTACTTCCAATAACAAAGGCCCTATCTTATTTTCCTGTACCTAGTTTTCTGCTTTGGTTCTCAGAAAATTATTCTTTTCCTCCAGCAATTGTAGTCCCTGGGACTAATTTTGTGAGATTCTGATTTATTGCCTCCTGAATCCCAGTTTCTGTGGATATTTTCCTGCTACCACTGCCTAATGCTCATTATATCAGATACTTATCTGCCCAGAACTCCAACATCAAATATCATTCATTTAGAGAAGGAACTATAAAAGTTAAATGGTCCAATGTCTTTATTTTGTACTCAAAGTAAGGCCAAGAGAATTTAAATTATTTGTCTAAGGTCACAGAGGTAGTGAATGGCAGAAGTGGGTTTTGAATGAAGATGTTCTGACTCCATATTCAGTAGTCCTTTCATTGTACTTTGCTGCCTTTCTGTCATGATGGCATACTCTATCCATCTGCTAGACTTATGTCTACTACTAATGTCCCGAAACAAACCTCTAGCCATTATGGCTCCTCACCTATTATCTGCTGACTAGCTTTCTTGACACTTTACCCATATCACTCAGGTTCCTATGGTTTACTGTAGGACCATTCTGGATCTCCTGCTTTTCCTTGTTATTTTGTTGAGTCACTTGATTTTAATCCATCTTGGCTTAGTCTCTCCTGGTACATTTGATTTCTACTTATAAAAGACAGTAGAATTTCAGGCACTAATTAAAGACCTGAGCTATAAGTGCATGACTTTTTTGTCTATGAATCATTTTGGTTTCAGAGCTTAGGACAAGATTTGGCCAGTACATGAGAATTAAGAGGCCTAGGATGTGAGTTAGGAAGTCTTGACTAGGAAACATTGCATGTGAGGTTTCTTAGGGAATGGGACTCAGGATCTCTGATTTGGTATTATCAGGAAAGTAGAAAGTGAAACTGATGAGTAACCAGGAATCTATAGGAAAATCTTAACTTCTTGGGAGAGCAGAATTGCCTCCCATAATGAATCAATCACTTATTTAAGCATCATTTTCAAGAAATTTGTTCCAATTATGTCTTTACCCTTCAACACTTTTCAGCAAAAAGTGAAGAAATTGCCATTTTTTTGGTTTCGCTTTCAATCTTTTCTCCTATCTTAGTCCTAACTAGTCTAACTATTTCCAGGGAATGCCACATGGTATAATGGTATAATGGTATAATGGAAAGAAACCTAAACTACTAAAGGAGTCAAAAGATAAGAGCAATGTGTCATAGAGAGATAGTGTGGCATAGTAAATAGGGCACTGGATTTGGATGAGGAAGATCTGGGTTTAAATGCCCTCTTAGATTACTAGCTAATGGCCTTGGACAGTCACTCTGTGCCTCAGTTTCCTGATCTATAAAATAAGGTTAGACACAATAGTCTCTAAGATGCCTTTTAGTTTTAAATCTATTATTAATAAAATCATATGGCAATTGTAGAGAACTGGAACTCTGGAGAAGTATACTTGAAACGAGGTGTTAATTCAGTGGAATTGATGAGATAACGGTTCTCTAAATCACACATACTCAGTACACTGTAATGATGTAATTGTAATAGGGTATTTAAACTGGGGACAAAGTCAGACTTGGAGGGAGAAGGTTGAGACTGTCAGACTGTCAGACTGCTAGATTGCTAGATGAGACTGGGTCAGACTATGACAGACACAGTCTGTGTAAGAGACAATAAAGACTTTGGACTCTATTCTTATCCATCCTCATGGTGACTATTCTGCTGAGACCAAGGGCCTTCCAGAGGACCTTCAGAAAGCTAGCCTGAACATTACAGGCAACAGAATGGAGTATACATCACCCATCCTGTTTCATGTGCTATTGGAATTGTATTAATGATGCTTTCAATGAGCTAACATATTGGGCTTACATCCCTACATGCAATATAATTATTCTAACATCATGTTCAATAATCCATAGGTATGAACATTTTTAAAAACAGCATTAAACTAGCAACTTTTTCCCCCCCTCAGAACTTTTCCTTTGTAGGTGCTATTATGGAAGATGAAAGAAACTGAATGCTGATGATCTTCCTCTTTTTTATTCTCTTCCAACCTTTCTTCATTCTTTATTGAAATCTTTCCCTCTACTTTCTAAATATAGGGAATTTTCAGTCTTGTTCTAAGCCTTCTCTTCTCCTTATCTCCCTATTATTCACTTCTTCCCCTCTCCAAATCTAATACTTTGACAATCTCATTGACTCTACAGCTTCAGTTTTACAGAAGTATCTCCTAAATGGATATTTTTGGTCTATCTCAATTGGGTCTTACATTTTTAAACACTGATTCAATATGACTTGACCATATGAATATGCTACTAGTACTCTCAGGTCAGTATGACTCAAAAGCCACCTTCTTTTCCTATCATTCTGATTGCTGACAAGAACATCACCATTCCTTTATCACCTTGTCTTAGAACTTTAAAATCATCCTAGATTTCTCTTATTTTCCTTTCTTCCAGACAATTGCCTAGTTTTTAAAATCTCTTTTCCCACAATTTTATTTACTTTCAAGCCCTCCTTTATACTTCTATGGCAACCATACTCATATAGACTTTGCTACCTTCTTCTTGGATTATGAGAATAGTTTCTTAAGAGGTCTCCAATTCCTAACTCTCCAATCCATTTTATAAACAGAGCTTACATTAAGTATAACTTTAAATATATCATTGTGAAGGCAGCATGATGCAGTGCAAAATATGGTAGATTTGGATGAATATGTGAGTTCAATCTTGATCCAGTCACCTGTGTGATTTTGGGCAAGGCCCTTATGTACTCAGGAATAAATTTCCACATTTGTAAATTGAGGAAATGACTTCAAATATCTTTTCCAATTTTAAAGTTATGCCTTTAACTTCCTTGCTAAAAAACTTTCCTATTAAATTAACCTCAATTCATTATTTGTAATTTTAGTCTTTCCATGACCTAATTATAATCTAATTTTTGCAGCCTTATCTTAATCTATTTCCCCTCACATAATTTTGTGGCAGCCAAGTCTGATTGTTCACTTTTTGTTCAAATGTATACCAAACATTTCTGTCTCTATAATTTTCTTATGCTATCTCCTCCACTTGTAATGATCTCCTTTTTAGTCTCTGCCTTGCCTCTACCCATATTTCAAGGCTCAAATGAAAACTGTAATCTCCATGAAGCTTTTTCCAATCTTTCCACTCAGAAGTTATTTTCCCCTCCTCTGATCTTTTAGAGCTCTTTGAATGTACCTCCTATGGACTTATCTACATTATACTTTGTATTATAATAATTTGACTACATTTCTTAGTTCCTCTACAAGAGTATAAGATCTTTGAGAAAAAGGATCATGTCTTATTATTTATCTGTGGATTTGCCTCAATTCCTACATTAGGGCCTTGCAAAAACAAAAACAACAAAAAAAAGACTCAATAGAATGAGTCTGGAACATGATTTTCAAAGAGGTTCCATCACATGGATTGAAAAAGACAGCATTCTCTTGAAAAAACTGCTTCTAGTAGATAAACATTTATTAAATCACAAAATACATTTTTGTCCCTCAAATTAAGCAAAAATGGAACAACTTTTAAGAAAAATTAATCATTGAAAGTACAGAGTATCAAAACTATGCTTAATAAATCTGGTATACTCTGGAAATGTTCCTAGGCAATACTGTTAAGAAATTATTCTTGAGGGGCAGCTAGAGGTGTAATGGATAGAGTACTGGTCCTGAAGTCAAGAGGACCTGAGTTCAAATGCAGCCTCAGAACCTAACCCTTCCTCCCTGTGTGATCCTGGCAAGTCTTAACCCTAATTGCCTTGCCAAAACAACAACACACCAAAGAAATTGTTCTTGAGAAGACTTTGGGCTTGTGAGATTGTGAGCTTTCACAGGTGTTGAGTAGGGAAATTAGGGTGTGATATTCTGGAACAGAGCTTAAAGATCATCCAGTTTAATGATAGATAATTCTTGTAAATAAGGAAACAGAGGGAAGAAACTGAAATGACTTCCCTGAGCTCTTAAGGCCAGACAATGAAAGAGTGCTTTGGCCACTGTGCTACCTGGTTACCTCTTTTACTCATAATATAGTAACTCTAAATTCTCTCTGCATGTAATGGGATATGATATAAGAAGGATACAATGGAAAAGTATTAAAATGTCAACTGTAATCTAACCCACATTGGATTTGATTTTATCAGAAGAAACGTATGTTTGCTAGAGAATGGCATTACTCCTTTAGACAATTGGGCACCATTTGATCTTTATCTTAGGAGGAATTTTCTTTTTTCTTGGTTATTTGATTGTGTTCATTCAATAGGACATAAATTCTGACTCTTAAGATGTAACAATAAAAGCAAAGTTTCAAACATGGCCTTCAAACAAACAAGTACTGGGATCTATTAAATCTCTCTCATCTGCAATATTTTTTCCATATACATATGCATATATGGACGCAGATATGTAGTTATATAATCAATATAAAATTCCCTCAGGCAAATTCTTTAAATTGTATTTTCCCTTTAAAATAATAAAAATATCATAATTAGTTTCTGAAATCATTTGATGGACTGTTCACTATTCAATTTAACAAACTTTGGTGATCATTGAAATATTATATAATTTTTATAAAGAAAATCACAAAAAGTAATTCAACCACATGATACAACTTTCTCATCAAAAAGAGATTTATCTTTCACATTTCCCCATGCAGTGTTCCTCCTGTTTGGGAAGGAAGACCCAGGTGAGCTTCCCTGATTATCAAATGTGTCTAAGATATAGAATATGATTGACTTAGGTAGTTTTCAAGGTTGCATAGTATGTGTTGTAAAAGCTTTCTAAGCAGTGCATAACATTTATTCTTTAATGAGTGTGAAGTAACAGAATGTCATGCCTTTTCCATAGCAGCAAAGATATTAAAAATTGATTTGCAATAAAAGCAGCAGGACATGATAACTGCTGAAAGGCTTAAAAGTATCTTTTGGTTTCTTAGTGCACCCAAATAGTTTTCAGGTTAAGTAAAAAAGGAGCTCCTTGCCCTTTTCTTAATTTCACAAGTGGCAAATGGTCCACTGATTCCATTTTCCCTCCAACAAAGTATCACAATAAGAAAACAGTTTGCACTAATGAAAATTGATTTTGTGGATTTCCCCAAAGAGAAAGAGAACGGAAACAGTGCATCACAATATAAGACAAAGAAAAAACAAGACACATCTTCAGGTTTTGTAAACTTCTACACAATACTGTTTTTTGTAGTACTCAGGTTATTTTATATAAATGCCATTCTGACAAAGACAAATCTGCCAATTTGGCAAAGCCAACATAAAATTGGTATAATCAGCAGTTAAATTTTCTGGGTTTTGTTAGGGTCTTTCAGACTTTTAACTTTGAGAGTTGCTTAGAGCTCTGAAAGGTTAAAGATTTTTCTAAAATTATGCAACCATTATGTATGAGAAATATCATTTGGACCCAGATTTTACTCTCTTTGAGAACACATCTTTATTTCCAATAGGATGCTGCCTTTCAAAAATAAATAAGGGAATAAATAATATAAGCTACATGTCAAGTATGTAATTTGTGAGGGAAAACAGATTAACATATGAGATTAGAAAAGGCTTTCTAGTGGAGAAAGCACTTATGGTAAACCTTGAATGGAATTAGGGATCTTGTAGGAGAGCTGAGGAAGAACTATGTTCAGAATACGCAGAAAGGACAGAAATAGGAGATCAAATGTTATTTATCAAGCAGTTAGCTGGAGCAGTGATAGAGAGCTAGATTTATAATAAGGAAAACATGAATTCAAATCCAACCTCAGATATATACTAGGTGTATAATCCTGGGAAAGTCATTTAACATCTCTCTGACTCAGTTTCTTTAACTATAAAATGAGTATAGCAACAGCACCTACCAACTATGAGGATCAAATGAGATAATATTTGTAAAGTGAGTAATACAGCCTGGAATATAGTAGATGCCTAATAAATATTTGTTCTTTCCTTTTCTTGCATATGGGTAATAGCAAACATGCCAGTTTGTCTAGAATATTAAAGTGAAGGAAAGGAATGTTCAATAAACCTTGAGTCAGATTGAAAAGAGCTTTAAATGACTCAAAGAGGAGTCTGTATTTTGTCCTAGGAGCAATTAGTCATCAACATTTTTTTTTTGAGCAAGAGAGTAATGCAGTAAGACCTATGCTTTAGTAATATCAATTTGATAACTGTTTGAAGAATGAACTGGCCAGAGGAAGAGACTGAAGTTAATAAGACCAATTAAAAAGTTATTGCAATAGTCTGGTTAAGAAGTACTGAGAACCAGATATAAAAGAATTGCCATGTCAATAGAAAGAAAGGAATAGACGTGAAAAATATTGTGATAGAATTGATTAGTGATTGCATATGTGGTATTATGGAAAGAATTGAGCATGACTAAGAGTCATGAGTCATATTTAATGAGTGCTTTTCTAAAAATAATATACTAGAAATGTATAAAAACTGTTAAAATTTGAAACAAACTTTTAGATTTACTGAAAGGAAAATGGCAACCTTAATAGCAATAGGAAAATTTGGAATGGGGATGTGTTGTTAGGGATATAGGTAATGAGTTCTGTTTAGACATGACAAGTTTGTAATGCCTATGTGATATCAGTTTAATATATACTGTTAACAGGTAATGGAGCAAAGGAGAGAAAATAGGAATTGGTATAGAGGCCTAGGAATCTTTTTCATAGAAATGATAATTAAATGAATAGGAACAGAAGAAATCATGGAGAGAAAAAGAGCAGAGAGAGACAATAGGATCCAGGATAAAGCTCTGGAATTTACCCATATAAATGGAATGGGGGGAAATGATGATACATCAAAGGATGCTGGGAAGAAAAGGTCAGACAGGGAAGAGAGCAATTTCATGAAAATCCAGAGAGGAAAAAAATTACAGAGCCAATTTTGGAAGAGTAAAAAGTTGAATTGCTGCTGCAAGATCCTAGAGATTATATGATATAATTTTTAGTGGATGTAGGTAATAGGATAGTGTGATTTCCTCTAAGATCATTCTATAGCATGAAAGAGAAGACAGTGGTGAGAATAATCTAGCTATATGGAGACTGGCAAGGCTTGAGTCATGATATGACAAGAAGAAGGGATTAGAGGACAGAGAACAACATAAAGATGAAATGGTTAACCACAATGTCAAGTTTGCAAGGGGGTAAAAGGGAATCCACAGTAGGGGTAATAACCTAGGATAGCATAAGGATCAAGGGACTTGAGGTCATGAGATTTAGGGTAATGAGATAAATGTTCTGAAAGAGGAATTTAAAAGTACTTGATCATGGAATACTTATGAATCAAAGATATGACCATCTTTTTAGGATGATGATAAAGTTGTAGGTCATGGGAATTGAGAATGAAGATGACTTGGAAATTAGAGGGGATATCAACATGAATATCAATTTCTCCAAGAGAAGGAGTTATTTTGAGGGGAAGCCTGAGTTAGATCCTGAATGCTATAAGAAAAAAGGATATAGTGTAACTTGAAGTCCAGAGAGTAAATAATTGCTACCAGAATCTAATTAGGAATACACATTTGAGTGAAATAAATTTCAAAGGAGGTGATGTTCCTAAATGACAAGGACAAAACGAAAGTCTACAAGTGGCAAGAAAAATCAAGAAGTGTGTTTACTCCTACTCCTTATCCTGTGTTTCCTGAGATATAAAAGAAGGCAATCTGGTATTGGAGGGAGTGATCATGGATGGATTTTTGGTTAAACATCAAAAGCTTTAAAGACAGTTTCTCTGTCTTAATCCTAGTTTATTAGCCTTTAGATTCCCTCAGTAGGGAAAATATGTAAGCAATTCGGGAAAACTAATGGATGGAGGAGAAAATGAGGCAGGAATGTACAAACACCATTGCAATTTATTAGGGAGTTGTAATTTTTAACTGGGAATATGCCAATTTAGAGCAGTACATATCCTTCACTCTATCTTTTATCCCTTGATAAAATGTAGGTTACTGTTCATTAAATAATGACTGCAATTCACTTGCTAGTCAATTAACTTGTACTATAAAAATAAGAACTCACCATGTATTTTTCCATTGCCCCTTTAATTATCTACAACTTTGATTTTTTGAAACCATGATATTCTATGCCTCAATGCCCCATATAACATTAACAAGAGAAGATTAATATCAAAAAGATGGGCCTTGGATTTGGTAGCATGATTTCCCAGGACAATCCAGCCTGATTTTTTCCCCTCCTCTTCAAGTTTGTGTCCAATTCATTCTTCATCTATAACTTTTGTTCAAAACATATGTACCAAAGAATAAATCAAATTGAGGAAGGCTATCCCTCCAAATGAATATTATAATGTAGGCAAGATGTATTATTTTGTCCTGCATAAATTCAAATGGCTGCGGATTTCACTGATGAGGTTCTTTAAAACAGTGGTTCTCAAAGTTTTGTTCTCAGTATCTTTATATTATTTATACTTTATATTATTGAGGATCTATCTAAAGAATTTTTGTTTCTATGGGTTTTTACAGATATTTATCATATTAGAAATAAAAACTAATTTTGAATTTGTAGACTCTCTGAAAGGGTCTCAGAGACCCCCCAGGATTCTCTAGACCATATTTTGAGAACCATTGCTTTAATAGGCTGTGGTTCAATGAAATGAACATATCATCATCCACAAAGGAGTATATTTATGCTGCCCCACTATTTACAGGGAATCCTTCTATTTGCATTTCAATGAGAACAGTATCCATTCTAGGCAAATAGGTCTGGCTAATATGTACCCTTGAATCAATTTGGTGAGGAGGCATCTTCTTGTTTTAGTTTCATTTGATACTGATATTGAGAGAATCACTCAATAATGTTATCATTTTAATAAAAGAAGAATCTTGCCTAATTTTAACATATGCAAGGGAGATAATTTTTTGTATAAGAGCCTTTATGGCTGCACTTTGCTCATCCAATTCAAATAATTCTTTATAGGCAACAAAGAATATGCTCAAGGGGATTTTATATTCTCCATACCTTTCATTCAATTTTGCAAAGGTGAAGATGTGATCTGCTGAAGAAAGTCATCTTCAAAGGCCTGCCCTTTCTCTCATCATATTTTCATTAATGAAATCCTTGATATATGAGCAGATCATGTATATAAAGAATTTTGGAAAAAGAAATGAGAAATGCATATTGGTGGATAGTAGCTGATGACTCCATCTCCTTTCAGAGGTAATAATCCATCCATGATTTTTCCTCCTTATTTGGCAAATTTTAACTCTTTGATATATCTTAAAAATAGTTCTCCCAGTGCTTCCAGCATGTTTCTTCTTTGTATGATTAAGAAAGAACATCTAGTCTCACAAACTTTATCATCTAGTTTATTTTGTAACCTGAAAGGTCCTTTCTAAATCTGAAATTGTGTGATTTTCTGAAATATCACTTAATTTCCTCATAGAGCTTAAAAATAATTTTTCATTCAACTTTTTTTTTTTCCAATTCATCTCCAAAGTGGGGAGGGAAAGAGAAGAAAAGGGAATAATCATTTATATACTATCCAATATGAGCTAAGCATTAAGCTAAATACTTCTCACCAAATATTATCTCATTTGATCTACACAACAATGCAGACAAGTACATGCTATTATTATTCCAGTTTTATAGTTGAGAAAACTGAAGAAAAGAGAGATTAATTGAATTGCCTAGGAACACAGAGTTGGTAAATGTCTGAGACTATATTTTAATTTATATCTTCCTGACTGCAGATATTGTGCTTTAGTCATTGTACTGCCAAGTGCCTCAGATATATATTGTAATTGGGTTTCACAGAAGTATTTTACAGGGTTTGTTGCTATTGTTTTTGTTCAGCTAATTTCCCCAGTTTTGAGGTAATACATTTTATTCTGTTATCTTCTTACGTGATATTTTGCATAACTTGAACTTTAAATTGGTTGCTTTGAGGTAGAGACCTGACCAAAAAATAAAATAAAATAAAATAAAAAAAATCAAGGCTTTATTTATTGAGTTGCCATCTAAGATGTTTAGAGGATGGCAGAGGATAAGATGGATAGGCAGTGAAACAAACAACAAAAAAACCCCACAAACATGAGCTTGGAAAAACTTTGAGAGAGGGTAGAGGATTAGAAAGAGCCTAATTGTGCTATAATCCATGGGATTACAGTGAGTTTGATAAAACTGAACCACTGCATAACAACAATATTTATATCTGTTAAGTTTCTTCAAGAAATTTTTAACAATCTAAATTAATGTCTTTCTTTTCATTCATCTCTGATTTTTCAGCCAACAATTTCTTCAAATAAGTTAGTTTAACTGTTATGATTGTTCCTCCTAATAGTTTCTTCTCACTTTTTCTTTTCTTTTTGGTTTTTCTTTTTACTTTTATTCTAAACTGGTTGTTTTTATTGAATAAAGATGCTGATATGAAAAACCCTACTATGTCATTGGTAATTTTCTGACTTTAAGAAATTGCCATGGAGTAGTTTGCCTTTTTCTTCTCCAGCTCATTTTTCTAGATGAGAAAACTAAGGCAAATTGGATTAACTGATTTACCCAGGGGCACATAGCTAGTAAGTGTCTGAGACCAGATTTGAATTCAGGAAAATAAATCTTCCTGACTCCAGGTCTGGTACCCTAATTCACTGTGCTCCTACCTAACTTCCCTAATAATGGATATGTACTAGTAGGAATTATGTTTCCAATACGAGTTATACTAGATTGATTGAGTTACTTTTTTCATTCTAAAACTCTATGATTCTACAATACTTTTCCCGACAACTAATTTCTTTTGTGGTTTTTTTTTTTTTTTAACATATTTCTGTTAATAAAACTACTATTTTGCCAGTTATTCAGGACTGAAATTTCAATGTCCTTTTTGTTCTCTTTTTTTTCTCACCAAATATTCAATCAGTTGCAATATCCTTTCTTCCATCTATCTCTATTTTATCCTTAACCATTTCCTGCTTTCTATTCCTGAAATTCAATTGTTACTCATTATTGCAATATATAATTAAAGTTTCCATCTCTTGTCCCTCCATGTTGTATATATATGTCACTTGCTACATTAAGCACTCTAAAACATAGCTCTAATCATATTTAATAAACAAAAAATTATTAAAAGAATACTGTATAAAAGGTATTGATCCAAGAAATAAAGAGGGAATAAAATGAATATTTTCCCTATCAATCTGTATGTTTTTACAGAATCATAATATTTAATAAATTAAGTCCAGATGTCTTAAAGTCTAGAATTTAAAGTCCTCGATGTACTTATTCCCATCTAACTTTCCAGTCTCATTTCTCACTACTCCCTACACATATTCTTCAATCCAGTCAAAGTAGATTACTTTTAATTCCCTAAATATGCATTCTTGAGTCTGAAACTTTGTTCATATAATTATTTCTTCCATGAAAACTCTCTTCCCCTTTCCATTAGTTGAAATTCTATTTGTTTTTCAAGGTTTAGCTCAAATGTCTCTTCTCACCCCCAAATGGATATAATTTTACCTGCTGCTAGACCTTCAAAATACATTGAATATTTCTTAAAGGACTTATCTAACTCTCCATTCATATTTCACATTGCTTTCTTAATTTAAAAATTTCTTTTTTATTATGAACTTAATATAGGTTGAAAATTAACAGATGTAGTTATTCCTATTTACAAAAAATGAAAAAAGAGGGTTATATATGAAACCATGAATAACAATTACATGCAGTTTACTTTTTAAATATATAATTTAAAACTGTCATTTCAAAATTGTCCTATTTATCTTTGCCTTTGTGAACTTCTTTATTCAGTCTTTTTATTGCTTTTCAAAAATGTTTCATTATTACTGTTTTTTTTTCTTTTTCTAGTCAACTCCATGTTATGCATTATCTACATGGAACTCTATTTCCACTTTTCCACTAGGAAATTGGACTCTGTATTCCTCTGTATTCCCCATATTTGAAAGGTTAGCTTTTGCTTTATCTTGTTCCAGCCCAGACTCCATGCTTACTTTTCCACCTGCTCTTTGCTATGGACATTTATCCTCAACTGCTTTTCCAATTCCCTTTTATATCTTATTTTCCCATATTAAAATGTAAGTTCGTTTAAATCAGGGATTGTCTTGTTTAATTGTATTGGTATCCCTAGTGCTTATTACAGTTCCTATTAACAAATCTTAATAAATAAACATTCTATGTCAATTTTAAAAAATAATGATTTTTTCTCACATTTTATCCCTATATTTACCTCAAAGAAGTATCTGAATTTCTCTCTCATAAGAAATAACTATCTGAAAATACATGTCTGATTTTGTACTTTTTTCCAGGTTTTTTCCTAAAGATATAGGAAGTCTGCTTCATCATCAGCATTCTGAAGTTGTTTGTCAAATATTGATCACTGTTCTTAAGCCTTTCAAAGTTATTTTTTCTTTTAAATTGTAGCCAATATTAAATTATTTTCTTGGTTCTGATCATTTCACCCTCCATCAGTTCATATAATCTTTCCTTCGGTCCTTCTGAATCTGTCTCCTTTGTAATTTTTCACTGTTAAATAATTTTATTATCTTCTTATGCCATACTTTTTTCAGTTATTCCCTAGTTGACACATTCCTTTCTTTCTAATTCTATGATTCAACAACAAGAAAATTTGTTGTTAAATGTATATGTTACTCCCTTTTTTACATAAACACTATGTTTTTAGTCAAATTGAACTATTCACTATTCCCCTAAATTAACATCCAATTTCTATCCTATATACATATTTATATGTTTTCCAATGTCTAGAATACACTCCTTTTTCATCTCTACCTCTTATTCTATTTTAGTTCCTTCAAGACTTTGCTTAAGTGAAACTTCCTTTGGAAAACTTCCTGGTTGGTAGTATTTTCTTCTTGTTCAAATTATACTTCATATATTAATTTTTATATCACTTTTTTTTAAAAGTAAAACTAGCTGTGTGAGGGAAGAAATCATTTCATTTTTGTTTTTGCATCCTAGCACCCAGAATAGTGCCTTCCACTGTCCATTTATTAAATATTAGTTGTAAGAATTAATGAGAGTTTCATTAGAATAGTACTAGAGAAGCTTAAAACATTAATAGTTTATACTCACTAATAGTGCTTCCCAGATAGTCAAGACAAGGTTTCCAAAGATCCTAGCAGATTTTCATAGATGGTAATAAGAGCAGGATTTATAATCAGGCTATCTGCATCTAAATTCTGCCTTGGCTACATACCATCTGTGTGAACTTGTAAAACTAGAAGGTTGAACTAGATGTTCTCTGAGGTCCTTTCTAGCTCAAAAATTAGATTTCATGATAAAGAGACCTGCTCTTATTACCATAACATTCTTTTAAAAGTATCTCTAGATGCATATTTAAATCATCTCTTGTTCTTTCCTCAATGAAAATGGGAGCTAATCAATTAAATATTCTTATATGAGATTTTTTTTCTGATGTGGAAACAGTAATGTTAGGTCATATTTTTAAATAGTCCTTTATGATTTCAAATAGCTCTCAAATCCATGAAAGCTTTGCAACAACTCTGAGAAATAGGCAGTATAGTATTATTGTTCCTATTTAACAAATGAGAAAATCGAGGCTCAGGGAATTTAAATGATTTCATCAAAGTCACATCCTACCACAAGTTGATAGTGGAGAAAGAGCTTTTTTGGATTCCAGTTTCAGTGTTCTTTCCACCATACTCTGTTGCATTTCTGGCTATAGCAGGCTGTCTCTCTGAAAGATGATCATTAAATGACTCCTTTCTAGTTTAAATACTATCAATTCTCTTAACCTTTCTGTATGGAACTTATTTTTCAACTCTTTATTCATCTTTGTGGATCTCCCCTGAATGACTTCTGGACATCCTCTCTAGTCCTATCAATCTTTGATTTTCTGCCCAAACTGCTACATTGACAGCATGCCCTTAAGCCTTCATTTGCTTCCTGTTGCCTTTTGCAAAAATGTCAAGTGCTTGTCTTAAAAATGATAGAATACACTTATTTGGGGATCAGAGAGAGATAGGGCTTTGAGGGATTTGAAGGTTATTTTGCCCTGCTTCACAGTCACAGCACACAAGTAATTCATACCAGCAATCTAAACAGGACCTGCTGATGTCTCCTAAATCTATCACTAACGACCTCTAATGAAGGGACATCTGTAGCTTTTCTGGGTAACCTGTTCCAGTAATCCAATTGTTCAAAACACTTTCTCAGCATAATCTTTCTTGATCTTCTCCATTAGGAGATGGTGCTAATAACAGAGCTTTGTTGGCAAGATGCCACAGTCACTGTTTACAGATCCCATTTCTTTTCAGCACTTTTAGGCTGTTTTCCGGACTGGCTTGGGACTCTGTACCCCAGAAATATATTTGTCCCCATTCTTGAGCTTCAGCAAGGTCACCATAAATTATTCAGCCGGCATTCCTTCATTATACTCTTAATGCTCTTCGATATGCAAACCCACTCAGCTTATAAGTGAACTATAGAGGGACTTCCACTCAATAGGCAATACAGATATGGCAGTTTTTCTCAGAGGTCAATGCCCTTTCAGTTCAAAAAAAATATAGAAGGGTCAAGCACTGAGTGCTGAGGGAAAGAAGCCCTTGCATGAAAGGATACTACAGCATCCAAATACATTCTACATTCATGGTCACATGTACTTGTTCCAACACACTAGAGAACTGCCCAAAGAACAGGTTACCTTGAAAATAATAACTAAGAATAAAGGAAATCTCCTGCTTTTTACTTGCTTTAGGCTTTGAGGTACCAAGTGAATTGGCAGTGGGAGAGAGGAAAAAATGCTTGGAACTGAGAAAGAGAGGAAGAAAGAAAGAGAGGGAGACAGATAGATAGAAAGAGGAAGAGAGAGAGGGGGAAAGAGGAGGAGGAGGGAGGGGAAGGAGAGAGAAAAGGAGAGAGAAGAAGGAAGAGTGGGAGAGAGGGAGAGAAGAAGGGAAGGAGAGAAAAAGAGAGGCAATCATACAGAGAATACAATGAATGAAACAATACCAACTTATAAAGAGTTTATATATATATGTATATATACATATATATATTCACACAATAAATATAAGAAGAATAAAAATGAATATATACAAATTGGATAATTACAAGGCAGTTTGAGACAGAAGACATTAGTAATCTAGGAGATTACTATATAAAAAGCAGTATATTGAAGAGATGGATTCCATGAGGTAGAGATGAAGAAGTGAATTTGAGATATAGGGGACAGCTGGTACAAAAGTACACATGTGGGACAGTATCATACATGAAAAACACAGAAAATGGAAGTTTAGTTGTTTTGTAATATGCAAGAGGAGAATACACAATAAAGCACTGAATGGGTATCAGTCTATAAAGAAGAGTGAATATTCTTGAAATAATAGGAAATCACTGAAGTTTATTGAGAAGGGAAAGTGAGTAGGTCAGTTATGAATTTAAGGAAAATCCCTTAGTGCAACTGATCAGAAAAATAGACTGAATTGGAGAAATTCTTCAATATGATAGACTAATTAGGAGGTTGTTACAGTAATCTAGACAAGAGATGAGGATAGTTAGATGATATGTGTGTGAGTAGATAGAAGGGGTCAGATTCAGGAGATATTGTAGAAGGTAGAAATGGCCAAATTTGGCAGCCAAGAGATATATAGAATGGGAGAAATCGAAGAGTTAAGGATAAAATCAAGATTAGGAGCCTAAGAGAATTTTAAGAGGCTTTCTACAGAAATAGGGAAATTTGGAAGAGGGCTGGGTTTAAGTCCAAAAATAAGTAGTTCTGTTTTGGATCATCAAATGTGTAAAAAGTCTCTGGGATATCCACTTTTAAATGTCTAATTGGTAATTGGTAATGCTCAGGGTAGAGAATGGCACTAGGTGGATATACAAGCATAGCCATGATAAACTCAAAGGAGCTGATGCATTACCAAGACAAAGTACCTAGAGATAAAAGTTTGGGGATTAGAAATTAGCTCTGGGGAATACACAATTAAGAAGTGTGAGACTGAAGTGGATACAAGGATACCGGTAGAAAGAAAACTAGGTAAGAATAGTATAGCAAAATCATAAAGAAGAAAGATCACATAAGGTAGAGGTTGTAACTTGTGAATTTGCTTTTAAGATACTTTGATAATAATTGTTAAATATTTGAAAAAAATAATTGATTTCAGGTCAAGCAAAAGTCAAAAAGGAATTATTAAATAATGAGCATATGCCAGGTTCTGTTCTAAGCACTTTGCAGTCCTATACATTTTATTTTCGCTGTGTAAAAACATTCTGAAAAGGGATCCATAAGCATTGTTAGAGATTTATGACACACACAAAAGTTAATAATCTCCAAAAAGTATAGGATTATCAAGAGAATCAAATGTAACAGGTATTTCAACTAAATAAATTTCATGTTTCTGGAACTATCTTCAACTTGGTATATGTATCTACATACATATACTATAAGGAACATTAGGGATCATCCAGTTCAGCCTTCTCATTTTTAGATAGGGAAACTGATATCTAGAGAAAATAAGTGAAGTATTCAATGTCACACATGTAGTAAATGAGAGGAGCAAGATTCAAACACACATTTTTTGGCTTCAAGTCTTCATGTACAGTATTATACTTTTGAAGGCTCTCACTTTTTCAGCCATTCTTAAGTTAACCAAGGGAAAAAGGTATGATCAGCTTTGTATGCCAGTGCAGAAAAAAGAAAAAAAAACCCTACAAACTCTTACTATAGACACAACTACATCAACTATTTTAATTGAGTTGAATGCCATTAAAAATTAATTGAACTGACTGGATGACTGATTTTCTTGACAGTTTAATTCAAATTTAAAAAGTCCCATCAGATTTGTGTTTAAGCTCTAACACAATCATACTGCTTATGCTTTATTCAGAAAGAGTTATTAAATTTCTGAGTCAATTCAATTTGATAAGAATTCATTAAATGTCTACTATGTTCAAGGAACTGTGCTAGGCTCTGGGATATAAAAATACAAGAATAACAGTTCTTACCCTCAAGGGGTTTACATGCTCCTTTGGAATAGAATACATAAAAATAAAGGAAATTGAAAATAATTTATGATAAGACAAGATAAGTTAATTAATTACACATTATTCTCCTTCACACACTCAACAATCATGACAAACTGGTTTTGCTGCTGTTTGTTATACATGACATCTATTCTTTCCATGCTATTTCCTGGAATGAACTCTTTTCTCCCCTCCATATTTTGAAAATCATTAATTTCCTTTAAGACTCGGTTCAAATGCCACCTTCTATCATTACATGGCTACTAATACACTTTAGAGGAATCTATGAGTTGATCCAACTGTTCTATATATTCAAATTATACAAGAAATGTGTCTAAACTGTTGCTTTTGACCCAGCAATTCCATTCCTATGTTTATAGTTCAAAAACAAGAGGAGATGACAAAACAAAAGGGACAAAGATCTGATATTTACCAACATAAAGGAGCAATTCAGTGGCAAAGTAGATAGAATGTTATTCAGTTCTTTCTGGTCCCCTTAGCTACTAGTGTTTTTCCTAGTCAGGCGTCTGTTTTGTGTGTGTTTTGAATATTTGTTTACATGTCCATATTCTGCCCTTTATTAGAGTGTAAACTTCCTGAAAGCAGGGACTATTTTGATCGTTTATTTTTCCTTTGAATCCTCAGTACCTACCACAGTTTGTGGCTTTTATTTTATTAAAAGTATCTGAAATTTTTTTTATTATTATTAATAAAATCCTTGTTGATTGATTGAGGAGAAGTTGCTAGCAATTTTGGAGGTAAGCTCCAAGATAAGCTCTTCATGACATCTTAACTGAGCTTAGATAGAAGCTGAGGCTTTGAAAGGGTAAAAATGAAGAGGCAGTTCATTCCTTGCATAATGCACAACCTGTATAAAGGATTAAAGATAGGAGATGGAATATAGAGTTCAGGGAACAAGTTGGATGGCTTGGCTGGAATATAAAGTGCAGTGAGGAGGAAAATATGATAGAAGTCTTGAAAGGTAGAATGGAGTTAGATTGTAAAGAGTTTTGAAAAAAGGAGTGACATGCTCAGATGGATGCATTAGGATGAGTGCTACACAGTCTAGCATGCTTTCCTTTGCTATTTCTCTAGAGATTTAAAAAATATCATGGATTCATAGCATGTTAAGAGCTAGAAAGGACCATTGAGATCACATTTTGTTAGCCTTTTATTTTACATAAGAAGTCATCGATGCTATAAAAGGTTAAGTTACTCAGGCAGGAAGTTGGCAGAGTGGATAAAGTCAGGAACTGACTTTATTAAAGTCAAGACTGAGTCAAGAAATCTAAGGTAAAAATCAGACCCCCAGCACTTATTGCTGTGGGATCTGGGACAAGGCATTTAATCTGTCTGCCTTAATTTTCTCAATTGTAAAATAGCAAAAATAAAAGTGCCTACCTCGGAGGATTGTTGTGAGGACCATGTGAAATAATATTTGTAAAGGGCTTACCACATAATAGGAATCTAAGGAGAGCTTCTTTCCCTTTCTTTTTCTACTTGCTTAAGGCCACACATATAGTGGTGAGAGCATAGGCTAAGGCTCCCCACTGATTAAATCTCCACTAACTTTGGGAATATTTAACAACTCACAAACCTGTGTTTCACAGGCTCAGCACAGAACTCTGCTCAAAATGGGGGAAAAATACTCATTGAAATCATCCACTTAAGAAAGCAAACACATCCTGCTCCAGTTTTTGTGAGTTGATTTTTCATCTCCACAGCCAGATACAGAATGGCATAAAACAGGGCTTGTAATAAATGCACTTTGAAATTAATTGAAATGAATTATGTATATATTTATATCTATGTGTATAGTTCTGTGAAAAAATAGTGTTGTCAAATCTGCATTCCTCATATTATTTTATCCCTTGCCTTTCTCTTTTAAGAAATAAAGTAAAAAAGATGAAAAGCAAGAACAAAATGATGCTATTTGACCTTTTTAGAATGAGAAGTTTACAATTTTCATATAGACATGATAGCATTATTAAAAAATCAGTATCTTTAAGATTTAGAAGAGTTCAAAAGCTGCCATTTATTTCAAGAAGTGCATTCTTATTATATGGTTTAATAGAACTTATAACTACAGAACCCATGTTTCATGTAATATTATCTACATGCAAGAAAATTTTCTCCCATAAAGAATAGAGCCTTTAGTAGTCTCCACAACTCATTTCCTGACCATAGGAAACACCCTACCCATTTTCTCCATGGTGTTTCACCCCACAGAACTGTATTGCTGTATATAACATAACTATATTTCTGTATAATGGATGGAGAAACATCTTCAGAGTTAGGAAGACACGAGTTCAAGTCATTTCTCTGATGCTTTTTGGTTGTGTCACTTTGAACAAGTTACTAAATTTTTCATTGTTCCAAGCAACTCTTTAGAACTATCAATTGATTAATAAATATTCATTAAGTACTTACAATGTACCAAATACTATATAAAACACTGTAGTGTTCTGGTTGGTTTTCTGGAGGTCTCTCAACCAGCCTTCATTTTAGCAAAATAATCACCATGAAAATAGACAGGGCTGAAGTTCAAATTCTTTATTATCTCCTTCTTTGAACTAGAGAACTATTAATCACCATAATAAATTAGATAACCATTGTATTATTAATTCCACTGAGTTAACACCTTGTAAGAATCCTTGTTTCAGTGTTCTGGCCCATTAAAAAATACTAGGGATACAAAAAAGGGCAAAAGGCAATTGCTCATTTCCCTCAATAAATTCATAATCTAATGGACTATAAGATTCAGGGGAAGTGAGACATATTCAGTAGAGTTTTTCTATTTGGGAATTCCCCATACCAATGAAATCATATGCCTATTTCCTATTTATAAATGTATTTTACTTCTATTTAGCTAGAGCAGTTTAGAACCAAGTTAAAATGGGGGAAATGGATGAGCAATGGAGGAGCAGTATTCCCAGAGAGAATTCTGTCAAGGTCAGCCTGGGATCTTGAGAAATAAAAATGTGTTTATTAATTATTTTCCCCAAAGCCTCTGTCAGAACAAACATAAAGTCTTTACTTAGCAAATATTTTAGAGGGTTGCCAAAGACTCAGAGACATTAAGTGACTTGTTTATGGTCATGCATAAATGATAGAGACAATATGTGAATCCACATCTTAATTCTAAGTCAAAGTATCATAGGCTCATAGATTTCAAGCCAGAAGAATCCTTAAAAGACATAATGTCCAACTCTTTTATTTTACAAATGAGACAACTGAGACATAGAGAGACTTGCCTAAAGGACGCCAGTTAGTATCTAAAATGGGATTTTTATCTCTAGTCTTCCTGACTCCAAATATCATTTTATCCACTAGTTTCTTCCCCAAAAAACTGTTTTCCCCCCCAAATTGTGAACTTCATAAAGATGTAGATCATATATTATATGTTTTCTTTTCACTGTTTTTAACACATTTTTCTGTATACAATAGATCTAAATCAATGTTTATTGAATTATTATACCCTGTTTTGCCTCCAGAATACTCAATATCTCCAGTTTCTTTTTTCAGCACTCTCATATAGCCAGGATTTTTATATTTCTTGGTCTAAATCTCTTTGGGCATAAGGTTCAAATTTCATTTTATATTTTATGAAGGTAGATGTATCACTGTTTTTACCAAAATCAGTTCCTTTTTTTTTGGTCAAAGGTTGGAACAATTTTTCAGAAAATCAAATTGAAGCAATAATTTCTCCCATGACTGTTTTCTACTCTGCACATAGACTTATTCTTCAGTATTTCTGGAGTGTGCCTTCTCTCTGATACTTCACTTTCCAGAAATCTTTTTGACCTATTTCAGTTTTTTGTCCCTACCTAGTGGCACTCAATTTTGCTCTGAAAAGATAGCAAGAGATAATGGCAATAGACAGGTATGAGGTAGTGAGAGGAAACAATGGCAGGGGAAGGAAGGATAGTGACATTCTATAATTCTTTCAGTCTGTATATTTTACATAGAGCTGCTAGGATCAGATACTTGGAATTTTTTAAAGCATATTCCAGAAGAAGAATTTTTTGACATTGAAACAGTCTGCTAAGAGAGGTCATACTCTTTAAATTTTTAAGAAGCTGACATGTAGAAGAAAAATGAGACTGTCTCACAGGGGCAGATTTGGGTTTTTTAAAGTATAAAACTATTCAAAACTATTAGAGTTATATATTAATAATAGCATTCAAGTCAGGTAGAATAAAAAGAGATCTGATGTTGGAGTTCGAGAGACCTGGGTTTGAATCTTGTCATTGAGAGTTTCTACCTCTGTGAGCACAGACAAGTAGCTTAAAACTCCGAACTTTAGTTTTATTATTTATAACATAGGGATAGTAATACTTATAGAACTATGGTTGAGCTTATGTAAAGCAGTTTACAAATGTATTTGTATCACTATGTTTAGTAAAGTATCTGGAATATAAAAAGCACTTAATAAATGCTTGCTGACAACTTAAATGTGAGTTGAAATTTTTTTTAAGCTTTTTGTTTTCAGAACACATGCATAGTTTTCAACATTCCTCCTTTCAAAACCATGTTTTTCAAATTTTTTTCTCTTTTCCTTTTTTCCCTCCCCTAAATAACAAATAATCCCATATATGTTAAACATGTACAATTTTTCTATATATAGTTCCACAATTATACTGCATAAGAAAAAAGTAGGTCAAAAAGGGAAAAAAAAAAAGAGAAAAAACAAAATGCAAGCAAATAACAACAAAAAAGTGAAAATACTATGCTGTGATCCACACTCAGTCTCCACAATTCTTTCTCTGGATGTAGATGGCTCTTTCTATCACAAGACCATTGAAACTGACCTGAATCACATTGCTTTTGAAGAGCCTAGTTCAATAGAATTGATCATTATATAATCTTGTTATTGTTCTGTACCATATTCTCTTGGTTCTATTCACTTCACTTAGCATCAGTTCCTCTCCAGGCCTTTCTGAAATCATCTTGCTGATCTTTTCTTGTAGAACAATAATATTCCCTACTATTCATAAGACACAATTTATTCAGTGATTCTCCAATCAATGGTCATCCACTCAGTTTCCAGGTCCTTTCCTCTATAAAAAAAAAGGCTGCTACAAATATTTTTGTACATGTGAGTTCTTTCCACTTTTTCTGATCTCTTTAGGACACAGATTCAGTAGAGCCACTGCTGGATCAAAGGGTATGAACAGTTTGATGTCCTTTGGGCATAGTACCCATATTGCTCTCCAGAATGGTTGAATCAGTTCACAACTTCACTTACAATATATTAGTGTACCAGTTTTCCCACATACCCTCCAACATTTGTCATTATCTTTTCCTGTCATGTTAGCCAATCTGGGAGGTATGTAATAGTACCTCAATGCTGTCTTAATTTGAATTTGTCTGATCAATAGTGATTTGGAGCATTTTTTTATATGTCTAGAAATGTTTTTAATTTCTTCATCTGAAAATTGGGACTAGGTTTTTAAAAAAGTGAAAAATTAAAAAAAAACAACAAATAAAGATGTATGATCCCAGTAAAGTCACTTAATACCTCAGTCATCTGGGTAAATTGCCAGGAAGGTGGCAACCTGCATTGGGACAGGGTGTTTCCTCATTTCACAGTTCCTCATAGAAATTCTTATTGCTAAAGACAACAAAATGTCTAAAGAGATAATAAACATGTTATTTAGTAAAGATCTTTAAGTGTAAGAGGACTGTTTGTCAGGAACATAAAAAATGATTCTATTCAGCTTGGGGTTAGCCAAAAAGATCTCCAAGGTCCCTTTCAATTTTTAAATTCTGAGATTTCATGATCTCCTAAAGACTTCGGGGAGAAAAAAAATCTCATCTTTTTTAGCATTATTTAAGTGTGATACCACCTGACAAGCAATAGATTAGTTCACCTTACAACTTCTGAGTCTATGATAGTATTATTGATAACATAAAGTAAAATACAATTTCTTTTAGGAAACAAAAGCTCAGATAGAATCAGGGTGATTGTTTTATTCATTCATTCATTCATTCATTCATTTATTTTTGTCATGCCAAGGAACAAAAAGTGCCAGAAACTTGAAAATATGGGGTTAAAAAAAAAGATATAGAAACTCAGTTCTTCTGAATTCTATGCAAAGAGAACAACCCTAGTGACAACCAGTAACCTTCTAAGCAATTTCTTTATACATTTGTTGAAATAAAAGAAAAAAAAGGAGAGGAAAAACTGAGCATGAGTATGAATAGTAATTTATTTGTAGAACTATGATCTCTGCCCCGTTTCATTTGAGAAGAACTTATTTCTCCTGACTAAATTAACCTCAATCACCATTAATGGCTTTTTAAAGTTTGGTCTACTTCTGCCTAACATTTTTTTAAAGATGAAAATGCAGTAGCAGAAAATATTAAATGATTTATTCTTCATTGGTGAAAAACATTGGAAAGAGAATCATTTCTTGATCATTTTGAAGCATATGATATTAAGTGTTCAAATTATTTGAGAAAGTGATGCAATAGGACCTTTGAGATGATCCAGTTAAACTCATTCATTTAGAAGATGAGCAAACAGGAGCCCAGAAAGGATAAGTGAATTGTTCAGGTTCACATAGCTAGTTCCTGTTAATTCTGTTCTTGATTGCCTGGACCAGAGGCTGGCCAAGGGGTGTGTGATCAATCAATCAGCAGGGGGAAAAATGAGTCCCATTCTGCCCTTCCAGCAAAAGCAGATAATGGGACTTCTCTTCAAGACATTCAAAACTATCCTAATTCTTCCAGCCCTCTCTTATTCTGATCCTCCTGATGCTATAGAAGTTCCCAATTCCTTTCTGCAAAAAGGACCACTTTTCTAGGCATCCACAGCAGCATTTCTGCTCATGGGCAGTTTTTTCTTTTTCCTCTTATATTGAAAAAAACATATAAAAAGATTGCATGGAATCTATCAACTACATAGTCATCAAAGTGAATTTCTGATTTTCCTAAGGCAGATTCCTATTCAATAAACTCCAGTGATTCTCCATTAATTTTAGGTTCAAATATTTCATTTTCTCTTTAGTTTTTAGGTTTTTTTTCTTCATTCAGTCTAAGATGCACATAATTACTGATACAGGAGTGCTTCTATATAATTCATAAACAAATATACACAAATTGGGGGTACATGGTCAAAAACATCTCACTGATAGAAGTATACCAACAACAAAAAAGTTCATACCATTAGTCTAGACAAAGGAGAAGAAACATTTTTCTTTCTAAAGCTAGTTATCCACTGGAGCAGGGGAAATGGAAAAAAAAATCCTTTAAGGGACAAATAAGAACAACTTTAGGTGGTTATTGTTTATCAAAATTTTACTTATTATTTATTATTGGTAAATCCTCTGTGAATTATTCATAAAAAGATAAATAATTATACTGGATGAGAAAGAAGAGAAGGGTTGCTATTGGTATAGGAAACAGTACCTATATGACACTGAAGTCATCAGTGTATAAAGAAATCAGATGTGGCTGAAATATACAATATTCTCCTCATTTATCATTTTTAGAAATAAATTAAGAACAAATATAGAAATAGACAAAAGGTGGATAAGAGAATAAAACAAAGGGATTTTGCGGTAGAACAAAGGCATAAGGATCAAACAGTGAAAGAAATAAAGGAACATAAATATAGGGAAAAATAGACAAAGGCACAGAAATACCTAGATATTCAGGAAAAAAAAACATTCATACAGAAGAAAAAAGGAGACAGGGTATCACAAATTGCCCAAATTGTTCCTTGAAATTGACAGAGTGAACACAGTAATAGACACAATAATATAGAGAAACAGTTTTTCTTGAAGTAGAGCTAGGGATAGCAAATGTACCAGTAACTTATTTATTTTTATAAGTACAATTAACTGATTTATCCAATCCAGTTAAAATGAAATTTGTTAATCATTCAGTCAATAAGCATTTATTAATGTATGGTGGATACTGAGGGTGCAAATGAAAAAGGAAGATACTTAACTTTAAAGAGTTTACATTTTAGTAAGAGTGTAAGTAGATACTAGAAATCCATGGCCAGAGAAAGGAGTTTTGGTCTAGGAAGTCACAACTGATCAGAAAAGATTGAAAGAAGCAATTAGTATCCTGGTAGATGAATAAATGGAATTTGAATTGAATCAGAGTCTGAGACCATCTAGATAAAATGGCTTGGCATGAATTTTCTCTTACTCATGACCAATCTAGATAGCTCACAAAAAAAGAAGAGATAAACACACTGGAGGTGAAAGATTGACATTATTGGGGGTGTGGCAAACAACTATAGACAGGTCCCATGAGTTAGTTATTATTAACATTCCCTGTTCTCCTTGCCCCATAACCTCCACTGCCTTTCACTACATGCTCAGCCTTTTCTCCTTGTATTAGATGAGTAATATTTATGGGTATTTTATAGACAGCTCATAAAAGTTTTGTAAGAGTTGAGTGTTAAATTAAAAATAATTGCATCTCAATTCAGCAAACACAATAAATCTGGGACTAATTTATGGTTTTGACAACTGTCTAGATTTAAGAAAGTGAAAGAGAAAATGTTAAAAATGCAGATTAAACTTAATGTGCTTTTTTTCTTCCACAAAGAGCTAATTGTTAAACATTTACCAGTATACCCCTTGTCTCATTCCAGGATCACATTATTACAAAAGCCTGCACATAGGACAATTGGATTTTTATCAATGGAATTAACCAGCCTAGATAGTTACTTCATAAGGTCAATTTATTTTATTGAAGATGACAATATGTACTCAGATTTAATGTTAATAAGTCAAAGAATATTTAGTGCAAAATAATAATGAAAATATCTAAACTGTTTTTAAATGTTTTTCAAGTATTAACAACAATTCCCATTTAACCTCTTAAAATTCTGCTGATGCAATCAAGATTTTCAGCCTGGTCTCAAAGTGTACTTACACATTTTTCTTGATTCTGTCTGCATACAAATTGATGGATTCTTTGGGAAAGTTTAGCTGATCTATATAAACTATTCTCTACAGTTGTTTGGATACAGCTGCCTCACATTCAGAACACAGTAGAGATGAATGGGAGTCCTTCCCAGCTGTAGACTATCTAATTGCTTGATCTTTAAAGTGGAGGTTGGAGATGAATAGAAGGGAGGTGGTCCTGAAGTATGATTATAAGATGAGTATGATGAATTATTTGGAGCATAGTAAAATAGTTTTAAATTTGCTCTCCCTGCAGTAGCCAATCCATGAGATTTATCTTTAATACAAATGGATCTATCCTTTATCCCCCAATATTACAACACTACTCCTTTCTATTGTTATGTGTTTGCCATTAATTTTTTATGATAGGTATAACCTAGCCACTATCAGTGGTGGCCATTGGAAAAATCCTTCCCTTGCTCATTTATACCATAAACAACTCCACCATCATTTTGCGGCTATAAAACATGTACCTGTGAAAGGTACAATTTGAGCTCTGGGACAAGTGATCCATGAGTAAGAGTGCATTCCTCCTTACTCTCTTTAATTTTGGATTAGGATATGTTAGGGGTGACTCCTCAAAAATTTTTTTTCTGATGGAATGTGTGATAAAAAATGTTTTGTAATTATTAATCTTGAAAATCAGGAGTCAGGGTTAGCCCTGAAGACCTCATCCTCAAAAGGGGCAGCTGCTCACTGAGCATGACAAATAGTGCTAAAGTCAGTTTGAGCTCAGGAGTTTAACTTCACCTGCCCCATTTTGCAGAATATACAAAAATTGATGATTTCCTTTCTAGTCTCTATTCACACAGGCATTCACTCAAATATGGCACATTTTTTCTTTCTTTTTTTTTTTTTTTTTTTTTTAATTTTTTTTATTATATATATATATATATATATATTTTATAATGTTATCCCTTGTATTCATTTTTCCAAATTACCCCCCCTCCCTTATTCCCTCCCCCCAACGACAGGCAATACCATACATTTTACATGTGTTACAATATAGTCTAAGTACAATACATGTGTGTGAATATCATTTTCTTGTTGCACAATAAACATTAGAATCCGAAGGTACATGCAACCTGGGCAGACAGATATTAGTGCTAACAATTTACATTCCCCTCCCAGTGTTTCTTCTCTGGGTGTATCTACCTCTGTCCATCATTGATCAACTGGAAGTGAGTTGGATCTTCTTTATGTTGAAGATTTCCACTTCTATCAGAATACATCCTCATACAGTATCGTTGTTGAAGTATACAGTGATCTTCTGGTTCTGCTCATTTCACTCAGCATCAGTTGATTTAAGTCTCTCCAACCCTCTCTGTATTCCTCCTGCTGGTCATTTCTTACTGAGCAATAATATTCCATAACTTTCATATACCACAATTTACCCAACCATTCTCCAACTGATGGACATCCATTCATCTTCCAGTTTCTAGCTACAACAAAAAGAGCTGCCACAAACATTTTGGCACATATATGTCTCTTTCCGCTCTTTAGTATTTCTTTGGGATATAATCCCAGTAGTAGCGCTGCTGGGTCAAAGGGTATGCACAGTTTGATAACTTTTTGGGCATAATTCCAGATTGCTCTCCAGAATGGCTGGATTCTTTCACAACTCCACCAGCAATGTATTAGTGTCCCAATTTCCCCACATCCCCTCCAACATTTGTCATTATTTGTTCCTGTCATCTTAGCCAATCTGACAGGTGTGTAGTGGTATCTCAGAGTGGTCTTAATTTGCATTTCTCTGATCAGTAGTGATTTGGAACACTCTTTCATGTGAGTGGATATAGTTTCAATTTCTTCCTCTGAGAATTGTCTGTTCATATCCCTTGACCATTTATCAATTGGAGAATGGTTTGGTTTCTTATAAATTATGGTCAGTTCTCTATATATTTTGGAAATGAGACCTTTGTCAGAACCTTTGTTTTTAAAAATATTTTCCCAATTTGTTACTTCCCTTCTAATCTTGTTTGCATTAGTATTATTTGTACAGAAACTTTTTAGTTTGATGTAATCAAAATCTTCTATTTTGTGATCAATAATGATCTCTAGTTCTCCTCTGGTCATAAATTCCTTCCTCCTCCACAAGTCTGAGAGGTAGATTATCCTCTGTTCCTCTAATCTATTTATTATCTCCCTCTTTATGCCTAAATCATGGACCCATTTTGATCTTATCTTGGTATATGGTGTTAAGTGTGGATCCATATCTAATTTCTGCCATACTAATTTCCAGTTTTCCCAACAGTTTTTTCCGAATAATGAATTTTTATCCCTAATGTTGGAATCTTTGGGTTTGTCAAAGATTAGATTGCTATAGATGTACCCTTTTTTGTCCTTTGTATCTAATCTGTTCCACTGATCTACCGGTCTATTTCTTAGCCAATACCAAATGGTTTTGGTGACTGCTGCTATATAATATAGCTTTAGATCAGGTACACTTAGACCACCTTCCTCTGAGTTTTTTTTCATTAGTTCCCTTGCAATTCTTGACCTTTTATTCTTCCATATGAATTTTGTTGTTATTTTTTCTAGGTCATTAAAATAGTTTCTTGGGAGTCTGATTGGTATAGCACTAAATAAATAGATTAGTTTGGGGAGTATTGTCATCTTTATTATATTCGCTCGGCCTATCCAAGAGCACTGAATGTCTTTCCAATTATTTAAATCTGATTTTAATTTTGTGGCAAGTGTTTTGTAATTTTTCTCATATAATTCCTGACTTTTCTTTGGTAGATGGATTCCCAAATATTTTATACTATCAACATTTGTTTGGAATGGAATTTCTCTTTGTATCTCTTGCTGTTGCATTTTGTTAGTGATATATAAAAATGCCGAGGATTTATGTGGATTTATTTTGTATCCTGCCACTTTGCTGAAATTTTGAATTATTTCTAGTAGCTTTTTAGCAGAGTCTTTGGGGTTCTCTAAGTATACCATCATGTCATCTGCAAAAAGTGATAGTTTAATTTCCTCATTTCCTACTCTAATTCCTTGAATCTCTTTCTCGGCTCTTATTGCCGAGGCTAGCGTTTCTAGTACTATATTGAATAGTAATGGTGATAGTGGGCAACCTTGTTTCACTCCTGATCTTACTGGGAAAGGTTGCAGTTTATTTCTATTGCATATTATGCTTACTGACGGTCTTAAATATATACTCCTGATTATTCTAAGGAATAATCCATTTATTCCTATACTCTCAAGAGTTTTTAGTAGGAATGGATGTTGGATTTTGTCAAATGCTTTTTCTGCATCTATTGAGATGATCATATGGTTCTTATTAATTTGATTATTAATATGGTCAATTATATTAATAGTTTTCCTAATATTAAACCAGCCCTGCATTCCTGGAATAAATCCTACTTGATCATAGTGTATTATCTTGGAGATGATTTTCTGAAGTCTTTTTGCTAATATCTTATTTAAGATTTTAGCATCAATATTCATTAAGGAGATTGGTCTATAATTTTCTTTCTCAGTTTTCGATCTACCAGGTTTAGGTATCAGTACCATGTCTGTGTCATAAAAGGAATTTGGTAGGACTCCTTCATCCCCTATTTTTTCAAATAATTTATATAACATTGGGGCTAATTGTTCTTTAAATGTTTGGTAGAATTCACATGTGAATCCATCTGGCCCTGGGGATTTTTTCCTGGGGAGTTGATTAATAGCTTGTTCTATTTCTTTTTCTGAAATGGGACTATTTAAGCAATTTATCTCCTCCTCTGTTAATCTAGGGAGCCTATATTTTTGGAGGAAGTCATCCATTTCACTTAAGTTATCAAATTTATTGGCATAAAGTTGGGCAAAGTAACTCCTTATTATTTCTCTAATTTCCTCTTCATTGGTGGAAAGATCCCCCTTTTCATTTGTAAGACTATCAATTTGATTTTCCTCTTTCTTTTTTTTGATCAAATTTACCAAAGGTTTATCTATTTTATTGGCTTTTTCATAAAACCAACTCTTGGTTTTATTTATTAATTCAATAGTTTTTTTTACTTTCAATTTTATTGATTTCTCCTTTTAATTTTTGTATTTCGAGTTTAATTTTTGGTTGGGGGACATTTTTTCTTTAAACATGACCTTTTCAATGATGATGTCATCACTGAAATAAATTCTCAAAATTGCCATCATCCCCAATATTCTTTGTAGCATTTGGCAGAGTGTCTGTGCTTTTATTGCTATTTCAAAACCCAGTCAAGATATTTTCTCTCCTAAAGAAGACTGACTTTTGATTTGCATCTTATAGTCATAAAGAATTGTATGAGAATATTGAGTATATATTGAATATTTGCTTATAGTCAAACAACTAGTATGTGCCAGAGATTGGAAATTAGGTCTCCTTAAATCCAAATCCACTCTGCCAGGATGCCTCTAATAGCACTTTCTAATACACAAAAAAGTATTCATTCACATTCTCTGATGACTTAGAGTATTATGAAGTAAACAAGATAATCACTACCCCTTTTCAAAAATGACTTGAGTGAGGAAGCAGATCCAAGATTAGTCTTTTAGCTATTTAATATGTGCATCTTATGCCATAAAGGAGTTTGAAATGGTTAATGAACTTGAGATATGGTATAAACATTAATCATGACAATTTTTGTTATTACAGTTCTATAGGATGTATAAAGCACCTTCCTCATAGCTACCTTTTGAGTTAAGTAACATAAGTAGTATCAGCCCAGTTTTATAGAAAAGGAAATAAAAAGGTTCTATGAGATTAAATAAGGTATTAGGCATATCACCAGTAAATTTTTGAGGTAGGTATTGAACTCAGACCTCTCGCATTCAAGATCAGTGATACTTTAAAATATTTAACATCATGAAAAATCTTCTTTCTAGATCAGCCTCTTCTAAGTTCAAATATTAATATTATTAGACATTATCTTTATATTAATATAAATATAGATTGCTTAATTTCCTCTGCAAACTCCAAAGTCCATTTCTCCTTAATATGGAGCAGAATTTAATATTTTTATTTTCTCTGCAAAGCAGATACTACTTTTTATCTATAAGATCATATGCTATTTTGCTTTAAAGTGTGTTGTTACTTTAAGTTTTTATCTTAACCCAATCATTCAGCATTTTTCATTACAATTAAATGGTAATTTTCAAAGGAGTTGAATAATTTTAAATTACTATTGGTTTGTTCAAAATATAAACTAACCAAGGATCAAGATATTTTAAAAATTCAGTTTGTTGTTATGTACTATATTGAAAAAGTGTCTCCTAGGAGTTTGTTTAATGGTCATTAATGGTGGAAGGGAATAATTTCCAACAGATTTCACTTACTTATTCAAATAAAACAAATATTTTATATGGGAATTGTAACTAGACACGATAGTTCTCATAACTTCTAATTATTTTTTCATACCTTAGTGTTATAGGTAGGAGTACATCTTTATTGATGCTATGGTTGGCAGAAAGAGTCAAGATCCACTGGGAGCTGCTGCATCCAAGCTCAACTGTAGGAATGCCTTCCACAAGATACAGGTGAAGAAATGGTTTCCCCAAATTCTTCTCACCAGCTTTAAAAAAACAACAACATAATTCAATAGTATCGTTGATCAACATACATTCACAGTGATATGTACGCACTCTTATTATTTCAATATTATTTAATATTTTAGGATGTCAATTAAAATAAATATTTAAGCAGGTGGCTGATCATCCTTACTGGTTTCAATCAGCATTTTGCTTGAAATAAAAAAACAGATTTTACTTCCACTTTCATCAGCATATCAGACTGATTCAGACATTAATCCATTAATATAAATTAGTTGGTTGCTTAGCCAATTAATTACATTTTCTAACCAAAACTTGATGATTACTTATTTATAATTACATGCAACAACTGCCTTTTCATAATGTCTTTCTTCCCACTCAAAAAAGGGAACCAGATGATTTTCTTTATATACCAAGAAAGCATATAAACAGATTGTCATAAAATAATTCAAAAACATTTATTAAGCACTTGCTATTTGCGAGCCAACATGTTGGATAGTGGGGATGCAAAGATGAAAGTGAAAGTTTCTGCCTCAAGGACCTTACATTCTTATCATATGAAATGAAAATTATTTTTTAATGAGCTTCTACTTCTTTCTGCCACATAGAAAAGAGAGATCTTCACTTTCAGGACAGCTCCCATTAGAGAATAAATATCAAGATGCCAATGATAATAGGGCAAGGAAAAAATTCATATTCATTTGAACTATATACATTTCTGCTCCCCAATGGATTACCTTCAATGCTCCTCCCCCCTTTCCATTTTTTATACTGGTAATCAATAAGAAAATGCATTTAAGTATATGAAATGTCTTTTCATAATCTTTGATGAATTTGAAGTCATCAAACTTAAAGGAGAATGGATTTACTTAACTTGGGTGTTGTTTCTCTTCCTACTCTTGTTGCATTGGTATTTTAAGTGAAAGACTCTAGATTCTGTATAGGATAAGTCAACAAATTTGACTTATATTTCTAGTAAGATTCTACATGTTATTAAATAGATGATCTGTAAGCATTTGAAAAGGAAATCAACAAAAAGCCATCATGATTTCATCTATATTGGATTATATCAGAGAAACTTCATTTCCTTTTTTTTGAAAAGGTACATAGGATAGTAGAAATGGGCAAGATTGTAGAACCCAGTCTAATATATTTTAGTAAAGAATTTGGTAGTCTCTTTCATGGTGTCCTTATAAAGAAAATGAAAAAAAAAATAGAGGTAAGATGATAGTATCCCAGGATGAATGTGAAAATGGTTATATAACAATTTGAGAGAGAAATCTAGTGAACTATGATTGAGATGTGTCCTTGGCCCTGTCCTGTGTAACATAGGATAATGGTAGAGATAACTTCCCTTAAAAGATGACATGAAGTTGTAGGAAATAGTTAAGCTACTGAATAAAATAATTCAGATATGAATATATTTCAAAAGGCTAGAATTGGTAAAATTGAATAAGACAAACATTTAATAGGAACAAATATTAAGTTCTACTAAATTGATTAATCATAAATATGAAATTTCGAATTATTTTGAACCATTCAGAAACTATCTCTTAAAGATTGATAATGTACATTAACCAAGATGTATAGTGCATCATGCAAGAATGAATAATTTTTAGAGCAAATCCAACCACTGAAATCAATGACAGGGATGGATAGTCTGATACTAGAAGAATAATATCCTAGTATGAATCTTAGCTGCACTGTCAAATAATTCTCAAATGTTACTTTCAAAATGATATGGTGGGAAAAAAAAGCAAGCAAATTTAAAATTCAATTTGGACCTTCGTATTTTCTCTCCTGTAATAAGATTGATTTTATATATAGATATAGACATATACCTATATATGTCTATAGATATATAGATGTATAAATTCAATAGTAACTGTTCTAATAATTGGCATTTTCTTGTATTTGTATAACAAAATTCCACAGAATCCCAACTTTTTTAAAATTAATTTTATAATTATAATATTTTTTACAACATTATCCCTTGTATTCCCTTCTGTTCCGATTTTTCCCCTAATTCCCTCCACCACCCCCCCTAGATGGCAGGCATTCCCATACATATTAAATATGTTATAGTATGTCCTAGGTACAATATATATGTGCAGAACCGAATTTTGTTGTTGTTGTTGTTATTGCAAAGGAAGAATTGGATTCGGAAGGTAAAAATAACCTGGGGAGAAAAACAAAAAAAAAAATGCTAACAGTTTACACTCATTTCCCAGTGTTTGTTCCTTTTCTGGGTATAGCTGATTCTGTCCATCATTGATCAAATGGAATTGGATTAGCTCTTCTCTATGTTGAAGATATCCACTTCCATCAGAATACATCCTCATACAGTATCATTGTTGAAGTGTATAATGAGAATCCCAACTTTCACTTAACTAGTGGGGTGACTGTCATTTCATCTAGCCAGTCTTACTTTTCTCCATCTGTACAATGAAAGGGTTGGATTAAATAATTGATGAGTCTTCCCATTTATAAAATTCTGTAATTATTTGATTCTAAGTAGTTCAAAGTGTTTATCTTTGTCTCTTAATCTGGTAATACATTATTAGGCACATAATAGGCACTTGATAAAAACTTGTTATTGCTGTTTTATTTTTGCTACAATATTCTCTAAAGGTAAACTGACAGAAAAGGCTATTGGAATGATTACATTTTTTCTTTTAAAAAAGTATACATATAATTTCAACAGTGCAGCACTTTGTGTAAAAACTCTTCCATTGTAATATTTGATCTGTAAATGATGATTTATTAAGTGCCTAAGGGACAAAGATTAAGTGACTTGCCCATTGCAACAAAGAATATACACTGGGTTAGATAGGGAAATGGAAAACCTGAGACTTGCTATTTTAAATTGGTGACAAAACATTAATTTTTTTTTTATGGAAAAAAAATATCAAAGTTGGCTTATTTCCTCCCTTGACCTTCCCATTTCCTTTCTAGCTGATTGGTTTGTATTCATGTAGATCTTATTTAATGAAATTTTCTATGACCATGGAAGGTTCGGGGTAGAAGTGTCCTTAGAGATCATCTAGTTCATTTCTTTCATTTTACAGATGAGGAAGCTCAAACCAGTAGAGGTAAAGGGACTTTCCAAGGTCACACAGCTAGTGGCAGAGGCTGGACTAGTCTCCCGACTCTCAACGCTTTTTCTATTATACTACAACTCTTGAAAACTAACACTTGAAAAGATTAAAGTACAATCCAAAAGCTTTGTCAGAGAGCACAAAGGGTGCTTCATTTTACAGTTTAAACTTTGTAAAGACATTTGTGCAATTCTTAAATTAAATATTAAAACATCCCAACGATTAAAATATCCAAATGTGTTTTGACATCTTGAATAAAGAACTGGAAATTAGTAACAATCAGTAAAATTAAGAGAAAGCACAAAATCTTCAATTGTCAAAAAAAAATTACCACTCAAGCAAATTATGGCTAATTGTAATGGTTAGGAAGATAGATCCATGCATTTACATATTAAACTTTATAGGATGAGCTATTCATGTGCCACTTTAAGTTAAAGACAAGATTGCTCAAGTGAAACAGGAGGCCTTGAAAGCACATATCATGATTATGAAAAACTATGCTCCAGACTTGGAGGGATTTCAGCTTGTACTTTTTTTGTCCAAAGATTTGAAAACACTATTAAGTACTCTTTATTATTTAGTTGTGGGCAAATTCTTTTTCCTGTTCCACTGAAAAGGAGATACCTGGTAACTTAGAAATGAGGATACATATCTCTTTCTTTACAGATATTTGGAACTGGTCCTGTGATTTCAGTGTTATAGGAACTCCCGAAAGGGAAAACTCCCTTTATCATAGCATTTTAGCAATTTCTCTCCAATATAAAGTCTTAATGATTTCCCCAAGGTGCCCCAATTGTAAACAATATTTGAGAGTTAGTACTTGAATCCTGGTATTTTTTGGCCTATAAACCAATTCCCTTTTTAATCCACCTCACTTCCTTTCTCCTTCCTCCAACCCCCATTTAAAAAAAAAAAATATATATATATACACTTTAGGACTTAAGAGTTTTTTAAAGGGATTTCCTATGTCATCTCACTATATCTTCACTAATTCTGTGATAGCATATCAGGTGGTATTATTTTTACTTTATAGATGAGAAAATCAAGACAGGATATTTAACAAACTCTAAGATGGAAATGTTTGTTGGTAGCCAATATACCAGGTACATTGCTGCTAAGTTTTCGGAATGCAAATAAATTAAGAAGGTAGTCTCTGCTTTCAAAAAACTCACAGTTCAATCTAGGAGACAACATGAAAACTACTGTGTCAAACAGAATATATATTGAATATATTGAAAATAATTGTGGGCCTGGACAAAAGATTGGTAAAAGTTAGAGAATAACTAAGAAGAATTGAAGAATCATGAGTACAGGCTGTAAATTTTCATTTTGAAACTTTTGAGTGCCTCTTATTTTTCCAGCATTGTTTGGGAGAACTTGAATAAAATAACAATCTTAGTTTTAGAGAGCACATAATTTAGTTAAGGTGATGAGATATTAATATGTATTAATGTGAAAAAAATATATTTGTGTGTGTGTGTGTGTGTATGTGTGTGTGTGTGTGTGTGTGTGTGTGTGTGTGTGTGTGTGTACTACAAGCACATTATGGGTCAACTGTACTATATAACTGTCAAAAAAGTAAATATTAGCCTAGGCTACATGAAGGGAAAAAAAACCCAAAACAATCTCCAGAATTATAGAGGCAATCATCCAGTTGTGCCTTTTTCTGCTTCAGCCACACCTTCTTAGTTCTTGGAGCTATATTTTAGGAGACCCAGAAGCTGAAACATTCAGAAGAGAGAACCTTAGATGAGAAGTGGACCAGAGATCATGACAAGATTTGATTTATAAGGAGATAAGAGAGGTGGAAAGAAAGAACATCAGGGTTATCTTCAAGTAAATGAAGGAATGCCAAATGAAAAAAGGATTCCACTTCTATTCATTCTTGATTTATAAGGAGATAAGAGAGGTGGAAAGAAAGAACATCAGGGTTATCTTCAAGTAAATGAAGGAATGCCAAATGAAAAAAGGATTCCACTTCTATTCATTCTTGCAGAGAAGATCTAAGGGCAATGTGGGTGAAGTTTTAGAGAGGCAGATTTTGGCTTTATATGAGGAAAATCTCCCTAACGAAAAATTAGAAGCATACAAAAGTGGAAAGAACAGCCCTTGGGATATAGTTATTAAGCAAAGCCTGGATGCTCTATTTTTAGGCATGTTGTAGAAGATCTGTGTTCAAGCTGAATTGAAGAGCCTCTAAAATCTCTTATCTGTTAAGTCTAATGGATGACCATTAAGAAAGAAAAACATCATGATTATTTCATGAGAATGCCTCCTCTGAAAATGAAGATGCATTTTAAATGGACTATTAATCTTCCAACAACAATATAAACTATGGGAAAACTTATTTTTCATGTGGGTTCAACTTCTAATTGAATGATGAGATTATAATCCTTTGAATAACTTTAATGGGGATAGAAGGCTCACACTAAGAAAGAAACCAGAGGTTGAAAAGGAACATAGCCCTGTTCATTGCTGGTTTGGTAAGCAAAAACTATAACCAATATCAATGGATTTAATGGAATTGCAAAGCTTTGGATAAGATCAAAAAAGTATCCATGAAGTCTTTTAATAATTTTTAAAAAGATATTATTTTCAGAACATATGCATAGTTTTCAACACTCACTCTTGCAAATTCCAATTTTTTTTTCTCACTTCTTTTTCCCCACCCTCTCCTTTAGATGGTAAATAATCCAATATATGTTAAATATGTGCAATTCTTCTACATATATTTCCACAATTACCATGCTGTACACACACAAAAAATCAGATCAAAAAAGAAAACAAATGAAAGAAATAAAAAGCAAGCAAAGAATAACAAAAAAGGTGAAAATACTATGTTGCCATTCACACTCACTCCCCATGATCTGAGAACAAATGTCTCTCTCTCCATCACAGGATCATTAGAACTGGCCTGAATCACAACACTGTTGAAAAGAGCCAAGTCCATCAGAACTGATCATTATATAATTTTGCTGTTGTTGTGTGTAATGTTCTCTTGGTTCTATTCATTTAGAAAAGTTCATGGAAGTCTCTCCAGGCCTTTCTGAAATCATCTGGTTGATAGTTTCTTATAGAATATTATTCCATAACATTCATGTATCTTAACTTTTTCAGCCATTCTCCAACTGATGGGAATCTACTCAGTTTCTATTTCCTTGCCAAAAAGAGCTGCTAAAACATTTTTGTACATGTAGGCCCTTTCCTCTTTTATGATCTCTTTGGGATACAAGCCCAGTAATGGCCCTGCTGGATCAAAGGGCATGTACAGTTTGATAGTCCTTTGGGCATAATTCCAAATTGCTCTCCAGAATGGTTGGATCAGTTCACAACTTCACCAACAATATATTAGTATCCTAGTTTTCCCACATCCTCTCCAACATTCACTGTTATCTTTTCCTGTCATCTTAGCCAATCTGAGTGTGTATAGTGTGTACCACAGAGTTGTATTAATTTGCATTTCTCTTATTAATAGTGATTTAGAGCATTTTTTCATATGGTTTTAATTTCTTCATCTGAAAATTGTTTGTTCATATCCTTTAACCATTTATCAACTGGAGAATGGCTTATATTCTTCTAAATCAAAGTCAGTTCTCTCTGTATTTTAGAAATGAGGCCTTTATCAGAACCCTTAGATGTAAAAAAAAATTTCCCCAGTTTTCTACTTCTATTTTTCTGGGAATTATATTGAAGAGAAAGGGAAATATTCTATCAACATTAGAATTTATATGTAATTAGTAAAGACTTAGTCCTAAAACCATGTAAGGGACAGCTATGTGGTGCAGTAGATAGAACACCATGCCTGAAGTCAGGAAAACTCATCTTTTTGAGTTCAAATCTGGCCTCAGACACTTACTGTGTTATTTTATACGTCACTCAATCCTGTTTGCCTCAGTTTCCTCAAATGTAAAATAGAGACAGAAATGGCAAACCACTTTAGTATCCTTGCCAAAAAATCCCTAAATGACGCCTTGAAGAGTTGAATATGACTGAAATAACAGGAAAAAAAACTACATAACCACCAGCTACTATTATTAGGATTCTAACTTTTTCTCTAATACTATCTGTAAGCAATATATCTCTTATATCTCATGTCTTCTCCCCAAACACTTCTCTTAACGGCACATTATCCAATCCCAAGTAAAGAAAAGATCCAATAAGTTTAGGGCTTCCAATTTCTATCTAGACAAAATACAGAGGAAGAGCCTCACACTTTCAACTTAAATGCTAACATTCTCTTGTATTAAAAGTTGCTACTGAATCATGTCCTCAGACTGGAGTTGCTCGTGTAATTTCCCTCCTGGGACTTGGACAAATGGCTGCTGTAAATTCTCAAAGATCTCTACTTCCACAGGGTATGCTTATTTCTTTTCAAAGAAATCACACTGTGAGAAACCAACTCCATAGTAACATGTCCCATGACAAAACCTCCAGATTGGAGTAGCTTGGGGAAGAGTGTTCATTTTCTCTAAGTGTGCCTAAAGTGTCTTCCGCCCCTCCCCCAGGTTTCATCCTTATTCTCTGGCTTTATTAGAAGCTTCTTTGAATTTGTTCCAGATTTCAGAATTGGTTCAGAGACAAGTACAAAAGACTATTCTTTTCAACCCAACTATGGTTCTTATGCCACTTCCCATCCCACAGTGGGTAATTTTTTTTAACTCTCATTTCTGAGGATTTTTTTTTTACCCCTATAACCACCACCATGAGGATCTCAAGTTTCATCTGTCTTTTATTCCTTTTCAACTTCAATTAGTTGTAGAGGCAGACTGGGAAAACATACATCTGCAGTTTTGAAAGAGGAATATATTTCAAAGCTGACACTGGCTTAGCAGCCTGATATTACTATTGCCTTATCTCTTAAAGTATTGTAGAAACAAAATACAAATGTTCAGGAATGAAAAATCATGCCAAGGCCAACAAAACATAAAGGAAACATCTGGTTTAATTTCTGCTCAGCCTTTTAATTGCCTTTATACATAATATAATGATTTAAACAAGGAAAATGATCCCCTCAGTCAAGTTAAGGGCCACTTTTTAAATTATGGGGGCCTAATTGCACCACAAATTCATCGTGTCCATCTGGCATAGGGCAAAACAAATTTTATCAGGGTGATAAGTACTGGGAATAAAGACTATATTCTTAGGGAATAATCTGCAGAGAGGATGTCTGACCATGGGGAATGAATTGTTAAGTTATAAATTTTTTAAAAGAAGAAAAGATACTTTGAGGATATAAGCTTTTATCCCAGTCATAGGCCATGAAATTTCTTGTATCCTTTTGCATTTTAAGTATCACAATTATATAGAATGACCAACAGGAAAAAAAAAATCACAATGATTATGTCCTTTTATTTCCAAATAATTTTTGGAAAGGTGGTCATGTGGAAAGGAAAGAGCTTCGGTTTAGGAATTGGAAAGTTTTTTTCTAGTCTCCATGCTATAACACATCAGAAAAGAGTACTGGGTTTGGCCTTAGGTAACCTTCACATATTGGTTCTGCCACTTAATATTTGTATGACCTCGAGTGAATTATTTAAGGCATCTGGATTCAGATTTATAATTTTAGAATGGTGTGGTTAATTTCAAAGGCCACTAAGAACCCTTCCAACTCTTATTGTTCAACTTTATGACCTTGAACAAGTGACTTTCTAGGCCAGAGTTCTTAGCTTTTTTGTGTCATGTACAATTTTGCAGTCTGAATTATCATAATAGCTAGCATTCATATTGTATCCACTATGGTCTAGGTACAAAGCTAAGGCATTTAGACTTAATATAGATATTAACTTATTTGATCCTCATAATAACTCTTTAGGGCAAGTGCTATCATTCCTCCCATTTTGCTAAAGTGGAAACTGAGGCAAACAGTAAATGACTTCCCCATGAGCCAGATTTGAGTTCAGATACTCTTACCTCCAGTCTCATCACACTATATATTGTGCCATCCAGTTGTCCTTCTGATTGCACATATATTTATATATTGATATCTATATTCCTTCTCAGAATAATGTTTTTAAGACATTAAATTAACACATATCCGACTACAAAGGATGTCAAGTTTAAGGACCTCAGTTTAAGAATCCCACTCTAGGCTGTATAGTCATTTATAAAATATAGGAGATAGACTAATGACTTTTAAAGTACTTAATAGTTCTGCATTTCCAATACCATGACCTTGGATAAATCACTTAACTTTGCCCCTGTTTCTACTCTCATAAAATGATGAAGTTGAAGGGATGATTTTTAAAGCGTTTTTACTCTTCCAGATTTACTGTCCTATAGTCCTCTAGCTTTTGTTGTTCTTTGGAAATGAAAGGCAAAATCACCTCATGTAGTGAATACATCTGCTTGTATTTATTTATTTAAACAAGAATACTAACTTGGATATGGTATGGATTGTCTTGGCATGGATTGCCAAAGTCTTCAAGGGGAGTGGTGGTACAAAGGTGAGCCAGAACAGGCTCAGCCAAAGAGGATTCTCTGAACATTGTTGTTTCTTTGGCTACAAGCTGTTTTGGTTTGGAACAAACACCTTTTTCCCAAAGGTACTGCTACTGATTTTATATAGATAAAAAGACTGAAAGTCAGACAACTATTTTACTTTGACTTAAAATAATTATATTTGTGCTTTTGTTAAAAGCTGTAAGAATTTTTTTTTTTATCCTGTAAATGAGCTGCTGCTTTCACATTTCATAGTGGTCTAATAAAGCATTATTATTATTTTGCATAAAGGGATTAGACAACCTAGGTCAGCATTTACATTTGGACACTTCTGCTTCAGGTAAACAAATACTTCTTGGCAAAGATTCAGGGGATGAAGTGTCTTTCTTGAAGAATGACAATATTCAGCTTTAATTTGTTCAAAAAACCAAAAGAAACAAAACAAAACAAAAACCAACCCTGATCTTTAAAATTTCACACGAATTTGATATTTTATTCTTACATTCAACTGTGAAAGTACAGAATGAAGTATTCTTTAAGCAAAACAATCAGGTCAGTTGTTGAAAGAGTGAGGTGTTTGGGATTAATGATCTGCCTTACATTTACTTCTTCTATCAAAGTCATACATAAATTATAACAACAGTTATTGAACTTTGTTAATATTAAATAAATATTAATATTAAAAGCCAAAAGTAAAAAAATGAATAAAATGTATGCCATGTTTTAAAAGTGCAATTGCAGTCATGTTCAATAGTAGTACTTAGCAAAGCTAGAAGAAAGCCCATCAACTCAGAGGTTCACACAACTCATATTGAAATATTAAAAATAATACTCAAGAATATAAGGGAAATCTGAAATACATACACACACACATATATATACACACACACATATATATGTAAATAAAATGCATATGGACAAGTTATGTATAAGATACAGAGGAAATAATTAAGAAAGGGAAGGCATTAGAATTAAGAGAGTTTGGGAAAGATTTCCTATAAAAGATGAGATTTTAATTAATCCCTTAATGAGGAGGGAGAGCATTCCAGGCATGTTCGACAGTCACAGAAAACATCCACAGATAATAGAGTGTCTTATTTGAGGACCATCCAGTGAGGTTATTGTCACTGGATCGAAGAGTACATATTGGAGAATAAGGTATAAGAAGATCAGAAAAGTAGAAGAAATGTCACTAATGAAGTGTTTTAAGTGATGAAGGAGTTTATATTTGTTCCTGGAAGTTATAGGGGTCCATTAGAATTTATTGAAGAGGAGATGGGAGATTGATCAGATTCATATTTTAGGTCCTCCTCACTCAGGGAGGGTGTTCTAACCATTGCACTATCTAGCTGCCCCAAGACTTATGTCTTATGAAAGTCACATTAGTGGTTAAATGAAAAATAGATTGGAGACTTGAGGGAGGCAATCCCACCACTAAGTTATAACAGTAATCCTAATGAAAAGAGATGAATACCTGTAGCAAAGTGGTGGCAATGTCAGGGGAGAGTAGGCAAAATTATTGTTCCCATTTTATAGATTAGGTTAAGTGACTTGTCCAGGGTCACATTGCTGCAGTCTAAGGCAGAATTAGAATACAGGTTCCCCACATTCTAAATTAAACACTCTATCAAATATGTTGCCCAATATAATGGATTAAGAAAAAAAAAACAGTATTTAATTTTAGAAAAATTTTGTTGTTTTGTTATTGAAGATGTGTCAATCATGTCTGACTCATTGTAATCCCTTTTGGGCTTTCTTGATAAAAGTACTGACCGCTGTGTTGGCCATTTCCTTCTCCAGCTTGTTTTATAGATGAGGAATAAAAATAGTGCTAAATGACTTGCCCAGAATTAGGAGCCAGTAAGTATCTGAGGCCAGATTTAAACTTAGATCCTCCTAACTCCAGGACTGAAGTTCTGTCCACTATGCTACCAAACTGCCCCAATTTTGGAAAAGGAAATTTACTAAAAGTTACAGAAATCTTAGTTATTAAAGACTTCTTGATTCCATCTTTAAGAATGATTTCCCTCCCAAATAAAAAAGAACTATTTCCCCATTTCTAAAAAACTAATAAAATTCATTTTAGCATAACATGCAATTATATTTGGAAAATAAATTGTAGCATTTGTAGCATTTGAGTTTTAAAATCATATACATATGTTGAAATCCCAAGTCTGCTGTATTTTTTTCTTGTTAGGGCAGAGTTCCCTTTTAGAAGTCATGTTTCATTGATTGAGTCATAAATTAAAGGACTCAGAAAATGCAAACTATTAACAACTATGGCTTCTTGTTGGTAATGTATCATGTATTAAAAAAGCAAATTTCCAAAGCATTGTCATAAATAATTCAGTGATCCAACTAGTCTTACGTTTTGAGCCACATTAGGATCAATGTCTGAAAGAGAAACCAAGATTCCGTTGAAATATTATTGATACTTACTATAAAGAAGGGTTCCATTTAAAGTGATTGACTTCACTGTCAAGTAGATAGTAACAATTCTGTTTTTTTCATCCTCTGAAGTAAATTTTGGCTCGTCCAGGGATGTAGGAGAAGGTAGTTCTAAATAAGAGTTCCCATTGAAAGATGGAAAAAATAAGGCTGTGTCTACAATTAAAAAAAAAAAAAAAAGGTAAAATGTGAAAATGATATCAATCTGACATAACATCAATGCCATCTCATTCAATTAAACACACTATTTATGATCCAGGATGAACAGCAGCTAAAATCTGTCCTATTGTTGATAATAATTAAGGCTAATTGCTAGAACTGTAAAGAAATGTTAATAAAAATTTAAAACAAATATTTCAAAATATACCTTGCTTAAGTTACATGACATAAAAATAAATATCTCAAGGCTAGAGTAATATTTTGAAAGTAAAATAAGTCAGTACAAATTAATATAATTTAGAGAATACTAATATTTTTATTTACATTCTTTAAAAGGCTCAAAGATTAAAGTGTACAACAAGTAATCTTTTATGTATTTTGTTTACATGATAGAAATTTGTACTTTATGATATATATCCTTCACAGATGACTTGTGTGATGTACAGATGAATTTTTTAAAATGTATTAACATAGGAAAAATGCATTTACCTTTTTAAGGCTTGTGATTCAGAAAGCATCAGATACAAATGTAAAGTTAGATTTGCCAATTATTAGAAGAGGTTAAACTACATTGTACTTCAGATCTGTAAAACCTTAGAATTGGAAAGTTTCAAAAATCCTGTGAACTTAACTATAAGAGAGGAAAAACAAAGGGTGTGTTGCAAGAGCTTTCCACCTGAATAGATTTCCAAAGAATTAAGAATTGGCGGTTGGTTGCATATCCCCAGGAAGCAGAAAACCTGTACATGTTTATGTACTGACCGAGTATGGTAATTTGATATGGCCATTTAGAACTAGATTATAAAGCAATATTATAGGGCAAATAGCTCAAAGTATTGAGGTCTGAACTTCAGAGATCCTCTCAGACCTTGTTGCCATTCTTTGCAATCAAAATTCTGCTTTCATCTTGATTCTACTTGAGATACTGCCTCTCACGTAAGGCCTTTTTAGCTCCAAAGCTTCTTTATCTTTGCCTGTTGTCTCCTTGATTCTCATAATTTCTTCCCCAGTACATGTGAACTCCTTGAGGGCAAGGACTATTTCATTTTTATTTTCACATTCTTAACACCTAGCACTTAGCACAGTGCCTGCCATATGGTAGGTGTTTAATAAATACTGACTAACTGAATAATTGATTATTCTTTCCAAGTCTGTAATTCCATAATTTCATACTTCTAACAAGGTCAGGGCAGTAAAGGGATATTGTCTTTTCCCTGGTGGGGATGTGACTTGGGATAGAACTTATTCCCCAGGGAGGATGAGGGAACTAGGTCCTGACCATTATTTTAGAGGTGAATTTCCTTTTACACCCTCCACTGTCATACTACCAGACAGTAAATTAGAAATGAGAAAACAAACAAACAAACAAAAAGGGCTTTAAAGGAACAAGGTAACCACTGAAAACAGATATGACAGGAGCTAAAACTCCTTTCTCTTCTTGTCAATATTCAGGAATTGCCTTATAATAGGGACAATTTAAAAGAGAGAAATGAGTGTAATAAAATAAATGGTTCTAAGATTGTTTTGTGTATAAAAAAATTGTATAAAGATTGTATAAACAATAATTTTGTGTATTAAAAAATCTTTATAAAAACATATTTCCAGGGCTATTTGGGACCTTAGATGCCAAATATTCCATCCTCTCATTTTGTAGATGAGAAAGCTGAAGGCCAGAGAGGTTGAAGGCTTTGCCCCAAATCCCATTAAATCAGAAGTGGTATTTGAACCATGATACACTGACTCCAAATCCAGTGTGTTATTCCATTGCTACACAGAACATTAAAAAACAACAACAACAACATTCAGAAAATATTTGCAATAATAACATTAATTATTATACTTCACATTTGTCAGAATCTTCTAGTGCTTCTAACATGTGCTCTAATATATGGGAGTGGGGAGAGGGATTTTATACCACTTTCCAGGAATGCATCTATTATGTAAAGTCATGTACACCTGCACACTTCTAAGCCTAACACAACTTGAACTTTTTTCATAGCTGACAATTTTAATGCAAATCCTGTCAGGAAACAGCAATTATGAAGAATAAACATTTGTTATTGAATTGCTTTCTAGCCACATTAATTTCCTTTATCACTGTGTTTAGTGGATTTGTTAGAAAATAGTGCTGCCCTAAATATGGAAAACAAGGCTAATTGGGGTTAGGCAAAGTATTTCCCTGCTGTTTCCAGAAGCCTCTTCAGGCTGTGTTGTTTGAACATAGTCCAAATTCATTTCTCTGGCATTTATGAAGGAAAAAAGGAATCAGATTTTTTTTTTACATAAAAATATTTATTAAATATCTTGCAAGATAATACCATCAAAGTCACTAATGTCTGTACTTTTGTGCTTGAAGCTGAGAACATAAAATAAAAACCCAGTATTAGAAACAAAAAACAAACTAAGACAAAAAAGCTAGCATAGGGTTCTGAAAGGACATTCTAAATGTTTCATAGATGTTTTCTGTATTTGTTAGAGAATGTATAGCTTGTTCTAATTTCTTTATTTTATTTTCTATTTTTAATTAAAATGGAAAATTTTCATTTTCTGTTCATGAGTTATCTGTAGACAAATACTTCTGATAATACAACTTTACTAATTGTAAAGAACTACATGATGACCAGAAAGAGTAGAAAACTGAACTCATTATCTTCCCTCTCAAACTCTCTTCTTTTCCTAACTTTAATAATATCTAGTGACATACTATACTTAACTGTTTAGAGCACAGGATTGGCCATGGCAACACTCCCCACTCCCATTCATTAAATGAATAGCTTACTATTATTGTTTCCAGAATCAAATATAAAACACACTGGCATTCAAATCTTTAGTAACTCAGCCCCCCTGGTAGTCTTCTAGTCTTCTTAAACCGTGACTCCACTTTGTGATCCAGTAACATTAGCTTCCTTTTTGTTCCTTCCATAAGTCACTTCATCTCCTGGCGTCTGGGCACTTTTGCTACTTTCCCCCCATACCTGGGAATTCCTCCTTTCTGATATTTGCCTCCCGACTATCCTGGCTTCATTCAACTAGAATGAACTAGAGCTTAATTAGAAACACTAGAAGATCCTGATAGATGTGAAATATAATCATTAATGTTATATTGCAATTATTTTCTGAATTGTTGTTGTTTTTTTAATGTTGTGTGAAACAATGGGGGAAAAAAGCACTGGATTCCAAGTCAGCCTATGATGGTTCATTCAATTAAAATCTTATGTTCTACAAAAAGCTTTTCCCAATCCTCTGTAATTCTAATGTGCCTTCTTTCTGTTCATTATCTTTCATATATGCAGTATATATCTTATTTATATCCAGTTTTTTGTTATCTTTATTTTAGATTCTGAGCTTTATAAAACCAGGTACTACTACTTTTGCCTTTATTTGTATCCCCAACACTTAACACAGTGTCTAGAATATAGTAGGCCCTTAATGTTTGATTGACTCATTTTTGAATTTCCAAATGATAATGTATATCAATATGACATGAGCCTATGATTCTTTTTGTACTCTCCCCCATCATAAGGAATCAATGACCATCTCAGAGAGTTGCCTTAACCTCAGGCTAAAATTATTTGTAATTAAGAATTTTTGACCTTAAGTCTAGCACTCCAAGATAATATATCTAGATCTGTAATAATGTCTGAACTTGTAATTTCATCAATGTGGAAATTTCCTGGTGAGGCAAGTCCCTCAATCACTACATATTTGTAATTCTCCCGCAATGAGTGACACCAGGAGGCCTTGGCTCGCCAAACACACAAACAGAATAATTTAGAGATAGGATTTGAACAACTCGGGTATTACTGATTGTAAGGACATATTAGCTTTTAATGATAGAAGAGAAGAAAATAAGTTCTCAAACTGGGCAACTAAGATAAAAAGTAAGACATTGAATCTAACTCAATTAGTGAAGAAGTATGTATTACCTATAATGTACTTCACTACTATACTAACACTAAAGTTTATTGTTGAGTCATTTCACTTGTGTCCAAGTCTTCATGATCCCATTTTGGGGTTTTCTTGGCACACTTCCTTCTCCAATTGATTTTTTTTTCCTGAGGCAATTGGGGTTAAGTGACTTGCCCAGGGTCACATAGCTAAAGAAGTGTTAAATGTCTGAGGCCAGATTTGAACTCAGGTTCTCTTGACTTCAAGGCCAATATATATCCACTGCACCTTCTAGCTGCTCTTCCAGTTCATTAGATCAGATACTGAGACAGGCAAGGTTAAATGACTGGCCCACAGTCACATGGCTAATAACTGTCTGGGGCTAGGTTTGAACTCATGAAGATAAGTCTTCTGAGTCCAAGTATAGTATACTATCCACTGGACTATTTAGCTATCCTCATACTAAGATTTACAAAGATAAAAATGAAACATTCCATGTTCTGAAGGTGTTTACATACTGCAAATTCTTATACATGACATAGATTCTGTGCTCCACTGTGACATATGACTTGTTCTTATAGCATAAATCAGAGCCATGAACAATTAAAAATAAGGAATAACAATCTAATAGTAAATCTTTTGGTAGTAGCTACTTTATGGCTGATTTACAACAATAAAAATGCAGAAAAACTTAGGAACATCTCTATGATGAAGTCACTAGCCATCAGTAGTCTAGACATTTGCAAGCTAGAGTAAAAATGAAGTAGTAGAAATATAGCTTTGAAGTTACAAGTGCAGGATGTTCTGGTTTGTGATGAACTACATCATGGCATTCTGTGCATTTGCTACTACACTTTAATGTCCTCAAATTCCTTTAGTAATATTAAATAAAATAATGCTTGAAAATCATTGCTGAAGGTACCTGACAAACAATTCTGAAGTACTCTTACATCCTCCAGGATGAACATGAGTCTAGAATTTTAGGCAGCTATAGGTCACAGTGAAGAGAACTGTAGACAGGGAATTACAAAGACCCCAGTTCAAATCTAGTCTCCAACATATACTAGTTAAGTGATTCTGAATTATTAACTTAATTGCTGCCTGCCTCAGTTTCCTCACTTGTAATATGGAAATGATAATAAAACCTGTCTCTCAGGACTGTTATGAGAACAAAATGAGGTAGTGTTTATGAAATGTTTTACACATATGCTAGCTATTCTTAGTAAGAGCAGCCAAGTGGCATAGTGGATAGAATACTGAGCTTGGGAATCTTCCTGAGTTCCTGAGTTCAAATCTGTCCTCAGTTACTTTATGAACTGTGTAATCCTACACAAATCACTTACTCTGTTTGCCTCAATTTCCTCATCCATAAAATGAGCTGGAAAAATATTGGCAAACCACTCTATTATTTAAAGAAAACCTCAATAGAATCACAAAAAATCAGATATGAACAACAAATTATGAGTAAAAGGAAATTTAAAAAAATTAAATAAATGTGGAGGGTAAAAGGTGATCTTTTACAATATGGAACACAAAATTCTTCTCCTGTTCCATTTTATTCACTTCTGTAGTTAAATTAAAGGACTATGAATTAACATCTGTATCCATCACTGTCATAGTTCATAGGGTTATAAATTTAAAACTTTAAAGGATCATAAAGATTATCTAGCCCCATACTTAATTTTATAGGTCTACAATTTTAAGTATTCAATGTCTTTGGCAATATCATAAATTTGTACCTTGAAAGAGATGTTAAAAAAAAAAAGTCAACACTAATTTTGCTTGCTGTTTAAAACAAAGCAGAGACATGTTGATTGACTTGCTCACTCTCTCACACATAGTAGATACTAAGAGTTGAGCACAGGTCTTTTCACTTCAAATCCAAGGCTTGTTACATTGTATTATGCCGAAAATGAAATTAATATCACAAAATCTAAGACTGAGATCTGACTCAGTGATTATTTAATATGATCCCTTAGTTTGATAAAAACAATGTGTACAGTGTATGTGTAGAGATATAGGATAGGTGATTCCCTCTAATTCATACAGTGGCAGAACCAGGATTCAAATGCTCAGTCCAACTCTAGAACTCTTTCCATTATATATACTACTATATCTGTAAGAAGTATGTGAGGCTAGAAAGATTAGAGAGGAAAAGGGATAGGAACCCAAGAGATGATTTAGATCTCACTTTTTAGATCCCATATTATAGTTTGGCTATGAAAGTTAGGGTAGATACAGCTCTGTCTCTTTAAACAGTGATGATCACAGTGGCCAAACTTTTCAGAGGGGCAAAAAGATTTACTGCACACATAAACATCAATTTTTTTTGTCCATATCTCCCCTTTCTAGTTTCATGCTGGTCAGGCTAGTATAATAGAATGAGTAGAGATTTAGTTGTATAATCTGTATTCAAGTCCCACTTATAATGTTAACTACCTGTATGATTTTAAATACTTGTGGGAAGAGGGGAAGAGAATAATAATTTATATAGTGTCTAGTATGTGCCTGGAATTTTGCTAAATTCTTTATAAATATTTGATTTGATTCTTCATAACAACCATGCTATTATTATCCCCATTTTTCATTTGGGGAAAATGAGGCAAGTGAGGATTAAATGATGTCAGGGTCATACAACTAGTAAGTGGATGAGAATTTGAGTCTTTATGACTCCAGAGTTGGTGTTCTATTCACTATATCACTTAGCTTTCTCTATATTTATCTTTCCTTTATTTATTAAAAAAAAAGGGGGGGGGGGCTGGATTGTACTGTACCTGAGGTCCTTTTCAGTTTTAATATTCTGATCTTTTATCTTGTAATTAGTTGTTTGATTTTGACCTCACAAACTAAATATGGTATATTCCACAATCTCCCTTGTCAAATATAGTGATACTTGCTGCAAAATTTCACCATTTTCTTAAAAATATATTTGTTTCTATTCATTATTAGATACTGACAATCTTCATTCTTTCACTACATTGATTGCCTGGGAATCTCACCATAATCATGAAACAAAGTTACTTTTGAGAATTGCTTCTTAACCGAGGACTGGTAGCAAATAAATCATAGATATAACTAACAATAAATAGATCATAAAATCAGAGACACAACTATAAAATTCATTACTAATTTAAAATGGTAGAATTACATTCAAGTATCTTAACAATGGACATAAATACATTGTGCACATTGATTATAAAAGGGTCTTCAATGTCCTCTAAATTTAATATGCAACCTTTTAAAAAATCCAAGTTGACAGTATCATAAATTTTAACTAATGCTAGCTTGAAACAAATATAAAATTGTTAATTAATTTTAATTTTGCTTTCCCTAGTAGATAGTTTGGTTCATATAGGTCTCTGAAAAGATTGTTTAATGATTATGATTTTCATTTTTCACAATTATCCTAGCCTAAGAACTCTAATCAAAACAGTAGAACTGTCCAATAAATATACATTTTAAATAATAATGATATATATTTTTTCTTTTAAACATTATTTTTTCTCAATTACATGTAAATAAAAATTTTAACATTTGTTTCTTAAAATTTTGAGTTCCAAATTCTTTCCCTCCCTCATTTAACCTCCTCCTTATCTGAAAAGGCAAACAATTTGATATAGATTATGAAATACTTTTAAAGTTAAGTTGTTGTGGTACAGCTACATGGTGCTAGGTCATCTCCCTCTTTCTCACTATCTTGAGGAAATTTCTTCTCAAAATAGCATAAGGAGGAGCTGAGAAAAACCATGATTCAGGGGCATTCTGAGGAATTGAAATTGAAGGCATATATATTTTTAATATTACTGTCTAGTTAGTTCATCATCAAGTGGTGGAATACCAAAGATCAAATCGCCTACCAACATCCATTCTCTATTTCACACAGGTCCCAATTTTCAAATTATTAAGTTGGTACCTGTAACAGTCTCTTTAGCTTTGTTGCTCTACAACTTGCTTTGACTTCAATTACTTTGAAATTGATCACCAATCCCTTTTTTAAAGTTTGTTCTGTCTACAATCTATAAAACCTCCTATCTTCACTCACACTATAAAAACTATTTTCTTACCTTCTAATATCTGATCTTCCACATTACTTGAGCTTCTTCTTTCAGTCTGGTTTCTAAACTTCCATTCAAATAACATTAAGCCCTGATATTACTTGCTCCTGCTTTAAAATAGAACATAGCAAAATTACAAGCACCTGTACCCTCAAATCAATTGACCACCTTCTACCCAAATCCTTTGATGTTCACTCCACCTGCTAGTTCCTCACCTTATAACTTAACATCTATTCTCTTTCTCTTAGTTACTATCTTTCTCTGTGTCTGTCTGTCTCTATCTCTCTGTTTGTCTCTTTCCCTCCTTTTTGATGGCAATGACCCTTTCACTTTTATCTTCGTATTCCTATTATCTAAACTAGAACTTGGCAAATAATGTGTCTTAATGTCTGTTGTTGAATCTATGGTAGCTAGTTTTCAGTAATCCTTGCTCCCATTTCCTAATATTCACAAACCATCCTTTTGCATAAATGGAAATAAGGTTAGTTACTCTCATGAAGGGTAACATTTCAAATCTATGAGTTTATGCTTCTCATCTCTAAAAGTGTAGAATTCTGATGTTTATCCTACACACCTTACAGGGCTGATAGGAATGAAAGGAGATTTGCTTTGTTAATGTTAATAAGATTTGTAAAGAACTAGATAGGTTTTAAATATTATTATTTTTATTAAATTAATAAAATATTATTATTTATAGTTTGAAATGATGTTTTTTTAAAATAAGAAAGCAAAATAGTACATTTTATTGCTTGCATCTTCTGGGGAATAGTTGCATTCTTCCTTTCTCCTAGGAAAGGTTTACTAGCTGCTAGGTGGCACAGTGGATAGAGTGCTGTGCCTGCAAGAAGACTTCTTCCTCTGTTCAAATCTGACTTTAGACACTAATAGTTGTGTGACCCTGAACAGTTACTTAATCCAATTTGCCTCAGTTTCCTTACATATAAAATGAGCTGGAGAAGAAAATGCAAACTACTCCAGTATCTTTGCCAAAAAGACCCCTAAGAGGGGTCACAAGGAATGGACATGATGAAATAACTAAACAAAAATGTATCACAGAGTAACTATATTTCAATGGATGTGTTAGAGTATTTCATAATATATTGCAGGCAAGATGGAAAAATGTTGCTCTAGATTATTGTACTGCTAGTTAGATTTGGAATTGGTTAAGTGACTGGATTTCAGAAGAAGTGATTGTACTACAACATCATAATGTAAGGGCTCTAGGATCTTTCTTTGTCTCTATATATTCAACATTTTTATCAATTATTTGGATGAATGCATTTGCAGATGATTCAAAATCTTGGAATGATAGCTAACATGTTGGATGACAATAGCAATGCAAAAATATCTCAACAGACTTGGAATAATGAACTGAATCCATTCAATTTAAATTCAGTAAAGGTACAACCAAATTCTCCAAAGGGCTTAATGACAAACTGGACAAAAGACAAAATGTATTAATAAAACATTTTAAAAATGAACTAAAATATAGGATGAATTAGTTATATATCAAAAGCTTTTTATATAACTGAGATAAGAGAGATTTAAAAGACTGCAATATTAATATGATTTAACAATGCTATATGATAGCCCCAAAGCTAGCAGAATCTTAGGATATATTAATAGAGCCCTAGTGTTCAGAATAAGGTGACAGTTTTGTTGTAAACCCCTGATTAAGCTACCTATGCAATATTATATTTAGTTTTGGGAAGAAAGTGACAAACTGAAGTGATTCTAGAAAAGGAATAATTTAATTGCATAAATATGCAACATCGTTGTCATTTAGAAATCATGAGGTACTTTGAATAGGATAGAAATATTAATTTGATTCATTCATGGTAACCACAAGAATAAAAAAAAAGAGTTCTCTTAAAAGTCAAACTCTTTTACATAGTTTTGGTAATATCAAATTCTGAGTGGCAAAAGGAAGTGGAAAATCATATAGTAAAAACTGGTTGAAGAAATTTGACGCTTCAAACCATAAAAGAAGACAAGATTACTGTCTTCTAAATATTTGATGGTAGGCCTTGAGTGAAGAAGACCAGAGTTCAAATTTAGTTACAGATACTTAATTGCTTCCTATTTAACATTTGGAACATCACTTATTAATGTAGGATAGTGCCAATAGAGATGTCCATTTCTCCATGCCAAAAAAAAGAACTTTTTACTGTAATACACTTTCAAGAATGAAAAAAATCTTATGAGAGAATGATAACCATGTGGATGATTTGTAGTTAAAATTTCCCTTGGCTTAGGCCATCTTGTTGAGTTATGAGGATGCAAAATAGAAGACTGCATTTAGAATGGAGAAAAAAAATTAATATCAATTATGGTCTGGAATACTAAGAACACCTTCTGCCTTTCTGAGAAATGAGCCAATTTCAGATTTTTGAGGACTGTGTTAGGAATAGGAACAGAAGACTATGCTAAGCCAATCATTAAAATCTTCATGATTTAAATCACCCTAAGAAATGTACCTTAGATAAAGTATTATAGTGTTCTCAGAATGGCCAATCTTTTTTGTTTGTTTGTTTGTTTGTTTGTTTGTTTTTTTTTTTTTTTTGTTCCCAGCATTCTTTGGAATATGCTGGAGGAAGGACAATAAAAAAGGGATAAAGAGCCTGGTAGTAATACTTGGGGAAAGGAATCTGTCAACTATGCTCTAGTGAAAAAGCTTGTATATAATTAAGCAGAAAGTCAAGACTTAGAATAATTACCAAGTTGGGAGAGGAAGAATAAGAAGAAAAGGAGAGTTTTTGGAGCCAACATTATGAATGAGATTAAGGTAGCTCTGTTACTCAAAAAATACAAAATGGTACAGAAAGGTGAACTATATTTTAAAAGCAAACAGTAAAGAAAGAATGGGGAAACAAAAAGACTTTAACTTCAAAAAGCAACTCTACATAAACCAGCACCATCCCCTCTTCCCCCACACCTAATTAAATACCTATTATGTATATTTAGGTACTATGCAAAGCATTGGAGATATAAAGAGAGAGATGGATGGTTTTGGCCTTCTAGGAGATTACTCTGTATTTGGGGGAAATAACATGAATGCATATGATAAAATTCAAACACATACAAAACAAAGTCACGGTATTTTTTAGGGATTGAGGAAGGGATGACACTAGTATTTGTGGGGCTCAAAATAAGGCCCCATTTATGAAGTGGTACTTCAGCCAAACTTTGATGGAAATAAGAAATTCCAAGAGGTGGAAGTAAGAAAGAAGTACATTTTAGGTATGAGGGACATTCAGAACAAAGACATGGAGGTGAGAAATGTAATTACATACAGAGGAGAGTAAGCTAATTTGACTGAAACATTGAGTACATAAAAGGAATTAATGAATAAAAAGCCTTGAAAAAGTAAGAGATAATCAGATTGTGCAGGGACTTTAATGTCAAGCAAAGGAAATTTTATCATTGAAAAAATAAAGATGTATAGCATTATAGGATCATAGATTTAGAACCAAAAAAGGTCTTAAAGATCATTGAACTTAACCTCCTAATTTAATAATTGAAGAAACTGAGGCTTAATTGACTTGCCCAGTGATTTACATTCAAGAAGTATCTGGTAGGATTTAAACCTTCCTTATTTCAAATATAAGTGCTTGATTATTAAATCATGCTATATGGATGAATGTTATATTATTGGATTTAGGTTAGTAAAATACAATGTAGAAAAATGTTATCTTTTTATTATATATTGCTTAATTTAAATATAGTTAGATATCTGAGTTCAATTTCTGACATAGTCATATACTAGCTGTGTAATGTGGAGTAAGTCAATCTCTCTGGGCCTCAGATTCTTTTTTCTTTTTTTTCTGTAAAATAAAAGGATATAACTTGATGCCTTCTAAGGTCATCTTCACAATCTAAATCTTTAATGTTATGATCTTTAAAGGTTTTCTGGAACATTTAGTATAAATTCAAGATATAGATATGGATTAAAGATTTCTGCTGAGCACCCAAATGCTAAAACATAGCAAAAAGGAATTTTATTGAATTGTCTACAAATCTGCAAGAGGATTTGAGGAAGAGATGTAAAATATTGCTACAAATTCAATTGAATTCACCAAACATTTATTAATCTCCTATTTTGTGTAAGATATATTGGATGATGTGAATTCAAAGAGAAAAATAAAACAATTGCAGCCTTCAAAGTCCTTACAACTCTTCTGAAAGTATACAATAATTGTACAAGTAAGAAAAGGCAAAAAAAAAAAAAAATGTTAGGAAGGAAGGAATGTTAAAACTCAGAGATAACAGGAAATAAAAGAAGTGGAGTTTAGAAGAGAGTGTAGGCATTCCACATGCCTAAGGGAGGGTTTTTCTGATTTTATGAAAACAACAGAGGAAATAGTGATTGGGGAAGAGAAGGAAATCACTAAGTACATCAGTATATTGTTTTCTTAATCAGTACATTTACATACTTCTCTGTATTTATCATGTAATCATTTCTTATATATTTCATTACATCCAAATATCATAATTTGTTTTATACTTCCTCAACTCATGGACATCTATTTTGTCTCCAAATCTTAAGTATCTTAAAAAGTGCTGTTATAACTATTTTGAAATATATGGGGAGTTTTTTTTATCCATGGCTTAAATCTAGTAATGGAGTCTCTGGTTCAAAGGGTGTAGAGGTTTTAATAGTTTTAATTGTGTTACTTGAAATTGTTTACCATTTCATAGCTCCACCAACAATATAGTAGTATGCTTTTTTTTCTACAAGAAAATGTGGAAAATGTGTTGGTAGGGTTTCTACAACCTTATCAACAATGACTGCTGCCATTTTGGGGACTTTTTTTTTTTTGGCCAATTTGCTAATTGTGAGATAAAACCTCAGGAATGTTTTGATTTTCATTTTTCTCTATTACTGTTTTGGAGTATTTTTTTTCAGGTAATTGTGACTTTTTAGCTGTTTTTTAGATAAATATTTATTCATATTCTTTGATTATGTATTGGGGAATGGCAATTATTTGCATATACACATACACACACAAGCATATATATAGATGTTGTTTATGTATCTTGGATTACCAAACCCTGAAGAGAAATTTGATATAAAGATTTTTTTCTTCTCCATTCAAATACCCTTCATATCTTAGAATCCTTAATGTTTGTGTAAAAGCTTTTCTGTTGTAAAAACAGTATCATGTTCTTTTGTTTACTTTAATCTTTTTTTTTTAAAGATTGTTCTTTTCTACTAGCTCTTTTTCTCTTACCCTGATCCCCTTTTTATGATGCTTTCCCCCCCTTTAGATTATCAGTCCCCTTTTTTCTTTCTGCTATTATTTGGTTATATAATACTGTACCATCTTTTTTTCTTCCCAAGCAAATTCCTCTTTTCTTTGTAACCTATTCTGATAAATTAGTTTTTAAATTTCATTTTTTGCACCCTTTTCCCAAAAGGGATGTTTTACTCCCTTCATTATTCATCTCTCTCGATTTACTCTAGACCCTTATTATTTAATTCATGATCCTTATATTTATATGGTCATTCTTCTGTGTATTCTTTGAGCAATCAAAACTTCCAAAGAATCCATTCTAGGATCTCTCTTCTAGGCCATTGACTTGTAGGGTTTACTTCATGGATTATCCCTTTCCATTGTGCCTCACTCCTAGATCAATTGATATAATGTCCCCACTATGTTCCTTATTATGCAGCTCATCACTGATCTATACTTTCCTTTATTGACTTTTTAATTTAACATTTGCCTGAAAATCTGGCCCTGTCTCAAAGCTCTCACATTTCTCCAGGTTCCAATTGTCCTCAGGAGTTCCAAGTCTCCCTTACCCTTCCTGGACAAGCAGACTTTTCAAACATCAAATTCCTTAGGGCTTACGCAGTGGAAGGTTTTTCATTTCCCTTCCCTGACTCTCTGACTCTCTTTCTTCCTCCAAGGAAACATTCATCAATGTCCTTCCTTCCCTTCCCTCGCTTTTTAAATAAATCTTTTCTTCTTCCTTTTCATCCACTCCTCTGTAAGATCTTCTCTTTCTGAGACTATAGAGGTTACCTTTCATTGCTAGCTCTTGATTTGACCCCGGTGTCCTATTCACTGTTTCTATCCTCCTGTTGCACTCCTTCCCCTTTATGCTGCATTATATGTTGTAGTAGAATTCCCTCAAAAGAACCATTGATTTACCTCTAGGCAAGGTGTTGCCAAGTTCTGCCTATAATACTCCCTGTCTGCCTTTTCATTGTTACATCTAACAGATTTCCATGTTCATCTCTGTCTCCTTGTGTACATTTTGAAAGAGGTCTCTTACTAGTTCTCTTTGCAGTCACTCTGTTGTTGTCTTTTCCTGCTTATTCACTTCTTCATTTCTGTTATTTGGGATGTTCAGAGAGGCAAATAATTTTTAATGTTCTGGTATTTTCTTTCTAAAAATGTTTCGATTGCTTCTTCATTATTGAATCCTTTGTAGGTAAGACTCATTGTTGCATAGTAGATGGCCCTGGACTGTATCCTGAATTCCATTACTCCTTTTAACATAATATTGCATACTGTCCTTTTTTTAGTGGGTGCAGAACAGTGTTGCATTATTTCAATGTCCTTTATTTTTGTATTTGAAGATCTTTCTTCTGATGGTTTTCAGACATGAGAGACAAACTGGGGTTAAGTTTCTACAGAACAGTTAAAAAACAGTTAAAAAAAAAGAAACAGTTCCTCAGAAATCTTGAGCAATAAGAAATATTGAAAAGCTAAGTTTCCACAGAATGTTGCAGTCTTCAAGGTAATATAAGATAGTAAACTGACTTGGCTACACAATTCTGATAAAGGGATTTAAGCTAGAGACTGGCTTAAACCAGCCAGGGTTAATGACTGGGAGAAGGCTCTTTAATGCTCTTGTTTAATGAAGTTCAAGTATAGTATATCTTTTCCACCCAGGAGGGAGTAATAACACAAATCTAGGCACAATGGAGTGGAGAAGAGGGCTTTCCTTTGGCCTTACCAGGAATTGTTCCTCTAGCCAACGAAAGGTTAAGTGGGAGAGGCTAGAGAGAGGACAAACCTAAAAAAGCTTTCTCTGGCTTTTGTAATAGGACTCTCAGGGAGGTGTGCCCACTTGTGAGAATTGAAGACTGTTTCTTTCTATTTCTCTTGTTTTTTTATATTTTAAAATTCTGGAGAGTCCTTGTCTACTATTTCCTTCATTATATTGTTGACTTTTTTGTCCTATCATGTTCTTCTGGAAAACCTATAATATTTAGGTTGTTTCTGTGCATCCTATCTTTGAGATCAATATGTTTTGCTTGCATAGTGAATGTATTTTATTATTATTATTATTATTGTTTTTGCTGGGGCAACTGGGGTTAAATGGCTTTCCCAGGGTCACACAGCTAGAAAGTCTGAGGCCAGATTTGAACTAAGGTAAATCCTGACTTCAGGGCTGGTGCTCTATCCATTGCACCAACTAGCTGCCCCAAACATATTTTTATTTTAATATTATTTAATTTTTTTTCTTCTAGGTTGTCCTTTACCCTTCTGAATTTGCATTTCCCCTCTTTTGTTCTCTCTTTTGTATCTGTGGTGAAACATGACAATATAGATTTAAGTTTTTCTACTCTGTTCATTATTTTTGCTGTGTAGGACCTAACTTCTGTTTTCATCATTCTCATTTCTATTTTAAATCCCTTAGGAATAGCATAATGTAATTCTATGTTCTCCTCAAATTTCACAAGTGTTTATTAGCTTTTCTTCATTTTGCAGTATTTACTCATAGATATCTAAACTCATTCACTAGATCTGGAGTCCATATTTCCTTCTGTTGCTATTGGTTAAATATCTGTTTATGTTCAAAGTCTTTGAGTTTGTCTCTTAAAATCTGTGGCATTTCAGTGTTTTTGGCCCCTCATCTTAATTTCGTTTTCACTCACTTCCTGAATCCCTGACCTCTGGATCTGGTTTCTTTGGGAACTGGATCTTAAAACAGACTAGCCTTCTTATTCACTAGACAACTGATGATTCAGCAACAGAGGTCTCCGACCCAACTGACTTTTTGATGATCAGAACTACCCCAAATTGGATGCTATGCTTTTTCCTTCAGGCTCAGTGGCATGCTGTAAACCTTCCTTCATGCACTGAACTCTTCTGTTCCTTCTGTTCCTACCCATTCCTTCTGTTCTACAATTCTCTGGCCCAGCTGGCCTAGCACCAGCAGTCCAGAGGCTATTTTCCCTGATACCAACAGTTCAGAACTTTTCAATGTTGTTACTTCTGGGTTGCTACCATTGGCAGGCAGCAAAAGCTCCTATGGGCTATGACAAAATTGGCATTTGAGGCCCTAGCAAGCTTCTGCCACTTGGAACCAGAGTGTCCATGAAACAGGAAAGAAGAGGGTACAGGCTGTAGGGATAAGTTTCGATATAAGTCTGTTAGTGCAGCTTTACTGCCAGTAGCACTGGAGGTGGGGGAGAGGTATTGAGTGAGCTCAGAGACAATTAGTATCAGTTTCTGGTTTTTTTCTTTTAAAAAATCTTTTGGATTCTGAGCATCCTAGATTATAAAAAAGCAACTGAAGTTAACTTGTCTTTGGAACATAATTTCTATTTGGAGAGACTTGAGAGGTCACAGAATTGGAGAAAATATATAGTCTACAATTTTGTTGTTCATGTGACCAGCTCATTTAGGCAATTTTTATTTAACAAGATTTTGATGCTCAAATATCAGCAATAGATCAAAAAACAAATCCCAACCCTGGTATTACCATTTTCAATTGCCACAATGAGGAGAGTAAAAGGTCCCCAAATAATATAATCAACAAATATCAGATATCTTATTTACATGCAAAAGAAAGGCAGCAAATAGCAATTTTTGGTTTAAAATTTGCTTATGTATAAAATCTTACAGAAAAAAAGATGGTGAAAGACTTTAACCCTGTCACCTTATGACATTGTTAAGTTATATAATAAAAAAATAAATTTATTCAAAAAACTCATGAGACGTATGAAATAAGGTGCAGATCTCATTTAAAACCTATAACATTTCACAACAGAGAACTATGGTCATCAATCAGCAGACAACAAATAAATAAATAAATGTTTTAAAACTAGAATTTTTATCTTGAAGTCCACAGTCACTATTTTGCTGAAATTCATGCAACACTTCATATCTTGTTACTTGTTTGTTGACTATAAAAAAAAGTAATTTGATCTGGCAAAAGCAAAATACCATCTGAAAGATTTTCTCTCTCCACCCCTCTCCCCATCCTCCCAAAACATTTCTAAATGAAAATTTATTACTTAAGGACAGTTTTGACTTACCTTCCTTACAGGAAAAATCTAAATTTATAAAGAATTTCTATTATGTAGACAATGATATATAGTTGGTTGGATATAACATTAGAACATATATCTTAGATCCTGTGCCTGGATAATGATCTGGGTATAAAAGAGAAGAAGAGGATTCAATTGGTCAGGATTGTATTTGGAAATCTGACTAGTGCTATTGACTTCAGGATTCTTCTAGTGATATGGTATGGCTGCAAGGTGTCTGGCAAAATAAAGTTGATAATAGAAAGCAATCAGCAAATTGTTTTTTTTTTTGGTATGTGAATCGGTGTCAGTTATAATTAATAAGGGATAGTATTTTTCTTGAAGCAGAAGAATATTACCAGAGAGATTTTATGACTATGAATAGAGGCTGATTAGTTATATGACAAGAGGAAGGAACAATTATTGGAAAGACTATGCATTCCATTTGTGTCAACTCAACTTCAACAAATCTATAATAGCCTCCCTTCCAAGATTTTGAATGTCTTTCCTTTAGAAGAATTAGAGGAGAACATGGAAAGAACGACAAGATTAAGAATTATGAATGAGTTGCCTTTGGTGCCACTGAGAGAAGTACCATAGTTTTTAGATCATATATATATCTAGATCTAGATCTATATAGATCTAGATCTAGATATATATGTAGATATAGATATAGATATAGATATCATATTTCAAATTGAAGTTTTACATTTTGGGGACCAAAAACTCAGCTGGTTACTGAAATAAATAGCAAATACCATTCCTTATTTTTTTCAAAGCAAGAAAAAAAAGGATGGAAGTAGAGCTTAGAAGCACATTCAATCAAATCATACAATGGTGATTGTATCTATTTGATTTGAATAACATTTCCCCAGAGAAATGAATGAGTCATTGATTAAGATTCTCTTTTTCATATCTTCCTCACTATTGGCTATATCACTTAAAATGATGTCAAGAAAATATATACAAACACACACACACACACACACACACACAAAAGGTGCTTGGCATTCTATAGATGAAATGAAATAAACTTGGGTTGTTCAGCTTTTTGTGGATGAAATAACATGTCTACTAATTTATTAACTTTTAAAATTGTTGCAAACATTTTGTATAATATCTATTTAACTGACAGATTGTAATGGTATCAAAGCCAAATAAACAAAGAACTTAAACCCCTTTATTTACTGGTAGAGGACAGTGAAAGATTCTCCAAATTCAGAACAAGATTTCAATTAGGTCAAAATGGATCATTCTTTAATATTGCAATGGATTTTGATAATAAACATTCTATCTAACCTGTCTGTGGTTTAGTAGAATCCTAACTTACTGGACTGTCAAGTTAATTTCATATATAAGACATTTAGTTTAATTTTTCCTCTCTGGGAGATAATAAAGAGTCTCAAAAGTGGTATACTCTTCTTAATGCTTTACAGGGAACATCTGATTGTTTGCTATTAACTTTCAAAATTTTCAAAGGAGCTTGATAATGACCCTAGAGGTCTGTCCTGATGATGAATGGTATCTTGTCTGCACACATTTTTTGGTACATTATGTGCTACTGTTATAAAATTACATATCATTTATAAGCAAATAATGGTAATTTAAAATGTAACTCTTTGTAGCATTTCACTGCCATTAAATTGATGGTGAAGGGCACCACGTTCTAATACATACACTAAATAACACTATGTAATTTAACCAAAGCAAAATTGAGTTGCTCTGCAGGCTATTTTTCATAACTGATTTTTTATACTAAATAAGTTAATTCAAGACACTAAAGTTGCTTCCAATATTTTAGAGTTCAGCTGAGAAAATACCTTTAAGATCTAATATTTGGATGTGTATGCAAAATTAGCAGTGTATTTAATCATCAGTATCTTTAATTAAAGGTATATTTTATATTACTGCAAGAAACTATAATGAAAAGACATAATTAGGATTTAAAAATACACTATATAAGTGATTAGTTATATGGAAATTTGATTTTTATATATCTAAATCAGGCAATTGACCACTATGAATACTAGAGACTAGAATACCAAATTTTAATTGTAAATTTCTGATTGTGCCACATAGCTTGATAAAAGAAATTTGTTTGTTGAAGATAACAATAGTATCCTTTTGTCATTATTGGTATTAATTTCATTTGAAGTTAAATATTTCTTTTTTCCAATGACCTCAGATATTCATGAAGGGTATTGTGTAATTATATCTTGATTTTAATTTTGTAGGTCAGTAGAAGAAACAAATGAACACATGAACAGGGTGTATGTATGTGTGTATGTATGTATATATGCATATATATGCATGTCTTATGTGTGTAACTTCACACTTCAATATTAGTTCTTTTACAATTTAATCATGAAAGCCTTCAAAAATAGATTCGATTTATTAATATATTTTTACACATTCTAAGTTTTCCTCTATATCTTTCTCACCCCAGGAGTCATTTATCATAGCAGATTTTTTTAACAAAAAGAGGAAGAGAAAAAAAATCAGCAAAATTGTTAACTAAGTTGAAAAAACTCTAACATATTCAACATTTCACACTGTGGTCAGCCCACATATTAGTGAAAAAGTAAACAGGAAGCTTGAATTCTGATATCTTTCTTTTGGAGTTAAGCTTTTTCTTCATAGTTTTGCAATATTCATTTCTTTTTTCTTATTTTTGTGGTGGTTACTCTTTCTGTTTACATGATTATAGTGATTGACTATTATGTTTTGGGGGCTCTAAGTCTTTCATATTTCTTCTATCATATCTACTTTTTAAAACCAGCATAGTAATATTCCATTATATTCATGTACTACAATTTGTTTAGCCATATTCAGCCAATGGGCCTCTGTTTTGTCTTTCCCTTTTGACTACTACAAAAATTACAATTTCAAGCATTATGTTGTATATGGAGCCTTATTATTTGTACCTCCTTGGAATATATATCTAAGCAGCAGAATAACTTGATCAAAGAGTATCAGTACTTAAGCCACTTTATACAATTAAAAATGTTTTTTAATCATACTGATAGCTCCTTTAATAAGTTTTGTCTTTCCATTACTCCTCTAACATTTACCATTCCCTTGTGAAATTTAAAACATGTCAACATAATGGTTCAGGTTCTGTGATCTCTTTATGAGGTATGAATTTCATTGGTCAAAAATGGAGTAGTGATGGACTAGCTAAGCTAGCTAACAAGGAATCTAGAAGTTTTAAATGGTTGGAGGAATTTAAACAGAGATTCACTATAGTAGTGAAGAAGTCAAATTTTGGACTTCATGCTCAGTAGTGCCTTGAGGATGCAATTTGACCACAACAGAGGGTAGTTGGTAGCATAGGGTGAAGGGAACTCAAAGGAAAAACTACACTCCTCTCCCTCCCCATCCCCTACACCACATTAAAGAGATCAGATTAGTATCAGATAGGAACCTAAATAAAGGCTTGCGGATGACAAACACAGAAAAACAACACAAAACAAAACAGTGCCACCTGATTTAGAAAACAACTTTAAGGAACATAACTCATTGCATTATAGAGGAATAACAGCTATAGTCTCAAGAAAAGATGCTTGTGAATTTACCTGTTAGTCTTATGTCATCTTAGAAGATAGAACCTATCCTTGAGAACCTATATGTACTCTTGAAAAAGTGTACCCCCAGGTTTTGGGAGGGTGTTTTGCACCAACCATACCTACTATATAACCATCATAAATGTTCTCTAGAAAGCTAATTGATATCTATTGACTTATTGAAATGGGAAAGACACTGGTGGAGATTTATGAGTAGCAATAAAAGAAATCTTACTCCTTCTAAAACTCTGAATAAGAATAGTAGCTACTACCAATATGAATAGTATTTAGGTGATTGGATGCAGAAAGCATGTCATATATATGTGTAAATATACATATATGTATATAAATGAATACACAAATGTATATATAGACATGTACATGTGTTCAAGTGTTAACATGTGTATTTATATGTATGTTTATACACATCTATGAAAATATTAATTACATCTTTTTATCATTATCTGGGATAGCCACAGATAGAGTAAACCACACATATGCACATATATACATAAAAATATCCCTGGCTTTTATTCTCTTGATCTGGGTGAGGTAGGCAGTATGAAAGGAAGTGAGGATATTAGGCCAGGTGAGGAAATATATTCAGCTATGACATAAATACTCTGGCCTTCTAAGTGGTAGGCAAAGAATGAACTACCTGAATTAGTTAGTGAAAGGGGGGAGAGATTAATTAAAAGTATAATTGTCAGATGAGATAAACAATTTTCACCTTAGGAAGAATCTGTAAAGCAGATGGATAATCTATTTGTAGATAAATGAGACTTGACTGTAATCCTGAATTTAATTGTTGGTGTAAGTAGGCATTTTTAGAGATCAGGTAAGAGCTGAGGAAACTGAAAACTGAAGAAAGGGATAAGTAAGAAAGAATATTTAGAGGCAGCATAAAGTAATGGATGATGTTGGACTTAATGTTAAGGTTACTTGGGTTTAAGTCTTTCCTTAGACACTTATGTTTAAATTATGTTCTCTAAGCCTCAGTTTTTTCATTAGTGAAATTAAACAATGAATAACATCTACCTCATGAGGCTGTTGTGAAGGCTAAATAATTATATGTGGGAATATTTTTCTAAACATTGAAAATTTTATATAAATGTGAGTTGTCATAAGCATAATTATTGAAATTTTCTAAAGGAAAAAAGGAAAATAATACACTTTTTTCTGTCTTCATGTTCATTGTTCTTATCAGTATTCTGTATCCTGACATTCTAGATACTTTGTTCAAGAAAGAAATATATAGCAAGTCAATTATTTAATGATAAGTGATTGGGTCTCCTGGTACCCCCATTCTGTCAAAAGAAGCACAGAGCTTAATTTTAATTTCCAGTACATTCAGTCACAATTTTTAAACCCCATGAAAGTTCACTCATTCTGGATAAAACTGTTAGTGACAATAACCTTACATGTGGATAACATTTAAAAACATTTTTACAAGACCTTACCACTCCCATCATTCATTTAGTAACAATGATAATCAATTGTCTGATTAAATACAATGTAAGGTGATATACATTGGATCTTTATAAAAATGTTATCAGATAAAATTTAATTTCATTGGATTCCTCATGTGAGGTCCACGCTAATAAGTGAATTATTTCATATTCCAGGAATGGCAAGAATGATTTTCCAGTTTTAGTCTTGTGACATAAGTACTAGAAGGTTTGGAACAATCTTGGGGGTGAGGAGAGTGAAGGATGCCTACACAGATTTTTTTTTTAATGGGAACTTTAAATATGTCCCACCTGATAATTATGCTTTTATGGATTCTACTTGTTTCCTACCTTCTTATCTCTATAATTATGAGTTGTGATGGACTGAAATGGGAAGGACTTTAAATGTCCTTTCATGCTGACTCATTTTTTTTCCTTCAGATGTCTTAGATTCTACATACACAAAATATCATTAATCACTAGTTTCATGCTGTGATGTACTTCACGATGTATTTTTATCCTTCATCCATACAGAAGAGCTATATTCAGCTTTAGGTTGAAGACGGAGAGAGGCTACAAGCTAAGCAATATGTTGTCACGTCTCTAGCTGTGACTTCTAAGGGGCATCTTTGAGAATAATTTGCTATCCCACCAGTTTTTAATAGGATAGGGAAAATTGCTTGAGAATATGAACTTTTCAACTTTTTCTTGTTTTCATGCTAAATACTTACTACATACTTAAACCTGCCCCCAATTTTCCCATATTCTCAATAATTTTTGTAAATTTTTTTTAGATTTCAATTATACTCAAAGCAATTGAACTACATTAAGTGATTGCAGTCATAATGGTCAGAGATAAAATGGGCTGGAGATTGAAGTCATCAAAGTATAGAATTTTTAATGCAGCTTGTCCATTCTAAGCTTAACTGAAACAAATCAACTTTGAATTTTTGTGTATTCCTCCCTAGATTCTGACCTTCCTTTCTACAAAGCGTATTAAACCAAGGGTATCTTAAGGTAGTGATAATTTTAACATTCATATTTTCATAATTATAGTCTATTCTGTTTACAGCAATTTATGCCATAATATTTTTAGTCTTGTTATTCTTTTTGTTGCATAAAATATAGTAATTTAGTCATGGACACTGCATTCATGTTCCATAAATGACTAACCCAAGATAAAATAATTTTCTTATAAGAAAAAGTATACAGTCTTTTCAGTACTGCAAATTATATGGTTGTCAAATTATAGCACAACAGTTAGATTGGAAGGGATAATTAAGGTGAGAATGAACTAAACAATGGAGATCAAAGGGCACAAACATGGGTAAAGACAGGAAATTTGGGTTCAAATTCCAGCTATGTTCACAAGTCTGCTGAACTGGGGTCAATTTCTACGTCCCCAGCTTTCAGTATTAGTTGTCTTCTTTACCTATTAACATATTGGGAATAACAATACTACTGAAATGCTTTAGTCTTGATCTTAACATGCCAGTAAAGCTGAATTCATATAAAATTTTGCTTTAATCTAGATGTATTTGATGAAGATCTTCAAAATGCAGATTGTAGAGGTATTCTTAGGATAGTGCCTGCCAATCATATGATCGCCCAAGTATATGGTCCATGGACCATTAGGGAAAAGCCTTACTTCAACAACATATACATTTATCAATGATAACTTCTATAAAATAAAACTAGCATTTAAATGCTAATCCTAAACATATAAAGCACATAATTATGTAGAAGAGGAGGAGGGAAGAAAGAGGAGAGAGATGGATCGGGAAGAAAAATTAGAGAAGTGAGGAGAAAGGAGGCAGAGAAAGTTCTCTGTCTTTTACTCTTCCTTTTGTAAATGCTTCCTATTTATTACTTGTATGCATTTTCATCTCTAAGTGAGCTATAAATTCCCAGAGGGTAGGAAATGTTTTATTTTTATCTTTATATTATCATCAATTAGCATAGTGCCTGACTTAGAGTAATCACTTAATAGTGTTTTTTTTTTTTTTGTTTGTTTGTTTTGTTTTTTTTTTTTTTTGGTTAATTTTCATTCTACTAGTAGCTGATCAGTTACTAAGTTTTGACATACCAAAAGGATAAGATCAGATCCTATTATTACCAGTCTGGCACAATTGCAGTTCTCTCACAAGCTCAAGACTAACAATGTCCACCACCCAGAAAATTAGGTTAGATGAAAATTTAGACAGTGGAACTAAAGGAAGAAAAAGTGGACAGAAGATCTGCCCCTTCTGTGAGACAGACAGACCCCAAGGAAAGAAACTGGGAGATCAAATGAGATCTCAGAAAAATCTTACTGAGTAAAGGTTGAATTATTGCAATGACAAGGTATAGATAGAAATTAATCCTATTTAGTTTAGTCAAAAAGACTTAGCTCATACCAGTCAAGTGACTGAACAGAAACCAAGAAAACAATCCAAATCAAAATAAATCAGTGTGGTGGTATTGAATATGAATTCACCAGTAGTTATTTCGTATTTGAATGTTAACAAAAGTGAATATTTGAAGATATATATATATATGTATATATATATATATGTTATATATACATACATATGTATTTGTGTATGCATACAAAAATAGCATTACATATGTATATATATATATACATATATATATTTCTTAATGTTCAACTATAGATCTTTAAAAAGTATTAGTAAATATACTTGGATGCCTTTTTATTTCTATTTAGTTACAAAAAATAATATTTTCCTTGTTAAAAGAAACTTTCCATCTGCAACAATATTGTAACTAATTCAAATCTCCAAGCCTTATTAAATGTACTATATTTACCAATATACATACATACATACATATATTTCAAATGAAATGTTTTTAGTCCATTACTATTCAAGAACAGATTGGAAAATGTTTAGTTAATGAAGCTTAAGAATCTTTTATAATCATGAAAACACAGAAAAATTTTGGCAAAGTGATCATAGCATTTGCATAGTATAGCACCAAATTTTCTCAATTTGGTAATTGAAAAAAGCAATAGGTAGCTAGTATCACACTACTATTATATAACTAAAGGAATTTTTCTTGGCTATAGAATTATGGAATTTAGACTGGAAAGGACTTCCAAGATCATCTTTTACAATCCCTTATTTTTATGAATTAGGAAACTGAGTCCCAGAGTGACTTTCCTAAGTTCACAAAAGATAAGTGAATTATTCATAGTCACAGAGATAGTCATAGAGCAAAGACTTGGACCTAGGTCTTCTGATACCTGGTACAATGACCTTTCCATTGCATCTTAATATATGTGCTAGTGAAGCAAGCACTTTTCATTATATCTTGATGCTTTACCTTCACTTTATAGAAAAAAGTAATCAAACTTGAGAGACACTCAAAAAACACAGTCAAATATTTTATTAACTCCTGTCTTTATGATTAGAGACTAAGAGTATGAATACCCACAGGCATATTGATTTTTTCTGGTTTTCAGCAACAGCTTACAAAGTAAAGAATAAGATTTAAGAATATTTTTTGTTTGTTTTTAAACTAACCTAAATCCATGTCAGTGGTTAAATATGGCCTGATACTAGGTAGGTGAAAATTCAATCTGACTTTAGACTTATGTGTTTACATCAGATCTAAATAAGAATTTGGCCAGAAAATGAAGTCAAAATATTAAACCAACTTTAGTTAACATGTAAATTTTTTAAAATGACTGAATCTTTCTTTTGAGTTGGTTCCCTAGGTATTGGATAATGAAATCATATTTCCAACTTTGACTGATAAAAATCAATCAAAAATAATACCAAAATCCTGATAAATAATGAAAAGATCAGACTCTCATTGGGAAAAATTTAACTCTCTGGTGTTATATACGTATAACTTTAAGGATAGAGCAAGTATTTTAAATGAGTAGAGGATAAATTTTTGAATATGAAATGCAAAGTCTTCCTTCTGACTCAATTTAAACACAATTCTATTGCTTTATAACAGCCTATAGCTGTTTTATTCAACTCTATAGCACTAAATAACTCTTTTGGACTAGAAAATGTTCTTTGTGTAAAAGCCCTTTGTGATTTAGGAGAAGTCCTATTATTTAATTTTTCAATTGAAGGATGCTGCACTATCACTAAGGGACATCTTAGAGGAACATTACTATTCAAGTTTAGGTTCTTCTAATATCTCTGAGGTCTCATCCCACTCTAAGATTCAGTGATTCTAATTCCATTCCATTAGATTTCACTCACCTTCATACAGCCCTTACTATATTCTGAGCATTATTCTACTAGCTATGGGAAATATAAAAATCATTTAAGGTGTGGTCTTTGCTGTTATAAAATTTATAGCCTGCTGGAGTGATATCTCACTTAAATGATTACTGTAGTGCAAAGTTAGGCAAATCCTGAGAGAAATATAAGCAGTATGCTTACTATGTTAGGTCAGGGGCAAGGAGACATTTTACTTGAATATAAACTTTATTATAAAGACAGCTAGGTGACAGAGTGGATGGAGACCAATTTTGTTTCCTCAAAAGTTTCATGGGGCAGAGAGGTAGATTAGGTGAACCATGAATTGTGCAGTATGAGATGTTAGGATGCTTTGAGATCCATAAGGGGAAAGAGTCAGAAAGTGATCAAGAAGGAAAAAGTAAGGGGAAAAAAAGACTGGTATTAGCAAAGATCTCAGGAAGCTAAAAAAAATAAACTAAGAGACATTGAATATAAATAGATAAACTAACAGGGAAATATCAACAGCTGAAGGAAATGTCCTGTTAACCATGAGAAGAAAGACTTTCAAATAGGAAAGAAAAGAAATTGAAATAACCTAAGACTATTCTGTACTCACCAGAAAATACAGTAGAGTAAAATAATGTATCCAAGGAGCTTTATAGCTCAGAATGCAGCTGAGGGTGATCTACCTTGAATCTTATGGAAATAACACTGTTTTTTTGCCTCCATACTTTCTTTGCTATGCATTCATTTTTATATAGATGATTCTCAGAATTATGTATCTAGTCTTAATCTTTCCAGAATTCTTCCTGCTTAGACATCATTACCTATGGATCCTGTTGATATCTCAACCTCAATTTGTCCAAAATAGAACTCATTCTTTCTCTTTAAATTTTCCCTTTTAAAAGTAGGGCATCACCAGTTTTTAAGTCAATGACTTTAAAGCTCAGTAATGCTTTTATTCTTTCCTCTCTCATTTTACTCTCTACTTCATATATAATCAATTTCTAAATTCTGTTATACTACCTCCATAGCATCTCTTCTAAGTTTTCACTTCTTTCGACTCATGAAGGCATTATATTAAGTTCAGGAGTTATCATTATTTTCCAGTTGGGCTCCAAACATCTAGTCTCTCTTCTCTCAATTTTCCATATAATTGCCAAAATTTTGTCCTGATCAAACATATCTCATTATTTTCTGGGCTAGCTATACTCTTACCAAGTTCATCTCTTTCTTCTGAAATCCTAACTTCAATTGGCAGTTGGGATGCAAAATCCTTAATAGCATTAGTTTTTTGCCCAGCACTTCATAAATTTTTAGAAATGTTTCATAGGTTCCTTCTGGCAACATTATTTACTGCCATGTGAATCACCAGGAGAGAGTAGTTGCTGACAGTTTTGACAGGTCTCAGGAGGCTCTCTGGCACATTTTGGATACATGACCTGGTAAGATAGCAGACCTCTCTATTATTCATGTCAGGTTGACAAATGCCTGCCTCCTCAGCAGGCAGCCACCAAAAGCTACTACTTGTCTCTTCTTCAGATCTAACAAAATACAGAGAAACTGATAGCCATCAAGTTGGTTACTTAGTGACAAATTCTTTGACCATGACCACCCATGAAATAGATAAAAATATAACACAGTTCACAGTCATGTGAAGTCTCCTTCTGCTTCCATATTGACAATGGCATACCACCAGAAATGGGGACTAAAAGTCACACACTGATGTAGCTAGAAAAAAGGAGGTATATCTTTCTATGTTGCTAGCTCAAAATCACCACCAACAGAATAAAATCAAAGTTCAAAATTAGTAAAGAGAGAAATAGGGGATACATGGGCTATTTAAGTATTGTCCTCTTCTCCTAAAGACTCCTTCCACCAACCTTCATGCTGGTAACCTCGGAAATCTTACATACGCTTTAATAGCAATATAAATTTCTACTTGTATTAATCTTTTGGGAGGATGATCTGCATTTCAGTCTTAACGAGGAACTTCATCAGCATTGGTCAGATAGGATTCTCTTTTTATCATTATAGAGGCAATGACAAAAAAATACACTTAAGAGCTTTAAAGAACTAGGACAAAAGGAACTGTAATTTTCTGCTTTAACTGAAGTGGAGAACAGTTTCATTGTTGTTGTTTGCTTTCATTCTCAAAGAAGACAAAGGACATCACAAGAGGATGACATCTTGACTTACATATAGTAATGGGGCAGAGCTATACAAAATACTCAATTTCATTATCTCCTCCAGAGCCATCAAAGTGGTAGGACAAAGGACAAGATGACTGGTCACTGGCAATGGCCCAGGATGCAGTGGGTGATCTTAGACTTCCTAAATTAAAGTCTTTTCTAAGTTTCAATTTGTCAGAGATCAATCCTGTTCAGTGACTGAGGGCTGAGTAAGAGTTGTAACAAGGATGCCCATTATTACCACTATTATTCATTATTGTACTAGAATTGTAGCTTTAAAAATGGAAAAGGAAATTGAAGGGATTAGAATTGGCAAAGAAAAAAACAGGCAATAAGGAAATAAAAGTATCATTCTTTTCAGATTATATTATTATATATCTAGAGTATAAACTAATAAACTATTAAAATAATTAATAACTTTATTAAAGTTGCAGGATATTTAAAAACACATAAATCTTTGGCATTTATATATATTATTAACAGAGCTCAGCAATAAAATATAGAAAGAGAAATACATTTAAAATAACTGTAAATTAATCTACTTATTCAGGGCCATACTAAACTTCCAAAAATTACTTTATGGAGCTAGAAAAGATAAGAAAATTCATGTGGTTATATATTTCAACAACAATATTATATGAAGATCAATTCTGATGGATGTGGCCATCTTCAACAATGAGGTGAACCAAATTAGTTCCAATAGAGCAGTAATGAACTGAACCAGCTACAGGCAGCGAAAGAACTCTGGGAGATGACTATGAACTGCTACATAGAATTTCCAATCCCTCTATTTTTGTCCACCTGCATTTTTTATTTCCTTCACAGGCTAATTGTACACTATCTCAAAGTCCTATTCTTTTTGTACAGCAAAACAACTGTTTGGACAAGTATATGTATATTGTACTTAATTTATATTTTAACATATTTAACATGTATTGGTCAACCTGCTATCTGGGGCGGGTGGGGGGGGGAGGAGGGGAAAAATTGGAAGAAAAGGTTTGGCAATTGTCAATGCTATAAAATTACCTATGCATATATCTAGTAAATAAAAACTATAATTAAATTTTTAAAAATTTATGTGGAAGAACAAAAGGTCAAGAATATAAAGGGAATTAATGAAAAAAAAATGCAAAGGAAGGTGACCTAGCTATACCAGACCTAAAATTATATTATAAACTGGCCAAACCATAGTCATTTGGTACTGGCTAAAAAATAGAATGGTAGATCAATGGAATAGGTTAGGTACATAACACAATAGTCAATGACTATCATAAACTACTATTTGATAAATCCAGTGATTACAGTTTCTAAGATAAGAACTCACTATTTGACAAAAATTGCTGGAAATACTAGAAAATAGTAAGGCAGAAAGTAGGAACAGACCAACATCTCACAGCCTAGACCAAGAAAAGATCAAAAATGGTTCATGATTTAGACATAAAGGGTGATTAGGAGAACAAGGAATAGTTTACTTGTCAGATCTTTGGAGAAGAGAGGAATTTATGTCCAAATAAAAAAAATAGAATATTATGAATTGCAGAAGAGATAATATTGATTATATTAAATCTAAAAGTTTTTGCACAAACAAAACCAATACAGCCAAGATTAGAAAGGAAGCAGAAAGCTGGGAAACAATTTTTATAGCCAATGTGTTTGATAAAGTCCTCATTCTGGAATATACAAAGAATTAAATAAAATTTATAAGAATACAAGTCATTCCCCAATTGATAAATGGCCAAAATATATGAACAATTTTTAGATGAAGAAATTAAAGCCATTTATATTCATGGGAAAAAAAGGGAAGAAGAAGAAAGAACAAAGAAGAGGAAGAGGAAGATGAGAAGAGGAAGATAAGAAGGAGGAGGAAGAGGAAAAGGAGGAGGAAAAGGGGAAAGACAAGGAGAAGAAAGAGAAAGAAGAAGGAGGAAGAGGAGGAAGAGGAGGAGGAAAAAGGGGAGGCGATAGTGGCAATGGTGATAATGACAATGAGCATTCACCAACTTCTATGGAAATTGGAAGGTTGGCTGCCCAAAGAGCAATGACTACTATTCTCAAATAACAAGGTAAATAGAGTTAGTACAAAACACTCTCCTAAGAACCTAGTTTATTCCTTCCCATAAATGCAGCCTCCTGGGAGGAGTAAGTTTAAACTTAGAACATCATACTTGTGGTGAAGTGCACATTTAAGAAATATCATGGCAAGTCTGCAGGAGATAGCAAGATCCAGCTTTCAGATTAAAAAAAAAAAAGATAGTTAGATGATAGAGTTATAGGTATAGTTTATGTAAAATAATCTGCTGTAGATGATGAATAGACAAAATTTTGGGAGACCCTAATTAGGTAGACCAAACCAATAAAACATTATCTTGATATTGGTGACCTCAAAACAAATACAGACATAAGTAGGAGAGTGACAAATAGTTTTGAAAATGGTTTGTGTTTTAGAGATTCAAGAAGCTGAAGGCTTTTATATTCCTCAGAAGTCTCATATCTATCACATATTCTTTCTTCAAAAAGAAAACTGAAAATTACCAGACATAGCACTGTAGCTCACAAAAAGTGAAGTTGAGCTTACTTTCAGAGATGATAGATTTGAGAGCTATAAGGGAATTCAAAGGTCATTTTGTTCAACTCTCTCATTTTACAGAAAGAGAAACTGAAAGGCCAGCAGAGATTTATCTAAAGTCATACAGATGGTAAGTAGTTGAGTTAGAATTTCAATGCAAAATCCTCTGACTTAAAATCTAACTGTTTTTCTTTGTTACTACACTGCCTCTAACACATATTGTCAGATAGTCATCATGTTCTAGCATATAGAAAATTACTGAGGGTTGTTTTCACAGGAGACATTTCAGAATCAGCTGCCTGTGTCGAGTCATATAATCTTTAGCTAGGCATTATGACACAATGGACAAAGGTCTAGACTTGGAATTAGAAAGACATATTTTAAATCCTATTTCAGAAATTATTAGCTGTGTGACCAGGATTTAATCACTTAATCTCTCTTAATTTTTTTTTTCATGTATAAAAGGTGAGTATATGCAGGGGGGAGATAAGGAAAAACTATGTCAAAGGATTTTTGTTTGTTTGTTTCTAACTGGATTTTGGATTTTATTAATGTAGGAGCTTTCTGTTGAAATTGAAGATCTTTATTAATATAGTTCTGCATCTTCTCTACAAGTTTGAGAATTAAATGAAAACACTTTGAAATTAAAGAACTTTACTAGCTTCACACAACATGTGTGTAAGAAATTTCAATTAGGTCAAATTTCTCTGACTTCAAGAGCACCAGGATTTTTGTTTTTATTGTTAATGTTTAGTCATTTAGACATTTCATGTCCTAATTGTTCAGACAAAACCGATTTAGGATTTTTTGAATTGGAGTGGTTTGCAATTTCCTTCTCAAGATCATTCTGCAGGAAAAGAAACTGAAGCAAGCAGGGATAACTGATGTGCCCAGGGTCATACACATAGTAAATGTCTGAGGCCAGATTTGAATTAAGGAAGATAAAATATCCTCACTCCAGGACTGGCACTTTATTCAATGTTCAACCTAACTGCTCTGCCTATTTTTAAAAAGTTTAAATGAAATAATATGTGTGAAATGCTCATAAAACATAAATCCTTATATGGATACAAAAATGATCAATGACAGGTCACACCAAAGTCCAAAATCAGTCTCAAATAAGAAAAGTTGCAATTGAGAGAATGACATTAAGAACAATGACATTAGTTCTAACCCAGAGTAAAGAAAAATTGATTATGACTAATTTAAAAATAAGTAATGTACATAAAGGAACCATATGAGAAGGTACTATGCCCCAAATATGAGATTATTAGATATATAGATGTTACCATGTTGGAAAGGCTTTATGTATAATACCTTAATGGATTGCACATTGGTTGTTCCTGTTTGTTGTCTATAGGAACCAATAAAAAAAAAGTGTACTTTACCAGATTTCTGAAGTTGAATACATAAAGTTTACCAATCTAAAAATAAGAATATGATTATTTTTAAAATGGTCAACATTTGAACAAATATAATTCTTGAGGAATAAAATATTCAGTGTTAATATTAAAATATTATTTTTTGTATGTGATTCTAATATGATTGATTTCTTAGTAAAATCAGTAAATTTATAAAAGAAACACAGGATTTCCTGCACAGGTATATAATAATTCCTATTTGACTCACTTTTTAAAAAAAATTTGAATTCTACTCAATTCAGAATTTTAATCTAATTAAAATACTAGAATATAGGTAGTCTATGAAATGCTAAAAATGAAGTTTACATTGCTTAAATTTTTCCTACTTTATTAAAAGTAGGACTTGGAAAAAGGTGAAAAGATACACACACATATATTCACATACATACATATATGTTACTACAAGTATTCTATGTATTCTAGAGATACATCTTACTATTCTTGGTATGAATATTGCATGTCCATAAAGTAGACGTTATTAACTAATCAATATGCATTTTTAAATGCACCAGGATTTGTGCTAGATATTGTTGTTGTTGTTGTTATTGTTATTTGCTCTTTGTTCTGGAAGACAACCGTGATATCAGGGAGATGATGCCATGATATGAAGGTGAATTGGATTTAAGTGAGGGAAGGCGGTGCTAGGTTACCTCCCTCACTTTCCCCTCCAGAGCCATCTAACTCCTATAGCAAGATATAGGTCAAAATGACTGGAGATATCCCTGGATGTAATAGGATACCTTGGACTTTTTAAGCTAAAAGTCTTCAACAGTTCTCAGTTTAACTGAGATCTGCGCCCATTTAATGATTGAGGAAAAGAATCACCTCTTTCACCTAGTAAAACAAAGAAAGAATGAAAGAAAGACAGAATGAAAGAAAGAAGGAAAGAAAAGCCAAAAATGAATACTGAAGCAAAGAAACTGTTTCTACTCTCAATTAATTACATCCTAATGTGAGAGATGAGTACAAATAGAGGTACAGCATAAATATAAAGAGTATGAATACAAACATTTTATATATATATGAGCTAAGTGATGTAGTGGACAGGGAACTAGGGCAAATTTGAATCTTGTCTCAAAAACTTAATAGCTATATAATTCTGAAAAATATTGCTTAACTTTTTCATGCCTCAGTTTTCTCATGTGTAAAATGATAGAATTAGACTCAGCCTCTGATGTACCTCCCAGTTTTAAATCTATGATTTTATGATCTTAAAATAAGGTAGTTTTGGAATTAAAAAGAGATTCTATGAGATGAAAATTACTATACATATAAAATATTTATTTTTAGGAGATGATGAGAATCAAAACATTTTAAATATTGTTCTCAATTTTTAAATATAATGACAACAATAATAATATAATTTTATATGGCCTGATAAATTTAAACTGGTTTACCCCTTTTTGGTATCCCATCATTTTATCTATTCCATATGTGGCAGTCACCATTTTATGTGATGGTATGTGTGGCCCAAATTGGATCTTGTATTCCCTTAACCTGGTTTTCTTTAATTATTCTTCCATCCCTAATTAAGAAAAGGAAAACATTGTCTTGTCTTAGTCAATAAATAAACAAGTATTGATTAAACATTCACAATGTGGCAGCAACTATGCTGAATGCTAGGGATATAAAGTATAAAGAATGAAATAACCCCTTCTCATAAAGAACTAAAATTCTAATGGGGATAGATAAATATGATATGCTAGGACATGATAACTGATATAATGACTAAAATACAAGATAACAAAAAACTTTTCTAACTACAGTATTTTATGTGATTCATATAACACAACTTATAATTGGAAGTATATACATATATCTCTATATATTGTTTATATCCAGAAGTGTCAAACACAATGAAGTCCCTAATATTCCCAGTGCTAGTCCAAATCTAATCAAAATGAAATGGGGAAATATCTAACAAAATAAATAAAAGTATAATAAAATATATATATTAATCTGTGACTTTCTGAGTTAATAAGTTTTGAAAAATTCTTATATACAGTTTAATAACTCCAATTTTATTTGAACTTGACATACCTGATATCTATCCTCAGTAGAATGTTTGTATATATTATATATAATATTTATATATTTATATTTACATTTGTGTATATAGGTAAAATGTTGGGATGCCAAAAAGATGGTAAATCAATGGATATTTATCAGATCATATAAATATTGTATTATTGTTGCTGTTTTTAATCATTAAAATTTTGAGAACAAATTTAAAATTCCATGCTCTCATCATCTACTGAATATATATGTATGTATATATACGTGTACATGAATATGATATGTATCTACTTTATTAAAATGTAAGATGTATGCCCAAAGGTCTATAAAATTGTGTATATTCTTTGATTCAGCAGTGTCACTACTGGATCTATATCTCAAAGAGATCATAAAAGAAAGGAAAAAACCCATATGCAAAAATGTTTGTAGCAACCTTTTTGAGTTGCAAGGAACTGGAGACAGACTGTATGCCCATTAATTGGGGGATGGCTGAATAAATTATGGTATATGAAATTAATGGAACATTATTATAATATAAAACATGATGAGCAGGCTGATTTCAGAAAATCCTGGAAAGATTTACATGAACTGATGCTGAGTGAAGCTAGCAGAATCAAAAGAACATTGTGCACAGCAACAACAATATTATGTGATGATCAACTGGGATGGACTTAGTTCTTCTCAATAATGCAGTGATTTAAGGCAATTCCAATGATGGAAAATGCCAGCATCATCCAAAGAGAGAGCTATGGAAACTAAATATGGATCAAAGCATAATATTTTCACTTTTTGTCTGTTTTTTTCCTTGCTTATGGCTTTTCCTTTTTTGGTCTGGTTTTTCTTGCTCAACATGGAAAATGTGGAAATATTTTAAAAGAATTACAGGGGCAGCTAAGTGGTACAATGAATAGAGCACCAACCCTGAAATCAGGAGGATCTGAGTTTAAATCTGGCCTCAGACACTTAATACTTCCTAGCTGTGTGACCCTGGGCAAGTCACTTAACCACAATTGCCTCAAAAAAAAAAAAAGATTGCAAATATGTAACCTTTATCAGATTGCTTGCTATCTTGGGGAGGGACAGGAAAGGAGGTAAGAGAAAGAAGGAGAAAAATTTAGAATACCATGTCTCACAAAGACAAATCTTGAAAACTATCTTTACATCTATTTGGAAAATAAAATACTACTAAAATTTACAAAGTAAGTTGTTTTATACCTTCCCATATGTGTTACACAACATAAAGTCCAATAAATCAAGCTATATACAAAATAGTTAAACAAAAGATAAAGTGGGAAGGAGGACACAGGATTGGAGGCATCAGAAAAGGCTTCATGTAGAAAGTCATTTGTAAGCTGTAAAGGAAGAGAAAAGAACTCATTGAGATAGAATTAAGAAAGAAGTACATTCCAGGAATGTAGGATTACCACCTTTTAGTATCCCATCATTTTGCCTATTCTCTATATAGTGGTCTCCTTTATCCAAAGGTCTAGAGAAAGAGAAATGTGATATGAGTGAGAAACAAACAGAAAGCCACTTTGACTAGCTCATAGATTGTAATAGGTCCAGTAATGTATAATAAAGATGAGTTGGGACCAACTTTTGTAGGGCTTCAAAAGCTATAAACAGAGGAGTGTCTGTTTTGTTCTAGATACAACATGGAGTCTCTGGAAATGTTTGAGAAGATGAATTACAGTTCTATGATTAAGAAGAACCACTTTGGCTGCAAAGTTTATAGGACAGTTTGGAGTAAGGAGAGACTTGGGGCAAAGTGACCAATTAGGAGACTTGTAATAAACTAGGTAGGAGATGTTAAGAACCTGAACTAAGATGATAGATATCTGTGTGAGTAGATGGACTCTCTAATTACCTTTTTCTTCCAAACCTCAATATCTAAAAAGAATCTGTCTTTTGAGGCTATGTTCTTAGTGCTGTCTAAATTGAGAATTAATTGATTTAATACATTCATATTAATGATGTTATATTAAAAGAGATCTTTCAAGAGAAAATGCTCCTTTATATGTTGATATTATCAAAAAGAGTAACTCTAATTGTAAAAGGTTCAGTCTAGGTAAAAGGTTGAGTCTAGGTAAGAGGGGAGGTGAAAACCATGACATACCAATGGAAAAGATATTTAGAGAGAAAATAGGAACTACTGGGATCTCAAAGCACAATTTTATAAACTATAGAACAAGCCCAATTCTCTGCTGCTGTATAGTGTGGGTTTTCCTGTAATAACTTGATTATTTTATGAAATAGTATGAAATGCTTATTATGAGCCTGGGTTTCTTTAAATTGCTGTTTGTCTTCATTTCTCCATAAACATTCTTTTATAGTCACAGAACCAAGTAAATATTATGAAAAACAGCTTGTATTTTTCTATCATCCTTTTCCCAAAGTGTGAACAGATTAACTTCAGGACATGAATAGCTTTCACTCACCTGGAACAAACATTTCAATTCTACCGGCACAACTAATGGAATTAAAATCCAACAGGGCAAGAAAAATAGAAATGAAACATAGAAACATTAAAAATATTTCAATAAGATAAAGGAATATATTTTAATCATTGTAAATTACAAAATATGAGTCACTTTGGGAACTTCCTCCACCAGACTGGAAATAAATCTCTGACTCAAAATAAATCACAGGGAGTTAGGTGAGGCACAGAAATGTTAAGGAATCAAACAATAAATCTCAAAGGCAAGATTGGACCCATATCTTCTTCCCTCCAACTCCAACATGCTACCCACTATGCAAGTCCACCTCTATAGACTTTTAATACTCAATACCTCTTACAATACTTCCTTCATAGTTCCTATTATTATCATTTTTTTGTCTTGTCCTTTGATTTAACTGAGAAAGGGAAATTCCCAATAAAGATAGTCAATTGTTTTTATAATTTATGATTTTATCGATCTAAGTGGTTAAGTGTTGTACCTAGGGTTCTACAAATAGTATATGTCAGAGTTGGGGTTTGAACTACATCCTCCTGAGTCTATGTCTGGCTCTTTTATCATTTTAACTGGACTATTGGTCAGTAGAACCCTAACCATAAGATTATATTTCATCCAGTAATTCTCCTAGACTGTCTTACCATCTGCTTTGCCTCCTTTTTCCCATGGAAAAGATACCAACTGACTGAGTAATGCTCAATGTCTAATGCTTCCATATATGTATGTGTATGTGTTCCTTTTTTGTTGAAAAAGGAGTAGCGTCAGTTTTTGCATGTGTTCTTAGTACTTAGCATAGTGTCTGGCACACAGTAAATGCTTAATAAATGATTTTAAGTTCATTTTGTCACATTACCTCTCAAACTTGCAATTTAGTAAATTAACTTTTTTGATAGGCAATGTGGTACCCTACAGACCTGAGATAGCTAATCATAAAAAAAGCTCTAGACAAAAAAAGAAAATCATCAGAGGTCCGTGAATTTAACTCCATCATTTTACATATAAGGAAACTGAGGCCCAGAAAAGAGAAATAATGTGCTTGAGCTTTCACAGATGGTATATAACTAGGATTTGAACCTATATTCTTTAAGTCTATATCCAAGGCTCTTTAAATCTGCTTTGAAAGGTTGTTAACTTACATAATAGTAAGAGATTTACTTTATTTTAATATATTATCTAGATATCAACTAGATTGCTCTAAATATAATTATTTCAAGGTAGTTAAGTTGGATCTATTAAAAAAAAAAGAATATTTCTCATTCTTAGGCTTCTAAATCAAACCTTGATCTAAATAATTAAATATATTACAAAAAAGCTGAAAGTATTAGTTTCCTACCAAAAACTTTTATAAAGGCTTATGCAAACTTTAAACCATTATTTAATCACATATTTAATTGAAGGAAATTTTCAATAATTCTTCATGACATATTAGAAAGCATTTTTTGCTACTAAGTGGATGATGAATTTTCTCTATTATTTGTCATCATCAAATACAAGTGGTGGTCTTCAGAAAAGAAAATTTCTATGTGACCCTGAATTGTTTTTATTAGGAAATCTGAAGTTCTTCATCAGAAAAAGCACCATTTTCAGCAAAATATAACAGGCATTACAAGTCTGGCTTTTCTCCATGAAGATTGAAAAGAGCATAGGGAGTAAGAAGGCTATCTTAAACCAAGCCTCTTTATAGACTCAGTTTTAGAAAGACAACCTAATCTTTTCTAATTGCTTCCTCTGTGCCAGATGTGAGTTGGATAATTTTCAGCCAAAACTAAAAAAACTTAAAAAAAAAATATGAGAAATTCTACCAAGCTCTTCCTTAGAAAACTATTAGAAACTAAAGTGACATAACAGTAGTGAGCTTTGCCTCTAGGGCCTAGAAAACAAATATCCAGGATATAAATGCAAAATTAGACTTTAAGTAATTATAGTTCAGAAAGAATTTAGTCTCAAGGCAACTCAAAAAGTCTTTGCCTTTAATTTAAAAGTTATGAGGAGAAAAGCTTCTTTACAGGATTCCCATTTGTACTAACCACAGAAAACCTTTCCTCAGGCTTTACAAAACTGTATGGGAGTTTGTCAAAGCTTTCCAGTTTCATAACTATTAGATCAAATGACTAAGCAAATGGGTCACTGAAAGACAACATAGTGAAGATGAAATTCAAAGGCCTCAAAGCAAATAAAGAATGTATAACATGGTAACTCCCACTACCTCCAAAACAATGCAAAGGAAAGGTAGTGGCTAGTAGGCTACCAGAGAAGCTTTTAAAATTTTTTTTATTATTGGGGGCAGCTAGGTGGTGCAGTGGATAGAACCTAAATTCAACTCTGGCCTAGACACTTAACACTTCCTATCTGTGTGGCCTTGGGCAAGTCACTTAATCCCAATTGCCTCAGCAAAAAATAAATTAAAAAATATCTTTATTATTAGAGCTTTCTATTTTTCAAAACATATGCAAAGGTAATTTTCAACATTCACCTTTGTAAAGCCTTGGTTTCCAAATTTTATTCCCTTCTTTCCCTTAGACAGTAAGTAATCCAGTATAGGTTAAACATATACAATTCTTCCAAACATATTTCCATATTTATCATGCTGCACAAGAAAAATCAGATCAAAAGGGAAAAAAAATGAGAAATAAAAAAAAAACAAGCAAGCAAACTACAATCACAAAAAAGGTGAAAATATTATTTTGATCCACATTCAATCTTCATAGTCCTTTCTCTGGATGGCTCAGAGAAAGTGTTTTTAAGCAATGAATCTTTAGCACACCATATTTTCCTTTGAAAAGCATAGATTCAAGCCAGTTTATTTTTTTTTTTTTTTTGGGCAATTGATAAAATATCTTTAGTTTTTCTTTTATTTAAAAAAATAAGTGTGAGCAATAATACACTGACAATGTGATATTTTCTTCCTTTCCCCTTCCTTTCCTTATTTCTTTTAATCCAGTGACTTTTATTGAGTTCTTTTTTTGGTCCAAGTAGAGATTAGAAAATTGTTTAGAGATAAATGAAAAGAGGATTCTTTGATAGGACCAGGCATGGTTTTCAGACTACCTAGCATAATGTTTTGAGCCTCTACAGATGAAACCAAAAGCTCACTCAATATCTGTGAACTGATGAATTGTTTAGACCTGGCCATTGGAGAATTTCTTGATTTTCCTCTGCTTTAATTTGAATGATTTCTCTAATCCTTGGTTGAATGCAGTTTTTAGAGGGAGAGGAAAGCTGCTTATGATCATTACAGGTGAGTTTGAATAGATTCTAGATTCCCTTAAGCCCACAATTTAAGTGATATTCAGACTAATTTTTCCCATGGCATGCTCTTAGTATTACATTAATAATGTGTTCTTGGCAGTGATATCAATTCCATTAGGCTTCTTCACGACCATTTAGTAAATTATGAGATATACTAGAAGTAGCAGGCTTATTCTTCATTATTTAAATGAAAATAACCCCTAGAGACTCATATTTATTTGAAATTTGGAGGTCCTAGGTACTTAGGAAAGGAGCCAAGTGTAGAGACAGATGAAGGTCAAAGATAAGAGACTGTCAAAAACAAACTGGTTAAGTTGTACTTTTATGGCTTTGGAAATAATTTTTTAAAATATGCTAAGGAATAGAATTCTGTGTACTTTGGTCATTTGGTTTGTTCAATTCAACTCAGCTACAATTTATTAAAGGCTGCTATATTCTAGGCATTGTGTAGTTATTGGTAGATAAAACAAAAAGTCTTGACCTTGAGAAGCTTAGATTCTAATATGTGCTTCCATTCAGTAACACATACTCTCTGTCTTCCTATTTTTTTTTCTGTCTCTGTTTCTCAAACACACATGCACACACACATGTATACACACATGTACAATCATACATGTACACACACATACACACAGTATCTTTAATCAATTATGATCAATTATGTAGTATCTTTTTGCAGGTCCTCAAAAGGGGTAAGACAAGGATCAAAAGAGATGCTGGGGAACAACTGCCTGTACTAGATTAGCCCCCTTTCTAATACTTTAGACATACCATGAATACTTTAGACATACCATAGAAGGTTTTTCAGAAGAATAGCTACCAAAGTTCTATTTGTTTGAGCCTGATCTTGGGAGAGGCCAGTGGATAAAAGAAAATCTTAGCAAGTAAGATGTGAAAAACAGAAGAATAAGCATATAAATGGTTGATAGATGAAGAATAGAAGAGGTTACGGTCAGAGGAGTCTCTATGTTGAGTTGAGTTCTGATAATAGAGATTCAACTTAGTATCATTTAGACATACTGTCTCCTCAAGAGACACACTAAATCAAGAATATAATCTCAGAAGTTGCCAGTGTGTATCTAAACTTCAATAATAATCAAATTGTTTATAAGAATCCCACTATCTAAATGAAAACAATGAGGCTATTATAAGTTTATTTTGCACTTTATTATTTCCTAGAGGGAAACACTTTTTTCTGCTAGTCTACCCTCATTCCTTTCCAGAGGTACTTAATCTTGTACTTTTCTTTTGGTGTGTGTCATGGATCTCTTTTATAGGCTGGTGAAGCCAAATGTGATTATGATTTCTTCCCTACATTCATAATGGAAGGAAATGTTAAATTTCAATTAGAGTCTAGTGAACATAAAGATTATTTTTCCCCCATCCAAGCTCATGAATCCATTAAATTTATCCAAGGAGTCTATGGATCCCGGGTTACAAATCCCTCTTCTATTTATTTCCTAATGGAAAAATGAATAGGCAGAAGGCAGCTATAGTGCTCGGGACTTCCTTAACCCTACTTATGGCAGCAGACTATAGTTGCTTTTCTAAATGCTATTACTGTGAAACACATTGTTTTAAGCACTTTCTCAATATATTATGAATTGAAATCCAGATGGTCATTTCAAATCTGGGCCAATTCTCCATACATGATTGCTGACAGTGAGATTATGAAATGAGAGGAAAAAAAAATCCTGGGGAGAGAAGTACAGTGAGAGTCTAGGGGATTTTCTCTATATAACTCAAGTTAACGTTTTTAAGATAAGACTTTTGGCAGAGGGTCTAAAGAGCTAAGAAGAAAAGAGAGATGAGATTTTCTTTGATGAGAAAAGGGAATACCCATGAGATTCAATAATTCACAAAACAAAACAAAACACAAGTAAAACCCCATAAGACCAATAATTATGGGAGAAAGAAGATGAATAAGCTATGAGGTAGTTGCCATTTCTTCTGTCATGCTGAAAGTCATAGATAGTTTTGAAAGAGTTCCATTGACTCCTTAGTTTGGGGGATAAATGACAGCTCTTGGTAGCACTCAACTACACACTCCAGTTGTTTAAATACAAAGATATATACACACATGTATTGTTGTGTCCTTCATTCTTGAAGGGAACCATGACATCAGAGAGGTGATGCCATACCATGACATTCAAGTGAATTGGATTTAAATGATGGAGGGCTTTGCAAGGTCACTTGCCTCACTTTCCCCTCCAGACCAATCTGGGTCTACCAACATATAAATCAAAACAACTGTAAATAGCCCTAGATGAAATGGGAGAACTAAACTAAGGTCTTCAACAGGTCTAAGTTTAATTGAGGCTGTACCCATTTAGTGATTAAGGCTAAATAGCAATTGAGACAAAGAATCTCCTCTTTCATCTAGTCAAAAAAAAATCTGAATAAATAAGTGAATTTTGGAGGACAAGAGCCTAAGGATTTCTGCACAAAGCAGAAATAATTAATATTTACATTCAATCTGAGTCAATAAGGACCCAAACAGTGAGCAAATGCGGCTTGGTCTAGGGCCTATTAGTAGTCAATTAGAATCAGATTCCTTTTGGTTAAGGTCTGGTCCTTAAAGAAATCTATCCAGTAAACCCCAAGATATCTTGGGAGGGTTCAGAAGTGAAAAAAGAGAAAAAACATGCTTTTAAGAATATCTGTAGTTAAGGGCATGATGCCCTATATAGACAGATTGAGGAAAGAAAGGCAGCATAGAGAGAGGGAGAAAGAAAGGAACAAAAGAAGGAAGGAAGGGAAGAAGGGAAGAAAGAAAGAAGGGAGGAAGGAAGGAGGGGAGGGAGAAAAGGAGGAAGGAAGGAAAAGAGGAAAGGAGGAAGAAAAGAAGGTAGGGAGGGAGGTAGTGAGGAAGGGAAGTGGGAAAGAAGGAAGGGAAAAAGGGAGGAAGGAAGGAAGGGAGGGAGAAAGGGAGGAAGGAGGGGAGGGAGAAAAGGAAAAAGGAGGGGAAGGAGAAAGGGAAAAAAAGGAGGGGAGAGAGAATGGGAGGAAGAAAGAGAGGGAGAATAGGAGGAAGGAAGGGAGGAACAGGAAGGAAGAAGGAAAGGAGAAAGGGAAGAAGGAGAGGAGGGAGAAAGGAGGAAAAAAGGGAAGAAAGAGGGGAGAGAGAAAGAAAGGAAGGAAGGAAAGAAGGGAGGAAGAAAGGAAAGAAGGGAGGAAGTAAGGGAGGGAGAAAAGAGTTTTTCAATTGATCAATTTCAGGACATCTTTAATCTCTGAAGTTGGTGTTTGTACTTTGTTCTTGAAGAGGACAATTTCATCAGAGAGGTGATGCCATGCCATGCAAGTCAATTCAATTTAAGTGAAGAAGAGCTGTTCAAAGTCACCTGCTTCATTTTCCTCTCCAGAGTTATCTGGGTCCAGTGGAAAGATACAGATCAAAATGACTGGAGATGCTCTGCATGACACTCATATAAATGAGGTTGATTTAAAATGTCCCAAATTCACACAGGAATCCTGCCCTTGTGAAAGTACTGATGAAACAAACGCATTGCTTTCCATTTATGCCCCGAGTTGAAGACTGAAAGCTATCTAACAATGAATTTGGAGTTGAGATTGCCACCCTCCACTAAGAAATGTTACTATCTCCCATGTGGCTATGAGAGCTGTTTCACATCACCACATCCAGGATGAAGAAATACAAGGGTAATGCGTACTACAAGTATCTATGAGAAATAAGATTAGACCACTCCATTGCAGTCTTTACCAGAATAAAAAGATATGATTAGAAATAGGTTTCCTTGCTATCTCTTTGAATAAGGTAGAAGAGAACAAGAAGCATCAGCTCCACTTGCATATTTTTCTTTTACTTCTCTAGCTACTCAAGTAAGTTCCTGTGATTTAAAACAAATTAAAGTTAAGCAGAATAAAAAAAAATAGAGTTGTTGCTGCCACCAAGAAGTAGTTTTACTGCTCCCTAATTTAAGGGAAAATTCATCCCTTGTTTTTCTTTCCTCCCATCCTTTCATGAGATCCTCCAAAAACTTCCTGCTTTAAGGAGAAAATACCACTCTCTGGACCTGATTTTACATTAGCTTTTCTTTTCCCACTTTGGGAAGAAATGTAATTCTCCCAGAAAACTCTTCATCCTGGAAGCTGTGTAGTCCTGGAATCCACACAATGGCAGTACCATTCTTCTGTGGGGCCTCTACCTCTTATTGGATGGTTCTTACCAGAGGCTCCATTTATGAAGGATCCCTTTGACTAGCACTATCTTCCTTGATTCTCAAGATTTTTGGGTCAGCTTAATCTTTGTGGTCAGCTAATCCAGAAGACTATATAATAACATGTTTTCACACATCATAAAATAATGGAGAATGGAATAAATAGAGTTTGAGTATTTGACTCTTCAAGAAAGTATCTTTATACAAACAACACTTAGTAATAATAATAATAATAATTGCTGGCAATTATTTGATGCTTCAAGGTTTGAATTGCCTAAAAAATAATTTACAACAAAACATGGAGGTAGGTACTATGGATATTTTTTATCTCTATTTTAGAATTGGGGAAATAGCCTCAAAAAAGGTTAATGTGTCTGTAGTCACATAGGCAGCAGGTCATAGGACCACAGATTAATAATTGGAAGGAACCATCAGACATTGCCTACCCCAGAAGTTCTTAACCCCTTTGGGATCCATTTGTGATTAGATTTTATGGGATCTATGAACCCCGGATGAGAAAAATTTTGTTTTCACTAATTTTTGGCTTCCTTTTTAATTATAAGAATTTAAAACATTCTGAGAAAAGGTTTATAGTTTCATCAGACTGCCAAAGATATCTGTGACAAACTTCTGATTTAATTCAACTGCCTAATTTTATACATGAAGAACGTGAACCTTAAATAGATTTAGTTATTTGTCATGCAGCATCTGAGATGGAATGTGAATCAACATGATGTCAAGCTACTGTAAAAGGCAGAATTCAAATCTATATCTTCCTGATTTTGGGTTCTACCATGATGGTTTGTTAATAGCTGTCTAACAAATACTTGTTGAATTATCTATTTTAGAGTGTTTTAGTCTAGCACTTCATACAGTGCTTTGCAAATTAGTAGATATTTAATAAATACTTATCAACTTATCTAATCAGTTAAATATTAGATTTGTTGTTGTTATTCAGGTGTTCAGTCATATCTAACTCTTCATGATGCCATGAACCATGCTTAAAGACAGTTTGTGTTTGTTGTTTCCATGACTATCCATCTCATCCTTTGCTATCACTTTTTCTTTTTGCCATCAGTCTTTCCCAACATTAAGATCTTTTCCAATGAGTCCTGCTGTTAAAGATGTACAGCTTATATTAATGACAATTTACATAGAAGTAAAATCTCAAATATACTCAACATAGAACTATGATTAATATACTCTAACTATTCCTTGATGTCTCAAAAGATACTGCAGGGCCTCAGAATAATTTAGGCTTATCATTATAGATGTGGATTATTCAATGTACAGAAGACAGATCTATAGCAATATTTAGAAATATTGATTAATATAAAATTTTGATTTGTGGAATGCCAAATAATTAAACATTTACCATATTAAATAAGGATCTAAGTATTTATGGGGGGGGTTAAATCAAGCTTTAGTGTTCACCAAATTTTATTGCAAGTTAGAGTTGATTTGGGGTTGGGATTAGGAAGCAGATGGCTCTAGCAGTAAATGAAAGTCCATTTGTGTAATGATAAGCTTGATTCCTAATAATTGATTCTTCCCAGTCCCCTTTACAGAATATAAATTAGCCACACATTGATTTTGGCCTACAGAAAGGCTACACTATTCCAAATCCATAGAAAAACATCTCGAATAACTATGAGGATGATGATTCTCTTGATCATTCCCAGTTAGCTTCCAAGGACAATCTTTAAGTACCCTGGAATTGCCTTTAAAATTGGGGAAGGAGGCCACTATAATGACCAGTTAGGCCACCAGAAGGAAAATCACTGGCCAACTGATATTCAAGGAGTTTTACATTTAAGCCAGGAAGCAGATCCTTGTATTTGATTTATTGGCAAGATATGTTACTTTGTATTTTGAAATAAAACAGAATGATTTTTTGTGCTAGTTAAATATTTAACTATTCAGGTACTACAACAGTAATTAACAACAATTTCAGTCTTTGAGGGGATGGGGGAATGATGTAGCATGGATACTTTGCTTTAGAAATAAGATTTTCTGTAAAGTAAGACATCTCTGATATACAACTACACACCTCTCAGATTGGCTAAAAGGACAGGAAAAGATGATAAATGTTGGAGAGGATATGGGAAAACTGGAGCACTAATACATTGTTGATGGAATTTTTATGTGAAATGATTGAACTATTCTGGAGAGCAATTTGTAACTATGCACAAAGGGCTATAAAACTGCACATTCTTTGATCTAGCAGTTTCACTATTAGGTCTATATCCCAATGAGATAATAAAAAAGGGAAAAGGATCCATTTGTGCAAAAATGTTTGTAGCAGCCCTTTTAGTAGTGGCAAGGAACTGGAAATTAAGTGAATGCCTATCAGTTGGGAAATGACTGAATAAATTTTGGTATAAGAATGTAGTGGAATATTATTGTTTTCTAAGAAATGGTGAGCAGGCTGATTTCAGAAAAGCAGGAAACACCTAGAAGAATAGAGGCTGAATGAAGTAAACAGAACCAGGAGAATATTGTACATAATAACAACAATATTATGTGATGATCAACTGGGATGGGCTTGGCTCTTCTCAACAATGTGGTAATTCAAGATAATTCCAGTAGACTTGGGATGGAAAATGCCAATCACATCCAGAAAGAAAACTATGGAGACTGAATATGGATTGAATCATAGTGTTTTCATCTTTTTGTTTGTGTTTCTTTTGGTCTGATTTTTCTTGCACAATATGACAAATATGGAAATATGTTTAAAAGGATTTCACATATGTAACCTTTATCAGATTTCTTGCTGTCTTCAGGAGTGGAGATTTAAAGGAGGGAGGTAGAAAAGCTTGCAATGCAAAGTTTTACAAAAATGAATGTTGAAAACTATCTACATGTATTTGGAAAAATAAAATACTATTAAAAATAGAAATACTATTTAAAATTTTAGTATATTAGTTTGCTTCAGAAGAATTTGGTTTAGAGAGCATAATTCTTTCAGGAAGTTTGTGATCTTTATGACCTATGAATTATGATGCCAGGCATCCTGTTGACAGAGATTCATAACACTTAATTCTTAGAATTCTTGAACTAAAAGGAACTTTAGAAATCATACAGTTGACCCCTCTTTGTTTGCATTTCAGATAACTGACATGCAGAAAGGTCAAAACACATAATCCATTTGCGATACTTCAGAATGAGCTCTATTCTCCTAATTCTCAATTCAGTGATTGACCTTTCAATTCCATCTGGTAGCTTTCTTAAAATACTCTGTAGTAACCATTCCTGTGTGTGTGTGTGTGTGTGTGTGTGTGTGTGTGTGTGTGTGTGGCAATTAGGGTTAACTGACTTGCCCAGGATCACATAACTAGTAACTGTTAAGTATCTGAAGCAAGGCCAGATTTGAATTATGTCCTTCTGACTCCAAAGACAGTGCCTTATCCATGGTGCCATCTAACTGCCCCTATAGAAGCTATTCTTAAAGTATGGTCCAGGAACCTTTCTAGGTGTCAAAGAATTAAAAATATTTTTATATTAATAATAAAGTGTTTTTGTTTCCAATATGGTAGATAATGATAGATAAAACCCTCATAAACAAAAGTTCTTGGGGGGGGTCTCAAAAATATTAAAGAATTTAATGGGTCTTGAGAACAAAAATTTGAGAACTCCTGCTTTTAGTATGAATGTATGACAAATTATTTGCCATCAGTGCTCCAGGATACATGCAATAAAAAAGAGAAGAGCCCAAAGAGGTTACAAACTTAACTACTGCCTAATTTGTGCCCCTTGCCCTTCTTGGAATATGCTTGGTCAGCATTCCAGTCAAGACTCTTAAGTTGAATCTGCTTCCAGGGATGTGTATGGAAAAGCCTTTCCGTCTTCACTTTAGAGAAAATGCAGATAGTTTCTGATTACTTCCCATTAGCCATGATGACTTAGGGATTTGTACTGGGTGTCCAGATGAAATTTTAGGTAGAGCTCTTTAGACATACTAAAGGAGTGACTTACACTTCTTGGGTCCTTAGTTCCTGGGAGTCATTCAGTGTAAAGATGGCTCTATGAGTTTTTTGAAGTTCAGACTGCAGACAGAATATACTTCAGATCACAATGAGCACAAAACTACCTAGGTGAGCTTGTGCATCAGAGAGAGTTATTTCCTATTTATGATTTTATTTTTCTTTTGCTACAAAGATTTCTGAAATTTTGAAAAGCTGCATGTGTTTTTCTGTTTCTGGAGCCCCTTCTAAGGATCAAGGTAGTGCCAACAACAACAAAGGCAAAGTGGCCCTAAGGGAGACTCACCGAATGTGAGTGAGAATTAGACTACAATAAACAAGAATCTACTTGGTTAAACTTGCCATACTTAGTGGGGGTAAAATGTAAAATGGCTAATTAGAAGTCTTGCAAAGAAAGTGGTTACAGACATCCCAATGAGTCTTCAATTTTAGCCTTTCAATTTGTATGGGATGGATGCTAGACCCCCTTACTCAAATTAACTACTCAGAGACATCTTCAGATACAAAGAAAAAGCATTTATTCAGTTCTTGCAAGGAGAGGCCGAAGCACACCTGAGCAGACATAGAGCTTCTCAGCTCCGGTCTCCCAGCATGTGCTTGGCCTAGTAAGCCAGAAATAGTGAATCTGGTTAAATAGCACAAGACCCAAGTCTTTTTATTGGATGGACTAAAAAGGAAGTAACCATTATTGACTAATGGTCAGCAATGTTGTCTTGTTCCTTGAGAGTCATGTCACTTCCTATCATTTCCTGAAGCTTAGATCTAGGGTCTGATCTTTCTACCCTAAAGATCATGTGACTCCCTGCAACTTGGGCCTAAAGCCTGACCTTCCTACCCTGCAAACCTCTGGAAATAGGGATTACGTGACAGGCTTACAGGCCTAAGGTCTGACCCACTCCATCTCATAGACTTTTTTGAGAAATCTTCACCTGGACCCATTCAAATTGACCAGACAAATACCAACATCACTGGAGTCTATTTTAATCATTCTATTAATCTTTATTGATTATCATTTTCATTCAGGCAGACTATATATTTATTAAATATCTACTATGTGGCACATACTGCGCTAAACAGGAGCTTTAAAAATTGACAAAAGACAATTGCCCTGATCTCAAGGAGTCTAATATGATTCATATTTACATTTTTGTTTCCTTTTTACTTTTTCATCTATGTGGCAAGAAAACTTTCATTCGAACCACAAATAGAATTATTCCCTAGGAATCTGAGGTATAGGTAGAAATGAGAGGGGAAATCAATTCATTTGTGGTAAAGACATGGAACATGAAAGTAAAGAACTTAAGGCAAAATTCAAGAGGTAAAGGACAAGGAGTGTTCAATATTGCTATCTCCAGGGAGTTTAGCAGACAGGTGCCTATTTAGCCACTGTATTTGTTTTGATCAGTACAATTATAAATAATCACTTTTTATTCAAAGAGATGTTTGCCACAAAATAAGAGCATAGAATTATAATTGGAAATGACATTATGAAGCTGTTTGATCAACATCCTGATTTTACAGATGAGAAAACTGAGGCATAGATGGATGAGATCACTTAACCAAGATCACATAAGTCATATTAGGCAGAGATAGGATTCTAATTCACAATCCAATATTCTTTACATTGTAACAAGCAATAAGAAAAGGCTAAATTAGGTCACCATTGAGACAAATCACTAGGAGAACTTTTACCAAGGTAAATGTTGTGGAAATTCTGATAAATCCTTTTGAAAGCTTTCATTATCTTCCAGAATTCTCAAGAAGGATTAACTTTAAAATATGCTAGCAAATACATGCCTAGGATCAGAAAGCTGTGTATTCTCTAGTTTTTGAAATCTATTTCATAATTAAAACTTGTCGGCATTTTCTTAACAAGTTTCATTTCAATGTGTCATGCTTTGAACAGGCAAGGCAATGTGTTATAATTGATAGAACTGATCTCAAAAAGAAGAAAATTTGTGTTCAAGTCTTATGTCTGATTCATACTAGCTGTGTGAGCTGAGCGGGTCCTTCAAGTTCAAGCAATTCTCTCAATGTAAACCGTAGCGAATATTGGAGCATAAATTAGTATGGAACTTCCTCACCTTTATTTTCAGGAAACATTTTTGTTTGTTTGTTTGTTTTTTACGGGACAGCTTATGTTCATAAGACAAGGAATACACCCTAGCACCAAAGAATCATGTTTATCTCAATTATATTCACATTTTTTAAAATAAAAATTAAAATCAGTCAGTTGATTTGTTTGCCTTTGAACCATATCTATTCCTGCCAGTAATAGTGTCAAGGAGCAAGGCTAAGTTATCTCTGTTTAAATAATGATGAACCTGGTAATGCTTATCTCAACAATGGATCATTCATAGATAACTGGTTATCATCTCATGACAAATTTTAATTTTAATTGTTCAATATACATACTATTTTAGCTATCAATAGTTTTAATATTTGAAATTCATGTTACTTAATACTCTATGAACATCTATATAGTTCATTGTTCACAAACAATTACTTTTTCTTGATTAAAAAGAAAAGAGTTAATATAATCACCATAGAAAGAATTCTATTACATTCAGCAGAAAATGTTCCGTACCAAATAGAGCCTTAGATTAAATATCTTTTCAACTGCAGGAAGAGGCACACAATAACTAGGATTTACTTAGAATTCTCTGAATATTTATTAGAAGCAAAGCTATAATTTTAGAAAATAATTGTACATAGTGAGAATTGGGATAACACATGCTAAAGTAAGTTCCATCTAAGAGTACTTGTTTTCTTCTCTTCTAGACCTTGACTGTTCAAATCATTAAATTTTCCATATGTGCAAGCAAGAATCAGTATCTTATTTTGATTTCCCCCCCATCAGATAGGGTTTCTGTCGCTTCCAGAAGCAAATACAAAATGCTGGTTGGCATTTGAAAACTTTCATAAATTAGTCCTATTCTATCTTTCTAGTTCTAAGGACATTGGCCTAATAGCTGTTCCACAAATAAGACATTCCAATTCTCAATTCTGGATATTTTCTCTGGCTGTTTGTCATTCCTGACATTCCTTTTCTTCCCTACTCTATTGACACTGAGTTGTTGTTACTAATTATTTCCTACTTATTTTGTGTATATAGCTTGCTTTGGATATATTTATCTACATGTTGTATCTTTCATTAGATTATAAACTGGCTGAGGGCAGGGATTGTCTTTTGCTTTTTGTTTTTGGTGCCAACTTTTAGCAGAGTGCCTGGAACATAGTAGATGCATAATAATTTTTTTATTGATTGAAAATTTTAAATGAAATAAAACCTAATTTTCCAATGGAAAAATTAAATAAATTAGTTAATTTAATTAATTAAAATAACTTGTTTATAAAAGACTAACTGAAATAGATGATATTTAATTATATGATTTCCTAGGGACTAGGAATAGGGATTGAATCCATAATTTCATTTTTATAGGAAATTACTGAGCGAAGAAATTCTTTGTGCCAAAGTAGTTCAACACTTCTACAACTTACATATAGCTTCATCAAGCACTGGGATGGAAAATGACTTGCCCAGGATAACACATTGTCAGGATATGTTAGAGGTAGGCTTTAAACCAAAGTCTTAATTTTGAGATATATTCTTTATCCTCTGTATCACACTGTATCTCTCATAAAACTCCAAACCACATGATTTTTATTATAAGCTGAATATGTAGCAAGAAAATCTTTAGAAAACTAGTAGTAAAAGGTAGCATGATTTATCATTTAAGATGGACATTAGAAAAACATGATGTCTTCATAGTACAAGTAAGAATAAAATAAGGATGTTTCTTCCTCACTATAATTATCTGCCATTGTTCTAGAAATACCAGATGTAGCAATAAGGAAAAAGATCAAACTACACACCACACACACACACACACACACACACACACACACATACAGAAAAATATATAGTGATTACTTGAATGAAAATTAAAAGATGATTTAAAGAAGTATAGACTTTGAACAGTTGAAAAACTAATAGTTTTCCATGAGAATAAATTATGAAACTTTAGATAGAGAAGTGTGAAACCAAAAAGGTAAAATATTATATAAAAATTTAGCTATGATCGCTGTACTGAGCATTTTTATTTTACCCTTTTTTGTTAAAATAGAGTATTCAATATGAAAGATGCATTTCAAAAAGTGATATTAAAGCAAAAAGCACAAATGAGGCATTTTTAAATGATATATTGAAATGTAGTAATCTTCAAATTCATTTTACATATCTTTACCACTAAATTGATGTGGAAAAAATCAATCATAAGTTTTCTCTTTGTAGGTAAGATGGAAGAACATGCTTCTTCATATTTAGAAGAATATCCAAAGGATTATAGAAAATGAGCTTAATTCCATCAAAAAGTTCATAAAGATCTTACTTTTTGGAGTTAATATTTATAGGTTATTAGTCAATTACCTGGTACTAAAAAAGAAGAAAATTAAAGGGAAATCTTAGTCATTATTGCTGACTCTAAAAACTTTATGCAATTTTTAAGCAAAGTTTTCAGATCCCATATATTTTTGTTTGATTCCTCAGGTATTCGATACCATGAGGTACCATGAGGAGCATATATTATTTAGTAACATGGAAGAAACTATTTGGCAAAATGATAACAATATCAACAACAATAATAATAGTAATAATAACATTAGCATCTATATATTGCTTTAAGGTTTATTAAATGCTTCATATATAATTCATGTGGTCTTCTAAAGGACCCTATAAACTAAATGCTATTATCATCCTAATTTTATAGATGAAGAAATTGAGGCTGAGATAGGTTAAATTACATAGATTACACAGATAAAATGATTATCTGAGGTAGTATTTAAACTCAAGTCTTCCTGATTACATATCTAATACTCTATTATACCAATTGGCCGACCCAACATTATGATTGTTTATATATTAAAAATATTTAATATTCAGATATTTAAAATTATAAATAAAATATTTCATACTTAAATAACAAAGCTAAGTAAATATAATAATGAAAAAGATTTGCCTTCAGTGTAATTGTTAAGCTTAATTATTTCTGAGATGTCATTCTTTAAAAATGGGTATAATTAGTTTTGGTCCAATCCCAGTTATGATATGACAGTTTTTAATTTCCCTCACAAAGCTCTACTTACTCTGTTACTAAAACTTATCAAATATAATGAATCATCAAATGACCAGTCAATCAAATCAATCCATTTACAAATAATAATGGTCACAAGCTATAAACCAGAAGCTTTAATGGCTATCATTGGATATATGGAAGGATGAGTTGTAACGTCTACTTAAAAAATATTTAAATCTGAGTGATGAGAAGACAAACATTAAAGACACAACAATAACAAAAACAACAACTGAATATAGTATAAAAAATGTCTTCATGCCAGATATAATGAATTGTCAAATGAATGGTCCAGACAATAAGAGCTAATGAAATTTGGAGAATAGATGATTGGTGTAGGGTAGGGCAGTTTGGGAAAGCTTTCAGAATGATGAATTATTACTTTTGGATTTCAAATTTCTTTTAGCTTTTAGATCCCTCAGAAATCTCAGACCAGTATCATATTAAGATAGTCTTTAAGAACAGAGTCAGAGATTCTAGACACATCAAGGACCTTTTAAAAAATAAACTTACCACATACAGAAAGTAATTAGTAATTAATATGGGAGTCACTTTGAAATTATCCATCTGTGAGTAGTGGGATTATCTACTAGTTAGTGTAAGGTCAAAATCAAACTTTAATGATGAAATCAAAGAAATGGCAGGTGAAAATCTAGAAAATGGATCTGTAATCAAAAAAATTATAAAGGAGAATGTAGTCTTGTTTCACCTTATTTTAGGATTACTAAACTAATGGATCAAGATAGGGGATTAAGCTATAGTTTATATAATTTACCTAGATTTTATCAATTTTTTATGTGAAATATGGAGTCAATTATCATAATTTTGATTGATTTGGAATTGGTTGAATGCCTATATTCAAAGACAAGTTATTAATAATTTAATGTCAATTTGGCAGGAAGTTTGCAATGGAGTTCCCTGTGAATCTGTGTTTACCTTTGTGTAGTTTAACATATTCATCTATGACAGATAAAGTCAGAGATGTCATGATCAGCAAATTTGCAAATGTTCACAGAAAGCTATAAAGGGAAGCTAACACTGAATGACAAAGAACAGCATTCCCCAAAGATCAAATAAACTAAATCATTGGGATGAATTTATTAAGATGGAATTCAACATGCATAAATGTAAAGTCTTATACTTGGGCTCAAAAAAATCATCTTTATAAATATAATATTGAGTTCATAATTAAACAATACATTTTTTTCCTAAAAAAGATTTGCAAGTTTAGCACACTTCAGTATCACTCTGCATTGTAACACTTAGAACTATCTACATGTAGAACAGGATTTCTTAGAAAGTCCCTATTCATTCAGCAAAAGACAATGTGACTCTGTGTCAGATATGTTATAACATAATTGGATGGTTGCTTATGAACCAAACACATTTAATATTTTGTGACCTGAGAAAGGAGTACAGTGAAAAAAAACATATCATGCAATTATTACAGTATCAATCGAAGCAATTTAAACACACTCTGGACTCTGAATAATAGGAATGGGGCAGAAGTAAAGATATAGGTTATTTATTACCATTTCTTAGAAATATAAATCAATGGAAAATAAGCACTTTAAGAAGGATAAAAAATGTCCAGAAACCATCTAAGATATATAGAAAACTATATGTTTAGTAATTCCAAACATTAAACTGTTTTTTTTCCTTTTTTAAAAATTTATTTAGAATTTTTTCCCACAGTATATATGCATGAGTAATTTTTTTAAATAATATTATCCCTTGTATTCATTTTTCCAAATTATCCCCCCCTCTCTTCACTCCCTCCCCCCGATGACAGGCAATCCCATATATTTTACATGTGTTACAATATAACCTAGATACAATATATGTGTGTAAATACCATTTTCTTGTTGCACTTTAAGTATTAGATTCCGAAGGTATAAGTAATCTGGGTAGATAGACAGTAGTGCTAACAATTTACATTCACTTCCCAGTGTTCTTTCTCTGGGTATAGTTGTTTCTGTCCATCATTGATCAACTGGAAGTGAGTAGGATCTTCTTTATGTTGAAGATATCCACTTCCATCAGAATACATCTTCATACAACATTGAAGTGTACAGCGATCTTCTGGTTCTATTCATTTCACTCAGTATCAGTTGATGTAAGTCTCTCCAAGCCTCTCTGTATTCCTCCTGCTGGTCATTTCTTACAGAGCAATAATATTCCATAAGCTTCATATACCATAATTTACCCAACCATTCTCCAATTGATGGACATCCATTCATCTTCCAGTTTCTAGCTACAACAAAAAGAGCTGCCACAAACATTTTGGCACATACAGGTCCCTTTCCGCTCTTTAGTATTTCTTTGGGATATAAGCCCAATAGCAGCAATGCTGGGTCAAAGGGTATGCACAGTTTGATAACTTTTTGGACATAGTTCCAAATTGCTCTCCAGAATGGCTGGATTCTTTCACAACTCCACCAACAATGTATTAGTGTCCCAGTTTTCCCACATCCCCTCCAACATTCATCATTATTTGTTCCTGTCATCTTAGCCAATCTAACAGGTGTGTAGTGGTATCTCAGAATTGTCTTAATTTGCATTTCTGTGATCAGTAGTGATTTGGAACACTCTTTCATATGAGTGGATATAGTTTCAATTTCATCATCTGAGAATTGTCTGTTCATATCCTTTGACCATTTATCAATTGGAGAATGGTTTGATTTCTTATAAATTAGGGTCTAAACTGTTTTTTTTAAAACAGTATGCTACTAGAGAAATTATATGGCTGTGAATCATGCATGCATAAGCATGATCTTTGCAGATCACACTTTATAAATCCCAAAGTGTAATGGAAAAAACACATAGAAGTATATGAGCTAGCAGCGATTTGTTCTCAAAGAGCCATTTTCCTTAAGAAGTGGCATAAAAGATATTGAAAGAGATGGTAAAAGAGATAGGATAGTCAAAACTCTAGATCAAGGTATAGCAAGTAGATAGTTTGCAAATCATTGCAATCATAATTATATTAAGTGAGAGGAAGACAGTAATCTCTGTGAAGGATTTAAGGAACATCAAGGATAAGAATAACATAGTATAATTGAATCAAAAGGAATTTATTAAGCAATTACTATATGTCAAAATATGTAAGAAACTAAGTGTTAAGAATATAGATACAAAAGTGAAGGCACTCTTTACTTTCAAGGAACTCACATTCACAAATGAAACGGGAAAGATGAACACTTTGGTCAGAAACTAAGAGGGATGGTAGGAAAGAGTATAAAGGAGGATGCAGACATATCTGGGGGGAAAAATTACTTATGGTTCATAGTCCCAGGAGTGGAGGGGGATAGTGAAAACAAAAGAGTACTCTGGCAAGGTAGACAGTGAAAAAACTATGGATAAGATGACCAGAGAAGAGGAAGTTAAGTGAATCAGGTGAGGCTTTCCTGAAATCTTATTTTAGAAGAGGTAGTTACTAAACAGAAGAGTAGCACTGAGGGGACCCAGATATAAAGATGTAAGAGAAATACAAGCAAAATATTTATTACATGAAGTCAGGGACAAGTGGAGATTTTATTTGAACGTACAGCACCTGATATTTCAATTAGGTAGCACAGTGGACAGAAAAACCTGCTCTCATATAATGCAGGTGGGGAAATTACTTAAGTTTTCTTATCAGTAAAATGCAGATAAGATTAGCACCTATCTCCCAGGGTTGTTATGAGGATCAACTAAAATGTAATGTAATATTAGATGTATTTTTAAAGCACTTACTACAGAGACTAATACATAAAGTAGTTCCAGGACAATATGTTTGATGTGAGTTTAGAGGCTGAGAAACCATGGTAAAATATGATCTTCACTGATAATTTGATTCTTTAAATCAAAGAAGTCTGCATACCTAATAAATTTGTGCGTTGAAGTAGTATTCTTAGGGATGAAAGCTTCAATTCCTGTCCTAGGTCACTAGTGGACTTTGAATAAAATTAATGTTCAAAAGGCTTTGAGATTATCGTCCACAAATATTCTCCTCTTTTATCAGGATAGTTGGGTGATGATGGTGAAGGTTACTTTCCTGAAATATCAATTTGAGTGACATGTTTAGCATGGCAGCTGTTTGCTAAATTGGTTCACTCAGTTTTTCCCAACACAGCAATATATAAGAATAACCTTTTGCAGACCTAAATAGGCATGTAAAACTATTGCTCTTCTAGTTGAAAATTGACAACCATAACTAATGTTTCTTAAGTATCTTCTGTGTGCACAGTATATCATCCAAGCACTAAGCAAAAAGAAAAGTTTTAATAAAGCATGGCCTCTGCCCTCAAAGAACTTAAAATCTGTGGAGAATAAGGTACCATCACAAATAACTGTAGGACACAATATTATATAAATGTATTATAGTTATAATTAGTTCTCTCTTCAGCCCTCAGTCCATAAATTAAGAACAATCACATGAAGCATTATAATTGCTTTTACTTGAGAAATCACAGAAATAAGCGTAAAATCATTAATCAATAGTTTTTAGGTAGAAGGGGGTGTGTCAAAGAAGATTTTTGGATTGAGGAAGCATCTGAGTTAGAGTGTAAATAATTAGTAAGATTTTCATAAGCAAATAATTCCAACATAAAAATGTAATTGTATTTATTTTTACACTTATTAATAAGATAATAAACTCAGTTTAGCTCTAGTCTCCCTTCCCAGACTTACTATATGGTATTGCCTTTCATATGCTTTACTATACAGTCACTCTGGCTTAGTTACTATAGTATTCTCTCTCCAATCTCTCTACATTTGCACAAATTGTTACCCATGCCTCCAATCCATTCCTTCTACCTTTTTATCTTTTTAAAGAACATGGTTTCCTTCAAGTCTCAGTTTAGCATGCTATCTTTGGCATCAGGCTCTCCTGATTCCTTCAGACTTCTTAGACTTTTGTATATCTTTTTTTGTATATCTTTTGAATTTACTTATCTAGGATTTCTACCTAACCCTGAGGAAAGCATAATCTCGAATGTGGGACTGTTTTTGCTTTACACTATCAATCTCAAAGTACAGTTACTAGTATACAGTAGATATCTACATAAATGTCTGAAACATTTTATTTTTTTTCCAAGTCCGATTATATCAATTGAGTAACTACTACTACTATTATTATTAATTATTGCTCCTATAATCATGCAGCATGTTTATTAATGGGAGAAGTCAAGATTATCAGATGTTGCCTCTGCTTCTGGATGAATCACAATTACTAATAGCAAAAAGCAATGATTCAAAAATAAAATCATATGTGATCTAAGAAAAAATGCATTAACTTAATGAAGAAATATTATTATTCTAGAAGGTTAAAGGTTAGAGGATTACATTTTCCAGTGTTGAATCATTCCTACTATGGAATGTAAATTACAAGATAGCAAAGATTTAACTTGCTTTATAACAGTAATTAAGTTGTTCTTAATATATCATAAGATAATGACCAAATGTTTAGAATTCCTTTCCATGAGAAATCATTTAGTTCAGAGGCTGCAAGATTTCTCAGCATTTGGAGAGCTTCAGTGAAATCTTTCTAAAATAGTTGGAAATATGATTAGCTCTACATATAACAGAGGTCATTAAAATTTCCACAGGTCCTCACCTGGGCAGTCCAATCTTTTATTTTTAGCTATTTCAGATGTTTTAAATGCATTTCTAAAAATAATATTTTCTTTGCACATGCAATTTTGTGCATCATTGCCCCTAATTGCATCTTTAAAATGCATGCTGTGAATATTTAGCCCTAAAGCACACAATGAACTTTCTAAAATGGAGCGTGTTTTGATTGCTGTGACTTCTTAATTTTCCCCATGAAATGCATATCCCTCATGTATAAACTTCGGATGAGAACAATGCTGGAGAAAGCTTGTCTTCCCCCCAGATGGCCTGTGCAGTTTGAATTCACACAACATACATATTCAACAATGATGAGGGCACGATCATCTATAATCCCTAAGCAATCCTGAGGCAGCAGAAACATAAGGGCTATCAACATTTCAGGCTCATATAAGCTCAGGGTCAGAACAGCATAATTTCCTTCACTATCTAGGAAAATGTCTTTCAAAACTTCTTTATAAAGGCTGAATACTTTGATTTGCTTCTCAGTTCTTTCAGTGAGGTCTTATTAAGTTTTCTTTTATCCTAAGAAAACCCAAAATGGCAGCATGGAGAAGGGTAGGAGTGGGACACTTAAAATGGTAATATATTAATTCACAGTGAACATAAAATGGGGTCAGACATTAATTAAAGGCAATCCCATTTAACACTATAGTTTTGTTTCCAGCAGGGGTGGGGAAGAAGGGGAAGAAAATACAGCAGCATTATGATGCATTCAGTATGGAGTGTTATATGGAGAGTCTAATAACTATTGAAAGAGTACTAGATATGAAATCAGAGAACCTGAGTTCATAGCTCAGCTCGTCCATTTGTCCCCATTGTCTGACCCCATTGGAGCCCAGTTTTCTCATGTACAAAAAAGAAGAGATTGGATCAGATGTTTTCTAAAATTCTTTCCAACTCTAAACATGCTGTCCTTAGAATATAATATACTTCTTGGCTCAAAATAATTATTTGATTTCACTTTAAATTTATCAAAGATGTCAAAATGATGATACTATGACATTTTATATTTAGAATTATAAGTTGATTAATTCTATGTTATATAATAATTTAAGATTTGATTTACTACTCTTTAAGTATTTTAATTTATTCAAATAAGATAGTAGTTTCTAAAAATCCATCCATGTCATCTAAACTTAACTTTTGACTTGGAAATCCTAGAAAAAAATGATGTCCTTATGCAAATAGCATAAGGAAGCAATTTTCATAGTGCTAGATCAAATACAGCTAAAAATTTACACACACATATGTATAAAATGTGAGACACACATATAAATTCATATATGTATACAGTACATATTTAATATATAGCCAATATAAGTATGTACACATATTTGTATGTGTTATACACATATGCATATAGTTACATACATACATATAGTCACACATAGGTTGAAACAAGTGAATGACCTATGTATCAATTCAGAGTTATAAATATCCCATTTAAGGGTGGTTATTTTTATAACACAAATAATATTTTTACTAAGAATATTATAATTAGTAAATTAATAATATTATTACTCATATATATGCAACATTATAGAATCATAGTATCCTTGAGGGGGAAGAAACATCAGAAGTCACTTCAACCTAGAGAGATGAAATAATTACCCAGGTATTAATATCAATATTTAGTGGAAAAAATAGAACTATAATCTAGGTTTTCTGATGTCTAATTCACTGGAATTTTCTTTTTGGGAAGAGTGCAAAATGATTTTAAAATGAAGAGCAAAATACTAGAATCCTTAGATTTATAGTGGTGTTTGCTAACAATCTGGTCAAACCACTTCACTTAAAGATAGATCAGAAATGAAGTATTTGCTTGAAATCAACTAGAGTTTTAGGTGAAAGCTCTTTCAAAATTCTGAGCACAAATGTCAAAAAAAAAAAAAAAAAAAGTGAACTGTAATCTATCTCCTGCTTTTCCTCTCAGTTTATTCATGCTTTCTCATCATTGAAGAGACAGAAAATTCATAGAAATACAATTATACTAAGTAACTGCTTTTGAGTTTAATTATTGGGCTTCAGAAATAAATTTTGTTCCCTTATAAATCATGACAGTACATTCCTGAGTTTGTTCTTTTCTTTATATATCTAAATGCAAAAAAAGTGAGCTTATATTGAATTATGATGTATAGTAAAAATAACATTAGATTATTGACTCAGAATCCTGTCTCTATTATTGACCACATGATCTTGGGCAAGGGACTTACTCTTTCTAAACCCCAGTTTCCTCAAGTACAAAGCAAAATGATTAGGATACATGATTTCCTTGATTCCTGAAACTCAGATCAATTTCACAATGAAACACCTAATATATGCAAGAAACTATTCTAAGTGATGAAAAACTAAGCCAAACAAAAACAAAAGCCAATCAGTTAATAATGATTTATTATATATCTACTATGTGCCAGGCACTGTTCTAAGTTCCAGAAAAAGAAAAGCAAAAATCAATCCCCTTTTCTGCAAATTACACTGCAACTTAATGGAGGACACAACATGCACACAACTATGTATGAACAAACAATATGGTGAGGAAAGACTTTTTGTAAATAGTTATTAATTTACCTCGACTTGAAAGATGCAAAGGAAAACAGAAGGTATTTTTGAGGAGGAAGAACAGCATTATGTGCATGGATAACATCCAATGAAAATTCTCAGAAGTCAAGAGATGGAGTATCTTGGTTGAGGAATAGTAAGGAGTCCAATGTCATTGCATCAAAGAGTGTGTGGTGGGAGGCTGGTGGATGAGAGGGTATAAGTATAAAAGCAGTTATGAAAGGTTTTGAATGACAACCAGTTTTTGTATTTGATACTTAAGGTGATATTGAGTCACTGGAATTTATTGGTAACATAGTCAGATTTGCCATTTAGGAAGAATACTTTGACAGCTGAATGGAAGATGCACTAGAGTAAAGAGATCAAGTAGCAGGTTATTTCAAGAGTCCGCATGAGAGGTGATGATGACCTGTGAGAAGGTGATGGCAGTGTCAGAAGAGAGCCAAAGAGGTGCAGTGAAAAGATATTAATCAAGGTAAATTTAATAAGATTTAGCAAAAAGTTGGATATGGGGGGGGGGTAGGTAGGCAGAGGAGAGATTGATAAATTAAGGTTGTCATTTAAGTTGAGAGCCTGAGTGATTGGAAAGATGTGGCACCTTTTATGGTTGATTTGGAAAGAGAAGGGTTTTGGGGAAAAAGAGACAATTATTTTATTTTTAGATATGCTGAGTTTAAAATGTCTGCAGGATATCCATTTCAAAATGTCTAATAGTCTGTTGTAGTTGTGACATGTCAGCAGAAAGATTTGTGAGGAATAAGGAGATGTGAGAGTCATCAACACAGAGATAATAACTGAATTTGATATAAATTGTGTCCCCTTTAACCTTCGAGAGGGGCCCTTAAACTGAGTCCCCTTAATCTATAAAATAAGGGTGATTTGAGGTCTCAAGCTCTCCCCTAGGGAAAGCATACCTTTCCCAGACAATGTCCTCCACAAGTTAAATGGTCTCATTCAGTTGGAGATCTTGGCCAGAGATGTAGTTGTACACTCTATTGAGATGAAGATTAATCCAGAACCACTCAGAATAGCTCAAACTCCTAGTTAAGTAATCTCTTTTTAATTGGACAGCTAGGCCTGGGACATTGTCAACATTGAATGAATCTCATTCGATTTTGAATTGAATTGCAATGGTTAGTAAAAGACAAATCTTCACAGATGTCCTAACCTTGCCCACTACTGAAGATATTCTCTTCTCAGCATAACACACTTTTGCTATATTCCTTGCCCACTAAGAAGTCTGTCTTCCTAGTAATCTGACTTCTCAATGACAACAAATCCCTTTTTGCCACACAAATTTTGGGTTTGCAAATTCTTTTGCATAGGATTTGTACCTCTGACCTGAGGGGATCTCCCACCCCAATTCTTGCATCTCATCATTTGGTTCCTAACCTCATCAAATTCAGGGTAACTGATGAGTTCACCAAATGAAATGTTATATATGGAGAAGAGAAGATGGCCCAAAACAGAACCCAGTGGTACAGCCAGAGTTGCAGCTGGCACATTCATGAAGACCTAGTTCAGGAGATTAAGAAGAAAATCTCACGTAGGTAGGAGGAAAACCAATGGAAAATCATATCATGAAAGAGAGTATCAAGGTGAAGAAAGTTATCAATAGTGTCAAAGACTGTTGAAAGATCAAGAGGAAAGAAGATTGAAAACAAATCCATTGGACTGGCAATAAAGAATTCACTGGTAACTCTGGGAAGAAGACTTTTGGTTGAATGACAGGATCAGAAGCTGGAATATAGAGAATTAAGAAGAGGAAAATAGAGGACACAAAAGCACACAATGTAGATGACCTTGTCAAGAAGTTTAAATATTGGATGATAGCCAGTGGGGATAGGTGGCTCAAGAGAGGTTTTTTTGAAAGGTGAAAGAGGCACGCACGTATTTGTAGGCAGTAGGGGAAGCATCCAATGGGAAAGAATGGGGATGATAGAGGAAGCATTTTCTTGGAGAATACTGAATGAAATTAGTTTTACTTATGCATATTGAGGGGCTATCATTGGCAAGAAGAAGGGTCTGAAATAAAGGGTCTGGAATCATCTGGAATAAAGAAAAAGTGGCAGAAGACTTCTAGATGATATGAGATAAGGAACAGGAGAGAAGAAGCAACTTTTGGTAAATGGCCTCAATTTTTTATGAAGCATTTTTTATATTATACAGCAAGGTTCTCAAATGAGATACTGGGGTGAGAAGCCATGGGAGGTATTAAGAAGAATGCATATATTTAGAAGAACCACCATGATGAGTGAAATAGTGAATTAATTAGTGAAGTATTCAAGGATTGCTTCCTTATTTTGAAGGCCTAATTTAGGGATAAACACTCATTTTTAGTGAACTCAGTTAGCATGATTTTTGTGATTTTCTCCATTTTAGATTAGCAGTACATGCCCAAAAGCAAAGGTGGCAGAAGAGGGGAGTGATCCAAACATGAAGCTTGACTGGATAAGATCCTTATTTTTGAATACCTTATATTTTTATGGGTGGGAGTATTTCAACATGCAAACAGATAAAAGAGTATTTGAAGAGGGAGAAAACACAAAGAGCTGGGGAGATCAGGGAATACTTCACTCTGGAGGTAGCACTTGAATTGAGTCTTGAATTAAGATAAAATGAAGTAGAGATAAAGAACAAAATAGACAGGAACTGCTTGCATGAAGTCACAAGAATGGGAAATAGAATGCTGAGTTTGAGGGACAATTAATAGCACAGATTGGCAGGATATAGAATGTATGAAGGAGAGTCACATTAAATGCCTAGAGAAATAGGTAGGAGGAAAATTATATTAGATTTAAATGCCAGATGAATAGTTTTTATTTTATACCAGCAGCAAAAGTATATAACACAAAGTTTCTCAGGAGAGTAACAGTCACTTACAAATGTCTTAAGAAGATTATCATGACAATTCTGTGGAGGAAAGATTTTATAGGAGAGATACAGGAAATAGTGAGAAAAATTGAGAAATTAATATGGTAGTTTAAGAAAGAGATAGTATGATCCCGAATTAAAGTAATAACTGTTAGTGACAGGGCACAAGTTTGAGAGATAATGTAAAGGTGGATTGGAAATGGAGAATGAGGAAGAAGAAAAAATCAAGGAAAATTATGAGGTTGAAAACTGTAATTTTTTTTTTAAAAGGAAGTTTAACAGAAGAGTAGATTTATGTGTGGAGATGATGAATTCTGTTTTTAAATTGTTTGAGAAATCTAAAGAATATCCAGATAAAGGTATCCAAGAGGCACTGGCAGACCGGGAGATTCTCTCTAGTGAATAAAAAAGGAAGGGATTATGCTAGGAGATTAACACTGAAAACAGTACTTTCCTGGAAGTCAAGGGAAAGGATTTTTCTGAGGGAGAGAGTGGCCAACAAATTATAACGCTCTTGAAAGCTGGGGAAAAAAAAAAAAAAAAAAAAACAACTCAAAACTATCAGCTTTAGAAGGTACAAAGTCACTGGCAACTCTAGCGAGAATAGTTTGTCAAGTGTTTAGATGGGAAACATTTGGAGTTGAAAAGTGAATGGACCATGAGGAAGTAGTCTGTGAATATAGATGACTTTTTCCACTCCAAATACTATGATCCTGTATAACTAAGGCTCCCAGAAGTTGTAAGCCACAGGGGTAGTTAAAAAAATAACACATTTCACAGCAGTGTTCTAGTTTTTTTTAAAAGCTATTTTAAAAATTGACGTTGAGATAAGGTAAGAGAAAATATAACCCAATTAAAACTAAAATGTAAGAAACCAACTTTATGTTTTCAAGAAAAAATCCCAATGAATTTAAAATGTTTCAATATGTCAAGGATCTATGATTTTATCACCATGGGTCCTCTTTTTATCAAGACACATACTATATGCAGTACAGCCCATAATCGAGTTATGGTGGAGAAAAATAAATCATCTTCTAGACAACTTCTAATATATGTCTTAGAACTCAGCCATGACATTTATCAGGTAAATATTTGAAGATTTTCTTTAGTGGGTCTTTTCAGAATTTAATATTGTAAAATTCTAAAACTTGAGATTTAATATTTATTTAAAAATAGCTAATATTCACATATATTTTTAAGGTTTACAAATATCTTATTTTGCTCCTCCCAAACACATTGTGTGATATTATTATTGTTGTAATTATTATAAATTATTTTTATACTGTTATGAAGATGAGAAAACAGATTTACAGAAGACAGGTGATTTATTCAGTATTCTCCTGCTAGCTGTCTAGAACAAACCCACATCTTTTTTTTAATTTTTATTTTTATTTATTTATTTATTTATTTATTTTTGAGCCTGGGGTTAAGTGACTTGCCCAGGGTCACACAGATAGGAAGTGTCAAGTATCTGAGGTCAGATTTGAACTCTGGTCCTCCTGAATTCAAGGCTGGTGCTCTATCCACTCCGCCACCTAGCTGCCCCCACAAACCCACATCTTAAGTTGCAGACTTATGAAACTCAACATGCCCAAAAGAGGATTCAGTATCTTTTCCCCTAAATCTTTACATTTCCTACTTTGTTCATTTCTGTTGAGGTAACATCATCATTTTCCCAATCTTTTGAGCTCATAACTTAGGAGTCACACTGGACTCCTTGCTTTATATCTTACCCTTTATATCCAATTTATTGATAAGGCCTTTTGATTTCACTTCTGCAACATCTCTGGAATTTACCTGTTTCTCTGTTCTGTCAGTGCCACCGTCTAGAGCAGATCTTTATCATCTCCCTTCTGGACTATTGCAGTAGCTTGCTGGTGGGTCTGCCCATCTCTGGTTTCTCTCCCCTCCATTTAGCCACCAGAATGGTTTTAGCTTAAGTACAGGCCAACATAGTGCATCCTACCCCATCCCCAAGTTAATAAATTCCAGTAGCTTCCTATAGTTTCATAGAAACTATGATCTAATATAAATTTTTTTCTTTCACATTCAAAACTCTTCATATCTTAGTCTTTTCTACCTTTCCAGTCTTTGTCCAGTAACCCTGGCATTCTACCTGTTTCATGAAGAAGATCCTCCATCTTTCAGCTCTAGATATTCCCTCTAGCCTTTCTCCATTCCTGGAACACTCTTCATATTCAGCTCTACCTTCTATCTTCTCTGGTTTCATTTAAATCCTATTTAAAATCTCATCTTTTGTAAAGACTTTTCTACCCATTCTTGATTCTAGTACCTTCTCTCTCTAATTTATTTCCCATTTATGCTGTATCTAGCTTGATTGTATATCTTTGTGTACATGTTGTTTTTTGCTTTTTTTTTTTTTTTTTGCATTCCCAATACTTATCATAATTTGTGGCACATAGTGGATACCTAATAGATGTTTATTTATTAATTGAAAGATTTTCCTCATTTCAACAATATTATCTATTTACTACTCCACACTATCAATATATAATGATGCTTTTATTTATTCATATGTATAGAAAAGTCTATGAGCACAATAATAGTTTCAAATGTAGATGGCCCAAATATAATAATAATAACTACAAGTATAATAATAATAATATAATAATAATTATATGATAGTACTAATCCATTAAAATACAAAGTACCTTGGAGTATATTTAATGAAACATGCTTGATCTACTTATCTAGAAAGTACAAAAATTCATACAGCTTTATAAGTAGTTGTAAAGTGGAATATACTTACTTGTCACAATAGAATCTACAATCATATCCACAAATATTTGAGTTATCACTATATGCACGATACTATGTTAGACTTCATAAAGAATTCTGCTCAATGTTATATTCTAACAGACAAAAAGAAAATGAAAAATTCTTAACATCTGAAGGGGAAAAAGAATGCTTATTATTTTTATTAATATACAAGGGTAAGGAAGAATAGAACTGTACTTTTAAAATATTTATCAAATGGTTGATGACTAAATGAATTCTTAGACATGGTCATGGATTTAATGGATAATGATTTCATTAAAAAGGCCAATTTTACCTTATCATTCTCAGTTATTTTTGCCCTCAAGGCATTGTAGTTGATATTTTGTGGTATAGAGTTTTAGCAATTATAATGAAAAGGCATTAAAAGGAAGGTTGGTGACAATTCTCATACCTTTGTCTCACAACAAAATGTCTATTTCTCTTCTGACTATATCAGTGTATGAATACACATTTATGACACACACTGATAAAGTAACAATATTTTTAATAGTCTCAGGATAAGAAGCAAAAATTCAATGAGTACAGCCTCAGTAATTCTTTAAATCTGGTGGTTCTTGAGACCTTATTTCAAAAATAAGGTTGAAGAAGCCATTGGGAACACTGCACGGCCATTTTTCATCCTTTATACACATTGTAGATAAATCAAAGACTTCATTTGCCATTGCTGTCAATCTGAAGCCACTTGTGAGGATTGAATCCACTTTAAAAAGTATTTGAAAGAAAAGAGACTACATAAGTCATTCCAAACACACAGTAAAGTGATCAATTGAAAGTAAATTATGAATGAAAGAACATTTTCCCCACCAAAATCATGTTTCCATAAAGGTGAAATGAATGGTCTTAGATTTATTCTACTATCAAAAAAGATGAGAGAATTGGTTTTAAAGGTACATCTTAGACTAGCATCCAAAACAACATCCTTTCCAAAATGATCTTAACCTTTTTTCTCTCCTTTGTCTTTTCTTTTTACTTCTTTCTCTGTTGTCTTCTTTCTTTTCCTCCCATCTTTCCTTCCTTTCCTATTTCTTTTCTTCCTCTCTTCTTTCTTTTTACATTCAAATAGTTCATAAGAAGTAACCTCATAATATCTATTAGTTTATGCAATCCAAAATTAATCAGAATAAAATAAAAAATAGATAAATAAAATAACATGCCAAAGTCATATTAAAAGAAAAAAAATCTACATTATTTGACTAGGAGGGTCTCTTGCTACCTACCAAATGCATAAGCTATCAATGAGGCATTTTGCCAGAGAACATTCTCCCTTGCTGCCTAATCTTAAAGCAGTTTCAGCTTTGATTTAGGATTTTCCTGTCTGATTGTGCACCTGAGGTAATTTGTTTCTGACTCTATGTGGTGCAGAATGCAATATTTTGATAATTGCCAGAGATGAGCATAAAGTCCCAACTGTCTTTTCTATTCTCATTTTAGTTTTTGATGAAATACTCATTCTATTCTCCCCATAGCCTCATTACTTTATAAGCCTATTAATTTGTCTCACTTTTACTGCTTTCATTATTCTTGAACCTTGGTTTTTATTTTCATCTATTGATTTAATAGTATCTCACTCTATTTTCCCTCTTATTAACTTAAAACTCGATTCCTTAATAATTTCTATATTTCTAGTCATTTCAGTTCCCTCATATTTTTCTTTTTTAAATATCTTATTGATGATTTTTGGTTTTGCTTTTTACATCACTGGCCATCCCCAATATCTGCTTTTGAATAGAATCCTTTTTTGTAACAAATGAAAACAGTTAAACAAAGCAAACTGAAACATAAATTACATCTAACAGCATGCATGACATTCAATATTCATCATCTCTCTATTGTGAGAAGGAAAATATGAGCTCCTAATATGGCATAATGGAAAGCCTGCTGGATTTAGAATCAGAGATACTAGATTTAACACCTGGCCTACCCATTCAACTACTTGTTTTACTGGGAGAAATCACTTAACCTGGCTGCATATTGGTTTTATCATCTGTAAAATTAAAGGATTGGACTAGTCTGCCTCTAAATCCCTCCTAAGGTCTAGTCTTTAATCCTTTGATTTGTAATCACTCCTGGGAAGAGCATGTTAAAGCACTCACCCTAGTAATATTGATTCTGTAGAATCTTCTATGTATATAAATGTAATATTGCATTTCTGTGCTTCATCATCACTTATTTCTTTGGAATCAAAAATGGTCATAGCATTAATCTGAATTCTGATGTCTTTTAGTGTTGTTTTCCTTTATATTTTTTTGTTCATGGCATATATAATCTTTTTATTGTTTCTTTTGATCTGCATTAGTTAATAAAGTGATCTAGAGTTTCTCCTAATTCTTTGTATTTGCCATTCCAGAGCATAGAAAAATCATGGAACTGGATTTGAAGCTGGAAAGAGCCTTAGAGATAACTTATTTTAGAAACAGGGCTTAATTTTGCAGGTGAGGAAATCAAGATCTATGCAAGCTAAGTGATTTACTCAAAATTATGTACATTACAACATTAGCTAAGTAGAAATAGGATGCTGTAGCATTACTCTCCTTCACTCACTGACCATACTTCATTCAGTCATTTTTTCCCCTGAGGCAATTGGAGATAAGTGACTTGCCCAGGGTCATACAGTTAGGAAGTATTAAGTGTCTGAGATCAGACTTGAACTCAGGTCCTCCTGACTTCAGGGCTGGTGCTCTATCTACTGTGCCATCTAGCTGCCCCCAGTCATTCTTGGATAGATGAACATTCATTTTGTTTCCAGGTTTTCTTTTTTACCATGCATTGAAAAAAAGTGTTTTTAATGACCACTAAACGAGGAATGGCTCAATAAATTATGATATATATTTGGATGGAATATTATTGTTCTTTGGAAAATGATGAGCAAGATACTCTCTGAAAAAAAAAATCTGGAAAGTTCTCTTTGAACAAAGTGAAATATATGGTATACAAAGTAATAGCAATGTTCTGGGATGACCAACTGTGAATGACTTTGCCATTCTCAGTAGTACAATCATCTATGACTATTCTAAAGGACTTATGATGAAAAATCTTATCCATACCCAGAGAAGAAACTGATTGTGTCTGAATACAGATTGAAGCATTGTCTTTTTCTCTCTTTTTTTTTAAATTTAATTTTTCTTGAGGGTTTTTATTTTCATTAGGTTGGGAGATCATTGATTTCTTTCACAACTTGACTTATGGAAATGTTTTGTATAACTTCACATGTGGTTTCTTAATTGTGAGTGGGGATAAGGGAGAGAAACTAAAGCTCAAAAATCTTAAAAAACAAATGTAAAAAAATTTTTTGAATGTCTGATACAAAAATCTTTCATCCACCTTCCTACCACCTATTCTGACTTATATGATATTTTATGCATTAAAAACTGTCATTGTCTAGCCTTCATTTTTGGATATGGTCTGAATGGTGAGATATGGTGATTAACCTTATCTTTGTATCTCAAAGAACTTTAAAATGTATTTCCTTATAATTTACAAATATAACTTTAAGCAAATAATGACAAAGCAGCAAACATAAAGAATGATTAAAGTGAAAACAATTTGAGAAAGTACTCATCAATATGACAAATATGTTATTCATTATTTAGAAGTATAGATATTCTTAGTTATATGTAACAGCTATGTACAAAACTTTTTTGTTTAGTCATGTCCCACTTTACATTACCCCATTTGAAATTTTCTTGGAAAAGATATTGGATTGGTTTGTGATTTCCTTTTCCAGTTCATTTTGCAGATGAGGAAACTGAGAAAAAATAGGGTTAAGTGCTTTGCCCAAGGTCATATAGCTAATAAGTGTCTGAGGTTGGATTTGAATTCAGGTCTGACTCCAGCTTCAGCCCTCTGTCCACTGCACCATCTAACTACCCCCTAGAAAAGCTTATAGTTAAATAAATCCTACTGATTTTTATAATGAAATTTACCTGATTTCTCATGAAAAAATTCCCAAACCCAAAAACAAATTGTTCTGCAATATGCTGAATTGAAACTTAGGTTAGTACTTAAGCAATGTATTATTATATATAGAGTGATTTGTAATTGCTGGAACTCCTTTGTGCATATTTTGAAATTCTACTTTGTTGTGGATTTTTTAAAACTAGTATTTTATTTTTCTAAATATATACAAATATAGTTTTCAACATTCATCTTTGCAAAATCTTGTGTTCCAAATTTTTCTCCCTATCCTGCCTCTCCCATTCCCAAGATAGGAAGCAATCCAATATGGGTTTAACATGTGCAATTCTTCTAAACATATTTCCATATTCAGAAAAACAACAACAACAACAAAATAACTCAGATCAAAAGAAAAAAAAATAAGTAAGAAAACAACAAACTGATGAAAATACTTTGCTGATTCACATTTAGTCTCCACAGTTCTCTCTCGGGCTGTGGATGCATTTCCATCACAAGTCTATTGGAATTGCCTTGAATCACCTGTACTTTGGATTTTATTATATACTACCTTCTTATGCATATTGTTAGAATATCTGGCATTGCCTGAAAAATTACCTAATTCCCATAATTCTGATACAAAAATCTTTCATCCACGTTCCCATACCTATTCTGATTTACATGATGTTACTGTCTAGCCTCCATTTTGGGATATGGTCTGAATGGTGAGATATGGTGATTGACTTATCTGGATACTTATGAAATGTAAGAGTTGGGCTATTAAAAAAAAATCAGTAAATTTCATAATCTGATTTAGTGTACTACAGACTGAAAATTCTTTAAGTCCCAAACTTCAGATTTTAAAAAGTCAGTTATTATCATATTTCATTCATCCTGTAAGTCCATAATAACTTACATTTCACTTATTTAAAAAGCAGAGAAGAGTGGCAAAGATAAAAATTGTCCTTTACAAAATATTTGCATTTTTCTTGACTATTAGCAGTTTTGTTAAATTCTGATTAAGATAGCAAATCACTGTAATCAATTTAGTCTCTCAAACTAGAACAAATTATAGGATTTCTTGATTTTGTAGAATTATGTCATTTTTTTATAATTTTAAAAATTACACATTTCTTTAATAATTATTTGTTATGAATGAAATGCTTCTTTTAAATATATAACTTTCTCTTGGAAAGATTGAATAAATATAGAGCAGAAGAAAACCTAAGAAAATAAGATAGACAATAACCATGACACCATCAAGTAAAACATTAAAAGAGATCAGTATTCCAGTTAACATAATTAACTAGTCTTTGATTTCAGAAGAGAACTTATGACGAAGTCAAGCATATTTCTCTAGTGGTGGACCACATTCACTGGATTCTTCTTCGCCTGTCAGACATAGGCTAAGTATCTGTTTCTCTTTATCATAATAAAGAATTAGGATTCTATGGAGGACAGTGGAAAGTAACAATTATAAACAAAATAAAAAGGATTAATAAAATATTTCTCAAATGATTCGTGTTTTTTTCAACACTAGTCACATGTATTAAATGAACATCTCCTATTTTACTTGCATTAGGGAATCTCCTCATTTCTCTTCCAAGGCCTCAGTAGAACCTACTTACTGACAGTGGAATTTTATAAGTAGAGAACTGGGCCCTTGTGATTAAAAGCATTTTAGACAATATTGGAGTGGTGTGTTCTGAGCTGTTAAGAATACAGGAAACTCTTAAACTGGCAAGAATAGAGTGATATTGCAACACGGAGGACAGGTGCAGCTATGAAAGAGAGAAATAGCTTCTCAGGAACACTTGGTAAAATGGGCAGCTGGTTGATCACTTTTATTACAGTGGATGATTGACTAGAAACAGAGACTATTGTGGTAGAGCAGAAGTGTTAACACTTGGAGTAGTAACCCTTTTTTTTTTTTTTTTTTCAGTCTGCCAACAAAATGATTGCTTTGAAGCTCATAAAAATGTTGAGGAAAAGAATGTCTTTTAACAAAATAACCTCATTATAAGTTGAAAGCCATCAGAATGGAAAGTCACTGCATTGTAATATAAAAACCTCAATCGTTTCATGACTGCAGTTTCTATAGGGCAAATATGGTTTTAATCCACTTAGCTTCATCTACAGCCCAATAATATTCTTGCTTACTCAGTAAATGCAGAATTTTTTTTTTAATGAAATGCCGATTTTTAGAATTTAGTGAACAAAAATCAGTTGTTTGTTTGTTTTTTTAAACAACTTCTATAGTTCCCAATCATTGCATTGCTAAAACTCCCCAGGTTGTATATTCTTGGGTATCAGACAGAAAAACCAATACAATGTTAACACTGGATATGAACTCTTAAGCAGCTCGAGCTCTGACTTTCTGAGTTTTCTGACAACAGTAGGGCAAAATTCTCCCTGATAAATGTTAATTGTTTTTACTTATTCTTTCTCCAGTTTTGTCCTTATTTGTTACTGATGAAGTTTGGCACAGGGCAAACTTCTGGTCGGTGCAGGTCCTTTGTAAAAGAATTTACAAACCCAAAAAGTTAGACTGGCAAAAAGAAGTTTATTGGCACTAAGAAGTCAGCTTTTGCTAGGAGGCTGACTTCCTCAGTGACAAGGTCCCAGCAGAGAAGTAAAGGTCTAGCAGAGGAATCCTGTTAGAAAAGTAAAGGTCTAGCAGAGAAATCCTGGCAGAGAGATAAAGTGGGGTTAATGCTGAAAAGAGAATATCTTCTCAGTGGGCAGGAGAGAGAGAGAGAGAGAGAGAGAGAGAGAGAGAGAGAGAGAGAGAGAGAGAGAGAGAGAGAGAGAGAGAGAGAGAGAGAGAGAGAGAGAGAGAGAGAGAGAGAGAGAGAGAGAGAGAGAAAGAGAGAGAGTTCCTTGGCATGGCATGGCATGGTCCTGCTTTGAGCCTCTGCAAAGAAATGAGCCACAAAATTACCCTTTAGAAGAGATTTGAGGCTGAAGTTTCAATTGAATGAGGTTACTGTCCCCAAGTCTAGATTTCCAGTAGAATGGCACCATTTACTGGAGTGGTCCTGAGCCAATTTTCAGCTCAATAGGGGTCTATAGAAATCTAGATCTCCAGCTAAATGAGACTACTTAACTTCAAGCTAAGTAGGAGTGATCCTGGACTCAACTAGTCCCACCAAGATAACAGAATGAAACTATTTTATCTTGGTTTCCTGGGCCGGATTTCTCCCAGAGGAGAGTTTCTCCAGAGTTCAAGAACAGTTTCTCCCCTTCAAGGAGAATAGAAGTGTGCTTACTCCAATGAAAGGCTAAGCATGGCATTTTGCCACATTTGGATAGAGAGAGCATCTCTACATCCAAATTACCCTCATCCTTGGGGGAAAAAAAGAGGGGGGTCTGTTTCCATCCAAACTTAATAGAAATGAATTAACCTTAGACTAGAAACTCCTAATAAAATTGGGTGAGGTCAGATTGAGAAGATTAGCTCAACCTTCAGAGATTGAGGTCTTGAAGTGAGGATAGAGTAAAGGAACTCTGAATCTCCTCAAATCTTTTGTGATTTATAATAATTTCTCTCATAAACCAAGGTATCATCCTCAATTGTTATCTTGCACTCATGTCATATCCACATTTTCCCTAAGTCATGTATTTTTAACTTTTCCCACATCTTCTAACGCAGGTCTTTTCTCCATTCACACAGATACTACTCTTGTCAAGATCCTCATACTAACTTAACTGGTCTTCTTGGACTCAAGTTTCTCCCTACTTGAGTCCATCTTTCACTAAGCTGCCAAAGTGATCTTGCTAAAGCTCAGGCCTAATTTTGTCTTTTTTACCTCTAAGATCAAATATGAAATCTCCTGTTTGACTTTTAAAACCATTCATAATTTGTACCCTTTTAACCTTTCTAGTCTTCTTATGCTTTGCTCTCTTCCCTCCCCATATCCAGAGTAGACTGTTGCTCTTTAAACACATTAAATACACTATAATTACACTCTATACTTTTTCACAACATAGTTTGAATGTTCTCTCTCTTGATCTGTGCTTCCTAGTTTCTCTAACTTTCTTCAATATTCATCCTTGAACTAATCTTCTGCAAAAGTTCTTTCCTACCTCCTACCTTCTCCCTTCTGCCATCTTCTCTCTAAGATTGCCTTTTATTTTTTTCGGTATTTATCCTTTCTGTACATAATTGATGTGATCTATGATGTGGGGTTTGGCACCAAATGTTGGCAGGCACCAAAAGTTAGGGTTTGGGCATGTGAAGAATGAATGCACAATGGCCCTTCTTTTTGACAAAATATAGATTTATTTAAAAGAACAGGGTATAGACAAAATGAAGGGATACAATAGACATCAGAAATGGTAAATATGAAATAGAGTAGGAGAACATATGAAAGACAAGCTCCTCAGTGTCTCAATCACCCAGTAGAAAGGAAGCATCCCATGAAGTTGGGGCATAGACTTAGGCGGTAGGTTAAGTCTTGAAAGGGACTTAGCACCCTAAAAGAGTGAGTGTCCTCAGGGAACCAAATGAAAAGGTTTGGCCCCCCCTAAATCCCCTTAGGATTTGGCTCATGGCAGGGAGTTGTGGGAACCCCCTCCTAGTGGTGCAGAGGTCCTTTGTAAAGGAATTTACAAACCCGAAATGCTAGACTGGTAAAAAGAAGTTTATTATTGCCATTGGGAAGTCAGCCTTTACTATGCATGAATAGAAAGACTGAATTCCTTAATGGCAAGGTCCTGGCAGAGAAGTAAAGTTTCTAGTAGACAGATCCTGACAGAGAGGTATAAAGTCTCATTAGGGAAATCGGTGAGGATGAAGAGAGGGTAACCTGAAAGAGAATATCATTTCAGTAGGCAGAGATTTATTTCCTTGGCATAGCATGGCATGGCATGGCATGTTAGGTCCTCTGCAAGGACTGAGCCCCAAGTTGCTATTTTTATAAGGAAATCTGAGACAGAAGTTTCAATGGAATGAGATTACCTCAATGCTGTGGCTGCCACCAGGCCTAGATGAGACCACTTACTGGGAGTGGTTTTGAGCCAACAATAGGGGTCAATAGAAATCTAGCCATCCAACTAAACGAGATTACTTCAAATAGTCCCACCAAGATAAATCACTTTATCTTGGTTTCTTGGGGCGGGTCTCACAGAGATAGGTTCAAGGAGAATTTCTCTTTGAAGGAGTTTTCAGAGAGTTTCACAGTACCCCCTTCAGTTTCAGGCTTCCTTCATCACCTGGAACATAGTAGCTGCTTATAGTTAATAGATGTGTAAGATAAAATCTTAGAAGAACAATTGAGCTTGTTTAAAATAAAATTCAAAGTTATCAGAGCAATCCAGATGTACTGACTCTATATCTAGAACCCCTTCTAATATATCATTCTTTCTTTGAAATTCTATATTTTACTTTTTTCTGGTACTTATCAAACTCAGAATGCATTAAAAATGTGTGTGCACTAAATTATGTTATTGTAGAGCAGCTGCATAAAAGTTGGTCTGTGTACCTTAACCACATTTAACCATAATTGCATGCTGATTAGAAACTATACAAGTTGCATCTCCCCTTTGCCCAGAAAGATGAAAACTCCTTGACAGTAGGGCTTTTTGTTTGTCTTTGTATCTTCAGTGTCTAGCATAGTGATTGGAACTTCTAAAGTGTCTGATCATTCCATTTCTTATAATTCACAATTTTATTAATAATTTTAAGAGATTTATGGGTGAAAAGACATAAATTGAGGAGAAGGGTAGAGAAGAGGTATTTGGGAAGAATACTAATAGGTATCTAATAATATTTATTATTATCTAATAAATATTATTTGAATTGAATTGAGGATTGGTAAATAAACTTCTCATTTGCAAAACTAAGCATTACAAAATTCTGATTATTAGAAATTCACTTTGCTACCTTGCTAATCATTATGTAGAAAAACATATTTACATCATTATTGATTTGCCTCCCCAAAATTACTCCCCAAATTTAAAAAAGGCAAGCAAAAGATTATACTACACTAACTCTAATAAACTCTAGTAAAGTCAAGATAATTCTTTTTTATGTTTATTTGGGAAATTCCACACAGAATTAGCTCACCAGTATTCTCAACATAGTAAATGCTTTTAGTTTTGATTCACTTTTTTTCTCTTTCATTTATCTGTCACTGTCACAGTTGCCAATTTTTTTTTTTTAAGCTTTATATGGGTATGCTGCTAAGTTACTCTTGCAGAAAACATAAGAAGCAAAAATCATCTGAAACTTAGTCAAGTTCAGCTACAGCATCTTGGCTGAGAAATAACTTATAACCTATACTTGTGTGTGTATATATGGGGAGAGGGAAGGAGAATGAATTGCTGAACTCTGTAGGAAAGAGCCCATATACTTTTCCTGTAGGCAGAAATAATTTATGCACCTAACACAGTTTTAGTCAGCAATTGCACTGTTAAGATTTCTTACCCTACCAACTAATGAGGATAACATTTAAAAGGCATCTCCTCTAGGAAACTCAGGTTTTTACATTTGTCATGTGGTTTTCTTCCTGGTTTAGAACTCCAGGTAAGTTGGTGGGCATTTGAAGCTTGGGTCCATTTGTTGTGCCACAGTTCTCTTTAATTGTCCTGCCTTAGTTTCCCTAACTATCCTGCCTCAGTTTCCCTTAATTGTTCTGCCTCAATCCTCCTGGTGCAACACAACCTTTCCCTCCTAATTATTAGAACTGATATAATTTAGGGCTGGCTATGCTAAAATTATAAACTGTAAATGTTTGATCCAGATAAGGAGAAAGACCTTCTGTCTTTAGACATCATGACCCCAGGCCTTCCCTACTTATCAGAATCCTGTGCCTCCCCCCATTCTGACATTGTTCTTCTTGATTCCAACTTACCAGAATGTCTGGTGCCTCCCCCCACCCTGTCAGAACCAGATTGATAGTCCATTCCCACTCTCAGTGCTCTAACTCCACCACTGCTTCAGTCTACCCGAGTTTAGAGCAATGTGTATATATGTCATTGAGAACTCACATTAGCTGCTGGATTCTTGGAGATGATAGACTTTCAGCCCTGGGACTAAACATGCATCCATTTGATCCCAGTATAATCTCTCCCTTCCAAATAAAAGATTAAAAATTCTCTAACCTCTATCTTTCCTCAGTTTCTCAGGCATTACACATTGAGGATTCTGATGTAGAAAATCAGTGGAGTTTTGGAGTTAGTTGTCTTGGAGAAGGGAAGAAGCAGGTAAAGTTGAGGGAGACATAGGATTTATTGCTACTTTATATTCATTGAGGGAAGTTTATTTTATTCATCTATCATTTTTGTTTTGCCTGTTTATATTGAATATTTCACATTATGCCTTGGATATTATTTTTCAAACCTTTTGTTTTATTTATTTATTTATTTTTATTTATTTATTTTTTTCCCCTGCAGGTAGGGCACAAAGTGTTCAGAACTTCAGAACTTCAATTTGTGGAAAATTCCTTCTATCAAGGAAGTTGATAAACTTTTTTGCAAACTATAGTTGCATTGTGAAGTTGTGATTTACCTAGCTAACAGTTGAAATATTATCCAGTAAAGATTAGAGGAAAAAAAAAATCACAGTTAATGGAGTAGCTTCTTCCCTCAGAAGTACAGAGCTATTTGTTAACATGATAACAACATAGAGAGGTCTATTGTATTATATTATGGATTTAAATATTTTAAAAGCAGATGACAACTATCTATTTCCACTGATTCATAAAAGCCCGACTATATGAGATCATACAACCAGTAGTATGTCAGTCTTGACATGAAGCCTGCTTTTTCTTACCCTAAGACTAATTCTATGCACTGTGGGCACATTACCTCTTGTCTTGCACACAGTAGATATTAAATGAATGCTTGTTGATTTGCATTAGATGATTCTTCTATCATTAAAACTAGATAGTTGAAATTGTGCTAAACAGTATCTGGCATGTGTAACTGTTTATTATATTATATTGTATTGTGTTGTGTTGTAGATAAGATTGTTACAATGCATTGTTTCTGCTTTAGTTAGTGCCCAAGATTCTACCAATCCATCTACTACTTATTAAGTGCCTAATACAAAGGAAAAAAAGTTTGGTAGTCTCTGTACTCAAGGGGCTTACATTACAAAGGAGGAGAAAACAGAAATATGTGTAAGAAACACAATATCTTATCAAGAATTTCACTGACTCACTGACGAATGAAGAAAAGATTTATTTTACCTTCTTGCAGAATGGGTGTCTAGGTGAATAGATACACCTGTGAAAATCCTAAGACAGTATTTTATTTCCTATCCTGAAGCACAAATCCCTCCCCTGATTCTCCTTAATTGGATGTTATAGAAGTTACAGGACATGAATCTCTACCCCTCCTGAGATAGCCAAGAAACTTACTTTCTAGAGGCAGAGGCAGGAGCCAGGGCGGGAGGTGAAGAGAAAGGGAAAGTATTGGGATTAAAGGTAAAGAACAAAAGATTCTTTTCAAATCTCAGGCCACCACCCTTCATTACAAAAGTCAGTCCCTGCCCCTAAGGATCTTACATTCTTTTGGGGGGAAGATAACCTCCATCCTTGATTATTCCTTGATGTCCACATGGGTTTTAGTTTTCTAATTTAAGTTTCATTTCTTCAATTTAATTCTCATAGCTGTGGAAATCCAAAATATCCATCCATTTCTTACGTATATAGTAAACATAAAACATATAAATAAAAACCACATGTAAATCAGAAAATTGTAGAGGGGAATTCTCTATTAGTGGAGATTTCATCTTCTGTAATGAAATGAGACCCCTTAAAATCCTTCACATCTTTTCTGGTCTTCATGACTTCTGGGTTTTACCTCCATTTATTGGTTAGATCATGTAAAATAGAAATGAGGTTTCAAGGGTAGAGGTTGTTGTGGTGGTAGGGAGGAAGAGGATCTGAAGTGGAAAAAGAGACACTTGACCTTTGTTAGGGAGTTGGAAATAGAAGAATATCCCAGAGATGGAAAAGAAGAAAAGAAACTCTACTACACATATAAACAAACAAGCAAACAAATAGCTTTTAGACTCTTCCTGATGAAGAAAAAACTGGCTGTTCTGAAGAAGAAGCTACTGCTGCTTATCATCCAATGAAGGAGAAAATAGAAATTAAAAATTAACAAGTGAAAGAGCATCCATAAAGGTCAGGGGAAGAAAAGAAACATGATTAATGGGGTAGTCTCTTTTCTAAGGAAAATAGAGCTATTTGTCAACATGATAAAAACACAAAGAGGTCTGTTATGTTATGGATTCAAATGTTGCCAAAGCAGATGACAACTATCCATTTTCACTGATTCACATATGCCCAATTAAATTGGCAAAACAAATCTAGAAATTACTGAGAAATCTCAGGCAAAAAGAAAAAAAAAAGATCCTCTGATTGCAATTTACCTTTATTTATTATAATTGACAAGATAAGGAATCTAAGGAAAAAAATCTTTTTAGTAAGTAAAAAGTTGGCTAAATGAGGGTGTCTGACAATAGCATTTGGATTTAAGGACAATAGATTAATAGAATGCACTTGGCAAAGGCTGATCAGAATGCATTTGCCCAGAATCCTGAAAATTTAACCAAAATAATTTTAATACAAAAAGGAGAAAAAAAGAAAGAAAATTACCTTTGGATTCATTGAGCTAGACACCGTAGAAAATAGCTATGTGATAGGAATAACATTTGTGAGACCCAAAAATTAATCGGAGGAAAAAAAGAACCAGGTATAAAATCCATGGCCTCAAATGTCTACATACAAATTCCCAAAATTTAAGCAATAAGCAAAAGGAAATAAAGATAAATTTGTCTTCCAAGGTATGGGAGAAGGGAGAGAATACATATTTTAAAAACACCTACTGTGCCTCAGTCACAGATTTAGCACTACAAAAGACCCCAAACGTTATATAGCCCAAACCTCTCATTTTAAAGATGAATAAATTAAATCCCAGAAAGCTAAAATAACCACCAACTTCAAATAGGAAGGGGAGGCAATAAATATTTATTAAGCATCTGGTAGGTGTAAGGCATTTGTTTTTGCTAATATCCTGCTGGTAAGGTGCTATTATTATTCTCATTTTGCATTTGAAGAAAGTGAGGGAAAAAGTGGTTAAGTGATTTGCTCAGGTTTATAAAGCTACTAAATGTGTGAGACCAGAATTAAGCTCAGAGTTCTTGATTTTAGCCCCAAGGCTCTATTTGCTCTGCTATCAGCTGCCTCTGTATCCTTGAAATTTGGGATAAAATTTATAGCTGGAGTAAGGTTCTGAATGACTTTGCCTTATTAAAAACAAAAGCAAGATATTTAAATTGGAATGGAAGAAAAGTGTATTTAAGAAAATATATTCATAAAAGAGATTATAAAGTCCAGAGGAGGAAAGCATATTATAAAGTATTTGAATGAAGGTCAATGAAAGCAGAAACAAAAAATTGGTAAATACTAAAAATCACTTTTGAAAAAGGAGAAAATAGGAAATTGAAAGTTAGATTCCTAAACCTGGCAAAGGGACATGACAGAATGGTGATAGGGGACTATAATAATTTAAAAACCTTGGAGCTCTTTCTCTGCCAACAGAAGAGAAGCTCGGCCATAACTTTTTGGCATGTTTTGATAATTTGATTCTTAAAAACAGTGAAGGAAATAAGGGGAATTTTCTTTTGAACATGATTCTCATTAATAGGGAGGGACTGATTGCTGGAAAGCAAATGATAACGCTTTTGGGGGTAAATGATTCTTCCTAGCATTTGTAGTTGAGGAAAAGAAAATTGGGCATATTCTTTCATGAGCCCTAGATTTAAGGAAAACATTTCAAAGGGTTAATATAGAAGAAGATAGAATAGATAAAGGGCCAGGGAATTAAATTTTATAGAAATAGGTCCAAGAGAGATGGTAAATCCTTAAGAATGAAATTATGAGGATATGTATAGCAACAATATTAGTAGGGAGGAAAAATGAATCTTGTGGAGAGACCAGTGTAGATACATAGGAAATTGCATTAAGTAAATTTGATTATAAAGAAGATAGACACTTTTCTGGCAAAGATGACAACATGAATAGTTCAAGTCAAGCCTTTTATCCTTGAGAAAATTTCCAGCAAAGATTAAAAAGTTTGCTGGGTGAAGCAATGATTCAATGAAGCTAAAGGGCAATAATAGTTGTTCCTTAGTCCAATGCCAGACTGAAGAGTAAGATAGAAATCTATAGGCATTTTGACAGGAAGGTAGGAAAACAAAGAGATATTTAGCAAATAGTGCCTGAATACAATGCTGCACAATAGGACAAAACCTACAAACCCACAACCCCTAGGTAAATACTCTAGAGAATGGAGGATATGAGGCAGAAATATCCAGACAACAGAATTCTCTAGAGCACTTAAATATAGTTTAATCTACATTAGACTGCAAACTGCCATAGTAAAAAGGGAGAAAATTAGGTCCTGTGTAATGATTGTGTGATATAGTAACCAAGGAGACTGGTGTGGTTCAACATCTTCCAAGAGGTCCCAAACCAGCACAAGCTCTTCTGAGGGTCCAAATCTATTATAGAACCGAATGTACAAAACCATTTCTTAGTGTGTGACTGAGTATAGAGAAAAAGACAAGTTAGCTTTGAGGACAGTATCCATTTGGGCTATCAAGAGTTTGACAGAAGTAGGGTATGACTGAAATCCAAAGTGAGATGGAAATGGAAAGAGAGCAGACTTAAAGGTTAATGAAACTCAAATTATACTATTTGATTGAAAAATCAATATTTTTCAAAATGTCTTTGTAATACTTATAAATTTGGTTAGGATCACAATATACACAAGCTAATAAATACAATGGTCTAGTTTTTAAATTTAAAGATCACAGCTATTGTAGTAAGAACTCACTATTCAACAAAAACTGGGAAAATGAAAGCAGTCTGGTAGAAACTAAGTATAGATTAGTATCTCACACTGTATTCCAAGCAAAGGTTTAAACATTAATATATAATTTAGATATGAAAGATGACATCATAAGCAAAGTAAAGCAGCAAGGAAGAAAATACCTTTCAGATCTATGGCTAGGGGAAAAGTTCATGACCAAAGGGGAAAAAAAGGAAAACAAAGGAAAATCAAAAAGGTAAAGTTTTGATTATGTAAGATTAAGGTTTAAAAAAAAAAAAGAAAAGAAAACCTATAGATAAAGCTAAAATTCCAAGGGAAATAACTAACTTTGTTTTTTTTTAATTTTTTTAAATTAATTTTTATAATTATAACATTTTCTTTGACAGTACATATGCATAGGTAATTTTTTTTTTTTTTTTTAACAACATTATCCCTTGTACTCCCTTTTGTTCTGAGTTTTTCCCCTCCTTCCCTCCACCCCCTTCCCTAGATGGCAGGCATTCCCATACATATTAAATATCTTGTAGTATATCCTAGGTACAATATATATGTGCAGAACCGAATTTTGTTGTTGTTGTTGTTGCAAAGGAAGGATTGTTTTCGGAAGGTAAAAATAATCTGGGAAGAGAAACAAAACAAAACAAAACAAAACAAAACAATGCTTACAGTTTACACTCATTTCCCAGTGTTTGTTCCTTTTCTGGGTATAACTGATTCTGTCCATCATTAATCAATTGGAATTGGATTAGCTCTTCTCTATGTTGAAGAAATCCACTTCTATCAGAATACATCCTCATACAGTATCATTGTAGAAGTGTAAAATGATCCCCTAGTTCTGCTCATTTCACTCAGCATCAGTTGATGTAAGTCTCTCCAAGCCTCTCTGTATTCCTCCTGTTGGTCATTTCTTACAGAACAATAATAGGGAAATAACTAACTTTGAAAAAAATCTTTGCAGTAATTTTCTCTGATGATCTTATTTTCAAGATATTTTTGTGGTTGTTCTGTCATTTCAGACATGTCTTTAGGACCTCATTTGGAATTTTTTGGGCAAAGATACCAAGGTGGTTTGACATTTCCTTCCCCAGCTCATTTTACAGATGAGGAAACTGAGGTAAGTTAAGTGACTTGCCCAGGGTTACACAGCTAGTAAGTATCTGAAGTGAGCTTTGAACTCAGGAAGATAAATCTTCCTAACTCTAGGCCAGCTACTCTATCCAATTCCAAGATATACAGGAAACCAATTCAAGATTATAAGAAAATAATTTTTTTTTTTCCCCAAGAGGAGGAAATGCAAACTATTGGTAGCCATATGAAAAATTCCTCCAAATAAATGATAGAGAATTCAAATTAAAGTAATTCTGATATTATACTTTATACCAATCAGATTAGCAAGTTGGCATTAAAGGAAAGTGGCAGATAGGGAGAGGCTGAAATGCAGGAATATTAATGCATTGTCAGTGGAGACAGAAAGAACAAATCAAGGAATTGGGTATACAACTAAAAAACAAAAACCAGTCAAGCAATAAATCATGTAAACTACTACATGAAACTTCTGCACTTTCAAGATCTGAAATACTAGTATTCTAATTGTTTATTTGGATCAAACAATCCACCCATCAATCAAGATTTATTAAATTTCTACTATGTGCCAGACACTATGCTAAACAGTAGAGGTGCAAAGAGGCAAAATACAGTCCTTGACTTTAGAATTTACAGTCTAATGGGCAAAACAACAGGTATACAAATTACACACACACATACATACATACATATATATATATATGTATATGTATACGTATATATATGTATGTATATGTATATATATATGTGTGTGTGTATATATATATATATGTGTGTGTGTGTGTGTGTGTGTGTGTGTGTGTGTGTGTGTATATATATATATATATATATATATATATGTATATATATGGTGTATTCAGAATAAATAGAAAATAATTAAAAGAGGGAAGGCCCTGGAATTAAACAGTGTTGGTAAAAGCTTTTATCTTGAAATGTGGGTAGACAGTTGGGGCTTGAAGGCAGGGAGGATAGTAATCAAAGTGATGTAATAGGACTCTGTTTCCCTGTTATTTAAGGGGGTGGGCCTGAGTTAGAAAAACCCTGAATCTCAACCCTTCCAGGCCTTTGGGAAAATTCCTAAAATGATCCCCACCCTCCTACTTGTTTCTGGCTGGAAACTCCCACTCCAATTGATCCAGAAATTAGTTTGGCCTGGGAAACAATCATCACCATTTATTGATTTGAAAATTAGTCCCTCAAATCACTCCTTAGCCCCAAGCCATAGAAATAAAATCAAAACTCTGTACACTAATCTTTGTTATCTTCCTAATCAGGAAGGGGTCTCCTGAAAGAAAGCTTCTCAGTGAAAATAAACCATTTTTGCCAAACCTCTCTTGGAGACTGGGACTGCAATTTATTTCCCCAAACCTGTGACATTGGCCTGAGGACCCCCATTGCTGTTAGGGTATCTCATCCCTCAACAAAAGCAGAGGAGATACATTTCAAGTATGGAAGACAGCCAGAGAAAATTTCTGCAACCAAGAAATGGAGTGTCTTGTTTATAGAACAGTTAGGAGATTAGTATCAATAAGGTATAAGAAGATTGGAAGGATAGGAAGAAAGTAGGTTATGCAGAGCTTTGAATGCCCTGCAAAATATTTTTTATTTGATCCTGGAGGTGATAGAAAACCACTTGAGTAGAAAACTGACATGATCAAACCTGTATTTTAGGAAAATCACTTTAGTGGTTAAATAGATTGGAGCAGGGAGAGACCTGAATCAGGTAGACTGACCAGTCAGCTATTGCAATAATCAAGATGTGAGGTGATGAGGGTCTGCATGGCACTTATGGCAGTGTCCGAGGAGAGAAGGGGACATATTCTAGGGATGTTGCAAACCTAAAATTGATAGGTCTTGGCAACGATTTGGACATGAGAAGTAAGAGATAGTAAAGAATCTAGGATGAAGCCATATTTTTTAGCCTCTGACTGTCCTCACTACTTCTAAGATCCCTCTCTGCTCTCCATCTTTGATGGGGGTTGAGGTCCCTTTAAGATTCCTCTCTGACTGCCCAACCACCAGGGCTGACCTTGATTCACAAATCCTGGTCAAAAAGCACCCTTTTGAATATCTGGGCCCAGCCCCCACTATCTGCTTAGCCTCCCCCAGCCCCCACCAGATCTGAGCTAACTGAAAAACCTGCCAAGAACTTGGGGTACCGCCCACAATCCCCTTCTAGGTATAAAAGAGCCGAGCTGGAGCTCTCTCTTTGCAGGAGCCCTTCCCCCCAATACATGGTATCCTTCCAGCCATGTAGGGGTTCCTGCCCACCCAGCAGCCATCTTTGGCCCTGGCGTTTTCTAACTGAACTTTACTTCCAAATTCCTACAATAAACCTTTTATTTATCAATCTAGGTTTTCAGGCCTGGAAATTCATTTATAAGGGACACTGCGCCTCATGGGATTATCTCACTATCTTTGCGCTGGCAAACGGGGTTCACCCTTTTCCTTTCTCTCATCATCTTGACTTGGTCCCTGTTCTCCTGATTCTTTTCTGTTCTCCTTACTCATTACTCCTACTCTGTCTTCACTTCCTGACATTTATATTCTTGATGCTCTAGTAAGTCATTTTACCCCATTCTCTACCTATCCATCTTCTTGAGATTCTGATATTTCCATCTTGCCAATCTTATCTTGTGGTCTCATCTCACATATGCTCCATATACAGCTTCAATTTCTCTTTTTTAAAAATCTTATCTTATTTCAAGGTCCATCTCAGATATCACTAACTTAATGAAGTGTTTCTTCAGATTTTCTTCTTCTTCTTCTTCTTTTTTTTTTTTTCATATGGAATTGATCATTTTATCCTCAGTTTTTCTTATAGAATGTTGTTTGGATGACTCCTTTGATACCATGTGAAGTGCTGTAGAAGAAAGAATTTTATCCTATAAGACTTGGGCTTCAGGTGAAGCTCAAGATAACACCTTGTTGAAGCCTGATGGACCGGGAGAATGATATGGTCTTTGAAAGCAACAGATAAATTAGGTGATAGGAAGGACCTAGGAGGAAAGGCAATGAATTTGCTTTTGAACATATTGAATTTAGAGTGTCTATTGGATATCCATTTCAAAATGTCTGAAAGCCAGTTGGGGATTCTAGAGTAGAGGTCAGCAGAGAGATTAGGATACCTAAATAGGTAGGTCTCTTCCCTCTTGAATTAGTTTTTATAACTATTTTCCTAAAACAAAAATCTGAACTTGAAGACCTCTTTCCTTCATAGTAGAAGGAGTAAGTGGACCCCACATATTTAGAGAAGCCCATATATGGATAGAGTTTGTTTTTATGCGTGTGGCTTGAGGAAAGGTAGAATAGAAATTGCTAGCCTCTTCTCCCTCCACCTGCCACCAAAGGAGATTTTCATTCCTGCATGGAGAGGAAACAGGAGGTTAGAGCCAGAGGCCATTATGCTTTCCTAAGGGAGGGAAAGTACTGGGCTAGAAATATATCTTTCTGCTTCTTTTAAATATTATTTATCTAGAGAATATGATCAGATTCTATCTAACTTTTGACTTCTTTGTCACTTTGGGTTGAAGGGATCACAAGTCCTATTGATATGGGAGGTGGCCTCTTTAAGATTCCTTTTCTGATCCCCAACCCCCTTTGGGACTGACCTTTGATTTACAAGATCTGGTCAAAACCACCCTTTTGTATTCCAAGGGGAGAGATCTGTGTCTGAGCTAATTTGGGCTGTACCCAGCCCCCATTCTAAGGATCTGCTCAGGTTCTGGCCCTCGAGGAATGAGGCCCCTTCAAGCAAATAAAAGAGCCAAGCTGGAATCAATCTCTTGGCAGAGGATGGAAACATGCAAGCACCATGCTTTGCATCACAGACTCTCTGTCCCGCTGCTTTTAGTGTATTTCTTCCTCTATCTAATACCTTTTACTAACCATACTTTAACCTTATTTCCAAACTCTACAATAAACCTTTTATTTATCAATCTAGGTTTTGGGGCCTGTGAATTCATTTATAGGGGACTCTCGTGCTGCTACTACAACTCATTTAACTCTGTATCCTTGCACTGACTCCAAAGGGGTTGCAGGGGAGCTCCGTTTGACTCCCTGTACCCCAATCCTGCCACTACACCTCAATTAATCTTAATTTTATTTAGGTATCCCTTATCTAGACCTCATCATTTGATTGTACCTTGGACATATCACTATGTCCAAGACTTGACCTCTTTCCCACATGGCAGATCCGTAATGAACACACACAGAGAATCATCAGGAAAAGAAACCCATCCCACAAACAACAACAGCAATAACAATACATTTGTATAAATCATAACAAAACAGAAATAAAAAAAAATTATACAAAGGAAAATATACTAAACAATACAGAGTGATGGAGCTCTTCCATTGGAAGTGAAATAACTCAGGTCAACCAAGAAAAATGTCCTAGATTTCACTCAAAAGGAAACTCTCCAAAATCTGTAGAGTAGCAAACTGATAATAGGTACATGATAAAGACTGCCCATTCCTCTCATATTTTTCCAAGGATCTTTTTCTTCAGTAATCTGAAGAAGGTTCACCTCTTTCATATTTCTGAAGCTGGAAACCAACTTGATACTCAAAGAAGACTTTTACTTGGAGAGTTTTGAAGGCATTGGCCTGAAGAGTCTGCAAAGGAGACTGATGAAAGTTCGAACTCTTTCATCTCTCACAAACTCCCCAAGGACAAGAGTTATACATTAATAATTTCTAATGACTATATGAACAAAAACTTGCTTACTCCTATATTTCCAGTATTCTTAGACATCACTCCCTCCATTCACTAGACCATGATGATCTATTTGTTCTTCACATACATTGTTACTTAATCTTGTTTGTCCCAGTTCCTCATCTATAAAATGAGACAGAGAAGGAAATGGTAAAACACTTCAGTATTTTTGCCAAGAAAAACCTAAATGGGGTCATAAAAAATAATTCACAACTGAAGTGACTGAATGAAATCAGCAATATTTCTCCTTCTTTCCATTTCTCTCTGTTGGAAAACAAAGGTTCCCTTTGCAATAATTTGGAAAAATCCAACCCAGACTAAGTGATACCTTCTGTGAGCCTTTTCCAGTCCCTTCAGCTGCTAGTGCCTTTCCTTTTATAGTTAACTTCTATCTATTCAATCTCTTTCTGTCTCTCTCTCTCTGTCTCTGTCTCTTTCTCTCTCTCTCTCTCTCTCTCTCTCTCTCTCTCTCTCTCTCTCTCTCTCTCTCTTTCTCTCACACACACACACACACACACACACACACACACACACACACACTTATAAACATGGTGTATCCCTCATTTAGAATGAAAATTCCTTGAAGTCATGGACTTTTTTTTTTAGTATCCCAATGCTAAAAACAATTCCTATTACTCAGGAAAAGTAATAATAATATCTAGCAAAGTTTATCATAGTACTTAACATATGCCAGGCACTGTGCTAAGTACTTTACAATTATTTCATCTGATCCTGGTAATAACCCTATGTGGTAGATGCTATTATCACCCCATTTTAAGGATGAATAAACTGATGTAAAAAGAAGTTAAGTGACTTGCTCAAAGTCACACAGCTAGTAAGTGCCAGAAGTCACATTTGAACTCAAGCCTTCCTGACTCTTGGATTAGCGTTCTCTACTATATAATTCAGCTGCCTTTCAGTTATCTTGATCTACATTTCGCCACTGAACCAGATGGCTTTGGAGGGGTAAGTGACCAAAATCTTTTTTTTTTTTTTTTTTTTTTTTTTTTTTTTTTAATAGATGAGGAAACTGAGTTCTAGGGAAACTAAGCTTAAGAGATAGGATTTGAATCCATATCCTCTAATTTAAAAGCTAATACTTTTTCCAGTATACCACAATTAATTATTGCAATAAACTTTTTGTAAAAGAACTTTTTCTGACTGAATCTATTATTTCTGAGGATTTCTAATTATAGCCAGGAAAATAAATAGTATTAGTCCAATATAAAAAAAAATAAAATTAAGCTCTCTCTAAGAAGTTAGCTTGACATAAAATAATTTACTGATAATACCTTAATTACAACCAATTTATACTAGGTGTGTCAGAAGGAAAGAAAGGAAGCAAAATGATTGAACATTATGAAATAACTTCACATTTTCAATGTAGGAATTGAAGGGGAAATGATGTGAAAAGAGAATTATGGACTGGAGTAAGACAGGAATCAATGTAAAACAGCATATAAACATACAGCTATTAAAAAAAAATTCCATCACAGTGAAAAGTAAAAATGAAAGTGATGGCAGTCTTAAAGTTTCATTGTCCTACTTACTTAGGGGATTTTTGTTTAGATGCATATCTAACAGGAATTTATGAACATGGGATGTGCAGGAAGGGAGAATCATTAGAGGATACTTGAAAAATGTTATGTCTTCTGTTTTGTTTTCAGTTTTATGATGGGATTTTTAGGGCTCTTGGGCATCAACTCTCCCATGCTCCTTTCTGTAATTTTCTATTTTGATCCTTCAATTTTGAGTACCTTAAGGTGCATCACAGTCAATTACAAGGAATATCTCTAAGTCTGATGACTCCAAGGTACCTTTTATTGCTGGGGTCAGTGATATCATTTTGTCTAAATGCCATCCAATGGCATTTCCAGTTAGATTTTCCTTCTGTGTTTTTCATTTCTGGTAAGATTTGGAAACAGGCTAGGGTTTTGCACCTACAGGTCCACCCTTTGAATTATCTGAATGAAACTAAGACATTTCCATGACCTCTTTCATCTGATTGGCTCAAAAAGCCATCATTAATTTATTAAGATTCATAGCATCATGCAAGGAGTTAGAAAATATTTTCTAAAATGGAGCATAGCAACTGTTTAATAGCATAAAATCATAAACTGCACAAATTTTGTTCAGCTAAATATTGCAATGGTTAGACTGCTGTGTTTAAAGTCAGGAAGACTTGTTTTTCTTGTGTACAAATTTGGCTTCAGACACCGACCAGCTGTGTGACTCTGGGCAAGTCATTTTTTTTTTTTTTTTTTTGGCCTCAGTTTCTTTTTCTGTAAAATAAGCTGGAGAAGGAAATGACAAATTACTCCAGTATTTCTAACAAGAAAACTCCAAATGGGGTTATGAACTGACATAACATAAGTTTTAGGAAAGGGAAAACTGGAAAATATTGCATTTAAAGGAGAAAAAAAGATTAAAGTTACATTTTCAAAGTTGGATGATATGTTTTATTTCTGGAGATACTGGCTTAATATTTTTAGGTATCAGAAAGATTCTTTGTAGATATTATCTATTTAGTACAAAGTGCTCGATGATGATGAAGATGAAGAGTATGAACCAAAGAACAGGCAAAAGAAATAGTTAGCTACATAGTACGATTATGGCTGGGGAGAGGGCCTAGTAATTGTTTTTAATCCGACTATTTACCAATTCTAGTGTTATTTGGTGCTTTAAATTACAACATTGGAGAAATGTTTTAACATTTTTTTGTTTCTAGTAGTTCTCCTTAAAAATAAATAATCCTTAGAGACATAATTCATTAACATATGTCAGTTCCTATGAAGACTGAGCTATCAATCTATAACCTAGCAATCACCATAGAGATTATGAAAGGACAGAAGAATTGGTAGGGTGAGATCCTGTGCCAAACTCTCCACCTAAAAAACATAGAGTACAACAACATTATTATAGAGCAGACAACCAGCTAAAGGGAAAATCTCATGCAAATACACTCTAAAAAGTCTTCAAATTTCTATCTAAATGCTGGAGAGTAGTAACTTGTGAGTCAGAAAGATATGAGTTCAAGTTCTGTCTCAAACAAATCCTAATTGTGTTATTATGGATAAGTCATTCATCCTTTCAGCAATCCAGGCAATTCTCTAATAGTATAAGTTGCAAATGAGATGGAGGGGTTATCCACATTAGGAGTTCACTGAATTGTTAAGATCACTGATTTGAGAGAGAGAGAGAGAGAGAGAGAGAGAGAGAGAGAGAGAGAGAGAGAAAGTGGAGAGTTCTGATTATGGAATCTACCTTTCTACTGTATTGATTTTTGCAATGATAGTCATCCACTCTCAGTTTTAAAAGCAGTCTGCAAGCTCATATGATCTAAAACTTCACATCTGTTCTGATCAGTTCCGATCTAACAAACCCACAACTGAATTTTCCCTTAAGTTTTTTTCTACTATTTCCACAAGAAATCCAGCTCTAGTCCCAGTCAACTCTCCTCCATTATCAAACTTTTCACCACCACTTAATTCATCTCTTTGTTTCATTTGAAAACTGACTCTCCTTTAAGGATGTCACATTAGCTGAAGCCTTTTCTATTAGTAATTGTCTTTTCCCATTTTTCAATCAATCAATAAACATTTGCTAAGTGCCCATTATGTGCCAGGTACTGTGCCAAGTACTGGAGATACAAAAAAAGGTGATAAATAGCCTTGTCCTCAAGGAACTTAGAATTTAACTTATTTATTTGGCTAAAAATAGTGGCCATACATCCTATTACTCTTGTTGTTGCTTCTAGATCATTCTTCTAATCCATACATTAATATCCTTTCCTCTTTTGAACTCCAGGCAACCTGTTGATTATTTTCATTTATCCTCTCTCTAAGCTTATTTGCTCATACTTGTTTTTACATACTTATTTGCATATTGTCTCATCCATTGTTAATGCAGGGACTATTTTTTACTTTGAATCTTCCCTACTTAGGCAGTTCCTGGTTTAAACAGTGCTTGACACTTACTGGGCACTTAAGAAATGTTTACTGACTGATTAAATAATTTTGACCCAACATTTCACAATTTACAAATTGATTCTACTCTCTAGCTCAAGATGTTTCTCTTCATTCTAAACCCTACCTTTAGTTATCAGGAAATCAGTATTCATGCCATGATCAATCATGCAATTAATATGACCATCTAATTCATTAGCCTTAAGTCTGATGATCTCATTTCTCCACTTAGTTTGAGTCACATACTGATATGGCTACACTGCAACATCTCTCAAAGTCACATAACCTGTAGAACTTTGAAATTCCATTCTCCCACAACTACCTCTTATTATTCTAACTTTGCTACTTTTTCACTCCTACTAAATCTTGGGATTTATCATAACCTTGGATTCTTTTGTTCACATCTATTCTAGTTCATTTCCCCTTTTCTCATTTTATTTAGTTACAAACCCAGATTTTATGCCACAATTACCTACTCTAATGTTTCAATAGCCATTGGCCCTTAAACACCCTTGTTCCATCTTGACTTTCCCTCATTCCCAATTTGATGATCCACATCCCTGTTTTTCAGATTCTCTATCGTTACACTTTAGTTACTACAGGGCATCATTGAATCTATGGTCTAATGAATAAATTTTATATGAAGTATGAATTCTATACACTATGACAGGGAAATAAGCCTTTTTTTTTTTTTTTTTTTTCACCAGAAAAGTCTTCAAATCTGACCAAAGAGGCAATTATTTATTCTACTTTTAGCTACTTTTAGGCAGCATGGAATGGTGAAAAGACAATGAATTTTGTCAGGGACCTGGATTTAAATTCTATCTCCCTCACTTAAGATGAAGGTTTTGGTTAAATTACCTAATCTCTATGGGCCTTTGTTTTCTTATCTATAAAATAATGCCATTAGATGATTTCTGGAAGCACACCCACTTCTTTCCCTCCCTCCCTTCTTTCCTCCCTCCTCCCTCCTTACATCACTCCCTCTGTCCTTCCCTCCTTCCCTCTCTCCTTCCCTCCCTTCTTCCCTCCCTCCTTCCCTTTCCTCCCTCCCTCTCTCCCTTCCTGCCTTCCTTCTTCCCTCCCTTCCTTTCTTCTTTCTTTCCGTCCTTTCCTCCTTCCTTCCCTCCTTCCATCCCTCTGTTTCTTCCTCTTTCTCTTTTCTCCCTCTTCCCTCTCTCCTTTTTCCTAGGCTAGAAGTGTAGCTGTGCTTTACAGGTCTCATTCCAATCCCAATGTTTATTGAAGTTTTAATTTTTTTTTAAAATCTGGATGGGTTTATTTTTCCTTAGGCAGCCTGGTGCCACTTTAATCCTATGGGCTCATGATATTAGTGTCAGATTTAGTGAAGATATCAGATCAGTTAAACAAGGACCTTACCAGTTTAAGAGATCTGTTTAATGGTTAGCATATCTAAATCTTCCAAGTTTGGCTAGTTCTCTGTATAATCTCAAAAATAGGACTATGATCACCTAAACCAAAACTAGTTATTTTTGAAACATGGATCTATTCCTCCCCTTTAGATATGTAACAATTTGGCCTCCTTAAGATGGCATCAAAAGCAATTAGCACATACACAAAAGCACAATGGTAGGTTGGGCTCATCATCTGAAATATCAGTTTAATAGCAGTTAGGAAAGTTCACAATATTTGTGTTGTAATTAAAAAAAAATAATTGTTATGATTTTTGTAAAGCAGTATGGCTATGAGGTAGGTCAGTATTATACCCTTTTTATAGAAATAGACATTGAACCATTCAGGGATTACACAGCTTTCCATTTAGAATTGATACTTGAACACAATTAATTTGAATTAAAGAGACACCAATTAAAGAGATAATAAGGCCTCTTTTGGACGCCTCTTCTATATTCTTAGTTAATAATGTTTTATTGAGCATTGTTAATATTCTAACTTCTTGGAGCTACAAAAGAAGATTAAGCAGATGGGAGGAGTTCTGAAAGAGCTTTCCTCATTATTCTATTGATTTCTACCTGAAGATCCTTGGCTCACACAGAAAAGAAAGTCATCTTGATCAAATGAGATAATAAATGTAAATTATCTTGCAAAGCTTAAAGTGCTTTATAAATGTGAGATAGTAAATTACTTTTACTCTCCATCTCTGAATGATGGTGGGAATGAAGAGATGATGGTGATGATGATGATGATGATATGAGAAGTTTGAAGTAGTCTGGCTGGAGCATCTTATGTTATTATTTTTTAAAACATCTCCATCTATTTACATTTAACCTTTCTTCTCAGTCTTCTTCTCTTTTCCATCTCTGGAAATTTCTACTTGCATTCAAAATGTTCAAGTAGGATCTCCTAAATAGGTCCTTCTTGATCTCCTAGTCATTAACGATTTTCCTTAGCATCTGGAAAATTGCCTGGCATGTGAAGGTGCTAAATTAATGCTTTTTAAATGAAAATGAAGTTCAATCCCCTTTCCTTTTTCTATTAAACTTTAAATAAACATTTGAAAAGAAGGGTATAAGTAGATGAGGAAATTTGCCCTACAAGGAGCAAAAAGGATTCTTAGCACAGGTACAAATTTGAACTTCATTTACTCTATCCACTATGCCAGGTAGCTGCTGTGGCTTGAGCTGATCACACTCACACAGATTTGATTTCTCTGTCTCCAAGACTAGCCCTCTATCTACTGTATGGCTGAACTATCCCTAAAAATATATACCAAGTTAATAATAAGAGATGAGAGGTGGAGGTGTTAAGAACTGGGAGATGGTTGTCATTTGTTTTCATTCTCAAAGAGGACAATGACATCAGAGAGATATCAGAGAGGCTATAACTTATAAATGAATTGGAGTTAAGTGAGGAATGGCTGTGCAGTCACCAGCCTCACTTTCTCTTCCATAGCCATCTGGATTCAGTGGCAAGATACAGATAAGGATAGCTGGAGATGGCCCTGGATGAGAGGTTAAGAAAATCTTCAATGAGGAGAAGAACTGAAGGATTAGGGATTTGATAAATGCATGTAAAGGATACTTTCTGGTCTTTGTGGTATAGCTTCTGAAAAACATTGGCTGGGGAGAGCTAATGTCATATGCACCAATTTTGCTGTAAGTCAGAGTACATGGAGGAAAGTCCTAGAAACTAATCTGGATCCTTATAGTAAAGGCATATAAATGTCAAACAGAAAAGTTTGTATTTCTTCCTAGGTACATAGGGGAATCATTGAAGCTTTTTAAGCAAAGGAGCAAATTAGATTTGTGTTTTAGGCATTTCATTCTCACAGATGTACGGAGGTTGAATTGCAGAGGGAGAGCAATTATTAACAGATTAACTATTTAGTAGATGATTGCAGTGCTGTAAGAGGAGACTAGAGCAGGATGAGACTGTATGAGTGGAAGGAAGGAGATCCAAAAGATGTTGTGAACTTCTGAGGTCCCTTCCATCTCTAAATATATTCTCTTAAACTAGAAATTGATTTTACTCATTTACCTCAAAAATCATTTCACAGTCATACAATTTGACAGTGGGAAGGGAAAATATTTTAATTCCCAAGGTAGTCCATTTTATTTATGGACAGATTTAATTTTTAGGAAGTTGTTTATTTTTTGGTTTTGGTTTGTTTTTCCTGTTATCAATTTTAAGTATACCTCCTTGAAATTTGTGTTCTAGCTTCTGTTTCTAGTACATATAATTAGTCTTCCCTCTGAGACCACCTCCAATTTATTCTGCATATTTTACTTATATATAGTTGTTTGAATTATTGTCTCCCTCATTAGACTATGAGTTCTTTGAAAGAAAAGACTTTCCCTCCCTTTCTTTGTATTCCTGGAATTTAGCACAGTGCTTAGCATTAGACTGTGAGCTCCTTGAGAGATGAGACTTTTCTCCCCTTTTCTTTGTATCCCCAGGATTTAGCACAGTGCCTGGTATATAGCAGGGTTAATAATACTAGATGATGGATTGACTAATAAAAGCAAGATTTAATCCCGGTTCCACATGACAGCCCTATAATTACTGAATTATGCAAGACATTCTGAGATTTCAAGATAGCTAACAATTGTAGAGCTCTTTATACCTTTCAAAATCCTTGCTTTTTCACAACAATCTTGGGAGATAGTGAGGATAGCAAGTAGTTATTTAACAGAAATGCAAAAAATACTCAGAGAGAGGTTAAATGAATTGCCCATGGTCACAAACTTTTAAATGCCAGAACTGTGAGGGGATTCTCAGGAAGATTCTTATTGATTCAGTGTTCCATTTCACTATATCATGCTGATTCCAATTACCTATTAAACTGGTCTGTCATCATTCTTCATTTCTTTTCCCTCCATTTCATCAGGCTAAAACACACACACACACACACACACACACACACACACACACACACACACACACACACAACTTATTTCCACATTCCTGACTTTGTTTATATTATTTTATTGTTCAGTTGTTTTAGTCAAGTCCAACTCTTCATGATCCCCATTTGAGGTTTTCTTGGCAGTTATTGGAATGGTTTCCCATTTCCTTCTCCAGCTCATTTTATAGATTAGAAATTGAGGCAAACAGGTTTAAGTGACTTGCCTATAGTCAGATAGTAAACATCTGAGGCCATATTTCAACTCAGAGAGAGATAATTCTTCCTTATCCTGGGCCTAATACTCTATCTACTGGGCCAACTAACTAGCTGTCCATATCTTATTCATTCATCAAGTTGCAGTCCATGTTCCATCTTTTCCTTGAGAAATTTGAAGCCAATACTAGGAAATAGTAAAACATCTTTTGTCCTTATTTGTCCTTCCTTTTGCCCTCATTATCTGTATCATATAGATTGCTATTTTATCATGTAGTGTTTGAGTTTATAGTTATTTTATTCATATTTTAGAAAAGATATTCTATATTATGTTTTTCATATACTTTCACATTTCAAAGTATCTATTAATGAATTAGTCAGATAGTTGACTATGCAAATGCATTTTAATTTCTCATCTCTTGATCCTATCATCTTATTGTAGTAGTTGCTCATAGATCTGTGAATAAGGTGTTGTTTCCCACTCTGTAAAAATGAGATTCTTCTTCTTATTACTGAAAAACTGAAAGATATACCTCTTGGTAAGTATGTGACAGGAAAATAATAACTGGCATTGACATAGCAGTTTAAAGTTTACAAAACAATTTATATTCATAGCATAACCTGTTTGACTCCTAAAACAAACCAGTAAGGGATATATACTATTGTTAGCAATATCCACATTTTAAAAATACAGAAATGGAATTGGAGAGAGCAAGCTAATTGTCTGTAATCTTACATCTAGTAATTGGCATAGGCAGATTTTAAACTTGTCATTCCACCTTCAAGTACAATATTCTACCTAATACACAAGTTGTCTCTCAGATGTTGATATAGCCTAGGTAGTTGGGTTTGAAAACTGATTATGACTTTCCCAACACTGTATCCCCTATATCAATCAATTCTATGTAGGACCAGAACAATATTTTAACCTCCTGCCACCATGCAAATTATGCTAAGAAACTATCCTTGAGATTTAATTGGTGAGGAAAAGTAAAAGCTTATGTTATTTACATCACAGACAAGTGGTACAATGGATGATGAGCTTGGAGTCATGGAGGCCTGAGTTCAAATATGGCTTTAGATATTTACTAGCTATGTGATCTGGAGAAAGTAACTTAATTCCTGTTTTCTTATTTATAAAAGGGGATAGGGTAGCAACTACCTCCAAGGGTTGTTGTGAGATAAAATGAGATAATAACTTAAAAATATTTAGCACAGTGCCTAGTATATAAAAATATTAACTATTGTTACTACTATTATTATTGCCTTTTGGGTACCTTTCTACAGAAAAACTAAGAAAGATCTCTAGACGCAAGAGGATTTTTGCATCCTCAATACATAGTCCTGTTGAATATCCTTTCTTTTTTCATGGCTTCATAACAAAACCTTCTTTTGTTAATTATAAGTATTTCATTTCATTCCATTAACAAAGCTAAAGTATTAAGAGTAGGACCTGAGCCAGGCCTAGCTCAAGAAATTACAATTATGCCTATTCAGCTATAACAGGAAATAGTATTATGTAATTAAGAAGTTGAAAGAAATTGGTAAAAACACCTAATATCTACATGCCTGTGCTTAGGGAAGGGAGAGAGAGATGTAATTTATGTGTAACATTAAATCTATGTTTATTCCAAGGTCAATGACAATATAATCTTTCAATTCACTATATGCAATAAAAATGGAAGTTAAAAAATTAACTAGACAAATTAGTGGCCATTGGCTTTCTTCCAACTTTTCTTAAGATATAATCTCTTTGAGGAAAAGAACTTTTTTCTTTGTTTTCATAATCATCAACAACAGATATGTATATTATGAACTGGGCACTGTTCTAAGTACTGGAGGTACAAAGGAAGGTAAATTTCAAATATTTAGTATAGTATCTAATATACAAGAGATGCTTAAATAATTAAAAATATATGATATCCAGTTCACATATACTGATATGAAAACTTGGAAGAGCTATAGACCCTGTTACTTGAAGGAAAATGGACCAATGCACCAGAGCATTGCCATTTTTGGCAAATGGGATTGCCATATTCCCCTCTGTTAAATGCATGAGATAACTGAGATGGCAACTATCCACAGCTCTAAAAGCCTTTCCCTCATAAATATACATAGAAATTGATCTGTCTTTTTATTCATTCCAGAAAAAAATCTTATTATTCCCTCCTGAGGTATGTATCTCAGAGATTTGCTTGGCAATGGATTTGGTATTTTGGAAGATGGATTTAATGCCACATTCTTTCCAAAGCATTCTCCTTGTTTAAGGTGTTTGATAGTTGATGGAACATCTCTTGCTTTTTGTTTTGTGATGTGGTGAAAAAATGATTAGGAGAAGCTACAACCCATGACTTTCTCTAATCCTTCTCTGTTCAACAGACTTCCAATCCTGGCAGAGACTGCATATGGAAGGTGTTTTTCCTTATACTTTAATTCTACTCTCATCTAATGCCTGTTGGCAGGATAAGTTTTTTTCAATGAGGGGGCACCTTAGTAATATTAGGTACATAGATTAGATTACTGTAACATATGCGGTTATTCTCTTCCTGAAAAATTGCTCTATTATTCTTCAATTACACAGAATACAGACTTTCGATTCTGCCCTCTCCTGAACTCAGTGTTTTATTCCTCTAAGGAAATGCAATTGATTTCTTATTGAACACCAAATTGATTTTAAAATTTAACAAGTTAAAGCACAGGGGATGGGAAAAGATGAGTCTATTTTCAAGTTACTATCCTTGAATGAATGCAGGAGGAATTGCTTAGGGTTCTCTGAAGCAATGTAACTGGTTATTCTAGATAGGAGGAAAACATTTACTGAGTGAGTGAGCACCTATACTTTTAACTATTAATGAATTTGAATTTGGGCCTCATTGATGAACTAGTTGAAACATACAATCAAGCCTTATCTTTTAAACATATGCATTTTCTGATGAAATGTTTCCTCATCTCTTTTTGTTCTATATGTAATTATTAAAAAAATTCCATGGGGATGTTATAGCACAAAAGATGCAGAGCAAGCTTCCTTCTCATTATGACATGGATTCTTATTTAAGAAGGTGCATTTAAGACTTGTAATATGTACTGACCAAATATCACTACATGAAAAAAAAAATTTCTCATATATTTCATTACTTCTAGTTTCTGCTCAGCTATATGTTAGAATAGTAAATTGCATTATATAATGATTTCAGGTTTACAGCAAGCTTTATATATATTATCTCATCTGATCCTCATGAAAATCCAATGAAGTAAATATATTGCATTATTCCCATTTTCTAGAAGATCTAATGTCTTGTCTGTTCACATATCTATTAAATGTGAGAGGTGGGATGTGTGAACCTAAGTCTTTCTTGAAGCCAGTACTGAAATACTCTTTTTCATCATAGCTCACTGTTCTATGGTGAAAAGAATGATATGTTGGGAATTAGGAAATATAGATTCCAGTTCCATAATCATTACTATCAAAGCAGTAACATTTCTAGTCTGTCCTCTCCACTGGGAAGTGAGGAGTTTGAACCAGATGACCTCTAAGTTTCAATTCATCTCTGCATTTACATTGTTTTTGAACAGGATCAATTTGACTCATTATCTCATAGCCAAGATAAGTATGTATTTATTTAATCCCAAAATACAGGTATCACAGGAACTAACATCAGTGAAGCCTATAAAAATCATTTAAATTTCATTTGAGTCATACTCATATATAAGTGGAACAAAAACTAACAACTTAGTGTGAGTTATAGGCTGAGCTAAATTAGGTAGCACAAGCGCTTCAGATATTGATACCAGAATAAAATCTGCCCAACTTTGAGATTTGGCTGACTTCTTCACCAGAGGAAGCTCATCTTTGGGAAACCTCATTATCCTACAAGATACAATCAGTATTTGTACTCATCTTGCCACTATTCTTGGGCCTCTTTGATTAAACAGTGGAACCATGGACTCTAAAATCCACATTTAATAATGGGGATCATATTCGATATGTCCTCATTTCTTAGCTCTCTGCACTAGTTTGGGACTTTTTTGATTTTTCCATCACCTCTCCATGAGGTGAAAACTTTTCCCAGCAATTTCTAGATTCCTTTTGTGTGTTATTTTCCCACATTAGATTGTAAAATTCTTGAAGACAGGGATTATTTTTCTTTTTATGGAGTTGTAAATTAGTACTTGTAAATTAGGTATACTTGGAGTATAATAGGTGCTTAAAACTACTGATATTAGAAAATCTAATCGTTAATAAAAAGGAGTTTCTTTTAGCCATAGCAGATAAAGGACATTCAGCAAAGATAAAGAATTGGTTCAGTCAAGTGCAGATTCTTAGACTGATATTTTACTATGCTGGTCTGCTGGTCAAAAACCTGAGGTCACTGTTTTTGATTCTACCTACTCTGGCTTTTGTGCTCAGGTCACCAAGAAGCCACATCAGTGATTTGAACTTTAAAATCCTGTTGTTAAATAAGTCTGAAGTACAACTTCAATATCTTTTTTAGGAAAAAAAGAGACAAAAACAAAAACAAAACTGACCATGTATTATTAAAACTTTAGAATAGCTGCTTCTATCAAAAGGAGTTGAAAAGGTTAGGAATCCTGTCTTAATATATGACTAAAAATTAGGGAGGGAGAGAAGGGATTAGGCAACTGTATAGTATCTACTATGTGCCATGGGACTGTGCTAAACATTTTACAAATATGTCATTTGATCCTCACAATTAAAACAATAATAATGTTACTAGATTGCCTTTATACAATGCTTTATAGTTACAAAGCATTGTTCATATCACCGTAGATGATTTAAGATGGTAAAGATCATCTAATTTAACCCCTTCATTTTACAGATGAGGAAAATTTATATTTTACAGTAATCTAAGGAAAGTCAATCATATATTATTAATTCCTTTTACAGATAGGGAAACTGAAACTCAGATATGTTAAAGGACTTGTTGATGGTTATATAGCTACAAAAGTGGCTAAGCCAAAACTGGAACTTATAGGTTCAAATGCCAGCACTATAATTCAGTGCTAGACTTTGTGTGACACATTTATTTAGCATGGAGCTAGTCTATCAAAGATAAGTAGGAAAGATGACTATTATGATTAGTTCTCTCCCTACTCAATTATAACTCTTATGCTATGGATAAAAGTGAAATCTGGGAATACTAGTTTTTATGGAAGTTTTGGAGTAGAATTGTGTCCAAGACCACTACACTTATATTATTGTAGAATTCATAATAGCACCTTACTTTTCTACAGAAGACTGAAAAATTCTGTTCTGAATCAGTGATTATTGTTTCTATCCTAGAATAAACCATATGTAATTTTTTTCACTAGAAAGGAAAAAGATTTCAAAAAGTTTCAGAAGTGACATCCCACTAATAATGAATAGAGGCTTGTAAAATTCATAGTCTTGGCCAAATATTTAATGTTACATTCTCTTAGAGATCTCTGTATGTTGGGGGAAATAATTAGAAGTTAGCAGAGTAAAAACCCAAAGTAGGCAGAACCTTTCTTCTCTACTAAATTTTCATTTTCATGTATTTTTCTGCTCTTCAACTGAAATGCAATTTTGATGTATAACTTCAGCATATACATCACCTTGAGTCATTGGAAATAGTCTGGTTCTGGTAGCTATTCCTATCAATATAGAAAGTGATTACTTAAATTTCTGCTGTCTGACTACAAAACTAGCTAAGTTTAGAGGGTATTAGTATCAAAAAATTGATTTCAATTGATTTTTTGTCTACTCCTCTCAAAGACTATTTACTAAGCTATTAAGGGATTGTCATCTGTATAAATGGAAAAAAGTTCCCACACCAATAAAACCAAAGATTTTTGATAAATTGAAATATTCTTGGGTTAGAATGATATAAGTAATTAAAGATACTTTTAAAGGAAATTGCTAGAGGAGATTGATCAATAAGTCTTGTAAGATTTCTCATAGTTTCACTGTTTAATAATAGGAATCAATAATGTAATTACTCAAAAAATAATGTTTTAATATTTTCTTTTACTAACTATTTAGATTTAGATGAGACTTATAAGAAAAACAGAAACTTATTTTATATACTGATGCTTGTTCTTTTGTGATTTTTTTTTTTTAATTTGCTACAAAAGCCTGCATTTACCAGGAATTATAGAACTGGTTAAGATTAATTTCTGAAACTATAATTGGATTCAATGATCCAGAATGTATATGTGTCTTTATGGTGTTGTGTTGATAAGATTTAAAATGTTTCTCCTGGAGTTACTTTGTATTAGCTGAACTCCTAGAAGTATATTCTTTAAAACTATCAGCTATTAGTGAAAAAAAAAAATAAACCCAAACATTGATTTTTAAGCTGTTGTTGTCCTTCATTCTCAAAGAGGACCATGATATCAGGAAGGTGATGTTGTGACTTGCAAGTGAATTGGATTTAAGTAAGGCAGTACTGTACAAAGTCACTAGCCTCATTCTCTCCTCTGGAGTCCTCTGGGTCCAGTAGCAAGCTAAAGATCAGGATTATTGGAGATGGTGCTGGATGTAGTAGGAAACCTTGGCTTTTTAAAGCTAAAGTCTTTCCCAGGTCTCAGTTTGTCTGAGGCAACACCCACCCAGTGAGTAAGGTTAGTTAGATAAAAAAGGAGGCAAAAAACAGCCTTTTTTGCCTGATCAAAAACAAACAAACAAAAATCAATATGGGAGGTGAAGACCTTCTGGGTTTCTGGCAAAAACAGAAACAATTGCTTTCTGAGCCATCAGAACTTCCAGAATGACCCAGTAAGGATTGGGCTGGGACTTATTGTTGGTCAATCAATAAGGGCTAGAGCTATTTGGGTTTAAGGCATGGTGCTTTAAAAAGAAATCTAGCTTGTAAACTCCAAGATATTTTGTAAGGTTTCAGTAGTCAAAGTTTATATTTTAAACTAAACTTCTAAAGAACATTCCAGAGTACATAAACGAAATTAACAATTACTCTTTTTATTAATTGAACTATTTAATAGATATTCCTTGGTTTTTCTTTACTGATTAATATAAAGAGAATGTGAACTCCTTCTTCCCTTTATCAAAGCCAAAGGGTTAAAAGTACTAACTATATTGGACTGACTTTTTATAAACTACTATAAATATTTTTCCACTTTTTTGCTTTTTTTTTTTCTGATCTTGGCTACATTTGTTTTATTTGTATAAAACCTTTTTAAATTTTATGTTCTCATTCTCTTATTTATCCATAAATTGTTCAGTTATCCATAAGTCTGAGAGGTAATGTATTCCATGTTCTAATTCTCATGTAAAATCTTTATTTCTAGGTCATGTATCCATTTTGATCTTAAATGGTATAAGATATTGCTATAAATGCATTTAAGGAATATTCCCCACTTATTTCTAAAATCACTAAACCCTTTTCAGTGCTTCTGAACTATCCTGATGTATGGGATAATGACATTAGGAGTAACATATTTGGTGCAATATGGACCATGTGCTGGGATGATCTCTGTCAGATGATCCTGTTCTTTCCTCCTGTTCTTTAATTCAAGGTTCCCTTAGAATTCTGGATGTAGTTTTTTTTTTTTCTCCTAGTAACTAATGCTTGCATCCTATATAACCAGTCCTCTTCCAGTTGATTTTGGGAGTATGTCTTTTGCATTTGCTCAAGACCATAATAATATAAGTAGAAATTTAAAGCACACTGAATAAAAGGCTTATTTCCCCTCTGCCTTTGCACTCCATTATTATTTTGTAATACCTACTCTTTTAATACAGGTTGGCTTTGCATCATGATGAAACAGTTGAATTTGTCTATAAAATCTCTTCAAATTTTAGCCAAAGCACTTAAAATGGAAAGTGTGGTATAGTCTTGAATGTAGAACAGAGTAAAAAAAAAAAAAAATAGAAACAGTCTAATGTCAGATTTTGTCCTTGTCATCTTGATGTGGTTCTTAGGGATCTACTTTTACATTGCCGATCTCTAAGAAATCCTGGTCTATATCCTTTAATTCCTGCTTAAGAACAGCACTGTCCTAGAAATTCTTTCCTCTCATCAAAGAATTATTAGAATTTCAAAGTTGAAAAGTTTATGTTATGCTGTTATTTTATAAATAAGGAATCTGAGACACAGAAATTAAGGGGAAGAGTTTGTTCAAGTTCACAATGAACTTGTTGCAGATAGGGATTTAAAAATATTTTGATTCTCAGTTCAGTGACCTTTCTTCCAGCTCTACTCTGCATTTGCATTGCATTATTATTTTGTAATACCTACTCTTGTAACACGTTGGCTAAATGAGTGAAACCACCTTCTCTGAAGCATTGTTTAACATTGACTTGTAAGGGTATAGGGTTCATAGAGTTTCAGGTTTCAAAGCTGGAGGAGACAAGAGTCCAGAACTGAAGAGGAATATTTTCTACATTGCCCTTAGTCTTGGTCATCTAGTCTTTATTCAAAGACCTTCAGTGATAGGGAACTCATGAATGTCCAAAGCATCCTCATTCCACTTTCACAAAGATATAATTTTGGAATGTTTTTCCTTACATGAAGATTGAATCAGTCCCCTTATATATTTCCCCAGGGTTTCTAGTTCTGACCTTTACTACTGAACAGAAAAAAGCACAACATTACAAGATTAGATCATCGTTTGCCATAGCATTCAGGGATTATACACAGTTTTACATCACATTTTCATACTTCTGTACAAATTGGCTCACATATCTGGAATGAACTCTCTTCTCATCTCTACTTCACAGAATCCTTCTCTTTCTCCAAGATACAGCTCAAGCACAAACTTCTATAGAAAGCCTTTCCTGATCCTTCCAAATTCTAGTCCTCTCCCTTGTACTGAATTACTTTGTAGTTACTTTTATTTATTCTATTTATCTTTATTCTGTATCATTATTCAAGTACTTGTCTCCTCCATTTCAATGTACACTTCTTGTGAGTAAAGATAGTTTGATTTTTCATATTTGTATCCCGCATAGCCAGGCATATAGTCAGTTTTTATCTAATATTTGTTGATTGATACCTGTTTTATTGATGATCTTGTACAAAGGTAGTATACTCCAGTATCATGTACAAAGTTATATGCAGGGAGAAATGAGCTTGTGGTGTTAACATATAATTTTTCCATATATATGAAAGAACATTACCTAAGGAAAATGAGAAATCATCTTTTTCATAGGCTAGAAGCTGAATTATTCTTCAGGATTATGGAAGGACAACTATTATCCTGATTTACCTGATGCAAAGATGATAGAATCTGCATACTGCAAATAGGCCTTTTTGTTTTCAGGTCCTGGGAAATTTGAGAATTCATCATAAAAATGGTTAATAAATATTAAGAAAATAATATGATGATTGGAAAGAACCAGAATGTCTACTTCAAGAACAGGTATTATCAGATATTTTAAAATAGAGTTATTAATTATGGGAATATTGCAGCTAAAGTCTATTGAGATTTCAGCTAAGCATCTGATCACACTATTATTCCATTGAAAAAGTGATGCAAGCAGAATGACAATATAATTAAATGACTTTATGGGATGTATAGGATTAAGATGGCAGAGTGAAGAAGGAATCTGCTGAAACTCTTGCAAGTTCTCCTCAAAAACAAAAACAAAAACTTGATAACTGCCTCATAATTAGCTTAGGTAAGAGCAGCAAAGTGGTCCAATGGATAGAGCACCAGCCCTGAAATCAGGAGGACTTGAGTTCAAATTTGATCTCAGACACTTAATCCTTCCTAGCTGTATGGCCTTGGGCAAATGATTTAATCCCAATTGCACAGGAAAAAAAAATTGGTTTAGGAGCAGAGAAGTAGCTTACTTTTACATGAGGAAAATTCTATCTCACTGAAGTAGAAGGGGAGCAAGGTCCAAGAGCAATAGCAGCCTTATGGCAGGGGATCAAAGGCAAGTGTCTGGGTCTGGGGACATCCATTAGGTAAATCAGCAGATACCTTGATAAGTCAGTAGTTTTTCCAGGACAGCAAGGCCCTACTCCAGTAGTCTCACTACCACTAACTAGGTCTTGAATCTTTTGCTGACTAGTAGAGAGGTTATACCCCAGGAAAGTCCAACAGTAAAAAACCACCTCCAGGATCCTAAGGCTTCAGGCCTTAACTGCAGAACAGCAACAAGATTCATTCCCCAGAGGCAACCAGCAGAAAAAGTGATTTTGTAGCAACCAAGTAGCAAGACCCTGTCCCTGGGACAGGCCAACATAGAAAACCAACATCTTGGGAAGATTAGCAGGAATCCCCATCTCCTACTACAAAGCCAGAAAGAAATCAAATCATCTAGTACAAGAAGCATCTAGTTTCCAATCCCAGTGAAAGCCAGAAGATTCTGAGCCTGGGCACAAAAAGTTTGGAATAATGCAGAATCAGAGCCCAAATCTCAAATAAAAATGCTATCATTAAATAAACAGAAAAAAAAATGAGCAAAAAACAAAAACAGAAACAACAAAAAAAAAAACTTGACTGTATAAAGTTGCTTTGGTCACAAGGAGGATCAACATACAAACTTAAAAGAGAACAGTAATTTCAAAATAACTATATGGAATGCCTCAAAGAAAAATGAAATTTTGCCTTGTGTGCCCCCAAAACTCCTAGATGAACTTTAGAAGATTTAAAAAAGAGATTTAGAGAAATAGAAGAAAAAACTGAGAAAAAGAATGAAAGCATTGCAAGAAAATCATGAAAAATAGTCAACAACATGGGAAAATTTATTATGGGACAAAAAAAAAAAACACTAGAAAAAAAATAAATACATTAAAAGCACTCAAATATCAAATTAGAAATCCTGAAAATCAAAGGAGAGATTGATAAATTCAAATTAAGAAGACCATTGAATTACTAAATAAAACTAGAAGCTGGTTTATGAAAAAAACCAATAAGATAAATAAATCTTTGGTTAATTTAATGTTTGAAAAAAGGAAAGAAGGAAACAAAATTACCAGTATAAAAAATGAAAAGTGTGCATTTACCATCAGGGTTAAGAGAACATTAGGAAAACTGTTAAGAACTGTTTTGCCAGTTATATGTCAAATTTATATGTAAGGGGCCTTTAAATGGGTGCCACAGCAAATCGGGAGATTGAGGCCCGGAAGTAATTTCTGTGGATATTAGGACTGCCCTTGGGCGGGATTCTGGCCATATTGAGATAGCTTCGTAATGGGTGACTCTCTCGCTGATTGGCTGTGTGTGTGACCTCACAGGCCCTATGTAAGCCCACTGCAGGCAGCAATCGCCCTCTTTAACCTGGCACTCTTCACCTTGGCTTCCCAGCCTGGGTGGCCAAGCCAAGATGGATAGCCAAAAGAGGTAAGGGTTTTGGTAGTGAACACATGGGTCTTCTGACCAGGTGTTCACTCGGGAACCAACAAGTCAGGGCATCAGTTAGGGCATTATGTGAGTAGGTATAATAAAGGCTTTTAAGATTACACGTGGTTGTTCTTGAGTGCACTACTGGTTATTAAGCTAGTAATTGTAACTGCCAGGAGAGCACGTTACATTTATAGATATTGAACATCTACAAAAATATCAGTTACCTAGATTAGGGAAATTGACCTCTAATTTTCTTTTTCTATTTTGGCTCTTCCTAATTTAATTATCTGCACCTAATTCTTCCTAATTTAATTATCAACATTTGTTTAGATATCAGCATCATGATCCCAAATCAAATACCAAATTAGAAATTTTGAAAAAGTGAAAGAAAACTATTGAACTAGTAAATAAAATAAGAACTAGTTTTATATAAAAATCCAACAAAACAGATAAACCCATGTTTACATTGATTTTTAAAAAAATAAAGAAAACCAATTTACCAGTATCAGAAATGAAAAGGTTGTATTCATCACCAATGAAGAAAAAATAAAGCAATAATTTGCCCAACTATATGCAAATAAGTCTGATAATATATAATGAAATAGATGAATATTTATATAAGAATTTTTTCTGTATGGTTTCTTTTGTTTTATATAGCTTGGCAACTGGGTTCCTTTCTTTGAACTTGGCATGCTTCTTTATTCTGGCCATTTCCCATCATGCTGATGCCTCTTTAATCTTCAAAATTTGACTTCAGGGGACCATTCCCAGGTGGTACTACACCACTCCACTCAAACGCTGTACTCCCTAGGGCCATACTTCTTCACTGTAGCATATACAATCTGGTCCTTAGCCTGCATACTATTTCTCCTCCTTCTTCCCACTACTTGCTCTGAAAAGTGTAATCAAATAAGCACTGACATTGCTTCTAGAAAGAACAGGGCAGTTAGGCAACATTTATTAAACATTTACTATATTTTGGGAACTATGCTAAGCATGAGAGATTTTAAAAAATGGCAAACAGAATAATCAGAAACAAACACAAAAATACCCAAAGTTCTTGTTGCATTTATATCCTCAACATTTTTCATAGTACCTGGAAAATGCTTTTATTCATGGTTTTGGCTTGGGGAAGAGTTCTTTAAAATGTTTAGGACTTAGAAAGAGCTTCGCTGATTGCTAGCCTCTTCCATATTCTATGTAAATATATTAAAATTTGAATTTTAACACTGTCTTTTCATTGAGCCCTGGTATAAGACAGACTGTTTTCAATAAAAATTTTTAATATGTAAAAGAGATTCGTCAAGTGATCTATAAAATGAAAAGAGAGTGGATGAAAAAATACATTTTCTAGCCTAGGATCTCTGGGCCTCCTTCTATATTAAGAAGGAGAAAGGAAGAGAATGAGATGAGATAAATGCAAATATATTTTTTATTGATCATTATCAAGGTACCTTGGAATTGAATAGGAAAAAAATCAGACCAAATTGCATTTGGGAACTGCTATGGTATTTTTAAAACAACTTGTTGCTGAAAACTCCTCCACTGTTTTAACCCCAATATTCCACTGGTAACGTTGCATGGCTGTGAATCATTAAATATCATTATCTCAGGAGGATAAAAATGAAAATTAACTCAAAGAGCAAGGGGAAGACTCATAGGTCTTAATTATGCTATAGCATGTTAGCAATGATTACTTGAAAGAGAAAAGTGATGCAAAGGGCATTATCAGGGACATGTGTAATCAGAAAATGAGTTGATCCTCTCATATAATGAAAATGAAAGTCAGCAGATGGATTCTCAAAATGTTAAGCTGTGATTTCCTAGATGCTAAAAAGGAAAGGAAGATATCCAGCATAAGAGTTTATCAAAAGATAAAGAACAAAAATCACACAAAAGGCGTGGAAAACTAATAATATTTGCTTCTATTTGTGGAACTCTCAAATTTGCATATATATATGTATATACATAAAATCATATGTGAGTCTTCTAACTTTTCTTCCAGGGAGATACTATAATTACTCTTATCTCCATTTTCTAGATGAGTTAAAAGATTCAGAGAGGCTTAATAACCTACTTTTGATCATGCTATGTGGCATAGAGAATAGAATAATAGGCTTGGGGTCAAGAAGCCCTATAGTTTAAATTAAGCTTCAAACACTATCTAGCTGCATAACTATAGGCAAATCATTTAATGATTCTCAATATCAGTTTCTTCAATGTAAAATGAGGATGAATATTATAGCACCTATCTCATAAAGTTTTGAGGATCAAATAAGACTAAAAATTCTATTGATTACTAATATAATAACAATTGCACAAGGAGAATTCTGAGCCAGTTTCACCAAATCTATTCACCTGAGGTGTCAAATTCATATCTCTTGGCTGAAAAACTTTGGATTAAAAAATATGATTGGGAAATATTTAATGAAATAAACATACAACACAACATATATAATATTAATTTGTGGTTTTCTAAGTCAATGTGTGACCTAAAACAGAAATATATTCTATTTGTTTTTGACACCACTGTACTAGACCATAAATTCTCCTTTTAAGAAAAACACAACAACAACATACCAAAAACAAACAAAACCAAAACCAAAAACCTCCAAACCTCCTAAACTTGGGGTCTTTCTTTTTCACTAGAACACTTCCCAAAATTCATCCTGGCAAATTTTTTGGTCATCTTTCTTACTTCAGATTTCTAATTTAGATAACCTTAAAATAATTTATACATATATATACACACACACACACACACACACACACACACACATATACACACACATATATATACATACATATATGTATATATATGTACATACACATACATACATACACACATATACATATATATATATATATATATATGGTCATAATCTTTTTTTGTTTTACTTTAATGACTCATAGTGCTCTTAGGCTTGACTAATTCTGGTAGTTGATTCCATCATGGAAAAGTAAACTAAAAAGATCAAGATTGTATGGCTTATGTGATTTTCATCTAAGAATCAGAAGATTGGCACTAGGTCCAAGAAATTCATGAATAATATCTACTAAGACATTGGGGAGATTGTAATCTGTGACAGTGAAAGGATTGATCCCTGACTTTATCTAAGGAATGTTTATAGAAAGATTTTCTTTTCTCTTACTGAATTTACTCATTAGTTGCATGAAAACAACATATTCTGTTTGGTGTAATCATACTCTTTAGCATAATAAGGAAAGCTCAGACTCTTGTATAAATAATAGAAACAAATTCATTGTATAGGTAATATTTGTGGCATCCAATTGATTTTTGACAAATTCCTCTGTAACCTTTGATTCAGAAAAGCCCTAGACTAAAGAATCAGGTTATTGTACATGAATGTCATATATCTTTTGACCTTATTCATCCATTAGGTTGTTCATGCTACATACCACAGAACTACTCAGAACTGTTCCACTTCTAAAATCTACACATACCATTTGTCTCTATTTCCATACTCTCCTAGCCTGGCATCTCTCCCACTCCCTCATTTATACTGAGCCTGCATACTATTCTTATTCTGATTTTAAGTTCCTTGGCCCCTCCTTATTCATTCACTTCATTAGTTCTCATCTTTTTTTCATTTGCCTATCTGCCTAAGGATTTCAAATATGCTATCACCATTACTCAAGAAACTTCCCTGCCCTTGATCTTCTCTTAAGCTCATAGAAAAGTTTCTAAGCCAGCTTCTATTACACACTTTTTTCATGCTCATGCATAAGTTACTAAGTGTTCCTAGAGAACCATGAAAGAGTGCTGATGAGTTCATTACAAATTTATTCTATTTGATAGCAGTGGCTTTCTCATTTTTAACCTCTCTCATTAATTATGTATTTCATTTCCCACAATGATATTGCTTTTTTCTCTTTTACTTAGATGATCTCCCTTTTTCTTCCTATTTAAGTGTATGTACTTCTTTAATTTTTTTAAACCAGTTTTCCTGTATTTTCTTTTCTATCTCAAAATCAGAAATGTACATACTTGCATAGACTGATTTTTTTTTAGAAATGAAATTATCACCAATCTGACAACTGAACAGAAAAGTGATGTGGGATGGTAAAGACTGAACTTTGCCCATTTATATCTGTCCCCTCTTTATCCCCAATTAAAAAAAACCTATAAGTAAGTACTGATGGTAAAAATATATATGTAGAATTTGATGGAAGAAAAATTAATGTATTGATAATAACCTTTCATTTGAAGTAAAATACTACCACAAAATGAAAGGATACTGGAAAAATGAGAAAACAGAATCTATTTGCTACATATAATAAATACCCTCAACATGAAAACACATATGAGAGTTGACTATATTAAAACTTATTGTGCTCAAAGAAATGAAATTAAGAAAAACAAATTTCTATTCATGAATTTCAAGACATTAAGAAGATATTGTCATCAGACAGAAAAACTATATAATGTTTCAATGCCTTATACAGATAATGAAATAATCTTAATATTAAATACCTATGTGAAAAATAGCAGAGTTAACCCCAAAAGGAAAAGTTAAATTAAAGGCAAAAGATCTTGATTATAAGAAAATGATTATAGTGATTAAATTCTTCTCCAAAACTTGATAAATTTAGAGAAAGACAAGTAAAATAAACACATGAACAAAGTATTGGAAAACAAAATCAAGCAATTTGATAGCTATGTTAAACTAAAATCAAAGAAAAAAGAGTTAGATTTGGTGCCAGTGAACATTAATCATATTGCCATTCTACTATTGGCTACCTGTATGGCTTTTGGTATATAATAGTTTCTATGGGCCTTGGCTTCCTAATTTGTTATATAAGGAGCCTCTCTTAGTGTATATGATTTTATCCTTCCTTCTGAATACAAATCTATGAATAGATGATTCTATGATGTCTCCTGAGTGGGAATACTAACTTGCATATATTCTTAAACATCAGAGAATAATTTGTAAAGAATGACAATGTACTGAGGTATTAAAACATAAATAAATGTAGAAAAAGATAGATATTAATGTAATGGGCCAGAACTCTGGAGAAATATACTTGAGGCAAGGATTTTTACAACAAGGTGTTAACTCAGTGGAATTGATAAGACAATGATTATCTAGTTTAGCATGGTAATTACTAGTTCTCTAGTTCAGTCTTATTGATTTAATCTTACAATATATAATGATTCCCTAGTGATATAATGATTGGCTTATACTCAGTATGAAGACTTGATTTAATTGTAATAGAGTATATAAACTGGGGACAAACTCAGCCACAAGGGAGAAGACTTGACTAGCCTCATAGTGGCCCTGCTGCCTTCATCACTTCTCCACTAAGACCAAGGACTCAGGTTAGTCCCAAGATCCTCCAAAAAGCTAGTCTGGACACCATATTTTACCTTGGTGCTCTAGAAAGTAATGGTATGTTTTGTCACCCCAACTTGGGGGCTCTAGAAAGCAGGACATTACATTGCATGTGCAGACTTCTAAATGGCTGGCTGACTAAGACTGCTGACACAGACTGAGAGATTGAAGGAGACAATAAAGATTTTGGACTTTATCTCTAACTATTCTCATGGTGATTATTCTGTTGAAACCAAGGCCCATTTGGAGGAGCTCCAGAAAGCTAGTCAGAACATTACATATTAAGCAATTATTTATAGAATATAAAGTGACAAATGAACAAAAGAAATCTAAATAAATGATACATAGTTAATTGGATAATAAGTAATGATATTTTAAATAAGATTTGTTGATAGAATAAATGATAGAAACAATATTCATTTTGATCAATAAATATTACCTGTCTCCTATTGGAATAAAAAAATAAAGATGATATGGTTCTTGGCTTAAAGATTATTTTTTGGGAGAGGGGGCAAAACAAGTATATAGATAATACATACATATGCATGTATACATACAATACACACAGGACATATTTATAACACGTGCATACACATAAACATTCACACACATATATTTCACAAAATTATTGGTGAGTGGGGCTCTAAAGACAGGTGTAATCCAGAAATACCTGCTATAAAACATGACACGAACTAAGTCTTGAAGAGTGTTACACATATTTTTATTAAGGGGAATAATAACAATGAGCAAATAAACCAAAATTTATGGGCTGTAGCTAAAATTATATTTAGAATACAATTTGTACCTCCAAAGAAATCTTTCAAATAAGAATTCTTTAAGTACTCATTCATCATGGGGCCTATGTGCTTATATATTGAGAAAAAAGGATCACTTATATTATACTTATATTAGTTGAGGACATGCTCAGTGAAGGTAATGATAGGGAACAAGCAGGCTTGTTAAATATTTTAAGGTATTTTGACAATAGATCACACCTTAAGTATTTCACAAATGACTGAAAATTTTAGAGAATGAAGTTATGTTATCCTTATTGTTTATTGATTATGAAAAAAAATGATTTGGTTGAGCAAAATTCACAGTAAGGACTCTTTTTCAAAATGGTATTTCTTATATGTCAAAACTTTGTAAAATACATAACAGGAGAACTAACCCTGCTCTATGTACTTCTAATCATAAATGGCCTGGTATAAAATTGAGATATATGATTATCAAGGGATGCTTGCCATTGCCAATGTTGTGGAAGAGAAATGGTTTCAAATAAGGAAATGTAATTACAAACTGTAAATGTTTGAGATAAATTATTATTCTCTTTATGTCAAGATTCTATTTAAAATTATAACTAAAATTCATTAATGATAGCTATTCATAATTCTCTTTGTTTTATTCTTCCTTGATTTAGGAATTATGAATATACTTCTTTTTTTTTTTTTTAAAAGTTGAGTCAAGTTATTTCCTTTTCAATTTTTGATAATATTTTGTAGGATAGTTATTAATTATTCTTTTAAAATTTGATAGAATTCTCATATAAAGTCATCTGAATAAAGATTTTTTTTCTTTGATACTTCCTTGCCAGTTCTATTTCTTTTTCTGGGATTGTTTTATTTAGACCTTCTATTTGGTCTTCTCTGGGAATTTTTTATATATACATATTTTGCTGAGGCAATTTGGGTTAAGTGACTTGCCCAGGGTCACACAGCTAGGAAGTATTAAGTGCCTTTAGGGCTTGTGTTCTAACCACTGCACTAACTAGCTGCCCTGGGAATTTTATATTTTTAAGGTAATCCTGTATTTTTTTGATGTTCATTTTTGTTGACATATAATTACATAATATATAAATTGTGTGAAAATGTTCTGATTCTTTAATAATAAGGCAGAGACAAATGTGCTAAAAGATGAAGGATATAAATAGAAAATAATACCAGAATTGGTAGATTATCACTAAATTTTTGAACTCCTTGAAAGACAGAATGAAAAGTTTGAATATTAGTTGGTATATAGTAGGAAAATATCTGCTGCTTCTTAATGTATTATCTTTGGCAAATCACCAATATTTTTGAGTATCATTTTATTTATCAGTAGAATGGGATGATAACTATACCATCCATCTTACACAGTGCTGCTGCGAATTTCAAATAAAACACTACATGTAAGACTTTTATGAGAGCAATTTACACACATCTAGGATATTTTTGTAAAATACAGCATGTTCCTTGTGTCAGCTATCATTGTAATCATATTTACAGATGTGATCCTAAAAGTTCAAGTGCAGTTTAAAACTTTTAAAATCTATACTAATACTTTCTGGGATGAGTTAAGTTTTTATGTAGCAGACTTTTTTTTTAGGAGTATAAAAGGGCTGTTTGACATGCCTCAAACTCAATACATGTAACTAAAATGATAATCTTTTTTGTATATATGTATGTGTGTGATGAACCCCTCTGCAATATGGTAAAGCATATGGATACCTTTTAAGAATATTGTTTTTAAATGCATAAAATGAAAATACACAGAATTACAAAGAAAAAAAACAATTATAGTAAATAATAAGAGGAAAAAGTTCATAGACAGTAGGTTTAGAACTTGCTCTAAGCCCTACCTTCCTCAAATGACACTAATGTTGGGCTGAATTATAAAAATCAAAGTTGTAAACTAGATGGGACCAAGTTCTAAAGCTCTAGTGAATCAGTTAATCAAAGATACTTAATGTGGACAGATTCTTCATCAATATGGGAGAAGTTAAGTGTTTCTAATATTGAATGAAATGAGAAACTGAAGATATTTCTGTAACAGTCCTCACTAAACCACCAAATTTCCATTTGTCAAAAAAAAATTGTTAACAATTAGCATTGGGGAACACAGCAAATGTGTTTGTTTTTTTTTTTTTTCTTTTTAAAACAAAACCCATCAGGATTAACCTTTGAATACCAAAAGAAAAAGTAATCAACTGCTTTGTAGGGACTTGGCTCACTAATAAAAGTAGTTAGGGAGAATGAGTCTCCAGGAGGTGTTACACTGGAGTATGAGCCATAAAAGCAGTTTGATGGTACAGTGGATAGAATGCTGAGATTAGAATCATGAAATTGAGTTCAAATCCATTTTACTCAGAGGACAATATTACCAATAGAAAATTTCTTTTCCATTTGGACTCTCCTAATAATTTCTCTTTCATTTTAATGAAAATGTCTTCAGCAAATATGAATTTCATTCTTGCTGCTGCTGCTGCTGTTTTGCCTCAACTTATTATTAAACAATTTTTTTTATTATTTATCACCAAAATTATTTATTTGTTTAACTTAAATATATATACATTTATATATAATTATTTATTATTAACCAAAGTTGTACACACTGTTTAACTAATGCCACAGAGTCTGGTAAACAAGTATCAATCTTTATTCTTTATCTGGCATTAAAATTTGGCCTGGTTCAGCTTTTGAGGAACCTAACCTATTTAGGAGAATTTGACTTTCCATTCTCCTCTTCTTTGGCTCATCAGTTCAACCTTCTTAAATAAAATTGTTAATTATATAGAAGTTCTGGCTTTCCTCTAGGATTTTCCCAAAGAAGAGGTGAAGTAAAAACAAGAAAGTACTAAACATAGAAACATGAATATGAATGTGTAATAAGGGATTTATCATTTTATAGATTCAAAAACTTTCTAGGGAATCTCTGGAAACATGATATTTGTAATTGCTTCAGCTTTATTAAACTGTGAAACTTTCTTCATTGTATAGTTCAGAAATCTGATATTTCCCATTCCAAGCTTAAGTACCCTGACTACCAAATTTAAAAGTTACATTTCAAAGTGTTACTTATCATTGTTTGATTAAAACTCTTTTCACATTAAAGCCCTCTCTATGGTATGTCTATCTTTTGATGTGGTGATAATCTGATACATTTATCTCATCACTATGGAGGTCTACTCATTATTCTCTATTAGTGTGTTTGCTCCATTGCTCCTTCTAATTATTGGCATGGTCAGTGACTTGCCAGGTGGTGTCCACTGTTAGATTTAGGAAACTCACAACTTTTTCCTGGAATTCTAGATGTTAGTTACTTAGGGTTAAAAATGGAAAAGGGAGAAAAGAACAGGTATCAACATATACTATCTGTATTTCAAAAGCATTTATTATTGATATTAATCTATCACAATGAAGTGATCAATAAAGCCAGAAATTTCTTATTAGCAAACACTTGTTCTCTTTGGCAAGCTGAGCAATTTTGTATAGCCACTGACAATACAAATTTATAGTATAAAATAATTTGTAAAGTCAGAATGGTGGAAGACTATGAAAAAGTAGAGAAAAAAATTAAAAGCAGTGAAAAGCAGTAGAGAAACGGAAAATTGACAGAAAATTTTGGAAGAGATCTAATCTAGCTGATCCTGAGCCATTAAAAGTTGAAACTGAAAGGAAGAAAATGAATATGTAAAAGTGGAGATCTAAAAAACTATATGCAAGAATTCCCTCCCATTTTTTTATACAGTCAACAAAACTGTAGAATCTAACATCACAAAATCTGATATGCTACATGAGGAATTAGAAATGGCACCAAAGAAATCAATAATGAAAAGGGTTCATGGATCATTTCAAGGGTACAGAAAGCCTAGAGGTAACAAAAATCTAAGGCTACTGAAGAACTAATTTTTATGATATCTCAGGGAAGACAGAATACTGAAAATGTGGAAAAACATCAAGTTTTGTCATTCCCTTAAAAGAAATCTAAGTCAATATCAATAACTAACCCATACTAATAATCACATTTCTAAAAAATCTTTCATGAGGGCCATTTACACACATCTAAGACATTTGTGATGAAGACATTGAAAAACCCCCCAGAATTTTACAGATGATGATAGCAGAACACATCTTAACAGATATACAACTGAATGAATAGTATAAAGAATATAAGATCCTATTATGCTTATTACTTGCTTACCAAGAAAAGCACAAACAACAACAACCAAAAAAAAACACCAAAAAACAAACATTTGATTTGAACACAATAAAGAATATTAGACCCTATTATGCTTATTACTTTGCTTACCAAAAAAAGTAAAAACAACAACAAAAAAAACATTTGATTTGATTTTTCAAAATGCCACTTGAAAATTTTTCCTACAAAAAGATGTTTCCCATGAATACCTAAAAGTCATATAAGATACCTTGAAAGAAAACAAAACAAAACAAAACAAAACAATAGATATAACTTTGTTCAATGATCCTATGGTTACTACTATAAACTTCGACATAAAAACAAGGAAAATTATGTTTGCCAATGGAATTTGCCACTATTGTGGAGGGAGAAGCTAATAAAAGTCCAAATAGTAGAGGAATTTTGTATTGATATTCTCTTTATAAGTGATTCCAAACTCAAATGTAAATAGGATCTACTAAACCATGAATTTGACCCGTATAGGACTTATATTGACTTCGAAATCTACATAGTAACATTATCCAGGTTCTATTATGTTTTAATTTTTTTGATTAAATATTTGCCAACTACATTTTTTTTGGTGGCATTCAGGAATGTTGTGAGTCACATGTGGAAGTATTTGACACATCTTTTAGATGGATACTATTAACCAATATATAAACACACACACACATACACACACAGAGATATAAAATTACTGAAGGAAATAAGACTCATATGCAAAGCAAAACTTAAGTGAATAAAAACTTAAGTGGAAAAAAACTTAAGTGGAAAAAAACTTAAGTGGATAAAAATGTTTACTCTCCAAATTGTTTTATTCAGTAGGATGGACAACCAACAGAGCTGATTTAACAGTGGTATATATTTTAGGGAAAAATTGTGGATAGATAATAACTGGAATAAGAATTAAATAGAAAAAAAGACAGAGCATTTTTTAAATAAGACAGTGATGATGCCTTAAAATAAAGATCATGATAAGATGGTTAATATTATTCCTCTTTTAAGTGATGGTGTATGGCTTAGTCATGAAATGCCATTGTGTTTTAAAAATTAAAGTTGCAAGTCACCCATGAACTAATGAAATATTTGTGACCTGTGTGAATAGACTGATGCATATTTCCAGCAAAGAATTATACAAGAGAAAAAGAGTAAAGGATATCATAATGGAGATGCACAGTTGGTCAAGGGAGGACAACCCCAGATCACTGAATGAAAGATAACTGATGAATGTTCCCCTAGTATCCACACAATATCAAGAGCCTAAGAAGTGGGGGCAGAGGGCTTCAGTATTTTGGATAGATCTTGATCCATTTTGAGACTATATATAGAGACTTTTAAAGGTACAGAATGAATGATTTGTGATCAATACTATTGGAAATATTACCAGTATCAAGATCACACATGCACTTGATTACTGAGCTCCTAAGTGTTGAGAAGTGTCCTCTGCACAGATCAATGATTTGTTTTTATTTTTAATTTTTGTTATTTTTATAGTCTGGACATAACATTTTGATCAGTTGTCTAACTCCCAGCATGAAAATTCTCTTCATTATCACATATTGAAAACTTGTCTGTGAGTATATTCTTAGAAGTCCCTGTTCTTTGAAATGATTTGTTCTTGGTCACATGGCTAGTATGTGTCAGAGGCAGAACCTAAATCTAGGTCTTCCTACATTTATTGTTAACCAGATTTTTAAATACTGCACTGTGACTCTCCCTCTATTGGGATTAGTGAACATATTTAAGTGAATAAAATGGAAGTTTTCTGATTAGAAATATTTTATTTCAATTTTTACAAATTGAAAATCTTTGTTTATTACTGCTAGATATCTTGCAAATTGTTTATCCTTTGAAATAAGTGAAATTTACTTGGAATATGATGAGTGGTAGGATTGCTCTCATAAGTCATTTTGAACAATGGACCATTTAAGAAGTTAGATTTATGGATAATCATGAAAAAGAATATTAAAAAAAAGTTTGTGTTATTATCTCCTATAACAAAAGAGACACAAATCAGATTGATAATTTAAAATGGTATAGTTCAATTACAGAGATGACAATAATAGGGGAGAGTAATGTAAAATATTTGAATGTAAAAAATTTCTTCATTAATACTAATCTGAATTCATACATTGTCAATCCTCAACATTCATGTGTTTAACTTTATTGATTTGAAGAATTGTCATGATTTTGTTAATAACCTCATTTTTACTTTTGAGTTAGTAGCCATGTAGGTAGAGTCAGTAGAGAAAAAATGAGATGTGTAATACATGCAAGTTTGTAGAATGATTGGTATCTACTAGACTGACTGGTATCTACTAGACCCTACATTGGTCTTATTCACTTTACTAGTGTATAGTAAAGAGCTCTCCATGCATTCATTGCATATTTTCATTGGTTTTAAACCTCAAATTTTGTGTTTTAATTGTGCCCCCAAAGTATAATGCAAGTCCTTTGGGCTATAAGATCAAGTGTGCAAAGTCAATAATGTGACAGTGAGAGAATAAAGGTGTTAGATAAACTTCATGTCAGAATGTCAGTGGCTGGTGTCAGCCTAACTGACTAGTTACCAAGAGACATAGAAGCTGCCAAATTCCATTATCCATAGCAGCCTCAATGTTAAACCCTCTCATTTCTGTTTTGTTCCCATTCTTTGAGACCTTTAAGGATCTCAAATGGTGCATGAAGCAGATATCTCTGATGGATTATTTCAAACCGATGCTTCCCTCATGATCTCCAATGCCATCCACCAGCCATGAAGGACAGCATAGTGTCTTCTGAGAGAAATGACTAAAATCCTAGATACTGCTTCCTTAGTTTTCAGAAGGCAGCCAAAGTAGAGATTTATAGCAATATCGTATACAGTATAACATTTTTACATCACCATCTGACACAGTGGAAGATAAGATTCAGTTTAAAAATGTTTTAGTTAAGAAATTGTATTTGCTGTACATATTTGTGGTACTGTATATTTGCTGTGTTATGAAAAGTGAATATTGACTAAAATGAATGGCTTTTTAAAACTGATACTTTAACACAATATGTTAATAAAAGAATTCAGGAAATTACTAGTGAGAAAAAGTGTTTTGCATGTTACCAGTTTTATTTTGTGTACTATATTTAATGGATTATTTCATTGTTCTGTGTTAGAAAAAGTGCATATTATCAGAATTCATGTTTTGTTATAAAGAATTGTGGACAGAAAAAGTATTTTCAGTAATCTCTAGTGAAAGTATTATAGCTTTTTTTTTTTTTTTTTTGGTGATTGTGAGTAGCTTACCATTATTCCCTATAGCTTCAAGGCTTCAACATCACTTTTTTTTTTTTTTTTTGGCTAAGACAATTGGGGTTAACTGACTTGCCCAGGCTCACACAGCCAGGAAGTGTTAAGTGAATGAGGCCAGATTTGAACATTTGAATTCAGGTCATCCTGACTTCAGGGCTAGTGCTCCAATGTCACATTTTTGACTTTCATATCTTTTTCTAAGAGAGTTACCCCATGAAAGTTGAGGATTGGATGTTTAATTTTTTTCCTTAATGAGTTATCTTAAAAGCTGAAGGGCTGAAATACTTGCCCAAGATTATAGGTGTATTTATTTCATAAGCAAGACCCAAATCCAGGCATTCTTAGATCCAATCCTATCACTCCACATTTTCAATAATGATTGATATGATGGTCATTAGTGCTGATATTGGTCCCTCTATCCATATAGGGTATCATACCCTTCCTTACCCATAGATGCTCTTAAAAGCACTTTGCACCTCTGAACCCTTCCAAGATATCTTGAAGTTTACTGGCTAGATTTCTTTCTTAAGGACCAGGTCTTAAACCAAAACTAATCTGATTGTAGTTGGACACCAATAGGTCCTAGGCCAAGCCCCAATTGGTCATTCTTTGGGTCCTGATTGATTCAGATTGAATGTAAATAGTAGTTATTTCTGCTTTGATCAGAAACTTTGAGGAGCTTCTCCTCCTATATTCATTCATTCATTCATTAATTTATTTAATTAATTAAAAATTTTTGTGCTAGGCGAAAGAAGAGATTCTTTGCCTACATTGCTACCCAGCCTTAATCACTGAATGGGTACAGCCTCAGTCAAACTGAGATCAGTTGAAGACCTAAGCTTAAAAGGATCAGGGTCTCCCATTTCATACAGAGCCATCTCCAGTCATCTTGATCCATATCTTGCCATTGGATCCACATGGCTCTGGAGAAGAAAGTGAGGCAGGTGACCTTGCCCATTCCTCCCTCACTTAAATCTAAGTCACTTGCATGTCATGGCATCACCTCCCTGATGTCATGACCCTCTTTGAGAATGAAGTGCAAACAAGTACAATCTCTGTGGTGGTAATAATAATAGTAGTGACAGTGGCACAGTGGACAGAGTGCTGGAATATAGGAAAACTTGAGTTCAAATTCTATCATAGACAACTGCTAGCAGTATGTCCCTAAGCAAGTCATTTGATTCCTCTGAGCTACAGTTTTTCTATGAGTAAAATGGAAATAAAAAGGAAAGAAGGAACAAAGTATTTATTAAACACTTATCATAAACCAGGAACTGTACTTAGTGCTTTGCAATTATTATATCATTTGATCTTCACAATAACTCTGACAGGTAAATACTATTAATATTCTTGTTTTACAGTTATGACTTGAGGTTAAATAGCTTGCCCAGGGACATAAAGCTACAAATATGAATATAGATCTTTCTGACTCTGGGACTGGTACTCTATTCACTCTGTCACCTTCGAGGAGTATTCATTTTATAAAGGGTAGTGTTGGGGGAGATAATTTGTCCAAATATAAAAAGATAAAGATCATATTAGAAAATAAATACAAAATAACATAGGACAGCACCACAACTGGTCAAATTAGGAAAGTTGGTAACATGAAAGGAAAGCTCAGTTTGAAGTCAGAAGATCTGAGCTCAAATCCTTATTTCTGTACTACCCTAATTCTTTTTGATCTTTGGGTGTCACCTCACCTCTCAGGACCTCAGTTTCCTCCTATGTAAAATGAAGATGCTATACTAAATGGTATCAAAATCTATGATTTTATGAGAAGGAAAGATATTCTTTAGGAAATAGCAAATGAACTGAACCAAAAAAGAATGTAAGAATTCTAAGAAGCAAAGTGAGGAGAAAATACATTCCAGGCATGAGAAACAGCCTATGCAAAGGTGAAGAGGAGAAAGATGAAATATTATATAGCAAACAAGTCAGTATTAGTTGGCAGGTAGTCTGTATGAAGGGCAAAAAATGTAAATTAAATAACCCGAAAAGGAAGTGTGAATTAAGGCTGGGGAAACTTTATTTATTTTCAAATAACATCTATACTGTGTTGTATATTTATTTCTTTTTGTTAAACTTTTCCCAATTACATTTTTGGGGAGACAATCCAGATTGAGTCCCATAGTCAAAAAGTGTATGAGGTCTGATTTGAATTCAGGTCCTCTTGACTTTAACCATCTAGTTGCCATGGGAAAAACTTAAAATCCAAGCTGACAAATTTGTATTTTTATCTAGTCATTGATTAGAAATTCGTGAGCAGAGAAAGTTCTTGAGCAAAGAAGTGACATAGTCATGTGTGTGCATTAGAAATTTTGGCAATTATGTGGAAGATCAATTGAAGAGATGAAATATGAAGCAGGAGTTCTAATTAAGAGGCTATTGTATGACACAACTGAGAGAGATTGAGGGCTTGAACCAAGATGAAGGCCGTGTGGGTAGAAAGAAAGAGACAGTCAGGTAAGAGAAGTTGGATAGGGAACTTGGTAGAAGTTAGCAACTATTTAAATATGACAGATAAGAGACAGGGAGCCAGCTACAATGCTGAAGTTGTGGAATTGGATAAGTTGAAAGGCAGCAGTATGCTTAACAGAAATATAGAAGAAAGTCAGGTTTGGAAAAGAGAACGGTTTAGAGGAATAGAGAAAATATTAGTTCTGATTTTGAAAAACTTATAGGATATTCCATTAGAAATATAAAATAAGCATCTATTATGTGGGTGAAAATGGAACCCAGGAGAGAGATTAAACCTGGATATATAGATATGAAAGTTGTTTGCTAAAATATAAGTAAGCTTGTAAGGGTAATCTTAAAGCCTGAGAAGACTGTGATGCTTCATATACAAATGGAGGACCTGAAAAAGTTAAACAGAAAAGACAAAGACCTGGTATCCAGGCTTAATCTTTTACCTCATTCCTTAACATCAATTTAGTTTCTCTGCTGTTCATATCTCCTAGTCTCTCCTTCTAAAACTCAGCAAGGATATGACAATGTTATAGTTGAGGATTCTAAGGTGAGAGCTATCTGGCTGTGATTTTGCAAGATTCTGTTGGAAGGGCAGACTCCATACTGGTAGTGATTCTATCCTTTTTTTGTCATATTTTGTGGGGGACTATAGTTTCCACACTGGATACTCCTATGAGAGTTGAGCTGCTTTCTTCCTTTTCTAATCCCAATTTTCACCATCTCTGACTAAACAGAATTCTCTCCTGTCCCACCACCAAGATCTGTTTTCTTTCTTAAAGGGGTATAAGCACTATCACCAGCTCTATGGCAAAATTCTCAGCTGACCTATCCCAGTTACTTAGTTATTATAGCTTTAAAGTTAGCAATATGTGCCCAATTTCCCAAACCTTTAATGGATTTAAAAATCCATTCAACTTTGTGATAGCATGGGGTTATTAACAGAAACAAGTTTCTTTTGTACCTGGACAAGATTTTATTCACCTTTAGATTGAAGTGCATGTTGTATACATAGCCAGCAGCCTGGGGGATTGAAGAAGGGGAGGGATGGGCAAGATATAGTTTAAGCAATCTTTCTTATTTCTAACAGTCCCTCTAGCCATCAGGTTAGAAACATATCTATAAAATACTAAATATTTTTGACCTAGGGACATAATTTTAAGAGATTCAGAATAAAAGACACCTTCCTTAAACTCTCTTAAAAAAAGAATAATGCTTCATCATCAACCAATATAGCTCCTCTGCTCTCCAAATGCTTTTTGTGCACAAGATCATCAGGAATACCTTATCATTTTGTAGTAAATAGAAGTCAGAGAAAGTTATATAGATTAGAACACATCAAATATTACACAAGGGTAAATGAGTTCAGCTGGGAATGATATAAAAGAAAGATCTCACCAATAGATGTCTTTTCTTAACAGTTTCTAGGATGCTAGGTTTTGGTACATGTCACAGAGGTCATCTTCATCTGAAGAAATCCCTTCTCCACTGATGTAGGTATACAGCATGGCAGTGTGAGGGCACTGGTGTTATATTCATATAGATAATGTTTAAAAATTCAATACAAGGAAGATTTTTTTTTAAGGAAAGGAACTAAGGGACTCAAGAAAGGTCTAACAGAAGGTGGTACTTGAGTAGAATTTTGATGAAGTGAGGAATATTTTGAAGATACGAGGAATAGTCAGTGCAAAAATGTATAAATGGAAGGGAGAATATCCTGCATAATGAATAAGAAAATCAGTTTATCATGATCATGGGGTCTGAGGAGAGTAATTTATAAGAAAGGCTGAATATATAAGTTAGGGTCAGGTTATGAAGGGCTCCAAGTAGAGAAGCTCATGTTTAATCTTGGAGGTAATAGCCACTGAAGCTTACTGAGTAGGAGAATGACATATTCAACACTACGCACTTCCATTCTGGCAGTTGTGTTTAGGATAGCTACAGAAAGAGTCAATGAGTGAGAAAGCTCAATTAGGAAGATAATGCAGTCATCCACGATAAAGACAATGGATGCCTGAATTAGAATATTGGTCTTGTGAGGTAAAAGAAGGGGATGGGTATAGAGATCATAAAGTCCATGTACCATCCCAACATTTAATTTCATGATAAACTATATTTCCCTGTATATATTGAATATACCTTGTTGTTTTTGTTCAGACATTTCAATAAAAATCTTTGGAAAGAACTGGGCATATTTAGTCTTAGATAGTGATATAGTGGTACATATAGATATATAGTGGTATAGTCATGTCCTACTCTTCATGACTCCATTTAGGGTTTTCTTGGTAAGATATTGGAGTGATTTATCATTTCCTTCTCCAACTCATTTTAGATGAGGAAACCGAGGCAAGTGATTTGCCCAGGAATATCTAGCTAGTAAGCATTTAAAGTTGAATTTGAACTCGGAAAATATGTCTTCCTGATTCTAAACCCAATGCTCTATCTAGCTGTTTAATGTCCCTTAAAACCTCCATCATAATAAGAATGTAAGCTCCTTAGAGGATTTTTGTCTTTGTATTTCTCAGTGTCTACAGTATTTGCACAAAGCAGGCATTTAATAAATGCTCATCAAGTTTATTTGAATCAGATTGGTATTTGTAGAAATCATCAAGGCATGTGATTTGTAATACTATAAACATAATTGCTGTCAGGAATACAACTAAAAATTCAAGTTTTCTTGCCCTCCTAAATCTATAAATTAGATGTGGCCTTACTCTTTCCATTGACCTTTCTTAAGATGTATTCTTGCAGGCTATGGATAAAATTTAAGTGATTTACACAGGTTTTTCACCAACAGGAAGAAATGTCTAAGTTCCTGGAACAGTAACACTTTTAATCAAATATAGCTCATAAATCACACTTACAACTTTCAGTCCTCAATCAATACGGTATTTTATAGTCTGTAGCAAAATTATCTAGAAAGAAGTAGGAAAAACACAAGAGGGGATTATAGACAGGAGACCACACACAGCTGGGTTCTATACCCTGTCAACCTAAAGGGATTAACTTGCCAGTTTTAACAATGAGTGATCTATCCTGGAACAGCAGTGTATTTATGAACCCCACAGAGCTAGTGCTAACGAAGCATTTTGGGAGGACACAATCAATAATATCAAAACAAAGAAAATGGATTCTCCCTTTTATTTCAGGTTGAGAACAATTATCAATAATTTGCTCATTAAATGTGGGACAAAGATTTTTTCGGTTTTAATAATAAAAGTGTCACGATGCTTGTCTTAATTGACTTTGTTTGATGACTGCTCCCTTAAAAGTAAACCTATTTATACCAAAAAAAAAAAATAAATAAATAAAACCTTGATGATATAGCACTTTGAGTTGGATTTTTTTTCTATGTTATTTTTAAAGAAATAACTACACAAAATATTCTCAACCAAAATAAAATTAATAAAGTAATTGGCTTTGATTTCAAAGTTTAATTGAAAGTCTGAAGTCTAAAAGAATTAGAGCTTCTCAAGAACATGCTTATGGATCACTTTAACTTTTTTTTTTTTTCTGTGCAAATGAATTTGATATTACTAATTTCCAAAGCATTATGTATCTAAAAGCTATGTTCTTTTTCCATCTTAAAATGTTTTTTTTAAGAGAGGTAAGGGAAATTTCATTGACAATATAAATCTTTACAATTTAAGCTAGTGCTTATATGAATTGATGGAGGAGTCACAGAAGTTCAGAGTTAAAAGAGACCTCCAATTTATATTTGACCAAGAATCCTCTCTATAATGTATTCCATAAATAGTGACCCAGCATCAGTCTGGAGACCTCCATTGAAAAACCACATCATATTCTGTCTTTGTCACACCTTAAGTGGAGTATTTTTCTGGGCATCATGACTTTAGAAGGAAATTGATAAGTTGGAAAGAATGCAGTAGAGGGTAACCATGATGGTGAAAAACCTTTAATACATGTATTATGAAAATCTCTGGAAGGAACTGGGCATATTTAGTCTTACATATATAGTGGTATAGTGGTTGGGATAAGATAATGACATTTAAGTAGGAGGACTTCTTATGTAGAAAAGAAATTAGACTTTATTAGGCTCCAGAAGGTAGAGGGTAGAACCAAGAAAAAATGGATAGTGGATACAAAAAACAAAAACAAAACAACCAAACATAACTTTCTAATAATCTAAACTGTCTAAAATTAAGATCGCTTGCTTCAGGAAATGGTAGATTTCTCCTCCTTGGAAGTAAGTGGTCAACTCTTGTCTTATATCTTGAAGATTCTTTCATGGATGTATTGGACCAGGGATCCAACCAAGACCTCCTCCTAATTCCAAATTCCATTATTATGTAACTAATTACTGCCTGAGGCAGTCCATTCCACTTTTGGATAGCTTTAATTATTAGGAACTTTTCCTTAAACCAAAGGATGATATAGCTGAATTCAAGTATTTGGAAGACTATATTGTGGAAGAGGGAAATCAAAGTCTAAATGTGCTTCTCTGCTACTTTGAACTGTTGGTCCAAATATTGCCCTTTAGAACCAGTGAGAATGAATCTATTGTATTTTCCAAGTCACTGCTCTTTAGTATTTGAAGTTGTAATATCCAACCAAATATAATACAATTCATTTGAATAGCGATTTATTATGGACCTGCTATTATACTAAGCATAGCATTATATTAGGTGCTGGGTATATAAAGTCAAATTCAAAAATTATGGCTACTATGAAAAGCTTAAGTTCTACCAGGAACAGGGAGACATACAAGTAGGAGTATATATAAGTATTCATATGGTAATTTAAGGACAGGAAGATTATAACAAGTAAGGAAATACAAAAGTTTTACCAATATAGTTAAATCTTGAAGGAAACTAAGAGATTCTAAAAAATAGAGGTTTATGTGTATAATCTTAGACATGGGGAAAAGCCTTTGAAAAGGCAAAGGTAGGAGATAAAATATTGAATTTGGGGAAAAGTAAGTAGGTTGTTTCTGTCTGGAATACAGAGTGCATGAAGGAGAACAGTATACATTTAGATGGGAAACTTATGCTGACATCTGTTTATGAATGGATTCAGATATTGAAAAAGCTGTATTTTATCTTAGATGTAACAGAAAGTGAAAAATTTGAGGCAGGAAAATAACATTGTGACTTTAAGTTTAATAGTGCCTAAAGAAATGGCTATCCAGCAAAGGAAACAACTTGGGAATAGTCAGAGGCAGGATGATAGAAGAGATCAATGAAGAGAAAATTCAAGGAGGAGAGTATCTAGAAGAAGAGTGATTAGCAGTTTTAGCTGCAAAATCAAGAAAGACTGAAATTAAACCATTAGATTTACCAACATCCCTTTGCTAGATGGTGCAGTGAATAGAGTAAAGAAGTTAGGATTGCTAGGTCACTAAACCTCTCTCTGCTTTGAGATCTCATCTGTAAAATGGAGATAATAGTAACACCTACCTGCCAGTAATAATAGAATAAGGGGAAAAAAAGAGAATTTGGAAAATCTTATAGAGTTATATAAATTGCTAGCAATTCTTATTCTTAGTATTTTTTTATGCAAGTCACACACTCACAATTCTTTCAACTTCTTTAGAGCATATCTTGAAGTCCTTTACTTTCCTCTGGATGCTCTAATGTAAGTATATTTTTTAAAATTTAGGGGATTTAAAAGTCCCCCAGGTTGAGCACAACATTTACATGAGGTCAAATTATAGTTGAGTTATCATCTCTCTAGTCCTTGACATAATAGTTCTCTTAATATATAAGATCATGCCATCTTTAATAATTATTGAGTCACATTTATGACGCCTATTTACTTTGCAGTACACATACATCCCACAAACAAAAGAACTGGGATCATTTTAAGATTTGAGATATAACTGCTATCTAGTCATGATTCCCTCATTTTATACTTGTAAAATGTTGATTGTTTTTTGAATCTTGGCATAAGATTTTACATTTATCACTATTAAATTTAATTTTGCTTGTTTCCATTTGATATTCTAGATTACTGAGTCTTTGTCAGGTGCTTGGCCTAATACCTGGTTGTTAATGTTTAAAAGTGGCTATGCATGTCTGATAATAATAATTCCACAGGCATAAAAAACTGAGGAACACAGTAAGTTCAATTAATAACATCCTTATCAAATAAGCTACTTTAATATTAAGCTTAATCTTATTTTCTATTCATCTTATCAGCTAGATGATAGAGTGGATAAATAATACTGATCCTGGATTTAGAATGAAACTTGTTCAAATCTGGCAATAAACATGTATTACCTGAGCTTGTCTAACTTTTCTTAGCCACAAATGATTGTTATAATAGCACCTATATCTGAGGGCAGTTCAGAGGAACAAGTGAGATTATATTTTTAAAGATTTTTAGCTCAGTGTCACTTAACAGCCACTTAACAAATAATTATTTTCCCCCTTTAACAAAAATTTCAAAAAGAACAATAATAAAACCCTTTGATTATAATATTGTATAATTTGTTATTAAGATGTATCAGTCATTTAAAATAAATTTATAGATCAATAAGCCATGAGGCTTAATCTTACTTATGATCCACCAATACTCTGGCCATTTCTGCCTACCTAAATAAATGACAACATGGTTCTCTGGAAAATAGATTGGTCTTGGATTCAGAGAACCTAGACTTGAATCTGGACTTGATTACTAACTTTGTGACTTTGGACAAATCACTTGCCTGATTAAAGGCTGTTTCTTCATCCCTAAAATGGGGACAATGTAACTGTCCCAGTGACAGTCATTTTATTTAAAAAAAAATAAAAGTAACATAAATTCAAGTTCTCTATGAGTATCTATCTTACAAGTAAGTACTTACAAGTAGTACTGAAGCAGAATATTTTTCCCAATTCTGGGTCAAGTATATTGCTTCAAGGTTATTGTTAATAATGTTATCACTTATCTTCTTCTTCAGGCATTTTAGTTTTCCTCAAATATTTTCCCTTGAGGTTTGATTTGCTAATTTATTAATGCTATGCATAGACCATATTTTTTTTATCCTATTTTATACTAGTGAGAATATCAGAGGTCATCTTGTTAGGACCTTACATGAATGTAATATGTATCTATAAAGAAGTGACAAGGAATAGGGATCAGTTAGGTATTGGGAAAGGAAGCAATGTGTGTGAGTATACATTTTTTCAAGAACTTAAATTTTCAATTTCTGTAGTCCTTGAAGAACCTTTCTTTTGGTTACCTGCTGTTGCTACCTACTATGATTAAAACAGAAATTCTCTATCTATTGTTCATAATATGTATTATTTTAATTTTGAAAATTGTATTTCACTATATATCTTATAAAGGCATTTATCATCATTAAGTATATTTATTAAGCATTTTAAAACCCCAGCCATTTAAAAAGCACACTTTTAAAATTACATTGGTAAAGAAATCATTTTACTTACAACAGAAAAACTTTTCAAATCTTGAAAAATGATAGCAATTTTAGAGAATTCAGCTGCAATTCTGTGTAACAATTTAGGACAGGATGAAGCACACTGGAATGTATATTGAAGACTGAAGAGTGATTCTTGGGGTAGAAAGGAGATGAGGCCAGCAGATATTTAGCATCTATTTCATAAACTTGACAGCATTTGCCATAACTTAATGCAGCAAACAACATCTTTGAGTTCTGCAAATAAAAGTTTCATTGTACTAGATGTAACAATTTGTTCTAATTTTCTTAAAATCTGCTCTGCTATAAATCATATTATGAACTAATGTGGGAGAAAAAAAGCATAAAGGATGTACTGTAAGGAAGTAACATATCTGCCATTCATCTCTATATAGGGGCAGGGTAGAACATAATCCAGGAAGTTGAGGAGATTCACTTTGCAAAAATTGTTTGGAGAGATCATAAAACAAACAAACAAACAACAAAAAACCAATCTCTAATGGGGTTGGGGGTACAGATTTGGTTTTCCTATGTCATATTCAAAATCCTATCCAATTTACATATTTGTTTCTTTTATATCTTACTAATTTAGCTTAAAAATAAATTTTACCTTTTATTCATCACTTCTGACAGGAACTCTCTAAGAATTATTTGGCCTATATAGTTATAGTCTTCTGGGCAGCTAAGTTATGCAGTGGATATAATAGGGGACCTAGAGTTAGAAAGACCTGAGTTCAAATCTGGTTGTGTGGCTATAGAAAATCCACTTAACACTGTTTGTCTCAGTTTCCTTATGTATAAAATCAACTAGAGAAGGAAATGGCAAATTACTCCAGTATTTTTGCCAAGAAACCCTCGAAGGGGGTCACAAAGAATCGGACAACAACATCAAAGTTTCTAAGAGTTCTCATTAGTATATTTATTAACAGCAATTTGTTTTATTTATTATCAAAAGCAAAAAAAAATTGCTTTGTTTTTTCTTTGAATCTAATCTCAAAAATTATATTTAGAAGTATTTCTTTTTAGTAGTTAATCTGTTTTTCACTAATTTTATTTTTCCTCTTTAATTCCTATTCTTTATATTTGATGTTATAAAACCAATCATCATTGGCTATAAAACTAATCAACATTAATAAGATTGTATATTAAATTATCCTCCTAATTGTTTCTTTCTCTTTGAAATATTAACCCATGAATTAATTATTTTGGTATGAATATGTATGATACACACTTTTCATAAAAGTCTATTCTAATTCCATATATTGAATTTGCTGATACCCACATGAAATTATATTTACCACAACAGTATCTTTTAAAAGAAATATATGCAAAACACCAGGCAAAGTACTCCAATAATAAGCAACTATTTTTTTCATCTATGACTTTGTTTTAATAGTTATGATTTGTATGCTTCTAATTTCAACAAACATTTATTAAATGTCTACTATGTGAAAAATAGCTCCTTGTTAAAAAATATTTTGTTACAGAATTATTCCCCTCCTCTCTCATTTTTCATTCTAAGTTTCAAACCTGTTCTTCTAGTTATTTGGATGACATTAGTGGTGTTGGTAAAATATTAGCCTCTATTCAGAGATCATGCTAGAAAAAAACTAATTACAATATACTGATTGTTAGAGGGTTTTTTTTTTTTTTTTTTTGTTAGAATTAGGTTTTTTTTTAAACTTAGGGAAAGTGGAACAAACCATTAGTTGGGGAGGCATGATGATATAAAACAATATAAAGCTTTTAATGAGGAAGATGGTCATGGGAACAAGTCAGAGTAGTCTAGAAAAGAGCTCACTAAATAAGTTCTCATTTCTTTTCTTAATTCATTATAGCCATTTCTAATCTTATAATGATTAGAACCACTTCCTGGAACTCTCAATTCAAGAACTGACTTTGAGCAAAATCCTGTTGCTCTGCTCTTTCCATTATCTTTAACAAAGACAATGACAGGATATAAAAAAGCAATGGATTTGGATTCAATAGTGAAAAATCCAAATCTGGCCAGTTCATTTTACTTGGGCAATTAAGTCAATTAGACCCTTTAAATGTCAACTTCTTCATCAGTAAAATGGGGGATACCGTCTAATTCACGGGATGCCTTGAGGATCAAGTGAGATAATTTATGTGAAAGTGTGTAGTCATCATAAAGGAAAAGAATATAAGCTCCTTTAGGGCAGGGAGTTTTTTGTTTTTGTTTTTGTTCAGATATTTCAGTATCTACTATATCTATACATAATAGACATTTTTAAAAATAGGGAATTTAATTGAATATTAGTATCATTATCACAAGTGCTGTTATCGTAGTCATCATCAGAAGTTTTCCATACACATCTTCTTATTATTCATTTATTCAATCAAGAATGAGACAAAGTCAGAAAAAAGACTGGCAAGAACAAGTGTTAAGTGCTATCAATCAATTTTAAAAATGCCTTCAGTATGATGAAGAGGTGATCATGGATCCTTGATGGTTATGGGAATATGAATTTTATATTCCAAGCTGAAAAAGCTTCAAACAGTGTCCCTCAACTTGATTAATTTTTTGTTGTTGTTGTTGGAGGGAAGGATGTCAAGAGCCAAAATGCTAGAAAAAAGCATGAAATTGTTTGAGTTATTCCCAGTTTCTCTCTACACAATGTTTAATCAAGCCTCTAAAATGATTCTAGAGCAACCAGAATCTATAATAAGATGGAGTGAAAATTTTTTTCAGCCCAAGATAACTTAGAAGGACTTTAGGAAAGGTCTGTTTTCATTGGGTAAAAAGGAAGTTTAGGCCAGTTCAGGCAACATTCAACTAAGCCAGCTAGAGCTGTTGGCCACAGCACAAATAAGCAATTGAGGCCCCATACTTCTGGTTCAACATGTCAATGGCACAGTAGGCCAGTTGTGAGGCATCCATCCTTAGCATGGAAGGAAAACTGACAGCCCAGAAATGCAGAGCACAATAGATGTGACTAGACTAGGCCAAATTAGTACATTGGGCAAATAACAAAATGCAGATGTCTTGGCCCAGAGAACCAGTGACTAGGCCTCTGGGCTCTAGTTCAAGAAGACTGGGACAATGCCCCCTGTACCTAAGAAGCAGAGTTCAAAATTTTTTTAAAGAGCCCTGACCATAGAAAACTACTATGGCAATAGGAAAAATCAAAATAAAAATTCAGAATAGAAAAACAAAGGCAAAATGCCTACAAGGGAAGCTTCAGAGAGGAATAGGTGTTTGTCTCAAGCCTAAAAATCTTTTTGGAAGAACTAAGAATGGATTTGGAAAATCAAGTAAAAGAGTTAGTAGAAAAATTGGGAAAAGAAATTAATTATGCAGATGAATTATGTAAAAGAGCGTCAGTAGCTTGGAAAAGGAAGTGCAAAAATTGGCTGAAGCAAACAACTAACTCCTTAAAAAATAGAATTGGGAGTGATTTACTGAAGAACACAACCCTTTTAAAAGTAGAGTAGGCCAAATAGAAAAGGAAAATAAAAAAACTGATTGAAGAAAATGATTCCATAAAAATGAGAACCGGGAAAGTAGAAGTTAATAACTCTATAAGATATCAAGAATCACCCAAACAAACAAAAAAAAAAGTATAAAATACCTCATTGGAAAAATAAGTGATCTGGAAAATATATCCAGGAGAACTAATTTAAGAAGTATTGGATTACCTAAAAAGCATGATAAAAAGCCTGGAAACAGCTTTCAAAAAATTAGTAAGAAAAACTTCCTTGATATCCCAGAACAGAGGATGAAATAGTCATCAAAAGAATCCATCAATCACCTCCTGAAAGATACACCAAAATGAAAACCTCAAGGAATAGTATAGCTAAATTCTAGAACTATCAGATCAGGGAGAAAATACTGCAAGCAGCCAGAGAAACAATGCAAATATCAAGTAACCACAGTCAAGATTACAAGTATTTAGGACATTCTACATTAAAAGATTAATATGATAGTTTGGAAGACAAAGAAGCTTGGATTAAAACCAAGAATTAACTATTAGCAAAACTGAGTGTAATCTTTCAGGGGAAAAGATATATATTATGTTAAAGATATATATTATATTATATTAATTATATCACATGAAGAGGCAGAGAATACTTATTACAGAAGAGGGACTTAAAGGAAAGAAAGATCATTGTTTGAACCTTTAATCAGATGTGGCTGAAAGATGTAATAATATACACACAGAACTGGGTAGAGAAATCTACAGGGAAGTTGCAGGGGAAAGGGGAAACAAAAGGGATGGAGGATGATGAAAAGTAAGAAAACTATTAAAATAATAAATAAAACTAAGAGTTGGAATTTTTAAAATAGAAAAACCAATAAAATAGATAAACATTTGCTTAATTTGAATTAAAAAACAAAAGAAAACTAAATTATTGGTATCAGAAATGTAAAAGCTTAATTCACCACCAATAAAGAAGAAATTAAAGCAATAATTAGGATCTAGTTTGCTCAACTGCATGTCAATAAAGCTGACAATCTATGTAAAATGGTTGAATACTTATCAGAAAGATAAATTGCCCAGATAAACAGAAGACAACATAAAATATTTAAATAATTCAATTTTAGAAAAAAGAACTTTCTAAGAAAAAATTTCTAGATCTAGATGGAGTTACAAGTAAAATCTGCTAAACATTTAAAGAACAATTAATTCCAATACTAAATAAACTATTTTTGAGGGGAAAAAAAGGTAAAGGAATTCTATTGAATTTCTTTAAGAGACAACTATAGGGTTGATTTCTAAACCTGAAAGAACAAAAACAGAGAAAGAAAATTATGGACCAATTTTCCTAATGAATATTAAGGAAAAATTAAACACTTATTGTTTCTTATTAACAAAAAGATTACAACAATTTATCAATAGGATAATACACTATAACCAAGTGGTATTTATGCAGGGCTGGTTTAATATTAAGAAAAACTGACTACATAAATAATAAAATTAACTGAAATCATATGATTATTTCAATAGATGCAGGAAAAATTCTTGAAAAAATACTGTACTTATTCTTATTAAAAACAATAAAGAGCATAGAAATAAAGGAGGTGTTTCTTAAAATGCTAAGCAGTATCTATCTAAAACCATCAATAAGTACTATCTGTAATGGGGATAAGCTAGAAGCCTTCCCAATAAGATCAAGTATTAAATAAGGATGCCAAATATCACCACTATTTTCAAAATTGTACTAGATATGTCAGCTTTAGAAATAAAAGAAAAAAAAAGAATTTGAAAGAATTTAGGCAATGAGGAAAAAAAATTACTTTTTGTAGATATATGATGTTATATTCAAAAAATCCTAGAAAATCAACCAAAATTTCTTGACATAATTAACTTTATTCAAGTATAGTTTATGAAATTAACTCACATAAATCATCAACATTTCAATACATTGTAAACCAAGTCCAGCAACAAGAGATAGAAAGAAAAATATCATTTAAAATAACTTACAACAATATAAAATATTGTGTAGTCTACTTGCAAACTATATTAGTACTATTACAAAAAACTTTTCACACAAAGTCAGATCTAAACATTAAATATTAATTGCTCATGAATATACTGAAATAATATAATACAAATGAAGATTCTATCTAAAACCATTTACTTATTCAGCATCATATCAACCAAACTACCAAAAATATTCTATAGAGCTAGAAAAAAAAGTAAAATCCATCTACTTGAACAAAAGATCAAGAATATCAAAAGAATTAATGACAAAAAAATTAAAAGGAAGGTGGCCTACCTGTACATGACCTAAAACTGTATTATAATGCAGCAGTCATCAAAACCATTTGGTACTGGCTAAGAAATGGAGTGGTAGATCAATGGAATAGATTAGGTACATGAGAAAGCTTAGTAAAGAATTATAATAATCTCATTGATAACCCCAAAGACTTCAGCTTCTGGGAACAGAATTCACTATTTGACAAAAACTGGAAAAGAATATGGCAGAAATCTGGCATAGTCCAACATCTCACATATATAAATATGTGAGATAAAAATAAGATCAAAATGTATACAGGATTTAGATATAAAGGGTGATACTATATATACATTAGGAGAACAAGGAATAGTTTATCTGTCAGATCTATGAAGAAGAGAGGAATTTATGACCAACAGGAGATAGAGAAATATGAAATGCAAAATGGATAATTTTGACAACATTAAATTTTTTAAATTAAGGTTTTTTATTTACAAAACATATGCACGAATAATATTTCAACATTAACCCTTGCAAAGCTTTCTGTTCCAAATTATCCCCTCTTTCCCCCTCCCCCAGATGGCAGGCAGTCCAATACATGTTAAATATGTTTAAATATATTTTAATTACAATATATGTATGCACATTTATACAGTTCTCTTGCTGCACAAGAAAAATCGGATCAAGAAGGAAAAAAAATTGAGAAAGAAAACAAAATGCAAGCAAACAACAGAAAGAGTGAGAATCCTATATTATGATCCACACTCAGCTCCCACAATCCTCTCTTTGGGTGTAGATGGCTCTATTCATCACTGAACAATTGGAATTGGTTTGAATCATCTCATTGTTGAAGAGAGCCATGTCCATCAAAATTGATCATCATATAGTCTTCTTGTTGCTATTTTTAATGATCTCCTGGTTCTGCTCATTCTATTTAGCTTCAGTTCATGTAAGTCTCTCCAGGTCTCTCTAAAATCATCCCACTGGTTGTTTCTTACAGAACAATAATATTCCATAATATTCATATACCATAACTTATTTAGCCATTCTCCAATTGATGGATATCCATTCAATTTCTGGTTTCTTGCCACTACAAAAAGGACCACCACAAACATTTTTGCACATATATGCCCCTTTCCTTCTTTAAGATCTCTTTGGAATATAAGCCCTGTAGAAAAACTGCTGGGTCAAAGGGTATGTTTGATAACTTTTTTAGAATAATTTCAAATTGCTCTCCAATATAATTATTAGATCTATTCACAGTTCCACACACAATGTATCATTGTCCCAGTTTTCCCACATCCCCTCTAACATATGTCACTATCTTTTCCTGTCATCTTAGGTGTGTAGTAGTATCTCAGAGTTGTTTTAATTTCCATTTCTTCTCTGATCAATAGTGATTTGGAGTACTTTTTCATATGGCTACAAATAGTTTTAATTTCTTCATCTGAAAACTGTCTGTGCATATCATTTGACCATTTATTAGAGAATGGTTTGAATTCTTATAAAGTTGAGTCAATTCTCTATATATTTTAGAAATGAGGCCTTAATCAGAACCTTTGAATGTAAACATATTTTCCCACTTTATTACTTCCCTTCTAATATTGTCTGTATTGGTTTTGTTTGTACAAAAACTTTTAAACTTAAACATAATCAAAATTACCTATTTGGTGGACAATCATGATCTCTAGGTCTTATTTGGTCACAAATTCCTTCCTCCTCCATAGATCTGAGAGGTAAATTATCCTATGTTCTTCTAATTTGTCTATAATATCATTCTTTATATCTAAATCATGAACCAATTTTGACTTTATCTTGGTATATGGTGTTATATCTGGGTTAATGCCTAGTTTCTGCCATACTAGTTTCCAATTTTCCCAGCAGTAATTAATTTTTATCTCCAAAGATGGGTTCTTTGGGTTTGTCAAACACTAGATAGCTATAGTCATTGATTATTTTGGATAACATTAAATAAAAAAAAACCAAAAAACTTTTATGTACAAATAAAACCACTGCAAGCAACATTAGAAGGAACTAAGAAAACTGGGAAACAATTTTAAAGTCATTGTTAAATGGTCCAAGAATATGAACAAGCAGTATTCAAATGAAAAGAATAAAGTTATTTGTAGTCATAGGAAAAAATGCTCTAAATCACTGTTGATTAATAAGATGCAAATCAAAACAACTCTGAGGTATGACCTCATAATAATGGATTTGCTATTATGATAAAAAAGAAAAATGGTAAGTGTTGGAGAAAATGTCAGAAAATTGGAACACCAATGCATTGTTAGTGAAATTGTGAATTGTTCCAACAATTCTGGATAACAATGTGGAGCCACTCCCAAAAGACAATCAAAATGCATACCCTAATATAATTATTAGAGACCATTTGTGTTCACAAAGAATTAAAATTGAATGGATGTTAAGCAATCGAGGAATTGCTGAACAAGTTGTTGTATATGAATGTAATGGAAGACTATTATTCTATAAGAAATCATGAGCAGGTGGACTTAAGAAAAACCTGGACTTATATGGTCTGATGTTTAATGAAATGAACAGAATCAGGATAACGTTGTCCACTGTAATAGCAATTTTGTGCAACAATCAACTATGAATAACTTAGCTCTTCTCAGCAATACAATGATCCAAGACAATTCCAAAAGACTTCTGATGTAAATGTATCCAATCCTAAGAAAATAATGTTGGAATGTGAATGCAGATTAAAGCATACTATTTTCCCTTTTCTTTTTGCTTGTGGTTTTCCCATTTTGTTCTCTTCTTTCATGATATGACTAATGTGGAAATATGTTTACATGACTGCACATCTATGATTTACATCAGATTACTTATCCTCTTCAGAAGAAGATGGGAGGGAAGGATAAAAATAAACTCAAAATCTTGTAAAATGAACATTGCAATGAATATTGATTTACATGTAATTTCAAAAAACACCATTTACCAAAAAAATTAAAATTGACAAATCAAACAAGAAAAAATTGTCATCCTTAAAAATGCAAACTTATTCTCTGAATGCTTTCAAAACATGTATTAAGAACAGTCAGATGAGATATGAAAAGCCCAATAGTTAATTGCCTATCAGATCATACCTTTATTATAATTTTCATTATTATTGTTTTGGCTCAGCAATTCATAGGAGGAAAAAACTATAATATGATACAATATAGTGTTAGACTGCCTAAGACCACTATTTGCTTTTATTGGCAAATATGTTTGCTTTTTGCCCCTTTTTTCCTTATTAAATATATGACTCTTACCAAATCCTATAATTTCTATTGACCTCAGTTTTCCCTTATGAAAAATAAAGAACTTAATAGTACTTTTCTTAATAGATTATTTTATAGATAAATTGACATAACATCTATAAAGCATCTTGCAAATCAAACTATACTATAATTATTATGATGATTATCATGATCAACATTGTTGGAAGGATGATCAACATTAATACAAGCAGAATTTTACAAAATCAAAATGTTATTTTTTTCTATGAATACTATAAATATCATAGCAACATGGCTGAGGTAGACCTATTTTACTGTTAAGAACAAGGGAGTTGGGAAAATGTAATAACTGATGTGGCCTTAGTATCATCAAGTATTTTTTGAAATTCAGAGTCTTGTGATTTCCGGTAAATGGCAACCCCTTTTAATTCAGATTCTCCCATCTAAAGGATGGAATTATAGTTTCCACTACCATGACAAACAGAAGGATCTTAAGTATTACCAAGAGGACATTTAAAGAGCACTTTAAGTTTGGAGGAATAAAAGCACCAATAACAAATTGTAATATAAATAATAAATAATCCCTTGCTCCTGATACAAGAAGTTCTTTGCTTATAGTTCTACAACAATATTAAATCACTATTACCAGGAGACTCAAATATATAAACCTAGTTTGGCCTCCTGGCTAGAGAAGTAGTATTGCCTTCATAGACAAAAATGTTTGCTTTATCCTCCCTTTATTTTTCTGCTTAGTTTGTAATTTGAAATAATTGCCACAATGTTTCAGTAAATTTATGGTCATCAGCTTTTGTGTAATACAAAAGTACAAAAGGTAAGTACCTCCTCACTGTTAAATTGAAACCCAAAGGCAGAGAGATATATTGAATGGAAGTAAGGAAAACAACAGACATTGCTACATTATTGGCTGTGTACCTATGCAGACATCAAGTGAGTTAATGAATGAATGGTGTTTGAATTCCAGTGGGCCTATGAAGGGCTGCTGATCCATAAAGTCTTAGAATGAAGTTCAAATCCTGCCTCAGACATTAACTAGTTATTTGATTCTGGGATTGTGGACAAGTACCATAACCTCTCTTTTCCAGTTTCCTCTTCTGTAAATTATATATGTAAAGTGCTTTAAACCATAAAATAATATATAAATGCTTTTGTTTTAGGTCTAGTTGTTTTAGTCAGGTCTGACTTCATGACCCCATTTGAGGTTTTCATGGCAAAGAAACTGGAGTGGTTTGCCATTTCCTTTTCCGACTTATTTTACAGATGACTGAGACAAACAGGGTTAAGTGCCCTTGCCAAGGGTCATACAATTAATAAGTATCTATTATTTAACAAGACTGGATTTTAACTCAGACTTTCCTAATTCCAGGTCTCCCATTCTAGAAACTTTGGCATCTATAGGAATGCTAGGTATTACTATCAGTTCCCCAACCAATTCTCTAAGACTTGGGGGAGATACTAATCTGTTTGGGTAGAAGGAATTTCTTTTTCCAATGATATCACAGGTGAGAATGGGGATAGAGGAAGAAGAAAAAGAGGATAATGTAATTCAAACCCTTTATTTTAAAACATATCCACTCAGGCTCATAGATGACCAGTGACCTCAAAATCAGCTGAGAGGTTGATAGAAGATCCAGGTCTAGTTTCTAAATCATCTCATTAACAGTTCAAAGCTTCTACTTCATGCTGTTTCTTGGCAACATATCACACAAACACACATATACATATGAACATATGTATACATATGCATACAGACACACAAACATAGAGGTAGCGAACTGAGACCTTTTTTGTATCTCCAAAGTTTAGCAAATGAATAGTGAACAATTAATAAATTTTTGTTGACTGACTGACTTAATTGATATTGTCAGAGAGTCTGCTATTGAAAAATAAACTCAATACTTTGTGTCAATCCAGATGAACATTTTTAGCCTTTCAGTGAATAACAGGCAGGCAAGGTACAAGCAAGTACATAAACCTTCCTTGTTTGGAGATTCTATAAGAATATGCATTTAACTAATAGAATCTCTGAATCAAGGTTCATATCTATACCATGATGAGGCAACAGAGTAGAACTTCAATAGAAATACAATGAATAAAAATATCAATTCACATTTATGCAATGCTTTTAAAGTTTATAAAGAATTGTCTTCACAAAAATAAGGTAGTTTAACCTCTAGAGAATCTTGAATTTGCTTAATGATTTCATACTTTGAAGCAGTTGTGATTATGTTGGTGATATTCCTTCTTCCAATACATTACAAGATCTCCTTGCCACCTTGGAGGCAGCTGATGTTTTAATGGATAGAATAATGAGCCTGGAATTGAGAAGACTAAAGTTTAAATCCTGTGTTGGATTGTAAATATATGTGTGAAAATACATAAGCTACTTGGAATCTCTAAGCTTCAATTTCCCCATCTGTAAAATAAAAATATTATCTGCCTTATCTGAGTTAAACGAAATAATACATTTTAAAACACTATGCAAATGTAACTATTTTGATTATGAATTTAGTTATTGTCATACTTTTTGATTATTGTCCAGTCATTTCAATAAATTATACTTGGAGGATCTATTCAACACAGTTTTTTTTTTGTGTATGTGTGGTTATTTTTTGGGCACCAGTTTATCACTGAGAATGCTACTATGCTCTCAGTTTGACTAAAAGATTAGCACATCTCCTTTTCCAGACATACAAGTATTGTATGACTCATAATTATCTTTTTATGTCATTTGTCATACACAGGTAATTGCTGATAGCATGCTTACTTAGAAATACCATAGTTTCTTCCACTGCACTTGGGTTATTTATAATTTTAATTCTTTTGAGATCATAGTTTTCATGAATTGTAGGTATAAAGCATTGCTTAGCCCATATAGCTGTCAAAAATATATATTTTAGACATTTTGAGATTATTGAAAATGCTCTACATTTTCCCAAAATCAATTCAGCCTGAGCTCCTGCCAAAACTCAATTCTAGGCCCTGTCTATTTTTGGTACCATTCAATATATGAGGACTAACTTCTGGGGCTGAGCATCTGGATACATTCTCAGAGTCTGGAAAATATACATATATGATTCACTTTATTTCTCAAATGTTGATAGGCTACTTTCTGTGGGTTTTACTGATCAAGTTTTACACTGTTGTAGGGCTTGATAGGGGAGGAGGAGGAAAAAAGTTACCGGATAACTTTATTATATATCTAAGAGGAATAACAAGTTGCACATAGTAGATTCACAATTTCATGTGCAGTCACCCCTCCCATTATACTGTGTTATGAAAATGATTGTTTTATTCCTTAAATTCAGAATTAAAAAATAAACAGTATAATCAACATTATCTACAAATAGTTTTTTACTTTCAACAGAAAATATATTTTTTACAACATTGTATTCTATGTGGAACATTTTGTAAGACACTGATGAAATACCTGAGTAGAGTATATATTAGTATTGGACTTTGCTGAATGACAGTACTCAAGATGTTTACACAATTTATCTTCATTGTTGCATCTGTCAGTTATATCCACACACACAGACACACACACACACACACACACACACACACACACACACACACACACACATTCCTTTAATATCTTACTTTTTAAGTGCCTGAGACCAGATTTGAATCCTTGTGGGCTGGCCACATTACCTGAATGAAAAACACATGCTTATTTAAACTATTTTACAGAAAACTTGCACAAGACAAGTGCTCACACAGAAGTCAGAAGAAAAGATACAAGAGCACCTTCAAGATTTTTCTGAAGAACTTTAGTGCTAATTGTGAGACATGAAAGATGCTCACCATGGCATATCCACATCAAAGAAGTTGCTGTACTCCATAAGCAAAGCAGAATCACAATAACAGAAAGGAAAGGAGATCTGCATAAGCCAGGGACATCTCTAATATTCTAAAGGATTACTGGTGCTTGAACTGTGGTTGACCTTCCAAATTAATATTGGACTGATCAGCCACAGCCAAAAACTCTGTTCTTTGACCCAATATCATATATTGCTAGTCTTCTTTGAAAAGAAATGATAAACAATATCCTTAATAATAAATAATAAACAATAAGAATGTGAAAGCAAAAATCTTGTTTGAAGAGACTGAATTTTACAATCTCAAGTCAAATGTTTTTTCAAAATCATTAAATGGGAAGTGGAGCCAATATGAAAGAGTAAAGGCAGAAACTCACCCAATCTTTTCCCCAAATCTGTCAAAATTACTTTAAATAATGATTATAAACAAGTTTTTAGAGCATGAGAAATCTATAAAATTATAGATTGAACAATTTTTCAGCTGAGTTTAACTTAGAAGTTCAGCAGAAAAGATCTATTGTACTGAGCACTTGGAATATGACATTTTGGAGAGCAGTGGAATAGGATTACAATCAAGAATCACCTACCCAGCAAAACAATATAATTTTTCTAGGGAAAAGGTGGATATTCGGTTAAGTAGAGGATGTTCAAATATTGGGAGAGGGAGTAGGAACTTTTGAGTAGGAACAGGGTGAAAGGAGAGAGATAATAAAATAAATAGGTGGGAAATACAGTTAGCAATAATAATAATGAAAATAATTTTTGAAGCAAATTTCACTGATGATGATTTCATCTCAAATATATAGGGAATTGAGTCAAATTTCTAAAAAAAAATGAGACATTCTCCAACAAATAAATAAATAAAGATGATCAAAAAATATGAACTATGCCCAAATGGTTGTATAATCATATATATCCTTTGACCTAAAAATACCACTACTAAGCATGAATGTCAAAAGAGATTTTAAAAAAGGGAAAAAACCCATATGTACAAAAATATTTATAGTATCTCTTTTCTCAGATCAAAGAATTGAAAATTGTGGATGCCTATCAACTGGGGAATGGCTGAAAATTTGAGGTACATGATTATGATGGAGTATTATTGTTATATAAGAAATGATAAGCAGGATGCTCTCAGAAAAACCTGGGAAGTCCTCTACAACTCAAGTAAAGTAAAATGTACTGTGCACAAAGTAATAGAATGTTATGGGGCAATCAGCTGTGAATGACTTTGCTATTCTCAGCAATAAATGATTCAAGAGTACTCTGAAGGATTTATGGTGAAAAATACTATATAAGCTAGAGAAAGAAATGATTATGTCTGAATATAGGTTGAAATATACTTTTATTTACTTTATTTTTCTTGAGAATTTTATTTTATTTCTTTTTTTGGGGGGGAAGATTTATGTTTTTTTTTTTTTTTTAGCAACATAACTTTTATGGAGATGTTTTGCATAAGTTCATGTTGCCTTCTCAACAAAGAGGATGGGGAGTAAGGGAGAGGATCTGGAATGAAAAATTTTAAAAAATAAATGTAAAAAATTATTTTGCATGTAATTGAGGAAATAAAAATATTAAATGTGTACATAGATTATTTTAATAGTTTTTAATTGCCAGTGATATCAATAGGTCTCTGTCACTCTTGTGTTTTGCTTTTTTTTTTTTCCTACTGTAATCCAAGCACCATTTGTGACCTTTTAAAAAAAGTTTTCCTTTGAAATATCTTCAAAATCAATTTCTGAATGGCTTTTAAAATAGTGATTACTGTACCACAAGTCTTATTCTTTATAAAAGTTGATACTGTTTCTTGGCTTCTGTCATGCTGCTATGACATATTTTGCAAATAAGCACATATTGTAAATGTGTTACCAATAGGCTTCCATGCATCTACACTTGGCAAGAAGATTAAATATTTGAAGTGCAGTGGCAACTTCCAGGCTTTTTTATATTCCTTATGTCAATAATTTACTACCAATTAAAATTTCTATAGTATATGACTGAAAAAGCATCTTTACTTTTGTTCTTTTTTTAATCAGATAATTTCCTTTAACAGATCAGATTGAAGATACATAACTATATGTGATGTTGATTGCCTTATTCTCTTTTATTTATTTACTGCTTACTTTTATCTGCACAAACTAAATGATCTGACTACACAGACAGCTGTAGAATGACTGCCACATCTAAACTCAGTTGTTTGTCCTCTGCTAAGTTATAGCCAACTTATTTTTTATTTTATTTTATTGCTTAATGTTGGTCATGCGCAGTGCCTCCCAATATCTTCTTCATAGAGGTACTCATATAGTATAATATTTATATATGGATCTTCTAAGAAACTTTTGCCCACTTAGTTTTTCTTTTAATCTGAAATGATATGTACTAACATAGAATCATAGGATTATAGAATACATGTAAGAAGGAAAGTAAGTGGTCATCTAGTCCAATCCCAAAATTTCAAAAGAAATAAATGGCCTGGAACATTTTTGTTTTGATTAACCAGATAGGTAGTCGGGGGGCAGATTCATGATTTTAACCTAGGTCTTCTGGGTCCAGAGTTGCCCCCACTTTTAAAAAAATTTTATTTTTTTTATTGTAAGTATTCCTTTCTTTTTTGACATACCAAATTCTCTCCTTCCCTCTCACTCTTTCCCAATTACTGAGAAAATAAGCAATATGATATCAATTATACATGTAAAATCATATAAAATATATTTCCATATTAACTATATTTCAAAAAAAAAGCAAATTAAGAAGGGTTTATTTCCTTTCCTGGAATACAACAGACTCTCACCAAGGATAGTAGCTAGCTGCCTAGGAACCAATATAATATATATATATATATTTATATTTATATATAATAATTATATATATATAAATATATCTTTTATTTATTTATTCATTTACTTACTTATCTATCTACCTATGTATTTATTTATTTATTTATTTATTCATTCATTTACCTATCTATCTATTTATCTATCTATCTATTTATTTGAGGCTGGGGTTAAGTGACTTGCCCAGGGTCACACAGCTAAGCTAGGCAGTGTTAAGTGTCCGAGATCAAATTTGAACTCTGGTCCTCCTGAATTCAGGGCTGGTGCTCTATCTACTGCGCCACCTAGCTGCCCCCTATATATCTTTTAAAATAGCTTTTATTCTAACATAATTTCTAGTATCTAATGGCACTATATATACTTCTTTTCTTTAAGGGCCAACTTTGTCATTCTTTACTGTTTTCCAGAACAAAGATCTGTGAAAATCCTCTCATTTCATTATTAACTCATTTGTATTCTGGTCTTTTTGAAAATGAGAATACCAACATTAATTAATTAATCCAGTAATATAACATTTTTAAAGTCCTTTAATTTTATTCCAATTCTCTCTTCCATTTGTACCCTCCTTCATTGAAAAAAGCAAAACAAAACAAAAACCTTGTATCAAACGTACATAGTCTAAACAAATCCCCATATTGGCCACATCTCACAATGAGTCTAATTCTTAGCTTAGTTGGTTTCCTTTTTTGTTAGGAGTTAAGTTTCAGAAAATGAATCACAGTGAAATAATCTGAACAAGGGGAACAGTTTATAGTATAATGCCAACCTTGTATAAATTAACAACTTTGAAAGCATGAAGAACTTTAATTAACATAATGATCATTAACATGCTAATTAACACAACGAGGCATCAAATCAGCAATTTTTTGAATACTACACTTGCTTTACTTTCCCTCTTTTATGTAGTTTAAATTTTAATCAACTATACAAGTAGATATATATTTAAAAAATCTCCAGTGCTTCCAATTCACCCACCAAATTATATTAAAATTTCTAACAATTGAAATCATAACTGATTATCGTTTCTTTCCATTGTGCCTGAGTCTATGCTTTATTGAGAAATTTAAGTGTTTCCTCTTCAGTAGAGTAGGATAACCTAGCTCTGAAGAATCTGGGTTTTTGTACCTGATATGTTGAAATCACAAACTCTCTAGTTCTTGTTTCTAACTGACTGAATGATTTTATTGTTGAGTAAATTTTTGTGGTGATTCAGTTTTGAGTACTAAAATTTTATATATTGAATCAGTTCATCTCTAAATGTGAAGATAAGTTTTAGGATGGCAAAGTGATATCCCAGGGAAGAAATCTTGGCATTGAAAAATTCGCGTTAAAGTAAAACAAATAAGTAAAATAACAACCATGGAATTTTAAACAGGGGCTATGTAGCTTAGATTATATAATCATATTGACATACTTGTAGCTACAAATTAGACAGTCATAAAACATTCTTGTCAGAGGTTTTTAGATTAGTGAATATTAGATCTCAAAAAGACCTTTCATATAATTTAGTTCTATGTTTTAATTTTAAAAGTAAGGAAACTCAAGGCTCAGGAAAGAGAAGTGACTTGTACGGTGTTATGTGGCAATAGAACTTCTTAAGCCTAGTCTTATTGGTACTTATTTCAATCTTCTTTCTACTCTATTATACTATTGGTATCTAGGGGACTTTGTTTCTGATATCAAAATGGAAGAAAAAGAGAACAAGGAATTGGATTATATATTGGAATATCTATACATGTTGAGAAAATGATGTAGGATCTAAAGGACTAAACTCAGAGTCAGAAGTCCTGGTTTCAAATTGGCCCTCTGCCACTTTCTAGCTGTGGGATTCTGGGAAAGTTACTTCATCTCTAAGTGAACCTAGTGACTTCTAAGAGTATAAATTGTAAAGAACATTTTTATATTGATGCAGGAAGTTTCTTTTTCAAGAATTTCTTTCTAGTAAAAGTTTAGGTTTGGAAAGAAATATAGTAGTATATATTGATTGAGCACTTATTATACTGTTGAAAAACTGACAATAAAATTATCAATCTAAATGGAGTTAACAAGATTTTAAGCATGACACATAAATTGGACAAAGTAGGCAGTGTAATCTACTATAATCATATGGGCTGACCAATTCATCTTAAAAATAATTACTCATACTTTTAATTTGCTAATGACATCCTAGATGTTGTTTAACATGCAAAATAAATATATGGTATGGTCCTTGTTCTAAAGGAGCTGGCCATCTAAATAAGATAATATATAAAGATATAACCTATTTAAGAGTAAAGCACAAGTTAGTTCATAATTAAAGGTTATGTGAAAATCAACATGTCCTAATGTAAGAGGGAAAAATGCATAATTTGTCATGAGATATTTTAAGTTATTTTAAAAATCTGTATATGTATTTAAAAATAATTCATTATTCAGGCATTTTCAGTCTTGTTTGTCTTGACTTCATTTAGAGTTTTCTTAGTAGAGATATTAGGGTGGTTTGGCATTTTCTTCTCCAGCTCCTTTTACAGATGAGGAAACTGAGACAAATTGGATTAAATGGCTTGTCCAGGATCACCCACCTGGAAAGTACAGTATATATTTAGTATATCCTTAATAGAGTATGTTTGAACTAACAAGGATTTGTTTTACCTTCTCTAGGCTCTATCCACTGAACAACTAACTGTCCTATTAACCATATTGTTCATGGAATTTTTTTTAACTACGATACTTTTTAAGGCAGCAATACATATTTTTTAATTCAGTGGTTGATGGGGTATGGAGTTAGGCAAAAGGAAAATAATATTGACCCAATAAATATTTTACCCCAAGAAACCTGAAACTTCCATCTCTGGACTTATGCCCAGCAATGGAATTTTCTTAATACAGAATGGTTTATGATTTCCTTCTCTGATGGATTAAAATAAACCAAGGTTAAGGAACTCATACAAGGCCACACAGCTAGTATATAAATATATGAGGCTGGATTTTAACTCAGTTCTTCCTGATTTCAGACCCAGAATTTTATCTTTTAAGATAATAGAAATAAAGTTTCCTAACAATTTAAAAATCTCCAAAAAATAAAAAGAGTGGTCACAAGGAAAAAAAAAATGTTTCTCATTATTAGAGATTGTTCTATAAAGGTAGGATGGACATTTATAGGAGAGGCTTCTTGAACTCACATTTGGAATAGTTTGGCCATGATAGTTTCCAAAGTACTTTCATCCTCTGAGATTACATAATTTCTTATGATTACATGGCATACAATATTTTAATCTAACATATACATTGAGAGTCAGTAATTTAAAATAAAATTATGTATGGGAAAAATTCAATTATCTTAAATATTTGTAATTTGTTTTCTGTTCCAAAGATCTCAGCAAAATATCAAAGATTTTCTTGAAGGCTATGCAAGAATACACAAAGAAATTATTTAATACTTTGCCTTCTTTATGCACATTTTATTTCTACTAGTTGAATGCAAATGAATCAGTTTGGAAAATAGGACCCAGGTTGTATTGTCACAGAGCCTGGAGGGACACATAACATCTTTCTTGATGACTTAATTATCAGTAAATTACTACCAATAGAATAAATGGCAACATTTCAGGCCCTTCTCAACAAGATGCTTTTTTATCTGGAAAATGCCATAGATGGGGTAAAAAAGCAATTATTTGTCACATCTTCTGCAAAGGTTGCAGCTTTCAACTAACTTTAAATGACAGATTGCTCTAAGGTTTAGGAAATTAGCAGCTGAATAGGTCATAGCTTCTGCAAACAATCCATTTTTATAACCAACATTCTCAATTAGGAAAAGAAAGCAAGAATGACTTTGCTGACATTAATTCAGAGCTGTCAGAAATTTATTTTGGATACTTATTGCTATTTAAGGGAGAATTAAAAAGCACCATTCATTCCCTTTCCTTTTAAAAAGATGGGGGTGGGAATAGGAATGATATGAAACAGGACCATGATCTTAATGTCCCTAAACTGAATGTTATTAATATAAAACATTAATATTTTTATACAAAATCCTTTAAACTCAAAACATTGTTTCCCTTTAAAGCACTTCCTATGCATGTTATGACTCAAATACGTTGCAATTTATCTGATTTTTCAGAAGCTACATTACTTTGTAATAATTGTAGCCTATGGTCTAGAATCCTAAGTTATGAGCTAGCATAAATTTAGAAATTTTCATAAACCACTCTTTGGCTTCCCCTGGAAAGCTAAGGAACTCATTGATGTCTAAATATCCCTAGACATGACTAAAAGGTTGAAAGTTACTATGGAAGCACTTAAGCTAATATTTTACCTTCTCTCTATCTTCCATCTGTTGGTCTTTTACCTATCCAGCTAGATATATATCTGTCTACACACACACATACACACACACACACACACACACACACACACACACTCACACACAGAATTTATCTACCTATCTATCTATCTATCTTCTGACGCTTCCATTGTTCTAGGGCAGGTACTATCATCTCATGTAAGGATGGGTAATAACCTGCTTGTGGGTCTGCCTCCACTCTTTCTTTCTCCAATCTTATTAATCCACCATTCAGTCACAAAAGTGCTTTTCTTTAAGTGCAAGTCTGATCATGTCACTCTGCTATTCATCTACTCAGTAAATACCAGTGGCTATCTATTGCCTCTAGAATCACATATAACTTTATGTTCTTATTGTATATTCTTTTAAATAGGGATACTAGTGTCCTTTGTTGTTTGATAAAGAGATTCTACCTCTTAGATCTAGGAATTTTCTTTGACTGTGTCACATGTTTGGAATGTTTTCCCTTTTCAACTCTGTATACTGACTTTCCTGGCTTTAAAGTCAAATTAAATCTCATTTTTGCTCTATATCTCTCCTTTCCCACTTCCATTTCATCCTCATTTTTTTTCCTTCTTAAAAATAAGCTTTTTAAAAAAATTTAAATTTATGGAATAAAACAAGCATTCCCAAAATGTAGTACAATAAAGAAAACATTATTAAACATGAAACTGTAAATCTACTATGTACAATCTGCTATTCCTTTCAAACATAAAGCAAAGCTGACATGTACATTTTTTTTCTTTTTCTTCCTCTTACCCTCTTGCTCCCATTAGACAAAAATACATCTAAGTATGTGTAAAATTATCCTATCCTTCTTTCTATTTATCAGTTATTTTTCTGGATGTAGGCAGGTAGCATTTTATGTATCCTTTATGGTTAATTTGGTTATTTATAATAGATGAAATCACTTATTAACTTAAACTTATTAATAAAATAATATTATTGTTACTGTATATAGTGTTTGGATAGTTCTGTTCATTTTGTTCTTCATTATTTCATGCAAATCTTTGTTTTTTCTAAAATCATTGAGCTCATCATTTCTTATAGCACAGAAATATTCCATTAAGCCATATACCAAAACTTCTTCAGCCATTTCCCAATTGATGGGGGAATTTCCTGCAATTTCCTATTCCTTTTAAAAATCTATTACCTTCCCTCTATTAATTATTTTTTATTATTCCTGTATATAACATGCTTTATATGTATTTCTTTACATTTTGTCCATGTTATTAGCTTGTATGCTTTTTGAAGACAAGGATTGACTTTTGCCTTTATTTGTATTCCTAGCATTTAACATGATGCATGGCATAGTAGGTCCTTAATGAATATTTATTGATTGATTGGTTATATGTCTGTCTACCTATGTGTCTATCCACGTCCTAAGCCTTTATTTCTTCTCAGATAAAAAAAATAAAAACAAGAACTCTTAAGATTTTATAATCAATCAATACAATGCTTTCCCCCTCAGTGAATTTTACTTCTATCTAGTGGTCAATAAAAACTCTATACTAATTGTGCCAATCAAATCAGACTTTTTCCTGGAGCAAGGTCAAAAGAGATGTTTGTACCCATCAAATAGAAATAATCAGAGTCCCAAAGTTATCATCATTTAACCTGATCAAGTTGACTAACTTCTTCTGAGCATACCACCTACCATAATTTTTATCCCCACATGCACTTTAGAGATGACAAAATGTTTTCCTCATATGATGTGTAAGTGGTAAAATTACAATTCAATACCTTTTTATGGTTAATGAATACAAGACTCGAAGAAATTAAATGAGTTGTTTACAGGCATGTGGCTCCTATACAATTACTATAACTAATCAGAAGTCCAAAACTCAAATTCCTTGTACTATCAACATAATATTTTAAAAATAAAATAAAAATCTAGATGCTGGAGATGGTAGAAAGAAGCTAGGATGTTGCCTGAGCTATCCTCAGTTCCCTCAGGGAAAAAAAAACATTAAATTAAGTAGCAGAACCCCCAAAAGATGGGGGGAAACAATTGTCCAGTTTAAAATAACTTAGAGGGACTTCAGGAAAAGTCTGTCTCACTTGGGTAAAAGAACAGAACAATCCATTTTAGATAATGTCTGGACAAATCAGTGGGAGGCTCTTAGTCACATTATAGATCAGCAACTGAGGTTCCTTGGAACTGACTCAGCAGGCTAGTGGTACAACAGGTCACCTGTGAGGCATCCAGCCCCAGCATGGAAGGGAAAGTGACATTCAAGAAATTCAGTACACAACAGATGCAACTAGTTCTGGCCAAATAGATTGCCCTGGGAGAAGAGGAAACAGAAGGAAAATGGGGTAAATTACATCACATGAAAAGACACAAAGGACCTTTTACAGTAAAGAAACATAAATGAGGGGCTGAGCATTGTTCATACCTTACTGTCATCAGATTTGCCTCAAAGAGGGAGTTACACAATCTCAGTTTGGATAAAACTTATCTTACCTGATAGGAAAGGTGGAAGGAAAAGAAAAAGAAAAGGAAAAACAAGGGGCTGATAGCAGAATGAGCAGAAATAGGAAGGGACAAGGAGAAAAATGGGGGCTGAGAGAAGGGAGGAGGGAAGTGATGGTCTGAAGCAAAATACTGGTTGTTATGGGCCATAACTCTGAAACAAGGATTCTTACAAGGTGCTAAGTCAGTGGAATTGATAGAGACAATGGTTGTTTAGCATGGTAGTTAACAGTTCTCTAGTTCAGTACATGTATTTAATACTTAATATATTTTCCACAAGATTTACACCTATGATAAGAGAGCATATAAGGTCGGACAAACTCAGATAAAATCAGAACTGCCTCCCCCAAAGAAACCAAGACATAGTCAAGAGGACCTCAAGAAGCTGGCAGAGGCAGAGAACACAAAGGACAGGCAGCAAGAGCGCAAGCTCTCAGAACCGAGGAGAGAGATAGGCTTCTAAAAAAGCTAACCGGGACCCAGGAGAGGACACAAGACTTTGAAAGAGATTATAAAGGTTTAGACTTTAACACCTGGTTGTACTTGTGGAGATTACTGAACTGAAATGAAGGCTGCTTCCAGAGACCCCAAGAAAACCTCAACAGAGAACATTACATAAATCCACCATGAAATAAATAAGAAAGAAATTAAGGAGGTGAATAGAATTTTGAGTAAAAGTTAGATATAATACAACTGGAGAAAATTGAATGGCAATAAAAAAGAAATATATCTTTTTCTCAGTAGTATACAGTACCTACACAATAACTGACCACATACTAAGGCATAAAAACATCACAATAAATGCAGAAAGTTAGAAATATTAAATGCATCATTTTCAGATCATGATTCAATAAAAACTAAATGTAATAAGGAGCCATAGAAATGCAGACCAAAAATTAATTGGAACCTAAATAATCTAATCCTAAAGAAGGAGTAAGTCAGGAGGGCAGCTAGATGGCACAGAGGATAGAGTAGGTCCTCAACTCAGGAAGACGTGAGTTCAAATTTGACTTCAGACACTTAATACTTCCTAGTTGTGTGATCCTGGGCAAGTCATTTAAACCCAATTGCCTCAGGGGAAAAAAAAGGAATGAATAGGTCAAAGAACAATCATAGAAACAATAATCTGATCAAAATATGACAATAATGAGATAATGTCAATAAAGAGACAACATATTAAAAACTTAGGGAATACAACCAAAGCAATTCTTAAGGAAAAATTTATATTCCTAAATGCTTACATGAATCAAATAGAGAAAGGAGATTAGTGAATTAATTGGGCATGCATTTTAAAAAGCTAGAAAAGGAACAAAATAAAACTCCTCCAATAAATACTAAATTAGAAATTCTGAAAGTCAAAGGAGAGATTAAAAAACTGAAGGTAAAAAACATTTGAACTAATAAATAAAACTAAAAATGAGTTTATAAAAAGTCAATAAAAGATATTAATCTTTGTTTACTTTGATTTAAAAAGAAAGAAAAGCAAATTACCAGTATAAAAAAGGTGAATTCACCACCAATGAAAAGGAAATTAAAGCAATAATTAGAAGCTCTTTTGCCAATAAACCTGCCAATTTAGGTTAAATGGATGACTATTCACAAAAACATTAATTGCTTAGATTAACAGAAAGGGATATAAAATATTTAAATAATCTCATTTTAGGAAAAGAAATTAAACAAACCATCAACAAAATCCCTAAGAAAAAATCTCCAGGGCCAGATGGATTTGCCAATTAATTCTACCAAACATTTAAAGAACAACTGATCCCAGTATCATATAAACTATTTGGAAAAATAGGTGAAGACAGAATTCTACCAAATTCCTTTTATGACACAAAATGATGCTAATATCTAGAAAGGCAAAACAGAGAAAGAAAATTTAGACCAATTTCCTTAATGAATATTGATGCAAAAAATTTAAATTATTAGCAAGAAGATTACAATTTATCACCAAGATAATACACTATGACTAGGTGGAATTTATATCAATAATACAAGGCTGGGTCAATATTAGGAAAACTATCAGCATGATTGACCATATCAATAACATAAACAACAGAAACCATATAATTATTTCAATAACTGCAAGGAAGTCTTTTGAAAAAATACAGCATCATTCCTATTAAAAACATGGGGGAGCATAGAATAAATGGCATTAAAATGATAAGCTATATCTATTCAAAAACACCTGCAAGCATCATATATCATAATGATAAGCTATAAGCTTTCCCAATAAGATTAGATGTAAAAGAAGGACACCCATTATTACCACTATTCTCCAATATTGTACTAGAAATGTTAGCTTTAGCAACAAGAGAAGAAAAATTTGAGGGAAATAATAGGCAAGAAGGAATCAAAGCTATGACTCTTTGTAAATTATATGCTGGTATACTTATAGAATTCTAGAGAATCAAGTAAAAAACTATGCAACAATTAGCAACTTTAGTGAAGTTGAAGAACAGAAAAAAAGTTCACATACATCATCAGCATTTCTATATATGACCAAAAAAGTCCAGCAGAAAAAGATATAAAGAAAAATCCTATTTAAATAACTGTATACAATATAAAATATTTGGGAGTCTACTCGCCAAGACAAATCCAAGAACTATATGAATATAATCACAAAACACATTTCACAAAAAAAAAATCAGACCTAAGTCATTGGAAAAATATCAATTATTCATGGGTTGGACAAGCTAATATAATAAAAATGATAATTCTACCTAAATTAATATATTTATTAAATGTACCACCAATTAAACTACCAAAAATTTTTTTATAGAACTAGAAAAAATGACAACAAACAAAACATGAAGAATATCAAGCAAATTAATGAAAAGATATCAAAAGAAGGTAATCTAGTCTTACCATATATAAAATCATATTATAAAGGAGTAATCATCAAAATTGGTTGGTATTGGGTATGAAAGTGGTGGATCAGTGGAATAGAGAAGGTACATAAACCACAATAGTGAATGACTACAATAATCTACTACTTGATAAACCTAAAGATTCCAGTTTCTGGGAAAATAATTCACTTTTTGGCCAATAAAAGGTTAGGAAACTGGAAAAGAATATGGCAGAAATGAGGTATGGACAAATATCTCACACTGTATAGCAATATAAAGTCAAAATGTGAGTACATGATTTATACATGAAGTATGAACAAATTAGGAGAGCAAAGAACAAAGAATAGTTTATTTTCCAGATCTATGGGAAAGGGATTAATGACCAAATAAGATAGAGAAAATTATGAAATGCAAAATGATAATTTTGATTATATTAAATTAAAATATTTTGCACAAATTAAGAAAATTCTGCAGTACAACTCCATATTTCTCAGATTGACTAATATAACAGGAAAAGATAATGGTAAATGTTGCAGGGGATGTGGGGAAACTGGGATACTAATACATTGCTGATAGAGTTGTGAAATGATCCAGACAATCTGGAAAGCAATTTGGAACTATGCCCAAAAGTCTGTAAAATTGTGCTGTCCTTTAATCCAGAAATTTTCAATCTTGAGTCTGTATCCGAAAGAGATCATAGATTTTCCCTCCTTAGGAAAAAGTACCCACATATGAGAAAATGTTGTAATAGCCCTTTTTGTAGTGGAAAGGAACTGGAAATTGAGTGTGATGATCAACTGTGATAAATGCTTACCCTTTGATTCAGCAGTGTCATTCCTATGTCTGAATCCCAAAGAGATCATAAAAATGGGAAAAACCCCACCTTTACAAAGACATTTATAGAAGGTCTTTTTGTGTTGGCAAAGAATTAGAAATTGAGGAAATGCCTATCAATTGGGAATGATTGGAGAAGTTTTGATATATGAATATAATGTAGTATAAGAAATGATGAGAAGGTGGTTTTGGGAAACTTCATGACTTACAAGAACTGATATTGAATGAAGTGAATAGAATCAGGATAGCATTGTTCACAGTTCACAGCAACACAATTTTGATAGGCTCACTTCTTTTCAATAATATAATGATCAAAGAGAATTCCAAAAGACTCAAGATGGAAAATACTATCCACATTCAGAGAAAGTTCTATGGAATCTGAATACAGATCAAAACATACCATTTTCACTTTTTTATTTGTTTTTATTTTTCTTTCTAATTTTTTTTCCCTTTTGTTCTGATTCTTCTTTCACAACATGACCTAACATAGGCATATATTTGACGTGATTGTACATGTATAACTTATATTACTTGTCATCTTGGGGTGTGGAAGCAAAGGGAGAGAGGGAGAAAAATTTGGAATTCACAATCTTATAAAAAAGTAACAATGAAAACTATCTTTATAAGTAATTGGAAAAAATAAAATACAATTATATAGGAAAAAAAATCCTGTATTCTGATATTAATTTTTGCACACATAATCTCAGAATAATCTCTATTATGTGGTAGGGATTCCTTTTAAAATATCCTTAATACATAGTCATTTAATTTTCATTTGATATTTGGCAAATTCTTTTTGATAATATTAACATTGTATCCAACAGAAACATTAAGACTAATATGAATAGTGATCTATGATAATAACAATAATTTTATGTTTTCTTATACACACAATGATTTCTTATTTGTTGTCAAATCATATTCAAATTTTTCTATGTTCTTTCAAAGGTCCAATATAACTATAACATAACTATATCTCATCTTTGACATATCCTATTTATTTCCCCAACTTCTTTCTAATATGAATCCTGTATTCTAGTTTGCCTGATTTTCTCACCTGGCTATTCTTATCCTAACATATAATGTTAAACCCCATCTCAATATTCTCTTCAAGAAACTTTTAAAAAATAATATTATAGGATGCAAAATTGAGGGGTATTCTAAAGGTTAACTGATTCAATCCTCATATCTTATCTGATAAAACTGAGTGACAGAGAAGTTACCATATCTTATCTAAGTTGTATAAGCCAACAGATTTGAACCTGGAAGAGACCATCGAGGCTAACTCATATAACTTCTTCATTTTACAGATTTAAAAACAGAGGTTATTAAAACTTAATTTGCAAAAAACCTTAAGCTTCTAAGTATCACAGGCAAAAATTGAACTCAGTTCTGATTCTAAGCCATCTATCTATTACACTATATTGCCTCTGTTAGATAGTAGAAGGGGACCATTTAAACCTAGGAACTCCAGCTACAGATTTAATGCTTTATTGTGGTTTGTCTTCTCTTCAATCCTAGAATACTTAATAGATGTAATTGGTTATATAATCATTTGAATTGTAGATTCACAATGACATCTGTAGACAGATAGTAGGTGGTTACTATCTATATATCTATTATCTATCTATCTATCTATCTATCTATCTATAAATGACTACTATACTATTTTGTCAATCAAGCTCAAATTGGTTATGAAAAAAGCTTTAAGTTTAATTTGTGATGAAATGTGGGGAGAAATGATTTACACACTATAATTATATCACCTATATAGGTAAGTTACACAGAAATTCATAATTGAATATTCAATATAGGTAAGTTACATAGAAACATTCATTTAAGAGAAATGGTATGTCACTCAGAGAAGGAATTTAAAAGAGTAATAAAAAAGACAGGTAAGACCCCTCCAGGGAGAGAGATAACCTTTGAAAGAACTAAGAGCATTTGAGATTAATGAGGCATAATAGTAACTTTTAACCATTTGAGGAGCCATACTGTGGAAGAATGAGCAGACTTATTCAGTTTGACCCAAGAGGCCAGAGCTAAGATTAATTGATAGAAATGACAAAAAACATAGATTGTGGCTGAATGCAAGGAGGATAAAAACAAGCAAACACACAATACAATTACTTGAAAATACTTAAATCCTTTGAAAAGTGAAATGGATGGTGTTGTCTAGGTTCATTTAAATCTTCTTGAAGATGCTAGATGAGCCATATTGTAAAGATCATTCATCTGAAATGGGTGAGATAAATTGTCTTAGAGGTGCCAGTCAATTTTGATAGTCTGTGATTCTGTAAAAAGGGATTCTATGTTTCATGGAAGAATTGAATTCAATCTTAAAAGTTGTAGATGATTCATAAAAAATGAGGAATGAGAAAAGGCCATTGAATGAGACAGATAAAGAGGTCATTAATAATCTTTGAGAGAGAGGTTTCAGACAATCAGTGATGTCAAAAGTCATTCTGTATAGAATTGAGAAGTGAGCAGAAGTTGAGGAAATGAGTTCAAGAAATGTTAATGATTACTTCAGGGAAATTGAGAGGTGATATAAGATGATAGCTTGAGGTGATAGCAAAGTTAAGGGATGGGGGGAAACCTAAATATATATATATATATATATATATATGTGTGTGTGTGTGTGTGTGTGTGTGTGTGTGTGTGTGTGTGTGTGTGTGTGTGTAGGCAGCTAGGAAGAATCTGGTTAAGTTGAGATTGAATCGAGAAGGATTGATTATAAGGACAGTGAATATGATGAAAGAGAATGAGATCAAGAGCAAAGGATTAATTCTTTATCATAAATAAAAATAAGATATAATGGAGGACAAAGTAGAATCAAGATCTTCTGCTGAAGGTACCCAGGAAACTTAAAAATTAAAAAAAAAAGTTTTGAAATCACTCTCCTATTCCTCATAGAGATTATTAGAAAAGAGTTATTGAGTATCTCTAGAAAACTATCAGATTAGAAAAAATTTTATGCAAATAAGATATTAAATTTGATATTTGGAATATGTTAGGAAGTAAATCCAAATGGTGCTTTATAGTTAGCTGTGAATAAAAGATTACAAAATATGAAAAAAATTAAAAAGTAGATGATTTTAATAATCAATGAAAAATTCTCATTCTTCCTGGTAATCAAAGAGATGGAAGTTAAAGAAACACTGAGGTTCTACCTCACACAGATCTAATGGAAAATGGAATTGTAAACTTGTAGATTTATTTTGGGGAGCATTCTAGTAGTACATGGTTTTAAACAAAATTATAATTTCATTTAAATACCTTAAACTAATTTTGGGGAATATACTCTGATATTATTGGATACAATATACTTCATTGATATAATGGAATAATATATTTCATTTAAGTCATCAATAGAATTTATTAAATAATGACTATATGGCAGGCATTGTGCCACTTTAGATTCAAGCATACAATAATGATACATATAAGATGCACAGTTTTCTTTTATTGTTCTGCCTCAGCTTCCCTAAATTGTTCTCCCTCAGTTTTCCTGAATTGTTCTGCCTCAGTCCTCCTGGTTGCAACTCCACCTTCCCTTCCTGACTATTAGGACTGATATAATTTAGGGCTGGCTACTTTAGGATTATAAATGTTTATATAAACATGTATAAATGTAAATGTTTAATCTCAGATAGGGGGGAGTTCAGACATCCTGGCTCCTAAGTCCTCCTAAGTTATCAGAATTTATGGTTCTCACCCACCACCCTGTCAGAACCGGATTGATGGTCAGTTCCTGAAAATTCCCATGTTTATCAATGCTCGGACTTCACCTCTTGTCTTTGTCTCCCTTAATCTTAGAGCCACATATAAAAATCTTTGGAATCTCACATGGGATGCTGGATTCTTTGAGACGAAAGTCCAATTGAGCCCTGGATTCAGAATGGATTCTGCTCTTCCTCCAGACTATCTCTCCCTCTCAGAAACCCAAATAAAATATGTTTTAAAGGAAATGTGTCTATTTCTTACTACGTCTTTGTTAGTCACATAAAAAATGCTGATGAGAGGATTTTGGGAAGCTGATGAAATAGGTCTCCAATTTTTCCCCACAAACAGAACAAATTTGAACCTTACTGGGGAAATAGATTGGTGAAAAATCAAGAAGACTTGGGGCAAAACATCTCCTGGTATAATTCAAGAAGATCTGAAGAAAAACCAGTATGAAATGTGAACATCTCTAGGCTGACTCCTAAGAAACACAAAGTGAGGAACCCTGGGGATAGATGGGTTTGTTTTGAGCCTCAGGAGGAAACATAGAAATTTTTATTTTTCCAAATTTCCCATTTGGAGTTGGGGGTTTGAGATTCAGAAGACCAAGTGAATCTTGACTAATTAGAAAGGTCAAGCCCACTTGTGCTGCAAATAAGCAGCCCTCTGAGACAATGAACTAGCATACTTGGCGAGTACAGAAGCAGAAGGGCCAGAAGGTAGGCTCTTGTAGAAGAGTGGAACTTTTGGTTTGGGGTTCCACATCAGAGTGAGAGCTTAAATGAAGTTTGAAGCACCATTCCCCCTACCCAATGATTAGAGGTGCTTACATTAATACTTACCATTAAAAAAAAATGAATCAGAAAACAAAAACAAAAAATTTCAAATAACCAAACAATAGAAACTTATTATGGGAATAGGGAAGACCAGAGTTCATCTTCAAAGGAGGACACTGAAATAAAAAAAAAAAAAAAAAAGCTTCTTCTATCCCAAAGAGTAAGTAGTTTTCTGCCAGAGAGAATTTATAGAAGAACTCAAAAAGTACTTAAAAAAATAAATAAAATTGAGGAGAAACTAAAAAAATAAAAATAAATACACCCAATAAAACAAGATTGTAAAAAAAAAAAAGTTAACCAATTAAAAAAGGAGATACTGTGAAAGATGAAAATATCTCTGAAAATTAGAACTGGACAAGGGGAAGCCAGTGAAGCTCTATTAGGAAATAACAACACAGAATATAAAGAATGAAAATATAAAACAGAATGTAAAACATTTTTAAGCAAAACAACAGTTCTAGAGAACAGATCAATAAGAAAAAAATAAAAGAATAATTGGACTGCTTGAAAACTGTGACCATAAGATGAACCTTAACATAATAATGTAAAAAATAATCCAAGAAAATTGTCTTAGAGAGATAGAATATGAGGAGAAAATAGAAAGAAAAAAAAAATCCACTGATCACTACCTGAAAAAGATTCCTTGTGGAACACATATAGGAATATTATTGCCAAATTTTTAAGTTCCCAGATTAAAGAGAAAATTTTGCAAGAAATGAGAGAAAAACAATTCAAATATGCTGGAACTACATTTAGAATAGAGTAGTACTTACCAGTAGCCACAATAAAAGAGCACAGGTTTTGGAATTATACATACCAAAAATCTAAAGAACTACACCTATGGCCAAAAATATATATCCAGTAAAATTTCATAATATTGAATGAAAAAAGGACATTCAATGAACTTGCAGATTTCTTTCAACCAAATTCAAACATATAAGAATTTAACATATAAGAGGCAATACCAAAGATCAATTTTAAGGAACTTAACACAGACAAATTGTTTGCATTTTTATATGGGAATGTAGATATGTTTAATGTTGTCATCAGCAATTAGGTAACTCAAAGGAAAGATTGGGGCAGAGTTGAATATGATCTGACTCTAAAAAGTAAAACTACCTATGAAAAAGTAAAAAACAATAATTGTTATACAAATTAAGTATAGAGGAAGAATAGACATAGAGACATTAGAGGGGGAGGAGGGCTGATAGTTCTGAATAATTACTCGCATCAGGAAAAAGAGACATCAAGAACTAGTAATTATTATTATTTTTTTTTTCCTGAGGCTGGGGTTAAGTGACTTGCCCAGGGTCACACAGCTAGGAAGTGTTAAGTGTCTGAGATCAAATTTGAACTCGGGTCCTCCTGAATTCAAGGCTGGTGCTCTACCCACTGCGCCACCTAGCTGCCCCTATATCAAGAACTAGTAATTATTGATCTTAGACAAAGTCAACCTTAAAGATTCAATCATGAGAGAAATCTATATTATATGTCAGCCATACTAATATTGCTTAAGATGCATATTTACATATGGGTAAATGCATGTGTGTATTTATATGTGTCTAAATATATATAGATATGTATGCATGTTGCTCTATGTATGTGTGTGTGTGTGTATGTACATTTTATGGTTACCCAAAGGTGAACATGGATTTGACTTCTGGAAGTAAACTCTGCAAGTATTTCATGAAATGATTTTTTTATTCCGTCTTTGTCATCCATTCCAAGACTATTTTCATTTCCCTACAATAGAACTGCAAGTCATCTTTCCATTTAATTGGAATTTTCTTTTGTCTTCTGGATCCATTTGGAGAGAGAATGTGGAGATTAATATATAAATAAGTCCCTCTAATAATGAGTCCATTCATAGTTATTGGCCCAACAAGGAAATAAATGTTTTTTTTTTAATAAAAAATTGGGCCATTCTGGGTACCTTACACCATTTCGTCTTCATTACTTCTGAAATGCAGTGAGGTTATACGTGAAAGAGCATTACTTAACCAATGTGCTAGTAATGAGTCAATCTGAACTTATCAAATCATGTTTTCAGAAAGAGGATGTAGTCTTCTTGCCAGGAAGCTTTTTATCATGGAGCAAACTTGTACTCCATTGGTGTTGCCTATGAAAACCCAAGGTCAACATGACACCATGATAAAGCATAAGAACAGTATTCTGTGGAATATGAATACCATGTGGATTATTTACATCATGGCTTCCACCTACTCATATAGTTAATTGAGGGCTGACCATGTACATCTGCAAGAAACCATCCTTGAAATGGAAAGCACTGTGGTGTGAATGTGAAGCAATGCCTCATCAAACTTCTATATAGTACTGACCTGTAAAATTCTTGACCAGAATGAAATGAAGTATTTTCTCACCAGGTAATTTCACAAAAAAATGATTTCTTATGGGCTGATTCAAATGGTAGTGGTACATAAATATTCTTCAACAAATATACTATGGCTTTTCAAGCAACAGCACATCAATTATTTCTCTCTCTCTCTTTCTCTCTCTCTCTCTCTCTCTCTCTCTCTCTCTCTCTCTCTCTCTCTCTCTCTATATATATATATATATATATATATATATATATATATATTTACCACTATTCTGGATTATAAATTTTTAAAATCAGAAGAATGATTTTAAGAAATTAATTGCTTTTATTTCCTAATAAAAACAAAGTTTTTCAAGGAGGCTGGAAAGATATAAAAAAGAAAGGAAACCTATATCTTTTACTGTTTTTTTCTTCTTTTCTGAAAGCCTATACTTCAAAATACCACTCAGGTGCAACAAGTAGGTAAAAATTATCAATCCTCCAGAATTTCACCTAGAATTTTTGTTCTTTTGAAATGGAAATTTCAATATAAGAGCTCCATTACACCAAAAAATGTGTCTAACTCCATGCACTTTGTATCTTTTTCTTCTTTTGGGAGACTGGTACTTGAAATCACTTGAAAGATGGGTAGCAAAGCCCTCAAGAGTGACATTAAAGAACACCAAAAAAACAGAATTTGCCTTTTGCTCTTGGTCTAGCATTCATGTACTATGGAACTGAATCTTTATCTGCTTGTGGTCATTTGGATTTATAGACTTTCTTTTACATAGAATTGAGTTTTTAAAAATGATACCCTACTTGATTCATTTATATTCAAGACCATTTCCAAAAGTCTGTAACTAACATTTATTTTGAAATCATTGTTCACCACATTAGGGGAATGCTTAATTTACTGAACATCTTTTAACTTCTAACCTAGAAAGCCAGAATGCTGAATATGGTTATTATTCATTCTGTGAAAAGCACTGAAAGATAATATCTTATCTACTTAATAGGATCATTTCCCCATCCTGCTTTTGAAAAAAGGCAGAATTCCTCTCTAAGTCACAATTCACCCTTGTGGAAAACTCCAGATTTCATAGCAGATTCTTAGCCTATATTAGCACTTTATATATATTAAGTCAATGATAAAGATAGATAGTTGACCAAAGTGAAACTTTTTTTAAAGGCACTGGAAAACTATATATTTCTTCTAAGTATTAAGAAAAAGTATTCCAAAGAAGTCTGGATATTAATTTAATTAAAATAGGAAAATATGATAAATAGAGTCTTAGATTACAGAATTTTTGGACAGAAGGGATCCTGCTTTGGTTGCAGGAGAGGATGAAATCAACAAAGTCTTCATGGAAAAGATACTTCTTAAGCTGAATTTTGAGGAAAACAAGAGATTCTAAGAGTTGAAAATGAAGAAGTATAATAATACCAATAATTAGTACAAATCCTCAGAGAAGAAAAATGTTAAATGCTTTATATGATGATTAGCAAGAAAGTCAGGTTGGATGAAATACAGAATATAGGAAATATAGTAATATATAACATGATAGGAAAAGTAGGTTAGGTTTTGGAGTACTTTAAAAACTAAACCAAAAAGTTTATATTTAATGATAAGGGAGCCATTTAATTTATTGAGTACATTCATGGTCACATCTAAGTTTTAGGAAATCACTTTGCATGGAGGATGAATTTAATTGAGTAGAAAAACCAAGTAAGGAGAACAATTAGGCTACTATTGTAATTTAAGTGAAATTATGACTATGTGAAGGCCTGATCTATGGTAGTGTCTCAATAAATAGAGAGAAGAGGATACTGTTAAAAAAACTGTTGGGGGATAGAAATGATAATACATAGATATTATTACTGTTTGGATATGTGAGATGAAAGAGGGTGAGCAGGCTAGGCTAACTTAAAACATGGAAGTGCCCAGTACAGAAATGGAGAGATTCAAAGGAAGGACAAGTTTTTGACAAAAGATAACACATATAAATAATTCATACATATAAATTCTGAATCACACTTGTTTCTTTCTTAAGTAAGAGAGTAGAAAAGATTGCATATTGCTCCCTGCAATTTTTAAAAGAATTGTTAGAAAGATATACTAGCTTATGAACTATTTGAAGCTTCTTTAGAGCTGGGACAAAATATTGATTGTATTTTAAGGAGTATAAGAAAAAAAGTAAATTAAATAGACTTTTAAGCACTATTAAGTACACCATCATATCAGAAATTCTCTGAAAGCATATTGTACTTACACAAATAAAAAAGCCACTAAATATTTCCATAAGCAGGAAAAGATAAGAAGTAAAACAAAAGAAGCCCAATTTCCCCCAGTAGATTTAATATGTATTTATTTTCTTCACAGTGCAATTGGTTCCTTTTACTTCAGATTTATATCCTGTGTCTCAAAGCAGTATTTAAATTTTGTAAAAAAAGTAAGAGTTTTTCAAGAGTCAATTATTACAAGGAGTGGTTATAATATCTAGTCATCTGAGTCTAAGAAAATTCCTGACTGAAGGTTGAGTATGAAGCAAATGATTAAACCATAATATAATTTTATGTAGATAGCTCATTTTAGCTTCTAAAGTATGCAACCAGAGTTTAACTTATTATATTACTTCTTTACTCTTTCTAAAATTTAATTTTTATTTTTGCATATTTGGGAACCTCATCCAGGGGATCTGTATTTTCTCTAAATTTTATTCTCTTTAAATTTTGCTCTAATCCCATTCTAGGTAGTATAAAGAAGGTTCTTCATTAACAATGATAAAAATAGCATTTTCTTTTATAGCATCTTGAATTAATGAGCTCCTCTATAATTTAAGCTTTTTAAGGATAGGAAAATTTTCTTCTCCTCCCCCCCTCCCCATCTATCCTTAAAGCCATTAAAATGACTCATACACTACAGGAGGCTAATAAATGCTTATTGACTTCACCTGAATGGAACTCAGGTAGAAGCTATGAATTTTTCCTACAAGAATTTCCAATTTAGAAAAGAAAATATGACAACAGTACATTCAAAATTTAAAATACCTGAGGAAATGACTCAAAGTTTAGGTGTCAAACATTTTATGGGAATAACAACAACAGTTAAGGTTCACATTAATATCTACTATGTAGTTTGGGCAGTGAAGACTGTCTTTAATAATACAGAGCAAGTGAGATGTGGAATGGTGTAAAATATAGAGCTATGTCACGAATTGTAAGAAGATTTTTTTTTTCCTATAAGAGGTAGATGGGAGTAATATATATCCTTATTTCATTGCAGTTTGTCTCAGTGACTTCTTTAGATTAGCTCATTCAAAACTTGACATTTGTTCTTTTTGTTTTAGATCTATTATGAACTACTAATATATCCAAGGTGACTGAATAAACTTTTTTTCTTCACTTTCATTTTATCTCTGAGACTAATAAAATGTTTCTTTACAAAAATGACTTGGCCAACTTTGAACAATATAACTTCCTTTTAGTAGTGATGACTGGAATTTGGGATCTTAAAAAAATGTTTGACAGCTCTGAAAAGAGTTAGCAAATGTTGTTGGTGGAATTGTGAAATTCTGGAGGCCAATATGGAATGATATCCAAAAGTCTGTAATCCTGCCATGCGACTACTGGGTTTGTATCCCAAAGAGATCATAAAAGAGGGAAAAGGACCCACATGTGCAAAAATGTTTGTGGCAGCTCTTTTTGTAGTGGCAAGAAACTGGAAACTGAATAGATGTCTATCAGTTAGGGAATGGCTACATAAATTATGGTATACAAAGGTAATATAATTATATTGTTCTATAAGAAAAGAGTGGGCTGCTTTCAGAAAAATCCAGTAAGACTTACATGAACTAATGCTAAGTAAAGTGAGTAGAATCAAGAGAACATTGGACATAATAACAACAAGATTATGTGGTGATCAACTCTGATGGTCTTGGTTCTTCTCAACAATATAATAATTCAAGGTAATTTCAATAGGTTTTTGATGGAAAATGTCATCCACATCCAGATAGAGAACTATGGAGACTAAATATACATAAGAGCATAGTATTTTTACTTTTGATTTTTTTTCTCACATTTAAAAATTTTTTTCATCCTACTATTTTTGTTACAACATGACAACTATAGATATATATTTAAAAGAATTGCACATATTTAACCTATATCACGTTACTTGTTCTCTTGCAGAAGAGGGAGATAAGGAAAAGAGGGAGAAAAAATTGGAACACAAAGTCCTCCAAAAACCAATGATGAAAACTATATTTATGAGTATTTGGAAAATAAAATACTATTGAAAAATTTGAAAAAAAGTTTCACATAGATTCATTTTGCTAAATTTGGAGGGGCTTTTAGGTTCTAATAATCTACTGCCAACTTCAACATATTCCTAATGCAGGATCCCTTCAGGCTTTTATAAGGTTAATCAGCATAGCAAAAGAGTGATTTTGAGTCCTGACTCCACTGTTTGTCAACTGTGTTACCATGATCCAGTTCCTTAAAATTCTTTGGGTCTCAATTTTCTGCATCTGAAAAATGGATAAAATAATACTTCTACATTATACCTGAAGGTCATTATAAACATTAAATAAGGCATCTTTGTAACTTGCTTTGCAAATACAAAACACTGTGAAATGAGTTATTACTATCACTACTTAGATTGTTTTCAAAAATTCTACCAATGTATTTCAGGACTAAAGGGAATATTTCAGATATCTTTTTCCTCTTTTCTGAAAATCTAATTGTCTCTAGGTTTCCCCAAGGCTCTTCTCTCTTTTCCAGAGGCCTCAATGAAAAAAGCTCTTTCAAATTTGGTCTCCAAAATTATACACTGGCCTCCAGGCTTTTCTTCATTAGTGTGAAAATAGCCTCTTATTTTCTCCTACAGCTTGTTAATTTAATTGTAAATCAGAAATGGGGTCTGAATTCAGGTCCTCCTTGAATTCAGCTCAAAATGTTGTTGTTTGTCCTTCATTCTGGACAAGGACCATAACATCAGGAAGGTGATGCAATGAGATTCAAGTGAATTTGGATTTATGTGAAGGAGGCTGTGCAAGATCATTTGTCTCACTTTCCCCTACGGAGCCATATGGCTCCAGTGACAAGATACAGATCAACATGACTGGAGATGGTCCTGTATGAAATGGAAGACTTTGGCCTTTTTTTCAGAGCCTGTTATGGAATTATTCATCCCAATGAAAATACTGATCCATTAGGAATAGGTCATCAACATAGAAAAGCCATATAGGTGGAATGATTTTAAGATATTCTGTAGTCCATGCTTTCTGGAAGGACCACTCTTAAACTACTGTAAGTCAAGGAAAAAACTTTACATATTATAGCCCTTCAAATAAAGGAATTTTGTAATTTCTTTTGATAACTCTTTCCAATCCTTAGTAACTCACCTTCAGGAAAAAATTTCAAACCTAAATACTTCATTTTGCAATGTCAATCAGATTTCTTTTTTCTTTTCTCATTGGAAATTGAGACAAACTGTCACCATACTCTTCATAGGAATCTTTAATATGGGGAAAGCTCATGACAAAATTTTGCCTTCATCTTATCTTGTCTAGACAGCCATGTCTAATGCATGCATTGGGCTATGCCAGGCATAGTTCAAAATGTAAACTAGAATAACAAGTGCTAATTTTGTCTAATTGCTAATTTTGTCTAAAGTTGTAGACAATACAAAGGAAAATCATGTACTCTCATTTTATAATTTTACATGCATTACTATATTTTAACATCTTAATTTTGCTATATAGTGATTTTTTTTTGTCAGAAAGGGACCTTAGAGGCTATTGAGTTTTGGAGTTCTTAACCTTGTTTATGTTAGGGACATTTTAGGTGATCTAGTGAAGCCTGTGTACTGTTCCTCAGATTTTATTTTTTTTAATGAATGAAATAAATTATACAGAATGAAAAGTAAATCAATTATATTGAAACATAATTATTAATTTAAAATATCACAGTCCCTGAATTAAAAACCTGATCTAGTACAAATTCTCTTATCTGACACAGAAGGAAAATAAGCTGAGAGAAGTTTAAATATTTATGGAATTTTTCCATGGGACAATAGATACTGGAAAAATTGTCTTATAGAAGAATCTAATGTTTTTGTTTCTCTTTACAGAATAAATCTATAAGGATAGAATTGTAGGAGAATGGACAGTGTGATAGAAAGAAGAAAAACTTTTTTTTTTTTTTTTTGCTGAAGCAATTGGGGTTAAATGACTTGCCAAGGGTCACACAGCTAGGAAGTGTTAAAGGTCTGACACCAAATTTGAACTCAAGTTCTCCTGACTTCAGGACTGGGGCTCTATCTATGTGCCACTTAGCTGCTCTGAAAATATCTTATTCTTAAAATGAGGATATAATTGTGATATTTCAAATTTATCAGAATATTAGAGAGTGCATATTATGATTTTTCTACTACAAATGGGATATTATTTACAAGACATCTAGCCTAATATCTAACACATAATAAGGACTTTATAAATTCTTATTCCTTCCTTCTGTTTTGTCATTACTTGCCTGGGAATGCAGTATATCTCTGTTGTTTTTTCTAGTCCCAGCTTTTTTATTTGTAAAATGAGATTGCGGACCAAATGATCCCTCAGGTTCCTTACAGCTAAAAATATATAATCTAGCAGGGTAAACTAGGTGGAAAAAAACTACAGGAGAAAAAAGTGAGAGAATATGTGGATTAGGGAGATATAAAGAAAACAATCAAAAGGGAATAGCAACCTTTCCTAGGTTGGGAATAACTCTAAATCATTTTTATTCATTTCTGTCCCTAGAGTCTGTTAATTAACATCCATAGCCAAACCCACATCTATTTAATATTTAAACCCAGAAAAAGATCAAGATAATAGCATATTTTCAGTAAGACTGGTTTTATACCTGCTCAGCAGTTCTGTGAGAGATGCTAAGAAATGCCTTTTTAACAGTCTAATGCTAATGACTTGATAAGTGTTTGTTTGTTTTACCTTTCCACTGAAATGAAATCTTTAGATACATGTCAGAAAAGTTCCAAATAGGTCCTGTGACAATGAAACATGAGAGGTAACTCCCAATATTTGTTTCCTAAAGGGCTCCATTTTGTCTGATATTAAATAATTGTTTTCTATAGTACTTTGAGAAGTTAGGAAAAGATGATGAGTATCAATTATGAGTCAATTCCTACTTTTAAAAAAATGTTTTTCAGGAAAAAAAATTAGGCTCCTTTTTAACAGCAGTAAGAGATATTCATTGAGTACTTAATATAATACTTAAAATATTCTTGGATGGCTGTGTCTGTGTGCATTTATGTGTGTCCTTATACTTGTTTTAAAAGAACTGACAGGTGAAAAACATTCATAAAAATGTTTCAACAGTCTGAAAAAGCAAAAACACAAAACAAAATAACCTTTTAACCTAACCCTCTCTTGAAATAACCCTTCATATATGATCAACTTTCAATTAAGTTTTATTATAACTAGTCTAATCATTTTGTTTATATTTATTATAAATTTTAATTGTATATTTTTACATGCAACACATAAATTTAGGACCACTAAATAATCAAAGTGCCTAATACATCTAGGCCTATTTTATTCAGTTTTTTTTAATGATTTTACTATTTTAAATATAGATGTTTATGGATATTGTACTTTGGCTTTAATAGTATGGCATATTATCAGGAATAGAACTGTCAATTAGATTTTTGAGCTTATATCTTTCTCATAATGTGGTTTCTAGGAATATACTGTAAATAAAAGTAAGTAAGTACAGTATATTCAGTTTTCCTTAGTTCTGGCCATGCTATACAGTGACTATTCCCCTTAGAACACCTGTTATTCTATCTTTTCTTTCATATCTTTTCTTCAATTAGCATGGTGTCAACAACTTTCATGTATAAAACTGGAGGTTTATGTTACTATTATCTCTTCAATGGCCATTTCCCCTCCTTTTGCCTTGCTGAATGGTTACTTACTTTTACTTTTTTTTTTAATTGTCCCACAGATGGGCATTATTTTCAGTCATCTGATCATCTGTGTAGTATTCTTATGAATATTTTACTTTAGGTGTAAAGCCAAAATTTAGGAGGCTCCGATTCTAACTGGACCTGTGGAAGGACAAAGAAACTACCAACTTTTTAAGGATGCTGGTAAAATTGGAGCTAATTTGGACATAAGAATTGAAAGGCATAGTTTTTTTTTGGGGGGAGGAGGGATAGGGTTTGCTGGGGTGGGGTGTTGAGAAGAATAAACTATCTGCTAAAGTTATGGAACAGTATTCAATTGAAGAAAATTTTATTAATCTCTTACTATATTCCAAGCTGATAGTGGTTAAAAGAAAGGGTAGTGACATTTAATGACAGAGGTGAAAACATATGTTTCCAACCTTTCAATATTTTTTGTTAGTTATGCTATTTGTCTCATTTTCAATAAAGTAAAGAAGACATCTTTACTCACAGAAACTATTGTCAAGATTTAAATTGACTTAGGTGGTAAAATAAAAACTAGTCACTTGATTCTTATTTTACCTTTTTTATTTTCCTTTCATTCCATTATAGAGTAATTAGACACATTTTCTATGGCTTTACAAAGTGGCAGAAGACATATAAATACATTGTAAGGTATTTTTATGAGCTTTTCTATTTTTCTAAATGGATCATATATGGGCCAGAATGGTGAGTTAATGTTCAATGTGTTGGGGCTAATGGGGCTTTAAATAAAATGGTAACAGAGACTTAGAAACTAAATGTTTCTAAAACCAAAGAAATGTTGTGACTTTGACGAAGACATTTCCCGCAAAGGAGTAGAATTATTAGTGTGTACCTTTCCCTCCTGAGAGTGCCATATAACAATGCCTAAACCATTAAAATTAATGACCTGGAATGTAAGAGCTTAAATAGCTCTATTAAGTTGAAAAAAATTCTATCAGTTCTCAAAAAAATAGATGTTGCACTTATCTAAAAGATATACTTAATGGAACGCACTAAACAGCCAAACCACACAGTAACTAAAAATATCTTTAATTTTTTCTCTTTCATCACTGTCTAAATCTTCTGAGATAATTTTCGCAATAAGTTTTGAAGTAAACATATGAAATTTGAGTGATAGAGTTTTACAAGTGAATATGCATGTTATCTGGATAATAATGGGATTTGTTCATAGATTTAGATGTTTGTTTTTTTTTTTTTTCAGTTACAAAATCCATGAGAGAAATGGACCTTAAAGTCATGGAGTTTTATTAGCATCTGATAAAGAATATTCTTTAGAACAGAGGTATCAAACTTATCTGAATCTGAGTGAGCATCTGAGAAACAGTTTTAAAAACAAATTATTTAAAAACAAAAATATTAATAGAACATGAATAATGTTAATATATCTTTTTCTAAATCAATATATAGGTGACAAGGATTTTTTCATGACCTCTAGTTCCTATTGCAATTTGATATTATAGCTCCACAAAATGCCCAAGGTATCATATAGACTCTGCTTAGAAAGTTCTTATGAAAAGGATACATGATCATCTGAGGTTTTTTTTTTTTTTTTTTTTTTTTAATTTTCATTAGCTCTCAATGTTAGGCAGTTGGTTTTTTTCTTAGATCGAGATTAAATCTTAAATCTGTTAGTAGGTAATTTCTACCTATTGTCCTCTACATATAATCAGCATAAATCTAGTCTTTCTTCCACATGGCAGACTCACCCCTGGTTTTTCTTTTTGATGAGGCAATTTGGGTTAAGTGACTTGCCTAGGGTCATACAGCTAGTAAGTATGATGTCTAAGCATGTGGGAAGAAACTTGTACTCTATTCCTCCTGACTTCAGGGAAAGTATTCTATTCATTGCACTATCTAGCTGCCTCTTCATGGCAGACTGTCAAATAAGTAAAAATCTCTGTTGGATTTTCCCTAAGTTTTCCCCAGAGCAAACACCTCCAATTCCTTCAATTGATTCCCATAAATGTATTGGTGAGTAAGAGATCCTTCAAAATCCTGGACATTTTCCTCTAAATGTTTTCTAGTTTATCAGTATTACTCCTAGAATATGATATCCAAAAAGGAACAATTTGCTCCAGATCTTCCATAAGGTCAAAGATATTGGGATTTAAAATCTTTTAATCTAGACTCTAAAAATCTCTTAGCCTATAATAAAATGGAAAATATAAATAATTCTTTACCAGAAAAATTTTAGTTTCTAGGAGATGCTGAAATGATTTAGCTTTGGATCTATGAGTAAAGTTTACACAAAAGGAAGATTTAGATTCTAGATAAATTTTTAAAAAATCTTCCTTTGTTGCTTTGTTTGAAAATGACAATGGGCTCTATTAGAAGGTGATAAGTTCCTTATCAATCATTATAGGGAACATACTTATCAACATATGATGGAATGGTTCTTTTTAAGAGATGTATTGAACCTTTCAGTTCAGAGATGCTCTGATTATCTTAAATTGGGGGTGGTCACAGAATGTTGGAATAGAATAGACACATCAGTCTTAACTGGTTCATATATGAATTCAATGTGGTAGATAACTTAGTTTAGTCTAATGCATCAATATTTAGAAGTAGATTATATCAGACATATTTCTCTTATGAAATCAGCAAATGGTAGATGTACAGATGCTAAAAGAAGTCATAACACTAAAAAAACAAAAACAAAAACCCTTCCACACTAGTTTCCTTTAGAAATATATTTTTCAATAAGAGAGCCAACTTTGAAATAATGTGGAAGGAAATTGCTTATAAAAAAACCATTGGAGGATATTGGGGAAAATGTAATTATAATCTTTATTTATTACAATTCCAAAATAAAATTATGATGCAAAACTTAACGATCATTGATGTACTTAAAATACAGTCAGAAGACAAAATAAGCTAGATAAAGTCTTACAGATGTTATCTCCTTACAACTTTTCACATCACATTTGTTTGAAGAGAATTGCAAATGTATCTCTTGAATGAGAAAATATTGGAATATAAATTTTAGCCATTGCTCATCATTTGAATTAAGTAAATTTAAGTCATATACCAGAAGTGATCAAAAGGAAGGAATTTAGATGGATAAAGTTATTTTTTAGTGTCTCTTTGAGGGAAGATAAATATTACTGGGAGGGATATGCTTTTGAGATGTATGGTTTTGATTTCGAAAGCTATTACTGCTTAGTTTTTTTTTTTTTTTTAAGGATATGCCATTTTAAAAATAAGGGCACCTTTCATTTCTAATATTTCCATTTTCCAATTATCATTCACTGTTGGTGACTTCTAAATTAGTCTTTAAAATATAATGTCTCCAAAGAAATAAAAATAAATCGTTATAATTTTCTCTCATTAAAATGTTTTGATTCACTTAGTTTATTTGCTTATATTTCTGATAAGTACTTCATTTCCCAAGTTTTAAACTTTTGGGGAGATAATTTTTTATCCTTATGGAAAATTATGGTTACAATTCACTTATTTTCATTAAAATTTTGATTTCATCAGTACAGAGATTTCTTTGTGAAGAAATCCATGGACCAATGCTAATCACATAGCTATTTTGAGTCAGATAAGATTTGAATTCAAGTTTTTTTTTTTTTTTTGACAATGAGGCAAGCTCTCTATCTAGTATGCTTCAGGACTCATGATTTACATTATACAAATTATTCTTATGCACCTATAATTTATTCCTACCAATATTCAGTCTAGAAGTCAGATGCTGATCTGATAATTTTACAAATTTATTGTGCTGAGGCTACTGACCAATTATGTCTGTGGGGATTAAAATGGTGCTTATTATAACTATAGTAAAATATCGACTAAGTGTAGCATTAATTTTAAGATTTGACTCATGCTAAATATATGAGTTAATAAATAGAAGCAACAATAATATCAATAAAATGATAGACTAGGTAGTGTAGTGGAATGTGTCCTGGACTTAGAATAGGAAAGACCTGAATTTGAATCTTGACTCAGATTCAGAAACTGAGTGACAGTGACTAACAAAGGTTATATAAAGAGATGGTAATAAATATGTAACATTGCCACAGGCTTGTAAAAAATTTAGTAGTTATAGTCTAATGCCTAGAATAATGCATTAGAAGCACTCTTATCTTTTATGGATTGAATTGACTATGATTTTTATGAATACATCATAGGATCATAGTATTAGAGCTGGAAAGGATCTTAGAAGAAACTGAATTAAACCCTTTCATTTTGCAAATGAGGTAAATCTTTAGTGCATATTATCTCCTTCATTAGAATGTAACTTCAAGAAACTGTAAAAGAGGTTTTTATTAAAGGAGGGGAAATAAGGGAAGAGAAGGGAATGTATTTGTATAGTGCCTAGATGTTGCTCAGAATTTTACAAATATTTCACTTGGTTTTTACAGCAATCCTAAGAGGTTATGTGCAATTATTACATCAATTTCACAAATGAGAAAAGCGAGTCAGATCAGTCACTGAGGTAAAATTTGAACTTTTGTCTTCCTGATTCCAGGCCCACTGTATCATCTAGCTGTGGAAAGGAGGAAAAGAACCTAGAAATCCCATGCCAATAGTTATGTAATTTCCCACTGTAAATCTTCAAACTCATTGACAGTTTTCAATGTGAATATTCTTCTTTTCCTACTATTAGTTTTGACTTCCCACCTTCTTCCATTTCTTCTTGTTTTCAACTAGTGCTCCACAGGTTGATTTCTCAGTTCTCCTAGGAGGTGACTCCAGATGTTAAAATTTTTTGTTCTCTTTTGCCAAAAATTGATGAGTCCTAAGTATTTCTTTTTGTAACTCTTAGTGAGGAGGGAAAGACAATAAAGTTTTATGATGTTAATAATATTTTCTTTTTGATAATTCATAGCATGGAAAAGTGTCTTAGCTTGGCAAGATTTAGATCTGGACATGACTTGAGAGGTCATCTAATTCAATTACTTAGTTTTATAACTGAAAAAAGCTGAGATCGCAGAATTCATGGTAAAAATAGTATGTGTATGTATGTGTATACCATATACATATATATCTACACACATATTATATATGTTATAGTTATATATGTAAATATAAACATACTTAATATTTTATTACACTTATTATATTTACTATATTATACTATGTTATACTTATTATTTAAAAAAATGTTTTCAATCTAATTGAGCCCATGGGACATTCATGTGCCATTCAAGGAAATATTTAGATGTCAAAGGGAGAGTGTATTGTCATCACTTGAATGTCTCTTGGGCTCAATTAGGTTAAAAACAATTTATTGAGAATCTGATAATAAGTATATAATGTAAAAATAATGACCTTAAGTATCTTACAGGTATAGAACAAGGAACTTGTATGAAGAGTGGTGGAAGACAATAGTTCTACCCTCAGGTGGTTCATTTTCTAATTCAACATGAGTAAAATGGGACTTTTCATTTTCTTCCTAATACTGCTTCTTCCTATTTGAATTTACTATTTCTTTTTATATTATCATTATTCTCCCACCTAATCCTATGAAAACTCAGATAGCTTTGCTTTTTTTTTTCAACTTAATATCCAATTAAGTTACCAAATTGTAGCCAGTCTTTTTTCCCTTCAATACATGCTATACTAGATTAATTTCTATTAATATCTTTGTCTTTATGATACTTCTCTCTGCTTCATTTTATAATATGAATTCACTTTGAAATATTTTCAGAGAATGTTGATAATACCATTTCATAAAAGCAATAGCATTTCATAAAAGTGTTAAACAGCGGATGGAGAAATAAGTTAGAAAGAAAGCCTTTCAAGAGATTCAACTAAACCATTATCCAAGAAGCATTTGAGGATGAAAATGGGAGAATGACAAAACACAAGGATAGAAAAGAACCTTATTTTAAAAAAATCAAACTCCTTTCATCATCAAGGATAATGAATGCAGTTATGACATTTAGATTCTATCATCTCTGTTGCAATGTGTTTATATTAGCAACAGATATGGCATATAAGAAAATACAGTGAAATTGAAGCTTGACTGGATCAAATATATACAGATGAAGTTTCTGTCAAAGGTGATGATTTTTAGGACATTGTGGGATTAATTCTCAAAATATTTTCAGATATTTACTGAGAGAAAATCAGTAGTTGCTAATTTATAACTGTCAAAGTATCTTGACAAGAGGAAGTCTATCAATTCATTTAACTACTTTTGCATATTTAAAAATTTGCAGAGAACATGCTAGCAACATTTTGAGGATATTATAAAAAGATGCTATGAATGATATGGTTTTAAATTTTCTATAAGTATTTATTGGTATTCTAAATATGATATTCTTATTAAATGATGGAAAATTAACAAAATTGTAGATTAAATCAATGCTATCAATCTTGATAATTTTATTGTAAAGAAAACTAGAAGATAAGAAATTTGTGACCAAACAATAGGATTAGGATTGCTCATTAGGGTCTCCTTTGAGAGACAAATAATGCATTTAATAATGTCAGTCTTATCATATATCCAAAAGCAATAAGAAACATCTCATGGAACATGCCATCATTTTATATTGTAGAGATAAAAATAAATATTTGCACAAATACTACACAAAATTATTGCAAGTCATGTTCAAAAATATCGTGAGCATGAAAAACAGAAATGTATAAAGAGCCTGATAGAAATTTTTTCAAATTAAATCAAATCAATATATATTTTTGATTTTCAGTAATTTCAAAGCAAAGATAGAAATAAATGAGGATAGAAAGAATACATTGAGAAATTTGATTTGAGTGAGGAACAAGACAAGTCAAAGCTATATAAATTTCACAATAACCTCATGTATGAATTCTATCTGCAAGAAATTATTCACAATACCGAATACAATGAGCACTAAATAATATTGCAACATGTTTATATATATATATATATATATATATATATACATATATATGGGAAATTTGTTATATTTTAAAATAAAGGGAATGACTCATCCTATAGTAGTCATTCCTGAATCAGTTACTTGTCTATAACCTGACCATCATAAAATTTTCATAAATATGTATATATATGCGTGTGTGTATATATATATATATATATATATAATACATACATGTATGTATAAAAAGAGGGGCCTGTATATAAACATGGAATCATCAAATATATAAAAACAACTAATTTTGTATGATATTAGTATGTTTTTTATATGTTAAAATTAAAAGTATGGATATGTTCAGAAAACACTTGCCTTCTAATTCTATATTAATGAGCAAACATTTAACATTCTAATTCTCAGAATTGCAAAATATTAAAAAATAAAATTAGGTTCTTAATTATTTAAACACCCATCTACACAAAATTACAAAGCCTTCCAAAAGGCAACATATCAAATTATCTAAACCTAAATTAACTAGATACATGTGAATTTTATTTTCTTCATAATATAAATGGTTTTGAAATGAATACAACATTGTTATACAATAGTGTGCAATTCTATAGAACTATGCTTTGGGCTTTCAAACATATGTTCAAACATCTGAACAATAGTATGGTTGATTTCACAAACCCTAATTGTGTCCAGCACCATGCATTTATCATCTCCTAGTAATTCTCAATAGTGGCATTTTCAAGTAATTGCACAGAAATATTTTTGGGTGTCCATAGTTAATCTCTCTCCCCCATCTCTTTAGATCTACCTGTATAAAATATGAATTATAAATCAAGAAACATGCAGCTTGTGAGTGAATTTTTATCATGGGAACAAAAAAAACCCCTCAATAAATAAGGAAATCTTATTTCAGTTTTAGTCTCTTAAATATTGTTCTAACTTGATGTTTAATTTCCTTCATGTCTACCTTCTAATGAGGAGCAGTTTTCCTGAAAGCCAATCCCTAGCATTCTGTATGTTGAGTGAAATTAGAGCTAATTTAATTGACTCTTTTGCATAATATGCCAAGAAATGTCAGACACACTGCACACCTGAACCTACAGAAGATAGGACTTTTGGATTATATCTTAAAGCAGGTGTTCGATACCCCTGAGAAAGCATGTCAGACTTGTAACAAAACTTGCCTTGTCTAAAACAGTTCAATGCTTGATGATTGGAGTCATGAGAAAGCATCTTTTTCTAGTTCTTTCCTTGGCTAAAGAGGGAAGAAACTGTCACCAGAAATTATCATTAATATGTAATGTTTATCAAATGTTTTCATTTTATATATATATATATGTATATATATGTATACATATACATACAAACATACATATATATATATATATAGTATAAAATATAGTCACATTGATTAGCATAGTTTAAAAAAAACATTCATTATAAACAGTAATGACATCTCATTAATAAGGAAGATTTAGTTTTAAACCATCAGAATTTCAGACCCTGAAGGGACCTTAGAGATCACCTAGTACAAAGTGTAATCTAAATAGGAATTTAGTCTACATAATCCTTGAAAAGTGACCATCCCAACACAACTTGAAGACTTATACTGATGGGGATCCCAACTTCATAATCATCAATATGCCCACCCTGGAAATGTCTATATCCTGAGCCATGCTGTTGTGATTCATGTGTCCCTAGAATAGACCATCTGTTTTACTGTTGCTAAAACTTGAAATTTACTATTCACAATCTCACTTGGTTTAATATAGCTGGTATATACTTGTATAGCTGGTATAACTGAATAGTCTGGCTATTTCCTGGATGCTGGTATTAGGTACATCCAATAAAAACTGCATGAATGTCAAAATGAAGGAAACTTGATTTTTGAAGTATCTCCAGGCATATACTACATAGACATTTTGGGAAAAAAATTTAATGTAGAAGATTTGTTTGCATATTCTTCTGTGAATTCTATTTAAGATCTAAATGTATCCCCAAATGATCATATTCTACCCAATAATGTTATTTTTCCATGGAGGCTTTACTGACCCCTGGAAGTGGTCCTTTTGCAGCCTTTTGAAGTCTCATATAAGGTATAGGTAAACATGTCTGGGGCAGCTATTGACTCAGGGGCGACCATAGACTATCAGTTGTCCTGTAGGAGGAGTAGAAGAAAGAGGAAGAAGAAGAAAAGGAAGAGGTAGAGGAGCAATTGGAGAAATAGTTGGAGCAGAGTTGGAATCCCTAAAGTAATTGTTTAGATATTTTCTTTTCTGCAGTCTTTTCTGTAGGCTGTTGCTCACTCCTTAGTTCTTACATAGCATGATTCTAAGTACATTTATTATCCTGATTCGTCTGTACCTCATCAGCTACTTAGCCCTGTCTAAAAATGTGTTCTGTCTAAATCTAGAGACATCATTCTAGATGTGATTTATTCAAGTTTAATAGAACCAGATATATTATATGTTGAATACTGTATTATGGAATATAGCCTAAAATTCCATTACACTGTTGCCTCAATAGTAACATAATCTCTTCATGGGCTATATATTCATGTTTAATTCATCCTATATTTATGCAGTTATTCTTTTTATAATATTCAAATAAAAGATTTTAATCTTGTCTTTATTAAATTTTATAATTTTATCTTCAATTCATATTTTCAATCAGGTAAAAATTTTTTTGGACCTGATTTCATCATCCAATGTCAAGTCTGAATCTATTTTATGAGTGTGTCATCTATGTTATTTTTTAAGTTACTGATAAAAATGTAGAACAGAACAAGGGCTTTAATGTTTACCAAAGACTTTCTTCTAGGTTGACACTGATTTATTACTCAACACTCTTTGGTTAGGTTATTCAACAATTGCCAAATCTACTCTACAGTACTACCATCCCACGTACTACCATACTTCTTTCCATGTTAGTCCCAATATATTAAAATTTTTATAAATGTCTTGCTTTGTTCTATCAATGGCAAATGCTGCCCTACCTCTACTCTTCCACTCTGTCAAAAGTTGTCTAAACAAATAGTCTGGGACGTTTTTCTTAATAAATTCCTTCTGGGTCATAATGATTTTTCTAAATGCTCAGAAACCATCTCCTTTAATCTGTAATTTTTCTAGATATTTAGAAATCCTAGTCATTGGTTAATGTTGAAAAATGCAAAAAAAAATTGGTAGAGCCCATGTAGCTGTTTTAATTTATTCAGCGAGTAGGGAAATATAAGAAATTAGATTGATAAAGGGGGTTTTAGTAATTTAATCAATAGTGTGTTGATTACATATATGTAATACACATACAGTATACACACACATATATATGTATACACATATATAAATGTGTTTATATATATCTATTTTTATAGGCATAGCTACAAAAAGCAAAAGTAAAGACAAGGCATTTAAATTCTACTTTTTGTGCCTTCCCTTCAAAATTAGAAGCTTAGCACATACTCAATTTTCTCCTTCCAGCTCTTCAGAATATAGTACCTTATCTTCTTTTCCTTATACTGGATTCTATGCCATGTAAACCTTTAGAGAACAATCTCCAAAGGCTTATGCTACTCTCATTCCGAATGCAATCAGATAGCTGTGTCTGATATTTTGTTAAACTTTGACAGGTACATTATGATGAATATCTCTGATAAAATTAAAGTTCATGTTTCCATTTAAACAAGGAAGCAGGTAGTGATAAAGTTGAGAAATTTTATCTTCCAACTCTTGTGGTATTATCTTTCAATTGGTATGCTAGGGAGGATCCTAGATAACTTTTGATCTTTTACTAAAACCTCTTTGAATAAGAGAGACTAAATACATTAAGAGACTTTGAAAGTCAGAAAACAAAACTTTAAAGTATAAATATAGAAATAGAAGTGTTATTCCAAGTGAAAGTTGTTAATAATTCTGTGGTTATAGACATGAAATGAAATGTTACAAAGGACCCCAGAGTCAAGCCTTTTCATTTTACAAATTAATAAACTGAGGCTAAGAAAGGTTAAGGGATTTACCTAAAGTCACACAGGTATTAAAATAGCAAAAACTAAAAACACAAGTGCTCTGAATCTACAGCCAGGTCTCTTTCTGTTATGGTATGGGTATTTTTTGAGGCTTACCTAACCACCTTATTACTGAAAATTATACTCTGTAAACCAAAGGTATCATACTTTTTCCAGGTGGCAGGGGCAGGAAACTTTCATCATAGGAGAAGGTAAAAATTCCTTTTGGGGGATTATCTTGCATTTCTGAACCTCTTTGGTGGACAAAAGATGCCATGCAAACCTAGATTCTAGGCACTCAGAGTTCATAGTAATTTCTTCAAAGGAGGTTATTTAAGAAAAAAAAGAGCTCTTTTTTCTCCTCCACTTTCTTGAAAAGAAGGAAAGGAATATCTAAGTCAGCACAAATCAATAGATTTGTCAAATATGTCCAAAGTTTTCACATGCCAAAAGTGAAAAGCAATAAGATAAAAGATAATTTCTTCCTTGATTAAGCAAACTGTGCTGAAAAAAGGGACAATAAAGTCAGGTTTATTCTTAGGTATAGCCCATACAAAGTGTGGCAATTTTTAATGTCTATGAAACTTTAACTTGTTAAAAATCCAAACCCAAATCCCAGACTATGTCCAGAAGATGATGCAAATAATATTTTTATTACAGCTTCATTTCATCTATACATTTATTTCTGTTGCCTTGTGTGTGATGAGATTTGGATGACAAAATTATCTTGTGATTCTAATGTGATATCAGGTTTTTTTTTGTTGCCAGTATATTCTCATATCACCTAAATATCTTACTGATGAAGAAAAATATGATAGCACATAATAGTGCTTTATAGGATAACAGCTTTTTACAATTTGCCCACAAAACAGGATTTGCTTCATATATATATATATATATAAACACACACACATACATACATACATACATATTACATTGAAGATTCTCAACAGTGTTTGAATGTTCTCTCTCAGTCATTATTAAACCTGCCAAGACAGAAATGATTATAAAAATAGCCAGGATACAAACAGCCCACACTTATACTTTATAGTTATCTACTAACGTGTCCTTATATAACTCTGCCTTAAAGCTATCTTACAAAGAATAGAGAATGGGGCAATGGGTGCAACAGGAGAGGAGGAAGTTTTTATATCATGATCTTATTTCTTTTTCAAAGTCTAGACTACAAGCAAGGAACTTCATTTTAAGTGAATAAATCTAGAGAGATGAATTATATTCCTGTTACTTGAGTTATCTCAATGGGATATCTAATATAAGATAAATATTGATAACTACAATTATAAATTATAGTAAATCATATACACATAAATTATGTACATATGTCTCTCTATATATGTATATTATATTTTGTTGTTCATTCATTTCATTTGTATATGACTCCATTTGGGGTTTTCTTAACAAAGATACTGGAGTAGTTTGACATTTCCTTTTCTAGCTCTTTTTATAAATGAGGGAACTGAATCCAACAAGATTAAGTTACTTTCCCAGAGTTACACAGTTAGTAAAGGTCTGAGTTCAGATTTGAATTGAGGAAGTCTTTCTGACTTTAGGCCTGGCACTCTGTCCACTATACCACCTAGTTGCCATATGACATACTTTCATTGAATGAATCTAATTTAATCTTTTTTTTTTTTTTTTTTTTTTTTTTTTTTAGTGAAAATGGTGATTTTAATACAATCTCACTGTAGAAAATGCACATTGATAGACTTTTATAAAAAGGGATGTAAAAATATTAGCCAAATTTGAGGGATTAGAAAAGGATGTGGAAACCAAATTGTTAAAAAAAGAAAAAAGGGGACAATTGTGAGAAATTGATGAGTATTTATTTGATTTCCACAGTTATGAAAATTAAATTGGAGAAATGAAACTTAACTTAGAAAGCATTTAAGGAAATCAAAGAATAATCAGGATTATCTTACCCCAAAAGAATGTAAGCTCCTTGGGAACAGGAATTGACTTTTGTAATCTGGGGTGATGACCTGAGATTTGAAAAGAATCTTTTATTCTTTTCCCTTAACCCTTCTTTGTTATCTTCCCCCTTCTAGAATGGAAGCTCCTTAGGGGCAGGGACTGACTTTGTGATGAGTAGTGGCGATTCATGTTGTGTAACTTTTGTAACATTCAATTAATGAGGAATCAGGGAGGGACTTATGCTTTAGTACAGGGAATAAAATGTCAGTCTTTGAAGGAAGATTAAAATGTAGAAAAATTCATTTGAATTTATGAATATATATTCTGGACTCAGACCACGGTAATTCTTTTTAGTAATACATCTTATCATTTATGAGTTAATTATAATCTGTAACTGTACAGTTTTTATTTTGTGCAAAGTCTGTACAATTACTAAATCTGTATGCTTTAATCTCATTAGCACCATGCTCCAACCAACTTTATTGCTCCAACTACTCGACTATTTCAAGTTTAACAACAAGCCTATTTCATTTGAGTTCCTAATATCTTGATCACCAGATCTCTCTCTTCTCTAGACTTTAACTTTTTTTAGTCAGGATTAAGTTTCTGGATTATATGTTTTAACTGCTATGAAAAAGACCAGTTTATTTAAGTCATAACTAAATTAATCAAATTATGATAATCTAAATTAAATACAAAAAATTAAACAATCTCTAATTATAATGAGTTTATATTCTAATGGGGAGTTAGTGATAATATATTAACACTATACAATGTACATATAAACATAATATTGATATAAATTTATACAAAGTAACTAAACACAAAGTAGTTTGGGACAGGAAAAGAAGGAGTTTTCAAGAAAAGATGATTAACTTTGTTTTATGCATGCTGAGATCTAAGGATCATTAAAAGATATAGAGTCTGGCAATAATTAGGGCTGTGTGTGTGTGTGTCTGCATTTCAGGAATGAGGTCAAGATGAAAGATATTGATTTGGGAGTCATTTGAATAGAAGTGAAGCTTGGGAGTGAAAGATTACTAAGGAAGGAACAATAAAAAGAGAAGAGAGAGGACAGAAATATGAAGTCATTAGAAGTTAAGGGATTTGTTCAAAGCAAAAGAGAACAATTGGACTAAGGTCCTCTGACTCCAAATCTAATGATATTTCCATTGTACTATCCTGCCTCTCTCTCTCTCTCTCTCTCTCTCTCTCTCTCTCTCTCTCTCTCTCTCTCTCTCTCTGTATATATATATATATATATATATGTATATATATATAATATAAAAGTTAATAAAGCATTTTTCCTTGTCATCAAATTACAAATTTGTGGTTCAGTTATTTTTCAGTCATGTCCTGACTCTTTGTGACCTGGTTTGATATCTTCTTAGCAAAGATATTAGAATGGTTTGTCATTTTTTTCTCCAGTTTGTTGTACAGATAAAGAACTAAGTCAAACAAGGTTGTCCAAGGTGACACAGCTGGTAAGTGTCTGAGGCCAGATTTGAATTCAGATTTGAACTTCCTGATTCTAAGCCCAGTGCTCTAATCTATTGTGCTATCTTCAACTACTGTCCCCAAACTACAAATAGGACCCTATTATATATTTTTGTGTGGTTCTAATAAATATTTTGTTGTAAATGAGATTTTCTTTTTCTTTCTTTCCTTTTTTTTTGGCTGAGGCAATTGGGGTTAAGTGACTTGTCCAAGGTCACACAGTTAGGAAGTGTTAAGTGTCTGAGATAAGATTTGAATTCAGGTCCTCCTGACTTCAGGGCTGGTGCTCTATCCACTGTACCATTTAGCTGCCCTATAAATGATATTTTCTATTGCCTTTTCTGGAACAGGAAGCAAGGCAAGAAAAGGAAAAATGAATCCATAAGGATTTATAAGGACCATAATTCATAATCCCTAAGGACCTATAATTTCATTGCTATAAGGACCTTGGAGGTGAGAAAATTTCTATAAATTCTACTTGGCAGTAGCTTCTCAGTAACTTACAATCTTAGAGGGCTTTCTAGGGTCAGGGGGTTAAATGAATTTCCAAGGGTCTTCCTAGCTTGAAAGTCAGGAAGGTAATTTTAAAATACACTAACTCTCAAGTGTTATCTCTTTAAAATAAAAGAAAACAGAAAAAAAAAAAAAAAACAACAAACAAACAAGAGGCTGGGTTTCCTCTTTAGCACACTGCCTCTAATATTCAGCATTCACCTTTCTCCTAAAATTATGTATCTTAATTTTGAGGACAAAACACATGTAGGCAGAAAAACAAACAAAATTTTTTATTTTCTTCTTTCAAATTCTCTGAGAATTATTAGGTTTATGAACATATCTAAGAGATGAATGAAACAAAAAAAATGAGAGAGAATAGAAATCTACCTTAATTTCATACATTTTATGTTTTCCTCTTCATGTAAAATATCTGGGAAATATTAGTGATGGTGATTTACACAAAGGGGAGAATTCCCAGAATTCATTTGGCAGATTGAAAGCTGGAGAAGATAAGGTCAATATGGGGCCACCTCTTGTTTCAGAAAGTTTCATGTGGTAGGTTCCTGCATGAACCCCTTTAAGTAAAGAAATCATCCTTTTCCTAGATGGATTTTTCAGTAATAAGAAACAAAGATATTGTAGAAAATTTCTAACCATGCTAAAGAACTTTTTTTTCTCTACCATGAACTCACATGCTTGAATTGTTAATATTTTAAAAGTTTATCTTTGTGAAGTAACAATGCAGTGCTGTTCTGTGCTTTGAAAGATGGTACTTCTGACAAACAGTATTATTGTAGGTGGTTTGTATACAAAAACTGATGGACATCCCCAGGTTATTCTCTGATATTCTAAGTCACTAGATGTCTGGTGAGTGGCTAATGCAAGTCTTCAAGAACATGATTGAGGAAGATTCTGTTTCTTTACCTTTTAGATTGTACAATGTCTATCACTCAGATCCTCTATGAATTTTTAACTAATTTCATAAAATCATAGACCTAGAATTGGAAGGGAGCTCCAGAGGCCAACTAATAATAAGAACAACAACAATGACAACAATAGTCATAATGATAATAACAATTATTACCTAAGCTTTAAGATTTACAAAATACTTTACATGTTATTGAATCCAATTCCTTCTTTTACAGATAAGGAAACGGAGGATCAGGGAGATTAAATAATTTGCTCAAGATAATATAGGCAAGTAGGCTTTCAAAGAAAAGTAGTATTTGAATCTCAGTGAACCAGTTTTCTACATTAATCAATTCCATTTGCAACCATTTACCCTTAAGATACATACCAATTATTGTGAAAACATAGTCACATGTCAAGAGAAGTCTCTTTTAGATGACAAAACATCTGGTAAAAACCCTCACTTTTATTTCTAGGTTTGTAATTCACTTAGTGGGATTGACCTTTAAGTATGTACAGAATATACACATAACAGGATATCAAGATATCAAATTAAATGAAAGATTTTAATGTATGGCATTTAAATAGTCTTTTATTGCACTATTTATAAAACTGTTTTATAGAACACTAAAAAGTAAGGGACTGTTTAAAAATGTTAATCCTATAATTAATAGGCAGAGACATACGCTTTCCTCTAGCACAAGGCAGTGATATTCTAAATCTGTTACCATGAACTTTATAGGAGGAGACAGCCATCTGCCTACACGCAGTCATCTAAAGCAATGCAAAAATAGGTGCCCTTATGTTTTCTTCCATGAAATGTGTGGCTGGTGTGATAAAATAGGGTTTAGCTAATATGAATTAAGATAGGATGTCTTAAGAAAAATAGGAATGAATTACATAGTAAATTGAAGCTGATTCTGCAAATCACTATAATATGAGATCTTTGCAGGATGGGCTGTTACATTTGAAATCATATAGCAATACAGAACAAAGGGGATGATGGAGTACAGGTACATTCTTAATGGGTTACATACAACTCACTCTTTTCTACAGCTCCAAGACATCCTTTCTTTGCATTTTTTGACCTAATGTTAGTTTATTCATTTCTCCTAATTTAATTGATGCCAGAAGCATTGTGTGAAATTCACACTATACTTCAAGGCAAAGCTGCTAAAATGCTTCTTTCCAGAATTCACTCATAGATATGTATTATTAAAAGCAATGGAAACATTAGAAGTTTCATGAAAAAAAGCTAATTTTTGACATGCCCCTTACACATTTGCTTTTTTTTTTTTTTTTTTTTTTTCTTAGCAGCCAAGTACCAATTACTCTTTCATCAACTGGGTTCAGATTTTCTCAGGTATAATCAAAACATCTTAAGTCTTCTTTATATATTTTTAGTTGACTGGGTTGTCTTTTTTTTAAAAATAATACTATTGCTGGAGATAATTTTTTAGGCTACCTAATTTGATTTTAAGATTTGTTTTAGGTATCTTTTTAATGTAAATAGTATTTTCCCAATTACTCTTAAAGACAATTTTCAACATTCATTTTTTATAAGATTTTGAGTTTCAATTTTTTTCTCCCTTCCTTCTTACCCTACCCTATTTCCCCAGCTAAGGCAGTAAGCAATCTGATATAGGTTTTCCATGTGCAATCATGTAAAACATACTTTCACATTAATGTGTTGTGATAGAAGAAACAGAAAAAAAAGGGAAAAAAACTGCAAAGAAAGCAAAAATAGTATGTTTCAATTTGTATTCAGATTCCATCAGTTCTTTCTATGGATATGGATAGCATTTTCCATCATGAGTCTTTTGGAACTGCTTTGGATCATTGTATTGCTGAGAAGAGCTAAGTCAATCATAGTTTATTATCATACAATGTTGCTATTATTGTGTTCTGCTCACTTCACTCAGCATTAGTTTATGTGTCTTTACATTTTTTTCCTGAAATCTGCCTGCTCATCATTTCTTGTAGAACAATAATATTCCATTACATTCATATACTCTGACTTGCTCAGCTATTCTACAATTGATAGTCATACCCTCAATTTTCAATTCTTTGCCATCATAAAAGAGCTGTTGTAAATATTTTTCTACATGTAAATCCTTTTCCTTTTCCTTTTTTTTATGTCTTTGGGATACAGACCTAGTAGTGGTATTATTGGATCAAGGGATATGAATGGTTTGATAGCCTGTTGATCCAGATATCCTTTTAATAATCTTTATTTTTCTCTGGGCTCCTCTCTTGACACTGGATTTTCTTCCCCTTCTTACTCCAGAAGTTTTCTCTGTTTCTGGATATCTTACCCTAGAAATCTCCCACAAATACTCAGGACTTCTTCCTCTCATTAGTCCATCTATGTCTTTATTTGTCTTACAGATTCATTCCTGAATCTGTGAACTTTCTCTACCATGTCTTATTCCATCCCATAATAACCTTCTTTCCCCTCACTTTTCAGTTGTCTTTTATTAGAATTTAAATGCCTTAAGGGGGTAGAACTGTGTTTTTGCTTGCATTTATTATAATAACAATTATGTTTGAAAGTACTTACACATATTTTGCTTTATTCTCATCAAAACTCTGAGGAATAGTTGCTGTTATTATTATTTCCATTTTACAGATGAGGAAGCTGAGCCTGAGAGAGATTAAGTGATTTACTCAGGGTCACAAAGCTTGTTAGTAGCTAATACAGAATTTTAACTCAGGTCTCCCACACTCCAAATATAGCATCTGTATTCTCAGCATTTATAACGATTCCTAACTCTAAATAAGGGCCTGTTGTATGCTTATTGATTTGGTGTAACTTCTTGAAAAACAAATTGGAGAATTTGATCTGCTAAAGTAAATGACATTTAATATCCAAAAGTAAAAATGGAATGATGAAGACATTCCAGATCATATCACCTCAGTGGAACTTCAAAATCCAGAGATTGAGGAAAAAAACCCAAAAAGCTTTATTCTGATATCATGCTATTTTATGTTGTGAGAAATATTTATAATTTGGCAACCAAAATGTTTTTCTTTTTCCTTAAGCTATGACATTCAAAAATCCTAAGAGATCCCATTAAGGATTTTATCCTTTATTCAAAATTATACAGTCTGATGACTGAGGTAACATCTTAGAAATTGAGGAAAACCTAGGGTATAACTGTATCAACTTTCAGGTTTGCTTATTGTCCACTAGAAGTCACAAGACACTTTTTTCCTTAACTGATTTAGGTAATAATTTTAAAATCTATAAATCATGAGACCAAAGTATTTTCTCCCATAATGTATTACCAAATTAAATCATTCTGAATATTAAGGTTTCAATGAATACTTGAACCAATTATCTTCCCTAGAATATTTATCAAACTACATTTATCATTTAGAAACTAAACGTTGTTACCTAACATTGCATTCTGCAAATAAATAAATAAACAAATAAATAAATGTTGTAAAGCAAGAGATTGAATGGACTTTGTAATGGTTGAAATCATTATGATACTGTTTGACTGGTCTAGATTAGTGGCTATAAGAAAGTTGTTAAGAATCCCCTTTAAATAGGCCGCAAGTCTTAGAAGTGAAAGAATTCACTCCCCAAATTATTAGTTGCAAAATGAAAGTTTTTTGTTAGATAAAAATCAGTTTACCAAGAGACTGACTTCTATAGTGGCAGAGCTATGGAAAATGGAGTTTTATATTGATAATGCAGTTCTCAGTGGACAGAAGGTCCTGGCAGCAAAGGGAGCTACCAAGGTCCATCTGCAAAGATGGAAGCTATTATATTGATTATCTTTGTGGGGGCTGGGATAGTCCAAACAGGTCAGACCCAGTGAGGGCTAGTGTGGGTATAGTCCCAAATTGGCTGATCTACAAGCTGGGTTTCAGCTTGAACTGGAATTTGAATAGAATAGAAGATCTTTAATTTAATTAATTGAATAGGGTTGGAATTTTATCCTCATTTTACAGATGAAAAGAATTGGACTTAAAGATAAGTGACTTAGCTCAGGGTCACATAGTTAATAAGCATCTGAGGGAGGATCCAAACTCAGGTTTGCCTAACTCCAAGGCCAAGGCTCTATCTTCTATGCTATTAGAAATAATGTCCAGAGAATTATTTAGCATTCTAAAATTATTAATATAATCTAATTTGTGAGCATATTTTTCTAAAAAGGGATAGTGTGGCCTAATAAACAGAGGGCTGACCTTGAGATCCAGAAGCTCTCCTGAGGCTACATGACAATGGATAAGTGATATAGATTTTGGGGGTTTTAGGAGACCTCCAAGAGTATAAGTTGTCAAAATGGTATCAAGCTGCATTAGTATCACCAGAAATTCTCTTTTGCCACTGAAAGCACAGGGGTAGCCTCTATCCTCTTTTGCAAAACAAAACTTTGAAGAAAAGTAAAAACCATAGATTATAAACATAAAGGTATGAAGCTTGCACAAAGAAGTTTTCTAGACAAATATAAATTATTAACTTCATTATACTTTGAGACAAGTTGTTTTCAATCTGTCAAACCTTAAAACTTCCTATGACAAATAGAATGTTACCTGCCCCTCAAAACAAAACAAAACAAAGCAAAAAACAAAGATTAAAACTCATTAAGAAGCTGACTAATACTAATGAAAAAAGGGAAATGGGTGAAGTTTCAATAACAGGATCTGATCAGGATAGTTTGAGTCTAAAAATGCATACAATGATATACTAAAAAAAAGAAATTAAGGGACATTAAGGAAAGAAAAGAGTGATGTTGACCTGTGTCTGTAAGGGCATATGTAGTCACAAAGGTCAAACATCTAAGAATGGCTTAGGACATACCTCTTATACTTTAATTTCTTTTATCACACTCTTTAAGTGAGGATGTTTTACTTTTGACATTGTTATAAGAACTACAAGTTATTTTCTGTTGCTCTTTACATACTTTATTAGCCCAGATTTAGAGGAAGAAACATGTATTTTTCCATCATAAAATTTCTATGCATAGCAGTTTTTCAAATGGTTAAGCAGAGTAATGGGAAAATAAATATGTCCCCTAGACTCAAATGTTCATAGTAAACAATATCAATGGATTTATTTTTGAAAAGGATAAACCAAGTCAAGGCACATGACAAGACAACTTTGTTCAGATACGTGAAACCTTCCTATAAAAATTAGACTGCAAATAGAGACTACAAGAACTCCTCCTCTCTTTTAAAGGGGGGAAAGTTCCCCAAAGCTTTGATGCATTCTGCTCTCCTTGTTTCATTAACTCAGCTAACTGTCAAACATGCAAAATAGTTTTGTAAGGTAATTCCAGGTCGATCAGAAAACAACACATATTCTCTCTGCCTGGCTTTCAAAGTGGTATTTTTGAGAAACAAAAAGGAGAAAAACGTGTAGGATTTAATTTACTTCAATCTTGGGTAAAGAATGAAAAAAAGAAATGTTCCCTTGCAATTTGAAGCATCACACAATAGAGTCATTTCCCCCTAATTTAGTGTCATTGATTGCTTTTACATAGAATATAATGACCTCTTTCGGTTTGCAATTCAGGGAGATGTATGCTAGTTACATTATGTTCTCATATATTGGCAATCTGGCAAGCATAGTTTTGGCTCTGGTTGCCCAGTACTGCTTCAAATAATGGAAATCCTATTAGGAAGCCATTAGAGATTTATAATAGGAGAAAGCTCTCTTTTATTTAATTCACAAATATCTTCCTCCTCCAATAACATTAAAAAGTATCTTCAAAGAGGCATTAAAAAGAGAATATAGTGCTTTATACAAGAGCAAGAAAATTTAAATATGGGTGCAATTTTTGTGATATGTAAAAGTCCTAGATATAAATAAGAGTTTATAAATATGATAAAAAATGGAATCATAAGGGATGCTATCCATGATGTCCAAAATTCTTCTCTATGTTCTTCTTGACCCATAATAACTAAGCATTGTTTTCCATATTTTCAAAAGTAGCTAAACAAATAACAGTACATTTAAAGCTTAAGCTTTTCTTTAGGATGGCAATTCAGAACTCTTTTAGAAGTACAGTGAATTGCTTACCAAAAAGAATCCAAAGCTCAATATGTTAGCAATGACTAAAGGCCAAAATGCCCTGTCATAATGTTTAGTATTTGAGAGATTATAAATGCCTCTCACTTTGAGTAATGGTTATTAATATGTGGATGATTAGTAATATGTGGATGACATGTCCCTAGTTATCCTTCATTATCTCTTTCTATTCTGTAGGAAAAAACCCAACATCTATTATTTGAAAAGGAAATATGATGGATAAGAACAAATGCTTACCTTTTTCACAGAAGCGGCCAGTGAAATATAAAGGACAGTCACATTGAAATGATGCTACACCATTAGATGGAAATATAGGATGGCAAGTCCCCCCATTATGGCATAAATTATGTTGGCATACTGATGAAATTCCATGAAGACCTTGAGAAGACCCAAGAGAATCCAATCCTTCAGGAGCAACAGAAGGTGCTACTAAGGAGGCTTCTGATAACTGTGAAGATATTGGAGTTCTGTTGAAATGAAATATGAAATTTCAGATGAGAATCCTAATTAAGAGCGATCAAAATATTTGTATATAAAAGGGGAGAATATCAACTCAAATGATCTATTTTTTAATTAATTTAAAATTTTAGTAAGTTTTTATTGAATTTTATTGATGTCTTTTTTTTTTTTTAACATTGCCAAAATTTTCCCAGTATCTTCTCACCACCTCACAGAGATCCCATTACAGTAAAAGGGGAAAATCAGCATAATTAATATATAAAAAACTGAAAATATAAATACAATGTACAACACTTGTGGAATTTCCAGTTCTGCAAAGGGATGGGATTGGAGTGTCTTCTTATATCTCTTCTTTTGAGTCATTCATTTTCTTTATAATTTTATTACCTACCCTTTTAATTTTCATTGTGTATATGCAGTTGTTCTAGTTACATTGTTGTGGTAATTGTGCTTATACTTTTCTAGGATTTGCTTACATTATTCTGTATCAATTCATGTAAGTCTTTCCATTCTTCATTATGTTCATCATATTTTCATATTTCTTGTTCCTTATAGTTTATATTTCTTCATGTTAATATTCTAAATTTATTTGAATCAAAATAGGCATCTATTCTATTTCCAATTCTTTGCAATTACAAAAAAAAAGTACCAGAGTACAGTGAATCTTTCTTTTTTTCAATTACGTATTTGTGATTTATGTTCAGCAGTAGAAAAGCTGGATTAAATAATAAGGACATTTTTGTGACTTTGTTTACATAATTGCTTTCCAAGATGAATGTATTCTATTCACAACTCTGCCAATGACTCCACCAATAATGTGCTAGTGTACTCATCTTGTCATAACCATACCAACATAACTATTTCTATCTTTTGTCATTTTTACCAATTTGCAGGGTATGAGGTGAAATGTTTTTTTTTTTTTTTAATATACCTTTCCCTGATTATTAGCAATTTGGGTATTTTATATTTTGGAATAATCATGCTGCTAACAGATACATTTTAAAAATTAATGCTTTTGATGTATAAAATACTATGTCAAATGCTAGGGATGTAAATAAGAAAGCAAGAGAATCCAACTTCTCAAGGAGCTCATATCCTAATAAGGGTATTGTATAGGTATCTTGGATCCTTGGAGATAAAGGAAATAAGATACAAGATCTGGTAATACCTCTCAAGAGGTAAAGGCTTTTCATAAGAGGATCAAGTGATTGATCTTTGTAGTAACAACAGACCTATGTAAATTCAAAGAGAGTCATCATCAGGTTAGCTATGGAAAGACAAGATTTTTGCCCACAGCAACTCTTGGAAAATTTTCTATTAAGCTGTAGCATGTTATGATCATACACAGAATACCCACAACAATAAAATCAGAGGTCCCTAAAATGCCAGAATCAATGTATTATATAGCAATCTATAATACCATCTACACTATGAGGTAAAATCAAAAGTGAATAAATGCTATTGTTCATTTTATTTGTAATCAGTCTACATGGTTCTGTAAGTTTCAAGGATCCTGTAGGTAATTTTCATTGTATTGAAATCTTTATGAGCTAAACTCACCAAGTAGTTTGATCGTATCTTTCATGTTATAGTCATGAAAATACAATCTCTACAAGAAGAACATATAAATTATATATGTATGCATGTCTATAAAACACTTATATAGTACCTTAAGGTTTTCAAGGAACTTTGTATATATTATCTTATTTAATTCTCACAACAACCTAGAGAGGTAAGTATTATTATTATTTTCATTTTATAGAGGAGGAAATGGAATCTCAGAGAAGTAATGTGACTTGTTCAGTGTTATAAGCTAGTATGAGGCAGAATTTGAACTCGAGTTTTTTTTGTTTTTTTTTAATTTCAAGGCCAAGCCTCTCTGCATGGCCTCACCTAGCTTTTTAGTTCTTCCTTTATGCCCTTCTTTCTTATTCCCCTCATTCTATATACATATATTATATTCACATAATGTATGTGTACGTACATACATACAAGGAGAGAGGAAAGGGAAAACTATACAATTTATAAATTGGATTCTGGGTATGAAGAAGGAAAGGAAGAACAAAAGGATAGGATGGATGGAAAGAAAAAGGAAGAAATTTTTACACATATATAATATTGATGTAATATTATGTCTAAAGTTAAATATTCCAAATAGAACAAGGTGGCTTCACCTTCCATATTGTACACATATTCTAACTATGTGAAAAAAGTGGGTAAATAGTTTAATGTCTCAGTGTCCCGTGTCCAGGACAACACTCAGATAAGACAACTGTAAACTTTGAATAACAATTGCCTATTTGAATTAATAAAGGGAATTGCCTCACTGGGTCTTCTTCTTCTTTTTTTTTTTTTTTTTTTTTTTTAATAATTAATCAATCAATTTTATTATGAGGATAAAAATAGTAAATTGATGTTATAGTCACCAAATATTTCTTTTGCTTAGACTCTAATTTGATGCCTATATCTTCAGATATACCATTCTTTGGAATGATATTCATGTTAAGGGAAAGGCTTTGGAAAAGATGTTCTACTGTCCTTCCAGACCTTATTGGATTCATAGAGAAAATTAGGCATAATTTGCCTACAATGCCCTCTACCCTCCAGATTTGCTACCAACTTTCTATCCATCCTTTCTTTTTTTTTTTTAACTCCTTTTTTTTTTTAATAACTTTTTATTGACAGAATAATGGGTAATTTTTTTTACAACATTATCCCTTGCACTCACTTCTGTACCGACTTTTCCCTTCTCTCCCTCCACCCCCTCCCCTAGATGTCAGGCAGTCTTATAAATGTTAAATATGTTATAGTATATCCTAGATAAAATATATGTGTGCAGAATCAAACAGTTCTCTTGTTGCACAAGAAGAATCGGACTCAGAAGGTAAAAATAACCTGGGAAGAAAAACAAAAATGCAAGTAGTCCACATTCATTTCCCAGTGTTCCTTCTCTGGGTGTAGTTGATTCTGTCCATCATTGATTAACTGGAACTGAATCGGATCTTCTCTTTGTTGAAGATATCCACTTCTGTCAGAGTACATCCTCATATAGTATGGTTGTTGAAGTGTATAATGATCTCCTGGTTCTGCTCATTTCACTCAGCATCAGTTGTTGTACTCCTGATCTTACTGGGAATGGTTCCAGCTTATCCCCATTACATCTGATGCTTACTGATGGTTTTAAATGTATGCTCCTAATTATTTTAAGGAAAAAATCTATTTATTCCTATCCTCTCAAGTGTTTTTATTAGGAATGGATGTTGGATTTTATCAAATGCTTTTTCTGCATCTATTGAGATGAGCATATGATTTTTGTTTTTTTGATTATTGATATAGTCAATTATGCTAATAATTTTCCTAATATTGAACCAGCCCTACATTCCTGGTATAAATCCTACTTGGTCATAGTGTATTATCCTGGGGATGATTTTCTGTAATCTCTTTGCTAATGTTTTATTTAAGATTTTAGCATCAATATTAATTAAGGAGATTGGTCTATAATTTTCTTTCTCTGTTTTCAACCTACCTGGTTTAGGTATCAGTACCATGTTTGTGTCATAAAAGAAATTTGGTAGTACTCCTTCAATCCCTATTTTTTCAAATAGTTTATATAGCATTAGAATTAATTGTTCTTTAAATGTTTGGTAGAATTCACATGTAAACCCATCAGGTCCTGGGGATTTTTTCTTAGGGAGTTGGTTAATAGCTTGTTCTATTTCTTTTTCTAAAATGAGACTGTTTAGGCAATTTACTTATTCCTCTGTTAATCTAGGCAAGCTATATTTTTGAAGGTATTCTTCCATTTCATTTAAATTATCGAATTTATTGGCATAAAGTTGGGCAAAGTAACTCCTAATTATTGCTCTAATTTCCTCTTCATTAGTGGAAAGTTCATTTTTAAGACTAGCAATTCTCTTTCATTTTTTAAATCAGATTTACTAAGGGTTTGTCTTTTTTTTTTTTTTATAGAACCAACTCTTAGTTTTATTAATTAATTCAATATTTTTTTTTTACTTTCAATTTTATTGATATCTCCTTTTATTTTTAGAATTTTAAGTTTAGTGTTTGACTAGAGGTATTTAATTTGTTACTTTTCTAGCATTTTTTGTTGTAAACCCAATTCATTGACCTTCTCTTTCTCTATTTTATGCAAATAGGCCTCTAGAAACATAAAATTTCTCCTTACTGTTTTGGCTGCATCCAACACATTTTGGTATGGTTTCATTATTGTCATTTTCTTGGGTGAAGTTATTCATTATGTCTATCATTTGCTGCTTCACTCAATCATTTTTTAGTATGAAGTTATTTAGTTTCCAATTACCTTTTACCTTTACTTTGTATGTATCACCTTGGTTCAAGTGTGTTTCCTGTAAACAACATATTATAGGATTCTGGCTTTTAATCCAGTCTGCTAACCACTTCCTCTTTATGGGGGAGTTTACCCCATTCACATTTATGGTTAAAATGACTAATTCTGTATTACTTGCCATCTTGTTAACTCCTGCTTACCTTTTCTCCTTTCCTTCCCCCTTGCCCTCTTCCCCAGTATTAAATTTGTGAACACCACTTGCTTCTCACAGCCCTCCCTTTTTAATATTCCTCCCCCCACCTTAGAATTCCTCTCCCCTTTTTACCCCTTTCCCTCACAATTTCTGTATTCCCTTCCATTTAGCTTACTCCTTCCCTTTTCACTTTTCCCGTCTCACTTTTCAATGAGGTGGGAGAAGTTTCCCTGTAAATCAAATATGTCTAATATTTTTCTCTTTAAGCCAATTTTGATGAGAGTATGTTCATCCCCCTCCATTCTTTCTCTCAGATATAATAGGTTTCCTTTGTCTCTTTGTGAGATGTAGTATCCCCACTGTACCCTTTTTCTTTTACAATGTCCTTTCCACCTGTAGTTTCTAGAACAAATTATACATGTATTCTTTATATATCTTTATAACAGAAATATAGTTACCAAGATTTCTTTTTACCTTTTTAGGTTTCTCTTCAGTCCTATATTTGGACATCAAACTTTTTGTTTAATTTTGTTTTTTTCATCAGAAATAGATGAAATTCACCTATTTCATTGAATGTGCATCTTCTTTCCTTGAAAAAAAAATGCTCATTTTGGCTGGGTAAAGTATTCTTGGCTGCATACCATGTTCCTTAGCCTTTTGGAATGACAGATTCCAGGCTCTTTGATCCTTTAATTTGGATGCTGCTAGATGCTGAGTAATCCTTATTGTGGCTCCTCTATATTTGAATTGATTTTTTTCTAGCAGCTTGTAGTATTTTTTCCTTGATCTGATAGTTATGGAATTTAGCCACAATATTTCTTGGAGTTTTGATTTTATGGTCCCTTTCAGAAAGTGATCAATGAATTCTTTCAATGTATATTTTACCCTGTTTCTATAACATCTGGGCAATTCCCTTTGATAATTTCCTGGAAAATAGAATCCAGGGTCTTTTTTCATCATATTTTTCAGGAAGCCCAATAATTCTCAAATTATCTCTCCTAGATCTATTTTCCAGGTCTGTTGTTTTCCCAAGAAGGTATTTGACATTTTTTCCCATTGTTTCATTTTTTTGGTTTTGCTTGACTGATTCTTGGTGTCTCCTTGAGTCATTGAATTCCATTTGTTCAATTCTGATTTTGAATGAATTATTTTCTTTACTCATTTTTTCAAATATCTTTTTCTAATTGTCTAATTGAGTTTTTAAGTGAGTTGTTTTTTTCTATGGATTTTTTTTCCATTTCACCAATTTTAATTTTTAGAGAGCTACTTTCTTTTTCCAGTTCACTAATTCTGTTTTTCAAGGATTTGATTTCTTTATCCACTCTATCTTTAAATGAGTGGGATGAGTTATCTTGCGAAGCTTCCCTTTCCTTTTCCCATTTTTCTTCTAGTTCTCTTCTGAGAGTCTTTGTAATTTTTTGTATGATAGTCTTGTGTGTTGAGAGCCAGATAATATCCCCCTTTGGGGATTCATTTGGAGACAGTCTGATTTTAGTCTCCTCAGTGTTTAAAGTCTGCTCTCTATCCATATAGAAGCTATCAATAGTTAGAGCCCGTTTTAATTTTTTGCTCATTTTGTCAAAGAAGAATCAAAGAAAACAAACTAACAAAAAAACAAAAGCAAAAAAACAAATGGAGTCTGCTTTTTTGTGTGTGTGGGGGTTCTAAGGGGCAGCAGTGAGGCACTAGCAGGACAGCCATGGCTGCACTGCATCTGCGCTCTGAGAGTGTGCTGAGATACTCTAGGTGGGTGTGGCCAGGTCCCAAGAGACCCTAGCTTTTCGGGGTTATAGTCTTTACCCCCTCTGTTTATAGCTTCTATGCTGATCTAGTGGCTTGCTGCCAGGGCAAAGTAGTCACACTATGGTAAAGTTCTCTCTGCAGAAATGGCTGAGATCACACCCCACTCTCCTTCAGATCTGCTTAGTGTTAGCTGCCTTCCTTACTCTCACTGCCTGCCTGCCTTCAGTCTGTGCCTGATCTAACCATCCCTGTCCGTGAGCAAACAGACCTTTTCTGGAGAATTTCAAGGATATCTTCTGTTGGTAAATATTTGTGGGTTTTTTTTCAGTCAAGCACCAATTCTGAGGCCTTGTCATGGAAAAAAAAATTTCTGAGAGGAAGACAAAGCTTAAATAGATGCGTGTGTGCTCTCTGCCATCTTGGCTGGAAGTCCACTGGGTCTTCTTTATGTAGATGAAAAGATTAGTTCCAAAACAAAACAAAACAATAAAACTTGAAGAGATATGATTCTTCAGAATGTCTAAACAATTCCTCCACTATTTAAAATGTTTTTACCAAATAAAAATTTGATTAAAAAAAAAAAGTTTGAATAAGATTGTGAGCTAGACAAATCTAATATTCTTCAGTTTTTCATTTAGGGTCCTCCACATCCTAAACTCTACTTTCCCATCTTTATTTCCTGCTATTTCTTCTTGTGTACTCTACAAATTAAATTAATATTCCCCTCATGTAATCTTAATTTTCTTGCCTTTTAGTCTTAGTCATACTGTTTCCTCTACATGGAATGAATACATTCCTCCCTCCTTCATCCTCCACTTTTGCTCATGAAACATCTGCCTATCTTAAACTCCATCTCTCTTCTATCTATAGGTCTCTGATCTTGTGATACTTCAGGAAACTGTTCTAATTCTGCCCATCTAGAAGAAATCCCCTCCTCATCTCAGATGCTACATACTTTAAGAGATACTTCATAAGTTTCTATTGCTTTGAAAATTTGTATCTGGCCTAGGAAATTAAATTCCTGTTGTTTTAGTTAGAAGTACAATGTGCAATTTCAACATGTAACAAATTATGCAATGTATTTAATATTAGCAGATACAAAAATATCAGTATTATTTTAAAGCATTAGCACCAAACCAGTACTAGAAACATCAATTCAAAATTAATAAAGATGAAACTTTATTTGCATATCCCTTAATGACTAGTAATGATATTTTGCATGTTTCTTTCTGTAATTTCCATAAGTCACAAATGGTTTTCCAAAGGCTGTCCCTGAAACTGTTAGTTCATCTTCTGAGAATTTAATTTAAATGACAATAAATTATTATACAGCTAGAAAGACAGAAATTAAAGTGAACTCAAATACTGTTAGCATTTAACTTTACTTCCACCAACAATACTTAACATAAAAGAAAGACCAAAAGAATGTGAATACTTAGTAAGAGCAATTTAAATATAATTGGCCATGACAAAAAGAGCATTCTAATTAATCTTTAATAATAAAGTTTTATGAGTGTTCACGGATTTTCAAGGGTACATTTTGGAATATAGTCAACAAAGATTGATTCTCCTACATATCAATCAGTGATTGATTTAATAATTCTATCTAACTACTCTTAAGAAGAAAATAGTTGTTAAATGTGTCCATGAAGAAATCTGCTTATTTATAATCATCAAGTGTTCAATTTTATATCAAAATTAGGCTATAATGTATGTGTTCTAGGTCAAAATAAGTCTGGTGCATCAAAACCAAAATTACTAAAATTTTCACCGTTTTCAAAGGGCTTAATTAGAAATGGTTAATTAACAGCATTATCACTGCAACCTTCATGTGCCAAGACTATAAATAGGGCATGGGGATATTTACTTCTCATCAAAACAAGACATTATATTAGGTTCTGCAGAATACAAAAACAAAAGCATGCTTATTTCCAAAAGGCATGGATTTTACAGGAAATTTACTTCATGAAATATGAGGGTTGCTTTGAGGGTATTTAAAAGAAGAAGAAGGATATTAGAAATTTGAAGAAATTGATAAGATGGCTCACTAAATAAGAGACAGGTCAAATGCTCTCACATATATACTTTAGAAATATCCTTTATTTCATACTAGACCAATGATCAAGTCATTCAAAGAGTAAATAGAGTAAGGGACTTTTTTTCTATCCCAGAAATTAAAAGAAAAATAAGCCAGAAATTAACAGAGAATAGGAAAGGAGATCTCCACAGCGTAGCTAAGATCGACTTGATCAGATATAAGACATATGTAATCTTCAGGGCTCTGAATTCAAAAGCTGAAAATCTGAGGGATTCCCTTAAGAAGTCCCAGAGTACTTAGAAAGCCCAAAACTTGCGATCTTTGAAGTCTTGGGGAATGCGTTCACTAGAGAGTGATAAACTACGAAAATACTGAGAACTACTCCAACCAAGATATCCTGAAGCTAGAACTCCAATACTTTGTCTTTTGATGTGAGAGAAAGTCTTGAGGATCCAATACACTAAACTTCAAAAATCCAGGGTAGATTCAATCTCCCCAAATCTTGGGCACCCAAGGTAAGACTCAGTTGGACCAATTTATATATCCCCCAAATATCAGGACTTGAAAATGGACCTTGAACAAATTCCCACATTAGGAACTAAAACTGAAATTATAAACAATAAAAATACTGATGTTATTTAAAAAAAGTCCCACAAGTAGAGATCTTTAAAAAAAGCATGAAATAACTGAATAAGAAATTCCAGAAGAAATTCAAAGAAAAAAACAACTGATTTTAGCTTAGAATATGAATACTTCTATATGAAGAAAAATGAAGAAATAAAAAAAAAATAGATAGAAGCTTGGGAAGAAAGAATTATATTGAGAATAAATAGCCCAAGGGGAAAGCAGTTAACTTTATCCAAAAAATTGATATTCATAACAAGTTTGAGAAAATAAAATGTAGTCATTGTTTTCTAAAGCAAATTAAGTTGTGATAGAGGAAAATAAAAAGATTGGGAAAAAAATTAAAAATCACAGTCATCTGTTATTTAAAAAAAAAAGTACAACTGAAACAATCAAGGAGAGTTAACTTAAGAATAATTAGATAACATAAAAAAACTACAAAACAAGCAAACAAAATAAAGCAAAATCAAACCCAACCATCATATTTCAAGAAACCTATTTCAAGAAACTCTCCATATCTATTTGAATCAAAAGGGAAAAGAAAGAGAGAAAAAAAATCCACACTTGACCTTGCTAAAGGATTCTCAAAGAGCAAGAATATCATAGAAAAAAAAAAGTCCAGAACTATCTTAACAAAAGAAATTAAAAAAAACAAGAAGGCAGTATAAGAACTAAAAAATTATCAGAGGATTTTGGGGAGATGGCAAAGTAGGTCAGTAAATTTCAAGCTCTTCAGATTTTCCCCACAAACAGAATAAATTTGCATCACAGAGCAGAGACTGGTGAAAAATCAGTAAGACTTAGGACTGATCAGAGGTTCTCCTGGCACAACCCAAAAAGATCTGAGGAAAGATTCTAGGCCAGGGATTAATCAGTGTGAAATATAAACACTTCTGTGCCAGCTCCAGAGGAGCAGCAAGTAAGGAACCTTGGGACTAGTTGGGTTTGGGCTGGAGCTAACTATAAGCATTTTCAGGAGGGTGGGGCTTTTGGTTTTTGGGTTTCAGGTGAGAGGGGATAGCTAAAGGGAGGCATCATTTTCCCACCCCATGATAAGAAGTACTTATACTCATTTAAAAAAAAAAAAAAGAACCAAAAAGAAGTGAACCACAGAGACTTACTACTTACTATGGGAATAGAGAAGACAAAAGTTCATCTTCAAAGGAGGACATTGAAGTAAAAAAAATTCTTCTACCTCAAAGCATAACATTATGGCTCCCTGCCCAAAGAGAATTTATAAAAGAACTAAAAAAGAATTTTAAAAATCAAATGGGAAACATTGAGGAAAAACTGAAAAATAAAATAAAATAAAAAGTATCCCAGAAACACAAGAAGATTGTAGGAAAAAAGTTAACTAACTAGAAAAGGAGATACAAAGTCTTAAAGATGAAAATAAGTCTTTGAAAATTAGAATTGGCAAGGGGAAGCCAGTGAATATATAAGACCAAGAAATAACAAAACAAAATATAAAGAATGAAAAAAATAGTATAAAATATAAAATATCTTATAAGAAAAATAACAGAATAGGAGAACAGATCAAAAAGAGAAGATATAAAAATAGTTGAATTACATGAAAATTGAGGCAAAAAATGAACCTCTACACAATAATGCAAATAATAATCCAAGAAAATTGTCCTGGAGTAATAGAATGTGAGGGGAAAGTAGAAATAGGAAAAAAATCTCCTGATTATCGCCTCAAAGAGATTCTTTGTGAAAATACATAAGAATATTTTTGCTAAATTTTTAAACCCCCAGATCAAAAAGAAAATTTTGCAAGAAGTAATGAAAAAAAATTCAAATATATTGGAGCTACTGTTAGAATTATACGGGATTTGTCAGAAGCCACAGTCACAGTAAAAGACCAAACATCCTGGAATCATATATACCAGCAATCAAAAGAACTATACCTGTGACCAAAAATATCATATTCATCAAAAGTATCCATAATAGTGAATGGGAAAAAAATCGACATTCAATGGCTTGCAGATTTTCAGGACTTTATCTCAAACAAACATGAACTTAATATAAAATTTTATATATGAGTGCCAGTATCAAAAATTAATTTTAAGGAATGCAACATGGACAAATTATTTATGTTTTTTACATAGAAATGCATACAATATGTTTAAGAATGATATCAGCAACTGGAAAACTCAAAAAAAAAGTTGAGTATATCTGACTCTAAAAAGCAAAACTGTCTAGGTAAAGGTAAAAATAATAATTATGTTTACAAATGAGGTGCAGAAGAAGAATAGACACAGTCATTAGACACAGGGGGAGGAGAGCTTGTAGTTTCGAAAATTTGCTTACACCAGGAATGGGTTAAATGGGCAATACTACATATATACAATGAAGATTACAGGACTCTCCAAATCTATATAAAAACAAATGGGAGGGGGGAGGGATGGAGGAGGAGGAAGCAAAGAGTGGGGAAAGAATACAAGGGAGGAATCCATGGGTGGGAGCAAGTTAAAGAACAGAATTAAAATAGAAGAGTTATCAGGGATAGGAAAGAAAGATATAGCCACATACTACAATTAGTGATCATTGATTTTAGACAAAGTCAAACTTAAAGATTCATTCAATAGAGAAATCTTCATTATATGTCAGCTATACTATTATTGTTTGAGATGCATGTTTTTATGGGTAAATGTATGTATGTGTGTGTGTGTCTGAGTATATATAGATGTGTATGCATGTTGCTCTATGTATGGGTGTGTGTGTGTGTGTGTGTGTGTGTGTGTATATATATATATATATATATATATATATATATATATATATATATATATATATATATATATATATACACATACATACATAATTATATCCATGGGTGGGTATGAATATATATGTATATGTATCGATAAATGCATATATAAATATATTTTTGCTTAATTATAGTCTCCTTAGGGATAGTGTAAGGTATGAAAGGGGAAAAAAAGAATAAAGTAAAAAAATGTGCAGCAGAAACAAAAGAACAACCTACAAGGAAGCAAAGAAAATATGGACACTTGTGAAATATAATTTCTTCTACTACTATATATTCTTTCTTGAACTGGTTATTTATTGTTGTATATTTTGAATCCTCCCTGATGTTCTATTGGACACATGACAATGTTCTGTTTTTATTTTTCCTTTTTTGTCTTTTTTTCTATTCTATTTTTTTTTAAATAAACAATAAAGCTGGAACTACCTTAAGGTAAAAAAAAAAAAAAAAAAAAAAGAAATTACCATCATATCACACATAACCTGGCAGTTCTGCCATAACAGAAAGAGCTTGGAATCTATTATTTCAAAAGACAAATGATATATGCATAGAAACAATAATAATTTAACATACAAAGTTAAAAATAATCCTATATAGGAAAATCAGATGTTTTATAGAATAGATGTTTTTAAAGCATTTAAAAAAATGAAAGATCAGAGCTAATAAAAAAAAAAAAAAAACCTTTCAAATACAAGTAGAGCAGAACAAAGAAAGATGTAAAGATATAAATAGGAGATGCAAATTTATTTGAAAAATTGGAAGGGACTATATAGTGATTCAGTGCTAACAATCTAATTGGAATAGAAGAAACAAATGTCCCTTAACAACTTAATTTCTTCAAAGCATATTGATAAAATTAAATAAGAAAAATTGCAATCCTGTGGAGGATTAGCTCTGCCCTCAGTTTCTTAAGAGAGGAAGGATAAGGGAGTATAAAAAGAATACAATAGTATAAGATTGAAAAAAAAAGAATGCAGAATTTTCTATTCCTTGTAAGTGGAGAGAGAAGAGGGGATAGAACAAGGAAGAAGGGAGGATCCATGAGTATCAAATGAATCTCATTTTTAACTAAAGTGACCAAAGGAGAGTTGCACATGCCCAGGAACACAACACAACACACACACACAAACACACATACACACACACACACACACACAATTTAGAATAGAAATACATCAACATTAAAAGAGAAACAAGAAAGATGGGAAGGTGGATTAAGATAAAAGATACAACTGGGAAGGGAATAATCACAAACATAATAAACTTGCTATCCTTAATTGGGGAAGGAGTGAAGATTTTTAAAAAAGCAAAAAAGAAAAAGAAAACATAAAGAGGTATCTTATACTGCTTCTTAGTGAATTGGGGAATAGATAAACAAATTGTGGTATATAATTCTAATAAATATTGTCATGGTGTAAGAAATAAAAAAAATATAATTTTAAACAATCTTGGGGAGCAGGAATTGATACAGAGAACAAAGTGATATTTGTATAACAATACTTTTAAAAAACATCCTCCCTTAATCTTGAAAGACTTAAAATACTATTTAATGCAATGATGAATCATGCAACCCAAGTATGTATGATGGAAGACATTGCTAATCTTCTCCCCCTTTTCTTGGTGGATCGAAGCATAGAAGATAAGAAATAATGATGCTAGAAAAAGAATCATTGTTACAATTTTCAAAATTCACAATAAAAAATTAAAGAAAGTTCAGAAGGAAAAATAGAGGAGAAGACTTTTCAAAGTGATATATATATGTATATATATATATATATATATATATAATTTATTTTATTGTTAAAAATGAAGCATTATAAAATGGAGATTTGCAATTTCATATAGATACCACCTCTTTTTAAAAACTAATAATAGTGACTATAATGAAATCCAAAGAAGTAAATGAATACCATTCTTATTATGTTCCTTTAGAATATTGCCTAGAAAAAAAATACAACCCGTTTTAAATGTTAACATTAAGTTGATGAAAACAATATATTAGTTATAGATTAAGAAAATAATGAGCTTTCTGTATATTGTTACCTATTGCATCTTTCTATATTTCTAGGTTATCTTCTTATTAGGTGATGATAATTTTCATGCAATAATTCTTACATAATTTAAAAAGTATGCTGTCAACAATACTACTTAGTTTTTAAAAGTTTCATAATGAAAGATAGAGATTAGTATTCCCATAAGCAATAAGCTTATACTAGGAAAAGGAGATAATGGAATATAAAGTGCTGAGTTCTGGGGGGTAGAGCCAAGATGGCATAATAAAGCCAGAAAGACAATTGAGCTTTCCTAATTTCCTTCAAAACCCACATGAAACCAAACCTCTGAACAGAGTTTAATGGAATGAAACCATTTTCTAAATCAAGATATTGACCATATCAATAACTAAACTAACAGAAATCATATGATAAATTTCAATAGATGCAGAAAAAGCTTTTGGCAAAATACAACTCCTATTCCTATTAAAAACACTAGAGAACTTAGGAGTAAAGGGAATTTTCCTTAAAATGATAAGCAACATCTATCTAAAGCCATCTGCAAGCATTATCTGTAATGGGGAGAAAGGAGATGCATTCCCATAAGATCAGATGTGAAACAAGGACGCCCATTACTTTATATTGTCTTCAGTCATTTTAAATGAAATTTTTTTTTTTTTTGTATCTTCTTCTATTAGACTTTATTGGTGACAAATAGAGATGTTGATGATTTACATGGATTTATTTTGTATCCTACAACTTTGCTAAAGTTGTTAATTGCTTCTAGTAATTTTTAATTGATTCTCTATGATTCTCTAAGTACACCATCATATTATCTGCAAAGAGTGATAATTTTGCTTTTTCATTATTGACTCTAATTTGTTTAATTTAGTTTTGTTTTACTATTTCTATAGTTAATATTCTAATAAAATATTGAATAGTAGTGAAGATAGTGGACACCTTTATTTCACCCCTTATCTTATTGGAAATAATTCTAGTTTATCCCCACTACATAAAATGCTTGTTGATAGTTTTAGATAGATGTTACTGATCATTTTAAGGAAAACTCCATTTGTTCCTATGCTTTCTAATTTTTTTTTAAAATATGAATGGGTGTTGGATTTTGTCAAATGCTTTTTCTAAAGGATGCCCTTATTATCCCTATTATTCTATATTGTTGGCTAGAAATGTTGGCTTTAGCAGTAAGAAAAGAAAAAGAAGTTAAAGGAATTATAATAGGCAACAAGGAGAAAATATCATCACTGCTTACAGATATAATAGTATACTCAGAGAATCATCCAAAAACCTACTTGAGACAACAGTTTTAGGAAATTTATAGGACATAAAATAATATCCACACAAATTATCAGCATTTCTATTTGGTTGTTAAAGTGCCAAAAAGAGTAGTTGATATTTTATTCTATCCCAAAGAGATTTTATTTATTTTTTTGTGTAATAATCTTTAATGTTTTTAAATTTTGTTTATAAATTTGGTTACATAGCATATTTTTTAACACTTTAGGGATACATGAATCTTCTTTTTTCCAGTGTTAATCCTTGCATAGCCTTGTGTTTCAGATTTTCCCCTCCTTGCCCCCATTCCCTCCCCTAGATGGCAAGGAATCCAATATATATTATACATGTTAAAACATATGTTAAATCCAATATGTGTAAACATATTTATACAATTCTCTTGCTGCAGAAGAAAAATCAGATTAAAAAGGAAAGAAAATGAGTGAGAAAATAAAATGCAAGGCAACATCAACAGAAAGAGGGAGAATGTTATATTGTGATCCATTTTCCGTTCCCACAGTCCTCTCTCTGGCTGTAGATGGTTCTCTTCATCACAAGATGATTGGAACCAGCATCAATCATCTCATTGTTGAAAAGAGTCATGTTCATCAGAATTGATTGTCCTATAATATTGATGTTGCCTGGTTCTCTCATTTCATTGAGCATTAGTTCATGTCTCTCCAGACCTCTCTAAAATCATCGTGTTGATAGTTTCTTATAGAACAATAATATTTAATAACATTCATATACCATAACTTATTCAGTCATTCTCCAACTTATGGGCATCTATCTAGTTTCCAGCATTTCTACTTGTTACTAATGAAGCCCAAAAGAGATAGAAAGAGAAATTCCTTTTAAAATAATTATAGATAAAGTAAAATATTTGGATGTCTATTTGCAAGACAAATTCAGGATCTACATACACAATTATAAAACACTTCTCACACAAATGAAATCAGATCTAAACAATTGGAAAAAAATATCAATTACTCATGGGTATGCTGAGCTAACATAATAAAATGACAATTCTACCTAAATTGGTCTTGTTTAGTATCATACCAATCGAAAAGCCAAAAAATTATTTTATAGCACTAGAAAAAATAATAACAAAATTCATCTTGAAGAACAAAAGTACAAGAATACCTAAGGGATTAATAAAAAATTAATACAAATTATGGTGGCCTGGCAGTACCAGATCTAAAACTCTATTATAAAGCATGAGTCATCAATAAGTTTTGGTACTGGCTAAGAAAGAAAGTGGTGATTCAGTGGAATAAATTTGATACACATGACACAATAATAAATAACTACTCTAATCTAGTATTTGATAAACTCCAAAATTCCAGCTTCTGGGGTAAGAATTCATTTTTGACAAAAATTGCTGGGAAAACTGGAAAATAATATGTCAGAAACTCAGCATAGACCTACATCCTCAATAAGGTCAAAATGGGCCCATGATTTGCGTGTAAAGGGTGATACCATAAGCAAATTAGGAGAGCAAGAGATAGTTTACCTATCAGATTTTTGAAGAAGGAAGGAATTTATGGCCAAACAAGAAGTCAAAAACATAAAATGCAAAATGGGCAACTTTGATTACATTAAATTAAAAATGTTTGTACAAACAAATCAACACAAATATTAAAAGAGAAGCACAAAGCTGGGAAAAAAAAATTTTATAGCCAATGTTTCTGATAAAGGCTTAATTTCTGAATATATAAAAATCTTGTCAAATTTATAAAAATACAAATCATTCTCCAACTGAGAAATGGTGAAAGGATATGAACAGACAATTTTCATATGATGAAATTAAAGCCATTTATAATCATATGAAAAAATGCTCTAAATCACTATAGATTAGAGAAATGCAAATTAAAATAATTCTGAGCTACCATCACACACTTCTCAGATTGGCTAAGATGATAGGAAAAAATAGTGCTAAATGAAGGAGATGTGGAAAAATGAGGATACTAATGTGCTATTGGTGGAGTTGTGAAATGATCTAATTATTCTGGAGAACAATTTGGAACTATGCCAAAGGGTTATAAAATTATACATAGCCTTGGACCTAGCAATGCCAGTACTGAATGGAAAAATAAGTAGATCCTCATCAACTGGAGAATGTCTGAATAAGTTATGGTATATCAAAATAGTGAAATATTATTGCTTTATAATAAATGATGAACAAGCTGATTTTAGAAAGAACTAGAAAGATTTGCAGAAACTGATGCTTCATGAAACAAATAGAACCAGGAATATACTATACATAATAACAGCAAGACTGTGCAATGATCAATTATGAAATACTTGGGGCTTCTCAGTGGTATAGTAATCCAAGGCAATCCTAATAAACTTTGGATAAAAAATGCTACCTACAACCAGAGATAACTATGAGACTGAATGTAAATTAATACATGCTATGTTCACTTTTTCCCTGTTTTCTGTTTTTTCCTATTATAGTTTTTCCCTTTTTTCTCATTTTTCTTTCTCAATATAATAATTCATTAAAAATGTTTTTAAAAATAGAGATTCATTACCAGAAATAATAAAATAAAATAAGAAAAAAGTAAATGCTTAAAGAATGTCTATAAAAATTCCAAAAAGCATATATGAAGTATGTGTGTGTGCATGTATTTAATGAAAATGAAATTCATCCTGAGCCTAAAGATGAGTGCTTAAATTTCAGCTCTTACTCTTATTACCTTCATGACTGAGAAATCACTTTGACCTATCTGGAATTTTTTTGATTTATAAACTAAGAGTTTAAATATATCACATCTAAAGTCTTTTCCAATAACCTACTGCATAAATAAATGTGGGTAATTATCCTTATATGTACATATTGAGCTTTATGATAAGTGAATAAAAGCAGGTTAAATAAATACTTTGAGGAGAAATTAAATTGAATAGAGGAAATGTGAAGGAAAAGAACCTTCTGAACAGGATAAACTATATTTTAATGGTATACAAGTATCTGTTTTTCTTTCTTTTCTTTTCTCATATAAATAAGATTATGATCCTTGCAGCTTCATATACATCCTTTCCTTTCATAGGAGTATAGGGAACTTCTCTCCCCTCACTCCTCCCTCCTTCCACCCCTCCTCGAGGCAATATAAGGCAAAAATCTAAATAGGTCACAGCACATTTTTTCTGATCTTCTCTTTTATTCCCAGTAATAAAAGGATTAAAACAGATTTATTTTCAAGACAAGATTATTAGACCTTATGTTAATTTTAATTCGCCACTTAAAGAAATACAAAATCCTTGCATTGGAAAAAGTTCTGGTGGTCTTCTTGTCTATTCATACTCAAACAGGAATTTCCTCTACAATATCCCTAATAAACAATGATCCAGTGTCAGCTTAAAGACTTGAAGTGATAGAGAACTCAAAAAGACCTGAAGTGACAGAGAACTCAATACTTATGAAGATAGTTAGACTATCTATACCTTGTATAGATTGAATTGTCTGCTATTTGTTATTTTTATTTTCTTTTTATAATGAATTTAAATATCAATAAAGATGAATATTTTAATATGAAAAATAGAACAAAAACACAATTACATAAGAAAATATGCATCTCATGCACAACTTGCTTTCTATATGTAGATATAATGTAATATATTTATATACACACAATATGTGTGTGTATGCAGTTTAAATTAAATTATAGTACTAACATTACTCTGCTTTTCTGTTTTACCTCCTTAATTTGCTTCTACTTTGTTCTGTGTTTTAAATATTTCATAGACATATGTTTCTTTTTTGCATTGTAATCATTAGCCCTCCCATTTCTCTCTACAATTCTCCCTGTCCCATAAAGCCTTCTCTTGCATCAGACATATACGTCAAGCAAAATGAGTCCATATGTTGTTCACTTCTGAAAATAGATGCTTCATTCTATATTTCAAGTCCATTATCTTTGTGACAAGAAATAGGCAGGAAACTTCATTATCAGTCATTTACAATCATTACTGGTGATTGCATTTCTCATAGTTCTTAAGCCTTTGAAAGCAATTTTCTTTTATATTACTATAATCATTGTATAAATTGTTCTCCTGGTTCTGCTCTGCTTTAACTGATAGAAGTCTTATCATGTTTCTCTGAATCTGTTTCTTTTATCATTTCTTATGGCATAATAACATTCCATTACATTTATATATCACAATTTGTTCAGTCATATCCAATTGATGGGCACTCATTTTGTTTCCAGTCATTTGTCTTTTTTAACTGCCTCAAACTCTTACTGAGTGAAGGAAAAATGTTAGCAGACACCTTTTCACTCTTCTTTATAGAGGTTCTTCAGTTCTGAATCATGCTTGGATTAGGATGACTTATTTTAACCTCTTTCTAGACTTCCCACACTATCCACATTTCATGATATAGTTCTGAGGTTAGGGGTAAACATATCTGATCTATCAATAAACATTTATTAAATGCCTATAAGAACCTTTGTTCATTAACCCTTTTAACTCCAAAATGGCCTATCATGAAAAATGTCTTAACATTTTGAAAAATTAAGAAGGCATCAAAACAATGAGAGGAAGGGGGAAATAGTACTCTATTAGCATTTTTACCATTACAGAAAAGCCCCTGTATCCTTTTGCATTTATGAAATCATAGAGGAAATTTGGTAACTTCCAACTCAGTAAAGGGAAAGCAGGTATCCTTTAAAAATGTTAACAATCTTTCAAAGAGTAGGTCAGAGAACAGCTTAGTTTTAAAAATTCACCAACCTATTGCAAAGTATCTTCAATGCTTCCTGTCTAAAGTAAGGAACTTGATTAGATTTGTTTTAGCATTTTGGAAATATATGCACATAGAAAATTAAACCAGAAACAAAAATACTATAACTTCACTACTTAAAATGGTAATTTATTATAAACTTCACATACAAGGCTATACACTGACACAATTTTGTTTTCTTTCCTAGAAACATTTTGACACTGCTGTATGTTTTGGTAATTGGAATAAAATGCTTGGCATTGTATTAACTTTGTCCTGTGTGAAAAGCTTAGTGTGGAGAAGTAACTTAAATTCTTTTTGTAAAATTGGATTTTATAAAACAAACTTAGTAATCTTTCAAATTTGCCTTAACATTTACAGGTGGAAGTTATGCCTGACACAGCTATGCTGATATTTTTCTAAGAGCCAGGATGATCAAAGCATTTTATAATAGAATATAGTAAAAAAAAAAAAAAAAAAGATAATATCATTCATGCCTCCATCACCTTTTACATAAATTCTTGGCATCATATTATTAAAAATGAAGTGATTTAATTTTTATGTAATCCAAGTATATACTTTAAAATTTCTTCAAAAAACAGAAGACTTAGATTTGCCTTCAATGTCGTCAGGGTAGGGGGAAATATTTTATGTAACATGATCACATATACATAAAAGATGGAACCCATAAAACAGTCTTTGTAATGATTCAATTTATGGTTGTAGAGAAAGATTTGTTTAATATAGCTGCCAATAGCTAAAATTTCATCATGAATTTTAACTTATTAATATAATACTTCAAAGAAATGCCAAGTTTGAAAAATGAAATCTAAATTAAATTCTTATACAATACTCAAGAATAATTTTCTTATTCCTAAGACATATAGAGATTGTCTTTTTTGGTGCTCCTGGTGTCAATACATTGTCTGTGTATTCAACAATGGCATTTATGGTTTTTTTCCTTATCTTTTTTTTTTTTAACAGATGAATTATAATGTGGCATTATAGTATCTACATGGTTGTGCTCTTTCTTTTTTCTTTTCTTTTTTTTTTTTTTTAATACCTGTGCCTTCTGTCTATATATATATATATATATATATATATATATATATATTTATTTCTTCTTAGTACTAAAATAATGAGAAAATTCTGAGTTACAAGTATCATTCTCCCAAGTAGGAATGTAAACATATAAATCTTCTTAAGTTGCTTATGATATCATTTTCTTGATTACCTCCTTATGTTTCTCCAGAACCCTGTATTTGAAAATCAAATTTTCTATTTAGCCCTGGTCTTTTCATCACAAATATTTGAAAATCCTACATTTTATCAAATAACTCTATTTTCTTCTGAAGGATTATACTCAGTTTTGCTTGGCAGGTGATTTTCAATTATGATCCTAGTTCCATTGCTCTCCAGAATATCATATTCCAAGTTCTCCAGTCCTTTTATATAGAAGCTGTTAAATCTTGTTATCCTTACTGTGGTTCCACCATATTTGAATTGTTTCTTTTTGGATTTGCAATATTTTTTCCTTGATCTGAGAATTCTGGGATTTGGCTATCATATACCTAGGTGTTTTCATTTTTGGGATCTGTTTCAGGAGGTGATCAGTGGATTTTTTCAATTTCTATTTTATCCTCTGATTCTAGAATATTAAGGCAGTTTTTCTTGATAGTTTTTTTTTTTTTTTTAAAGATGATGTCCAGGCTCTTTTTTGATCATGACTTTTAGGTAGACCAATAATTTTTAAATTCTTTCTCCTGGATCTACTTTCCAGGTCAATTGTTTTTCCAAGGAGATATTTCACATTTTTTTTCCCTATTTTTTTTTTTTTTTTTTTTGCTTTATTGTACCTTGATTACTCATAAAGTCATTAGCTTCCATTTACTCAATTCTAATTTTTAAGGAATTGTTTTCCTTAGTGAGCTTTTGTACCTCCTTTCCTAATTGGCCAATTTTGTTTTTTAAGGTATTCTTCTCATTTTCATTCTTTTGCATTTCCTTTTGCACCACAACTCAATTCTTTTCCTAATTTTTACTCTATCTCTCTTCTTGATTATCAAAATCACTTTTGAGCTCTTCCATGGCCTGGACCCAATTCTTGTTTTTCTTGGAGGCTTTAGATATAGGAACTTTGACTTTGTTATCATCTTCTGAATGTGTGTTTTGATCTTCTCTGTCACCATAATAACTATCAATTGTCAGAAACTTTTTTTTTTGTTTTGTTTTTGTTTTTTGTTTTCTGATCATTTTCCTAGCCTATTATTTGGCTTTTAACTCTTTGTTAAAGTAGGGCTCTGTTTCCAGGGTGGAGGGTGCATTATCTCAATCTTCAGGGGTTTTGTGTAGCTGGTTTTAGAAGTTCTTCTAAGGAATTTGACCACAAGCATTCTTTCTGGCTCTAGAGCTAGGAGGAAGGTTTATAGCTGAAGCTATAAAATCTATGGTGCTAAATCAATAGAGTTCTGCTTAATGATGCTTAGCCCTGGTATTGGGGCCAGGTCTATTCTGACATGGATTCCACTGGGACTGTATGTTGTACTCTCACCCTTGTGTCACAGACCTTTCCTGCTGACATTCTAAATTCTTTTTGCCAGGAAAATGTTCTAGTCTACCTTTTGGTGTGTTCTGACACTCTAAAATTTGTTTAGAGTAATTATTTAAAGGAATTTGGAGCAGTTTGGGGAAGTGGTTAGTGAGTTTCTGTTTTTACTCATCCATTTTGGCTCTGCTTCCCCTATACTCTTTCTTTTTTAAATGTTCTGCACACTACATTACAGACCAATGGTAATACTACTTGAACTTTCCTAAAACTTAGCAGGATTGACATGAATTTTTTCCATATGTTTTTCTATAAAACTCTAGTTAGAGTTCTAACATTTATCAGAATGTCCATTTTTGCCAAAATTGATTTTTCACTTCTATATTTGGGCGCAAAGTTATTAATCATTTAGAGTTCTACTGTTTCTCTTGTTACTTGTAATTTTACTTCCTAGCAGCACTAATACCAAAAGTTAAAGGAAATTAAATGTCAATTGTGTTGCCATTTTTTAGCAACAAAACATTTAGTAGTGAAAAGAATAAAAATCTACAATGCACGAGAGATTTTCTTTTTAAAATTATATGTAATTGTCATTTGTCTATTTTAGGCATCAGTCTCTGATTGGGAAAGTGAAGGTTACATGTCAGTCATATTACTGTCTTAATTCTAGCTGCATAACATCACTGAACTTTGCTAAGATTATTAATAAGATAAGAGATCAGTCTTGAAGAGGATTTAACTCCTTCATTTCAAAGATAAAGCCAGGAAGGCAAGTGACTTGTCCATTTTTACATGGATGAGTTAAATTGTGAAAAAATGGTTAACATAACTGTCAGTATTAAAATCTGATTTAGAGTAATTGCTTCTAGTAGTGATTATTTACTGAACAAATAAACCTTTTTGAACACCAGTTTCTACCTTCTTCTGAATGCTTTTACTTCCCGTGCCTTGACTAGCTTGGGCTGTCCCAGCCCCCACTGGGTCTGACCTGTTAGGGCTGTCTCAGTCTCCGCTAAGCCCCAATATAACAGTTCCTTCATGGAAGGTCTTTTGCAAATGGGCCTACATAGCTCACTCAGCTATCAAGATTCTTACTGCAAAAATCCATTTTCCCATAGTTGCTTCTATAGAAGTCAATCTCTTGGTAAACTGGTTTCTATCCAACAATAAACTTTCATTTTGTAACTAATAATTCGGGAATAAGTGAATTCTTTCACTCCTAAAACCTGTGGGTAATTTAAAGAGTATTCTTAACAATTCTCTTATAGCTATCTCTAGACCACTAGGAATCTAGAACAGCATCATATTGATGGTTCCCTGACTGGGAATCAAACCTGGGCCACGGCAGTGAGATAGCCAAATCCTAACCACTAGACCACCAAGGATCTAGACCACTCAAGCTGCATCAATTATACTTCCTATTTCAGTGCTTGTATAACTTTCTAATAGATTCTAAAGAGCATATTTAAAATTCTATTATGTACAAATTTAAAAAAATAGTTCCTATACTGCTATGCTTGTCTTCTTTCTCCTTTCTCTACATTTTAAAATCACTTTTCTTTCTTTCTTTTGAAGCAAAATACATTCATATATTGGTCCAGGCTGAAAATGTATGTTATAATTTACCCATATATTTTATTTCCTTTCTGCAAAGATTCTTTCAGAGTTGTTTTCTTTTCCAATAGTATAGTTATGGTATAAATTATTCTTTTTGTTTTATTTTACTTTAGTTTACACAACTCTTTCTAAGTTTCTCTATATTTTATAATTTCTATTATGACATCAATAAGCATACATAAATGTAACAATTATAATTGTTACATTTATATATCAATCATAACATCCATTTTGTTTCCAATTCTTTGCTACAAAAAAACAAACCAAAACAAACCAAAAAATGTATTGTTGATGTGGTACAGTCCTTGGGAATGATGTGAACCAGTTATCCATTGCACTCCATTTGCACACAAAGGGAGACCACATTCCTGGTACTGTTTTATCTTGTCAGCATGACCAAAGCTTGCCCAACCCACCAAATCTAAAAGGATCCTGCAAATAAAGAACCCTTCCTTTCCCTGAGCAGATGCACTTGAGATACTCTTGCTCTACAAGTAACCTTTGTGATGAAAACACCCTCATTATCCTATATTAGCAAATCTCTTTTCCTGAATTCCCATCATGTAATTGGTGATATAGACATTATGCTCATGCAAGTTTGTTTGGGCTAGGACCTCCCTAAATCCTACCTAATTTTCTAGACCCTGTCCTTATTTCCTCGTTCCCTCTTTGCCTCTGATTTTTAAATGGCATATTTTTACTCACAACCAGCAGCTAGTGTGTCCAACATGAAATAAAGCACACATTTTGGATATGAGAAGCCTTTGAAAGTTTTTCACATTCCAAACCTCTCTCTCAGAGCCTGTGTGCTTCGCCATTACTATTAATATATTTGTATATGTAGATGGGTTTCTTTCCCTGATTCTGATACATTTGGGCTATAAAGCTACTACATTTAAAGTGAACCTTTTGAAGAAACTGAAAGCCACATCTTTGCTTATGGTATCAGAGTATCATTACTTTTCCTCAGCTTGAATAAGAGCTAGTATGTTTGAATTGCTTTATACAGTGTCTGTGCTACAATCATTTACTTTGGTTTTCTTCTTTATTCTCTAACTTATGTTGATTTTAAAAGTACTTCCTTTGAATTCTATTGAATGTAATGATACAGTTTCACTGAAAAGGTCTAAGCTTGGAGACATCATAAACTATCAAATATGTTTTAGCCAAGAGATATATGTGTGTTCTACAAAGTTGACTTCACAAAAAGGGAATTCTACAATGACATGTAATAAATCTTTCAAATTTGAGAGATGAATATAGTTAATCAATTCTGTAATATAAGCATCAAATTTTAAATTAAGTTGTTACCTGCTTATGAAGGGGAAACGTCTGAGTTCCCCTAGACTATACAGGTGAATGTTTAACATCAAGCCTTGAACATAGGCATTTAGCAACTATTTATGGAAGAACAGTAGTCTTTCTAAGAATCCTCAAAGTTCATATTTCTTAGCCATAGATAAATAACACATTCTAAGGGATCATAGGGATATTTAGACTACATAGACTTTTAGAAGCACATCATCTTTCTGCTGAGAGTAGGTCCTTTGTCTCATTTACTTCAAGATAAAAGAGAACAACAGCAAGAACAGAAGATGCTTCCTGACATCACATCCCCAAAATGTTGCCCAAAGGAGCCATTTAAAAAATAGGGGTATTTAGCTCTCAGCTTGGGAGCTTTATTCAATAACGATCTGATAGCAGTAGACCACAAATTGACCTCCCTAGAATACAATCTACGAATTAGGTTTGTAGCTAGAAGGAACTTCAGATGTCATGTAATTTAGTCTTCTGATTTTTGCAGATGAAGAAATTGAGGTTGGAGAAATTAAATAATTTGACCTTAGACATTCAGAGCCAGAATCTGAATTTAAAATTCAGCACTCTTGATACAGATAAGTAATTTGGCTTTTGAAAGGATCCCTTCTTCACTGCAAGGGGGCAAAGGGAGGGTTGGACTTGCTTTGCATTGGGCATCAATAAAAGAAACAAAAGCTTGTAGGTTTTCAACATAAGTATTCCCTCTCTCTCCCTTACCCTCTCCCTTTTCCTCTCCTTGTCCTTCTCCTGTTCTCTCCCCCCACCCTTCTTTGCTGCCAAACTGTTCCAGGAAAAGCCTACCTTAAAAATCAAGGGAGCATGCACTATAAGAACATAAATGGAACAAATAACCAACATCACATCACAAGGTCCCCCCTGGGCATCCATAACCATTTTTGAGTATCATTTCAAATTCACCATGTTTTTCCCTATAGACTTTATTTTCCCATTTCCCTTTTCAAGTATAACACTCTTTCAACCTTAATTGCCTTTTAAAAGATTTGCTAGAGGTTTGTGTGTATATATACTATTTAAATCTGCCATGGGAGCTGGGGGCAAATAATGGAGGGCTGAAGTTTGATAACAGTATAATTCATTTGCTTCTAAAGCCACTCTTAGAAATAGTGCTCAGCACTCACTATCCATGCTGCATTTCAATTCTACGTAGGAGGGATGCTGTGTGGAGATCTACATACATAAAGTAATAAGCCAGAGTTCCTCAGTATGATAGTCTCTCAGAGTGAGCTCTTCCTTTCATAGGCATTTTACATTTCCTCCCTTAGCCAAGCAAAAAAAACAAACAAAAAAGGAATGGGGAGGGGTAGTAGGTAGGAGCCTATTAAACTGAAACAGGCTTCTGATCTCCAAGAATACAAATATAAATTTAAAGAGTATAGTGTTTCACCATTTTACAATTACATCTATTGCACATTGGCATCAATAATGAATACTCCCTGGATACTTTCAGAATGTCTGGACAAGAGTTATTGAGTAAAGGGGCTACAGATCACAGCTTGCCATCAACATATTTTTTATTATTGTTATTATTATTATTAAATTCAATAAAATCTATTAAGTACCTGCTACACTCAAATTACCCTACTAAATACTGGGCATGAAAAGCAATAAGATAAACATTCTGGCCCTCAGGAAGCTTATATGAGAGACAATATGTAAACAGTAAAAAATACGAATTAATGAGGAAGAAAGAAGCATTAATTACAAAATAGAATTAGGAAAGGCTTCTTATAGGCCGTAACACATGAATTGAACCTTATAAAGAGGATTTACTTTCCATGATGAAGGCTAGCCTGTGCCAAGTCAAAGAGTAGGAGAAATAAAATGCTGAGTTTGAGAAATAGCAAGCAACCCTTTTTGTCTAGGATATAGAATATCTAATGGATAGTAACATAACCTTAAGATTGGAAAGTTATTCTGTAGTTAGATTTTGAAGGACTTTACATTTCATATTATACTGAATGTTTTAATAAGAGGCTCATTGTAAGAAGTATGATATAGTGATTCTGAAAACTGGCTATGTGACTTTAGACAAGTCTCCCAGTGACCTACTCAATTCTCTAAAATTAAAAGATCTACATTGACAGAGGGAACTTTTTATTGGCAATTCTTCAAGTGGAATCAGGTCTGACACCAGATTGATAAAAATTGATCATAATGCCAATGATAATCCTGCTACCAAAAATCTCTTCTGTGACCTTACTTTGCTGTGGACATACACATGGTTTTTCAAACACAAGGTCAGTGCATTGACAGTTCTCACAGATTCTACCAAACTAGATAACATTTACATAAAGGCCTGGTAATGGACTTTACATCGATTGTTTGAAGGCAGGTAGGTGTTATAACAATATAGGAAGATCTATATTCAAAACTGGTTACAGACAATAGCTGTTGTGACCTTAAGGAAATCACCTTTTCTCAGCCTCAGTTTCCTAATCTGTTTAGTGGGGGATAATAAAAAGCATTTATATCACCAAGGATCATATATAAAGGCTTCACAAATCCTAAAGCACTATATAAATGCAGACTATTCTCTTCTTCCTCAGACTATTTTCAGTCTCACTTGGCGGATATGTTTTTCAATCATACAAAATCTCTAAGGCTATCTAAGTCACTAAGAAGTTTAGTTTGTGCCAATGGAATGAAATCATAGTGGATCACAGATCCCCCAATAGCTAATATAATGCCAGCAAAAAAGAACAGCTCACCTTTCTATAGCTCCATAATGGAAATAGTAAGGAAACATGAAAGATGAATACCAATATATTTTTCTATGATCTTGTGAAAGAGGTAGTGTACATATTATTCGTCAGTTTTTATAGATGAAATAATGAACCCTTGGAGAGGTTGAATAGGGGTCCAAGATCATACAAGTCAGTGAGTCACAGAGACAAGACTTGAACCCAGGTCAAGTCCCATTATTTTTTTATTATATCTTAATAATAAGCAGTCTTTTTTTTTTAAATAAAGGCAAAACCAGTTGGTAATGATGGTCTTTATCTTTTCTTTTTTTCTTTTTAAGCAACTAAGTAAATCCAGTAAGCTCAAAAAGAAATATGAGAGACAATGAGCTAGAGAAGGAAATGGCATATCACTCTAGAATCTTTGCCAAGAAAACCCCAAATGGGGTCACAAAGAGTTGGATATGACTGAAATTATTGAACAATAATAACATGCTCATAACTTCTCAGTAGGGCCTTTGTGATCCTATTTTCAATCATAAAACAAAAAATGCCTCGGGCAACACACCTAACCTTTCTGTGCTCATGCAATGAAGTAGAATGAGACTGAAAGGATCTCATTTCAATTTATCTATTCTAGAGACTATTTAACTACCTTCTGACTTCATATTTTTGGCCTATAAAGCCAAATAAGTTAACCCATGAGGGTAGTGGTGGGAATTGTGGGAAATAAGGCACAAAATGTAGTATCTGATGGTTGAGCTTCATTGATAGACCTGAAACCCTTACAAATTAATAGGATTAACTTTACCTAGTCATAGTTAGAGCACACTCATAGTATCATTGTTTCTAGTACTTGAGCATGCTCAGTGTATTCCTCCATTCCATTTCTCAAAATGCAGCTTCATACTGTTTTATTTCTCCTATTAGCTCCAAAGAACTTCTTTCTCTCAAGTATGAGAAAGATGACTCAGTTACCTCCACAGGTTACTCTTTAGGTAGAGAGAGATACCTTTTTGTAGTTAGACAAGAAATTGTAATTCCAGACAACTCATGTATAGGTAAAATCAGGTATAATAAATCTGGAGACTTGGGAATAATCAGCTATGGTAAATTTTAGAGAAAAAGATTACTATGAGAATACAAAGCTGGAGCAAGTCAGTCATCTCTCAAAAGTCTTATCTTTCTATAACTTCTTCTCCTAAGGACTCTCCTGCTTTGCCCAACTTTCATGAAATTTGTGAGACATCTTTCAATAAGGATAAGCCCATCATTGCTATTGATGGATTGTATAGTTTTCTTTATTTTATACCTTATTCCTTTACAACTACTCTATGAAAAGTGACAATGGCTCTCTTTTCTGTTCCTCATATAAAACATTGCCTTATCACAATTTTGGGCTTTATCATTAGCTATATCCCATACCTGCAGTGCTCTCCTTTAACATTTGTATTTCTTAGATTTCTTCAAACATTCAAAAATCCCACTTTCTGAAAAATACTTTTCTTAATCCCCTTGAATTCCAGAGCCTTCTTTCTTTATTTCCCATTTTATTCTCTCTCTTGCTTGTATATACCTCTTTACTCATCTTTTCCCCTTAGTCCCACCATTACTATCTCACCATTACTAAGATTAATGATTTTCTTTTTTCTTTTTTGCCTTTCTTTATATTCCCCAAACTTAACAGACTTTCTGGCATATAGTAGGTGCCTATAAATGCATGATTTGATTTGACTTGTGTTTAAGGTATACGGATCTTATACTTTTCCCCCATGTATACTTCCATGGTCAACAATATTTTTCCTCTGTTTGGCACTGACACTGATACTGATTCATTGATACCAATTTTGATACTGAGCTTTCTCATTGACTCCTTCCACCATCAGCCAAGGGATAATTCATTTGGCAACTGTTGATGTGCATAATGCCTCCCATCCCCAAACAAGACAAAACAAAACTAAAAGCATCACAATTGCCTCACCAATGAGCTTGGCTCTATCTATATGGCCCAAATCCCCTTCTCTCAATCAAGTAACTCTTTCACTCCCAAATACCACTCATCTTTCTAGTCTATCTTATAACATTGGTCTCTATTTTATTTACTTCCCACTCCTATTTCTCAATAGTGTTTAAGTTATTTAGGGAAAGAGAGAATATAAAGTGCTTTGCAAACTTTAAAGCACTATATACATGCTAACTATTTATTTTATTTTATTATTTTAAATGATGACTTTATATGCATGTGTGTGCCTGTGTGTATTATATATTTGTTGATTTTAATTAAATGAATGTTTGACAAGAAGAAAGAACTCTTTTAATTTTGCAACTGTCACTATTTGGCAGCAACAGAGTAGCCAAATGCATCCCAATCAACTCTACTTTGCATTTACTTTGTATACTTTACATTAATTTATGCACATTTTTCTTCCTCTCAGTAGAATGCAAACGCCTCGGGGGCAGAGATCATTTTACTTTTATGCTTAAATTCCCACATAAAGCTATCTGCTATGGAGTAAAATGCTTATTGAATGGTTTTATTTAATTCAAAGTGTGTGTGTGTGTGTGTGTGTGTGTGTGTGTGTGTGTGTGTGTGTGTGTATGTTTTAGTAAAGAAGTTTTGATACTGATATAGAAGAGTGGTCTAAAGATTGAACAGATAGCATTTTGCCCCTGGTACTGTACACCCTTGCTGCCTAAACTGTCAACATAAAAAGTTGGGAAAATCAAAGGGGCCCTATTCCTCCTGAAGGTCCCCAATAAAATCCCATTACTTTTCAGACCTTTCAGCTCTAACTCCTCATTATTCAATGGAAAGACAAACTAGTTTGTGAACCTAATGAGACCATGGCTTAGATTGAAAAATAAGATTGTTAAAGGTGTTTTGATATCTTTCGTAAGTGACTTTTTGCAGGTGCTCAGCATTTTCTAATTCCAAGACCAGAGTAACACAAGCATTTCCAGTTATATTACTAAAGAGTAACTTGTCTTTCTAGAACTCATGGGGAGGCCCCTTCACAGAAACATTGCAGTAGTCATAGACTCTATATCCTCTTCCTTCACATGACTTCCTTCCCCCCAAGAAGTCCATTTGGATTCTTATTATTAAAAGCAGAACTTCATTATGTAATTTTGAGGGCTGCAAGATGATTGCAGGGATTGTCACATTTCTGGTGATCCTCCATACCCTCTCTCATCTACAAAAGGAGGGATTAAGATCACTTACAAATATTGAAGAGTGTATGTAAATTGAGGTCCATTACTGTGACCAAAAAGAATTTGAGACAAATTAGACAAGTTAGTAAATGTTGAAAGCTATAGGTTTTTTAATTTGGCATGTTTAAGGGAAGAATATATGATTTAGCTGGAGATATGCACTGGAACACTGAGGCAGATGAGGAGAGGCAAAATATATAAGGTATAAGGCTGAATAAATTATCTCCATTTTATGCCTCAAACTTTCAACAGAGACAAAATCAATGCATTGCAAAGCAGCCCCCTGAACAACTTTAATCTGAAGCTTTTGCAGTAGGAAGTCACTTAGTTTGTAAGTAGGAAGCTGGTACCTTGAGATGGCACCCCCCAGGCTAGTCTAATGAGAATGACACTAAAATCAATCAGTCACTGAGAAATGCACCACAGAAATCTTGCTATGCGTCTCACAGGAAGTGAGTACCAAGGCAACTTTTTACTAAGCTGCCTAATAAAGTTAGGAAAGAAGTGTGTTGAGGAATAGGACACCCAAACCCTGGGTTATATAGAATATAATTCAATCAAAGGCTGAAGAGGCCCTGGGTAACAGAAATAGTACCCTAGTTTTGACAACAGGGTATTGTCCTTTCTCAAAGTCAATCCCACAGTCAAAGGGATGAAAAATTGTCTTGTTCCCAGATCTAATGGCATTTTCCACAAAAGATTAAATCATTGTGATAAGACACTAGTAAAGCTTTTTCTCACTCAACATATACAGCAGCAGCCAAACATCTGAATACTTTAAGGCTACCATTATTCTTACTTATAAGAGGGAAAGTAAAAAAAAAAAAAAAAAAAAAAAAAAAAAAAAAGTTTATTATTATTGCCTTTGAGATTAAAAACTCTGAGAAATGAAGTTGGTTTACTTACAACACAAGGAATCAAACATGCTATTTGATCAATATGAAAATGTAATAGCATTCCATATCACAATATTCTATCTATTAATTTCCTGGCTGAGTAAACAATGCAAGGGACATAGCTCCAGAACTTCCATACTGTTTTTGAGCATTTATTCAAATATTTATTACATATCTACTATATGCAAAGTATTATTTAAAGAGTTGGAAAACAAATAAAATAGCTACATGGAAAATAACAATAATAGACGATTACACATTAAGTACATTACATTGGTAGATATAAACTACATTCATTCTGAAGGGAAAGTATTCATTGGAGATAGGAGCATTTGAATTACACAATGTTCTTACATTGGGCAGGACTTCTACAGGCAAAGTTAAGGAAAGATATCCCCAGGTACATAGAAAATTGAAAACAAAGACCAGGAAGATAGAGAATATAGAAAATATTTTAGAATGTTGACAATAGTTACATTTGGCTGTAAAATAGAATATATGGGTAAATAATTTTTTTGAGAATTTGGAAAGAAAGGGTGGCACCAGATTATAATCTGTCAATGTCAAGCAAATGAGCTTGAATTTACTAGGCAGACTAAAGAAATCAATGAAGATTTATGATTATAAGAGTAACATGATCAGATTAAGCCAAAAGAATAATCATTATGATGAGGGCAACAGCCCCTTTAAGATTCCTTGTCTGATCTACAACTTCCTTTGGGACTGACCTTTGATTACAAGATCTGGTCAAAACCACCCTTTTGTATTCCCAGGGGAGAGATCCTATCTGAGCCAGTTTTGGGTTTGTACCCAGCCCCCACCGGATCTGAGCTGGCTTGGATTTTCTCAACCCCCAACTATCTGCTCAGGTTTCCCCAAAACAGTTTCTTCTTTATCTGAAAAGCCTGCCAAGAATTTGGCACTGCCCTAGGCACCTTGAAGCAGATAAAACAGCCAAGGTGGAATCATCCCTGGGCGGAGAGTTGAAAGATGCTAGCAATATGCCTAGCATCACAGACTCTCTGTCCCGCCGCCTCTGGTGTATTTCCTCCTCTATCTAATGCCTTTTACTAACCAGACTTTAACCTGCTTCTGAACCGTGCAATAAACCTCTTTTTATTAACCTAGGTTTTTGGGCCTGTAAATTCATTTACAGGGGACTGTCGCCGCCACTAGACCTGACTTAACTTTGTATCCTTGCACCGAATCCTAAGGGGATTCCAGGGGAGCTCCATGTGACTCCTTGCACCCCAATCCTGCCACTAGACCTCAATTAATCCTAATTTTAATGAGGTATAAACCTCATCAATAGGTATTTACCTCATGATTTGGTTCCGTTACCTCATCAATTACAGTAACTGCATAATAATTAGAATGAACAAAACATCTTGGTAGTCCAGATCAGTAGAGCTGTAACCTTATTTTTTGCTGGCAATAGTGGGGATAGAAAGGAGAGATTATAAGACATGAGAAGAAGGTAGAATTGCAAAAAGTGAGGGAGAAAGAAATCAAGTATACTCTACTTTTTTTTTTTTAAACACCAGAGACAGTGAAGATGGTGGTATCACAGTTATAAGCAATAAACTCCGGTGTAAAAATGATTAAACTTCATTCTAAACATGTTTAAAATGAGATACCTACTACTGAGACATGAAGTTAGAGAAGTCTTACAAAGAAATGAATATTTGGATTTAGATTTCAGAAAAGAGGATAGAATTTAAGAGAAAGATTTGGAAATCATTTTTATTGAGATATGTGTTAATGAAAATGTCCCTGAGAATTTCTAGGGGTTATGATATAGAGAGATGAATGTTCAGTATACACTGGATACCCACAGCAAGAGGTAAGAGAGTGAGGAACAAGGAAAATATAAAGAATGTTTAGAGAGGTGTTGGTGGAGGACAAAGAGAGCAAAGGCCAAAGGAAAAGGTAAGCGTTAACTGGATAGTTGTGACCATCTAAGTCAAATGCTATAGCATTGAATGGTAGAAAGTATTCTACAATTGGAATTAGAGAATCTGTGCTTAAATTCTAGTTTTGTTATTTTCTACAATTAACAATTGTCTGGCCTTTACTCAAATAATTAATTTATTAATTGAATTACTATTATAAGCTAGACTCAATTTCAAGCTCTAGGATACAAAATAGGGAAAGACAAAATTCCTCTTCTCAAGGAGCTCTAATGGAAGGCATAATATATGAAAAGGTAAATATAATAATTATACACACACACATACACATATACAACACCCACCCATGTAATAAATTAAAAATAATTAATAGAAGGAAGAAGGGACTGGAAAATGGTTCTTATATAAGGTAGGGATTTAGTTGCGATTTGAAGGAAGTCTGGGAGGCCAGGAGACAATCCCAGATTGGGGTTGAGATGGGAAGGAGAGGTGGCAGGTAGAAAAAGTGCCTGAGTTGAGAGATGACATGTCTTTTAGGTCAGTGGCACTAGATAATAGATTACGTTTGAGGGAAGGAGATGAGAATAAGATATAAGAAGTGGATAGGAAATGAAGATTTTGGTACAGAAATGAGCAGAACCATAACAATGTATAATGTGATAATAATACTATTAAAAATCTCTGAAAGATTTAAGATCTCTGATCAACTTTATGAACATGAGTTCAGAAGAAATAGCATCATGAAGAGTGCTATTCATACTCAGATGCAGATATGCAAAATAATATATATACATATGTATATATATATGTATATATGTATATATACATATATATATATATATATATATATATATATATTTGGATATGATTTAATGTAGGAACTTGTTTTGCATTACTATAAATATTTGTTACAAGGATTTTATTTTTGGTTTTATTTTTTTCAGGTTAGGGGTGAGAAAGAGAAAAAATAAAGCCTTGATATTTGAAAAAAATGAGAACAATAAAAACTAGTCTTTGAGTCAGACAACCTGATTTAAAATCCCAGTTTAGACATTATCTATTCATTTCCCTTGGGTCTTGGTTTCTTCACTTATAAATTAGGGGGTTGGATTAGATCATCTAAGAAGTTTCTCCAAGAGCTAAAATTTTGTTGCTAAGGACTCAACTTCACTATCAACACAATTTTTCCCTATCAAAAATGAGAGATGAGACATTAACTGGGCTGAAAAGAACTACTACTGAAAGGATTGCTTATGATTAAGGAGAACTGAGCTTGTTTATAGGCAGACCGAAAGATGACAGGTAAGAGGAAGAGATTGAAGATACTGTAGAAGGAAGAGAATAAAATAGTATGGGGATACTAATATAGTATGACTCAATTATATATCTCCTCAAAGGACCTCTAATCATGCACATCCTTGTGGTTGACAAGATCTGGAAATGCAGTAGGAAAATGCTCTAGAAAACAATGGTCCTAGTTGATTTAATCTAGAGAATATATTGTTGAATCATGGAAGATAATGAAATCCATATGGCCTAAGTCTTCTTCATTTTGCAGTCACTTACAAGATAATGAATTTATAGCCAAAAGGGAGCCACTAGGTTATTTAGTCCAAGCTTCTAATTTGATTATTTATCCAACAAGCATTTATTTCACACCAGTTATATTCAAAACAATGTAGCAGGCATGAGATATGGAAATGCTTAAGTATGGAAATTACTTGCTTAGGATCACTCAGAAAGTAAGTAGAGCTGAAATTAAAACCTAGTGCTTGTGACTCCAAGTAGCTTGAATTCATTTATTTATCTCATTAAAGTTTAAAAAGTGCTTTTTGTTATCTCATTTCATCCTTACTACAACCCTGAAGAGTAGATACTATCATTATATTTATGAAGAAACAGAAGCTAAGAAAGGTTAAGTAGATTTCTTGTTCAACTTAGCTAGTAAGTATCTGAGGCAAGATGCTCATATCTTCTTGATTCCAAGAATAAAACCCCTCCCCACCTGGCAGCCTCTGTGCTCTTTCCACCAAATCATACCGTTATTCTAGATTGATTCCAGCACCAAAGCAGGTTCATAGATGGATTAATATGTATGCAATTCCTACTAGTTTGGGCTACATTAGGACTATCTCTGGATACTTGTGGATTGTACTAGTACTTATGGAAATCTTCAGAAATGAGGGATGGACAACTAATCTGAAATTAACCAGAAGGCTTGGTTAATTGCCTTTCATTTAGTCTTTTCAAAAGACAGGACAAAAACTAAATCATCTTCAAACTTTACTTCCTGTCCTTGTCATCTTATTTTTCTAACTTGATGAAGATAGAGAGCAACATACTTTTATCTGTTCTCATTAGATCAGTCTACTCCTACCCCTTTGGAAAAGTTTGAGTATTTGTGACAGATTCTATTTTTGGGACAGTTTATGTAGTTTAATAGAACCCTGAGCTTGGAGTCAGGAAGATCTTATTTAGAATCTGGCCACAAACCCTTACTCTCTATTTGACCCTAGGTAAATCAATATATTTCTGTTTGTTTCAGTTTCCCCTTTTATAAAAATGGGATAATAATAGCATCTACCTCCCAGAGTTGTTGTGAGAATCACATGATATAATTGCAAAATGCAGTGCTTGGCGCATAGTAAGAACTATTTAAATGTTAGCTTATTATTATTATTACTAGATTAGAAGATGGAACTCTAACATATCAGTATTTTAGAAAGCTCATATGTTCTAATAAGCAGAAATAGAGAAACCAAGAGTAAGGTATTATCATTCTAATTAGTTAATAAAAGTATTCTTCATTTTTATATTCAGTATTCATTTTCTGATTATTTTTTCTTGAAATTTTAAGTATATGGTCCATTCAGATCCCAGGTTTTTAATTAATTAGTCAATTACTAAGCATTTAAGTTAGAATATTACTTTGTCAAAGCTCAATTCCTGTTAGCACATATGCAGCCCTATTTGACAGAGGTTATAGATAGAAATGTTCACATATATGAATTCTTAGCTGCTGACTGGATAAAGTTTTATCAGTCAGAAAAAAAAAAACAAAAAACCCCTACAGTAGAACAAATTTCAATACAGTGACTAAGAAGTAGCTAATAATGAAATATAACAATGAAATTTTAAAGAGTATTCCTCAATAGTCTTAAATTTCTATCTTAGTAAAAAAAAAAAAAAAAAAAGCAATCCAGTTAAAGATAAAGTCTCATAAAATGGTATAGGAACATTCTCATTATCTGGAAGTTAGATTTTCAACAACTTTGGTCCTTTAAAAGACAGCTGTGAATCTGGATTTAAAAGGCCATGTGAAGAGCTGCTACAAGGTCCAAGCACTTTATTTTACTCAAAGAACAGGGATGAATGTATCTTTAGTTCCTTTCACACATGTGTAAAGTAAACTTGTGGTCATTTAGATAATACTTGAATAGTTAGTTATTTAGTTACTAAGAGGTATCATTTCACAATATAATGACCCTGAGCCCTCAATGAAAAGTATACTCTATTAAAAATGAAATTTTAAAAAGTGGGTTCTTGAAGTTGCAAACTTCTATCAGTTCTTACCACTGCCCTTATGGCCAATCCACATTCTAATATTCTGTTCCTTATTTCATTCTCTTATCTCTCATCATTAGCTATGCCCCTAGTACCGGGTTTGCTAAATACTGTATTCTCCCAGTTACAAGCTTAGTAATATTCACTTGTAGTTCTGAAACCTGGAATACAAGTATTTCCTGGGATCAATTAGAATCTGTACATATTTTATGGAGTGAACTTAAGTAGAGAATACTATCTTAGACACTGAGTAAAATTCATATATAATATAAATCATCATCCCTGGAATCATGGAACTTTATGGAGAATTAAACATAAATCCAAAGTTAAAATACACAATTTCATTTAATTGAATTAGACAAATCCAAACAAAATGCCACTTGAAGAGGAAGGTCATTCATTGAGATAATTAGAATAGGTTTCATAGAGTGTCATATTTTGAACTGGGCTTTAAGAAATGTGTAAATATGTAAAATGGAAAGTGGAAAAGAAAACAAAATAAGAGATCTTCTGGAGTTATGTATGATTGCTTCATTCATCATAGTTTTTATAGCTTTCAAAGTTGTTTTTGTAGTGTTGTTACTATATAAGTTGTTCTCCTTCTGTTCATTTTATCCTCATCATGTTATTTATACAAGTCTTCAAAATTGTTCATTTTCTTAATATTGATGTTATAGTATCAACTGTTGTTCTGGTCTGTTACTTACTTCACTCTTCATAAATTTTTCCATGTTTCTCTGAAATCATCTATTTGCTCATTTCTTAGAGCATATTTCCATTAAATTCATATACCACAGTTTGTTCAGTCTTTTTCTAATTGACAGGCATCCTCAAACTCTGAAGGTGATCTCAGTAGTTCAGTTATGTCTAACACTTCGTGATTGCATGTGGGGGTTGCTTAGCAAGGATACTGGGATGGTTTGTCAGTTCCCCTTCTCACTTCATTTTACATATAAGGAGACAAAGAAGTTTAGTGACTTGCCCAGGGGCACACAGATAGTAGGGATCTGAGGTTGCATTTGTCCTCAGGTCCTTGTAGGTCCAGGGCTAACATGCCTAATTATTCTATGATTTAGCTTTCCCAAGTTAAATTTTGAGTTAACTCACTTTAGAAATGTTTTGTTTGATTTTTACTGTGCATATTATTCCGCAAGGAATTTGTTGTTCTATTTTTTTTTTCTTTTCCAAAGAGGTGGGAGAGTGAAGGAAAAGGAAAAAAGTTATTAAAAAGATAAAATGTAATTAAGAAAAAAGTTATACAATATTATATGATGATCAATTCTGATGGATATGGCCATTTTCAACAATGAGATGAACCAAATCAGTTCCAATAGAGCAGTAATGAACTGAACCTGCTACACCCAGTGAAAGAACTCTGGGAGATAACCACTACATAAAATTCCCAATCCCTCTAATTTTGTCTGCCTGCATTTTGGATTTCCTTCACAGGCTAATTGTACACTATTTCAAAGTCCAATTCTTTTTGTACAGCAAAACAACTATATAGACATGTATACACATATTGTATTTAATTTATACTCTAACATATTTAACATGTATTCGTCAACCTGCCATTTGGGGGGGGGGGGAAGGAGGAGGAAAATTAGAACAAAAAGTTTGGCAATTGTCAATGTTGTAAAATTATCCATGCATATATCTGGTAAATGAAAACTATTAAAATAAAAAAAAAGAAAAGAAAAAAGTTATAAAAGATGTTTTCTCATCCTATAACTGCACAAGTGTGGTGGCTTAATAATTGGAAAATGGCAGGTTACCTCACTTCTGTGATTCTAGGAACTTAAAGAAAAATTATTTGTGGCCTTCCCCCGCAAAAAAAAATCCTTCTCTTTTTGTCTGATAACTGCTTAAATCACACACATAAGGAACCAAGTCTTAGATAACTAAAATTTAGGTGAAATTTAAAATACAAATAATCCTGGGAGAAAACAACATAGTCCTTTAAATTAACACAACTACAATTCAGTGTTATAGAAGATAATGATTTGTAAAAATGAATTGATTTCAGATGTACACTAAACCAGTGTGATAAAGAATGAAGAAAGGTACAATGCATTCAGAAAGAAGCAAGAAAACTAAAATGAGTAGGGACACTAAAAGATAAACAAACAAACAAAACCATTGGTAGAAAGATGGGATGTTTTCTTTTAAAAAATCATAGAATAAGAGAGTGAAAAGGACTTCTTAATAGAAATGCTCAATTTATCTAGGGTATCCTCATTATCTGTCAGAAATGCTAACCCAAATCTTCCCTGAAATCAGTGGTGAGCTATAAAGTTCCATAGGAAATTGAAATGAAAGCCCTGTAGACTTCTTAAACTCAATATGCCACAAACAAAAATCATTACCTTTATATAGCCTTACTGCAACTCACAGATTCCCCCCCCCCCGAATTTCCCTATATTTCAGTGTAATTCTGTAATTTTTCTGCTAACTCAGCCAATACAACCACTAAATCTTATTGTTTTTAGTTTCATAACATCCATTTGGTATTGTAATTTCTCTCCATACACACAGTCACCATCTTAGTTTAATCTCTCATCATGTTGCTCATATACAATTAAAAAATAAGCTTTCAAATTGGTCCTTCTGCTTCAAAATGTTCCCCTTCCAATCCATATTTCACTTTTCTGCCAAGGTGATTTTTTTCCCCCTGCAGCGCAAACCTGAACTTACCCTATTGTCTCAATAATTCTTTAAAAAGCAAAGGTCTCCCATTTAACCTGAGGCCATCTCCAGTCATTCTGATTTACATCTGCCACTGGACTCACATGGCTCTGGAGAGGAAAGTGAGGCAAGTGACACTGCATAGTCCTCCCTCACTTAAATCCAGTTCACTTGCTTATCATAGCAAACCTCCCTGAGAAGGTTATTCTCTTCAAGAATGAAGGAAAAAAGACTTCTGGGGGTGGAGACAAGATGGCAAAGTCAGGAAGCTGCTTGAGCTCCCCCAGTTTCCCTCAAAAACCATGTGAAAACAAGCCTCTGAACAGAGTCTGATGGAATAAAACCAATCTACAACTCAAGACAGACTGAAAAAACTTCAAGAAAGATCAATCTCACTGGGATGAAAAGAGTGTTCAGTCCAGGTCAAATAGACTCTGGGAAACCCAATGGGAGAGTCTTAAATCACAGAAAATCAGCAACTAAAACCTTCAGTACTGGCTAAGTAAAGGAGCAAATCAGTGGGGAAGCTTCTAGTCCTAGCTCAGAAGTCAAAGTCTGGGAAACCAGGCTGTTTCCCGAACAGAGCAGGTAAAGCTACCTCCTGCAAACACAAGATGCCCCTGGGCTTAAACTAAGTTTCAAAGCTGCATAGGAATAGCATCTCCTTTACTGCAGGAACAGAGCTCAACCATAAAAGTAAAAAAAAAGAGAGGAAATGCCCCCCCCCCCCCAAATAAATAAATAAATAAATAAAAATAAAGAAAGAAAATGAGCAAGAAACAGAAAAGAACCCTGACATTAAAAAAAAAAAAAAAATACTACAATGGGGACAGGGAAGACCAAACAAATTCAGATGAGGACAGAATGTCCACAGAGGGAATATCAAGGAGTGATATGAATTGGTCTCAAGCCCAAAGAGGCTTCTTGGAAGTGCTCATATAAGACTTTAAGAGGCAAATAAGAGAGGTAGAAGAAAAAATGAATAAAGAAATGAAAGTTATGTATGAGAGAGTCAATACCTTGGAAAAGGAAGGGAAAAATTGTCAAAATAACAATGTTTTAAAAAATAGAATTAACAAAATGGAAAAAGAGATACAAGAGCTAACTGAAGGAAATCATGTATTAAAAACTAAAACAGGGCAAACGGAAGCTAATGACATTGTGAGACAGCAAAAAATCAGTCAAATAAACTAAAAAGAATGAAAAATGGAAGAAAATGTGAAATATCTTATTGGAAAAATAGCTGAGCTAGAAAATAGATCCAGAAGAGAAAATTTAAAAATTATTGGCCTATCTGAAGGCCATGACCAAAAAACAAACAAAAAAAATAATTTGGATAATATACTTCAAGAGATCATTAAGGAAAACTGCTCACATATTCTAGAAACAGGGTGGGGAAAGGGATATCCTCATTGAAAAAGTCCATCTATCATCTTCGGAAAAAGAACCCACAAGGAGAACCCAAAAGAAGATTGTTTCAAAACTATAATCTCAAGGAAAAAATACTGCAAGTTACCAGATAAGAACAATTTACATATCAAGGAACAACAGTCAAAACTACCCAGGATTGTGCAGTATCTATAATAAAGGATCAAATGGCCTGGAAAACCATATTCTGGAAGGCAAAGGACCTAGGTTTACAACCAAGAATTCACTACCCAGTGAGATTCAGCATCATCTTTCAGGGGAGAAGATGGATCTTTACTGAAGTAAGAGATTTTCAATCATTTCTATTGAAAAAACCAAAACAAAACAGGAAATGTCTACAAACACAGGACTGAAGAGAAGCATAGAAAAGTAAACAGGGGGAAAATATGCATTATTTAAAGGTTAAACTGTTTATATCTCTTGGTGAGAAAATGATATCTGTAACTTTTGAGAACTATATCTGGAGCAGATAGAAGGGGGCATCACATGGACTGAGGGTAAGGTTATGAATGGACTCCGATGTGATGACATCAAAGCAAAAGACAATAAGGGATGGAAAAAGTTCTGTACTGGAAAAAAAAGGAAAGAGGAAGTATAATGGGAAAATTATTTTACATGAAGATAAGCAGAAGACTTATTACAATCTAAAGAAAGAAGGGAGAGGGATAAGCATTGTCTAAAGTTTACTCTCATCAATTTTGACTCTAAGAGGGAATAACAATCATTCAGTTGGGTATAGAAATTTGTTTAATCCTATAAAGAAGTAGAAGGAGAAAGAGGAAAGAAAAGAGAGGGACAGGATAGAAAGGAGGCTAGAAACACTGTGGGAAAAGGTAAAAGAAAGGGAAAAGGGATGATAGAAGAAAAGGTAGTGGATGACGTGGGCAAAAAAACACAACTAAGAACAGGGTGGAAAGAGAGAATAGGAAAGATAGAATGGAGACAGAGTTGGTAATCATAACTGTGAATGTGAATGGGGTAAACTATCTTCCAAAATGGAAGTGAATAGCAAAATGTATTAAAAAATAGAATCCTATAATATATTGTTTACTAGAAACACATTTGACACAGAGGGACACATACAGAATAAAGGCAAAAGGCTAGAATGGAATTTCTTATGCTTCAACCGAAGTAAAAAAACAAAAACAAAAACAAAAACAAAAACAAAAAAACAGGGATAGAAATTCTAATCTGAGATAAAAGCAAATGTAAAAATAGATAAAGAGGGAAAGTATATCTTCATAAATGATACAGTAAATAATGAAGTAGTAATGCTATTAAATGGATGCACAAGCAAATCTTTAGAGAAGATTTTAAACCAGTTTATAGGAAGAAATAGATAGCAAAACTATACTAGTGGGGGACCTCAACCTTTCCTTCTCAAAATCAGACAAATCTAACTGAAAAATAAACAAGAACGAAACTAGGGAGATTAATAGAATGCTAGAAAACTTAGATATTATATGCCTCTGGAGAAAATTGAATATGGACAGAAAAATAAATACCCTTTACTTGGTAGTACATGATATTTATAGAAAAGTTGACTTTGTATTAGGACATAAAAACTTCATAATCAAATGCAGATAAGCAGAAGTATTAAATTGTAAAGGGCTGAAACTCTGAAAAATATGTGCTTGAATCAGACAACTGAGCACTTAAGGCTAATTACCTATTGGATGTGAGACAATGACTATTAGCATATGTTCTGGATAAATGGCTCTTCTTACTGGTACTTACTGAATGTTTGGTGTTAAGATAAAGATTTGACAAGGATTTGAGGGTGGGGTGAGAGAGGGGCAAGAGAGTCATTTTGCAGCAGGATGAGGAGAGAGGTTGATGACTTTGGACTGGAGAACCCAAGATACATCATTGGCTAGCCTTGTGACAGTTTGCCTGCCTCCTTGACTTCTCCCCCTAAAGACCAAAGACTTTAATTTATCCTGATTCTGGATGATCCCAAGTCCCTCCAAGGAACTAGCCATACTTCACATTAAATGACTCCTTTTCAGACCACAACACATAAAAATACATTCAATAAAGGGCCAGCGGAAAGATAACACCAATTGGAAATTAAATAATCTAATTCTAAAAAATAGGTGCATCAAACAACATATCACAAAAACAATCCACAATTTCATCCAAGAGAATGACAATAATAAGATAACATACCAAAACCTATGGGATGCAACCAAAACTCTTGTTAGGGAAAATTTTATGTTTCTAAATAGCTATATGAATTAGAGAAAGAGGAGATCAATGAATTGGGCCTGCATCTAAAAAAGTTAGGAAAAATAAAACAAATTAAAATGTTCCAATTAAATACCAAATTAGAAATTCTTAAACTCAAAAGAAAGATTAATAAAATCGAAACTAAGAAAACTGTTGAACAAATGAACAAAAATAAGAATTGATTTTCTGCAAAAAAACAAAAACAAAAAAAAAAACCAAACTATAAAATAGATAAACGGTTAATTTGATTAGAAAAAGGAAAGAAAAAAATACCAAATCACTAGCATCAAAAATGAAAATGGTGAACTTATCACCAATGACAAAGAAGTTAAAGGAATAATTAGGAGTTATTTTCCCAAATGGAAGGCAGCAAATCTAATAATCTAACTGAAATGGATGAATATTTTAAAAATATAAATTACTTAGGTAAAAAAGAGGAAATAAATTACTTAAATAGTCCCATTTTAGAAAAAGAAATTAAACAAGCCAGTAATGAACTTTCTAAGAAAAATATCTCTAGGGCCAGATGGATTCACAAGTGAATTCCACCAAATATCTAACATAAAATTAATTCTAATACTATGTAAATAATATTCAAAATTAGGTAAAGAAGGTGTACTGCTAAATTCCTTCTGTGACACAAACATGGTACTGATACCAAAACCAGAAAGAGCTAAAACAAAAACAAAAAAAATTATAGATCTCTCTAATGAATACTGATGCACAAATTTTAAATAAAATATTAGCAAAGAGATTATTATAGCAATTTAACAACAGGATAATATAGTATGACCAAGTGGGATGTATGCTAGGAAAGCAGGGCTGTTTCAATGTCAGGAACCCTATTACCATAATCATACCATAATCTCAATAGATGCAGAAAAAGCTTTTGACAAAATACCAGCACCCATTCCTATGAAAAACACTAGAGAGCATAGGGATAAAGGTAACTTTCCTTAAATTAATAAGCAATATCTACTTAAATCCAACAGCAAACATTATTTGTAATGGAAAGAAGCTGGATGCATTCCCAATATGATCAGGGGTGAAACAAGGATGCCCATTATCACCACTATTCAACATTGTACTAGAAGTGCTATCTTTAGCAATAAGAAAAGAAAAATAAATTAAAGGAATTAGAATAGGCAATGAGAAAATAAAACTTTCACTCTTTATAAATATGATGATATACAAAGAGAATTCTTGAAAATCATTCAAAAATCTACTGGAAACAATTAACAGCTTTAGTAAAGTTATAGCTATAAAATAAACTCACACACCATCAGCATTTATATATATTACTGAAAAATCTCATCAGAAAGAGATAGAAAGAGAAATTCCATTTAAAATTAGTATAGATAAAATAAAATACTGTTTCTCTTTGTCTTGTCAATCCAAGAACTATATGAACACAATTACAATGCACTTCTCAAATAAAGTCATATCTAAACAATTGGAAAATATCAATAGCTCATACCAAGCTAATAAAATAAAAATGACAATTCTGTCTAAATTTGTCTACTTGTTCATTGCCATTCAAACTGTCAAAAATTATTTTATAGAACTAGAAAAAATAATAATAAAATTCATCTGGAAGAACAAAAGGACAAAGGATGGTGTCTTAGCAGTAGCAAACCTAAAGCTATTATAAAGCAGCAGTAATCAAAATCATCTGATACTGGTAAAAAAAAAAAAAAAAAAAAAAGGAAAGTGGATCAGTGAAATAGATTAAATGCAAATGATATAGTAATCAAAGCCTATTATAATCCAATATTTGAAAAAAATTCCCAAACTTTAGCTTCTGGAATAAGAACTCACTGTTTGACAAAAATTACTGGGAAAACTGGAAAATACTATATCAGAAATTTGGCATAGACTTACATCTCACATCCCATACCAAAATAATGTCAAAATGGATACACAATTGGGAATAAATGATGATGCCATAAACAAAGTAAGAGATCAAGGAAAAATTTATCTATCAGATCTTTGGAGAAGGGATGAATTTATGATCAAAGAAGAACTAGAGAATATTCTCAAAGGTAAAATGGACAACTTTGATTACATTAAATTGAAAAGTTTTTGCATCAACAAAACCAACAGAGACAAGATTAATAGGGAAGTAAAAAGCCGGGAAAAAATCTTTACAGACAATGTTTCTGATAAAGGTCTCATTTCTAAAATATGTAAAGAATTATGCCAAATTAATAAGAATATAAGTCATTCCCCAATTGATAAATGGCTAAAGGATATGAACAGATACTTTTCTGATAATGAAATTAAAGCCATCTATAATTATATGAAAACATACTCTAAATCACTATTGATTAGAGAAATACAAATTAAAACAACTCTCAGGTACCACCTTACATCTCACAGATTGCCTAAGATGACAGGAAAAGATAATGATGAATGTTGGAAGGAATGTAGGAAAACTGGAAAACTAATAATTTGTTGTTGGAACTGTGAAATGATCCAACCATTCTAAAGAGCAATTTGGAACTATGCTTAAAGAGCTACCAAACTCTGCATGCTTTGTTCCAGCCACTACTGGGTCTGTATACCAAGAAAATCATAATGAAGGAAATGGGACCTACATGTGCAAAAATATTTGTAGCAGCTCTTTTTATTGTGCCAAAGAATTGCCAAATGAGTAGATGCTCATCAACTGAGAAATGGCTAAATAAGTTATGGTATATTAAAATAATGGGATATTATTGTTCTATAAAATTTTATAAACAAGCTGATTTTAGAAAGGCCTAGAAATATTTACATAAAGTGATGCTGAGTGAAATAAGCAGTACCAGGACAACAAGAATGTTCAATTATTATCTATGAAGTGATTCAGTGATCTAAACAATCCCAATAGATTTTGATCAGAAAATGACATCTGCATCCAGAAAAAGAACTAAGAAGACATAATATAAACACATGCTATGTTCATTTCTTTTTTCTGCCATTTTTTCCCCCTCTATCCCATAGTTTTTCCCTTGTCTCTGATTTTTCTCTCTCAATATGGTTCATAAATTAATGTATTTTAAAAATAAATAAATTTACTTAAAAAAAGAGAATTGAGGAAAACAATAAGAAACTGTGTGATATCTTCAGAGTATGATATGAAGACCTCCACTTTGAATTTTAAAGTTTTGTAAAATTTGACTCCTTTTTTACATTTGTAGTCTTCTTATACTTTACTCTGTTATGCTTAAAGCTACAATCCACATATATTATCTTTTTTTGCTATTCTTCCAAATGGATATTTTATCTGCTATTTTTGTCTTTTCATAGACTTGTCCCCATTTCTTCAATGTTCTACTGTCTCAGTTCCATCTGTTATTTCCATTAACTTACTTCAGTGATCTCCCCAAATTAAACCTTCTGTGAGAAACCTTTCTGGGGCTCCTGGTTTTTTTTTTTTTTTTTTAGCATCTTTTTCTCTAAGATCACCTTCCATATATTTTTTTGCATATTCCTACTTATTTATTTATTGCATCACCCATCAGATTGCCATGCTTATTATTTACTGACTTTGTCATCCCGTTTTCTTTCTGAAGAGCCCTTGTCATTGTCCTTAACAAACACTTCTTAATATTTATTGCACATAGAGCATTGTACTATGCATTGGAAGGAATAAGAAAAGTTAGATATGGTACTTCCTGCCCTTGTGAAATCTCCTATCTTATAGAGGGATAAGATACATAAACAACCGAAATATCTAACATTATTTAAATATATTAATAAAGTTTCAAAGCAAAGTGTTATAAAGGTCTATAGCTAGCAAGGAAAAAAAATTGGATTAACAGTAACTGGAACTAATCAGAGACACTTAGGAAATTCTATTCCATTCTCTTCTATTTTATTTTTACTATTTCATGTAACTTGATTCTCAGTTCCTTCTTGTCCTTTTTCCTTCTCTACTTCCAAGTCTGTAAATTGTTTTTCTTGGTGGAAGAAATAAAAATAACAGAAGAGCTTAACAGCTTTTGCTTTGTTTACATTATTTTGATCTCCATAGCCATTATTTGACCTATGGCTTGAGTATTTAAAAAAAAAAGGCTTTTTTCCTTCACATATTTCATTTTTATATGTAGTACCATTCTTGTTGCCTGATCATGTTCCTAATCTCTGCACACATCTTTTTAAAAATCTAAGTTGGTTAGTGAGTTCTTTGTACATCCTCATGGACCTCTTTTTTCCCTTTCATCAGAGATCTTTGTGCTAGTGTTGCCAATGTTCAATTCTTAAATTTTTTTATTCCTCTTGATGGATCTTGACACATAAATTTTTGGTCATTGGTTCTAAGTTATATTCTTTCTGTAGTCTTCAAACTATTTTCCAAACACTAAGATGGAATGATCACTTGTTTTCCAGGGTTAATAACCTTATTTCCTGTATATAGATATCATAAATGATTTGTCCAAGGTCATATTAAATTAGTAAGTATTTTAAGTAGTAAAGTATTAAGTAGCAAAGTTGTGACACAGGTCTTCTGATTCAATATTCAATATTGTTTCTAATAAATCATCTTAGGGGCTTTAAGTAGTTATTTTCTAGATGAGATCTATTATATAGATGCATAGCCACAGTGGCATTGATGGCTGAGTTAACTGTTATTTTCAGCAAAATGATATTAATGAATAATCAGGATAAGAAATTAGAAGGAATTAAATGTTCAACTTGGATTTTCAAATAGGAAATTTTCTCCAGGAAACTTTTTTTTTTTTTTTTTTTTTTTTTTAAGGACTCATCTTTGTATGTAGAGTGATAAAAAGGACTCAAGGAAAAACAATCTCCAATCTGAGAGCTTCAGTCAAATTTCCTGTCATTTCCTAACAATGTCTTCATCTTTTTTCTTTCTATCTCTTAGTTTCCACCTAAAGAAATTCAGTTTTGATTTGTTGTGGGAAGTAGAATTCTGCCTTTTATCTATATGTGTTTTGCTAGGGAAAATATCCAGAAATAATCTCAAAGTTCTCTTTGTCACTATTCCTTTAAAAGATCATTCCTATAAATGCATTTCAACTCTCCTGTTATTTAAAAAAATCACTAGTTTTACCTTATGTTTCTAATCAAATTCACTTTCAAAACATCATCTAAAACTTTCTGGTTCCCACCTGTTCATTATTATGGGAAAATTATTTTTCTTTTTATGTTATTCTGCTTAAGTAAAGACATTAATCACAATCTTTTATCTGCATTTTTGTGAACTCCCTTTTAAAGTATGTTGACATGATAGTTATAGTTCGATTATTAAAGTATTTTGAATGATAAAGAACTTTAATTTCAAAACAAACACTGTAGAGTTCAATAAACACTGATATACTTTCTTTTTTTTTTAATTATAGCTTTTTATTTACAAGATATATGCATGGGTAATTTTATAGCACTGACAATTGCTAAGCCTTTTGTTCCAATTTTTTCCCTCCTTGTTCCCACCTCCCTCCCCCTGATGGCAGGTTGACCAATACATGTTACATATGTTAAAGTTTAAATTAAATGTAATATATGTACACATATCCAAACAGTTATTTTGCTGTACAAAAAAAGTCAGCTTTTTAAATAGTGTACCATTAGTCTGTGAAGGAAATAAAAAATTCAGGCAGACAAAAATAGAGGTATTGGGAATTCTATGTAGTGGTTCATAGTCATCTCCCAGAGTTCTTTTGCTGGGTGTAGCTGGTTCAGTTCATTACTGCTCTAGTGGAACTGATTTGGTTCATCTCATTGTTGAAGATGGCCACATCGATCAGAATTGATCATCATATAGTATTGTTGTTGAAGTATATAATGATCTCCTGGTCCTGCTCATTTCACTCAGCATCAGTTCATGTAAGTCTCTCCAGGCCTTTCTGAAATCATTCTGTTGGTCATTTCTTACTGAACAATAATATTCCATAATATTCATATACCACAATTTATTCAGCCATTCTCCAATTGATGGGCATCCACCCAGTTTCCAGTTTCTGGCCATGGCAAAGAGGACTGCCACAAACATTCTTGCACATACAGGTTTTTTTCCCTTCTTCAAGATCTCTTTCTGATATAAGCCCTGTAGTAACACTGCTGGATCAAAGGATATGCACAGTTTGATAACTTTTTGAGCATAGTTCCAAATCATTTTCCAGAATGGCTGTATGTATTCACAATTCCACCAACAATGTATACTGACATACTTTCTTAGAAGAAATACCAAGACAAATCTTAGAGCACTCATACTCTACATAGGATATTCTTAGGGTATATAATTTTATTGCCAGTCCTGGCTAAAACATGCTAGATTAATAGGGGTTGAGTTTTAATAATGAAATTTATTTAAAGAAAACAACCTAATCTTCAACTATGCTATTGAGCTGAGGTATTAAAGTAACTTCTTCATCCAAATCACAGTTCAGACAATTCATTCTATCTTAAAAATCTTTAGACAAAAGAAGAAACCTATGCAATAAATTGAATTTGGGATACTAGAAAAATGTAAATCATCTGAATACTTCTAATTTGTTTACTCTTAAACTGCTTTAACTAAAATTTTATAATTACTTTAAATTATTAAATAAGTCCCAAATGTGAAACTAAGGCAATTATGAGATGAACGGTTAGTCTGAACAAAGTTTTAAAACAAGAAAGATGACAGCAAATTAAAGAAAGTAATCTCACTATATCATTCACCATAGCAAATGAAAGAAACATTAGGTATAGTCATGTATGTGTGTAATCTAGACAAAAGGGAAAAAAATGGAGATACAGAGGAAAGAGAGTTTGATCTCCATGTTGGAAACTCTAAATGAGACCATTGCTTACTTATTATTCAATCTCAATTATCAGTAAGATTTAAGGGGGTAAGAATTCTAAAGACAGCAAATATTTGCAGATCATCTTCTGAAGAGCACTGTTTTTAGAAGACATCTATAAAAGATTAGGAAAATACAATAATCAAGGAAAATATAAATTTTACATGAACCTAAGTGAATAGTGTCTGAAATAATAAATATAAGTAAAAAATGTAAGTAGAGAAAATATTAAGGGCAACAAAAGGCTTTTAAAATTATGATGCAAGGATTATAGTGCAGTGGAAAAAATTTTTTGCCTTCAATAACTTACTTAGTCTCTCTAAATCTTGGCTCTCCCGACTGTACAACAAAGGTGGAGAGAATAACTGTGGTGTAGTATAAAGAATCCTGGATTTTTTATTATGGAACCTGACTTTAAATCTCACCTTGGGCAAGTCTTGTAGTATCCCTGGATCTCTGTTTTTATGGTTTCTCATCTGTAGAATGAGGGTGAACTTTTTTTGTAATGCCAGAGAAACTGAGGCAAGATAGAGATTAGAGAGTATTATAATCCTAATTAGTGAGTGTGGAGAGGCATCCAACATTCTGCTGATGTCTAAGATAGAAGGTCTTTCTTCTTATCTGGATCATCATTATTAGGAAGGAGGAGTGGTTGAGCAGGATTGAGCAGAACAATTATCAACTGAGGCAAAACAATTAGGGAAACTGAGGCAGGACTGGGTCAGCATAATTAGGGAAACTGAGTCAGGACAATAAAAGAGAACTGTGGCATAACATTTTTTCCCCAAAATTCTTCCCAAAATGGCAAAATTCATCACTTAAATCTCGTCTTACTTTTCCATTCTGAGTCTAAGAATTCAGAAAGCTTAAACCCATTATATCAGGGAAAACATTTTACATTGAATGTGAAATAACAGACATTCAAAATACTTATTTTTTATTATGTCCATTTTTTTAATCAAGGAAAAGGATATCAAGTTCATAAATACTGGCTGCAAACATGATCAAAATTGACTTTATTATGCAATATCTTTATGTTTCATTTTAATCTTCCACTATTCATCTTAAAATAATATGTAAGCGGGGCAGCTAGGTGGCGCAGTGGAGAGAGCACCAGCCCTGAATTCAGGAGGACCCGAGTTCAAATCTGGTCTCAGACACTTAACACTTCCTAGCTGTGTGACCTTGGGCAAGTCACTTAACTCCAGGCTTTGTGTGTGTGTGGAATAATATGTACGCAGGATGAAGAATTTTTTATTTCAACATTCAAGAGAAATGTCTGTAAGAGAATTCCCTGCATCAATAAAAATTACTAAACTTCAGTAATTTAGAGATAAACTAGTGTGTGAAGCAAAAAACATTTAATTGTCTTGCCCAGATTTATATAATTGGTTAAGGGTAATAGAGTGATTTGAACTCATTTCTTCTAGATTGCAAGTCTAGCAGCAGTCTGTCAAGGAAAATAATGCAATATCAGACTGTATTTTTTAGTCTAATATTTAGATCATAGAAGGTAGGAGTATCAGATTACTCTGGTCGGGACCATTGGAATATAGTTTTTGATCCAGGGTACTAAACTTTGAGAGAGTAAATGGAGCAGAAGCCATTTCAGAGTAGGGCCAGAAATACATCCCATCTTTGGGTTCAAGAAAGAATTAAGTATTATTCATATGGAAAAGAGAATTTGCAAGGATATAGGTTAGGTATAATATTCAATTATTTGAAAGAATCACACAGCAGGGGAACATATACATATAGATATATACACCAATCCATGTAGATCAAGTAAGTAGTGCAATGGATAGAGCATCAAGCCTGGAGTCAGGAAGATGTGAGTTCAATTCTGACTTCAAACGCCTACTAGCTGTGTGACTTTGGGCATGTCATTTAACCTATATTTGCCTCAGTTTTGAGACACCCTAGAGAAGTAAATAGCAAATCACTTTCATTCTCAAGGAAAGTTCATGAACAAAGTCCATCAGGCGATGTAGAGTCTGACACAATTGAAGAATTACCTATCAATCTGTGTATCTATATTTTATCTTAGACCAACAGATAAGAGTTAGAGTATGACTGTTTTATTCAATATGGAAAAAAAAAGCCAAATATTTTTAAAATATTAGGTCAACTTGTGAGGCAATGAAAGGAAGATTATTATACTCGATGACTTTTCATATACAGCTCTAAGAATCAACAGAATCAATGCGATTTTAGATTTTCAATTTAATTTGTTACAAACCACAAACAACGTGGTAACAATACGTATATATATATATATATATATATATATATATATATATATATATATATATATGTCTCTCTCTCTCTCTCTCTCTCTCTCTCTCTCTCTCTCTCTATATATATATATATATATATGAATGTGTATTTATGTATGTGGTATGTATTTGTGTGAATACACACACACACACACACATATATATATAAACACAATACATATATCTGTGCATAGATGCAGTAGTTTACTAGTACTTGTCAAATACTAGTACTTATCAAATACTAGAACTTGTCAAACATGTGTGTGTACATAGATACCCACATACACATAGGAATTTCAATGCTTTACTAGCTTGTCAATTATCATTTTTTTTCTTAATTGACCCATGGGGAGCATCTATTTTGTAACCTCTAAAACATAGAGTTGTATAGTTCTTTCATTTTGAAAAAAAAAAAAAGAAAAGTTTTAAACAAGAAATAATCTTTGTGGCCTTATCTTTTTAAAACTTTTTGAGATTTTAAATCTTCCTTTTATTTCCCTTTTACACTGTCCTAAGAGCTACAAGTCCTAATTAAGACAAGAGAAGTTGGCTTCAATCTGTTTGTTTCTTTTAATTTATGGACTCAACCTGGTCCACAAATGTGTAATGACAGCTTGGAAAAGCTCAACTAACTTTTTATTAACTGGGTCACAAAGGCATGTGTCCTGATTTCAATATTGTTAAGAAAATCTAGCAACTTTAAATAGACTGAATCTTTCTGTTAAGAAAATTTCTTTTATACAAAAAAACTGTTTTTCTCACCAATTTTCTATAATCTTAATCCCTTCTATTAATGTTGCTTTTGTTTTAATTACCACAGTTTTAATTTTTAAGAACTATACTTAAATATTTATTCTAAACAAAGCAATGGCTCTCATATCAGTGGTGATAATTCTGACCTTACCATATTTCCTGCTGTCTGTTGTTTGTGACAAACATATCAAAAATAAAGAAACTTTAATTACTTACAGTGATTCTATGAGAAAGGCTTCTGGTTATCCTAGTTAAGAGAATTAACTGTAATGCTATATTGTATATAGAAATATTATTGAGTGCTCTCTGAATGAAAAGGCACTTGATTTAAAATGAGGGGGAAAGAATATGAGCCTAAGAACCCGTATCAGCTATAGATAATTCCCACAACCTTTTGGAAAGAGATATTACTTTGACTACTTGGAAATGAGAGAACTAGAGGGGAATTATCTTTAGCAAGGGCACCTGGAAAATGTCAATTTCATTCAAGTGTGGGGTGGGGTATCTGATACTCTGAGTATATATTCCCTCTTCAAGAAAGGAATATATTCTACTACTATCTATATTCTTCTACTGTTTTAGCAATTATGATAAGAATCCAGTTATTAATCCTGATTTATTCTTGGGAAAGAGTAGGTCTGGAAAATGTTATTTTTAAGTCTTCTTTTGGAATTTTGAATTCCTTTTTCTACTTCAGAATGACTGTACAAAGACTTAGAGATTAATAGTCCTTAGAATCTGCTTCTCCTGGTCCCCTTTGTTTCTTCTCTCCTCTTCTCTCCTCTTTGTACAGTCAAATGTAAGAGATGGGGAGGGGCAGGTGGATGGAAGGAGGTAAATTTTTTTGTTTCTTAAATTCTAATCATTGAAGTGTTTGGAAATATACCCCTAATTTTCATCGTCAAATCAAAATAAAGGAATGGAGTTTTGGGCCTATGTTAACTAGATAATTGCTTTGATTATTTGCTTTTCTTTGTGTAAAATGATGTATTGCTCAATGAATATAAAAATATATTAGTATTAGGGTAATTTCTTTATTTTGGTGTGGTTAAAATTTTCTGTTTCTACATAATAAATACCAAATTCCTTAGTAACTCTGTAGAACTTTTCTGTTTATACAGTATTCAAAGCAAGAAAAAAAGGGAAATAAGTTTTTACATAGAGACTATAATTATGTTTGTATGAAATTTTACTTGAAAATTTAAAATAGTTTGTCAGAAACAAACCTGTGAAATCACTATTTTCCCATTCATGTTCTCTTGTTTTGAATCTGTTAATTAGCACTGAAATATGGGCAAAATTCCAGATGGGCTTTGACTCTTAGTTTTTTCATAAGATAAAATAGTTTTGGATTAGACGCTAGATAATTTCTGGCATCTAGATGGCACAATGGATACAGTCCTGGGCATAGAGTCAGGAACACTCAACTTCCTGAATTCCAACCTGGCCTTAAACACATACTAGCTGTATGCTCTTGGTAAAGTCACTTAAACTTGTTTGCCTCAGGGGCAAAACAAGCTGAAGAAGAAAATGCCAATTCATTCTAGTATCTTCGCCAAGAAAACTCCAAATGATTCACAGAAAATTGGACAGAACTTGAAAAACAATAATATCTAAGGTGCTTTTCTAATCATCTATAGAATTAGCGTTTTTAAAAAATGTTTATATAATTTAAAAGGAAAAAAAAACAACCAGGAAATAAATTGTTATGGATAGGATAGAATTAGTATTATTTTTTTAAAAAATACTTGATATTTCAAATAATTTATTACAAGTAAACCTGTGAAATCAAAGTTGCCTATTGTTAGATCGGCCAATAATTACCATTGAAACATAGGTAAAAATCCAGAGGGACTCTTACCCTTAATTTTTTCATTTATTAAAAATAGGGGATTGGTTTAGAAACTGACATCTAAGGTACTCCACTTCTAATCTTCTGCAGAATCATCTTTTTTTTTTTTCCTTAAATATTCCCACAACTTAAAAAAATGCTATTATGTAACCAGCTCTATTAATTCAACTTTCTCCACATCTGTGTAAGATAAGCTAGTTTTATATTAAAATTCACTGAGAAGGCTCCCCAAATGAAGATTTTTGCTTTAAAATTTCATTTTGATACATTGACAGATATTTTCTTATTATATGTATCTTTTTTACATGGATTGGGGAAAATTCTGAGTATGAAATATAAAATCCAATCTTATTATTGTGATAGCATAACTCATAATTTATTTTTGCATAAAATGGAGATTTGTGCCTTCAACTTTGAATCAGAGTTGCTAGAGAGCTAATCAAATGAACACCAAGAGACTTAAATGCTAGTCTCACAATTATGGACTGCAGGGGGCACTGCTGTATCATGCATCTTATTTAGTGTTTTGAAGAAGGAAGGCTGAGACATTATTTGATTAAATAGTTCTGCAGGTTTAAGATATAGAAAAAGCACATAAACTATTTATAATCAATTTAAACTTTGAGAAAATTAGGTAACTGCATAAAATATTTATATGCAGTTTTTAAAAAATGAATGTTTCTTTTGTTGGTAAATCTGTCTTTCTCTAGCAACTGACTGCTTGTGGCTAAGAATTTTTATTTTTTTCTTATTTTTCTATTTTCAAAAATATTAACTTTTGAAACCAAGGTCTCTTGAAGGACAATGTATCTTTCTAGTGTTGCTTTGTTTAATGCACTTTGTCAAAATAAACAAAATATAAATAAAAAAGGACAAGTTGGTTCTTGGTCAATGTAGGCTTTAATTATAACAGTGCAATGATAAGGCTATACATAGTTAATCTTTAATCAACAAGCATCTGTTTAATTACAGAAGGCTACCATATATAAAATTTGAAACAAATCCCAATAAAATATCTCAAAAATCTAAATGCTAGTCCTTTGCAAATGACCATTTTAAAAAATTGAATCAAATGTGTATCATTATATATTATTAGATACATTCTTGCACTACAGGTGAAAGTATGGTATTGTATGTTATGATATGGTGTGATATAGTAGGGTGACATTGTAAGGTGTGGTATAATACAAAAAAGTATAATATAGCACAGTAAACTTATATTACTAATATTTGTTAATTTTCATGTATTTAAAAATCCTTTATAAATGCATTAAAAAGGAATTGTGTCATTGGATGGCATCATATAGATTTCAAAATGCATGTAAATTTCAAAAAGTTGTAATAACTGTTGATTGACTGCCATAACTGGTGTAATTTAAAACTGGTTTCCACCAAAACACAATATCAAAGACAAAGTAAAACCTGTTGTATCAGACAATCTCACCCATCAAATTAAAAGAGTAGATGAACAATTACAAATTTAATTTAACTGATATTTACTTCTATTGTTTTCTAGAGGGATGAAGATGTCTACTCTGTTTTCCACATTTATTAGTGTCTAACCAAACCTGGGAAATGACTACATACTTATTTTTAAAATTTTTTTTTGCCATATAAAAACTATCTCTTCCTCACCCCAAAGTAAATTGCTTAAGTCAGGGATGTTTTGCATTTTGTCCTTTTATTTCCATTTCCTAGCAAAATGCTTTGGAATGTAGGATTTAATAACTGCTTGTTGAACAAAATTGAATTATTGATGATGGTTTTGGAAAGAATTTGGAGTGAAAATTAGAATGCTGAAAAAATATTTTGAAGTGATGAAAAGAAAAATCTACAAGTCTGGCTTAAATAATTTATGTTTAAAAACCTCTGAGTAGATTAATTCAAAATTATCAATATTGGACTTTCAAATCCCTCAACTGGTGGAATAAGCCTTGGGTTTGAGGAATACTGTAAGGTTGACCATCACTTATACAGAAAATGAAAGGAGTTTCTGGATGCTTCTAGTTAGAAAGGAACTGTTAAAGGCATTATAGTTTCTGATCTTGGAATTTCTAACTGGAAAAAAAAGTAGATACATAAGGAGTGCATAAAGTGAAACATAAAGTTACACATTTAATAATTGATGTAAGAGAAAGGCAATGATGCAGTAGAAAGAACACTGGCTTTGGAGATAGAAGATTTTGGTTCAAACTTGACAATTATTAACCTGTGTTACGTCAGGTAGGTCACATAACCTCCCTGGGTTTCTCATCTGTGAAATGAATGAGGCTGGACTACATAGTTTCTAAAGTCACTTACAACTCTAAATCTATTAGCCTATTAATGTAAATGAACCCTGACTTTTGAAAATACTTTTATAATTCAAAAATCTGCCTTATATGCTTTAATAGATACCACAATTATGAGTATCACTTGCTATTTTGGGATTAATGAAATGTTTTGAGTTTATTTTTTAAAAATTTCTTTCAAAACGATGCATATTCATTCCATTTTTTGATCTCTAAGGACCTACTGTATAGCTGAAGCTGTAAAAAAAAAAAAAAAAAAAAAAAAAGAATAGAAAAACCCTTTAAATGTTAGATTAGCTCCATTAAAATAAGGTTGGCTTTGATGAACTCCTTTAAGGACATCAACCTTCATTGAAGGTGTATATTAATTGCCCAGTAAGGCATGGTCTGTTGTTTGATTCTTTAATTATATATCTAATTGGAAAAGATTCACAACATTAATTTGCAGTTAGGCTTAAAAGATGAACTGTGTAAGTGCTGAAATATTCCATTTAAATTATTTTAGATCAAGAAAGGTTGCATAGATATACGTATAGATGTATGTATGTATGTATGCATATATTTAACTTTGTTTAACAAAGAGTCATCTGGCTGCCTATCTACTATAGTATAATTATGGATTGCCTTCTATGGCAAGTCAAGAATCAAATATCCTCTGACCAGTATTCTGTTTCCTTATTTTGACACTAATGATGAGTAAATAGCCTATAAGACTGATCATCTATTTCAAATTCCATTTAACAACAAAAAGAGAAATTGAAAGGTATATTTAAACATTGTTTACTTTTCTCTTGATTGATATTATGTGCTTAATGGTGACAAATGCTGAATGATTATCTAGCACTTATGATAATCATGATTACTTTCTTACTATCTATAAAACCATCCACCATTTTCTTTCTGTGCTTACTGAATGGGTTTTGTTTTCTTGTGTGAAGCAAAGGCTCTGTGGGATACTGTATTCATGATTTTTTTTTCCAATGCATTTTTCTCTTTTTTGATATCCCATGAGATGCTGGTATTCTGACTCTATAAAGCAGGGGATGTTTGGCAATGCTGAATAACATCCACAAATTAAAGAGTGAAGATAATAATTTCCCAAAGAGAATCATATCAAGGATCCCAAGAAGTAATATACAAATACACACACACACATACACACACACACACACACACACACACACACATACACAAACACATACATTTTTGCGCCATCTATTTTATGAGAGAATATACTTAAAGGATTTTGGGGTAAGGAAAGTAAAAGATTCATTTTTATCTTTGAAAGAGGTATTTAATGCCTCTGGAGTCAAATAATATGTTCAGATCTTATCTCTGATGTTAATTGTCTATGAAAACCAAATCAAAACTATTTGGGTTTCAGGTACTTAAACTACAAAAAGGAGGATTTGAGATAGATGCCCTTTGATGTTTTTTCCAATTCTATATCTAGAATGCTGTGAAAATAATAGCTGGCTATAATCATAGCTGGGGTAGATGGGTAGCAGAGTAGATAGAGTGTCAGTTTTAGCCTGGAATTTGGAAAAATCTGATTTCAAATACAGAATTAGACATTTATTGCTGTGTGACACTGTGTAAATGAACGCTTTTTGCCCTAGTTTCCTGATCCTGAGCTGATGAAGGAAATGGTCATGCACTCTAATACCTTTTCTAGGAAAACCTCAAATGAAATCATCTAGAATTAGACATGACTGAAACCACTGAATAATAATAAAAATAGCCTTTAAAAAGCACTTTGAATTTTATAAAGCATATTATAAATATTCTCTCATTTATTTTCAGAACTACCCTGAACTATAGGCACTATTATTATTATTATTCCCATTTTGTAGACAAGGAAACTGAATCCGACAGGTTAAGTGTCTGAAACCACATCTGAACTCTTAACTCCTATATGTCTATCCTCTATTCCACTTAGTTACCTTTGCTTCCCATCTAAGTAGTCTGATGTGTAGTAGAGAAAAAATGCTGATTATTTTATCCATGTCATTTATGATTTTTTAATTTATCATTTTTATACTCAATCTTCATCTTTCAGATTGGAAATTCATAATCCTTTTAGTCCTTCAACATTCAGCTAAAGCACAGCTTCTATATGAAGTCTTTCCTAATCCCCTTGTACTAATATATTACCCTACTGACTTATTTATATTTTATATTTATTTTGTATGCACTTATATGTGTAGCTATATTATGTTCCCCAAATGGATCAAAAATCCTTGATAGCAGGGATCATTTTATTTTTTGTTTTGTTTTTTTCAACCCTAAGGCCTAAAACAGTGGTTAGCAGAGTAGTATTAAATACTTATTAATTTATGGTTCCCAAATAGCAGTGATAATTGCATTCATCTCAATCCCGTTAATAATTTTAGTTATTTTGACATGTGTGTAGGTGTACATGTATATACAAACACATATGCATATACATATTTACACATGTGTTTTCAACATTGTCTATTTTAAATATGGCAGTGCCTGATGGGTGAATAATGATTGTCAATTATCTCTTCTGTATAATATACTAGAATTATCTCTGGATTACTCTGAATAATCAAGATCTGATCTGTTTTTATAACTTGGGTTCATTAAAGGTATCATTTTCAGTTGTAGTGAAGATGTTCTTTGAGCTTTATAGCCAAACATGGATAATTAGATACCTCTAGTTAAAAGCCACAAGAGCAAAAAATGATAATTATTAACACAGGGAATAGGTGTTCATTCACCCTCTTTTGCATGAATATTTTAAAATAGACAATAGGCAAAATAGGTATTCAGATCATCTTGTCTATTAATGAATCTCAATATATAAATTGAATGATAAATTGAATCATTTTAAGACAATCACTAATTGTGCTTGCTTAATTAAAATTAATGAATATTATTGTGAATCCCTTTAAAAAGTTGAATCAAGCAACATATAAATAGCATGTATAGCACAAACTTCATATCAAAATTATATTCTATACTATGTTGAAATTTGGCAGAGGACTTCTTTTCTTTATTTATACAGGGAACTTAAGTAAAGTGTTACACAGCCGGGAAGTGTTAAATTTTTGAGGCTGAAATTGAACTCAGGTTCCTAATTCATCCTACAGAAAACAACAATTAATTAACAAGCATTTAGTAAACACTTACTACACCAAGTAAAGTAGCAACTATAGTTAAAAACAATTAAACAACAAAAAAAATCATTTTTTTTTTTTAGGGGCAACTAGGTGACAGTGAATAGAGCATCAGGCTTAATATCAGGAAAACAAGTTCAAAGCCATTCTTCGACTATCAGCTGTGTGACCCTCATCAGTTAAATGAATTAGAAAAGGAATTATCAAATCACTCTAGTATCTTTGTCAAGAAAACCTCACAAAAAATTATGAAGAGCCAGACATGACTGAAAAAAAATTAAATAGCAACAACACTGTGCCAGCTTTATGCTTACTCCCAGACATAAAAATGTGAACATAATTCTTACCCTCATAGAACTTGTCTTCTATTGGGTAACAATTATATTTTTCCATTATGACTTTCCTAGTATTCATTTTTACTCTTTTACCTCACTGCCCCAAACAAACCAATAAACTAATAGGAATTAAATTCTTGGCACTTCATTATCTAAAACATTCAGACAAATGGGTGAGCCTGGGGAAATGTAATGAAGCTAATTAAAAGGTAAAAGTGACAGATGCAGGAAGTAAAATTAAAAAGGCTAATGCAGAGCCTGTGTCTTGCCTGACACAAAGGAGAGAAGGTATATGGCTCTAATATCAGTCACCCAGAAAGAACAATTGCTCTTCTTTTATGGGAGTAGTAGGATATGTCCTCTACATCACTGTATGATGTAAAACAAGTCCTTCTGATGAAGGCCACTTTACAGGCCCTAGCTGCCTTTGATTATTTTGAAGACTCCCATTTTTCAGTTTAAGCAATGACAAATGCTAGATTTCTAATCAAATGGTTACTTTACTGAAAATTCAATGCTGTTTCTATGGCTAACTTTAAAGAGAACTGTTATACTAGTTTGGTTGGTATTATCCCATTTGCTCTTTCTCTTCTCCCCTATGTTGGGGGAACAAAGGAATAGTTTGTATTTTCTGATTGAAAAGAGGGAGGGACAAGGTATCTGTTAATTGCCTAATTAATCAAGAAGTATTTATAGATAATGATGTAAAAACAAAAGATACTAATTAAATATTATCTAAAAATATGTTTTTTTGTCATTATGTGTCAGGTATCATGCTAAGAGATGCTAAGAGATACAAAGATGAAATTATGGTAGCTTCTACTCTCAAAGATCTTACATTCTATCTGGACAAGCATGTATATATGCACATTCATATATATTGATGTAAAACATATATATATATATATATATTCATATAGGTATTGATGTAAGATAGATACAAATAGTACAAGGTAATGTCAGCATGGAAGAAGCTAGAAATTCAGTGTGCAGAAAAGGCCTCCTATTGAAGATTTTCTCTTGAACTAAGAATTGAAGAAAAACATGAAAGAAAGAAAGGTGGAGAGAAAGATGGATCTATCCACATTGATAGTTATGTGAAACATATATTTGGGGGAACAGATTAGAGTTAGGGAGAACCATTAGGAGCTTATTGCAATAGTCTAAGAAAGAAATGGCAGACTTGAACTAAGATGCCATTTATTTGAATGGAAAGAATAGGACATATATGAAAAGTTTTGTGGAAAAAAGAAATTATAGCATAAGGTGGCTGAATAAATGCAGTGAAAACATCTTTGAAGAGCATTATATTATAATATCCTCCTCAGAAACATGAGAGAGAATGCCTGAAACAATATGGAGAGGGTGGTTAATGACTCTCCAGATGGTGTGAGTAATTGAGAAAAACTAAAGCAATCCCATTTTGTCTGCAGTTCTTCTATCTTTTCCTTGATCCTATTTGTATTGCAGCCCTGACTGTATATTTGACTTTTCTTACTACAAAAGAAGCAAAAATCCTTTTTGTTACTTTTGGGATTCTGCTGGTGTGAGTGGGACTTCATTCCTAGTGAACAATTTTTATTATATTAGCTCGGCCTACCCATGAGCAAATGATATTCTTCCAATTGTCTAGATTTGACTTTGTTCATATAAAATTTTTTCTAATAAATAATAAAAATGGCAATTCTACCTAAATTAATTTGCTTGTTCGGTGCCATGCCAATCAAATTGACAAAAAAGTTTATAGCACTAGAAAAATAATAGCAAAATTCATCTGGAAGAACAAAAAGGCAAGAATATCAAGGAGAAATAGTTTAGTGGCACCAGATCTAAAACTCTATTTCAGTCATCAAAACCACCTATGTTGGCTAAGAAATAGACTGGTAAATCAGGGGAATAGGTTAGATATATATTACACAATAATCAATGATTATAATAATCTACAGTTTGAGAAATCTAAAGTCTCTAGTTTCTGGGATAAGAACTCACTATTTGACAAAAATTACTGGGAAAACTGGAAAATAATATCAGAAACTTGGGCATAGCCCTATATTTCACATCCTATTCCAAAGTAAGATCAAAATGGGTGCATGTTTTGGGTGATAAAGAGTGATAATATAAGCAAATTAAGAATGTGAGGGATAGTTTACCACCAGTTCTTTGGAGAAGGGAGGGATTTATGGCTAAAGAAAAACTAGACAACATTATGAAATGCAAAATGGATAACCTTTATTATATTACATTAAAACATTTTGTAAATTATACAAATGGATAATTTTTAGATGAATAAATTAAAGACATCTATAGACATATGAAAAAAATGCTCTAATTCACTATTGCTTAGAAAAATACACAAATTAAAATGACTGTGAGATACCACCTCACACTTCTCAGACTGGCTAAGATGACAGAAAAATATTATGGCAAAGGTGGGATGGGATGTGGAAATATTGGGATGCTAATGCATTGTTGCTAGAGTTATGAAACAATCCAACCATTCTGGAGAGCAATCTGGTATTATATCCAAAGAGCTATAAAACTGTGCATACCTTTTTATCCAGCAGTGCCATTACTAGGTCTGTATCCCAAGGAAATCATAAAGGAGAGAAAATGATCTGCATGTGCAAAAATGTTTGTAGCAGAAAAAAATATCAAAGTTCATCTGGAAGAATAAAAGGTCAAGAAATCAATGGAAAGAAAAACAAAAATATATGAAGGAAAATGGTCTAGCCATACCAGATTTTAAACTATTTTAAAGTGATCATTATCAGAACAATCTGGTATTGGCTAAGAAACAGGCAGATGGAGCAGTAGAATAAATTAGGTAGAAATTACATCCTAGTAAATGACCATAATAATCTAGCATATGATAAATCCAAAGATCAAAGCTTTTGAAAGAAAAAAAAAACTCATTATTTAACAAAAATGTTTGGGAAAACTGGAAAACAGTATGGCAGAAACTAGGTTAAGACCAATATCTTACACTGTATACCAAGATAAGGTCAAAATGGGTACACAATTTATATATAAAGGGTAATATCATAGGCAAATTAGGAGAATATGAAATAATTTATCTGTCAGGTCTATGGATGAGGGAATAATTTAAAACCAAAGAAAATATAGGGGGCATTACAAAATATAAAAAAATAATTTTGATTACACAAAATCAAAAAGTTATTTGCACAAACAAAACCAATGCAACCAAAATTAAAAGGAAAGCAAAAAAACAAAACAAAACAGGGAAACAATTTTAAAGCAATTGTTTCTGATAAATACCCCATTTCTCAACTCTATAAAGAATAGAGTCAAATGATAAGAATATAATCTCTTTCCAATAGATAAATGGTGAAAATATATGAATTGGCAGTTTTCAAAGAGATCAAAACTATCTATGAACATATGAAAAAATACTCTAAATCACTAATGTTAAGAAAAATGTAATTAAAAAAACCTCACATGTGTCAGATAGCCTAATATGATAAAACAAAGTAATGGATGTTGGAGTGGAGATGGAAAAGTTAATTGGATCATGAATGCACTCACTGCTTCTTGGTGGAGCTGTGAACTGATTCAATCATTCCAGAAAACAGTTTGGAAACATGTCCAAAGGGCCATATCCTTTGATCCAGAAATACCATTGCTAGGTCTATATTCAAAAGATATGCAAAAAAGGGAAAGAGAAATATTTGTACAAAAATATTTATAGCATATATATTGATATCAATATTAAATACTGATATATAATGATTAAGATTTAAAAATTGAAGGGATGTACATCATTTGGGGAAAAGATAAATAAGGTGTGGTATATGATTGTGATAGAATATTATTGTACTATTATTTTTATACATATATATATATATATATACATATATACATATGTATATATGTATATATGTGTGTGTGTGTGTGTGTGTGTGTGTGTGTGTGTGTGTGTGTGTGTGTGTATTTTGCAAAATTCCATTGCAGGAAGTCTGACAATCTAATCAAAATGGATGAATATTTCTAAAAATATAAATAGCCCAGGTTAATGGAAGAGGAAATAAATTACTTTAATAATTCATTTTAGAAAGAGAAATTGAAAAAAGCTATTAATGAACACCCTAAGAGAAAATATCTAAGCCCAGATGGATTTACAAGTGAATTCTACCAAGCATTTAAAGAACAAACAATTACAGTGTTAGGTAAACTATTTGGAAAAATAGGTAAAAAAGGAGTACTGCCATATTCCTTCTATGACACAAATGTGGTACTGAAACCTAAACTAGAAGAGCCAAAACAAAGAAAATTATAGACCAATCTCCCTAATGAATATTGATGCAAAAATTTTAAATAAAATATTAGCAAAGAGAGTACAGCAACTTATCAGCAGGATAATACACTATGACTAAGTGGCATTTATACTAGGAATGCAGGGCTGGTTCAATATCAGAAAAACTTTTAGATAGTTTTCAACATTCACCCTTGCAAAATATTGTGTTCCAAATTTTTTCTTCTTCCTTTTGCCCATCCCTCCCATTAGAAAGCAAGTAGTCTAATATATGTTAAACATGTGCAATTCTCATATACATTTTCCCACAATTATCAGGGTGCCCAAGAAAAATCAGATCAAAAAGGAAAGAAAATGATAAAGAAAACAAAAAGCAAGCAAACAACAACAACAAAAAAGTGAAAATACAATGTTGTGATCCATATTCAGTATCAAACAGTCCTCTTTCTGGCCTGAATCACCTCATTGTTGAAAAGAGCCATGTGCATCAGAAATGATCATTACATAATCCTGTTGTTGCCATGTATAATGAGCTACTGATTCTGCTCATTTCACTTAGCATCATTTAATGTAAGTCTTTCCAGGACTCTCTGAAATTATCCTGCTGATTTTTTTCTTATAAAACAATAATATTCCATAACTTATTCAGCCATTCTCCAACTGATGAACATCCACTCAATTTCCAGCTTCTAGCCACTATAAAAAAGGACTTCCCCAAATATTTTTGCATATGTAGGCCCTTTTCTTTTTTTTTTAACGATCTCTTTGGGACATAAGCCCAGTAAAGATACTGCTGGATTAAAGGGTATACACAGTTTGATAGCTCTTCGGGCATAGTTCCATATTGTTCTCCACAATGGTTAAACAGTTCACAACTCCAACATTTCCCCCACATCCTCTCCAACATTTTTTGTTATGATTACCTTTTCCCATCATCTTAGCTAATCTGAGATGTGAACCTCAGAATTGTCTTAATTTGCATCCCTTTGATTAACAGTGTTTTAGAACATTTTTTTATATGGCTAGACATGGTTTCAATTTCTTCATCTGAAAATTGTCTGTTCATATCCTTTGACCACTTACTAATTGGAGAATGGCTTGAATTCTTATACATTTGAGTCAATACTCTCTATATTTTAGAAATATAATGTTAATTATATTTTCTTATCTTAAATATAAGGATATATTATATTTTACATATTAAATCTTAATACATATTAATCTTAAACAGTCCTCAACTCCTATGGATTCTACATTGAATACATTGAATCTCATCTTTGTTCCCATGGATATCTTGGTATTACAGACCTTCATTCTTCCTTACTTGGAACTTTACAGCAATTGCCTAATTGTCTCTAATCTTTCCTGCCCACAATCTAATTGATCTACTACTGTGAAAATATTCTTTCTCCTGCACAATCTGTAAGTCTGTTAAAATGATTTCAACATTAAAGTCTGTTTTCTCCTCAAAAATCTTAAGTGATAAAAAAAAATTAAGTGATTCTCTCATCTACTTGAGTGGTTTACAATTTCATTCAAACTTTTATCACTTTACAATCTGGTATCAATTTATTTTTCTGGTTTTAATTTTGCATTATTCCTTTTCATATGTTCCAACCAAAGTGAAGTTCTCTTTATCCTAATGAGGCACTCGATGCTGTTGTTGATGTTCTCTCTTCTTCTTTCTCTTTATCTGTTGATTTCCTACTCACCCTTCAAAACACATCTCAAATGTTACTTTTCTGAAATCTTCTCTGGTCTTCTATTTTAAAATGGTAGCATCTTTTTTCTCTTGACTTTTTAATCAGCATTTTGTCTCACACTTCTTTAATTTGATTGAATGTGGCATTATGAATTGTGATAACTTGCATTTCTCATTTATGCTCCTACTAGTTTATGAGGGCATGGACTATTTTATATTGGATCTCTCTTCCCGTGTTTAGCATAGAGTTCTATGCAGAGTAGTACATTCTGTGATGTTAATGGCCATATAATAAACTGACCAAATATTTTCTTTGATTAGGTTAGTATTATGCAGTGGATTGTTGGGATTCTTACTAAATAATAAGAACCATTTCATAAGTCAAAATTTAGAACCTAAGATAATATAATATGCTAATATCTAAAAAAAGTAGAGTACAGAATTAACTAGCAGTGACAAAATGGTAATAGCAGAAGTCATGAGCTACATCTATATTAGAGGTCTGTCATCTGTTAATTCGTGACTTTGGGGGTTCAGAATTATCCTATTCTTACATATGAAGGATCCTCACTGATTCTAGTCATTAACAACAAACAAAATAATTACAAGGATGTAACAAAAAGAGAAGGGAGAAGATTTGAATTAAGAATTTACTGATTAGATGTTGGGCTAATCTTAAAAATGCTACTACTTCTTTCATCTTTTAAGGATATAATTTAATTAAAACAACTCTGAGATACCACTTCACACCTATCAGATTAGCTAACATGACATAAAAAAGATGTTGGAGGGGATGTAGGAAAACTGAGATACTAATACATTTTTGGTAGAATTGTGAAATGATCCAACCATTCTGTAGAAAAATTGGAACTGTACTGCATCATACTCTGCATAACTTTTGATACATCAGTGTCTGTATCCCAAAGAGATAATAAAAGAAGGGAAAAGACGCACATGTGCAAAAATGTTTGCAGTGACAAGAAACTGGGAACTTATTAGATTAGGGAATGACTGATTAAGTTATGGTATGTAAAGGTTAATGGAATAATATTGTTCTACAAGAAATGATGAGCAGGCTGATTTCAGAAAAAAAAATGAAAAGATTTATGTGAACTGTATTAAGTGAAGTGAGCAGAACCAAAAGCACATTATACATTGTAACAATAAAAATATGTGATAATCAACTCTGATGGGCTTGGCTCTTTTCAACCATGAGGTGATTCAAGTCAATGCCAATAGACTTCTCATAGAAAATGACATCTGCATTCAGTGAGAGAACTGTGCAGACTGAATATGGATCAGAGCATTGTATTTTTAATTTTTTTTGGTTGTTATTTGTTTGTTTTGCTTTTTTTCTTTCTTATATCTTTTTATCTCTTTTGATCTAATTTTTCATTCACAGCATGATCAATATAGAAACATGTTTAGAAGAATTGCACATGTTTAACCTATACTGGATTGCCTGCTATCTTGAGGAGGGGAGAGAGGAAGAGAGAAGGAGAAAAATTTAGAACACAAAGATTTGCAAAAGTGAATTTAGAAAACTATGTATGAAAACATGTATTTGGGAAAGTAAAAAATATCGGCTTTGGTAATATGATTTGGTAACATGAAACTGTCCTAAGAATGTGGGAATAATTATTACCTTTTAGTACTTGAGCTCAAAAACTTCACTTCTTATTTATTTGTGAATCTTTACTTCTAAATGAAAATCACTTCTCCAGCAAATCTATTTGATCAACATTTTCTGAAATCCTGTGTTATCTGTAACTCATGTTCATATAGCCCAAATACAGGATATGCTACCAAACAAGAAGAAAAAGCATGATTTATCTCAATTAAAATCCATTTGCAAATTTATTTTTATTCTCTGGGAACATGGGAGAAAATATACTCTAAAGATCTACACTGAATTTTTGTCATTTATGGAGCTATTGATGTTTTAATTCATTTTCTCCTAAAATGCCTGAATTTTATTATTATTAATTTTTATTATTTATTTATTTTTTTTAGGATGTAACGAGCCTAACAGTTACATGTTATTAGAATAAACATAAAGACTAACAATAGGGATCAAAAAATAAACAGAACTAATGTAGAACAAGAGAGATGTAGAACAAGAGAGATGTAACTATGTGGCAATTTATGTAAAACCAAACAATACCAAACTAAACTAAAAATAAAAACAAAAAATTAACTTGGGTGTCTTAGTGGTCTATAAACTCAACAGGAGTAACAGAAGTCAAGACATAAAAGACCAGAATACCTAATCCTAATAAGTATGCAAATCTCACTTACTATGTAGTTCTTGAGTAAACTAAGGTGAATAAAAGCTATTTAAAATAAATCTGGGATCTCATTTCAGATAATAGGCAAGCAGTTTATTAATCTAAACTTTTCATTGGTGATTCAGAACTGAAAGATGCTGCTAAACTGTCTTAATATATTTTCATATGATAGATAAGGAGACACAAAACACTATTTTAAAAATAAAATAATGTCATTAAGGAATAAATAGGATATGAAATTATCAAGGCATCAGATGAGATCTATGAATCATGGAGATGAGCAATATTTTTTTTTTACACTGAGACTGGTTATGTCTTTTTTGATAGCCATGATATATATCATATTTAATATCAGATGATATGACTATGTTTCCCATAAGGAGCTTCTAGAAAGCATCCAGCTTTCAGGCATTGAAATCATGATTGGGATAAATCAACTTTGCTGAATAGGTCAAATAATTATCATAACAATATGAACATTATTAGGCAAATAATGAGAAATAATTCACAAATAAAAATATTTTCAAGGAAGGACAATTCATTGCAGTTTAGCAACATAGTTTTTAGCTGCGAAATAGTTATGATACCATTGATATGGTTAGTATCAATATATGATATGGTTGATATGGTTAATCTGCAGAGTTAGCATTGCTTAAGAAGTTTCAGTAGCTTATCATTGTCCATAGGTTAAATATAAAGTCCTCTTTATGACCTTTAAAGAATTTCACAATTTGAATACTATCACAAATTGAATCCAATTTCTTGGAATATTAATTTTATTATTTTTCTACTTTGTCCTAGGTTTTGACCTAGGGTTCATGGATTTTCAAAACAAACAACATTAATAAGTAAAAACCTTACAAACATACAACAAAAAAAACCTATGTATGTATATACACACATGCATATACACACACAAAGATGTATATAATTTTTTCAATTTAGTTTGTTTCCCTCTTAAACTTATATATATATATATATATATGTGTGTGTGTGTGTGTGTGTGTGTGTGTGTGTGTGTGTGTGTATGTGTATATATATATATATTCATTTTCTACATTTGAAAATATTTTTCTTAGAAAAGTTCCACTGGCATCTTAAAACTGCCAAAGGTGCCCATTATACAAACAAGCAGTTCCAGTTTCTAGCATTGGCCAACATGCTTTTGCTCTAACATGATAGTCTATTAACTTACTCCATACATTCACATATACTTCCATACCTGGAATACTCTCGCTTATGATATTCTAAGCACCTCCAGATTCAGCTCAAATTCCTTTTACAAGAAATCTTTTCTTAGTTTTGTAGTTTTATCACTATCTTCTATCCCAAACATCTTTGTGGATTTACCTTTCTTAGAATAAGAAGCTTCCCACTTGTAGAATACAACCTTTTTGAGATCAAGGACTTCTGCTTTTGTCTTTGAATCTGCAATTTCTAGCATTGTGAATGAAACATGGTAAACACTTTGTAAACACTTGTTGATTGATTAAAAGATTGTTAGAATATTTTAAAAATCTGTTCATCATTTAGAAAAAGTTCATAGATCCAGTGAATATTATTCCAGTGAAGACATTTAGCAGAAAAGGTCAAGTGAAACAAATATTAACAACAAGATATGGGACAGAACAACAATAAAGAGGTACAGAAAAAAATAAAGTACAAAGAACATAAAGTATAAAGGAGTAGAGAGAAAGAGGAGATTTAATAAAGGAGTAGGATATATTTAGAACCAATAAAAAGAGTAGTTGCAAGAGCAATATCTCCTAAGTCAGAGGACTTAGATTCAAACCTCATCTTTGAAATCTGTATGTTCTTGAACATTTCATGTAATCTCTTTGGGCCTTATTTTCCTCATGTGTAAAAAGTAAGGGGGTAGAAAAAATGGCCACTACTGTTTGCCCCCATTTTAATTCTATGAACTCATAATGATAGAAAAATTTATAGATCTTATATTGTTTTCTTAAGCAATGCTAATGTATCTAATAATAGTGATAATAATAAGAACATATATGTATATATTACAATGACTTATACAAAACTTATATTTCCTAAAAATGGGAGATGATTATTTAAAATGCATAAAAATGATTAAAATGATTAATTCTCCACATAGTGAACTTATATAGTGCATTTGAATATTTATTTTCAGGACATTAACTACTTGACAAAGAGAATAAGGAATAAAATCACTGGAAGTTAAAATGTTAAAGTCCTAAAAATGATAAATAATCAGAAATAAATAGAATTAAAATATAATAGAATTTGATGGTTAATGGATCTGGTTTTCTTTTGATTTTTTTAGCATCACCTCCAGGACTTTTTATCCCAACTCAGCTCTTCACTGGCAAGTCGTTTGTCTAGAAAGCAACTGACTATTTCTCTTCTAAGGGTACCACTGTAGATGAGGTTCTACTCTTGACACTTATGAGCCATCAAATGTATGCTTCACATTAAAAAAAATCAGTAACCTCACTAGGTTCTTACAAACTGCATTTTATTATTATGTTATACTAAGAACAGTTTACAAATTTTATGCTAAGATCAGTTTTCCTTATGGGAATTGATTCATTCTTAATATACACATTCATCACACACCCATATATTCCCTAATACACATATATGCACAAAGAGACACACACACTCTCCCCTAAATACACCCAGACACACAAAGATAGACAAATACATATAATTCTCTGAAGATGGACTTATACTCAGATTATGATTGTGAAGTACATGACTCTGTTCTCAAAAGCTATATCAGCCTTTGTCACCTTTATGCTATGTCAACATAAATTAAATTAATTAAATTAATACATTAATTAATTATTATATAATATAATTATATTATATAATAATTCAATTAATTAAATTAATACATACATTAAATTCATGTATATTCCAACCAACTGTAAAGTTGTTATAAGAATGGACCCAATTATGTAATATTTTTCTGTTGTCTGGGGACCATACCAGATAAGTTCAGAGATTCTCATCATTTGGGTACCTATGGGGACAATCAATGTTTTGGCTTTAATAGCGCTCAAAAAGAGTACTTGCCAGTGATATTTGCTATGTGATCTCAGAATAGTCCTCTAACCTCTATGAATGTCATTTTCCTCTTTTGCAAAAATAAGGAGTTAGATTAAATGAAATTTGAAGTCCCTTTCAGCTCTCAAATTCTGATTCTATAATCACATGGTCCTATAATCACATGAGTCCTATAAAATTTTGATCTAAGTTATGGAGAGAATGCTCCAAAGCTATAAAATTCCAGACCTTTAATAATAATAAAAAATTTAAAATGACATTCTTCTAAAATGTGATAAATTCTGTGCTAGAAACTCAAGACATAAATACAAGTGTATCAGTCCTTGGCCTTAAGGGATTATTTCTACAGTTTTAACGAAAAAATGTTTTATGTAAAGCTAATTACAATGGTACACATAGTGTGGAAAAATATACTTATTATAAATATCTAATAATCATAATATTCATACTTTTAACTTGTAGTTAAATAATCACATTATCTGAAATTCAGTAATCTATTTGAGATATCTGAAAAAAGTCAAAGTCTCTAAAAATTATTAGTATAAATTACATTTCAATTTCAAGCCATGTTTCCTCAAAGTCTGTGCTGAGACAATCCCACTAAAAAATTTGGATGAATATGGATACTTTTATTTTTGCCTATGAACTCCAAATTTACACTGTGGATATTGGTGCCTTGTCACCATGACCAAGAATAAAACCACTGCTAAAGAACCTATTCCAAATAGACTCATCTCACCAAGGAGAACAAGGCTTTGAAATTAGCAATAGCTTTCTGAATTATTATGCCAAAGCTTTTTAATAGGCATAAGGAACAACACTGTTTAAAATTCAAATTGTGATAGCATGAGGAATGTCAGTGAAAGCAAAACTGTGATTGAACTGAATGTATTTTTCTTAGCAAAAATTTGACTTCTCAAAATAACTCAGAATATTTTGAAATAGCATATTAACTCTTCCCTTACCTTCTTAATTATTATATTGAAATATACAAAGGGAAGTTTGAGTAGTTGTACAATTAGGAATAAATAAAAATTATAACTACTCTAAGATTCATTTGGAGTCAGATCTATTGGAAACTCCACTAAATTCTCAAAGAAATTCCTGAAATAGATAGAGTGGACATCTTGCAACACACAAAGTAGCTTATATGAGATGAGCATGACCACAGATAGAAATAAGCCCCATCACTTCATGATTTCAGCAGTCTCAATATGATTTTTTTTACTCTTATTTTGCCATTTATGCTAAAACTACCACCCAAAGGATATGCTCTCTTTCCTATTTTCCTTCCCTTAATAAATTTTTGTTATATATGAATACTATCCAGAAAAGGTAGGAAGTCAATTTTCAAAGAGAGTAGTAATAAGAGAATGAAACCAATTTTGGCTTTCTGTGGTACATGTATCAAAAGAATATTTGTGTCATAAAAATAACTTAGTAAGATTCCTTCTTTACCTGTCTTTCAAAGGTTTATGTAGTACTGGATTAATTATTCCTTAAATGTCTACCTAAAATGGGTAGAATTTACTTGGAAATCCATCTGGTGTTGGAGATTTATCTTAGGGAGCACATTGATAGCTTGTTTAATTTCCTTTTCTAAAATAGGCAAATATATGACTATTTTACATGTAATATATTACATATCAGTATGTATGTTTACAAAATATATGTATGTATATATTATATATGTGTGTAAATATAAATGTATATTTATACATTGTATTTCCTCTTCCATTAATCTGAACATTTATATTTTTTGAAAATATTCATCTATTTTATTTGGATTATGAGTTTATAGGCATATGATTGGGCAAAATAAAGATTAACAATTACTTTAATTTCATTTTTCATGATGGAATATTCAGTCTTTTCATTTTTGATATTACTAATTCATTTTCATTCTTTAAAAATAAAATTAAATAGTGCTTTTTATCTAATTTATTTCCCTCCATAAAACCAGCTCCCAGATTTATTTATAAGTTCAATGTATTTAATTTTTTTTTCTTTTGATTTTTAGGATGACCATTTTTGTGTTCATTAAGGAATTTTAATTTGTTTTTTCTAGATTTTTTTAGACTTATATACTGAAATTCATTCATGTGCATATTCTCTTTTATTGTTGTATATATTTGGAGTTTTAAATTTCCCTCTAAGTAGTGCTTTGGCCTCATTTCACAAATTTTGGAATGTTATCTGTCATTATCTTAAATGAAATTATTGATTCTTTCTATGATTTCTTCCTTGACCCATTCATTTTGTACAATTAGATTATTTAACTTCTGGTTAAATTTTAATCTAGGCCTCCACAGATTTTTATTAAAAGTAATTTTTATTGAATTATGATCTGGAAAGGTGCCCTTAGTATTTTTTTTTTTCTGCATGTGTTTTTTTGACCTGCATGTGTTTATGGCCAATTTTTGTGAAGGTGCCATTTTGACTGAGAAAAAAGGTATATTTCTTTCTATTCCCTTTCACTTTTCTTTAGTACTCTGTCATATTTTCTAAGATTATATTCATTAGGAAATGTGGAGTCAAGATGGCAAAATAAAGGCAGGGACTTGCCTGAGCTGTTCCCCAAAATCCTTCTAAATACCTTTAAATAATGATTCAACATGATTCTAAACAAATTCTAAAACAGCAGAACCCATAAAATGGAGGGAAACAATTTTCCAATCCAAAATAACTTAGAAGGGTGGCAGGAAATATCTGCTAGGGTGAGAGTGGCGCATAGTACAACATAGTAAACACACCTCTCCATAGATCATACAATTTTGGAATAACTAAAAACTGATAGGTTCCTAGAAATAACTTTGAAAATAGCTGCACAAAACCTCTGACATTTGAAACAGTGCATCTACCACTCTAGAAGCCGAGTTTTTCTTTAACAGAGTTAAAAGTCAACTAAGAAGTTGGGAAAATGAGCAAACAACAGAAAAAGATTCTGACTATAGAAAGTTACTATAGTGAAATGAAGGTCAAAACGCACACTAAGATGTAAGATGACAGTCAAAGTTCCTATATCCAGTGCTCCCAAGAGGGAAAAAAAAAAAAAAAAAAAAAACAAAAAACTAAATTTGTGTCAGGCCATGGAAGAGCTAAAAAAAAAAAAAGATTTTTGAAAATCAATTAAGAAAAGTAGAGAAAAAATTGGGAAGATAAATGAAAGTGATGCAAGAAAATCATGAAAAATAAGTCAACATCATATTAAGGAGGAAAAATACTGAAAAAAATAGAATCTTAAAAACAGATCAGACTAAATGATAATGTCCAAGAAATAATTGAGGAGAATTTCTTAAAAAGCAGAATTGTCCAAATCAAAGGGTGATATAAAAATCACTGAAGAAAAACATTTCTTCAAGAATTGAATTGGACATATGAGGAAAAATTCCCCCCAAAGAAACAAACTCATTTAAAAGTATAATTGAATAAATAAAAAATAAGCTTTTGGTCAAAAGCTCACTGAAGAAAACAATTCTTTAAAAATTGGAATTGAACAACTGGAAGCAAAAAACCCCAAATAATGAAAAAAAAGAAGACAAGGTGAAATATCTCATTGGAGAATCAACTGATCTGGAAAATAGATCCAGGAGAGATAATTTAAAAATTATTTGTCTACTTGAAAGTCATGATCAAAAAAAGAGTCTAGATGTCATATTTCAAAAAATGGCCAAGGAAACTACCTTGATAATCTAGAACTAGAGGATAAAATAGAAACTGAAATAATCCAACATGAAAACTCCCAGGAATATTATAGTCATGTCAAAGAGAAAATATTCCTAGAAGTCAGAAAGAAATAATTCAAATATGATGGAGCCACAATCTATATTAAAGGATTGGAGAGCTTTAATATGATATTTCAGAGGGCAAAGAAGCTAGTATTACAATCAAGAATTACCTGCCCAGTGAAACTGAGTATTACTCTTTGTGGATAAAATGAATATTCAATAAAAAAATTTTTTTTTCAATCATTCTTGATGAAAAGACTTGAGGTAAATAGAAAATTTGACTTTAAAATACAAGACTCAAGAGAAGCCTAAAAAGCTCAATAGGAAAGGGAAATCATAATTACCTTACTTAGTTAAACTGGTTATGATTCTATATGGGTAAATGATACTTATAATTCACAAGAATTTTATCATTATTAGGTCATTTAAGATTATATGTCGTACTAACACGTGTTAGCTGAATGTAAAGGGATAATACCTAAAACAATAAACTTAAGGGGTGAAAGAGAAATGTACTGGGAGAAAGAAAAAGGAAGAAGTGGAATGACATAAACTATTTGCTATAAAAGAAGCAAGAAAAAGCTTTTATTGTAGAGGGGCGGAGGGGGAAGAAAGAGGGAGTGAGTGAACCTTATTTTCTTTAAAATTGGTAAGAGGAAATACATAAATACTCAATTTAGGCATATAAAGCTATCTTATCCTGCAGGAAAATAGGAGGGGAAGGAGATCACAGAAAGTGAGAGAGTGAGAGAAGAGTAAATATAGAAGAGGGAATTGTCAGAAATAAGACAGTTTTGAGGAGGGACAGAGTGAAAGGAAAAAGAAAAGAGAATAAATAGGGGAGGAGGGAATATAGTTAGCAATAGTAATTGTGAAAATAATTTTGAAGGAAATTTCTCTGATAAGGCCTCATTTCCCAAACATATAGGAAATTGAGTCAAATTTATAAAAAATAAGAGCCATTTCCCAACTGACAAATGATCAAAAGATAAGAACAGTTTTCAGTTGAAGCAATCATAGAAATTTATTGCCATATGAAAAAATGTTCTAACTCACTGAAATGCAAATCAAAAACAATTCTGAAGCACTATTATGTGCCTATTGGATTGGCTAATAATAGTACAGAAAAGGAAACTATTGAAGGGGATATGGAAAAAATTAGACATAATCCCATATTGGTAAAGTTGTAAATTGATTTCACCATTCTGTAGACCAATTTGGAATTGTGATTATAAAACCATCCACACATAGAAATAACATTAATGTGTTTGCATCCTAAAAGAAATTAAAAAAAATGAATATGACCTACATGTCCAAGGAATATTTATAGCAGCTTTTGCCTGGGGAGAAAGAATGAGATATTAAGAAAATACCCATCAATTGGGGAATAGTTGAACAAATTGATTGTGATGAAATAGTTTTTAATAAGAAATGATGAACAGAATGTTTTTAGAAAAACCTGAAAAAGATTTCCATGATCTGATGTAATGTGAAATGTATTAAGTACAAAGTAACAGCAATGTTCTAAGATGATCAGCTGTAAATTACATAGCTATTCTCGGCAATACAATGATCCATGATGAAAATTGCTAGCCATACCTAGAGAAATAATATCTGAATACAGACCAAAATACTTTTTTACTTTATTTTTCTTGAAGATTTTCATTTTTGGGGGGCTTAGAGTTCTATTTTTATTTTACAACATGACTATTATGGAAACATTTTGCATTAATATACATGTATAACCTATATTGAATTGCTTGCCTTCTCATTGAGGTGGGGGTCAGGAGGGGAAGAAAGAAGAGAATCTGGAACTCAAGAGTTTTAAAAACAAATGTTAAAAATTGTTTTCACATATAACTGGGGAAATCATATACTAAAACAAACAAGAAAGAGTCTATTCATCTCTGACTTCTTATGTATTTAATGTTTTAACTATATTTAAAAGGGAAAGGTTGAATAATTTTATTGTCTATATGCTCTTATAGTTCATTTACCTTATCCTTTAAGAATCTAGATGTCATGTCATTTGTCATATATATATATATACATATATGTACATATATGTATATATTTAGTATTGGTATTACTTTATTGCGTATGGTTTCTTTGAGTAGCACATAGCTTCTCTGCCTATCTCTTTTAATAGATCACTATTTACTTTTGCTTTGTCTGAGTATATCATTGCTACCTCTGTGCTTTTTAAATCTCATCTGAAGCATTATACATTCTGCTCTAGCCCCTTATTTGAACTTTGATATAGAATATACATGTGCAGTCATAGGAAACATTTTCATATTAGTTAGCCATATTGCAAAAGAAAACACAGACTTTCCCCCAGTCTAATAAAAATAAAGTTTAAAAATATGCTTTGATTAACATTCAGTTTCTATCAGTTCTTTCTTTTCAGAATTGTAGCTGTGTATTGCTGAAAATAGGTAAGTCATTAACAGTAAATCTCCATAAAATATTACTATTATTGCATACAATGATCTCTTGGCTCTACTCAGTTCACTGTGCATCAGTTCATATATGTATTCTCAGGTTTTTCTGAAACAATCCTGCTAGAAAATATTCTATTGCAATATTATACCACAATTTGTTCATCCATTTCCCAATTAATAGCATTTCTTTTAATCCCCGAATTTTTTGCTACAACAACAAAAGGAGTTGCTATAAGTATTTTCATACATATAGGACCTTTACCTTTGATCTCTTTGAGATACAAACACAGTAGTGGTATGCTGGGATCAAAGAATGTGTACCTGAATTGCAAACTGAATAGATGCCCATCAGTTGGAGAATGGCTCAATAAGTTATGGAATATGAATGTTTTAGAATATTATTGTTCTACAAGAAATGATCAGTAGAATTATTTCAGAAAGACCTGAAGAAGCTTGCACAAACTGATGCTAAGTGAAGTGAGTAGAACCAAGAGAACATTGTATATAGCATCAACAAAATTATGCAATGATCAATTCTGATGGACATGGGTCTTTTCAACAATGAGGTGATTTAGGACAATTCCAATAGACTTTTGATGGAGGGAGCCATCTGCATCTAGAAAGACATGTGGATCACAAGACGGTATTTTCACCTTTGTTGTTGTTTGCTTGCTTTTTTATTTCTTTTTCATTTTTTCCCTTTTCGATCTAAGTTTTTTACAGCATGATAATTGCATATGCATAGAAAGAATTGCATAGAAATATGCATAGAAGAATTGCACATGTTTGACATGTATTGGATTACTTGCTGTCTAGGGGAAGAGGTAGGAGAAGGGAGAGAGAAAAAAATTTGAACAAAAGGTTTTGCAAAGGTGAATGTTGAAAAGTATCTTTGCATATATTTTGAAAATAAAAAGCCATTATTTTTTTTTAAATAGTATGCACAGTCTGATAGATCTTTGGGCAGAGTTCCAAATTTTTCTTCAGAATGGTTGGATCACTTCACAACTTCAATAGTAAGTAAGTGTCCCAATTTTTCCTCATTCCCTTCAACATTAGTTATTTTTCTTTTAAAAATCATATTAGCCAATTTGTTAAATATAAGGCGGTATCTCAGAGTTATTTTAATTTGCATTTTTCAATTTAAATTCATTTCAATTCCATCATATACATATTTTGTAGACATATACACATCTACTTACATATATTACATGTGCAAAGGTGATATAATATAATCTTTGAAGTTTGGGATATGGCACTATTAGCAATGATATATAGGAAAGGTATCATGTAGGCAGCACTTTAATTGAATTCTAGAGGAAACCAGACATTTAAAGAGGTAGAAATGAAGATGGAAAATATCATAGGCATTCAAGGTAAACAAAGCAAAGGTATGAAGATTTGTGATGAAATGTCATATTTGAGGAACAGCAAGAACAACAGCTTAACTAGACCATCTGTCAGACATCTGGCGATAGCACAAATGGCAACAATAGCTAGCTAGCTAGACAAATGATAGATGAATCAATATATAGATACATAAAATATTTGATAATATATCAAGATTACACTTCTGTAATTCCATTCTGCGCAAGGTCTGATTGCCAAAGTAATAAGAGTAGAGTAAAAATCACAACTTTAGAGTTGTTTGATCATTAATTCATTGATTTTTACACAGAAATCAAATCACCTGACCTTGGATTTTTAATGGTTTATTCTCTATAAAGCTTTTCCAATTCTATTCTCTTTTTTTTTACTTCTTTTCAAATTTGATTAGCCTTTTTGTATCCCAAAGGACATATTACAAATATTACTATATAAATGCTGAAGGGAAAAATGCCCCTCCAATTTATTCCATATTTTTATATTTATTCAGCTTTACATAAGGATACATAAGTTTTGAAGGAAAGAATAGTTCCCATGCCTGTGGCAATAGCATCTGGCTGATGACAGAGAAGCTCTGTTATTTTGAAATTACATTGGGTGTACTGGGGAGCATAATAGCAGCCTCATTTAAGGAATCTAAGTTGTCATAGCAACCAATTATGGTTTTACCACTCTGATCTTATGCATAGGCAGAATAGATGGTCACCTAGTTATTGATATTTTGGGAGGAGGAACTTTTTGCCCCTAAATAATTCCCCTTCATGCTTATGACAAGATTTCATTAAAAATTCTTTCATTCTTTGTTATATGGGATGGGTGTATAGGAAGGAGTAGGGTAAGAGCCACAAAGAGATATTTATACAATATAAAGATATCAACATTTTATTTGAGAAAATGTATACCTTTGTTTTTAAACTGCTATTTACTTAGCAGTTGCTGTGTGAATGGCAATGCACTAGGCACCATTACTTGTCCAGTTAACCCTTTAGATTAGAACAATTTAAATACTTTAGAGAAGAAAGGAAAAATCATAAAAGTGTTACCAGTTTCTAATAATGTAAATGTTTTTCAGTGAATCACAGAATACTATAGTAAGAACTAATCTTAAAGACTACTTAGTTCAGGTCTATCAGTTTATAGATACAGTAGTCAAAGCCCAGAAACACTGGCAGACTTCCTTAATGTAACAGAACAGCTTTACAGGATCACCTAATGTCAACTGATTTGCAGTGGGCTGCAATTTGATGTCACAATATCTATGATAGACCAAGAAAGGAAACTTGGATTCATACCTCAGTTCTGCTATTTACTAGTCATAAGTGACTTCAGGAATATCATCTAACCTTGTTATGCCTCATTCTCCCAGTCAGTAATATAAGGATGATGAATATCTGTGTTATCTTCCACATAGGGTAATTTTGAAAAAAAAAGATTTAAGGATGCAAAGTATTTTGAATCAATGTGGCTCTTAATAAATATTAAGTTGTTCTCACTGAAACTACTGGTCTTTTCTCCATTCTTGAAGTATGATTAATGTTTTCACCATCCGTCTTCTCAACGTCAGTTATAAAACACAGTTATTTTTATGCTGAATTGTTTTCCTGGAATTTTATATATCAAGAAGTACACTAATTTTATAAATGAGAAAAATTAAGCTCGATTGAATTTGTGACTTGCTGAAGATCACAACTGTGATTTAGTATCAGAGCCAAGACTGGAGTAGAGCTATTATGAGTGTTTCTTAGATGTGGAGTAAGCATCACAATATGTACTAACTTCATTAAAAGTGTTCAAAAATTGATTTTTAAAGAGTACTTAAATTGGGAGGGATACCTCAGAAAACAAGGGCCCTTGAAAGAAAAGAAGAATCTTGTCCTTTGTTGGGTGAATCAGAGACCTTGGGACACTATGAAGCTGACTCAAATCAGTGTTTCACTTCTTTACATATTGATTTGTTTAATATAGTGAATCTTTGCTGCCATTCTGAAGGAACCAATTTTTTAATAAACTGTCATAATTAAAACTTTATATATAATCATCACCAGTGCATTTAAAAATAGTGCTGCATGTGAAGAAAAATTTTTAAAATGTGCTTGGGAAAATATAATTTCATACTAAAACATGAACTCAAATAGATATACTTCATTTCAGAAAAGAAAAAAAAAGTTAAAATCATTTTCTTTTGATTTGAAAAAGCAATAAAGGCATTTTACCTGCATCTTTCAATATGGCTTTTGCCCACTGCATTAGATGGGGTGAAAGATCTCTGGTTATTGAATTCTATGATTTTCATACAGCCAGTAAAATTGTAGGTATATTCAGCCACCTAAAAGAGAAAGAGGAAAAAAAAACACATGTGTATGTATATGTGCAATACAATGCTTCCTTGAATTTATATTCTTATAGCTAAATGGGATGGAGGAGAGTAGATTAGCATACTGCTTATACAGTAATTCAATTCATTTCATAAATACCATTTAAATTATTTTAATAGTTCTTATTTACCAGATATATGCATGGGTAATTTTACAACATTGACAATTGCCAAACCTTTTGTTCTAATTTTTCCCCTCCTCCCCGCCCCAGATGGCAGGTTGACCAATATATGTTAAATATGTTACAGTATAAATTAAATACAATATATGTATATATGTCCAAACAGTTGTTTTGCTGTACAAAAAGAATCAGACTTTGAAATAGTGTACAATTAGCCTGTGAAGGAAATCCAAAATGCAGGCGAACAAAATTAGAGGGATTGGGAATTCTACATAGTGGTTCATAATCATCTCCTAGAGTTCTTTTGCTGGGTGTAGTTAGTTCAGTTCACTACTGCTCTATTGGAACTGATTTGGTTCATCTCATTGTTGAAAATGGCCACATCCATCAGAATTGATCATCATACAGTATTATTGTTGAAGTATACAAAGATAAATACAATTTTTTAAATCAGAAGAAAAAATACCACCTTCAAGAGCTACTTAAATTTGGCAATACTGATTATTGATCAAATTACTTGTTTTATTCATCTATTAATATAGTGACCCTAAGATAACCCAAGGTTTTCAAAAAATATAGCGGATTTGTAGTTGGGGAAAGGGAGAAATCATTAACTTATACATCTTTCACATTCAATTAATTCATCTTTTCATCTTCTACTTTTGTTTTTGAGACATTGATAGAAAGCCCCAGCTATAGCTAGAAACATTTTAGAAAATAATTGCTCTGATAGAGATCAAGGACAATGGATAGAAAAGAGTGAAATTCTTCTAGACAGCTGCTTGGATGAGTGTTTTTGAAACCCCTTCTGACTCATTTAGGCCCCTCACACTTTTCAGAAATAACTTGAGCACAAAAGATAACCAGAGAGCTCATTTAAGTGGACCATGAACACAAGGGGAGGAGCAGAAGGAGACCTGAATGATGTAATTTTTCTATTTTTTTTTTTTTTTTTTACAAAACTCCCCTATTTTTATACATTTCAAAAAGGTTTGGTTAATGATTTTTTTAAAATTCCGTCATTCCAACAAAATAGCAGTAGTAAAGCCTATCAAAGGAAATTCACATTCATGAATTGAGAAAGAAAAATCAAAGCAAAAGCTCCCTATAAAATCATCAAAGGTCAAAAGGCAATATAGTTAGTAAGGCCATGTACTTGAGTGTCTATCTCAGTCATGTTAATAATTTAATGTTCCCATGAGCCAAATTATCACCATGGCAACCTATTAATCTACATTACACACTTAAAAGTAAGTTATAACTTGCTTTAAAAATTTGGAGAAAAATTGCCTCTTTTGCTATTTATTTTAATATTTTAGAGATGGTTTATCTCATTTCATGTTACAAATGAACAGATATATAAAAGTAAGACCCTTGTCTGATTTTGAAGATGTATTATGAATATATTTTACTTGAATGCCTATTTTATATTACTAAATTAAAACATTAAAAATGTGTCATTTCTCTGTTGTCATTGTTCAGCCATTTAGTTATGAGCCCTTGTTGAGGGCTGTAATACTTTTGGACAGGAAGGAAGTACTAAAGACCTGTAAAATTATAGTGGCTATGGAAAAATAGAGGAAGGGAGGACACAATAAAGAACACACACACACATACACACACAAACACATACACACTCACAAACATGAGCCACATAGTTATTGAATTTCTGAATGGATTGAATACTTATAGGATCACAGAACCAGAGGTTAATGGGACCTCATACCATTTTGTCTGACTTTCTCATTTTATGAATGAGAAAAATGAGATGTTTTTTATTGATGAATGTTCATTATTATTTTTCATTTTAATAGTATTTTATTTTTAAATACATGAAAATATAGCTTTCAATATTCATTTTCATAAGACTGTATTCTAGATTTTTCTCCCTCTCTCCAATACATTAGGTAATTCTTATCAAAGTACATCCTTCCACCAGATATCCATTAATCTGATATGGGCTGCAATTCTTTTGAAATATTTTCATATTTGTCTCATTCTGCAAGAAAAATCAGACTAAAAAAAGCCAGGAGAAAGAAAAAATCCAAGTAAAGAAAAGTAAAATATACTATGCTTATATCCATTCAGTCTTGGTAGTTCTCTCTCTTGATGCCATTTTCTATCCTGAGTGTTTGTATTCAGTGCCTGTATTCAATGCCTTGAATCACTATGTTGTTGAGAAGAACCTAGTCTATCATAGTTGAATATCACATAATCTTGTAGTTACTATATAAAATGTTATCTTGGTTCTGCTCACTTCAAGTAGCATCAATTAATGCAAGTCTTTCCAGATTTTTCTGAAATCCATCTGCTCATCATTTCTTTTGGAACAATAGCATTCCATTAAATTGGAATAACATAATTTATTCATCCATTTATGAATTCGGTTCCTTGCCACTATTAAAAAGAACTCCCACAAACATTTTTGCTCTTGTGGGTTCTTTTCTCTCTTTTATGATCTCTTTGGGATGCAGGCACAGGAGTGAGACTGCTGGATCAATGAGAATGCACAGTTTTATAGTTCTTTGGGTATAGTTCCAAATCGCTTTTCAAAGTGGGTGGATCATTTCAAAATTCCACCAGCAATACATTAGTGTCCAAGGTTTCCCAAATGTTTCCCTCTAATACTTATTATCTTTTCCTTTCATCTTAGCCAGTCTGAGAGTGAGTTAGTACCTCAGAATTGTCTTAATTTGCATTTCTCTAATCAGTAGAGATCAATAAGATTAGAAATAGCTTTCATATCTTCATCTAAAAATTGTCTGTTCCCATTCTTTGATCATTTATCAATTGGGGGATGACATGTATTTTTATAAATTCTGGTTCTCTCTATATATTTAGAAATGAGGTCTTCATAAGCAGCACTGGTTATAAAAATTGTTTCTGAGTTTTATGCTTCCCTTCTAATCTTGGTTGCATTGATTTTGTATGTGCAAAAACTTTTGAAATGTAATGTAATCAAAATTATTCATTTTGTATCTCATAATGTTCCCTAGTTTTTCTTTGGACACAAATTCTTCCCTTCTCCAAAGATCTAATAGGTAGATTATCCCTTGCTTTCCTAATTTGCCTATAATATCATCCTTTTATGTCTAAATCATGAACCCATTTTGACTTTATCTTGGTATTGGTTATTAGATATCATTTGATGTAGTTTCTGCTGTACTGTTTTCCAGTTTTCCCAGCAATTCTTGTCAAAGAGTGAGTTCTTATCTCAAAAGCGGAATCTTTAGGAGTTTATCCAACACTAGGTTACAATAGAAATTTATTGTGTCTTGTGTACCCAACATATTTCACTGATCCAACACTCTATTTCTTAACTAATATCAGATGGTTTTGATGTTTGCCACTTTTTTGTATAGTTTTAGGTCTGGTACAGTTGGAACACCTTCATTTGTTGTTTTTCATTAATTGTCTTGATATTCTTGATCATTTGTTCTAGTTGAATTTTGTTATTATTTTTTTCTAGCTCTACAAAGTAATGTTTGGGCAGTTTGATTAGTATGGCACTTAATAAGTAGATTAATTTAGGCAGAATTTTATTATATTAGTTTGGCCTACCCATGAATATTTGATATTTTTCCAATTGTTTATATCTAATTTTATTTGTGTAAAAGGTGTTTTGCAATTTTGTTGATATAGTTCCTGACTATGTCTTGGCAGGTAAATTCTCAAATATTTTATATTATCTACATTTATTTATTTTGTGTAAGTTTATTTATTTTTAATATGCATCACTTTATGAAACATGTTGGGAGAAAAAAACTCAGAGCAAAAGGGAAAAATCATGGGAGAGATTAAAAAACAGAAAAAAAGAAGTGAACATAGCATGTGTTGATTTATATTCAGTCTTCTTAGATCTTTTTATGGATACAGATGGCATTTTCTGTCCAAAGTCTATGGACTTTGGATCACTGAACCATTGAGAAGGACCGAGCCTTTCATAGTTGATCATCCCAAATTTTTGCTATTATTGTGTTCCTGGTTCTGTTTGTTTCACTCAGCATCAGTTCATGTAAATTTTTCCAGGTCTTTTTAAAATCAACTTGTTCATAAATTATTATAGAACCATAATATTCATTATTTTATATACCATAACTTATTCAGCTATTTCTCAATTGATGGGCATTTATTCCTTTTCCAATTCTTTGTTACAACAAAAAGAGTTACAGACATTTTTGCTAATGTGAGTCCTTTTCCCTGATTCACAATTTCCTTTTATAGCCCTTTGGACATAGTTCCAGATTGCTCTTCAGAATGTTTGGATAATTTCATAACTCCACCAATAATTGCATTAGTGTCCTAGTTTTTCCACATCCCCTCCAATATTTATCATTATATTTTCCTGTCATCTTAGCCAATCTGAAAGGGGTGAGGTGATATCTCAGAGTTGTTTTAATGTGCATTTCTCTACTTAATACTGATTGAGAGCATTTTTTCATATAATTATAAATGACTTTAATTTTATCATGTAAAATTTTTCTGTTCCTATTCTTTGACTATTTACCAATTGGGGAATAACTAGTATTTTCATAAATTTGACACATTTTATGCATTTTACAAATGAGACCTTTATCAGAAATACTGGCTGTCAAGATTTTTTCCCATCTTTGTATTTCCCTTTTAGTCTTGTTTATCTTGGGGTTTTTTTTGGACAAAACCTTTTTAATTTAATTTAATCAAAGTTGTCCATTTTGCCTTTGATAATGTTCTTTAGTTTTTTTGTGAGTTTTTGTTTATGATATCATCCTTTTTACCCAAATCATGTATCCATTTTGACCTTATTTTGATAGGAGTGTGAGATGAAGGTCTATGTCAGTCAAATAGTGATTCTTATTCCAGAAGCTGGAGGTTGGTGATTTATCAACTAGATTTATATAGGCCTTGATTATTGTATCTAATCTATTGCACTGATACACCACTCTGTTTCTTAGCCAGTAGCAAATGGTTTTGGTGACTGATGATTTATAATATAGTTTTAGATTTGATAGTTTTAAACAATCATTCTTGGTATTTTTTTCATTAATTCCCTTCATATTCTTGACCTTTTATTCTTCCAGATGAGTTTTGTCATTATTTTTTCTAGTTCTATAAAGTAACATTTTGGGCAGTTTGATTGCTATGGTATTGAACAAGTAGGCTAATTTAGGCAAATTTGTCATTTTTATTATATTAGCTTGGTCTACTCATGAACAATTGATATTTTTCCAACTGTTTATGTAATTTCCAGGCTAGCTTTCAGGATCTTGGTCTTAGTAGAGGAATGCAGGAGGTAGGAGAGACATCAGAAGGATGGCCAAAGATAGAATGCCTCATTTTCAGTCCTCTCAGCCCTTAAATACCCTATTACAATTCCATCAATACAACATACTGACTATGTGTGAACTAGAGAATTATTACATCGCCATACTAAGTATTAAGTATATATATGAACTAGAGAACCATCATCTCATCAATTCCACTAAGTTAACACCATGTTTAAAGTATACTTAATACTTAATGCTTGCCATAGGTTTTAGATAGATACTGCTCATTATTTTAAGAAAATTTCCCTTTATTCCTATGATCTCTAGTATTTTTAGTAGGAATGGGTGCTATATTTTGTCAAAAAGCCTTTTTTGAATCTATTGAGATTATCATATGATTTCTATTGGTTTTGTTATTGGTATGATCAATTATGATAATAGTTTTCCTGATATTGAACCAGCTCTGCATTCCTGTTATAAAATCTACTTGGTCACAGTGTATTATTCCACTAATAAGTTGCTGCAATCTCTTTGCTAATATTTTATTTTAGATTTTTGCATTAATATTCATCAAGAAGATTGGTCTGTAATTTTCTTTCTCTCTTTTGGTTTTTCTTGGTTTAGAGATCAGTGCCATATTTGTGTCATAAAAGGAATTTGGCAGTACTCTTTCTCTATCTATTTTTGCAAATAGTGTGCATAGTATTGGAATTAATTGTCCTTTAAATGTTTGGTAGAATTCACTTGTGAATCCATCTGTCCCTGGAGAGTTTTTCCTAGGGAGGTCATTAATGTCTTTCTTCAATTTCTTTTTCTAAAATGGGACTATTTAAGTAATTTATTTCCTCTTCCCTTAACTTCAGAAATTTATATTTTTGTAAACATTCATGCATTTCACTTAGATTGGCATATTTGCTGTCATAGAGCTGTACAAAATAATTCCTAATTATTGCTTTAATTTCTTTTTCATTGGTAAGGAGTTTAGTTCTTTCATTTTTGATGCTGGTGATTTAGTTTTTGTTTTTTGTTTTTTTTTTGATTTTTTCTTTCCTTTTTCTGATCAGATTAACCAAAGGTTTATCTATTTTGTTAGTTTTTTCATAAAACCAACTCTTATTTTATTTATTAGTTCAATAGTTTTCTTAATCTCTATTTTATTAATCTCTATTTTGAGTTTCAAAATTTAAAATTTGGTATTTAATTGGGAGTTTTTGATTTGTTCTTTTTCTAGCTTATCTAGTTGCATACCTAATTCACTAATCTCTTCTTTATCTATTTGGGTAACTATTTAGAGATATTAATTTTCCCCTAAAGACTGTTTTAACTTTATCTCACAAGTTTTGGTATGTTGTCTTATTTTTGTCATTTTTTTGGATGAAATTATGGATGTTTCTGTGATTTGTTGTTTGATTCACTTATTTTTTAGTATTAAATTATTTAATTTCCCTTTCTTTCCTTAGCCCTTTATAGAATATAATTTTTATTGGTTTGTGGTCTGTAAAGGAATCATTTACTATTACTGTTTTTTTGCATTTGCATTTTTATGCTCTAATACATAGTCAATTTTTGTATAGGTGCTATGTACTAAGGAGAAAAAAGTGTATTGCTTTTTGTCCCTAGGATCCTCTAAACTTCCCTAGTTTCTTTCCTGTTTATTTTGTGTTTAGATTTGTCTGATTCTGAGAGGGGAAGAGTACTTTAGTCTTGCTGTCTATTTCTTCCTGTAACTGGCTTAAAATTTCTAAGTATTTGCCTGCTCCACTATTTGGTGCATATCCATTTAATATTATTACTCTTTCATTCTTTACTGTACCCTTTATGAAGACATATTTTCCCTCTTTATCTCTTTTAATAAATTCTATTTTTACTTTTGCTTTATCAAAGATCAGAATTGCTACCCCTGTTTTTTTTTTTACTTTAGCTGAAGCATAATAAATTCTGTTCCAATCTTTTACCTCTACTCTGTATATCTCTCTGTGTCAAATGTATTTCTTGCAAACAACATATTGTAGGATTCTGTTTTTTAATCCACTATGCTAGCTTCTGTTTTATGGAAGAGTTCGTTCAATTCACATTAATGGTTAAGATTACCAGCTCTGAAGTTAGAGCAAAAATCAGGAACTATTTTGCCCAACAGTATGCCAATAAATCTGGCAGCCTAATCAAGAATTGCCCAAATTAGCAAATGAGGAAATAAAATACTTAAATATGCCATTAAAAAAAATTGAACAGGACCAAATACTTAAGGAACAAATCACTATTGATCAGAGAAATGCAAATTAAGACAACTCTGAGATATCATTACACACCTGTCAGATTGGCTAAGATGACAGGAACAAATAATGAATGTTGGAGGGGATGTGGAAAAACTGGGACACTGATGCATTGTTGGTGGAGTTGTGAAAGAATCCAACCGTTCTGGAGAGCAATCTGGAATTATGCCCCAAAAGTTATTAAACTGTGCATACCCTTTGATCCAGCAGTGCTACTACTGGGCTTATATCCCAAGGAAATACTAAAGAAGGGAAAGGGGCCTGTATGTGCCAAAATGTTTGTGGCAGCCCTTTTTGTAGTGGATAGAAACTGGAAAATGAATGGATGTCCATCAATTGGAGAATGGTTGGGTAAATTATGGTATATGAATGTTATGGAATATTATTATTCTATAAGAAATGACCAACAGGATGAATACAGAGAGGCTTGGAGAGACTTACATAAACTGATGCTGAGTGAAACGAGCAGAACTAGGAGATCATTATACACTTCAACAATGATACTGTATTCTGATGGAAGTGGATATCTTCAACATAGAAGAGAGCTAATCCAATTCCAATTGTTCAGTGATGGACAGAATCAGCTATACCCAAAAAAGGAACACTGGGAAATGAGTGTAAACTGTTAGCATTTTTTGTTTTTCTCCTCAGATTATTTTTACCTTCCAAATCCAATTCTTCCTTTGCAACAACAATAAAATTCAGTTCTGCATATATATGTTGTGCCTAGAATATACTATAACATATTTAATATGTATGGGAATGCCTGCCATGTAGGGGAGGGGGTGGAGGGAAGGAGGGGAAAAATTCGGAACAGAAGGGAGTACAAGGGATAATGTTGTAAAAAATTACCTATGCATATGTATTGTCAAAAAATGTTATAATTATAAAATTATTAATAATGAAAAAAGAAAATGAGCAAGAAGCAGAAAAGAACCTTGACCACGGGAAATTACTATGGTGACAGAGCAGATGAAAATACAGTCTCTATAAATTTTATGTTAATTCATATTTTTCCCAAACAGAAGGTAAGTTGTTTGGAGGGTTTTGTTTGTTTGTTTGTTGGTTTTGTTTTGTTTTGTTTCGTCCCTTTGTTTCCTGTGCTTAGCAGCATATCTTGAGAATAGAAAATATTTAAAAAGTGGTTGCTGAATGGCAAATCATTATATTCAAGAAATTGGTTGTCTATGAATTAGGGAATTATATAAGCTTACTTTTTGATATGCTGCATTTCACATGTTTGGTGAGATACAAATTTACTCAATTGTGGAATGAAGAGATTATACAAAATAACTAAGGCTTCTTCCCTCTCTAAATATATATTCATTTGGTGCTAACAAATGAATAAATATATCTATATTCTAGTTAAACAATGAGAAAGAATTGGATTAAAATGAGTCTAAATTTATTCCTGGGCCTTCTATTTGGGCAACATAAAAAGTAACAAGCATAATTGATTGATTGGTTGCTGAAATACCTAAATTCAATGGTGGTTCTTGAATTATGAATAAAATTTGAGTGCAATGTAGACATAGTAGAAGATTTTGACATGGAGCACTCAGAGTAATAAGGAATAAAAGTAAAAAAGAGAAATTTATGAAAAAAAAGAGAGAAAAAAATCAACCTGAAAGAGAAACAGAAGAAACACTATTGCCATAAAACCTATGCAAATGATTACTTATTTGTAAATAATTATCTCCATTTATTTTGACATTTGACTATATTCAAATTGTATAAATTCCTTTGCAAAGTTTTTCAAGGTTCAAATCCATGCTCTGCCATTTTAAAATAAAAGAATTCAATAAAATCATATACTCAAAGCTTTCAGCAATCTTAAAGGTCATTACATTCCAACTCTTCAGTTTACATATGAGAATATTGAGACTCAGATGGAATAAGTGACTTGTTCAGGATCATAAAATTGATAAGTATGTAAGTCTTTCTGACTTCCAATCTATTATTCTATAATAACTTTCAAAAATTGTCTGCTATTTTCAATTCTGCACCTAACTGCCATAGTTCTTATGGGTTATGTTTTAGATGTTTCCCCAGGTAAACAGCCAATTGCCTAAGAATATTATACCACCTAAACAAGATGACCCAACTGGGCCTTTCTTTCAATTCCTTTTTTAAACATAGCTTTTAGTAGCAAAATATTTTTTTTTTTTTAAAATTTTTTTTTATTATATATATATATATTTTATAATATTATCCCTTGTATTCATTTTTCCAAATTACCCCCCCTCCCTTATTCCCTCCCCCCGACGACAGGCAATACCATACATTTTACATGTGTTACAATATAGTCTAAGTACAATACATGTGTGTGAATATCATTTTCTTGTTGCACAATAAACATTAGAATCCGAAGGTACATGCAACCTGGGCAGACAGATATTAGTGCTAACAATTTACATTCCCCTCCCAGTGTTTCTTCTCTGGGTGTATCTACCTCTGTCCATCATTGATCAACTGGAAGTGAGTTGGATCTTCTTTATGTTGAAGATTTCCACTTCCATCAGAATACATCCTCATACAGTATTGTTGTTGAAGTATACAGTGATCTTCTGGTTCTGCTCATTTCACTCAGCATCAGTTGATTTAAGTCTCTCCAACCCTCTCTGTATTCCTCCTGCTGGTCATTTCTTACTGAGCAATAATATTCCATAACTTTCATATACCACAATTTACCCAACCATTCTCCAACTGATGGACATCCATTCATCTTCCAGTTTCTAGCTACAACAAAAAGAGCTGCCACAAACATTTTGGCACATATATGTCTCTTTCCGCTCTTTAGTATTTCTTTGGGATATAATCCCAGTAGTAGCGCTGCTGGGTCAAAGGGTATGCACAGTTTGATAACTTTTTGGGCATAATTCCAGATTGCTCTCCAGAATGGCTGGATTCTTTCACAACTCCACCAGCAATGTATTAGTGTCCCAATTTCCCCACATCCCCTCCAACATTTGTCATTATTTGTTCCTGTCATCTTAGCCAATCTGACAGGTGTGTAGTGGTATCTCAGAGTGGTCTTAATTTGCATTTCTCTGATCAGTAGTGATTTGGAACACTCTTTCATGTGAGTGGATATAGTTTCAATTTCTTCCTCTGAGAATTGTCTGTTCATATCCTTTGACCATTTATCAATTGGAGAATGGTTTGGTTTCTTATAAATTATGGTCAGTTCTCTATATATTTTGGAAATGAGACCTTTGTCAGAACCTTTGTTTTTAAAAATATTTTCCCAATTTGTTACTTCCCTTCTAATCTTGTTTGCATTAGTATTATTTGTACAGAAACTTTTTAGTTTGATGTAATCAAAATCTTCTATTTTGTGATCAATAATGATCTCTAGTTCTCCTCTGGTCATAAATTCCTTCCTCCTCCACAAGTCTGAGAGGTAGATTATCCTCTGTTCCTCTAATCTATTTATTATCTCCCTCTTTATGCCTAAATCATGGACCCATTTTGATCTTATCTTGGTATATGGTGTTAAGTGTGGGTCCATATCTAATTTCTGCCATACTAATTTCCAGTTTTCCCAACAGTTTCTTCTGAATAATAAATTTTTGTCCCTAATGTTGGTATCTTTGGGTTTGTCAAAGATTAGATTGCTATAGATGTACTCTTTTTTGTCCTTTGTATCTAATCTGTTCCATTGATCTACCGTTCTATTTCTTAGCCAGTACCTAAATGGTTTTGGTGACTGCTGCTATATAATATAGCTTTAGATCAGGTACACTTAGACCACCTTCCTCTGACTTTTTTTTCATTAGTTCCCTTGCAATTCTCGACCTTTTATTCTTCCATATGAATTTTGTTGTTATTTTTTCTAGGTCATTAAAATAGTTTCCTAAGTTATTTTCAATTAAGATTTAAAATAATTATAAGCAGGATTTGACAGATAAGATGCTTGTTAAATACATATGGAGTTTAATTACATTGAATTTAAACAGTTACTGAATGCCTACTATATACAAGCATTGATAACTAAAGATTCAAGGGGTGGGGAAAATGCAATGTTCCATACTTTCAGAGTCATTGCATCCTATTGGAAATATCTGTATAGCTAAATGTATTATTTAGAGTTGTGTGCATTCCTACATGGGAGAATTGTATTTTAGAGGTTTAGAGAGAAGATTCCTTAACTGTTTAGCCTTAAAGAAGCTCTAGAAAATATAAGAAGAAAGGAGAAAAAAAACTGGTATTATATTATTTTAATTGGTAGTAACATCTGTTAGGACCCACTGTCAATTAGGAAATAACTGCCATAAGAGCTGCTGAAAGCTCTTGGGAACTACTGCTGCTCCCTGAACAATCACCTGTCAAGTATTGCTAGGAATGACAATAGAAAAAACTTTTGAAATCTGATTGTTCACAGTCAGTGTATAGATAAGAGCTAAGAGTCACACTAGGAGGATCATTTTGCTATGAGATGTCCAGTCTTTTTCACAATCCCAGGATGTGTCACTCTTGCATATAAGAAAAATTCTATTGTCTTATAAATCCGAGGGAGAGAATCAGGTAAAAATCAAGACTTCTAATTTTGATTTTCAGTAAAGAGAATGAGTAATGCTTTCAAAATAATTATTCATCAAAAAATTGAATTTGGAGGCCCAGACATTTCAGATGAAAGCTCAATTTAATGGCAAAATTTTTTTTATCCTTGACTCCTTCTTTCAGTGGCATTGAATTGCTTAGTTGTCCTTAGTTGAATTGCTTAGTTGTATATAGGTTTCTTATCCTATATATCTTTCTAAATAGACTTTGATTCATTTAGTTCCACTGGGGAGATTAGATGGATGTACAGAATCCAAATTTCCATTTAGTTATCTATATACAAAGATAATATACATATGAAAACAGGGAAAGTGTTTAGGTAGACTGACAGAGACAGAGAGACAGACAGAGACAGAGAGAGACAAGAGACAATAATACAGAGAGACACAGAAACACACAGAGAGAGAGAGAGAGACAGAGAGAGTTAATAGAATTACTTTTCAAGTGAAGTACAAGGAATCTATAAACCAGGATGGGGAAATACATATTTATTTTCACTAGCTCCTAACTGGAATTTAGTTATTCCTTCAATTTTGAGTATAGGCAACAATCCAAAGTTATATTAGGCTTTACAAACCTACCAAATGAGTCTATTACAAACTTACAAAAAGGTTAAGAATCCTCATCCAGAGATGTAAAGACCTTATATATCTATATAGCTTCAGTCCTCCTCTTTCTGATAGGTATTTATGTCTATTTTTTTTTTTTTAATCTGTCTCTAGGGATCTATCATCTTTATCTTTCTTTCTAGTTATAAAGACATAAAGAGATATAGTTTCTCACCATGGGCTACTATCTCAGAGCAACAGTCTTCATGCTGTACATATACTGTCTACATGCTGCCATCATTCAATTTTCAGTTTATGAACCATAATGAAACCAATATGGCCAATGTTTACTAGAAAAATATTCCCTGAAACTTTCCAAAAGCAAACACCTCTCCCTGGCCTCCAATCCTACATAAGTATTGTCTTTCCTATTAAAATGTAAGCTCCTTGAGGTTAGACAATCTTCAATTTTGTTTTTAGATCACAGATTTTAACAGAATATTTTATCAAACAGTAAATGTGTAATAAAAATCTTTCCCTTTCATTTACTTATAATATATATGCATAAATTTAAAGTTAATTTTAATGGTAATATTAACAACTTTTTTAAGGGGTTAGAATATTATTCTGGCTACCTTGGATTTTTTTTATATTTTAACATGAATTTGTACATTATAGAATCCCATCTTCTATAGATCACATGCCTCAAAGGGTATTTATGTTAATGCTTTTAACTAGGAAAACAAATGCATTAAAATAACAAAGTTAATCCTATTAGGATCATTAGCATAATTAATATTATAGTTGTTGCATGAATCTATAAGCCTTGATAACCTAACAAGTCTATTGTTTTCCAAGGACATTTAGGTTTGGTTGCTTAGGAAAGAAATGCTTGTTTTTACTTGTCAAGGCAATGGATAAAATGTGGTAATAAAGTCATTCTATTATTGTGTGAAAACCTTTTCTTTAACATATATTTATTCATAAGAAAACAGGGGAAAAATTTCCACAGTAAACTTTTATTTAAACTTTGCTTCCCATCAGTCAGCATAATATATTATTTTGATATGAAATTCAGATCTCTAGGGGCTTGTTGATTGGCTGACCTATGAGGATTTCTTTTCTAAAAAGAATCCTGAATATGACAACTTGTCAGTCACTTAAAGAGTGGACAGACAAAGTCTCATGACTCAAAACAGTCAGGGTCAGAATTTTTATAACTCCTACAATTTATTCCCTTAGAAGAATACCACTTTGGTCCAATTTAACTTTCTATAGAGTATATAACTATGGAATAAAAGGTTAGTGCTAATTAACCCCACACTTCCTCAGCATGTGGTTTGTAGAGCAGATTTTATGAAAAGTAGTAAATTATAAAAATCAAAATAAAGTTTTCCATATAAACTTGAGCCTTTGATAATCACAATGAAAAACTAAACTCTATTCAAACTTTACAATACCAAATAATCACTTGTATATTGTTTATATAATCATATTGATCATTCAATTTTTTAACTAAGTTATTATGCACAATTTACCGACAATACAACATGACATAGTGAAAAGTTTCATTTCATGTGGAGTCAGAAAGATTTGAATTTAAATCTTGTTTTTAGTGCTAAACATATGTGTAAAAGTGGACAAATATCTTACCCCCATGAGCTTCAGTTTCCTTATCAGTAAAGTGGGAATTACAACTGTTATACTTACCTAATAAGTAGTCATGAACCTCAATGAGGTGATATATTTAAAGGCTTCACTAACTTTAAAGTATTAACATGATTCTTGGGACTGTCTATATATATATATATATATATATATAGAGAGAGAGAGAGAGAGAGAGAGAGGATATATGCATGCAGAGTACATATGAAGGTATGTAGATATATACATGTGTATAAAAAACATATAAAATTAAAATTGAAGATTAGATTTTATCCAACTTAATCCTTATTTTATACTTGAAACATTTTTGAAAAAACAAAAATGACTTTGGGAATGGTAACATTAAATAGTGAGTTAATCAAATTCTTTCCTGAGAACCAATTTTACCAAGGGCATGAGTCATTTGAAGGCATTTGTTCCAGAGGCAGAGGATGTCATCAAAGTGGGGAAAGAATCTAAATAATGAGGGTAGGCAGATGCCAAAGACAAATTTCACCCATTCCATTACATAAATTTGCCTAGAGCTAGCCCTGCCAAGTTGGTTGGTTGTCACATACTATCTAGCAATTTCCTACCTGAAGGGACAATGGAAACATCTGTGTTGAGGTTGTCATAGTCCCACAGGTGCAGACAATCTAGTTTATTTGTAGTGGAAATGTAAATACAGAGAAAGGCAATTGGCACATTAGGACACTGGAGATTAGCTACAATAATGGAACAGGCAAAGACTTGCCTAAATGTTAACACTTTTATTTGTGACATAAAACATTCATTCAAAATAGAATTGTGTTAACAGCTTTAAAATGATGGCTACAAACCTTCTAGACAAAGAAGCTTACATTCCAAGATGATTTCAATTTGATAAAGCATAGGAAGGAAGGAAAATAAATTTGACTATTGTTTCTATTAAAAATGTGATGCCATAGTCACTTAGCTACTTCCCAAATGGCAAATATAAAAGCAAAATCATTTCAGGTAATGTAAATATATTTAACCAACTGTGCCCCCCCATTTTATTTAATTGATATTTTCCTTGAATTTATGTTTATGCTGAAATCTATTTAAAAATAAACAAGAAACTTGAATTTTTATTTCTACTTTTCAAAAGGTGGGGGGTAAAAATTCTTTTTTTGGTGAAGCAATGAAAAGAAAACCAAACTGCTATGTTTTGGGAAAGTAATTCCTTTGAAGTCTTATGATGCTTTACTATGCTATGGAGGGGTAAGTATTATTGCAGATTCCAACTGTAAAATTTAAGCTTTGCAAAGTCCTACACAAATGAAAAGATTTCATATAGAAGGGCTTAATGTCTGTCAGCTAAGGAATAGTCTACCTAAATTTTAATACCAAGATGATTGAGTAGAAAGAAAGAGTAGAGCCCAAGCTTCTCTCACAACAACAACAACTACTACTACAATTACTACTAGTACTAGGACTACTAGTAGTACTACTACAACCCACCACCACCACCACCACCCATTATGAGAAAATTGATCAATATTTATCATGTTCCTGTCCTTATTTTGATTCCAGGGAGTATTCACTTGGTTGAGATTTATGACCCTCTCTCTTTGTTGAGCTGAGTTGTCTCCCTCCCAGTGGGAGAGCTCCTTCATAACTATCTTGGATATATTCTTCTATGTATATTCTTTTTGATTTTTATTTTGCCATGACTGTGATAAATGGGCTTCTTTTCTAATTGCTATGTGTTTTCATTATGGAATTAGTATTTATAAGGAAGGGATCAAGCCTTGAATATAAAGTTTGGGGTTCTCATGCCCCTCCCAAATAAGAAGTGATCAAAAGTTACCTCTAACTCAGTCATATTCCCTAGACTAACAATATTTGAGAGGGCAGATATATTTTCCACCTGGTACCCCCTCTCAAATAAGAACAGAATGATGTTTTCGGGCCCCAGTCTCCTGCTTTTCTTCCTGGCAGGAATGAAAGATTCCTTAGGAAAAGAATTTAGGGAGAAGAATCTTGGAGATGTCTATTCTTTCTTCCTCTGAGCCATACACAAATATAATGTTTTAGTCATACATGAAGCCTCACAACACATGTGGGATCTTGTCCCCTATGGCCATTACTCACTCCTTATGTAAGAAAAAGAAACCTTAAGTTGAAGAGGAGATTATGAAGAAGAGTTTTAAAAGAACTAAAAAAAAATCAGAAATTTGATTAGTATCTAGATGACAAAAGGGGAAGAGGACCCAGGGAGAGGAAGATGATTACATTCACCATAGTGCATAGGAATGTAGCACATAACAATTCTAAGATTTTCTTTACAAAGAGAAGGTAGACCATAAAGAGATAGAAAATGTAAGAGAAAATGATAATAGGAAATACATAATTATTGATCGTAACTCTGATGTGAATTGGATGAATTTACCCATTAAATGAAGAGCCAAGACAAATGGTATGGAAAGATAACATGTTGTTTATAAGAAATATACTTGAAACAAAGATTCACAGAGTGAAAAATAGAATTGGAGCAAAATCTGTTATGCTTTAATTGAACTAAAAATAGGGATAAGAAATTGTGATCTCAGACAAACTGACAGCAAAAATACATTAGATTTAAAATAGTGATGGAAACTGATTTAATTTAAATACTTAAAATAATAGTTAATAATAATCAAGATATTATTTACTATGTGCCAGATACTATACTCATTTTACAGGGGAAGAAAATGAAACAAACAGAGGGAAAGTTACTTGTCACAGAGTTACCAAACGTCTGAAGTCACATTTGAACTCAGATTTCATTATTCACTAAATAGCAAATACTTAAAGGAAAAGCTAAACAAGTTACATGAAGAAATGTTTTAAAGTCTATTTTAGTTCTAAATTTAATACCAAATAGAATTAAAATTTACATATACATAGTAAAAGAGAAAATTGTTCATAAAAATATAAATTGGTTAAAGCAAATTTCAATACATATAAAGACTTCAACATTTTAATGTCTAAGCTATGCTGCATCTCAGTATGTTTTTGTATTCTATTTTCTGTATTTAAACATATATTATTTCGGTAAATTTAAAAGCAAACAAATATATCCCTTAATACATATTTTCACAGTTTGGTAAAACAAATTCTCACATGTTTATGTCAAAAGATATACATCTCTTTCTGTATTTTAAGTTCATTACTTCACCAGCAAGAGGTAACTAATATGTTTAGTATGTCCTTTTTTGTACTTTTGATTTATAATTGCATTGATTAGTTTTCTAAAGCATTTAAAGTATATATTTTCTATAATATCATCATTTTATAATTTATTCTCCCAGTTCTCACAAGGATCTGCATCCATTCAGACACCTTCCTACTTTCAATTGAAACTATCAATTACATTTACATATATATGTGCATAAATATACATACATATAAATGTATATATAAGTAAATATACATTCGAATATACACATCCACACAGACACAAAGAGTTAGGAAAACAACTCATTAAAAATAAATTTGATGAAATGGAAATAAAAACTCTGAACAAAATAACTCCTTTAAAAATAAAATTGGCTAAATGTTAAGAGAGGTTTAAAAAAAGCTACTGGAGAAAATAATCCACTAAAAATTAGAACTGGACAAATGGAAGTGAATGACTCAATGAAAAATCAAGAATCAGTAAAACAAAAAAAATTAAATGGAAAAAATAGAAGAAAATACTTCATTAGAAAAAAAACTGACCTGGAAAATAGAACCAGGAGAAAGAATCAATGAATTATTGGACTACCTTAAATGTACAGTGGAAGAGAGATGCTACAACATCCTTAAAGAAATTATCAAGGGAAATTGCTTTGATATCTTAGAACCAGAAAGTAAAATAATGGCTAAATATACTGATCACTTCCTGAAAGAGACCTCAAAATGAAAACACCAAGAAATATTGTAGCTAAATTACAGAAATATTATATAAAGAATAAAATATTGAATGCAACTAGAAAAAAAAAAACAATTCAAACATTGAGGAAACATTATCAGGATTACTGATTACTGATAAGACCTACCAGCTTCCATATTGAAGATTCTGAGGGGCTGGAATATGATATTTCGAAAGGCAAAGGAACTTGAACTACAACCAAGAATCAACTATGTAGCAAAATTAAGCATTTTCTTTCAGGGAAAAAGTGGACACTCAATGAAACAGAGGATTTTCAACCATTTCTGATGAAAAGAACAGAGCTGAATAGAAAATTTGATCTCCAATTGCAAGACTCCAGAGCAGCATAAACAAGTAAATGGAAGGAAAATATGTTTTTAAAGGCTAAAATGTGTACAAAAGACCTATTATAGTTGAAGGAAAGAAGGGAAGGAGATGAGTGTTCTTTGAATCTTAATCTCATCAGATTTGGTCAAGGAGGGAATAATATACATACTTGGTTTGGTATAGAAATTTGTTTCACCCTATAAAGATAATAGGAGGAAAGTGGAAATAAAAGGAAGAAGCTAAACAAATAAAAGAAAATAAAAAAAGAAAATAAAAAAAGAAAATAAAAAAAGAAAAGAAAAGGAAGAAGCTAATAGAAGGGAGGGAAGAAGTAAAAAGAGAAAGGGACAAGAAAAGGATGGCTGAGAAAAAGAAGGACAGAATGAGGGAACTAGTAGTCATAAGTAATACTCTGGTGAGGAGGAAAAGAAAAAAGTATAACTTGGGAAAAATAGGATGGCATGAAATACAGAGTTAGTACTCTTAACTATGGATATGAATGGGATGAACTCTCCCATAAAACAGAAATGGGTAGCAGACTAGATCAAAAGTCAGAACCAATACAATATGTTGTTTGCAAGAAACACATGTGAAGCAGAGATACATACAGAATAAAGGAAAAAGGCTTGAACAGAATCTATTAGGTTGCAGTAGAAGTAAAAAAAAAAAAAAAAAAAAAAAAAAAAAAAAGCAAGTGTAGCAATTCTGATCTTAGATCCAACAAAAGCAAAAAAAAAAAAAAAAAAAAAAAAAAGGAAACTACATTTTGCTAAGAGGTGCCGTGGTTAATGAAGAAATATCAGTACTAAACATATATGCACCAAGTAGTATAGCATGTAAATTCTCAAATGAGAAGTTTTGAGTTGCAAGAAAAAATAGACAGCAAAACTATACTAGTGGAGGATCTCAATCTCCCTCTTTCAGAATTAGAGAATTCAAAACAAATTAAACAAAAAAGAAGGTAAGGCATGAACAGAATTTTAGAGAAGTTAGGTATGACAGACCTTTGGAGAAAATTGAATGGGGATAGCAAGGGATATACCCTTTTTCTCAGAAAGTAGAAATAGTAAATATATCATTTCTAGAATATGATGCAATAAAAATTATATGTAATAAAGGGTAATAGAAAAATATACCAAAAAGTAATTGAAAACTAAATAATCTAATCCTAAAGAATGGGTGGGTCAAATAGTAAATCATAAAAATTGATAATTTCATCCAAAAGAATGGCAATAAAGAGAAAACACACCAAAACTTATGCAATGCAGTCAAAGGAATTCTTAGGGAAAATATTATATCACTAGATGGTTACATAAATGAAATATGGAACAAGAGGATCAATGAATAGGGCATACAAATAAAAAAGCTAGAAAAAGAACAAATTAACCCCCAAATAAATTCTCAATTAGAAATTATGAAAATTAAGGGAGAGATTAATAAAACTGAAAGTAAGAAAATTATCTAACTAATAAACAAAACTAAGAGTTGGTTTTATGAAAAATTCAAAAAATAGATAAACCTTTAGTTAAGTTGATTAGAAAAAAGGAAAGAACCAAAACACTAGCATTAAAAATGAAAAGGGTAACAGCACCAATGAAAAGAAAATTAAGCAATAACTAGGACTTATTTTTGTCCAATTATAGGCCAATAAATATGATAATCTAAGTGAAAAATATGAATACTTACAAATATATATGTATATATTTCTCATTAACAGATAAGGAAATAAATTACTTAAATTACCTCATTTTAGAAAAAGAAATTGAACAAACCATCAATGTAAACATCTAGGGCCAGATGGATTTACAAGTAAATTTTACTGAACATACAAAGAAATACAAAGAGAAATTCCATTTAATATAACTTGATAGTGTAAAATATTTGGGAGTCTACCTGCCAAGACAATGCCAGAAATTATATAAACACAATTACAAAACACTTTTCAAACAAATAAAGCTAGTTCTAAACAATTGCAAGAATATCAAGTGCTCATGGATAGACTGAGCTAATATAATAAAAATGACAATCCTACCTAAATTAATCTACTTATTCAGTGCCATACCAATCAAGTTGACAAAAATTATTTTATAGAGTTAGAAAAAAGTAATAAAAACATTCATCTGGAAGAACAAAAAATCAAGAATTTAAAGGGAATTAATGAAAAAAGTCAAAAGAAGATGGTCTACCTATACCAAACCTAAAACCATATTATAAAGTGGTAGTTGTTAAAACCATTTGGTACTGACTAAGAAAAAGAATAGTCAGTCAGTGAAATTAGGTTCACAAAACACAATAGTCAGTGATTATAGTATTCTAGTGTTTAATAAACCCAAAGACTCTACCTTCTAGGATAAGAACTTACTATTCGACAAATATTGCCAGGAAAATTGGAAAATAGTATGGCAGAAATTAGGCATTGACCATTATCTAACACCATATACCAAGATAAAGTCAAAATGGGTTCATGATTTAGATACAAACCATGATACTTTAGACAAATTAAGAGAAAAATGAATAGTTTACTTCCCAGATCTCTGGAGAAGGAAGGAGTTTATGAACAAAGCAGAAGTAGAGAACATTTTAAAAAGCAAAATGAATATTTTTGGTTATATTAAATTGGAATTAAATTTAATTTAATTAAAAAAAAGTTTTTGTATAAACAAAGCTAATGCAACCAAGATTAGAAAGGAAGCAGAAAGCTGGGGAAAGTTTTTTACATCCAATGTTTCTGATAAAGGCTTCATTTCTAAAGTATATAGACAATTGACTCAAATTTACAAGAATACAACTCATTCCCCAAATTAATAATGGTCAAAGGGTTTTCAGATTATGAATTTAAAGTCACTTCTAGTCATATGAAAAAAATGCTCTAAATCACAATTGGCTAGAGAAATGCAAATTAAGACCACATTGAGCTTCCATTTCATACTTTTCAGATTGGATGAGATGACAGGAAAAGATAATGATAATTGTTGGAGGACATGTGGGAAAAATGGAACACTAATGCTTTGGTGGTAGAGTGTTATGGTCCAGAACTCTGAACTTCAAACAAAAGATTCTTACAAGGTACTAAATCAGTGGAATTGATAAAGACAATAGTTATCTAATTTAACATGGTTCAGTATGATTGATTTAATTCTACAAGGAGATGTTATGGGCCAGAACTTGAAATAAGGTACTAAGTGTAGTTGAGAAGACAATGGTTAAATCTAGTTTAGCATTGATTTAATCCTACAACAAATAATGGTTTCCTAGTGATATAATGATTGGTATATGCTCAGTGTGGAGGATACAAGCAAGAAGCTCTCAGGGCCAGAAAGGACAGCTTTCTGGCTCTCAGAGGCTGAGACAGATTCATTCTATCATCCACCTTTGTGGTGGCTGCAGGCTGAAGCACAAACCTTTAGAGTTGGGGAGATTCAGAACCAGAGAAGGCAGCTCTCAGAACCAAGAAGAGAGATAGGCCTCCAGAAAAACTAACCGAGCCCCAGGAAAGGAGACAAGACTTTGAAAGAGACAATAAAAGATTTGGACCTTAACCCTTGGCTACTCGTGTGGAGATTACTGAACTGAAACGAAGGCTGCTTCTAGAGATCCCAAGAAAACCTCAACAGAGAACATTGCATTTTAGAGAGAACATTACAGTGGAGTTGTGAATTGACCATTCTCAAGAGGAATTTGGAACTATGTCTTAAGGGCTATCAAACTGTTCATACCCTTAGATTCACATGATCTCTTCTGGGTCTGTATTCCAAAGATACCATGAAAAATAAAAAAGGGCATACACATGCAAAAATGTTTGTAGCATCCCTTTTTATAGTGGCAAGGTTATAATGGATAACCATCATTTGGGGAATGGCTGAATAAGTTATGGTATATGCATGCAATAGAATATTATTTTCTATAAGAAGTTATGAGCAGACTGATTTCAGAAAAGCCTGGAAAGACTTGCATGAATTGATGCTAAGTGAAGTAGAATAGAACCAAAAGAACACTATACACAGCAACAAGATTATGTGAGGATAAACTGTGATACACTTGGTCCCTTTCAACAATGGAATGATTCAAGTTGATTCCAATAGACTTGTGATGGAAAAAGCTATCCACATGTAGAAAAAGAACTATGGAGACTGAAAATAGATTAAAGCATAGTATTTTCACTTGTTCTTGTTGTTGCTTGTTTACTTGTTTGTTTGTTTTTTTTTTTTCATTTTCTTCATCTTTTGTTCTGATTTTTCTTGTGCAGGATAACAAAATATGGAAATAAGAATTGTACATGTTTAAGTCATATTGGATTGCTTTATTTCTATGGGATATGGTGAGATGAAGAGAGGGAGAAAAATTTGAAATGTGAGGTTTTGCAAAGAGAATACTGAAAATTATCTTTGCCTGTATTTGGAAAAAATACATTAAAAAAGAAATGATGAGCAGGATTTTTTCCGGAAAATCTGGAAAGACTTAGAGGAATTCATACAAAATGAAATGTGCAAAACCAGGAAAAAATATACTGTCACCGAAACATAGTGGGATGAATATCTGTGAGTGACAGCTATTTTCAACATAATGATCTGAGACAATTCTGAAGGACTTATTGATAGAAAAATGCTATTCATTTCCAGAGAAAGAACTGATGGAATTTGCATGCAGTGCAAACATACTTTTTAAAAACTTTCCTTTTTTGTTTTTTCTTTTTTGCCTATGTTTTCTTTCACAACATGATTAATATGTAAATATGTTTACCATGACTGCACATGTGTAATTTATGTCAAATATCTTCTCAATGAGGAGAAAGAGACAAGATAAGAATTTAGAAATCAAATTTTTAAAGAATGCTAAAATAGTTTGCATATGTAATTTGTAAAAAAGAAAATATAAGCTACAAAAAACTTTATATTTTTTCATTCTATTTTTTCAGTTTAATTGTTCCCTTCCTTATCTCTATTATCCAGCCTAATTGATATTTTCCCTATTCCAAACATACAAAATTCTATATCTTATCTCCATGCTCTTGTAGCAGCCATTTAACACTCTTGGAATGTATTGCACTCTCATCTGCATCTCAAAGGATTCTTTTTTTCCTTGAATAAATAGTTCTAGCTGTATATCTACAGACATGTATAAAGCAACCCATTTTACAAATCTATATATACATAGTATTGCTGTGAATTGAAGGTTCAAATAAGTACAAAAGTATCATGGATTACTTTGAAAACACATGAGTATGTGAGATACTAGAGTTAAAATAAAAAATCAAGATTTTCTACTCTAGAGATTCAACAAAAGGGAAATAACATGTTCACATCTATGCCACCATAGTTTCTATATAGAAGAAACAGAACACTGTGTGATTGAGGATAAGATAGGTTCTACTAATAACTCCAGAAATCAGGAAAAGTATCCTCAGGAAGATGGAGGTAACTCTGAGAGGTAATAGAAGCAAGGTTAGGGAAGTACAGCATTATCAGAATGAAGGATAGGATTCAAAAACAGAGAGAGAAGAGAGGGAAGGTTCTGCATGAATAGCAGGTAGACTGATTTCATTGTAGAAAGAGAAATGATTAAAGTCACATGATTCATAAATGACAGATTCTTCCAAAGAAATTTTAAAATAATTTCCCTTTTTATTGGTATGAATTTGAAAAATATCAAATAAATTGCCTATCTCTCCATACAATGAACAGGAAAAAGAGTACATATGAAACAAAGTCTTCATAATGTACAATTAATTTTTTTTTGTTATTTAAAAATTAGAATCGTAGCTATAACACTTCCTTTCTTATGTATCCCCTTATGAACTTACTTCTGTTCTGTTCTATATTTTTAATGATTTGATTTTCTTCTTTTTCTTACTTTTTAAAATGATTATTATTTTGACATTCTATTCTTCACCTCCCCCATTCCAATTTCTCTTTCCTTTCAAAAAAAGCTGTTCTGTCAGATTGCTTCTAAATTTAAAATATGCTCATGCCCTTAAATTAATCAGACTGAGACTAAGAGAAATAATATAGTTCTCTCATCCCTAACTTTAATCTTCTCCTCATGCTGCAGTCCATATACACAAACACACACACACATATAAACACATATTTTCTTAGAAGATTCTGCTCTCACAATTTCTTCATGCTGATATTATGCCTTTGATGTATGGGAATTTTTCCAGATGAAATGGATCTTGCTTGGACATGATTCAGAATATAAGACATCAAATAAATAATGGTTCCCAAGGGATAAATCTAGAATCACTGTTTAGGTTACAAAAACAGGTCAGATTTAGGTAACTATGTAGTCATAGAAAGGTAGTGAAAGTGAAAGAGCCATTAGAACAGTAAAGGAGTCAAATAAAAATAGTATTAATAATTTTTTAAATTTTCAGAATAGAGCATGGGGTATAATAATTCCTTTTTTTTCCTCCCTCTCCCCTTCTCCAAAGATAACAGCAATCCTTTGTTTAACAAATTGAAATAAAGTGAATCTGACAAAGCAAGTAGGTCTCCAAGGCAAATAGACAACTAGACTTTTAGGTTATACTGTTTTCCTCTCATCTTTTTACGTGGGCCTCTTAAATTAAACTTGCTTTTCAATTTAGGGATCACATCTTTGGAATTTTGGTCTGTATCTTCATCTGTCTATAATTCTTTTTTGTCAGGGCTGAAAGGTTTCATCTCTCTCAGAATATTGTTCTTGTTTGTCCTTCAATCAGGATATGACACGCTAATATTAAGCTCCCAGAGGCTACTTTTCAGGGAACAATTCTTTGGCTATTGTTCCCTTGAAGTCTGTGTTACTATTCTTGGTTACTTAGTGGCTTAGTATCACTATGTAATACTTGTGTAACATCAGACCCACAAAGGCAGATGGGAGAGCCTTCTTTCTGCAGGGAGACTTTAGTCTAGATGACCACATAATTGAAGTACAAAAGAGCAGAAAGATAAGCAATTCCAGTGCTTTGTTCAGTGCTTGGTTCAGCAGTTTCTGGCTTGAACCAAATAGGAAAACAATAAACCACTGTCTAATAGTCAAAAGACAGATTCAGTGCTAAGATATACTTTTTGAGACTGATTATATAGAGTATAATTGATAGGCAGTTTCCATAGTGAATAGAAAGTTCTCCTGGAAGCAAGGAAAACAGGAAGTCAACTCCTGTCTAAGACTCATAGAAGCTATTTGACCCTGGGCAGGTCATTAAACTTCACATTGCTCTAGGCAATTCCCTAAGACTATAAATTGCAGAGAAGGTAACTGTGTATTCATATGGGATATCCCTGTATCAACAAATTCACAAGTTCCCTACTACTCTGTAGACCTGAATAGGGCATGGGGAGAGAAAAAAGAGATGAACCACATTTCCTCACCCTATCTTAACTGGGTAACAACCTCTCTGGTAATAGTGATCCATTCATTTCCATATAGGCATGATTTTATTCTACAAAAATGTGTTTGTGTAGGATAGAGGTTATGCATGGATTCCAGTTTTTAGAATGATGATTGTGATATTGTACTGTAGACCTGAATAGGGCATGGGGAGAGAAAAAAGAGATGAACCACATTTCCTCACCCTATCTTAACTGGGTAACAACCTCTCTGGTAATAGTGATCCATTCATTTCCATATAGGCATGATTTTATTCTACAAAAATGTGTTTGTGTAGGATAGAGGTTATGCATGGATTCCAGTTTTTAGAATGATGATTGTGATATTGTAAGGAGATAAACTAATCATGCAATGAAGGCAAAATGTATATGATTTGAAGGCAAAATGTAATATTGTTGGGCATAGTGATTTTGAAAAGAAAATTGTGTTTACAGTGCTGGAAATATGCTTTCCCTAATCTGATTTTTCTTTCTTATTTTGCTGCTGCTTTTGCCTTCAGCAGGATTGGGAGAATGGAAGAGGGGGCAGAGAGATACTGCCAGTGAACAAACTTAATTCAGCTGTAGTTCTTTATATTTCCAAATGTCTGCCCTAAAGACATATATAAGTAAACTAAAATAAGTATATTTAAATGTTATTTAGAGTATTATGCAGCAGAAATTAGTCTATGCATATTTCTCAAGGCCAAACTCAATTAGTGTCAGATTTTAACTATTCAGAAATAGAATTTGTTAAAGAATTTTGCCATATTTAGATAGTTTCATTTGTAACAAATGCAAAATTTATTTTTTCACAATTTGGACCCTCTATCTTCTTCCAATTGCTGCTGTGCCAGCCATATTGGTTTCCTTGATGATCCTTACATAGGATGATCCTTCATTTTTTTTCACTGTCTATCCTTCATACCTGGATTAATTTGCATTTGATTGTTATATGTCTTGTAAATGCCTATATAACAGCATCAGGCACATATGCAGAGTACTTCTGATTGTATCTACATGTATGAAGAGCCTGGGGAGCCTATTTCTAGGAGAATTGTAATGATGCAAAATGGCAGTGCCTTGGAGAGATTTGAGTGTGCTTAGACGTTTAATTGATTCTAATCTGATTAGAAGAAACCATTTTGATTACTTGTATGACTGGAAATTGGGATACCTTCAAAAAACACTATCTACTTGAGATGTACCCATATTATAGCTGTTATCTCTATTAGTTTGACTCTTTCAGTGATGCTGTCTAGTAACAGATAAAAAACTATAAATGGGGAAATACCTTGGCCACTCTCCACATTAAGGTCAACATGTGAACCAATGAAAGTGATTTCCATTTGTATTATAGTTGAAGGTATTCGAAAATCCAACCTTGGGTGTTTTAACAAGCTAGGAAATCAAATTCCAAGCAATCATTTGTGTTTAACACTGATGACCTTAGAAGCAAAGATGATCTTTGAGACCCAACCTAGTCATAGACAAGAAGATAATTCATTCGGCAGTGATGTAACTCTTACATATGAAGTTAGTGCAATTGTTGTTATGTAGGAGATAATCTAAATGTGGGCCCATTTTCCTAAGAGACAAAGAAGAGATAAGGGAATAGTGTATCCTGATATGTTTATGGGGGCTGATAGTTTTTGTACTTTTGCTCTTATGCTTGAAATGAATATCCCCTTGTGAGTGTTTCTGATAGCAAGTCATCAAATGAAATTGGGGCATAATCCCTCAATAGCATAATCTCAATAGGTAACACAACTATTGGGGAACAAAACCACTGGAATTGAGCAAACATATTTAGAGAAAGTATAATCTCAATGTTTTAAACCTGAAGGAAGCTAGGAAAGCCAGGAAATGGAGATAAGGAAGGAGAGGTTCCTAACCCTGGAAAGAAAATCTCTAATGCCAAGAGATGGAGTGTCTTGTTCATGGAACAATAAGTAGGCTTATGTCAATGGACAAGATGGGAAGTAAGAAATTAGGAGGAGGACATGAAGGATTTTGAAGGCCAAGAAGAAGATTAATTTTGTTTTATTTTAGAAGCAGTAGAGAGCCACTAGAGTTTATTGAGAAGCAGGATGGGGGCAGTATAGGTGGACCTGTGCATTTATGAAATAACTTTGTGATTAATTAGAGAATAGATTGGGGTGAGAAGAAACTTGAAGCAGGCCAACCCACAATTCATTTATTGCAATGATATGGGAATGAGATAATGAGGGTCTGCATCAGAGTAATGGTATCATAAAAAAGACAAAGTGGTGTGTATTAAAGAGATCTAAGATATGGAAAAGGGTAAGAGATAGTGATTAGCTAAAGAGGATAGATTGGGAGCCTGAGACTGGGAGGATGGTGCTGCCATTTCTAGTAATAAGACAGGCAGAAGCATCAGGGAGAGGGGTAAAATTTAGGGAGAAAGATAATGAATTGTTTAGAACACTTTGAGTTTAAGATGTTAATATGAACCCTGTTTGTGATGTTGAAAAAACTGTTGGATATACTACAATAAAGCTTAGCAGAGAATTTAGGGCAGATTTGAGAATAGGATCAAGTGGTGAGTAAATAAATGAGAGCTGATGAAGTAATATAGATGAAGGACATGATCTGAATGAGGAATCAGCAAAGAAGGATGAAGTTATTGGATAGGAAGAAAGAGAACAAGGAAAAAGTGATGTCCTAAAAACCAAGAGAAGAGAGTTTTAAAGAGAGTGATCAATGCTATAAAAGGCTTCATAAAGGTCATGTAGAATGACAATAGAGAAAATAATATTGGTCTTTACAATTAAGAGATCATTACTTACTTTGGAGAGAACAGTGTCAGTAGAAAGAGGAGGTCAGAAATTAGATTGTAATTATTTAAGAAGTGACTGAGAGGACAGAAAATGGAGGCAGAGACATTTATTGTAGATTATCTTTTTATGACTTTAGTCACAAGAGACAGCAGAGATGTAAGATGAGTAATGATAGAAGGTTCAAGTGAATGATTTTTTAATAAAGCATTTTTTTCTTTTTATTTTCAAAACAGATGCACGGATAATTTTTCAACATTGACCCTTGCATAGCCTTATGTTTCAGATTTGTCCCTCTTTCCCCCCACCCCCTCCCCTAGATGGCAAGCAATCCAATATATGTTATACATGCTAAAATATATGTTAAATCCAATATATGTAAACACATTTATACAATTGTTGCACAAGAAAAATAAGATCAAAAATGAGTAATAAAATGAGGAAGAAAACAAATTGCAAGTGAACAAAATCAAAAAGAATGAGAATATTATGTTGAGATGCACATTTAGTTTCCCGAGTCCTCTCTCTGGGTGTAGATGGCTCTCTTCATCACAAAATCATTGAAATTGACATCAATCATCTCATTGGAAAGAGTCACTTTCATCAGAATTAATCAATGTATAATATTTATGTTGCCTTATACAATGATCTCCTGGTTCTGCTCATTTCCCTTAGTGTGTACGTAAGTCTCTCTAAAAATCATCCTCCTGTTCATTTCTTATAAAATAATAACATTCTATAACATTCATATACCATAACTTATTCCAAATGAATGTTTTTTAAAAGATGAGGGAAACAGGAGCATATTTGTAGTAATAAATAATGAGCCAGTAGTCATGGAAATATTAGTGTAATGCTTAGGAGAGAAATTTATAAAGTAGGAACTGTATTCAAAGTAATTCTTAAGAATTAAGAAAGTAGTTGTGAAATACCTCATGTCTATGCTTGTAGTCAGAGAATGATACTTATGGACTAGGGTTTGAGTGCCCCGTCCTAAACTAGAAAAATATCTCTTTCTTCTCTTTTTTTGACTCTCTTTGTATCCATATGCAGCAAACAAACAGCAGACATTTAGCAATATAAAGACAGTATTACATCCAGCCATCCTCGAGAACAATTTGGAACTATGCTCAAAAAGTTATCAAACTGTGCATACCCTTTGATCCAGTAGTGTTACTACTGGGCTTATATCCCAAAGAGATCTTAAAGAAGGGAAAGAGATCTGTATGTGCAAGAATGTTTGTAGCAGCCCTCTTTGTAGTGGCCAGAAACTGGAAACTGAGTGGATGCCCATCAATTGGAGAATGGCTGAATAAATTGTGGTATATGAATATTGTGGAATATTATTGTTCTGTAAGAAATGACCAGCAGGATGAATACAGAGAGGCTTGGAGAGACTTACATGAACTAATGTTAAGTGAAATGAGCAGAACCAGGAGATTATTATATACTTCAACAACAATACTATATGATGATCAATTCTGATGGACGTGGCCCTCTTCAACAATGGGATGAACCAAATCAGCTCCAATAGAGCAGTAATGAATTGAAGCTACACCAGCGAAAGAACTCTGGGAGATGACTATGAACCACTACGTAGAATTCCCAATCCCTCTATTTTTGTATGCCTACATTTTTTATTTCCTTCACAGGCTAATTGTACACTATTTCAAAATCAGATTATTTTTGTAGAGCAAAATAACTGTATGGACATGTATACATATGTTGTATTTAACTTATACTTTAACATATTTAACATGTATTGGTCAACCTGCCATCTGGGGGAAGGGGTGGGGGAAAGGAGGAGAAAAGTTGGAACAAAATGTTTTGCAATTGTCAATGATGAAAAATTGCCCATGCACATATCTTGTAAATAAAAAACTATAATAAAAAATACAGTATTGACCATGAGTGTGTATGAGAAATTATATTAGATTAAGCAAATATATTCTTCAAGACAATAAATTTAAGAAAATTCAAACGGAAGTTAAGTAAACACAGTAGAGCCTGTTCATTTTCTTCTCTAACAGCTTGTTTTTCTCCATGTTTCTGATATTGAGGATGAACGTCAGTGATAAAACACATACATACAATCATAGGCATCTCTTAGCTTGTCCATTTAAATGGAGGAAGGAAACGATGGAAAAAAAAGAAGGAAAATAAGGAAAGTTCAGGTAGGTTAGCTCCACATACTGTTGCACCAGATTACCCTCCTCCTGTGTGATAATTGTCATCTCTCTTCATTCTCCTCAAACATCCCCATGTTTGGTCCCATGTTTGGAAAAAAAAAAAAAAAAAAAAAAAAAAAACTATGACAAGAACTTTCTAGCCTCTCTTTGTATGATGGCTGATCTTTCTTCTGGTCCAATAGTAGAGATTAATAAATATTCATGAAGAGATTATTCCCCCAAACTAGGAAGAACTACAACTTCTAGGGGATTTGTGGCCACCAACTGAAATTACAGGGGAAGAAACTAGATTTAAGGATATATTAAAGATTAGAAAGAAAGAAGAGAGAAGAATGAAACTATTATCCTAGAGAAGAATAGTAGATGCAATGAGGATACATGTAATGGAATTGGCCTTCAAAAGGAAAGAGTATCTCTTTCTCAGAGTCTAGAATTAAGGAAGAAATATTAGAAGATGATAGAGTTTTATGAAGATGAGAGAAATTTCATGTGTAGTATTTTGAGGCAGAATAAAGTTCTGATCCTCTCTTATTCCATGGAAAAAAGAAATTTCATTCAGATACTAAATTCTTATTTCAGAATGTTTTTTAATGGATGTTAAAAATTAATTTGATCTATATAAAAGGGTGCTCCCCATTTCAGACAGTGTCTTAACCACTAACTTGTATCCATCTAACATAACATTTCATTAAATTGTATTAGAAAAGCTATTGTATTCTATAACAAAATGGAGGAGTTTCAACTAGTCTATTTGCTTGAGGCTTGAAAAGCAAGTAAAACTGTTTGTCTATCCAAGCTCTTGCCTCACCTTTGTGAAAGGCTTATGTACTTGAGTAGAAATTAGAAGGATTCTTGTCTAAGAGAACTGGTCACCTCCCAGTGACAATAAAAGAGCCCACACAGTTACAGAGTAATAAAAGAAATACTTTCTCAAATTAAGAATATCCTACAAGACTAGGAGTTATACAGCAGCTAGAATTTAAGCAATTCTACTAATTAGAATTAGAAACTCAGACTAAAGTGTCTTGATAGCAATGTCAGAAACAAGACAGAGGTTCTGAGTAAATGAATATGGAATCCAACAGTTATAACAATAAATAGGTCAACAAATATTAAACACCCTTAATTTGTTAGATACTGGGAAAATAAATATAGAAATTAAATCTTTGCTTTTAAGAAACTTACATTCTACAAGAGACCAATTTGATGACTCAACATAACATGCCTTCCTCCATTTCATCTTTTTTAAATCCTTTGTTTCATTTAAAATTTCCTATGTTAACATTAAATTTGTCTAGACAACATACCAAGCTCTCTAAAGACTTTCCTTCTTTTTAATTTAAATGAATAAAGCAATAACACAAAAAACCAAAACTTTGGACAAATTAATCAGAAGAAAGAAATTTGTATAAGAAGTTGGGAACTTGTACATGTACAGGTTTTTTTAAACAATAATGTCTATAATATAAATATATTAAATCTAGTATGATCATAACAAAACTCCATCTCTCCTTTAGTGTATTAAAATAACAATTTGATGACATTCTTTTTATTTTTTCACTTCCACTACTGCTCAGTAATCTACCACTCCTATTTCTCACAAAATATTTAGTAAAGTGGAACTCTTTTTATTAGTGGAGATTGAACATTTAATGTTTTAATCCTTTGAGAGGAGAGAGTAAGTTAGAGCTTGAGAAAGAAAAGAGATTTTGGCCTTATCTAGCTTTTTTTTTTTTTCAAAAGAAAAGAAAAACCACAACTTTGTCTAGCTTTGAGAGAAAATGAGAAGATAAAAATCCTCTTAGGCCCCTAATGAGGGAGAAAGACTATGGGAAGAAACTGGCATGTAGAGGAGTCAGCTCCTTAATCATGGTAACTTTTTCCATAGTCTTTTTATTTTTTCATTCAGGAACCTGAAGAATATCTATGATCACTTGTGTTCTCCTGAAGCTAAAGGCCAGGATTTCTCTTAATTCCCAAGTTTTGAACAATTTTATCTTTCATGCATACCTGAAGCACTGAGTAATCAAATTTTATCAATACAAATTCCCATTCAAATAGGCTGCATATTACACAATATATATAAAATCAATTCAAAGCAATTGCATCACTAATAAGTGGGGAAATTAGGAAAGTTCTGTAGAAGGAAGATTTGAAATATATAGAAATGCATCTAAACCTTAAAGGGCACTAGGGATTCCAAGAGGCAAAGGTCAGAGTGGAATGTCTTCTAGGAACAATGGATTGATGTGCAAGGGAATACAGGTAGAAGACTGAATTCTACATGTAAGAAGAAACTGTACGTTTGGTTTGGATGAATCAAAAAGCATACAAATAGGAATAATGTGTAATGAGTCTGAAAACAAAGAATGAAGCCTGATACTGAGTCAAAGATTACAAGTACATTTTCCCTATCTTTATCCACCACAAGAAACAGCTCTCAAAACATGTACAAATTAAGCACAAAGGGTTAGCCAAATATAAATACTTAACTTAAATGAAAGATTGATAAGATGGGAATGAAATTGACTCAATATGGTCTCTAATTTAATGTCATAATTGAGGACTGCTTAGAAATCAGTTACAGGTGATCCAACTTTGCTCAACTCCGAAGTACATATTTCCCAATATACGCTAACTTGAGCAATGTTATTTAAAATTATGATGTGAGGTAGACAGGTCAATTGTTAATATCAACTAACACTGTCACAACTTTATGATAAGCCCTTATTGCTATAGCCTGTTGGTTGGTATGCCCACTTCAAATCTTCCTCCAAATTTTTTTTTCTCCAATAAGCTGTTGAATTAATTTCCTAAGGTATATATCTATCCATTTCACTTCTCTAGTAAATATATTCCAGATATTTCTTTATTCTTCAGGATCAACTATAAAATTTTCATATTGAAAATTAGGCTTTTCATAACCTTTTCCTCCCACCCTAACTTTCCAGTCTTTTTGTGCTTTAACTTACCACTTCCCAAAAATGGCTCCATGGAATGATCCTTTTTATTTTATTTTTTTCTTCCAAAGCACACCTTATTCTATGGTCACCTTGGCCTAACTTTGGCATTTAGGAATCAGAGGGTTAGTACACAATTATGGGATTTAAAAAAAATCATGAATAAATTTCCTCAAAGGCTGAAATTAGAAATTCAATTGAGATTTCTTCAGATTGTAAGCAGCTGAGTGTGGCAAACTTGTATGGCAAAAAATTTCCCCTCAAATTATTTTTACTTTACTTTTATTAGAAATGAAATACACAGTAGTGATAAAAAAAGATCAATTTTGTGAGGGCCCACTGAATACCAAATAGAAAACCAATTCCTATTGCTACATGAAATGTACTGTGGGATGCCAATAAATATGGCCTTTTCTTAAAAGAGGAAAGTGTTACAGGGATTTACTTTTCAATGCATATAAATCCAGCACTTTTGCTATATGTGTTCATAGATGTGGAGCAAGTAAAAGTGGAGCATTCAATTTATTTAGGATTTACAACAAGGGATTGAGTATTGTTTTATCCAGAAAAAATTAGGAATTACTCAAAAAGGGGGAAATCTTAAAAAAAAATAAATGGGGTATAAATTTTCTCAGGCAAAATAATAAACTCATAAAGTTACCCTTCCTGGAAAATCTAGTTCTAAAGAGGGCAGTGTGTCATAAGTAAAAGCTAATGATGAACATCTTTAGTTTTAAAAATAGACTTTTTAAGGCATAACCAAGATGGCAGAGTATGAACCAGAGTCCACCTCAATTCTTTTATTATTCTCTTCCTAATGATTTAAAAATAATGCCTAAATCAAGCTTCATATTGTCAGTATCATCAAAAATCAGAAGGAGACATTTTTCTAGACTAAGACAATTTAGGGGATCAGTAGGAAATGTTTGCAACACTAGGGTGGGTAAAGAAACAATTATCAGAAAGAGATTAAAAGGAACTCTTTGATGGCTCTGGGCATAGCAAAAACTGTTATAGTTAATACCAACTGTTAATAGCAACTTGATAGCTCATACGTAATAATGGGTCACAGTTACAGAGCAAAGATAAATTTTGGGAGTTAGTCACAAGGGAGCAGGGTTCCTGATCCTAGACCGAAGACAAAGAAGAGTTCTTCTAGCACTTGTTAGAGACCCTTGCTGGGTAAACCAGAGAGTAGTTCAGGGGAGCAATAATCACTTTGCTTATAGTGCCCCAGAAATAGCTTTGAAAACAGTATTGCTAAAAACCTTAAATCCTGGATGAGTCTTGAAACAGTGCCTTTCCCCTCCCCTTCCCCTTTAACATGAAATTCAAAGTTGAGAAATAATCTGGGAAAATGAGCAAATGGTGGCAAAGAATTTGTTTATAAAAAGCTGCTATGGTAGCTCAGAAAAATTAAAATATAAACGTGGAAAAATTTAACATTGTGAAACTAGCCATAAGCAAACTTTATAGGAAAAAAATGTTAATTGGGTTCAAGCCCAAGAATTCCTGGAAGAGTTGAAGAAAGATAAGAGTGACAGAGGAAAATTTGGATGAAAAAAAGGAGAGTGATGCAACAAAATTATGAAAAGAAAATTAATGGCTTGGTAAAAGAGGAACAAAAATGATAAAAGGAATAATGTCTAATGAGATAAAATTGTCTTAATGGTTAAAAAAGGCACAAAATCTCACTGAAAAAGACTATTTCTCAAAAAGTAGAATTGGGAAATTAGAAACTAATGACTTCATAAAATATCAAGAAAGAATAAAACAAAATCAAAAAATGAAAAAAAAGGAGGAAATGTGAACTATCTAATTAGGAAAAAACCTGACCTCAAAATATATATTTGAGAGAGATAATGTAAGCATTATTGGACTACATGAAAGCTATGATAAATAAAAAAGCCTAGACATCATATTGGAAGAAATTATAAAGGAAAATTTCCCCATTATCTTTGATACAGAGAGTAAAATAGAAAATGAAAGAATCCCTTGATCACCATATGAAAATGATCCCAAAATGAAAACTCCCAGAAATAGCAGAGCAAAATTCCAGAGCTTTCAAGTCAATGAACAATTTTGTAAGCAGATAGAAAGAAACAACTCAAGTATTGTTGAGGAACAGTAATTTATACTGAAAAACTGAATATAATCCTTCAAAAGAAAAAAATTATATTTAATGAAATAGAAGATTTTCAAGCATTTCTGAGAAAAGGCAAGAGATAAATAGAAAATATATTCAAACAGAACACTATAAAGAAACTTTAAAAGATAAAGATGAGAGAATAATCATTAAGAGACTCATAATGTTACACTTTACATTCTTATATAGGAAGATGATTCCTATAATTCTAAAGAAGTTTTTCACTTTTAGGGTAATTAGAAAGCATCTATATAGACAATAATGATAGGTGGCAAAGTAGATATAGGTATATATATATATATGTATGTATGTATATATATACATATACATATACATATATATATGTATATGTATATGTATATATATACATACATACACTTATATCAGTTTCTCTTTGCTAGTAAAATCTTAAATTTTGTCACAAAGAATTAGACAAGATTAAAAGAAGGGAACAACAATAATAATAAATGTTAGTTGATTATGTAGAGATGACCTCAAAAAATGTGGAAAGAAGAAAGAGGAAAGGTAGAATAGGAAATTTTTTCCTCACAGAAAAGAGGTTTATCAAGGAGAGTTTTTACACTGTAGGGAGAAATGGGGTTATGGAAGCAATGTTTAAACCTCACTTTCAACAAAATTGATTTGAAGAAGGAAAAATATACATATATAGATATATACATATGTATGTATGCACATCTGTGCATGTGCATTTCTACACCCAATTGAATTTGTATGTTACACACACACACATACACACATACTCAGTAGGATGTAGAAATCTATCTTATACAAATAGAGAAATAGGAGGGGAAAGTGACTAAAGTTATGGTAGGAGGGTAGATTCAGAGAGGCAATAGAAACAAAATAGACTTTTAAGAAGGGACAGGGAAAGAAAGAATATACAGAAGAAAAAAAAAAGATGGAGTAATCATAACTGTGAATGTTTGATTTTACCCAGAAAATAGAAGAAGAGAGCAAGTAGATTAATAAACATGATTCAAAAATAGGTACAAAACATACACTTGACACAGAAACAGATGTACTGATGTAAAAATACAGGGTTGGATCAGAATCTATTGTGCTTCAGATAAAGTTAAAAAAGAAAAAAAAAAAAAAGCAGGGGTAACAATACAATTGTAGTCACACACAAAGCCAAGGCAAAAATAGGTCTAATTAAAAGCGAAAATCAGGGAAACTGCATTTTTCTAACAAGTACTATAGACAATGGAGTAAGGTCAAAATAATTTACAGCAACTTTCTCTGACAAAGACTTCATTTTTCATTTACATAGGGAAAGGAGTAAAATTTAAAATTATATGTATACACATATAAACATACGTGTATATATATGTATACATATATACATATATATATTTAAAAAGTCATCAAAGAATCATTTTCTAATTGATAAATGTTAAAGGATGTGAACAGGAATTTTTAAGAAGAAGAAATCAAAGTTTTCTACAACTTAAATTTTAAAAAATACTTTTAATCATTATTAACTAGAGAAATGCAAATTAGAACATGTGTGAAATACCACCTCACACCTATAAGAAATGATAAATGAGGAAAGAGATTAGGGAAAATAGGTTTATTAATGAATTGTTGTTGGAATAATGAGGTCCAACCATTCTGGAACTATGCTCAAAGAATAATTATACTGTGTTTACCCCTTGACCTAGCAATATCACTACCATGTCTATATCCCAAAGGATCAAAGATAAGAGGAAAGGAACTATTTGTATTTAAAACATATATATTTATAGAAGTTATATTTTGTGGTGGCAAAGATTTGGAAATTGGGAGGAATGCTCATTAGTTGGGAAATGAATTGTAACACAATTGTTTGGAGGGTGTGTGTGTGTGAGTGTGTGTGTGTGTGTGTGTGTGTGTGTGTGTGTGTGTGTGTGTGACAATTGGGGTTAAGTGATTTGCCCAGGATCACACAGCTAGAAAGTATTAGGTGTTTGAGAATGGATTACAATTCAGGTCCTCCTGACTCCAGGGTCAGTACTTTATCCATTGCATCATCTAGCTACCAGTGACATAGGATTATAATGGAGGATTATTGGTCTATAAGACAGATGATGAAGAAAATTGCAGAATGTGTCAGAATAGTTATGACTCTCCACATAAAATTGACAGAACATTGCCTCAGAGGGAATATATAGAAGAAATGAACAAATTCAGATGAAAACAACCTAAAAAGACCCTAGGAAATTCTTTACCTTCAGGGACAGAGTTTCAGCCTAAATTTCAGCAAACATCTCCAGGGCAAATCTGTGGAATCAACAAACAGAAAGCCTTTGAGTCTGCTGGGGTTGGGAAGCAGCCTCAGACTTAGAAACTTTCCTCTCACAAACAGTGCAGGGACCTGACAATGCCATAGGAGAAGATTGAAGGTCCTTCTAATGTCAGAGCTGCCAAGCATAACTGAGCTGCCCTGACTTGTTCTAGGCTCGGCTGCCACAAGGAGCTACCACACACCTGATGAATGCAGTTCCATAAAGCAAGAACCCTGATTTCTGTGGGCATTAGCAGGAGAGTAGTGTCTCTGATTTCATTTTCATGGAAGAGAGGCCATCTGTAGCTTTGCATTATTTTGTCATAACAAATAAATCATAAATTCATACTTGGACATCAGAGAAAGGATAAGTCAACTCTTTAAGACTATATTATAGACTAGTTGTATCAGTGGAGTATATTTTCTTTGTGTAAAAAAAAAAAGTCCAAGGAAATCATTGATCCATATTTAGAGGTGGAAGAATGGATAGAAAATTTAAAAAGAAATTCAAAGTCTAACTTACTTGGGGGGAAATTGAATCTAGAGGTACTTCTTTAAGACTTCCTTTTTAATTTCCTCTAGGTTATTAAGGGTATGGAGTCATACTGAAGCTAATATAATTGTATTAATCATTGTTTTAGATTCCCAAATTCCTTGCTCTATAACTTTACCTTAACAGTGGTAACTATTTAAAATAGAATATTTAAACAAAATAGTCATATAACAAAAGACCATTCAGAGTTGTGGGCTGTTTAGTAGCACCTTTGCCTTTGCCCTACAAAGTCAGTTAGTTTTTTTTTTTTATTTCTTATTTGCAACTTGGTATTTGATAATTTTTTTCAATTTTTTTCAGCCATATTTTCTATTACCACTGTATACAGGGGTTGTTTGTACATTCAACTTAGAATGAAGATATTGAACAATGTGGAAGGGGCAATAAAGAATATGGTTACTTGAATTTTCTGCTAGTATAAATCTCCCAGTAACATTATTTCCAAGCTTCATCTTCCACATTCTCTACTTTCAAACAGTAGGTGTTGGCTAGGATTTGCAGCTGTTGAGATATATAAAATCCATTTTCATTACCCAAAAAGATTTGTGCTGAAGATCACTAAATACTACATGAAGAGAAATGTGGCAGTAGAATGACCACAAAGGAAAAAAAGTCCAGATAAAATTCTTTAATGATACTAGTCATTCCAATGATACTAGTCATTGAAAACATAAGCATATATGCTATACGATCATATGAATAAGTTCAAGGACAGAGGAAGATGTCAACATAATTTGATACTTAGTGTCTTGACTGTGTTAGTTCAATTTCAATAAGCAATAGCAAAATCATCACCATTTCCAAGAGGATAAGCAGGATTTTGATATTGAAATTAAGAAGCACTTAAAGGTTACTCAGAAATTAAATGTAAATATTTGGTCTCTAGAAGTAGGAATAAAGAATTAAACTTACTTGGTGATGCAAAGATAAAAGAGAGGCTATTAACATATTAGATATTTAATTTTTCTCCTTGAAAACTTTTCACATCTATAAAAATGTAATCAGATAAGAGTATATGGAATAAGGAATACCAGTGTTATTACTGCAATAAAATTTATTTGGATTTATAATCAAGACCACAAGGGTTAAAACTAATATCTCTCTTCCCTTAGGGAACTCCTCCTTCAATGATACAGGTAGTAGGAATAGGAGAGAAAAGAGACAAGAATAAAGAAAAGTAAAAGAAAAGTGAAAGAAGGGGGAAGAGAACAGCCACTTATCAGAAGTTTAAAAGTGGAAATGACACATGAACTTTTACACTTTTATATCAGGAATTTCAAATCTACATTTTCCCTGGTTATTATAATTTTTTCTTGATCAATAGTATCTAACACTGAAAGCTTTTGGAACAATAGTATATAGTTTTAAGATATGGAGGGACATTGCTGCCCTCACAATATTAGAAAAAGAAAAATCTCATAGAGGCTTCACACATATAGAAAAATAGTTGTAATGTGTGTGCTTGGGCAAGGATTGCTGTTATTACTTAATATTCTGTGCACCTCTGCTGCACGATGCATAGGTTATTCTGAGAATCATTGATTTGGTGAGCTATGATGGCCTGCAGAAGTTGTTCAAAGAGCTCATAGGAAAGAAGGGCAGGCAGTGGATATAGTCAGAGAAGATTCTGGCTACAGTGGCAATGCTGACCCACAGTACCCATATGTACCTCTTAGTTAGATAATATTTGAATTAATTTATAGAATGATATTTTTTCCCATTTCCTACTATTAATTTTTTTTTGCATCTTCAATTAAAAAAAACCATTCACAATCATAGGTATATTTACATAATAAAGGAGGGTGATAAAACCATGTGGCACATGGCTGCTTTATTTAATTTAAAAAGTAATTAATTTTCCACAAAATAAAGTATGATGGCTTAGTACATATATCACACAGTTGCATATCTCCCACTCCACTTTTAGGGGATGAAAATAAAGAGAATGAAAGATTATTTCAGAGAATTTTAAGAAAGCAAATTTGGGGTTGTTGCTGCAGTTAGTTTGACCTGTGTTTTCGATTCCTTCATCTACATTTGCAAATAAGTTCATGTATGAGATTGGAGAGGAAAGGGAAAGAAAGGCATAGGCATTTGAGGACAGAGCAGGGAATAATTTAGAGCTTTGAAATATTTAAGAAAAATAATGGAAAATGTGTAGCCTATTTTATTGAACTAAACCACTTAGAGGAAGACATTGTATTTACTGATAGATTGTTAATTTTATTTTATACATGTTTCATTGACTTTGCAAAAATGTTGGTTTATATTTTCAGATATTATTTTATTATATACTTTTAATTCAAAAGGCACTTATTTTCCCAATTCTCCTCTGTAAACCACTTCCAATTATTATCATGTTGTGGAAGAGTTTTAGGTTTTCTAACATTCACCTAAATTAATTTAAAGTCCTTAGCTTTCTCCAGGAATGGCATCTTCCAAATTAATAACCCCAAAGCACTTAAGTAAAAAAAAATTGATTTCATTCTACTGCTGGTGTGTGGATTCTGTTATAAAATTAAATGGAGTTTAAAATTATGAACTATACTTTCAGAATCTTCTAGCTAATATAAACTTGATTCTAACTTGCTTATATTTTACTGATTGCCCCATATCCACCTGTAAAGTAGTACTGAAACACTTTGATTTTCATGGAGCCCCTTGATTTCTAATAAAAATGATTATCATATGTGTATTTGTTATCACCTCCCTGAGCTTATCAGAATACTACATGAAAAAAATTATGGAGAAGAAATGTGCTATTGTTGTGTGGCTTCTTCCACTTTTATTTTAAAATGAAAATTTGCAAAGAAAGTTGCTCAAACATTAAAAAAAAATGAGTTTCTTAAAAAGTGTTTTGAGGGATATCTACATGATAGTGAGATAATCCAAATATAAGGAAAATATTCCCAGTTATTTTGTTTGGATACAATGTCAAGGTCAGAAAATTATGTCTAGGCTTTAGAATAGGATTATCACATCATGAAAGTAATATCCCTGATTCCAGTTCAACTAGATCCTTTTACATGCATCTTTCACTGATCTCCCTACTGCTGGTTACTACTGCAGAAATCACCTTGCATTTATTTTGAAGTTTTGCTCTAATTCTTAAATGAACATTCTGTTTCTCCCTTGAAAACAAAAATAAAACCATTATAATAAAATAAAAAAAAAATTGAGAACAGGTACTGTTTCATATTTGTATTTGGATCTCCTGAAATCACTAACCTCTCTGATTGACACATAGTAAGTACTTAACTAAATGCTTCATTGAATATTTGATTAAATACAAGTTGTAGTATTAGAACTTATCTTAATTCATAGGGAAACAGGGGATCCAGGAACTTTCTGATTTGTGTTCAGCTGTGGAAATAGTTCCTTACTATTTTTCATTTATAATCTGAATATGTTTGCTTTTTCCTTTTGTGGATATTTTTTTTGTTAAAAATCTTATCAAATGAACTTCTTAGGGGAAATTTTATATCTCTAAATAGTGATACAACTAAAAAACCTAGAACAAGACCAAATTAAAAACCTTTAATTAAATACCAAATAAGAAATTCTTAAAATAAAAGGGAAGATTAATCAAACTGAAAATAAGAAAACTATTGAATTAATTAATAAAACTAAAAGTTGATTTTATGAGAAAAAAACAAGGAAATTGAAAAACTTTTGGACTTCCGGCCAAGATGGCGGCATGGAGGCAGACAGCTGCTTGAGCTCCGCGTTTTCTTTCAGAACTTACTTCATGACAAGCCTCAGACTTAATGCTTGACCAAGAAAGAAATCCACAAATAATCAACAAGAGAAGACATCCTTGAAAGTCGTCAGAAAAGGTCTGTGTTTGCTCGGGGGAGGGTCAATCAGACTGGGCACAGACTGAGGGCAGGCAAGCCAGAGCTAGACAGGCAGCTCACACAGCTCAGACAAGAGGGGGAGGGGTACGTTCTCTGCCTTTTCTGCGAAAAGACTTTTTCCCCAGTGTGGATACTCCATCTTGGCAGCAAGCCAGGAGCAGCAGAGAGGGTGTGAACACCAGAGGTAAAGATTAAAACCCCAGAAAGCCAGCATCTCTCAGAACCCGGCCACCCCCAACCCCCACCTGGACTGACTCAGCTTGTTCTCAGAGCCTCAAGCACAGACTCAGTACAGTCATTGCTGTTCTGTTAGAGGCTCTCTGCTGCCCTACCCCCAGTCTGTAGAGGAAGCACATTAATACCATCCAGCCCCATCCCCCGCAAAACAGACCAATTGTTTCTCTTGTCAATTTGTTTTCTTCGATTTCTACTCTGACAAAATGAACAAAAAAATTCAAAAGGGCTCTAACCATTGACAACTTTTGTATGGAGAGAGAGCAGACTTCAAACACTGAGAAGACTAAAAACAGACTGTCCCCAGATGAATCACCTAAGAGGAATATGAGCTGCTCCTCAATACAAAAGAATCTCATAGAGGAAATCAAAAAGGCTCTCACAAGAGAGCTGGAAGAGAAATGGGAAAAGGAAAGGGAAGCTTGGCAAGAGAGCCTGGAGAAGTCATCCCATGCATTCAAAGACAGAGTGGATAAAGAAATCAAATCATTGAGAAAGAAACAGGATTAGTGAGCTGGAAAAGGTAAACAACTCCAAGGAAAACAGGGTTAGTGAGCTGGAAAAAGAAAACAGCTCTCTAAAAAATAAAATGGATAAAATGGAAAAAAAATTCCATAGAAGATAAAAACTCAATTGGACAATTACAAAGAGATATAAAAAAAGTGAGTGAAGAAAATACATCATTGAAAATTAGACTGGAACAAGTAGAAATGAATGACTCAAGGAGAAACCAAGAGGTAGTCAAGCAAAACCAGAGAAATGAAACAATTGAAAAGAATGTCAAGTACCTTATTAGAAAGACAACAGACTTGGAAAATAGATCCAGGAGAGACAATTTGAGAATAATCGGACTCCCTGAAAAATGTAAGGAAAAAAAGAGCTTGGACACCATTTTCAAGGAAATTATCAAAGAGAACTGCCCAGACGTTCTGTAAACAGAGGGTAAAATAGACATTGAAAAAATTCATCGATCACCTATTGAAAGGGACCCTAAAATCAAAATGCCAAGAAATATAGTGGCCAACTTTAAGAACCATCAGACAAAGGAAAAGATATTGGAAGCTGCTAGAAAAAAGCAATTCAGATATGGAGGATCCACAATAAGGATAACCCAGGATCTAGCAGCGTCCACATTAAAAGAACGAAGGGCCTGGAACATGATATTCCGAAAGGCTAAGGAACTTGGTATGTAGCCAAGAATAACTTACTCAGCAAGAATGAGCATCGTTTTCCAGGGAAGAAGATGGACATTTAACGAAATAAATGAATTCCATCTATTTTTGATGAAAAAACCAGACCTACATAAAAGGTTTGATCTTCAAATACAGAACTCAAGAGATTTCTAAAAAGGTAAAAAGAAATCTTGAGAACTATACTTCTGCCAAAAAAATATGTAAAGTACATATGTACAATTTGTCTTAGAAACTAGAGGTGGAAAGGAAATTATATCATAAAATAGTGTAAAGTGGTGGTACTACATCTCATGAAGAGGCAAAGGTAACCTATTATATCTGAGAGAAAGAAAGGAGGGAGATGAACATAGCGTGTATCAATAGACATATTCGATTTATGGTGAAACTTCTTCCACTTCATTGAAAAGTGAAAGGGAAGGAGTAAGCGAAGGGGAAGGGAATACAGTAATTTCGAGGAAAAGGGGTAAAATAAGGGGAGGATCTTTAAGGTGGGGGAGGGATCCTAAAAATGGAGGGCTGTGAAAAGCAAGTGGTATTCACCAGTTTAATACTGGATAGGAGGGTAAAAGGGAAGGAAAGGGGAAAAGCATAAGCAGGGGTTAATAGGATGGCAAGCAATATAGAATTAGTCCTTCTAACCATAAATGTGAATGGGGCAAACTGCCTCATAAAGAGGAAGCAGTTAGCAGACTGGATTAAAAGTCAGAATCCTACTATATATTGTTTACAGGAAACACACCTGAAACAGGGTGAGACATTCAAACTAAAAGTAAAAGGGTGGAGCAGAATCTATTATGCTTCAGGCAAAACCAAAAAAGCAGGAGTAGCCATCTTCATCTCAGATCAAGCAAAAACAAAAATTGATCTAATTAAAAGAGATAAGGAAGGGCATTATATCCTGCTAAAGGGCAGCATCAATAATGAAGCAGTATCAATATTAAACATATATGCACCAAGTGGTGCAGCATCTAAATTCTTAAAAGAGAAATTAAGAGAGCTGAAAGAAGAAATAGACAGCAAAGCTATAATAGTGGGAGATCTCAACCTTGCACTCTCAGAATTAGATAAATCAAACCACAAAATAAATAAGAAAGAAGTCAAAGAGGTAAAGAGAATACTAGAAAAGTTTGATATGATAGATCTTTGGTGAAAGCTAAATGGAGACAGAAAGGAGTATACTTTCTTCTCAGCAGTTCATGGAACCTATACAAAAATTGATCATATATTAGGGCATAAAAACCTCAAAATCAAATGCATTAAGGCAGAAATAGTAAATGCATACTTTTCAGATCATAATGCAATCAAAATTATATTTAATAAAAAGCCAGGGGAAAATAGACCAAAAAATAATTGGAAACTAAATAATCTTATACTAAAGAATGATTAGGTAAAACAGCAAATCATAGACATAATTAATAACTTCACCCAAGAAAATGACAATAATGAGACATCATACCAAAATGTGTGGGATACAGCCAAAGCAGTAATAAGGGGAAGTTTTATATCTCTACAGGCCTACTTGCATAAAATAGAGAAAGAGAGGGCCAAGGAATTGGGCTTACAACTAAAATTGCTAGAAAAGGAACAAATTAAAAACCCCCAGACAAACACAAAACTTGAAATTCAAAAAATAAAAGGTAGATTAATAAAATTGAAAGTAAAAAAAAAAAACTATTGAATTAATTAATAAAAGTAAGAGTTGGTTCTATGAAAAAACCAACAAAATAGACAAACCCTGAGTAAACCTGATTAAAAAAAGGAAAGAGAAAAAGCAAATTGTTAGTCTTGAAAATGAAAAGGGTGAACTCACCACTAATGAAGAGGAAATTAGAACAATAGTTAGGAGCTACTTTGCTCAACTTTATGCCGATAAATTCGATAACTTAAATGAAATGGAAGAGTACCTTCAAAAATATAGCTTGCCCAGATTAACAGAGGAAGAAGTAAGTAGTCTAAATAGTCCCATCTCAAAAAAAGAAATAGACCAAGATATTAACCAACTTCCTAAGAAAAAGTCCCCAGGACCATATGGATTTACATGTGAATTCTACCAAACATTTAAAGAAAAACTAACTCCAATGCTATGTAAACTATTTGAAAAAATAGGGATTGAAGGAGTCCTAACAAATTCCTTCTATGACACATGGTACTGATACCTAAACCAGGTAGATCGAAAACTGAGAAAGAAAATATAGACCAATTTCCTTAATGAATATTGATGCTAAAATCTTAAATAAGATATTAGCAAATAGACTTCAGAAAATCATCCCCAGGATAATACACTATGACCAAGTGGGATTTATACCAGGAATGCAGGACTGGTTTAATATTAGGAAAACTATTAGTATAATTGACCATATTAATAATCAAATTAATGAAAAACATATGATCATCTCAATAGATGCAGAAAAAGCATTTGATAAACTCCAACATCCATTCCTACTAAAAACTCTTGAGAGTATAGGAATAAATGGACTATTCTTTAAAATAATAAGGAGCATATATTTAAAACCTTCAGTAAACATCATATGTAATGGCGATAAACTGGAACCTTTCCCTATAAGATCAGGAGTGAAACAAAGTTGCCCACTACCACCATTACTTTTCAATATAGTACTAGAAACTCTAGCCTCGGCAATAAGAGCCGAGAAAGAGATTCAAGGAATTAGAGTAGGAAATGAGTAAATCAAATTATCACTTTTCGAAGATGACATGGATGGTATACTTAGAGAACCCCAAAGACTCTGCTAAAAAGCTATTAGAAATAATTCAGAATTTTAGCAAAGTGGCAGAGATAAAAAATAAATCCACATAAATCCTCAGCATTTTTATACATTACCAACACAATCCAACAGCAAGAGATACAAAGAGAAATTCCATTCAAAATAACGGTCGATAGTATAAAATATTTGGGAATATATCTACCAAGGAGAGTCAGGAATTATATGAGCAAAATTACAAAACACTTGCCACAAAATTAAAGTCAGATTGAAATAACTGGAAAGACATTCAGTGCTCTTGGATAGGCCGAGCAAATATAATTAAGATGACAATACTCGCTAAACTAATCTATTTATTTAGTGCTATACCAATCAGACTTCTAGAAAACTACTTTAATAACCTAGAAAAAATAACAACAGAATTCATATGGAAGAATAAAAGGTCGAGAATTGCAAGGGAAGTAATGAAAAAATAAATTAAGTGAAGGTGGTCTAGCTGTACCTGATGTAGAACTGTATTATAAAGCAACAGTCACCAAAACCATTTGGTATTGGCTAAGAAATAGACTAGTTGATCAGTGGCATAGGTTAGGTTCACAGGGCAAGATAATGAATACAAATAGCAATCTAGTGTTTGACAAACCCAAAGATCCCAAATTTTGGGATAAGAATTCTTTATTTGACAAAAACTACTGGGAAAACTGGAAATTAGTATGGCAGAAACTATGCATGGACCCACATTTAACACCACATACTAAGATTAGATCAAAATGGGTCCAAGATTTAGGCATAAAGAACGAAATTATAAATAAATTGGAGGAACATGGGATGGTTTACCTCTCAGACTTGTGGAGGAGGAAAGAGTTTGTGTCCAAGGGAGAACTAGAGACCATTATTGATCACAAAATAGAAAATTTTGATTACACCAAATTAAAAAGTTTCTGCACAAACAAAACTAATGCAAACAAGATTAGAAGGGAAGTAACAAATTGGGAAAACATTTTTACAGTTAAAGGTTCTGATAAAGGCCTCATCTCCAAAATATACAGAGAATTGACTTTAATTTATAAGAAATCAAGCCATTCTCCAATTGACAAATGGTCAAAGGATATGAACAGACAATTTTCAGATGATGAAATTAAAACTATTTCCACTTATATGAAAGAGTGTTCCAAATCACTATTGATCAGAGAAATGCAAATTAAGACAACTTTGAGATATCATTACACACCTGTCAGATTGGCTAAAATGACAGGAACAAATAATGATGAATGTTGGAGGAGCTGTGGGAAAACTGGGACACTGATGCATTGTTGGTGGAGTTGTGAAAGAATCCAGTCATTCTGTAGAGCAATCTGGAATTATGCCCCAAAAGTTATCAAACTGTGCATACCCTTTGATCCAGCAGTGCTACTACTGGGCTTATATCCCAAGGAAATACTAAAGAAGGGAAAGGGACCTTTATGTGCCAAAATGTTTGTGGCAGCCCTTTTCATAGTGGCTAGAAGCTGGAAGATAAATGGATGTCCATCAATTGGAGAATGGTTGGGTAAATTATGGTATATGAATGTTATGGAATATTATTGTTCTGTAAGAAATGACCAACAGGAGAAATACAGAGAGGCTTGGAGAGACTTACATCAACTGATGCTAAGTGAAACGAGCAGAACCAGAAGATCATTATACACTTCAACAATGATACTGTACGAGGATGTATTCTGATGGAAGTGGATATCTTCAACATAGAGAAGAGCTAATCCAATTCCAATTGATTAATTATGGACAGAATCAGCTACATCCAGAAAAGGAACACTGGGAAATCAGTGTAAACTGTTATTTTTACCTTCTGAATCCAATTCTTCCTGTGCAACAAGAAATGCGGTTCTACACACATATATTGTATCTAGAATATATTGTAATATATTTAACATGTATAAGACTGCCTGCCATCTGGGGGAGGGGGTTGGGGAGGAAGGGAAAAAATCTGAACAGAAGTAAGTGCAAGGGATAATGTTGTAAAAAATTACCCATGCATATGTACTGTCAAAAAAAAAAAAAGTTATAATTATAAAATAAAATAAAATAAAATAAATTAAAAAAAAAAGAAAAACCTTTGAAGAATTTCATTGGAAATAGGAAAGAAGGGGGGCAGCTAGTTCCTGTAGTAGATAGAGCATGAGCTCTGAATTCAGGAGGACCTGAGTTCATATCTGATCTCAGACACTTAACATTTCCTAGCTGTGTAACTCTGGGCAAATCACTTAACCCCAATTGCCTTAGCAAAAACAAAACAAAACAAAAAAAAACAAAACAAAACAAAACAAAACAAAAAAAAAAAAAAGAAAAGAAAAGAAAGAAAGAAAAGAAAAGAAATCAACATCAAAAATGAAAAGGGTGAACTTACCACTATTGAAAAAGAAATTAAATAATAATAACTATTATTATTATTTGCTGAGGCTATTGGGGTTAAGTGACTTGCCAAGTCACACAGCTAGGAAATTTGAAGTGTCTGAGGTCAGATTTGAACCCAGGTCCTCTTGACTTCAGGGCTGGTGCTCTAACCACTACACCAACTAGATGCCTTAATTGAATAATTAAGTAAGAGCTATTTTGCCCAACTATATGGCTGCAAGTCTGACAATCTAATTTAAATGGCTGAATATTTACAAAAATATAAATTGCCCAGATCAAAGAGGAAATAAATTATTTTAAATAGTTTCATTTTAGAAAAAAAAAAAAAAAAGAAATTTAATAAGCCATCAATGAACTCTCTAAGAAAAAATCTCCAGAGCCAAATGGATTTACTGGATTATACCAAAGATTTAAAGAACAACTAATTCTATATATAATATTATGTGTAAACTGTTTGGAAAATTAAGTAAAGAAAGAGTCCTGCAAATTCCCTTCTGGGACACAAATCTGATATTGATACCTAAACCAGTAAGAGCCAAAACAGAAAAAGGAAATTACAGACTAATCTCCCCAATGAATATTGATGCAAAATTTTTAAATTAAATATTAGCAAAGAGATTTCAACAATTTATCAGCAGGATAATGCACTATGACCTAAGGGGATTTATACCAGGAAGGCAGGACTGGTTCAATATCAGGAAAACTATTACCATGATCGAATACATCAATAAAAATCATATGATAGTCTTAACATATGCAGAAAAAGCTTTTTGAGAAAACACAACATACATTTATATTAAAAACACTAGAGAGCATAGGAATAAAGGAAGTTTTCTTTAAAATAATAAGCAGCATCTATTCAAAACCACTAGTAAGCATTATTTGTAATGGAAAGGAGCTAGACACATTCCCAATAAGATCAGGGGTGAAACAAGGATGCCCATTATCACCACTGTTTTTAAATACTATACTAGCTTGAGCAATAAGAAAAGAAAACTAAATTAAAGGGATTAGAATAGGCAATGAGGAGATGAAACTATCCTTCTTTCCAGATGATATGATGATACACCTAGAGAATCCTAGAAAATCATCCAAATCTATTTGAAATAAATAACAGCTTAAGCAAAGTTGTAGGATATAAAATGAACCCACAGAAATCATCAGCATTTCTATATATTACTGACAAAGTTAAATAACAAGAGATAAAAAGAGAAATTTCATTTCAAATAACTGTAGACAAAACAAAATATTTGGGTGTCTATTTGCTAAGACAAACTGAGGAACTATCTGAACACAATTACAAAATACTTCTCAAACAAATAAAGTCAGATCTAAAAAAATTGGAAAAATATCAATTAATCATGGGTAGGTCAAGCTAATATAAAAATGACAATTCTACCCAAATTCATCTACTTAGTGTCATACCAATCAAACGGACAAAATATTATTTTATATAACTAGAAAAAAGTAATAAAATTCATCTGGAAGAAGAAAAAAAAAGAAGAATATCAAGGGAATCAATGGGAAAAAAATTCAAAGGATGGTGGCCAGATATAAACTTCTATTATAAAGTAGTAGTCATCAAAATTATTTGCTACTGGTTAAGAAATAAAGTAGTGAATCAGTGATATAGATTAGATATGCATGACACAATAATCAATGAATCCAGTAATCTACTATTTGATAAACTCCCAAACTCCAGCTTCTAGAATAAGAACTTACTAGTTGACAAAAATTGCTGGGAAAAGCGAAAAATGTCAAAAACTTTGGTATAGATCTACATTTCACAAGCCATGCCAAAATAGAGTCAAAATGGTTACATGATTTGGATGCAAAGAGTGATACCATAAACAAGTTAGGAGAGGAAGGGATAGTTAATCTATCAGATCTTTAGAGAAGGGAGGAATATATGACCAAAGAACTAGAAAACATTATAAAAGGCAAAAGGGACAACTTTGCTTACTTTAAATTAAAAAGGTTTTGCACAAATATAACCAACATAAACTAGATTAAATTGGAAGTACAAAGCTGGGAATATGTTTACACAGCCAGTGTTTCTGATAAATTTCTCATTTCTAAAATATATACTTGTGTCAAATTCACAAGAATACAAGTCATTTCACAATTTATAAATGCTCAAAGGATAAGAATAAACAATTTTCAGATGATGAAATGATCATAATTATATAAAAATGGTCTAAATTACTACTGATTAGATAAATACAAGTTAAAAGCAACCTCTCAGATTGGCTACAATGACAGGAAGAGATAATGATAAATATTGGAGGGGATGTGGGAAAACTAGGACATTAGCATTGTTGGTGGAGTTGTGAAATGATCCAACCATTCTGGAGAGCAATTTCGAACTATGCTAAAAGAGCTATGAAACTGTGCATATAGTTTGACCCAGCAGTACTACTACTGGGTCTGTATTCCAAGAAGTAACAAAGAAGGAAATAGGAGCTACTTATACAAAAATGTTCTTAACATTGTGGTTTTGGTTGTGGCAAAAAATTAGAAAATGAGTAGATGCCCATCATTTGGGGAATGGCTGAATAAGTTATGGTATATGAAAGTAATGGAATACTACTCATATAAAAATGATGAACAAGGTGATTTAGAAAAGCCTGGAAAGATTTACATGCACTGATGTTGAACAAATCAAGCAGAACCAGAAATATATTGTACACAGAAACAGCAATATTGTGCAATGATCAACTATGAAAGACTTGGTTCTTTGCAGCCATTCAGTGATCCAAGGCCGTCCCAATAAGCTTTGAGTAGAAAATGCTATCTGCACCCAGAGAGAGAGAGAGAATTATGGAAAGTGAATGTAAATAAACACATGCTATGCTCACTTTTTTCCTTTTTCTTCTGATTTTTTTTCTCTTGGGCTTTCCATTTTGTTCTGATTTTTCTGCCCCACCATGATTCATAATAAAACTATATTAAAAATAATATACATGTGTAATGTACATATATAACCAGAAAAATGACACAATTTTAAAAATCTTATCAAATGAAACATGCTATCCTCCACAAGAGAAAGAATTGTAGAATGCCAATGACTGGCCAGCTGCAGTGGATCTCACAAAGGTCATGAAAAATGAGAAAAAGAAAAAAAGACAGACACCGGTGCTTCAAAATGAAGAAGAAGAAGATTTTTTATTATTTCCAACTTTACTCATATATGCATTCTAATCATGTTGCTAAGGAAACAAAAGGGAAAACAAAAAGTAGATAAATCAGTTAGGGTGTGAAGGGAATGTGTGAATATGCAGTTCAAGGAGAAATTTTAGCATTTTCAGAGAAACTGTCTCTCCTCCTATTCCAGCCTGCTATCATTATCATTTCTGCAAATCCTTTCCAATCCACTTCAAGCACATCTGTTCCTAAAACTTCCTGGCTTCTATCTGCCTGTGGGAAGATTCTAGTGGGGGTTCAATGCAGGTCAAAATTACATAAATCTGCACAGACTAAATAGATGTGATTACCTGGGAAGGCACAAATATTGTCTGAATTCAGAGTGAAGCATGTTATTTTTCACTTTCTTTCATTCTCTTTCAATTTAATCTTCTTGTGCAAAATGATTGATATGAAAATGTTTTACAAGATTGCACATGTCAGGGAAGGGAAGGAGAGAACATGGGAGGAAGGGATAGACCTTGTAACTTAAAACTTTAAAAAGATAAAAATATTAAAAATTATTCACCACATAATAGAGGAAAATGAAATATATGTTAAAATCTTATCAAAAACATAAATGTACTTGTTATAAAAATTAAGTTTCATTGCCATCGTGGATTTTCTGTAGCTAGTGCAGAAAGGCAAACTAGGATCTAAGAAGTCAAAGGAAAAGAACAAATTATAAGTATTGACTCAAGGAAATCAACTTGCTCTTTTTGTTTGAAAATGCAAATCCAATTATAACTTTGAGTGCACAGATCACCCTCTGTTTTTAAAAGTGAATACTAATATCTTCCAAGGAAGGATGTAGATTCAAATCATACCATGAATATTGAACATTTTACAATACAGGAATTGGCTAAAAAAACTCCAACAGCATTTTATTTTAGACCCATTATATAATTTTATCATCATGAAAGAACATTCAACTTGAAAACATAAAGATCTAAATTCAAATCTAGATTCAGACACTTACGAGCTATGAGACTCTAGGTAAGTCTCATAACCTCAGTTTCCTCACTTGTTTTATGGGCATAATAATAGAACCTACCCTTGAAGATTATTAAGAAAAAATGAGACAATATTTATAAGATGCTTTAAAAATCTGAACCTATATATATTACTTAGCTATTTTATTTATTGTTATTGATAACATTATTTCATACTAAGTATTATATTAGTATATCTCATAATTCACCATTAATATTATATACTACATATAAACTATATATTCATATATATATATATATATATATATATACACATACTATATACTGTTTTTGTATACTCTGTGTCTGTGTGTCTCTCTGTGTGTGTCTTTATTATTCCATTTACTTAAAAAAATCATTAGAATATGGAGACACATAGATAAAATGAATCTATTCCAATACATTCCAAAGTAACTACTGGAAATTGACACTTGTAGTAACATTTTAAAATAAGCAAAATTCTGTTGGAAAACAATTTTTATATATGTAGTTATTAGAAAAGGTCAAACAATAAAGATAAAAATCCTTCTTGTTCTAGTCTAATTGTTTTATTCCTATATAGAACATTATATCTCCCTCCTCTGTACCTTTACTTGGGTCATTTCTCATATCTAGTTTTTCTATTTCTTGATTTTCTTTTTTTTGGAATTTTTAGCTCCACTTAAGATTTAGTTGACATTTTACCTCTTAGAGGAGGCCATTTTTTGCTTCTTCTTTGGTTATTAGCCTCCTCTCCAATTACTTTTTTATCAATTCTGTATTACAATGTAATATGTATATATATATGTATATATTTTTAAATAAAAATTATTTATTTTTAATTCCAAATTCTGTCCCTTCTTCCTGCCTCTGCCTGCTCCTTGAGAAAGCTAGCAATTTGAGACTACTTATATTGTTAATTCATGAAAAAAGATATTTAGATAGTAACCATCTTGCAAAACAAAAAAATATAGTAGAAATAAATATCCTTCAGTATGCACTTAGAGTTCATTAATTCTCTCTCTGATAGTAGATAGCGTTTTACATCATGGATCTTTTGAAACTGAATTGAAAAACATGGATTGCTGCATGGAGACTAGTAACAGTCTTTTCACAGTTGGTCATCAAGAGAACATTTCTGTTATTCTTCTGGTTCTGCTTATTTCACTTTATATCAATTCATATAAATCTTCCCAGGTTTTCTGAACCCATTCTGCTCATAATATGTTATAGCATAACAATATTATATCACAACTATTGATATGCGTATGTATGTATATATATTGTATAAGCTCTTTCCCCTTTATTTTCATCTCTTTGACATATAGTCATTTAGAAATACCTCTTAGTAGGGTTATTTCTGAATCCAAGTGTATGCAGTGTTATAAAACTTTTAATATAGTGCCAACTTGTTCTCAAGAATGGTTGGACCAATTTATAACTCCACTAATAATAATCAGTATATCTATTTTCCCACATTCTTTCCAGCATTTATCATTTTTATGTTCTATTAGTCAATCTGATAGGTGTGAGTTGGCATCTTAGAGCTGTTTTCATTTACATTAATTAATAGTGATATAGATAACTTTCATGTTGTTTATTGATAGTTTAAATTTCCTCTAAACACAGTCTTTTCATATCATTTGACCATTAAAAATTGTGGAAAATTTCATAAATTTGATTCAGTTACCTTAATAACTAAGAAATGAAACTTTTATCAGAGAAACTTGTTATAATTATTTTTTTCTCCCAGTTTCTTGCTTTCCTTCTAATTTTGACTTCATTGGTTTTACTTGTGCAAAAGTTTTTATATTATTTATAATAAAAATTATCCATTTTACTTCCTCTGATTCTTCTATATCTTCCTTTATGCATAGATCCAACAGGTGAACTTTTCTGTGCTCCTCTAATTTACTAAAGATATTACCCTTTATGTCTAAATCATGTTCCCATTTTAACCTTATTTTGTTATATGGTATAAATGTTGATAGATACCTAGTTTATGCCCAATTGTTTTTCAGTTTTCCTAGCAAATTCTTCCAAAAGGTGCGTTCTTGTTCCCAAAGCTTGGCTCTTTAGATAAATCAGACTACATTAATCTGGTAATTTACTATTGTGTAATTTGTACTTAGTCTATTCTTCTGACCTCCCATTCTTCTTATCAGATCATTTTGATAATTGCCACTTTGTAATATAGTACCTATAATATAGGTACCACTTACCCTTCCCCCCTTTTTAATTGATTCCTTGATATTCTTGACCATTTTTCTTCCAACTGAATTGTTATTATTTATTCTAGCTACACAAAATTCTAATTTGATAAGTAGGGGCAGCTAGTTGATACAATGGATAGAATCCCTGATCTGAAGTTAGGAAGACACTTTTTCATGAGTTCAAATCTGACCTCAAATACTGACTAACTGTGTGACACTCAGGCAAGTCATTTAACCCTATTTGCTTCAGTTTCTTATTTGTAAGATGAAAATAGCAAACCACTTCACTATCTTTTGCAAGAAAAATCACCACATCCCCAAATCCCAAATGGGATCAGAAAGTCAAAAAGAACTGAAACAACTATAATTTTGCTAAAGTTGTAAATTGTTTCAACTAATTTTTTTTCCCTAGAGAGTTTTCTCAGCATACCATCATATCGTCTACAAAAAGTGATAAGTTTTGTTCTGTTGTCACTTATTCTTATTCCTTCAATTTCTTTGTTTTGTCTTATTACTATAGTTGTATTTTAAAGATAGCATTTTCTAATAAACCAAATTTTATTCCTTCACTTTAGATCTTATTAGAAAGACTTCTAATTTATTCCCATAATAGGTAATGCTTGTTCTTGTTTAATAGAAATATATAATTTAAATTTTAATAAGAGATTGAGTTCAAATTTTCTCATGTTTTTAATAGGAATAAGTGTTGTATCTTTTGCAGGAAAAGTATTTCCTGCATCTATTAATGTAACCACATAATTTTTGTTATTTTTGTTCTTGGCTTTGTTAATCATGCTTATAGTCTTCCTAATATTGAACATTCTGGCATAAATTCATAAATTCTATCTTATTCTCATGTATTACCTTTATGATATATTGCTATAATCTTTTTGGCTAATATTTATTTGTTTAAAAATTCCATTAAAATTAATTAAACAAATTGTCCTATCATATAAGGGATTCAATAGTATTCCTTCTTTATCTAATTTTTCAAAAAAGTTTATATATTATTGGGAGTAATCACTCCTTACATGTTTGATAGAATTAACTTGTAAATTCTCTTAATCTTGGAGACTTTTTTTCTTAGGCAGTTTATTTAAAGCTTATTTGATTTCCTTTTCTAAAATAGACTTATTTAAGTACTCGGTTTCTTCTGTTAATCTGAACAATATTTTTTTGGTAAATATTCACTTAGATTTTTTATGTAACTATCACATGTCTAGGCAAAATAGCCTCAATTAGATTTAATTTCATCTTCATTGATAGTATATTTATACCTTTTATTTTTAATAGGGGTGATTTTCTTCTTTCTTTTTTAAAAATCAAATTAACAAATTTTTGTTCTGTTTTTTTCCTCCCAAAATCATTGCCTAATTTTATACACATTCATGTTGCATGTGATTTTTTTTTAACTTTGAGTTTTATTAGTCTTTCATTTGATGGTCAAGATTTTTATATTGATGTTTGGGCATTTTAATTTTGTTCTTTCACTGTTTATTTTTTTTTTTTAACTAGAATGTGTAATTCATTGATTAATTTATTCTGTGCTTTTTTTTTTTTTTGGTATTCATTTAGAAATATGAATTTATCCCCAAGTACTGTATTGGTAATGTACCACAAAGTTTGAAATGTTTTCTCATTGTTATCATTCTTTTTAAGAAATTGTTGATTATATACATGATTTATTCTTTAATCTACTTAATTCTTTAAGATTAGATTATTTAGTTTTTGATTAATTTCTGCATATTAGAGCATTGAGTCCTTATGCCTTAATAATTGGTGAATTTTAGTGAAGACACCAAGTACAACTGTGAAAGCAGTATACTCATTTCTGATTCTTTTGTTTCTTTTTCATAGGAGGCACAAGTGACTTTTCCTTTTCTTTGTATGTATCATCTAGCATAGTATTAAGTATACAGCTTAAATATGTTTTTAATTGAACTGAATTTAAAGTTTTCCTAGAAGACAATTGAAAACCCAAACAATTATTAAGATTCATGGTTAGGGGCTGAGCCAAGATGGCAGAGAAGATACACGTTAATTTGTAAGCTCTCTTCCCTCAATACCAACTAGTTAAATCAGCCTCAAAAATAATGCTGGGCTGATAAAAACCACAAGGATTAGAAGCACAACTTACCAGCTGAAGAGAATCAGGAATTTCAACAGAAAAGGTTGGTTCTGAGGGGAGGAAAAAAAAGATCAGCATAGACAGTGTTGGATTGGGACTAGCATACTGTGCCAAACAGACTGGGGAGAACTCTAGGATCAGAGAAGCCACCGAAATAGAAGAATCTGGCATAGGCTGATAGCTCTACTCTGCTTATAAAACAGCAGATCACAAGAGAAATCAAGCTATTTTAAATTATACAGTCAGTTCCTAGAACCACCCCAGTCTGGAAGTGTCCTAACACCAATCTCAGCTTGTCTGTTCAGCTGCCTTCTGCTGTCCAGGGCTTTTCCTCGGGGCAGTTAAGAACCTGAACAGCGGGGGGCACAGCCCAGGGCAGCCTCTATTCCACATAGTATGGGGCTCAGCCTGGGGCAATGGAATTCTAGCAGCAGCAGAACTCCCAGAGAAAGGACCTCTGAAGCAGGGACCATGCTTCTGGGCAGACACTTCCAGTTTGAAAGCAGGGCCTTTTCGCTTCAATTGCTAATATCCATGGCCCCATGGGAGGCTTTGGCTGGGGTCTGTGACGCTTTCCCTGTTCAGCCTTAAACCTCAAGGCCACACAGCGGGGGTCCTTCACTGGGCACTCCTCCCAGCGCAGCCGTGCTAAACACCTCTGAGACATTTCTGGGGAGGGGGGAGGGGAACTCTTTCCCAGAGCTCTCTCTTAGCCCAGACACAGGACTGAAGCATCCATTTGGTCTGGGAGGAAGCTGATAAATTTCTTACCCCAAGGACAGACGCCCAACAGAGTGTTAACAATGAGTAAGAAGCTGAAGAGAACAATTGAAACCTTCTATACAGAAAAAGAGCAGGTATCCAACCCCGAGGAGGCTAACAGCAGACAGTCTCCAGATAACACCCTAAAGGGGAATGATTCCTGCCCCCCATCACATAACTCTCTCCTAGAAGAGACTATTAAAAAGTTAAGAGAGTTTGAAGAAGAATGGGGAAGGGAAAGAGAAGCTATGATAGAGAATAATAATGCCCTGAAATCTGAGTTAGAAAAAATAAAGAATTCACAGAAGGTGCAGGGAAACAAAATTTGTGAATTAGAAAAGGTTAAAAAAAAATCACAGGAAAGTAGGATTTCTGAATTGGAAAAGATAAAAAATTCCCAAGAAAGTAGGATTTGTGATTTGGAAAAACAAAATAATTCACTAAAAAAAAATTAAAAAAAATAGTGAAATAGAAAAAAAATTCAACAGAGCAAAATAATTCATTTAAAAACTCAATTGGACATATACAAAAAGAACTAAAAAATGTGAATGAAGAAAATAACTCATTAAAAATCAGGACTGAACAAATAGAAATGAATGATTCATTGAGAAACCAAGAATCAGTCAAACAAAACAAACAAAAAAAGAAAAGCTGGAGAATAATGTCAAATATTTACTGGGAAAATCTATAGACCTGGAAAATAGATCTAGGAGAGATAATTTGAGGATTATTGGACTTCCCGAAAATTATGATGAAAAAAAGAGCCTAGATTCTATTTTACAGGAAATCATCAAAGAGAACTGTCCAGAGGTAATAGAAACAGAAGGGAAAATGGGCATTGAAAGAATTCATTGAACACCTTCTGAAAAAGACCCTAAAAAAAGAACTCCACAGAACATTGTGGCTAAGCTGCAGAACTACCAAACTAAGGAAAAAATATTGCAAGCAGCTAGGAAAAAAACAATTCCAATATCAAAGTGCCACAATAAGGGCCACTCAAGATCTGGCTGCCTCCACATAAAAGGATTGAAGGGCTTGGAACCTGATATTCCGAAAGGCAAAAGAACAACCAAGAATAAACTACCCAGCTAAGTTTAGCATTTTCTTCCATGGAAGAAGTTGGACATTTAATGAAACAGAGGAATTCCATTTGTTTCTAAGAAAAAAAACAGACTTAAACAAAAAAATTTTTTTTGATCTACATCCACAAGACTCAAGAGAAGCAGAAAAAGGTAAAAAGAACTCTTGAAAACAGTATCTCTGTTGTGGATATACAGAAAGTCCACATGGATAATTTGATTTTACTGATATAACATAAAAAAGGGAAGTAGTAAAGGGAAGGGGATACTATCAGAAAAAGGGAAAGGAGACAAAAAAAAAAAAGGGAACCTACATCCCAGGAAGAGGCATAGAAAATTTACCATATCTGAGGGAATTTAGAGAGGGGGAGAAACATTTTATGAATCTTACTCTCATCAGAGTAGGCTCAAAGAGTAAATAATTGACATATTTGTTTTTCGGAGAATTCTGTTTCACCTCATTATAAGAGTGGAGAGGAAAAGGGAAAAGGAAAAGAGGAATAAGGGAATGGTTCAAGAAAGGGGAAGGGACTTAAAAGGAGGGGGGAGGGATACTAAAAAGGAAGGGCTGTGTGTCACAAGTGGGGCCCATAAATTCATTACTGGGGAAGAGGTTCAGGGGAGACAAGGGAAAAAAAGCATAATCAGGGAATAATATGATGGCAAGAAATACAGAATTAATAATTTTAACTGTAAATGTTAAATGGAGGCGGATACCAGACTGGATCAAAAGTCAGAACCCTACAATATGTTGTTTACAGGAAACACATTTAAAGCATGGATATACACACAGAATAAAGGTAAAAGGTTGGAGCAGAATCTATTATGTTCAGATGAAACCAAAAAAGCAGGGGTAGCCATTCTTTTCCCAGATCAAGCAAAAGCAGAAATTGATCTAATTAAAAGAGATAAGGAAGGAAACTATATCCTGCTAAAAGATAGCATAGACAATGAAGCCATATCAATACTAAACATATATGCACCAAATGGTATAGTATCTAACTTCCTAAAGAAGTAATTAAGAGAGTTGCAAGAAGAAATAGATCACAAAACTATAATAATGGGTGATCTCAACCTTGCACTCTCAGAATTAGATAAATCAAATCACAAAACAACAAGAAAGAAATTAAAGAGGTAAATAGAACATTAGAAAAACTAGGTATGATAGATCTTTGGAGAAAACTTAATGGTGATAGAAAGGAGTATACTTTCTTCTCAGTAATTCATGGAATCTATACAAAAATTGACCATATATTGGGACATAAAAAATCTCAAAATTAAATGAAGGAAGGCAGAAATAGTAAATGCCTTATTCTCAGATCACAATGCAATAAAAACTATATTCAACAAGAAGTTAGTGGTAAATAGACCAAAAAGTAATTAAAAATTAAATAATCTCATCTTAAAGAATGACTGGGTGAAACAGCAAATTATGGAAACAATTAATAATTTCAGCCAAGATAATGACAATGATGAGACATCATACCAAAATTTGTGGGATGCAGTTAAAGCAGTAATAAGGGGAAATTTTATATCTTTAGAGGGTTACTTGAATAAAATAGAGAAAGAGAAGATTAATGAATTGGGACTGAAATTTAAAAAGCTAGAAAAAGACCAAATTAACCCCCCCAACCAAAAACTAAACTGGAAATTCTAAAATTAAAAGGAGAAATCAATAATATTGAAAGTAAAAAAAAAAAAATAAAACTATTGAATTAATAAATAAAACTAAGACTTGGTTTTCTGAAAAAGCCAATAAAATAGATAAACCTTTGGTAAATCTGATTAGAAAAAGGAAAGTGGAAAATCAAATTGTTACTCTTAAAAATGAAAAGGGGGATCTTTCCACCAATGAAGAAGAAATTAGAGAAATAATAATGAATTACTTTGCCCAACTTTATGCCAATAAATTTGATAACTTAAGTGAAATGGATGACTACCTCCAAAAATATAGGCTTCCTAGATTAACAGAGGAAGAGCTAAACTGCTTAAATAATCCCATTTCAGAAAAAAAGAACTAGAACAATCTATTGATCAACTCCCGAGGAAAAAATCCCCAGGACCAGATGGATTTACATGTGAATTCTACCAAACATTTAAAGAAAAACGAACTCCAATGCTATATAAACTATTTGAAAAAAATAGGGAATTGAAGGAGTCCTAACAAATTCCTTTTATGACACAGACATGATACTGATACCTAAACCAGTTAGAGTGAAAACTGAGAAAGAAAACTATAGACCAATCTCCTTAATGAATACTGATGCCAAAATCTTAAATAAGATATTAGCAAAAAGACTTCAGAAAATCATCCCCAGGATAATACACTATGATCAAGTAGGATTTATACCAGGAATGCAGGGCTGGTTTAATATTAGGAAAACTATTAGTATAATTGACCATATTAATAATCAAATTAATAAAAACCCTATGATCACCTCAATAGATGCAGAAAAAGCATTTGACAAAATCCAACATCCATTCCTACTAAAAACGCTTGAGAGTATAGAAATAAATGGACTATATATTAAAATAATAAGGAGTACATATTTAAAATCATCAGGAAATATCATATGTACTGGTGATAAACTGGAACCTTTCCCAGTAAGATCAGGAGTGAAACAAGATTGCCCACTATCACCATTACTATTCAATATTGTACTAGAAATACTAGCCTCAGCAATAAGACCCAAGAAAGAGATTCAAGGAATTAGAGTAGGCAATGAGGAAATCAAACTATCACTCTTTGCAGATGACATGATGGTATACTTAGAGAACCCCAAAGATTCTGCTAAAAAGCTATTAGAAATAAGTCAGAACTTTAGCAAAGTTGCAGGATACAAAATAAATCCACATAAATCCTCAGCTTTTTTATGCATCACCAACAAAATGCAACAGCAAGAGATACAAGAGAAATTCCATTCAAAATGAATATTGAGAGTATTAAATATTTGGGAATCCATCTACCAAGGAAAAAGTCAGGAATTATATGAGCAAAGTTATGAAACACTTGCCACAAAAATAAAGTCAGACTTAAATAATTGGAATGACATTCAGTGCTCTTGGATAGGCTGAGCAAATATAATAAAGATGACAATACTCCCCAAACTAATCTATTTATTTAGTTCTATACCAATCAGACTCCAAAGAAACTATTTCAATGACCTAGAAAAAATAACAACAAAATTCATATGGAAGAATAAAAGGTCGAGAATTGCAAGGGAACTAATGAAAAAAAACTCAGAGGAAGGTGGTCTAAGTGTACCTGATCTAAAGCTATATTATATAGCAGCAGTCACCAAAACCATTTGGTACTGGCTAAGAAATAGAACGGTAGATCAGTGGAACAGATTAGGTACACAGGACAAAATAGGGTACAACTATAGCAATCTAGTGTTTGACAAACCCAAAGATACCAACTTTTGGGATAATAATTCATTATTTGAAAAAAAACTGTTGTATGGCAGAAATTAGATATGGACCCACACTTAACACCATATACCAAGATAAGATCAAAATGGGTCCATGATTTAGGCATAAAGAATGAGATCATAAATAGATTAGAGGAACAGATGATAGTCTACCTTTTGGATCTGTGGAGGAGGAAGGAATTTATGACCAGAAGAGAATTAGAGATCATTATTGATCACAAAATAGAAGATTTTGATTACATCAAATTAAAAAGCTTCTGTACAAACAAAACTAATGCAAACAAGATTAGAAGGGAAGTAACAAATTGGGAAAATAGTTTTACAGTTAAATGTTCTGATAAAGTCTTCATTTTCAAAATATATAAAGAATTGACCCTAAATTTTAAGAAATCAAACCATTCTCCAATTGATAAATGGTTAAAGGATATGAATAGACAATTTTCAGATGATGAAATTGAAACTATATCCACTCATATCCAAATCACTACTGATCAGAGAAATGCAAATTAAGATAACTCTGAGATAACACTACACAACTATCAGATTGGCTAAGATGACAGGAAAAGTTTATGATGAATGTTGGAGGGGATGTGGGAAAACTGGGACACTAATTCATTGTTGGTGGAGTTGTGAAAGAATCCAGCCATTCTGGAGAGCAATTTGGAACTATGCCCAAAAAGTTATCAAACTGTGCGTACCCTTTGATCCAGCAGTGCTACTACTGAGCTTATATCCCAAAGAAATATTAAGGTTGAGAAAGGGACCTGTATGTGCCAAAATGTTTGTGACAACTCTTTTTGTAGTAGCTAGAAACTGGAAAATGAATGGATGTCCATCAATTGCGGAATGGTTGGGTAAATTATAGTATATGAATGCTATGGAAAATTATTGATCTGTAAGAAATGACTAGCAGGATGAAAACAGAGAGGTTTGGAGAGATTTACATGAACTGATATTGAGTGAAATGAGCAGAACCAGAAGATCCCTATACACTTCAACAACAATACTGTATGAAGATATATTCTGATGGAAGTGGATATCTTCAACATAAAGAAGATCCAGCTCACTTCCAGTTGATCAATGATCGACAGAAACAACTACACCCAGAGAAGGAACACTGGGAATTGAGTATAAACCGTTTTTACTACTGTCTTTCTACCCAGGTTACTTATACCTTCGGAATCCAATTCTTAACGTGCAACAAGAAAATTGGATTTACACACATATATTGTATCTAGGTTATATTGGATTTAATATGTATGGGATTGCCTATCATTTAGGGGAGGGAGTAAAAGGAGGAAGGCGAAAATTTGGAAAAAATGAATACAAGGGATAATGTTATAAAAAAATTACTCATGCATATGTACTATTAAAATGTATAATTATAAAATTAAAAAAAAGATTCATTGTTAATAAATAGCAGTGCTTTGCACAAGAAGTATATGAAGCTATAGCAACTTTAACCAGTTGTTGCTGTAAATTTTTGCTTTGTGAAAAATCAATTTTTTTCACCTTCAAAATGTTTTTTTTTTCATTCTTTCTTTTTCTTTTGTCAGAAAACATTTACTTCAATTATCTACTACCTTTCATTATCAATTCACACCATGTGGAAATAAATACTGAAAGGAGTTTGAATTTTTGAAATTCTTTATAAATCTGTTTAGGATAATCTTATTCCTTGTAAAAATCCAACTCTGTATTAGGAAAAGACATGAATAATTAATTAAACAAAGTATAGTTAAATCAAGGACAAATGTTGAAATAATAATTGATGTAAGTTTAAAGAGAAGACCTAGAAAACGGAGTTTCAATCATCAGATAGACCCTCTTTGTTGGATTTCTGGAAACACAGGGATCAAAATCATATAATCCAGGATGAGTTGTGATTTGTTTTCATAGAAGTACTCACATGAATGAAATTATAGATCTACTGAAGCATGGGAATGTTCATTAAATAAAAATTGACCACAATTAGAATAAAATTCCCAATTTCTTATTTGATATTGGTAAAATTTACTCCTAATAGAATAAAGAATGACCTTAAATATATAAGAACTTGGTTTATAATGGAATGGGTTTTAGAAATTTTTAGAATATCCTTACAACCCAAAAATCATATTAAAGTTTCAAGATGCCTCATTATAATTTTATTTTTCCCTTTGGATTAATCCTATTGATATATTTAATGTCACTGTGTGTGTGTGTGTATGTGTGTGTGTGTGCATATATATATATGTGTGTGTGAATGCATATATAGTATATATACACACATCTATATGTATATATGCATAAAGTATACATATATATGTACATATTCCCGTACATAAACATACACACACATATATATATGCATATACATATATAGTATATATATGTGTATATATATATATATATATATATATATATATATATATATATATATATATATATACACACACACACACACACACACACACATACACACACACCCACACCCACACACACCATAGGTGTGTGTGTGTATGCGTAGTGGTAAAATAAATGTATATGCTGAAGAGGTACTTGAAATAAGACAGTTGGCATCTTTAATGGTACAATAATATGATCTACTTACATACATTAAAAAAATAAATAGTGTAACCTTAAAGGAACATTAAAACAAATCAGTTTTTATTACAATGACTCCTTATTTTTACCTTCCAGTGTACTCAATGAAGATATTCAGTAAAATAATTTAGATGAGGGGAAAAATCACAATGAAAATAAAGTTAATATGCAAGTCGTTACATTAAGATACATTTAAATGTCCAATTCATAGGAGAAGGGCCTGGAGTATGGCTATAAATCCCTAGAGAGAAAATTTTCTCTCAGTTGAATGAACACATTTGTAAATAAACCAAAATCTAGCCTTGTATTGTCTATTGTATTGTCTATGTCTATCTTGCCTTGATTATAGATATCTTTGCAGTGGATAGTTATCTGAACCCAGAAATAGCAAGACCATAATTCAAATCTGATCTCAGACAATAATAATATTATTCTGGGCAACTCACTTAACTTCTCTGTCTGATTTAATTTCCTTTTTTATCACAACTTTCTGGCAATCCAATTATTATATATTTTTTCTTGACCTGTTCTTCAAATCTGTTGTTTTTCTTATGAGATGTTCCATATTCTGTTCTATTTTCTCATTCTTTACAATCTGTTTTGTTGGTTCATGGTCTCTCATAGCTTCATTGGCTTCCCCTTGTCCAGTTCTACTTTTCAAAGAGTTATTTTCATCTATGAGACTCTCTACCTCCTTTTCTAATTGGTTAGCTTTTTTTTTTTTTATAATCTTCTTGATTTTCTTAGATGATTCTGATGTAAATTGTGTACCCTTTAACCTTTGAGGGGGGCCCTGAAACTGTGTAATCTGTAAAACAAGGGTGATTTGTGGTCTCAAGTTCTCCCCTGGGAAAAGCATACCTTTTCCAGATAATGCCTTCCCCAAGTTAAGTGGTCTCATTTAGTTGGAGATACTGGCTAGGGATGTGGTTAGTCTGAAACCATTTCTAGTAGCTCAAACTCCCAATTAAACAATCTCTTTTCAGTTAGAGATCTACATCACGATCATTGTCAACATTTAATGAATCTCATTCAGTTTTGAATTGAATTGAAGCCCTAGGCAGCTATTAAAAGGCAACTCTGAACCCCAACTCTTCACAGACATCCTAATAGACTATGCCCACTCTCTTCTCTGTGTTAACCTTTGCTATCTTCCAAAAAGGACCTTTTGCCCACTAAGAAGTCTGCCTTCCTAGCAAGTTGGCTTCTCAGTGCCAACAAATCCCTTTTTGCCACATAGATTTTGGATTTGTGAATGCTTTTGCATAAGACTTGCGTCTCCAACCAGAGGAGATCTCCTACCCCAATTTTTGCACCTCATCATTTGCACTTCATCATTTGGTACCTCATCATTTGATTACCTGACCTCATCTATTTTAATTTTTTCTTTACTTTTTCTTCAATATTTCTCATTTGATTTTTGAATTATTTTTTGAGTTCTATAAATTCTCTCTGGGTAGAAAGCCATTTCACATTACTCTTTGGGGTAGAAGTTTTTTTTTCTTTCTTTTTTTTTTTTTTAAAGTGACCTCTTCAGAAAATGAAAAGGTTGGAGGTTCAGGTCCTATGCAAAAAAATTTGTAAACCCAAAATATGTTTGTTTGTTTTTTTAAACACAGTCTAAGTGGATCTTTAGCATTATAGCCAAAATGATTACTTAATTAACTTTTTATTAATCTTTTGGTGAGTAGTAGAGGGACAACCATAAAGACCAAGAGTAACTGACAGACTTAATTTCCTTTTCCCCCTCCCCCAAAAAAGTAACACAATTTTTCTTAGTGTTAAATAAAATAACCAAAGAAATACCTCATTGTTGCTAAAATGAAATGGAAAACCTCCAAGAAACACAATAGTTCTTTCAGTCAGGAATTTTTTTGACAACAGTTTGCTGGGTGCAGTTGCTCTCATGGATTTCCCCAAAAAAGTCATTTCAGCTTCACAGGGCTCCATTGCTTGCCTGCATTCATTAAGAAAAAGAATATTTATGGCAATTGGATATATTGCACAAATATTTGTCTGAAGAATTAATTAAGCTATTACTGAAACAAGAAAGAAAGTAAATAGCTTATTTTCCAATAAAACCAATAAACACAACTCTTGATTAATATATTTAAAGTTAGCATATCTTTAAACCCTAAGTCCATGAAAATGAAGCCACATTCTAAGCCAGAGCATTATAAATTGTGACAGTCACTTAATGAGATGAATAAGTAAATGCACACAAAGGCATTTTTAAACAATAGACAGAAAAAAGTAAGTGTAGGGTAGAAAATAATGTTATCTCTATAAGGCAGTCATTTAAAGCACTGGCTTCTCCCTGTAGGTGAAAAATTTCTGAATGTATTCACTTTTTAAAAAAATGCTTCACTTTTCCATCAGTTTAAATACAGCTATTCAACATGAATTTTCTATATGAGGTCAAGATTGAGGAGGAAAGCAATGGAAATAATAAAATTATGAATTTCTAAAATACAATAGACATTAATGTTTAATAAGAATCTAAGTTAATAATTCAAAATAAATATAGTTGGATATTTCAGAGTAAACCATATGCATATTTTTTAATAATAATAAAGTCAGATAAACCACTAATGAAAAAGCCTAGATTTTCCTTTTTTGGCATTTCTATTCTAAAACAAAGTAATGTATTTACCATCTAGACAAATAGCTAATGTACAAATTTTTATAATGGTTTGTAAGGTACTTCAAGTGCTAAGTCTGGATCCTAAGTTGATAATTGCATTGTGCAAGAATTACACTAACCTTTTAATATTTGGTTGCCTGGAGTTTCAGTCTGCACACACATATACATGCACATGCACATGCATGCACATACAATGTATACTTTGTATATTATGTGATGAAATTATTTTTCTATTATGTTGGTAACTAATTATTAACTTAATATTAAGGTTTTTTCATTGCTATTTCCTCATTCAGAGACCAGCTCCTGTAAGCCAGTTAGTCAGTCTCTGAATTTCATTGCTGATAGGTGAAATTGTCCAAACATTCCTGGAATATTCTCCTCAGTCTTGGGAGATCCCCATGCAATGAGAAGAGTTTATTTCTGTTTAAAATGCAATCTAATCTAGGTAAATTGTTGCTTTGGGGAATTAAATTTATGACCTTGCAGTCCCTCCCTCCCCTAACTATGGTTTAAGGTAAAAATAGATCATGAAGGAGAAAAATCAAGCAGAGTGGTCTGAATTGAGATAGATTGATTTCTTGCTCCAGGTTGCTGGAGGCTGCTGAGTCTCACCATCAAGCCATATTCCCAACAAAAGGAGCTGAAGGCTTTTGGCTATCTTAACTCAATGGAATGCCTATCCCTCTCTTTATTGTTCACCTATTTGATTTCCACCTGTGGGACACCTACTTTTCCACAGGCATTTAAGCATTTTGTGATCTCCATGGTTTTGCCTTTGGTTACTGAGAGAAACTACTGATTATCAATTTACTGATGATCAACAAGTCTAATTTATTTTTTTAAAAAACAAATTTACTATTATTAATTAGCCAAAACTCTTTTTCTTGGATTTTTCATTTGTCTCAGTAAGTATGTACATCTACATATTCACATATAATGTATATACATACACATATATCTATATCTATCTATCTATCTATCTATCTATATCTATCTATCTATCTATATATGAATATATAGACTGAGAGACTGTGACTTTTTCAGGATCACAAAGATATTAAATATCAGTGGAGTTATTTGAATATAGATCTCTCTGACTCCATGTTCAAGTTCATCCAGTGCACTATTAATTGTTTTTTAATCTGGTTTCTTCTTAAACAATATTGGAACTGAGGTTCTAATGGAATTTGTGAAAGTTTTTAGTTCAGATTACTACTCATTGGTTACACATCAGGGATTAAGCAAAATAAGTGTTCCCCCCCATTTTTCATCATTTAATGAATTGCTTCCTGAAAGCTGTATCCTATTCAAGATAGTTTTAAATGTAAAATTGCAGTTTCTCAGTTAGTTCTAAATGTGGAGCTTTAACATTTCATGTGATTTCAAAATTGGCAAAACACATCATTCCACCTGTATAAAAAATTTTGTGAGAGAAATGAACATGGAATATATATGCATATATAAATATACACCTAAGCATCTCTATATGTACATTATATTTTCATATGTATATATAGGGAAACTGCAGATAATTATCTAATATAGTGATTATATATATGATATATCATTCCCATGAGATTGTTCTTTTCAGTTTTACTCAAATGTATAAATGAATACATAAATTATGTTTGTGAAATATTATTTTTATAGTCATCTTATGGGCATGCCTCTTATACATATACAAACATATATATGGCTGGTTGGTTGGTTATTATCCTTTATTTTTGAAGCCCACTAAAATAATGCCACTATATTGTGATCTAACTATGGTTAATCAGACCAGCATAAGCTTGGAAAGCTCTACCACAAGTCAGGCACAGAATCCATAGGAACATTTGGAGTAGAAATGTCTCCAGAGGTGCATATTTCATGTTTCTTTGGAGTTACTACAATTCTGTCTTGATTATAGAGCAGAGAGCTTTCTTTGATTTGGGCTTGCCATATTAGTCCTGTACCAGGACCTGTGATGTCTTACAATCAAAAACTTTTAATGATTTAGCCATCTTTGCATTGAATTTAAAACAGGCTATTGAGATGAAATAACGTGATGCTGTTTCATCATCATAATAAGTAGTATTAATAACTTTTTTTCTGAGAAAACACTTCCCAAGACTTTCTACCTTTCTTAAAATCTTATATGCATTGAATTATAGGAGATATAAAAATTGTAATAAGTGTACCCCCAATGACAGACAACATTTAGTTTATAGGGAAGACACATGCTTTTATGAAAATTTTCACGGAGGCTCACTATATTAGTTTCAAAGGAGGATATGTATAGTTATTTTTAGAACCTGCATAAAATTCTAAAACTCTACAATTAGAAGCAGCCTAAAAGTTAAATTAGTTCTTGTAATTATATGTTTAAAAATATCTTGAATTGAGGGTATAGCTTTCAGGAAGCAATCCATTCAGTAATTAAAACCAAAGGGGAAGGAAGGTGTTTTGTTTTGCTTAATCCCTAATAGTTAACCATTGAATAATAGTTTGAACTGTAATCATTTGCAAATAATTTCTAAAGATTTCAAGTTCTCCTATCATAGGTAAAGAGAATAAGTATTTTATTTATACCATATAACATGATATAGTTGATAGAGTGCTGGAACTGAAGTCAGTGAATCATGCTCAGCTTTCTTTTTTCATGCTTACTAAATCTGAGACTTTGGTGAATTCATTGAATTTCTCTCAGTCTTAGTTTCTTTAATAGCACTGATAATATCTATTTTACAACATTGCTGTAAAACTCAAAAAAGGTAATTTTTCCAAAGCACTTTGTGAACTACAAAATGCTAATATTTTTAATTACTGTTAAGGCAGCTAGCATTTCATATGGGGTAATTATGAATTAAATGAGATAACTTAAAATACAAAATAATATAATGATCCTAAGGTGCATATTCTATGGCAGTGGAAAAACTTACTACTTACACATTGTGTGATCTTGAGCAAGACTTTTGGCCTAAAATGGGCAATGTCTGATCCAAGTACCTTTGAAATATGAGTAGTAAAAAAAAAAATGGAAAGCTCAGGCATATACAATATTTCTGTAGCTAGAATTATTGGTGGTATTATCTTTGTGATTTGTATAAATACTATTATTCCTTTACAAATCAATGAAGCATCATATTATGGATCACAGAATTGTTCATACAGGTAATGTTTTATCATCATTAGGTCTTTGAGGATTATAAGGTTAGCAGTATCCTCAAAGACATGTTCTGCAGTGGTTATTGAGACAATCAATGTAGATATGGGGCACCACTTCTTGCCACAATCAACGCAATTGCACCACTGATGAGCAGGTAAGCCTAAGAGCCCTGAGAATGGTAGTAACCATTATCCAACCTTGGTGTTATTTATATCAAAAACTGAAGTGATTTGATCAGTGGAAATGGCATTAAAATAGTGGTATTAACATTTGTTTTGCTGCTGCACGCTAAGTATCTATATATTTTTCTATTTACCTTATGGGTGAAACTTTTTATATTTTTACTCTCTCCATTAAAATGTGAACTCCTTAAGGTCAGGGACTGAATTACTTTTCTGTTTTTATCTCTAACATTAAACATAGTGTTTTATACAGAAGTACTTAATATAGATTTTGTTTATTCATGCACTACTAGTCAACCAGAATGCCCTGATTTTTGAAACAGGCTTTTCCAAGAGGATATTCAAGGGTTCATAAAATTCAGTCAGCTTGTCATTCATCCCAGTATGCAAATAGTCCCCTGAAAACACACAAAGTCCAGAGGAGCATAGACACTGGCATACAGGGAAATCTATCCAGAAACATAAGACCCCTGAAGTGGTACCGGTTTATCAACATAGGAATCTATATAAATTAAACATAATAATATAATTTAACTGCTGTGGTAAAGTTTCAGATTCTCTTGATTGAAATACCATCTTCAGGCAATCTTAGAGTGAGAGAAAGTTTGTATACTCATTAGGGATATTATAAAAAAAAATCTTCCTTCCTACCCTGTGGATCAAATACTCTTCTTCTTTGATTTCTATAATTGGCAGTCAGATAGATAGAATGAGGTATTCCCTAAATCAGCAACATTCTTTTAAAAGCAAAAGTTTGATTCAAACATTTATCATTACATAAATTTTAAAATCTATATATTGTGCACGTGTTTAAGTATGAAATGAAAATTTGATTGAATAGATTGACTACTAAATGGATTGAAAGTTAATAGGAAGTCATTTATGAACACATTTGCTACATAGGCATTCTGTTTCAAAAAATGTCTCCATTGTACTCTCTTCAACAAAACATTATTCACAAGGGCTAGCAGCTGGAACATGGCATTAGTTCTGTTTTTAATTGGCTGTTGTAAGGGAATTGGTCAAAAAAGGGAACCTACTTCATATGCCCAGCATTGTTCTACTATTACACAGGCACCCATTGGTTTCTATTTATGTATACCAAAAAATTCTATTCATTTTCAACTAGAATATCGAGACACATTGCAACTACTCACTTCCCTATGAATTGGAAAAAATATTGTGGATAAATGATGGTTAATAATAATATCATTGTTGAAAATTGTGTTTAGTGAAAGTTTCCTTGAAATTGCATATTTTTCTTGGATTTTCCAAGGCTTATTCAACAATGTTTTATTGTAATTTTTTCTCATCAACAGAGAACTGAGACCTCATTGACTTCAAGAATATAATTATCCTTAGATTAACTCTAAGTGAAGTTACATAAAATCACATGTGGCTATAAACATTATTGTTCTAATGTAATGCTATTTTGGAATGAAACATCTATAGGAAATTATCTGCTAATGTCTATTTTAGTGCTTCAAGGTATCATATTAAGAGCTGGAATGTATCTTTTAATTCACAGATGAGGAAACTGATATAATGAGGCTATCTGACTTGTCTAGTGTCACAAAGGCAATAGTACCAGAAGGAATTTCAAACATAAATGCTCTGATGTCAGAGTTTATTCACTATTTTCTAGTATTTAAAGGTGGTTATTAACTAGAGAGATATAGGACATAGGACAGATTCTTGAGCATTGAAATAAAAGTTAGGAAGACTTTAGGTCAGGACTTAACTCAGAATTTATTGTTTGTGTAAAGATGGACAAGTCATTTAACTTATTAGTGCCAGTTTTAGTATTAAAATTTAATTAAGAACTAATGACATTCAGAGAATTTCTCATCCGAAAATTATATAAAGTACATTGAGATTAGAATTTGAAAGTTGGCTGAAGGATGATGAATATTTTGTCCAGTCATTTGCCAGGATAGTAGAGGGAATTTGCTTCCTCTCCATCTGAGAAGATAGTACTTATGTTATTGGACCCACAGATAAATTCTCAAGGATTAAAAATAAACTCAAGGACAGTTTTTATTTCATTTTGATTTATTATGCAAATACATTCAAAGACACAGCTGACAACCTATGTGACAAAAGAGGACTAGGAAGGTATGCTTGCCTTCATTATTTTGATCAGGTTATCTGGACACAAAGAAAATACCACTCTATTTTACTCAGAAAGACTATTATTTCAATTGAGAAATAAACTTATTCACAAGAGTCCTCTTTTACCTTAGGATCACTAGAGTCCTAGAAACAATATCATTATTATACTTTATTGAATCTAGCAAAGACTGACTGAAAAAAATAGGCTTATAATTATTTCATATTTGCTGATGATACAAGGAACCTGAAAATCCATGTAGTTTATAAATTTTCCATCCACTGTTTTAAAAAATATTCTTCTTACAATCAATCATAGATAGCTTCAAAGAAGAAAGGAGAAGATTAGGATTCCCCCCACCTTCCTTTTCATAATTATCAATGTGGATATGCAAACTGAAATCATCAAAAGATTAGTGGTATTTAAATTCCTGGGTAATTGTTTTCAAGCCCAAATTAGTGATTAATATTCAGATTTATAATTTGCACATACTTGTATGGAAGACAGTGTTACAAAAATATTTAAAGTTTATTACTCCTTGTGTCAATGGACACTTTTACACTGAAAGAAAGGTTCCCTATTTCCTTTTATAATATCAAAAGGGTTGTTCCATATTTACAATAATTTAAGAAAATAAAAGCGTGCTGAAATATATAGACTTAATTATTTATCTTCAAGGAGATATGAGAAACTTAACAAATTTAAAAATAAATAAATAAATGAAATATAAATAAAATCATAAGACTTAAAGATATCCTTAGTATTATCAAGGAGATTTTAATGGCACAATCAAAAATGCCATAGGAGATCCATTCACAGAATCACAGAATTTGGGATTTGAAAAAAATTCAGTGAAATCCTGGTCCAAATCCACTATTATTTTCACAAGTGGTCACCAAGATTAGAAGTATCAAATTTCTGGTCCAAGTGTGCTGTAATCTACTGAGTATGACCCAGATGACTCAAATTTCTTTCTTTCTTTCTTTTTTTTTTTTTTTTTTCTAGTACTATATTGAATAGTAATGGTGATAGTGGGCAACCTTGTTTCACTCCTGATCTTACTGGGAAAGGTTGCAGTTTATTTCTATTGCAGTTTATTTCTAATGCTTGGTCAAAGGGTATGCACAGTTTGACAACTTTTTGGGCATAGTTCCAAATTGCTCTCCAGAATGGTTGGATTCTTTCACAACTCCACCAACAATGTATCAGTGTCCCAGTTTTCCCACATCCCCTCCAACATTCATCATTATTTGTTCCTGGCATCTTAGCCAATCTGACAGGTGTGTAGTGGTATCTCAGAGTTGTCTTAATTTGCATTTCTCTGATCAGTAGTGATTTGGAACACTCTTTCATATGAGTGGAAATAGTTTCAATTTCATCATCTGAGAATTGTCTGTTCATATCCCTTGACCATTTATCAATTGGAGAATGGTTTGGTTTCCTATAAATCAGGGTCAGTTCTCTCTATATTTTGGAAATGAGACCTTTGTCAGAACCTTTCCTTTTAAAAATATTTTCCCAATTTGTTACTTCCCTTCTAATCTTGTTTGCATTAGTATTGTTTGTACAGAAACTTTTTAGTTTGATGTAATCAAAATCTTCTATTTTGTGATCAATAATGATCTCTAATTCTCTTCTGGTCATAAATTCCTTCCTCCTCCACAGGTCTGAGAGGTAGACTATTCTCTGTTCCTCTAATCTATTTATGATCGCATTCTTTATGCCTAAATCATGGACCCATTTTGATCTTATCTTGGTATATGGTGTTAAGTGTGGGTCCATATCTAATTTCTGCCATACTAATTTCCAGTTTTCCCAACAGTTTCTTCCGAATAATGAATTTTTATCCCTCATGTTGGTATCTTTGGGTTTGTCAAAGATTAGGTTGCTATAGATGTACCCTTTTTTGTCCTTTGTATCTAATCTGTTCCACTGATCTACCGTTCTATTTCTTAGCCAGTACCAAATGGTTTTGGTGACTGCTGCTATATAATATAGCTTTAGATCAGGTACACTTAGACCACCTTCCTCTGACTTTTTTTTCATTAGTTCCCTTGCAATTCTCGACCTTTTATTCTTCCATATGAATTTTGTTGTTATTTTTTCTAGGTCTTTAAAATAGTTTCTTGGGAGTCTGATTGGTATAGCACTAAATAAATAGATTAGTTTGGGGAGTATTGTCATCTTTATTATATTTGCTCGGCCTATCCAAGAGCACTGAATGTCTTTCCAATTATCTAAATCTGACTTTATTTTTGTGGCAAGTCTTTTGAATTTTTCTCATATAATTCCTGACTATTCTTTGGTAGATGGATTCCCAAATACTTTATACTCTCAACATTTGTTTGGAATGGAATTTCTCTTTGTATCTCTTGCTGTTGCATTTTGTTGATGATATATAAGAATGCTGAGGATTTATGTGGATTTATTTTGTATCCTGCCACTTTGCTAAAATTCTGAATTATTTCTAATAGCTTTTTAGCAGAGTCTTTGGGGTTCTCTAAGTATACCATCATGTCATCTGCAGAGTGATAGTTTGATTTCCTCATTTCCTACTCTAATTCCTTGAATCTCTTTCTCGGCTCTTATTGCAGAGGCTAGAGTTTCTAGTACTATATTGAATAGTAATGGTGATAGTGGGCAACCTTGTTTCACTCCTGATCTTACTGGGAAAGGTTGCAGTTTATTTCTATTGCATATTATGCTTACTGAAGGTCGTAAATATATTCTTCTGATTATTCTAAGGAATAGTCCATTTATTCCTATACTCTCAAGAATTTTTAGTAGGAATGGATGTTGGATTTTGTCAAATGCTTTTTCTGCATCTATTGAGATGATCATATGGTTTTTATTAATTTGATTATTAATATGGTCAATTATACTAATAGTTTTCCTAATATTAAACCAGCCCTGCATTCCTGGTATGAATACTATTTGATCATAGTGTATTATCTTTTTCTAGCCTTTTAAGTTGCAAGCCCAATTCGTTAATCTTCTCTTTCTCTATTTTGTTCAAATAAGCCTCTAAAGATATAAAATTTCCCCTTATTACTGCTTTAGCTGCATCCCACAGATTTTGGTATGATGTCTCATCATTGTCATTATCTTGGGTGAAATTTTTAATTGTTTCTATAATTTGCTCTTTTACCCAGTCATTCTTTAAGATGAGATTATTCAGTTTCCAATTACTTTTTGGTCTATTTATCCCTAACTTTTTACTGAATGTAGCTTTTATTGCATTGTGATGACTCAAATTTCAATTGGGGATTATTTAGCAAATTAAAATTAAATATATATAATAACAAATTTTAAAACTATGAATATGTAACTCACAGTGATTCTTATATATGCATTAATGGCCCCCATTTTTATTTGAATTTGATACCATTTGCCTAGACTCTGCTTAAAGACCTTGAAAGAGGAGGGAGAGACCTAATATGTTTAACTATAGCTCATTTCAGTTTTGGACAGTTCTAATAGTTAGAATTTTCCCTCTGAAATCAAGTCTAGTTTTTCTCTTTGAAACTTCTACTCATTGCCCCAGGTTCACTATCTGTATACAAACAAAACAAATCTAATCCTTCTTCTATATGGCAACTATTGAAAAAAAAAAAAAAAACAAAACCAAAAACTTGGAGATAATTATCATTTATTTCTTGACTAATTTCTTCTCAGTTAAGCAATAAATAATTCAATGAACACCTGCCATGTGCCAGGCATTTTAAAATTCTTCTCCAAGTTAAACGACCTCAGTTCCTTCAACCAATCCTCATATGATATGGATGTGAAAGTAAGACCTTTTCCCATCCTCTAATTCTTCTAAGTCTAAATCAATTTCAAAGCAACTGAATTTTAAAAACATGAATTAAACAATAAGAACAGAAAATTATTTTGAATATATATGACTACAACAAATTATTTTGTATACAAGCAGTGGATATTCACAATGATATGCAGATCAGCTCTTAAGAAGATAAAATCCAATTCTCTATGTACTACAACCATATTGAAATGTCTTCTACAGATATCAGGAATAAAAGAAAGCATGACACTCCAGAACAACAAAGTACCTAGCCTAAGATTTTTACAACATGATACTGGAAAAAAGAAATGAATGATGAGTTCATAGTATTTTAGTTCATCCTTTTTTTCTTTGGACAATCTCTAGTTTATCAATACTTTGTTGTTGTTGCTTGTTTGTTTTAGCTATAGATCACCAAAATAATCACAGCATTCCAGATGAGGTCTTATAGAGGCACAGTATAATGGAATGCTTACCTCATTTTCCCCAGTAGTTCCAAACACTGGCTTCAACACTTTAAAATAATAAACAAACAAACAAACAAACAAACAAAAAAAGCAAAACACTGTTCACTACGCCCTCTGATTAACCCATTAAACATTTCAAAATGAAAGGAAGATAGTAAATTTGAATAAAAATATCCTAGAGGATAAAATAGCATTCTCAAGGCCAGTATCTTCCAACTGACTTCAAAACTAAACTCAAAGGTCATATAGGCTTATATTATGCCTTTGAGGCAGGATCATGTCTATTGGTATAATCATAGGCAAGCCACTGAGAAAAATGAATAATACATAAATTATTGGAGAGATCCTTAACCTTTCCCAAAACTTTACCCACCTAGTCTATTTTATTAGGTAAAATTGTCCTTCCTAACCAGAAAATCTTACAAAGAATTTAATCTAAGTTGAATTCCATGACATTGTATTCTATTCAGGCAGGTTTAGGCAAAGGTAAATATATTTTCTTGAGAATATCCAAGGCTAAGAGTTATTTGGAAGTAAATGACAAAATCAAAGTCACACCCTCCACTCTTTCTTAGAGTAGGTTCACATCTGATTATAATATTCTTTCTCATTATTTATTAACCAATCAAAATAGACTGCCACCTTCAGGAATACCTTTGGCATTCAAAAATGTCATATGCTTTTATTAATTATTTTTATTATCTATTATGTTTATTAATTAAAATTTTATTTTATTAATTTATTATTCTAAGATTATTTTAATAATTAATTTATTATTGATTAATTTTAATTAATTTTTATTTTATTAATTAAATGATAACATGATTAATAAAATTATTAATTACTCAGAAACAATTTCTTTCAAAGTCTTTATATGTTATAAGGCTTTAGTTTTGTGTTTTAGTGTCCTCATCTATGAAAAAAGAGAGCTGCACTAAATGATCTCTGAAATAATTTTTAAGTTAATATTTATATGATTTTGTGACAAAGATTAATTTTTGGATTATTAGTATATAGAAAATGAAAGAGCAAATCTAAACAATATCTATATAATTTATTCCTAAATATTTGTTCATTTCTTTCTTTCTTGATCTAAAATATCTAGTTTCCTTTAATTTCCCAACAAATTCTTCATGGGTAGACCTATACATAAAATGGTCCATAAATTTTTATTTTGTATTTCTCATCATGAGAAGGCAGTTGTTAAATTATCTTTGTTCATAGAATTACATTAAGTGCTATTCAAAAAAGAATTACATAGACACAATCCTATCAGCAGAGTCCTACAACTGACCACTAGTCAGAGTTCTCAAAAAGTGGTGATCATTTAGATATGTTTTCTTCAAGTCACCTTTAAAAAATGCAGAAGGGTATTATCACATTCCTAATGTAAAATTTTCCATTAACCTTTCCCAGGAACCCATTTTTTTTAACCAACAAGAATTAAATTCAAATTCCTTTATCTGCCATCTAAAGCCTCTCGTAATCTTGCAGTACTTTACCAAGACAGTCATATTACTTATTAGTCCTCTACATTCAATCTCTTATCCAATATGCTTTCCCCAAACCCTGGCCATCCACTTCAAATCATATTCTCATTTTATAGAGGAAGAAACTGAGACCTCTAACCATGACTTGCCAAGATTTGAACCCAGATTTACACTCTAATTTCAGTTATTTTTTATTATATAATGCCACTTTTCAACATTATAATTATCTGTGTGTGTGTGTGTGTAGTTTTGAGTAAGCAAACTAGGCTATTTTTTGCCTCATTTCTCACCTAGTCTTAAATCATAAAATGGATACTGCCTCAGACAAACTGAGGCCTAGGAAAAATCTTAGCTTAAAAAGGTAAAGGTCTCCCACTATATCTGGGGTCAACTCTAATCTTCTTGACTTGTGTCTTGCTACTGTACTCAGATGACACTGACAGAGAGAGAATAATGACTTTGCACAGTTTTGCCTCATTTAAATTCAGTTCACTTGCAAATCAAGAAATCACTCTCAGATGTCATCTGTCCTCTTTGAGAACAAAAGACAAACAACAACAATTATATTCATCTAAATTGTACCTGTCCCTTAGGATTCAGAACAAGATAGTCCTTTTCTATTAATATGTTTAATCTAATTCAGATTACTTTTAATTTTGAGGTTAACTCATATTGCCTTGGATTTTTAACTATTTCCTGGGTGTGTTTTGTTTCTCCAATGCAATTTAAGCTTCTAATATTTAGGGTTATGTCTTAGTCTTTATTTCTTCCCTATTACCATGTTATTTCTAAAATTAAATCTAAACTCTGCTGTTGGTCAGAATTCTCAGGTCAAGGAGAAAATATTGCAAGCATCCAGAAAAAAGCAATTTAAATATAGTGAACCCTCGATCAGGATAACACAAGATTTAGCAGTTCTATGTTAAAGAATCAGAGGGCTTGAAATATGATATTCTGGAGAGCAGTCAAGCTAGGATTACAACCAAGAACCATTTACTCAAAAACAACAACAAACAACAACAACAACAACAACAACAACAACAACAACAACAACAACAACAAAAACCTGAATATAATCCTTTAGGGGAAAAGGTTGTCATTCAATAAAATAGAGGATTTTCAAAATTTGTGATGAAAAGATCAGAGCTGAATGGAAAATTTGATTTCCAAATACAGAATTCTGCTGAAACATAAAGAGATAATCAGGAAAGTGATATCATAAGGAACTTAAAAAAGATTGCCTATTTATATCCCTATTTGGGAGGATGTAACTCATTAGAGCTTTCTAATTATTATGGTAGTTAGAAGAAGTTTATACAGAGAGGGTACAGAAGTGAATTAAATATGAAAAGATAATATACTTTTTTCTTTTTATTTATTTATTTTAAATAAAGCTTTTTTATTTTTAAAAATAAAAATATTTCCCCAAGTTATATTTTCTCTTTCCCTCCTTCCTAGTGTTTTGCTTATGATCACTACCTCCCTCAATCTGCTCTCCTCTTGTATAGCCCTCCCCTTTCTTATTCCTTTCCCCTTCTACTTCTTTTCTCCCTTTTATGACCTCCTTATTTCCTTTCTCCTTTCTCCTTCTACTTCCTTATAGGAAGAGACAAGTTTCTGTATTAAACTAAATATGTCTGATATACTCTCTCTGAGCCAAATCTAATGAGATTAACATTCACACAGCACTCATCCTCATCTCTTATTTCCCTCAACTGTAATAGGTATTTTTTTTTACTCTGTATATGATGAAATTTACCCCAATTTATCTCCCCTTCCCTCTTCTTCCAGTACAATCTTTTTTCTACTCATAGCTTCTTTGTTATATCATCACAGTAAAGTCAAATTACACCTATACCTTCTAAATAACAAATATAACAAATATAAACAAAAGTCCTAAAAATACATATAGTTTTCAAGAGTTAAACATGTCATCTTCTCTTATAGGGCATGTAAACATTTTAACCTTTAAAAGAAATAGTTTTTTTTTTTCTTCTCTCTTTACCTTTTTATGCTTCTCTTAAGTTCTGTATTTGAATATCAAATTATCTGTTTAGCTCTAGTCTTTTCATCAAAAATAAATTAAAATCTTCTATTTTGTTGAATAACCATCTTTTCCCCTGAAATATAGTGCTTAATTTTTCTGGATATTTGATCTTTGACTGCAATCTAAGTTTCTTTGCTCTGTGGAATATAATATTCCAGGCCCTTCCTTTAAATTGGAAGCTGTTAGCTCCTGGGTGATCCTGATTGTGCCTACTCGATATTTGATTTTTTTTTTTTTTCCTGGCCAATTGCAGTATTTTCTCTTTGATTTGATAATTCTGGAAGTTAGCTACAATATTCCTTGAGGTTTTCATTTTGGGGTCTCTTTCAGGAGGGATTGGTTTTTAAATGGTTATTTTACACTGGTTTTAGGACATTAGGCCAGTTTTCCTTGGTGATTTCTTAAAATACATTGTCTAGGACCGTTTTTCATCATGGTTTTCACGGAGTCCAATAATTCTTAGATTGTATCTCCTGCATCTACTTTCCAGGTCAGTTCTTTTTCCAATGAGATATTTTACATTTTCTTTGATTTTTTTTCTTTTTTTTTTCTTCTTTTTTTGGTTTTGTTTAACTGATTCTTGATGTCTCTGAGTCATTTGCTTCCATTTGTTCAATTTTAATTTTTAGTGAATTATTTTCTTCAGTTAACTTTTTCATTCTCCTTTTGCACTTGGCCAATTTAACTTTTAAATGAGTTTGTTTTGTTCAATGGAATTTTTTTTCCATTTCAGATATGTTTTTTAAGGAGTTGATTTTGTTTTCCATTTTGCCAAAACTATTCTTTAAAGAGTGATATTCGCATAATTTCTGTGTTTTCCTTTCCGGAGTTCTCATTTCCTTTCCCCTTTTTCCTTTTAACACTTTTTAAAGATCCTTTTGGAATTCTTCCAAGAGAACCTTCTGAAATGGAGACTATTTTATATCACTTTTTAAGGCTTCAGATGGAGATTTTTTTTTTTTTTTTTTTTTTTTTTTTTTAGTGTACACAGAGTTTGAAAGCTGTTCTTCCCTGTCTCCATAAAAGCTATCTATGGTAAGAGCTCTTTTTGTTTTTTGCTCATTTTTAAAGATTGAGGTTTGCAATTAGGGCAAAGGAGAGATTATTCTAAGCTTCCTCTATGGGCAACAATGACTTCATATTGCTCTAAGACTAAAGCTGTTGACTTCCTTCCCATGTTGGGTGGGCATGGCCAAGTCCTTTGTTTTGCTAGGCTTCAGGGACTCACTATTTGTCTTCTGTAGTTGTGTTGGAGGTCTCACAAATAATCTGCTGATTCGCTGGCTTCTGAATGAGGACAGAGTAGCAAATACTGCTGTATTTTGTCTATAAGCCTCTCATTAGATTCCCTCAGTGTGCAAAAGTCTCTCTGTCCTGGGTCTCCTTACACTGCATTGTGCTGGGATGCACCTGTGCTAGGCTGCAAAGTCCCCTTCCCTACTGCCATTAAGACGGACCTTTCCTTAAGTTCTTCTAAACAACTTCTGCTGAAAATTTGTTATACTCGAAATATTTGTGTGTTGTGTCATTATAAAACCTGTTTAAAGGTTTGACCAGTTGTTGATTTGAAGAAAGCTAGGAAGAGCTCAAAGACCTGACTATTCTCTGCCATCCTAACTTCACCTCCCAATAATATCTTTATAAAAATGATGATATTAAAGGATGAAAGAGGAATGTACAGGGGAAAGGAAAAGGGAGAATTTTAATGATAAAATTATCTGCCATAAAAAAGAGGCAAAAAAAAAACACTTTTACAATGGATGGGAAGGAGAGGACAGGTTGAGAAAGTGAACCTTATTCTCATCACAATTGCCTGAAAGTGGAGGTAATATACATACTTAATGGGGATATGGAGATCTATCCTGTCCTGCAGGAAAACAGGTGAGGAATGGGATGTTTGGAGGAAGGGATTGTAATGGAGGAGAAGTGATATTGGGGGAGGTAGTGGTCATTATCAAAACACTTTTGGGGAGGGACAGGGTGAAAGGAGAGAATAAATCAGTGGAAATACAGTTAGCAATTGGAGTTGTAAAAAGTTTTAAAGCAAGTTTCTCTGATAGGGCCTCATTTCCTAAACAAAGAGGGAATTGAGTAAATTTTATAAAAATAAGAGCTATATCCCAATTCATAAGTGATCCAAAGATATGATCTGTGTATCAAAAAGCTATAAATTGCTCTGACCTAACAACACCAGTACTTGGCATGAATGTCAAAAGAGATTTTAGAAAAAAAATACAAAAAATATTGATAACAGCTCTCTTCTCAGGGCAGAAGAATGGAGAATTGAGGGGATATCCATCAATTGGGGAATGGCCTAATAAAACTGTGGTGTATGTTTATGATAGAATATTGTTATTTTGTGTGAAATGATGAGCAGGATGCTCTCAGGAAGAAAAAGAAGCTGGACAGTCCTCCATGAACTCAAGCAAAGTAAAATATATTGTATATAAAAATAATAGCAATGTTCTTCGATTACCAGCTGTGAATGACTTTGCTATTCTCAGTAGTACAATTATCCATGACTACTCTGAAAGATTTATAATGAAAAATCCTATCCATATGCAGAGAAGAAACTGATTGTTTGAATAAAGATTGAAGCATTTTCTATGTATGTCTCTTTTTAAATTTAATTTTTCTTGAAGGTTTTATTTTCATCTATGTTTTTTTTTTTTCACAACTTGACTTTTGTGGAAATGTTTTGCATCTTAATTGTGGGAGGGGATAATGGAGAGAATCTAGAACTCAAAAGTTTTAGAAACAAATGTAAAAACAAAATGTTTTTAATGTACCTGGGAGAAAATATTAAATAAATGAAAATAAAACAAACAAAATTTAAATAAAAGTACTTAACATGGTGCCTGGCATATAATAGACACTATATAAATATGCATTGTCCCTCTCCCACATTCCCTTTTTCATGGGTTCAGGTTCTCTTTTGCTTCTGCATAAACTCTAAATAGTCTTCTTATCAGCTTTCTTGTATTAAATCTCTCCACTTCAATCAATATACAGCTGTCAGACAGATTATCCTAAAGAATGTATTGGATCATATCACTTCATTTTCAAAAAACTCCAAAGACTTCATACTGTACTTAAGTACGAATAAACATTTGTTAGGTGCTTACTATGTGCAAAGCACTGTGCTAAACACTAGGAATAAAAAAAGAAATAAAGAGAATTTCTACACTCAAGGAGCTCATACTTTGATGGAGATAGTATACATGAATGGTCAGGCGGATAGAACACATTCTATTATCTCTAAAATGAATGACAGACTTCTCTGTGTTTGCTGTTGTTATTATAATCAACCTTGTTGTTAATGCTTTTTTCCCTGCTGAAATGACTTTTGTGTTTATTTTTTAATATACCTTTTATTTATATTACATGTCACCTAAGCATCTGTTTCAGCTATCTTCTTATAGTTTGCACTGTGGATTTAACTTTATGAGATTGGGATCTCTACAGACTAAAGCCAGTGAAAACTAACACTCATTCTGAGAATTCTATCTTTGGGTTAAATTTTTTTGAATGATAAGGGAGAATAAATTTACAAAATATATTACATACAATTTGGGTGTTCATCCTTTTACTGTGTACTTCTCCTTGCTTTCCAACATTTGCTCTGAGATCAAATCAATGTTGTACCAATAAACTTTAATTGGTTTTCTTATAATCCTTGACCAATATTCTGCCATCTTTGTCATTTGGAAGTTCTCTCTGCTTATTAGAATGTTTTTTAATTGTAAAAAAAATTATTATTTAGGGATAAGGTTGTTTAAAATTTGTATTTACAGCCAGAACTTTATCTAATGCCTATCAAAAACTGAGTTCTTAATAAAAAACTTTCATTCATTCATTTACTTATTAACTCACTCATTTGCATATATTTTTTATATCTTTGCTCCCTGTTAGAATATAAATGCTGGACTTCCACGGAGTGGAGCCAAGATGGCAGAGTAAAGCCAGGGAGTGGCTTGAGTTCTCCTGGTTTCCTTTGAAAACCATATGAAACCAAGCCTGTGAACAGTCTGACAGAATGAAACCACTCTCCAGTTCAAGATATATTGGAAAAACTTCAGGAGGTCAATCTCACTGGGTGATTAAGGGTGTTCAGCCTAGTTCAGACAAGAGATTAGGAAAGCTTGTGAGAGGATTGTAATACAGCAAATCAGTGATAAGACCCTAGGTCCTGGTTCAATACAAGAGTAGATCAGTGGGGCAGCCTCTAGTCCCAACTCAGAAGGCAAATTCTGGGAAAGCAGGCCATTTCCTGAAAAGAACAGGCAAAGGTTTTCTCTACAAACACAAGAAATCCTGGTGCTCAAAGCCAAGGTTCTAAGCAGTAAATAGGAAGCATCCTATTTACCACAGAACAAAGCTAGACCATACAAATATATTTAAAAAAGGAAATACCAAAAGAAAAGGAAAGAAAATGAGCAAGAAACAGAAAAGAAGTTTGACCATAGAAAACTCCTGTGATGACAGGGAAGACCAAAACACCAACTCAAATGAGGACAAAAATGCCCACAGAGGAAATCTCAAAGAGTGATATGAATTGATTTCAAGCCCAAATAAGCTTCTTGGAAGTGCTCATAAATGACCTTGAAAAGCAGATAAGAAAGGTAGAAGAAAAAAATGAGAAAAGAAATGAGAAGTATGAAAGAGAAAGTTAACAACTTGGAAAAGGAAAGCAATTCCTTAAAAAAATATGTGGGCCAAATGCAAAAAAAAAAAAAAAAAAAAAAAAAAAAATCCACTGAAGAAAACAACACCTTCAAACGTAGAATTAGCCAAATGGAAAAAAGAGATGCAAAATCTAACTGAAGAAAATCACACATTACAAATTAGAATGGGCAAATGGAAGGTATTGACATTATGAGATGTTAAGAATCAGTCAAACAAGTTATAAATAATAAGAAAATCAAAGAAAATGTTAAACAACTAACTCATTAGGAAAACAGCCAACTTGGGAAATAGATCCAGAAGAGATATTTTAAAAATTTATTTCTAGTACATTTATTTACTTTTAAAACATGTTGTTTTATGAATCATGTTGAGAGAAAAATTAGAGAAAAAGGAAAAATCTTGGGAAACATGAAAAAAAAAAAACCAGAAAAAAAGAAGTGATAGCATGTTTTGAATTACATTCAGTCTCCATAGTTCTTTTTCTGGATGCAGATGGAATTCTTGTCCAGAGTCTATTGGAATTGCTTTGGATCATTGAACTATTAAGAACCAAATTTTTCATGATTGATCATCATACATTCTTGCTATTATTGTGTACAATGTACTCTTGATTCTGTTGTTTGTTTGTTTGTTTGTTTGTTTTTTCTCCTCAGCTTCAGTTCATGTAAATCTTTCCAGGCCTTTCTAAAATCAGCTCTTCATGATTTTTATAGAACAGTAATATTCCTTTATTTTCATATATCACAACTTGTTCAACCAATCCCTAATTGATGGGCATCCAGGAGAGATAATTCAAACATTATTGGTTTACCTGAAGACCTTAACCAAAAATATAACCTAGATAGCATTTTTCAAGGGATCAACAAGGAAAAATCCCCCAATATTTTAGAAACAGAGAGGGAAATACTCATTGAAAGAATCCATCAATCACCTTCAGAAAGAGATTTCACGAGGAAAACGCTAAGAAACATTGCTGCAAAACTCCAGAATTAAAATCTCAAGGAAAAAAATACTGCAAACTTGTCAGACAAAAACAATTCAGATGTCAAGGATTATCCAAAATCTGTCATCTTCTCCTACAAAGGATTGCAGGGCCTGAAATAACACATTTCAGAAGGCAAAGGAACTAGAGTTACACCAAGAATTAACTACCCAGCAAGACTGAGCATCATCTTTCTGGGGAGGTGATTGATCTTCAGTGAAGTAAGAAATCATAAAGGAAAAATAAGGACTAACATGTGCAAAAAATGTTTGTAGCAGAGGGAACTGACTGTGTCTGAATATAATTGAAGAAGTTCTTTTTGTGGCAACAAAAAAATTGAAAAATGAGTAGATGCCCAACAATTTGGGAATGGCTGAATAATCTGTGGTAAATGAAGGTAATGGAATTTTATTATTCTATTAAAAATGATGAACAAGTTAATTTTAGAAAGGCCTGGAAAGATTTACATGAACTGAGGCTTTATAAAACAGGCAGAACCAAGAAGACATTGTACATAATAACAGCAAGAATCTATAATGATCAATGATGAAAGACTTGATTCTTCTCAGTGGTTCAATAATTCTGCATCCAGAAAAAAGAACTTATGAAGATTGAATGTAAATCAACATATGTCATGTTCACTACTTTTTTTCTGTTTTTTTCTCTCATGGTTTTTCCCTTTTGTTCTGATTTTTCTCTCCTAACATGACTACTAAAGAGAGAGGAAAATGGCATGTTGGAAATAGAGGAAAGAGAGACAGGAAAGCACAACATATTGGAAAAGAGGAGAAGAGTTATATTGGACAGAAAGGCTCAAGCTCCTAGTGGAACTTGCCATTTTCAGGGGAAAGGAGATACCCCATGATGTTGGAGCATGTCTTTGGCTGGCAGGCTGGATCCTGAGGGACTTGGCACCCTAAAAAAGTTAGCTGTGAGAAGTGGAAGTCTGGAAGGATGATGCAATTGGGAGAAATGACATGTAGAGTGGGGGAAGGACTTCCAGAAGGAGTGGAGGAAAGAGTAAGAGGATCTTGTCAGGTTAGATTGTCAGGTAACAACCCAACTTCTCCCTCCCCCACTAAGTGAGGCTGCTTTTTTTTTTTTTTTTTTTTTTTTTTTTAACAAACAGCAGCTCTTTAAAACTCCCCTTTCCCACCTTGCTGTTTGAAACATTAATCGCTTATATTGTTTAAAGGAACAACTTACATCTACATGGTGTTAATAGCTGAATGTTTTATTTGTATTTTTCAAGTTTATAGCTGTTCTAAGACATTTGTTGGAACCACAAGTTTTCTGAAAGCAATTTATTTCTACTAAGGTGTCCATCTGTCTTCAGCAAATTATTTAATGTTTATCTAAGTGCATAATGGTCTCCTTGTTTAAGGAAATTAATAACAAATGAGATCTATAACTTTCTTGACAGGAACTCTTCAACTTGAGGAAGTTGATAATACTGTTTTTGAAGAAATTGTTAATTCTGATAAGATTCTTGTATGTGAAATTAGGATGCATTACATATGAGTTTTAATTGAGTATATTGAGTTATCTTAAAGTCCCATTATTTAAAGGGACTCTAAGAATAATCTTTTTTGCCTTTGTTCCTTTGAATGTGTTTCTGTCATGGACAATATGTAATTTATAATTTTTCTATGTATTGAGTGTAATGTTCTGTTTCTCTAAAATGTCATCATTTTCTTGGGGGCAGGTTTCTTGGGGAGCTTCTGGAAGCAGCTTTAATTTCAGCTCAGTTCCAATAATCCCAAAATGCAGCCAGGAGTTAAAGTCTGGATCCTTTATTGTGTCCTTCAAAATCTTGAATCTTTTTCTGTGCCTGGTTAGTTTTCTTAGAAATCTATCTCTCTCCTTGATTCCCAAGAGCTCTTGTCTGAATGTCTCCAGCCAGCACAAATGTGGAAATAGGAATGAATCAGACTCCACCTCCAAAAGTGTGGGATTGTGGGTTTCCCAGAAATCAATTCTAGTCGTGAATCTCCTAGAAGTCCATGAGCAGGCTTTTCTTTTAGACTTGTGAATTTCCTGGACTTGCAACTCTCTCCACCGAATCCTGGCACTGAATCTTCTCTCAGAGAGTGGGCTTGTCATTTTATATGCTCTCTAAAGGTATGAAATCTATGTGTAAACCAATGATGGAACTCCTTTAAAGGTATGAACTCCTTTAAAGGTATGAACTAAGTACATAAGTACATAAGTACCTTGTCTCAAGTTCTGGCCCATAACATCTCCTTGTAGGATCAGATCAATCATACTGAACCATTAGATAATTATATCCATTCTAGTGACTTAGCATCTTGTAAGAATCCTAACAATTGGGCATTTTAAAAGCAAAGTGCTTTGTGTAATGTTGAACTTAACCATCTACTTAGATATGAAAAATAAGTTATGAATCTCTTAGTGGGTTCCTTGAAAGCTAGATTCATCTGAAGCTTTGATTAAAGAAAATTGCTATTGGAGATAAAAATCTCTTGGGGACTGTAGCTAATATTTATTTGGAGTTTTAAATTCAGGTATAACTGTCTGGTCATGAAGTCAGTGATCCACCATCTGAAATGAATATGCCACAAGCTATTCAGAAGAAATTGTTACAGGTCGAAGTTAGTATCTGGTAATAATTAGTAGGATGATCTTGGCCTATGCTGAATTTGAATATTCTACCTCTTGGTGCATATTCATTTAATATCATTACTACTTCATTGTTTATGGTTACCTTCATCAAGATGTACTTTTCTTCTTATCTCTTTTAATTAGGCCAATTTTTACTATTGCTTTACCTGAGATCAGAATTGTTACTGCTACCTTTTTTTTTTTTTTTATGTTCAGCTGAAGCACAATAAATTCTATTTGAGTCTTTTTCCTTTACTCTGCATGTGTCTTTCTGTGTCAAATGTGTTTCTTTTGAACAACATATTGTAGCATTTTGTTTTTTAATCCATTTCGCTAATCACTTCTGTTTTATGGGAGAGTTCATCCCATTCACATTCATAGTTATGATTACCAGCTCTATTTTCTACTATTCTATTTTCTCTTCTTTTGATACTTTTGTTTTCTCTTTCCACCCTATCTTTCCTTAGCAGAGGTTTTTTTTTACCCCTTATCTTCTATTACCCCTTTTCCCTTCTCTTACCTTTTTTTCCCTAGTGTTTCTATCCTCCCTTCTATCCAGCCCCTCCCTTTTCTGTGCTCCTTCTCTTCTTACTTCTTTAAAGGGTTAGATAAATCCCTAAAAACAATGGAATGATTATGTTATTTTTTCTTTGAGCCCAAACTGATGAAATCAAGCTTTGGATAGTGCTTATATCTTTTCCTTTTTTTCTAGATTGTAATAGATCTTTTCTGCCTCTTCATGGATCTGATTCGTCTCATTATAGCTCCTCTTTCCTCTTCTCCCGGTATAATTCTTTTCCCACCCCTTAATGTCTTTTAAAAAAATATATCATTTCATAAAAGGCAATTCACAACCACTTCTTCTGCACATGTGATGCCCTGTGTCTATCTGCCCCAGCAATAAATACAGTTTGTAAGAGTTACAGACATCAATTTTCCATCTATGAAAGTAAATAGATTAACCTTTCTATTATAAATATATATATATATATATATATATATATATATATATATATATATATATATATATTTTTTTTTTTTTTTTTTCTTTTTTCTTTTTTTCCCTGTTACCTTTCTAGGCTTCTCTTCAGTCCTGTGCTTGTGGATTAAATTTTCTATTTAGTTCTGGTTTTTTTTTTTTTTTTTGTTAGAAATTATTGAAAGTCTCTTTGTTGAAGATCTAATAGCCTCCTCTGAAAGATAATATTGAGTTTAGCAGGATATTATATTATTGGTTGGAACCCCAGCTTTTTTGCCTTCTGAAATATGATATCCCAGGCCCTCTGATCCATTATTGTAAAAGCATCAGATCTTGGGTGATTCTAACTATTGCTCCTTTTCATTTGAATTGCTTTTTCCTGGCAACTGGCAGTATTTTTTCTTTAAGATATTAGTTCTGGAGTTTTGTGATAATGTTCCTTAAGATTTTCTTTGTGCAATCCCCTTTCAAAGGGGATTGGTAGGTTCTTTCAATGACTATTTCCTCCTCTGTTTCTAGAATGTTGGGACAGTTTTTCTAAATGATCTCTTGAACATTTTTTTGGTCATGTTATTCAGATAGACCAATAATTTTTAAATTGTGTTTTCTTGATCTATTATCTAGGTTGGCTGCTTTTCTAATAAGATATTTAACTTGTTCTCTAATTTTTTCATTCTTTTTAGTTTTTATTCTTTTAGTCATTAATTTTCATTTGCCCCATTCCAGTTTGTAATGTGTGATTTTCTTCAGTTAGCCATTTTATTTCTTTCCATTTGGTTAATTCTGCTTTTGAAGGTGTTGTCTTCTTCAGTGTTTTTTTTTTTTTTTTTCCTTTGCATTTGTCCGATTGTATTTTTTAAGGAATAGCTTCCCTTTTCAAAGTTGTTCAGGCTCTCTTGCATATTTCTCATTTGTCCCCTCATTTTTTTCTCCTACTTCTCTTATTTGCCTTTTAAAGAATTTCTTGAATACTTCTAAGAAGCCTTTTTGGGTTTGAGACTAGTTCTTATTATCCTTTGAGATTTTCTCTGAGGAAATTTTGTCCTTGTCTGAGTTAGTATTTTAATATTTCCTGTCACTATAATAGCTTTCTATGATTAAGGTTCTTTTCTATTTCTTGCTAATTTTCTTTCATTTTCTTTTGGTATTTCCTCCTTTTAATTTTTATGATGGAGCTCTTCTCCTGGGGTAAACAGGGTACTGTCTCAAGTTTCTTGTGAAGCTGTGATGTAGGACTTTGAAGACAGGAGTCTCTTGTGTTTGCAGGGGGTAGCTTTATCTGTTCTTTCCAGGAAACAGCCCCATTTCCCAGAATTTGTCTTCTGAGCTTGGACTTGAGATTGCCTCATTGGTCTGTCCCTCCACTAAGCCAGGCCCTAGAGTTTAGTTGCTATACTGTTGTGATTAAGACCCACTCCCTGGCTTTCCCAGACTCTGGCTGAGCTGGGCTGAACACATTTTTCACCCCAGTAGGACTGACCTTTCTTGAAGTTTTTCTAATCTATCTTGCACTGGAAAGTGGTTTTATTCTGTTAGACTCTATTCAGAGGCCTGGTTTCATATGGTTTTCCAGGGAGACTAGGAGAACTTGGCCAGCTTTCTGGCATTATTCTGCCATCTTGGCTCCACCCCCAAATACTTTGTTTTGTTATTTTTTGGTTTCTTATAACTTCACTGACTTTTCCTTATCTAATTCTAATTTTCAAAGAATCATTTTCTTCTTTTAAAACTCTGGATCTACTTTTCTGGTTGCTTGACTTTCTTTTCACAATCTTCTTGTTTTTCTTGGATGGCTATATTTTCATTTAATTTAGTTTTTCCTTAATCTTTCTCATTTGATTTTTAAAGTCTCTTTCTTTTGAGTTCTCTAAATTCTCTCTGGACAGGGAATCATTTAACATTATTCTTTGGTGTGGATGAGGTTTTTTGTTTGTTTGTTTGTTTGTTTGTTTGTTTGTTTTGGGTTTTTTTTTTTTTTGTCTTCACTATCCTCCTCTGAAGATAAAGCCTAGTCTTCCCTATCCCTATAGTAAGTTTCTTGGTTGGATTCTTTCTCTTTTGTTTGCCATTTTTTAAAATTAGAATTTATTAGTATAACCACTTCAGATACTGGGGTGGAAAAATGGTGCCTCTAGTTTCACTTTAGTTTTCCTCTCTGATCTGGAATCCAAAACTTAGAACTCCATTCTTCTGTGAGTGACCTCAATCAGCACCACCCCTGATCCAGTGAATCTGGACTCGCTGGTTCCTTCTCACCCAAGATTATCTCTACTGCACAGCTGGGCCTGGTCTTCCTAATCAGTATCTGTTCCCTCACTCTTCTGGTTATTCCCTGACTCCTTATGCTGTCTGGGAGGTGAAAGTTTCTGTGGTTCTGGCTGAGGGTCCCACTAAACCCAGCTAGCATTAGGGCTATCCCTAAATCTTGATATTTCAATGGAGCCTGTCTAGAGATGCTTGTGCTTCACAACAGTTAAAACTCTGTCTTAGAGTCTTTCTTGTGATCTTTTGGAGTTGTTCTAAGAGGATCCTTTTTCTTCCCTGAGTTTTATTTGCTTTTTACCCATTTATGTTCAACTTGTCAAGCGATGTTTTTATTTTGTTGTTGTTGTTGTTGATGTTGTTGTTTGTGGGTAAAATTTAGAGAGCTTCTGACATACTCTTCCATCTTCCCAGAATCTTCCCTCAAGTTATCACAAATAGATAAAACAGAGGGATGGTGATATAGTGCAAAAGAGTCTTAAACTGTGGGTTGCAACAGCATATGGGGTCATGTAACTGAATGTGAGGTCATGAAATTGTAATTTATTATCAGGTAAATGTTTGATTTGTATACCTATTTTATATACATATATATTTGGGATCCAATCTCAGGAGAAAAAGGGTCAAAGTTTTAAGAAGCCCTAATATAGTCAATAGGACTTAGAGCTGGAAAAACCTGGGTACTACTACCATCTCTGGCATATATTGATACACTCCCTCCCTCTTTCCTTCTCTCTCTCTCTCTCTCTCTCTCTCTCTTTCTCTCTTTTCATATACATAAGAAAAGAAGGAATCAGAAATAGAGACACAGAGAGAGAGGCAGGCAGAAACTAGAGAGCACTAGGTGGTATAATGGGTAAAATATGAGCACTGGAGTCAGAAGAATGCAAGTTCAAATTCAGTCTTAGAAACTTACTAGCTGTGTGACCTTGATTAAATCACTTAACCCTTATGTGGAAAAACTGGGACACTGATGCATTGTTGGTGGAGTTGTGAAAGAATCCAACGATTCTGGAGAGCAATCTGGAATTATGCCCAAAAAGTTATCAAACTGTGCATACCCTTTGATCCAGCAGTGCTACTACTGGGATTATATACCAAGGAAATACTAAAGAAGGGAAAGGGACCTGTATGTGCCAAAATGTTTGTGGCAGCCCTTTTTTTTAGTGGCTAGAAACTGGAAAATGAACACATGCCCATCAATTGGAGAATGGTTGGGTAAATTATGGTATATGAATGTTATGGAATAGTATTGTTCTGTAAGAAATGACCAACAGGATGAATACAGAGAGGCTTGGAGAAACTTACATCAATTGATGTTGAGTGAAACTAGCAGAACTAGGAGATCATTATACACTTCAACAATGATACTGTATGAGGATGTATTCTGATGGAAGTAGATATCTTCAACATAGAGAAGAGCTAATCCAATTCCAATTGATCAATGATGGATATCAGCTACATCAAGAAAAGGAACATTGCGAAATGAGTGTAAACTGTTAGCAATTTTTTGTTTTTCTCCCCAGGTTATTTTTTACCTTCCCAATCCAATTCTTCCTCTGCAACAACAACAACAACAAAATTTGGCTCTGCATATATATATTGTACCTAGGATATACTGTAACATATTTAATATGTATGGGAATGCCTGCCATCTAAGGGAGGTGGTAGAGGGAAGTAGGGGAAAATACGGAACAGAAGGGAGTACAAGGGATAATGTTGTAAAAAATGTTATAATTATAAAATTAATTAAAAAAGAAAGAAAGAAAAAAAAAGAAAAAAAAGAAAAAAAAATCACAACCCTTTTTGCCTAAATTCCTTCAACTCTAAATGAGTGGAGAAGTAAATGAAAAACTGCTCCACTACCTTTCTCAAGAAAACTCCAAATGAGGTTATGAAAAGTCAAACATGATTGAAAAAGAACTCCATAATAAATAAATTATTAAATATGGAAGAAATATGAATTAATCTATGAATTTTATAGGAAAGTCATCTCAGAGAAGAAAAACAAACACACCTCAAATAATAATTTAGCTGAACATTATGCCAAAAGTAATGCATACGCAAAAACTTTTATAAAACACTAACAATATTTGTGATGGAATATGAACTATTAAAATAAACATATAAACATACAAACTTTGCAAAGTATAGTAAGGTCTCAAAAAGCCACCTATCTCCTATCAAATGGAGTTCATTTTCACTTTATGTTGACTATTGAGATAACTGAGTAACTTACCACGAGGAGATCAGGCACTTAATTACAGGTTTAATAATGAAGAAAAATTTCAATAATCATCTGTATTTTCTTAAATGATTCTACTTATGGACCTGTTTAATGCATGGACATGGAATAGACTGAAGTTCATCATCCTGCATGGTGGTAAAGAATATGTCATTCTCTTGCTTAATATGCTTGAAACTTCAGAAGCATTTATTTTAAAGTTGGGCAAACTGAAGGACTTATTAAGAATACAGGGAATGTACAACCATAATTCAGAAAAAAATTGACTTCAAGGCCATACTGGTCTTGTAACTGTGTGTAAGTCACTAAATTTCTTTTGAAACTATTTCTGCATATATAAAATGAGAATGGCCATCCTAACTACAAAAGATTGTAGAACAAAAATAGTAAGTAAGGAATTGAGGGCCTTATTCCTTTTTTCCTGCCTTTTATCATCATCATTGATACATTTGTTTAAAAAACACTTTAAGGTTTACACAATGCTTCACTAGGGATCTAATGCTTCATAGTTATGTAATCTTAGCTAAAACATTTATTTAATCTTCCTTCTGCTCAATTTTCTTTTCTATTAAATAAAAAAGGTGATTTTGGGTAATTCCTGAACCTTTTAGTCAGTCATTAAACTAACATTTAATGAGTGCCTAGGATGTGACAAGGATACAGGCATTGCATTAAGTGCTGGAAATACAAAGAAAATTTAAAAAAAATCCTGCCCTCAGTAATCTCAGGATTTAGGTCTAAGATTCTATGATATTGTGACAGACAGCATTATCATACTAGGAAATGTTTCTAAAATGTTTTATACAATATATCTTGAAATAAAACTATTAAACAACAATGTATCTTTGTTTGGAAATGATCAACTAATTTGTATAATATAGTTAACACAGAACCCACTGGATTTGCAAAATAGTATAAATATGATATCTCATTTGATACAGCAATATCATTAGGTAATTGCTATTATTACCTAAATTTAACTAGGAGAAACTGAAGAGATTGAGTGACTTGTCAGCATTATCCAGCTGGTAATTATCTAAGGCAAGATTTAAATCCAAATCTTATGCATTGACATTCAGCTAATAAGTGTGAGGGAAGATTGAATTTCTATCTTCCTGACTTCACCTAGCATTCATACCCATTACATTTGCCTTCTCTAATATCTTAATGTATAAAGTCTTAGTATCAATAGAAAATTCCCTTTAAGTTAATGCAGTTCAACAATTCACTAACTAAATACTTCATACTACACCAAACACTGGAAATACAAAAAGGAAAGACAGTATAATCTCTTGCCATTTATTCAGCAAGCACAATATAAAGAGAAATGTGTTAGATCTGAGTTCAAGTTCTGCACCTATATTTCCTGGTACTTTTGTCCCCAATTTCTCTTTCAACCTCCTTTTTTTATGTGGTGTCTTGCTCAAATAGAAGATTAAAGTCCTTAAAAGTGGAGAATGTCTTTCTTTTTTACTTGCATTTTTTCCTAACAATAATGTTTTACAAAATAGTAAGCCCTTAATAAGTGCTACTTAACTGACTGACTAATAGCCCACTTCTAAGTACATCAATTTAATTGTCCAGAATAATAGCATAGCTCATTGTCCCAGTAACAGTAAGCCAAATATCATCATGCTTCTTTTTTCCTACTCTCTAATGTAGAATGACTTCTGAGAAAGAACACTAGGCCACTCTGTATATGTTACCTAGATTTCCAATATTTTATGTTTTATTTTAAGGACAGATCTGGGAATATGATACCGGATCCACACAATAGTGAAAAAAAGTTGCAGACATCAAAACACACCAATGTTCATTACTTTCAACTACAAAATATGTAATTCCCAGTCTTATCAAAATTTTTAATACTAATGCTGAAAAATACCTACCTGAAGTTTTCTTGAAAACATGGAAAGCCAGCATATATATTTTTAATTTAATTATTATCTTGAAATGAAATACTCAGGAAATAACCTCAGGGTAATATGTAAATTGTTGCAAACATTTTTGTAGAAATTTCATTTTATTACAGCAGCTTGTTTGCTTCTTTCCTGAAGAATTAAGAAACAAACTAAAATTGCCTACCATTCATAGGAACTCACAATATTTTTTGTTACTGTTGTTTTATGAACACTTCTTTTTTCATAATGTGAGTTTAAGGAACAACAAGAGTCAACGCCTGGCAAGACTATCTGGTACTAACCCAAAAAGAGTTGATCTCCCTTTGGAAGGAGCCCAGAGGAAATAGAAAACAGAGGCAGATTTTTGGCTGTCTTTGTCTTGGAATATTTCTAGCAGTATGGAAGAAACCTTTCATTTCTTTAAATATGGCACTCTGGGGATAGAGGAATTCAGAATCTGGCATACTTCCTGGGTTTGGGGTTTTGTGCTTGTCTGATCATTTCACAGCAAGCACTTTCAAAGTCAAATCCATGCTTTCACATTTCTAATCACAAAGAATAAGAACCTTAACTATTTCTAAAATTCTGAAGTTGGTATACGTGTATACCTATGTATGCCTTTCAGTTTTCATATATGCCTCTGTGTGCCAAGGTTCTCAATACTTTGAAGTTTTAAGTTAATTTGATCAAATGCTGTTTTGTTTTCATCTTTCAAAACAATTTAGAGTTTACTGAATCTGCTCTTCAAACTATAAATATTGTTATATTTGTGCCTCTACAAATAATGACCATGATTAATAGGATTTAGAATTGGAAACACTAAATTTTTCTCTGGGTTACACTTCTGATTCTCCTAGAATTATTTATAATGTCCCAGAAACCTCTTCTCACTTTGGACATACCCTCTGCCCCATTGGTCTCTTCCTATGATTAGCTAGTTCCTCCCAGTACCTCCATTTTAACAAGGAGGGCCAGGACAGAATTTTTTCCCCTTCCTTTCCAGGCTGCACCTTTTACTCTTTACATATCCTTATAGCAGATAATCTTATCTCTTCTCTCCCACTGCTTTTCAGCTCTGTTTAATACTCAATGTTCACTAAAAAAAGTCAGACTCTCCTTGTACTTATATTTATATTTTCCATGCTTAGCACAATATTTTGCACATAGAAATTGCTGGATAAATGCTTGTTGACTTGAATTGAGGCCGAGAGATGAACAATTTCAACTTTTTCCTTTTACAGATGAGGAAACTGAGGTCAGAAGAGAGAATGTGACTCTTTGAAAATAGCAGAGCTAGGATTTAAACCTAAAAATCCTTTGGCTTCAAAATCATTGCCATGGCTCTAGAATAAAACTGTAATTACTTAGATGGCAATGGCTAGTTTTGTCTTGCATTTTGACCTTAATACATATCATTTTTCTGTTGCATCTAGGAAATCCATTATTTTTTTCATTTGTAATGACCTCACTTCTTTCTCAACCTACCTCTTCTAGTCACAATATAATAACATGTCACCCTATAGGAGTTCATATTCTGCTTGAAAGGTCTGTACTTTGACAGAACACATTACATTCTACAACCGAATTCTAAAGTGCAACATAGCCAACTAAGAATTGCTAGGGCAAGCTTTGTAAGACTCTTAATTTCAGTTTTCTGATAGTGCCAAATTGCTATTTTGTAAATGCTTTACATATCTGCCTGCTTCCCTGATTTGGATTAATTGATATCGATATGGGGACTTACTAGCAAAGAAGTCAATTCAATTGTATATAGTTTTCATTTCAAGGAACCTGTCATATGCCCTAAATATCAATTTGAAGGGGTAAAATCAAATACAATGTTTCTAGCAATTATACTTCTCAGTGGTTGAATCAATTTCTGGCCACAACTCTGAAAACTAAATGTGAAGCAAGAGTCCTGGCTTTGCTACTAACTTGACCTTGGGCAAGTCTAGGCCTGGATTTCTTTAAGTATTAAAAAAATGTATTAGAGTCTTAGAATTCTTTGCTTCTGTAGTACACACTCTCTTTCCACTCTCCACATACTTACACACACATATCCCTACTAATTTGAAACAAATCATTCTAAAGCCACTATGCAACCTTCTATGTTAGTTTTTCCCCCTAATATTATAACATACTGTCACTATTGAGAATATAATAGCAGGTTTTACATGCAGAATCTTGATCCTTAAAAATAGAGTGTCCAAGAAACAAAAGGTACTTCTAGTGTTGCGATCTGTTCTCTAACTTATCTTTTCCCTCTTAAATTCATTTTCTATATAGCCACCAAAGTGGTATTTCTAAAGCACAGGTTTGAATATTTCACTTTTACTGAGAAAGCTACAATGACTACTGGTAAATGTTTATCACCTTTGATTTTCTAACAAATGCAAACTTTTCTGTTTAGTATTTGAAGTCCTTCACAGTTGGGCTCCAGTTTAGCTTTCTGGGCTTATTACATATTACTGTTTTTCACATACTAGAAAGTCTAGCCAAATCTATCGTCCCATTACTAGTACTTAACATCTCATTTTCCCTCTCCACGCTTTTGTACAAACTGTCCTCCTATGTCTGGAATGTACCTTCTCTTCCCCTCCAACTTTTTTGTAATCTCTAGTTGTCTTTGAAGTCCAATTCCAGTTCTACCTCCTATGTAAGAACTTTCCTGGTCCTCTCAGTTACAAGCCAAACATGCACATATATTTTTTTAAAGAAAAAGAAATAATCTATATTTTTTCTTTCTATGCTCAGACATTGGTGTAATGTCTGCCACATGGAAAGGAAAGAAATAGGTGTTTATTAAAGCACCAATCACTTGTCAAGTACTGTGCTAAGTGTTTTATAAATATTTTCTCATTCAATCTTCATAACAACTCTAAGAGTGAGATATTATTATCACCCCCACTTTATAGATGAGAAACACACCAACAGATATGAAGTGTTTATTCACAGATATATAGTTAAATAAGTGTCTGAGGTTAAGATTTTCCTGATTCCTGATCTAGCACTCCCTCCAGTATCTTAGGGTATAATGAATAGTATTTGTTGATTAATTGACTGAGTACAGTTATCCAATATGGGAAATGGACTTGGATTCAGGAAGATTTAGGAAAATTTCAGGAAGATTCCAACCCAGCCTCAGCTACTTACAAGCTATTTGACCTTATATGAGTCAATTAGCCTCACTGTTCCTCAATTTCTTTCTAAATCAAGGGACTGAATTACTTAGCCTCTAAAATATCTTCCCACTCTAAATCTATGATCATAGATATGATTCTATGAAATTTTCTCTATGCTAGAATGTAGTTCAACATAATATCAAGTTCAACAAAAAGATTTTATTACTTTTGTGTCCAAAATGTTTCAGTATTTGGGGAAGAATGATTTAGCAACTTTAATATTAGTGCTCATTCTCACCTTCTTTTTGTTAAATTGCTATCCTTAGTATATATGCCTTTCAGTGGAACTTGATTCCTGTTTCAGTGATTAAGTATTTTTCTCATGACTGTAATGAATGCTTCCACTGAGAGACATATGAAAGGCAATCTGAATCAAGCTGAGGTCAAAATGGTGGCAACATTTATCAGAAAGGATTTTTAAATGTTCAGAGTATGGCTATATTAGTTAAATGCATCCTGTTCCTGTCTTCTAGGTGCTTGCACAAATAATATGGCAATGCTGATATAAAAGGCAGACAGACAACTTGGAAAGTCTCCAAGAGTTTAAAAAAAATTAAACAACTCTAATATTTGCTTTATGTTTACGGTTTAAAATTTAAAAATAGGAACTGTATATTTTGAGATAAGAGAACCACAAAAGCAGAAAATATGAGAAAGGAAAGGACCTTAGAGTTTTTCTAGTCCAGTCCCTTCATTTTTTATGGTTTGTATAGAAACTCATAGAGGACTTTTTAACACTAGTTATCATTGACTTTGATGCTAAAATAAAGAAGAAATCATTTCACTCTACTATTCCCCTTTGGTATTCTTTGTTTGATCTCCAACTTCCTTTGGGACTTGGATCTTTGATGCAAGATCTGGTGAAACTAGTTTGGGCTATCTGAGGTGGCCAGGGTTTTACAGCCCCCCATTCTAATCTGCTCAGATAGACCAAATGGCATCAGGAAATTCCTTTTGGGAAGAGACTTCTGTCTGTCCCCAAAAGATAACAAGAGAGTCCTTATCTTAATTTACATCACTCTCAGGAACCTCCTTACATCACTGCATAAAAGAGAGAACGGGAATCTTCTCTTTGCAAATGGCCTTGTACCATGCAGCCATTTTGCCCACCGGCTCTCCGGTGTTTCCATTCTAATCAATAAAGACTATGTTTCCATACAGCATTAAGTAGCAAATTCCTTTGCTGCCGAACCCGCCATTGGCTACTTTTGGGAAGGAAGGAGAGAGAGAAAAGGAACAGATCCATCTCTGTTTAGACCACAATTTACTCATCATTTACTCCTCAATTTAATACTCATCTCTATTATTCATGCAATGTCAAAAGAATAAGAGGGAGGTCTAAAACACATTGGGGAAAGGGTAGCAGAAGGGGGCAGATTCACAATAGTACAAGGAAGAGATTTGGACAGAAAGAGAAGGCCTAGACAGGTGCAAATATATCTCATTGGAAGGAATACACTTTGAAGCACAGAAGCAAACTTATAAATCCTTGGAAGCAATACATGTAGAGACAAAATATGAAATAGTCATTTAAATATAAGATAGGTCTTTAAGTAAAATTAAAAACATTTAAAATTTGTTAAAATAATAATGGAAGTTTGAACAAGATAACTATTGTGTCATTCAAAATTTGCCTTTGCTTTTTAAAAAATAAAGATTTTGGTTTTTTTGGGGGGAGGTTGTTGGTATTTTCTTTTTCTTTTATGTTTGTAGGCAATATGTATATACATATTTTGTTGACCTTGCTTCATATCAAGTATTTCCATTGTAGTACTTACTAAATGTCTTTTCAAAGATTGAGTATTGTACAGTATAGGGATAACATCTTGCTCTTATAAAACTGCTAATGATTAAATGATTTAAAAAATTTTACTGCTTTCTCTCCTGCTGACTCTAATATAAAGAAATCTGTGAATAGGGAAATTCTTAGAAATGTGAAAGCTGTCATGCATAGTGGTAGAATAATTTAAACCATAAAGTTTAACAAATGATTAGCATAATACATATTCATAGTAGCATAATAATAATTCTCTGCTATTAGACTGATACAGAATTGGTTACTGCTCCTAAGACTGTTCACAATTTGATATCTAAAGCATATTGTTTGAATTGCTCCTCTACTGCTATTATAGATAGATTTTTCATTTCTTCATTTCCAAATGTATAGCAATGGTATTTCAATGATACCTGAAGGCCCCATTCCTTTAACTAAAGAACTAAAGCTACCATTTTCAGAAATAAACTCTACCTGAGAGGAGTAATATTTTTTTTTTACATATATAGGCCATACTGATTTATAGGGGAATTCCTTACTCCACAAATCCTCACCTGCATGTAAGATAAAAAAGTGAATATTAAATAGAAAGGGGGATTCTCATTTAAGCATTAACACAAAGTTCAAAGGAAAGACCTATGTGGCACACATAAAATGAGCCTGTTGCCCTTGGGTCCTTAGCTCTCTTCTAACACAACGCACTTATTTGCAATAGTCTAGAGGTTTTTGATTCAGTTTTATTTTTTAAAATTAATCTTCCTGACTACAGTTTCTCCTGCTTTTTAACTTTAAATAACTTGGAAATATTAGTTCAAATTGTCTCTAAAGTGCTATGATCTCTTGCCTCTAAAGTGTTTGTGACCTCTACTGGAAGTCACTATCTTTGCATTCTATTGAAGTCAGTATCTTTGCTCTCTATGCAGACTCAGACATTTTCCCCAATCTCACTCTGAGCTTCTAATATTAATGGTTCTTCAAGAACTATAACAGCAAAATAATGCCAGTGAAAGAATAGAGGGCAAAGAGGAAAGAGATCATTTTGTGGATACATAGAATTACTGATGAAGGTTATTATTCAGCACAATTATCCTTTTCTGCTTTAGAAACTTTTCATCATAATGTGAAGATTGTGAAAAACAAACAAAAAAGAAAAAAATAATGAATTAGCAGGGCAGTGAACAATTAGAAGTTTCTTTCCATGCTAAAGGATCAAAAGAATGACCAGATTCACAAATCATTGCCTCCATTGTCATTGCATTTTTCCCCCCTGCAGATGCTGCTTTTGTTTGCTCATCACCAGAATCAACTACTGTGGTAACTTGGCTGATATAAATCTCTCATGTAGGGAAAGTCAGGATGCAAAACACCAAAACCCTTTGGTAAATGATCACATGATCTTAACTCCTAAAAAGAAGAGAAACCTTAAATTTTCATTGCTACTTCTCAACTCTTTCAGTTGTTTTTGTGCCAAAAATCTCCATAGAAATAGCTCTGAGATTACATCTTCATGGCAGCATAAAAATGTGACATGCTCTATTGTTATCTATCATTATAGTATTATTCAAAGGAATAGTAAATGGTTAGTCCACTGTCATAAGGAGAAGATAGATAAAGGGAAAATGGTATAAATATTTCAAAAATTGTTTTTGCCAAGAAAAGTAAGGCTCTGTTCAGCCATTGAATTGCCTAGACCTTAGTCACATGAAATATCAATGTTGGAAAAGGGAGAAAAGTATTTTTTCAGAAAAGAAAAAAAAAGTTTTGTCAGCTGATTAAGTGAGTAGTATATTGTTGTAGAATTAACATTTTTATACCTTAAAGGTATAGGAAATTGGTCAAACTGTAGAAAACTCTGTATGTGTGTGTGTGTGTGTGTGTGTATGTATTCAAAAAATTAACTTTACATATATATAAATTTTATATATAAAATATATTATTATAAATATATATATATATATATATATATATATATATATAATTTTAACATTTTTGAATTAAATATAAATACTGAAATTTCTTATAAAATGTAGGCTGATACTTTATTTAGATATGAATTATCTGATGATTTCCAAGCACAGAGAAATAACTTATTTATTAAAAAGTGGGAAAATGTGAGTTTGAAGAAACACAAATTCCAAGGAAACAAAATGAATTGGATTGCTATATTACATACACTGAATGTAAACTTAGTACAAGGAATCATGGTCGTTTATCTTATTTCTGCAAACAACTTTTAAGACTTAGTGCAACCGTGTCAAACACAGATTTCTCATGACCCATAATATTCCCAGGTGTAGCCAGAACAAGATTAAAATGTAATTGGGAAATAATTAAGAACTTATATAAAAACACAAATAAACACAACTAATATATTAAAAAATTAAATCAATATGCAGCCCAAAGGTATCCTGCATTGAGAGAGAGAGAGAGAGAGAGAGAGAGAGAGAGAGAGAGAGAGAGAGAGAGAGAGAGAGAGAGAGAGAGAGAGAGAGAGAGAAGGAGGGAGGAGACAGAGACAGAGAGAGATAGAAACAGAGAGGAAAGGAGATAAAAACAGGAAAGGAGGGCAAGAAAGACAGAGAAAGGGAGTGAGGGAGGGGGAGAGAGATTGATAGGCACAGAAGACAAAAGACAGAGGGATGTGGAGAGAAAGATAGACACACACATAGACAGAGATCGAGAAACAAAGAGTAACACAGAGAGACAGAGAAACCGAGGCACAGAGGGAGAAAGAGATGATGAGAATGCATATTTTGTAGAATGAAGTATGGAATATTTCTTTTTTATTATGGAAAAAAAGTTGTACCAACAATTTGTGTCTTAAATCATTGAAAGGAATAAGCAAGAAGTGATAGAAGTTTAAGTTTGAAGCTGCAGAAAATGATGAACTTGGCTGGAATAAATAATAACAACCACTAGGTCCAGCACCACAAACCTAGAAATAAAAGCAACTCTGTTGATTCTGTTTGAAGAGATCAAGAGTAGAATTGTGGTCAGATGATAGAAGGTTTATACTACATGATTTTTGAATGACTGGTGAATGGCTCAACTTCATTGGAACAGTTCAGTTTAATGTATTGCTCTTCAACACTGCAGCAGTTATGAGAAGTGAAACATCTCACAAGTATTTGTTGTTCTTGTCTACTAGCTTTCTGGGGAAAATATTCATTATATAATGGAACACCTTTTAATATTTGCCAAATCTGATTATTGAATAATATTAAGGGCACCATCATCCCTCTAGTTACTTAGAATGATAACCTACATGTCATTCTCTACTCTTCATTTTCTCTCTAACCTTCACCCCTCACCATATCCAAGCATTGTTAAAGCCTACTAGTTTAACCTTTGCAAAATCTTTTGAATTTATTCCCCTCTCTCCTGTGACATTGCCCCTACTCTAGTGGAAGCCTTCATCTTGCCATACCTAAACTATTGCAACAGTTGCTGACTGGTCTACTTTGATCAAATGTCTCTCCATTCCACCCTGCAGTTATCACATAAATTTTCTTCAAGTACAGATCTGACCATGTTACCTATTTAATAAACTTTAGTGATTGTCTTTCACCTATAGAATAAAACATAAAATCCTCTATTTAGGATATAAAGCCCTTTATAACCTGTCTCCCTCCTACCTTTTCTTACATCTTATTCCCTCCTCTATTCTGTGATCCAATGATATTGACCTCTTGGTTTTTCACAAAAGACACTTCTTGATTACAGGAATTTTCACTGATTGTTACCCATGCTTGGAATACAATCCATCCTATCAAATACACAGAACACAAAGAAATTCAGAAACAAACACAGCAGTGGTTATAGTAAGCAGAGAATGAAACATACTCCCTCCCTCACAGAAGAAAGATAGATTACTGCTATCACCAAATATGGTATAAATAGTCAGATATCTATAATGTCAAATTATTGTTTAAAGCTTAACTTTAATATTTTAAAATATTAACTTCTGGCCTCTGGTACTTATTTGGTATATTCTCTTTATTTTTTTTTTATTAGAAATATGAGCTGTTCAGAGTATATGGCCATCAGTCAATAAGCATGTATTCATTAAGTGCTTCCTATTTGTGAGGCACTATGCTAAGTACTGAGAAAACAAAGAAAGATTAAAAACTCTCTCTGACCTCAAGGAGATTATATTATTAAAAAAGCAAACCTCATGTTTTGAGAACGAAGGGAATGAATGGAAATTATTTTTCATCTTTTAGTCATGTTAACATGCAAAGGTATAGACATGTTTTTTAGTTCCTTCCAATGAAACTGGAAAGAAAAGCTAAAATAAATGAATAATTATCTTTTAAAACCAGCTCAGCAAATCTAATTTTTTATTAATGGAAGAAAATTTTGAAATAAAACATAAAACACATTTCTAATTGTGAAATGAATCTAAAAACATCTGTTATATGTGAAAAGATGCAATATTACTCTTCTGAAATAATAATGATGATTGTTTGAGGGTTTCCCCCTTCTTTTTTCCAGCTATTGTCATCATTGACATTTATTGACTTGCAAAGCCAATTATACAGTATATTTGAACTCAAAACAAATATTTTCTGAGTTTGCAAGACTTCTAAAATATACTATTGATCTCATAACTTTATAATATTGGGCAGAATAACAAAACATTCAATTTTATATTTATGAATGTGCTTATTATAAATAGAAAGTCTTTTACATTTATAATCAATATTTTAATTTTATCCATGGTGGAAGTATTATCAAGCATTTTAAGACTATGGCTCATTGATTTTTACATATCAAGTAAAAATTTTAAAATTAACTGAAAACATTTGCATTGTTTCAAAAGCATTTGGGGATTTTATGGATATATATATATATATATATATATATATATATATACATGTATATGTATATATATATTTTTTTTTTTTGCACACACATATACATATATATCACATATTCCCAAATATGCTTACATATACTATGTATGTATATAAACTCCAGTTATGAAATAGCAATGATAGAAACATTTTATGTAAAAATAGAACAGAAACAGGTGGATATATATAGATATATATAAATCTCTCATATAGAGCTTTTTTTCTTTTTTTAGGGGCATAGTAAATTTTATCTGTTATTTTCAAACCATTTTTATTGTATTAGTTTATGTTTTCTTCTGTGTGTTTGATTTTTAAATGCTTCAATTACCCTGTTTTTTTTTTTTTTTTGGCATTATAGATGATCTCCCCCTTTCCTCAACATCTCTACACCTTTGAATTAAATAAAAAATATAACTCTTTTCATGATTAAGTAAAGTCAAGCATTTTAGGCATTTCCTAAAATATATGTTTCATTCCAGAGTTTATATTCTGTGTAGAGATGAGTAATTTGCTTTGCTATCAGTGTTTTCTTTTTTCTGTAGTTAAAGCTTTTTATTTTCAAAGCATATGCATAATTTTCAACATTCACCCTTGCAAAATCTTGTATTCCAAATTTCTTTCTCCTTCCCTTCTCTTTACCCTCTCTCCTAGACAGCAAGTAATCCAATATATGGTAAATATGTGCAATTCTTTTATATTTCCACAATTATGCTGCACAAGAAAAATCAGCTCAAAAAAGAAAAAAAAATGAGAAAGAAAATAATGCAAACAAATAACAATAAAAAAGTGAAAATACTTTATGATGCACACTCAATCCCTACCATCTTCTCTCCAGTACAGAGGTATCACAATTGTCCCATTGCTGTTTTCTTTTACAATATTTTTGATATTTTATAAATTGTTCTATTTCTTGCCATCTTACCCTATATAAGTTAATATAATGTTTCCACCTAATTCTGAAACTGTCCTTTCCATAATTTCTGATGACACAGTAGTATCCTGTTACTTTTGTATACTTCTTCATAGATCCTTTCTATTTAGAGACATACCCTTTGTTTTCAATTCTTTGCTATTACAAAAATCTTTTATAAATAATTTTGTACACAGAGAATCATTCTTTCTTTCTCTGATCACTTCTTTTTCTAATTTCTTTAGGGTAAAGGTTTAGTTAGCCAAACAATTGAGATATTAAGCATTAAATATATGCCAAGCACTGTACTAAATACTGGACAGCAGTCTTTTTTCTTGAGGAAGAGAAAATATGCAAACAACTACATCCAAACTTGTTATATACATGATAAATTAGAAATGATCAAAAAAGAAAAATATTACATTTAAGGAAGATATGGAAAAATCACATATATTTTATTTGGGACTAGAAAAAAAAGTTATTTTGATGAGGAAAAAGAGCATTCCAGGCAAAGGGGCAACTAATGAAAAATGCCTAGAATCTGGAAACGGAATATCTTGTTTATGGAAAAGCAAGAAAGCAAGGAGACCAGAGTTAGTATATTACAGAGTATGTATTTGTGTGTGTGTGTATGTGTGTGTGTGTGTGTGTGTGTGTGTGTGTGTGTTATATGTTGAAATCAAATTAAAAATATCAATAGATTAAACGTTATACACATTTGAGTAAGTTTTTGGGCACAACTCAAAATTACTTTCTAGAATAATTCATCAGATTCCAAAATTTGAGCTCTATCAACAATCCATCATTGTACCAGGTTTTTTTAAGTCTCTTCTACCAACTTTCCCTCCTTTCCCTCCCTTCCCTTTCTCCATCTTTTTCACCTCCCCTTTTTTGTCTCTATTCCAATCTAATGGATATGAAGAAAAACCTGAGTGTTGCTTTAATTTTAATTTCTCTAATTATTAATAATTTGAGGCATTTATTCATATAGCTACTGAGGATCTGGATTAGTATCTTTAAGAAATGCTTCTTCATATTCTTCTATCATCTACCATGCTACATCTTCTATCACCTACCTTTCCATGGCTGTCATTTTTGTGTTTTTGAATTAGTCTCTTAAGTATCTAAGATATTAGCTCGTTATTGGAAAAATTTGCAGTAAAGATTTTACTATTCCTCCTTTCTAGTTTTAACTGTGTTCATTTTGTTTGTCCAAAATATTTTCAAATTTATGCAATTAAATTGGTTTATGTTATATGATTCTTTCTATCTGGTTTGGTAATGTTTTAGTCTTGAGTTTGTCCCTTATTTATGGCTTAAAATATTGTTTATGATGATATCTTTTTTAAATATTTATTTATTTAATACACATTGCTATATAAATAGAAAAATATCAGAACAAAAGGGAAAAGCCATATATTCTATCACTTGTACCCACTTCTCTTACCAATTTTTTCCTGAGTGTTTTTGTCCTCCTTTCTACCTAGTCCTTCCCTTTTCTTTCTTTTTTATTCTCCTGTTTCTTTATAGAGTTACATAAATTTCTATACACATAGAATGATTAAGTTATTCCCTCTTAAGCCAAAACTGATGAGATCAAGATTCAGAAAAACTCATTCCCCTCCCTTCTTCCCCATATTTTAATAAGTCTTTTGTGTCTTTTCATGTGATCCAATTTGTTTCATTATACCTTCCCTTTCCTTTTCTTCTATCCCCTAATGCCTTTTTCTTTCATATCATTACATTATAGGCTATTCATAATCACATGCTCTGTCCATATGATATCCCCCCTCTGTCTGCCTCAGTGACAGATATAATTCTCAGGAGTTACAGATATCATTTTCCCATCTAGGGATGTAATCAGTTTTAATCTTTAAATAATGTTATGTGTTTATAGATTAAATTTTCTGTGGCCCTGTTTTTTTTTTTTTTCAGTAGAAATGTTTGCAAAGTTCTTACATCGTTGAACATCCATCTCTTTTCATGAAAGATGTTACTCAGTCTTACTGAGTAGTTCATTCTTGGTTGTAACTCCAGGTCCTTTGCCTTCCAGAATATGGTATTCCAGGTCCTCCAATTCTTTATTATAGAAGCTGCCAGATCCTGAGTAATCCTGACTGTTGCACCTTGTTATTTGAATTGCTTTTTTTTTCTAGTAGTTTACATTATTCCTTCCTTGAGATTATAGTTTTGGAGTTTTGCAACAATGTTCCTTGGGGTTTTGCTTGCAGGACCTCTTTCCAATGGTGTTCAGTAAATTCTTTCAAGGACTATTTCCCCTGCTATTTTTAGAATATCAAGACAGTATTCCTTGATGATCTCTTGATGAATGCTATCCAGGCTCTTTTTTTGGTCATAGCCTTGAGGTAGATCAATAATTTTTAAATTGTCTCTTCCAGATCTGTTTTCCAGGTCAGCTATTTATTCAATGATGTATTTCATATTTTTTTTTCATTTTTTCATTCTTTTTAGTTTGACTGATTCTTCATGTCTCATAGTCATTAGCTTCCATTTGCCCAGTTCTAGTTTGTAATGTATGATCTTCTTCAATTAGCTTTTGTATCTCTTTTCCCAATTGATTAATTCTACTTTTGAAGGTAGTGTTTCTCCCCCCCCCCCAGGAAATTTTTCTTGCATTTGTTCAGTTTTATTTTTTAAGGAATTGCCTTTCTTTTCCAAGCTGTTGACTCCCTCTTGCATAACTTTCATTTTTCCCCTTCATTTTTTGCTTCTACTTCTATTTGCCTTTTTAAGTATTTCTTGAACACTTCCAAAAAGCCTTTTTGGGCTTGAGACCAATTCATATCACTTTTTGAGATTTCCTCTAAGAACATTTAGTCTTCATCTGAGTTGTTTTGGTCTTCCCTGTCACCATATTAGCTGTCTATGGGCCAGGTTCTTTTCTGTTTCTTGCTAATTTTCTTTTGATATTTCCTCTTTTTTTTTAACTTTTATGATAGAACTTTGCTCCTGAGGTAATTGGGACACTGTTCCAAGATTTATGTTCAGTTCTGTGCCTTGTCTTTGAGCATGGGAGCCCCTTGTTTTTTTAGTGGTTAGTTTTGCCTGCTCTTTTCAGGAAACAGCCTGGTTTCCCAGAGTTTGCCTCTTAGTTGGGACTGGAAGCTGCCCCACTCATCTACTTTTCTACTAATCCAGGACCAAGGGTCTCATTTGCTGATATGATGTGATTAAATCCCTCTCATCACTTTTCCAGAGTCTGTCTGAGTTGGACTTTTCATACCAGGGAGACTGACCTTTTTTGAAGTTTTTTTCCAGTGTGGTACTGGAGAGTGGTTTCAATCCATTAAACTGTTCAGAGGCTTGGTTTCATTTGTTTTTTGAGGGAAACTGGGAGAGTTTGAGCAAATTCCTGGCTTCACTCTACCATCTTGGCTCTACCCCAAGAACTCTAGTTGATGCTATCTTTTAAGTCTGGGTCATATGCATTTGGAGATTATTTTGTTAAATGATGAAAGATGGACTTAACTAATTTATGCCAATCTGCCTTTTAGGTTCCTGAGAAGAGCCAAATATCATCTATATTTCCTCAATTTGTTTTTCATACCATTTACTATTGTTATATAAAATATAAGTGGTGATAACAGATTATTTTTCAGTCCTTATATTAAAAGCTTATAGTTCATTTCTATGTCATATAAGGTTTGTGTTTACATGATTGACCATAGAAAAATATATATTTATTCCTATGTCTTTTATTGTTTTCTTCTTAAACAGAAATGGATACTGAATTTCATAAAAAAGTTTCTCACCATGTATTAATAAAATCCTGTGATTTGTATTTTAATATCATTTAATATATTTTTATTTTTCTTAAAATTGAATTGATACTTCTTTGGTAATATAAATTCATTCTGTGATAATATACAATATTTTTGATATCTCATGGTATATTTTTCTTAATATATTATTTAATTGTTTTATATTGGCTTTCAGTAGATTCATTAAGCCATCTTTATTTCATCTCTCACTTGTTTAGATAACAGAATTAAATGGGAATCAAAAGAGTAGTTGGGCACAAACTATTCTTTAGGCTTCCCCCCCCCCCATTTTACACAACATGGAAATCCAGTGTGTTTTTATTCATTCATTCATTTATTTATTTTTACAATATGTTTTCTAGAAACTGTGCATTCCCTTTGATCCAGCAGTGTCATTACTGGGTCTATACCCCAAACAATTCATGAAAAAGTGAAAAAGACTAACATGTACAAAAATGTTTGTAGTAGCTCATTTGTGTGTGTGTGTGTGTGTGTGTGTGTGTGTGTGTGTGTGTGTGTGTGTTGGTAAAGAATTGGAAATTGAGTGGATGCTCAATGATTGAGGAATGGTTGAGTAAGTTATGGTATATGAATATAATGGAATATAATTATTATACATATAATATATATTATATCCTTTAATGTAGCAGCTGCTGAATCTTATGCTATCCTAATTGTGTCTTTATGATACTTGAATTGTGCCTTTGGCTGGTCACAAGTTTGGTTTTTGAGGGTTTTTTTGTTGTTGTTTTTTGGTCATAGGAATCTGAGAATGAAGCTACATAGCAGTTGCTACATTAAAGGATCAGAGGTATTATTTGGAACATGATATTCCAGAGGGCAAAAGAGTTAGGATTATAATCATGAATCATCAACCAAGCAAAGCTGAGAACAAACCTTGAGAGGGGAAAATGGAAATTCAATGGAATAGAGAACTTTCAAGAATTTTTGATGAAATGACAAGAAGTGAATAGAAAAATTTGACTTACAAACATAAGACTCAAAAAGGTAAATAGGAAAGAGAAATAATAAGGTGCTTAATAAGGATAAATTTTTTTTATATTCCTACAGGGAAGATAATGCTTGTAACTCAAAAAGACTTTCTCATTATTAAAACAATTAGAAGGATATATATATATATATATATATATATATATATATATATATATATATATATATATATTGCACTGATATAAGTTGAATATGAATGGATAATATATAAAACATAAAATTAAGAGGTGAGAGAATGATGTAGTATACTGGAGGAAGGGAAAATAAGAGATGGAATGGGAAAAATCATCTCACATAAAAGAGATAAGAAAATAACTTATAGTGGAGGGGAAGAGGAGGAAGGTAATGGATCAGAATTAGTTCAAAGAGGAAATAACACTCACACTAAATTGTGTATAGAAATCTATCTTACCCTATAGGAAAGTAGGACAAGAAGGATATAAGAGAAAGGATGGTGATGGAGTGATACAAAGAAGGGCATAATTAGAGAGAGGATAGTCAGAAACAAAATATTTTGAGGAGGGAGAGCATAAAAGGAGAGAGATAATAGAACAGGGCAGAGAGGAAGGGGAGAAATACAGTTAGCAATAGTAATTATGAAAAAATATTTGAAGCAAATTTCTCTAATAAAGGCCTCACTCCTTAAACATAAAATAACTGTAACAAATTTATAAAAGAGAATACTTCCCTACTTGATAAATGATCAAAAGATATTCAGATCAAGTAATCAAATGCTCTTACTATTTTTAGGTGATTTCTAAAGTTCTTTTCTTTTTGAATATAAATTTCAATAGTATTTAATTTTCCCAATTACATGTAAAGATAGTTTTCAACATTTTTAAAAAAGATTTTGAGTTCCATTTTTTTTCATCCTTCTTTCCTTACCTTCTCCCTACTCAAGACAGGAGGCAATCTGATATGGGTTATACATCTGCAATCATTTTTAACTTATTTCAATATTTGTCATATTGTCTCACTATTATTTAAAGGAATGCAAATTCAATCAATTATGAGGTATTCATATTTATTAGATTTTTCCAATAGAACAAAAAATGACAAATGTTTGGGGGGGTGTGGGAAAAATGTGGTATAAATGCATTTTTGGTGGAGTTGTGAATTAATTCCATCAATCTGTAGAACAATTTGGAACTATGCCCAAAAAGCTCTAAATTCTTGCACACTTTTTGAGTTAGTAATATTACTACTAGGTCTATGTCCCAAATGATATTTTTTAAAAGGAAAATGATCTATATGTACAAAAATATTCATTGCATCTCTTCTCAGATAGTAAAGAAATGGAATTTGAGAGATACCTATCAGTTGGGGAATTGTTGAACAAATTGTGCTATATGATTATGATAGAATACTATTGTGTAATAAGAAAAGATGAGCAGGAAGCTCTCAGAAAAACATGGTAAAACTTACATAAACTTATAGACAGTAAAATGCATTGCATACAAACTATTATATGATGATCAGCTATGAATGACTGAATTCTTTTCAGAAACACAATGATCCAAAACAATTTTGGAGGACTTATGTTGAAAAATGTTATCCACCGCAAGAAAAAGAGCTGATGGGTGTCTGAATGCCATTTGAAGCATACATTTCTAACCCTCTTTGTTTTTCTTGAGTCCTTTTTTTGGAGGGGGTAGAGTTCTATGTTTTCTTTCATAACATGACTATTATAGAAATGTTTTTCGTGACTACATATCTATAACATGTATAGAATAGCTTGATTTCTCAGTAGATGTGGGGATGAATTGGTCAGGAGGAAGAGAGAGAATTTGGAATTCAAAGTTTTAAAAATTTATATGAAAAATATTTTTATATTTAACTGAGGGGAAATGAAATGCCAAATAAATTTTTAAAAAATGAAAAATTATTTTATTGGGACAGTTATGTGACACAATAAATAGAACATTGGCCCTGGAGTCAAGAGTACCTGAGTTTAAATCAAACCTCAGACACTTGACACTTTTGCTAGCTATGTAACATTGGGCAGTCATCTATCCTTAACTGGCTAACCAAATAGACACATACACACATATGAGTTATGTATTTTCCACTTACATATAAAATATTTGTAACAATAATTTTTTAAAATTTGAATTCCAAATTATTTCCCTCTCTTCCACCTCTCCACTCTTCTTGAAAATATAAACAATTTTATCAATTATATGTTTGATTGTACAAAACATTTCCATATTAGCTACTGAAAAATAAAATAGACAAAACATAAAACAAAAAAAAGTTGAAAAAAAATGAATACTTTGATCTACATCCAGAGATTATCAGTACTCTGTAGAGAGATAGCATTTTTCATCCAAAATGCTTTTAGGATTGTCTTTGATTAGTCTTGATCATAGTTGCAAAATATTTCATATTTAATCATCATTACAATATTATTATTATTATTGTTTATAATGTTCTCCTGTTTCTGCTCATTTTTCATGAGTTGATGTCTTGACGTTTCCCCTTTGAAACTAGTCAGTACAATGGAATTGCATCACAATACATCATAACTTGTTAACCATTTCCCAATTTATGGGGATTCACTTAATTTCCAATTCTTATTTACCCCATAAAAGAGCTATTATAAATATTTTTGTAAGAAAAAGTCCTTTCCCCTTTTTTATCTTTTTCAGATACAAATCTAATAGTAATATTGTTGGGTCAAAGGAGATTCATGATTTTATAGATCTTTGAGTGTAATTTCAAATTTGTCTCTAGTATAGTTAGACTACTTTACAACCCCACCAATAGTGAATTAGCATTCTTTCCCTCACATTACCTTCTAGCATTTGTGATTTTCTTTGTCTGTCATGTTACTTATCCTTATAGATTTGAAGGAGTACCTCAGAATTGTTTTAATTTGCATTTCTGTAATAAGTAACAAATTAGAGCATTTTTAAATTAATTTTTTAATTATAACATTTTTTGACAGTCCATATGCATAGGTAATTTTTTTTACAACATTATCCCTTGTACTTCCTTCTGTTCCAAATTTTTCCCCTCCTTACCTTCACCCACTCCCCTAGATGGCAGGCATGCCCATACATATTAAATATGTTGTAATATATCCTAGGTATGATATATATGTGCAGAACCGAATTTTGTTGTTGTTTTTGTTGCAAAGGAAGAATTGGATTTGGAAGGTAAAAATAATCTGGGGAGAAAAACAAAAATGCTAACAGTACACACACATTTCCCAGTGTTCCTTTTCTGGGTGTAGCTGATTCTGTCCATCATTGATCAATTGGAATTGGATTAACTCTTCTCTATGTTGAAGATATCCACTTCCATCAGAATATATCCTCATACAATATCATTGTTGAAGTGTATAATGATCTCCTAGTTCTGCTCGTTTCATTCAGCATCATTTGATGTAAGTCTCTCCAAGACTCTCTGTATTCCTCCTGTTGGTCCTTTCTTACATAACAATAATATTCCATAACATTCATATACCTTAATTTACCCAACCATTCTCCAATTGATGGGCATCCATTCATTTTCCAGTTTGCAGTTTCCACAACAAAAAGGGCTGCCACAATCATTTTGACACATACAGGTCCCTTTCCCTTCTTTAGTATTTCCTTGGTATATAATCCCAGTAGTAGCACTGCTGGATCAAAGGGTATGCACAGTTTGATAACTTTTTGGGCATAATTTCAGATTGCTCTCCAGAATGGTTGGATTCTTTCACAACTCCTCCAACAATGCATCAGTGTCCCAGTTTTCCAACATCCCCTCCAACATTCATCGTTATTTGTTCCTGTCATCTTAGCCAATCTGACAGGTATGTAGTGGTATCTCAGAGTTGTCTTAATTTGCATTTCTTTGATCAATAGTGATTTGGAACACTCTTTCATATGAGTGGAAATAGTTTCAATTTCAGCATCTGAAAATTGTCTGTTCATATCCTTTGACCATTTATTAATTGGAGAATGGCTTGGTTTCTTATAAATTAGAGTCAATTCTCAGTATATATTGGAGATGAGGCCTTTATCAGAACCTTTAACTGTAAAAATGTTTTCCCAATTTGTTACTTCCCGTCTAATCTAGTTTTCATTAGTTTTGTTTGTACAAAAGCTTTTTAATTTGATGTAATCAAAATTTTCTTTTTTGTGATCAATAATGATCTCTAGTTCTCCTTTGGTCACAAATTCCTTCCTCCTCCACAAGATTGAGAGGTAAACTAAACTATGTTCCTCTAATTTATTTATGATCTCATTCGTTATGCCTAAATCTTGGACCCATTTTGATCTTATCTTAGTATGTGGTGTTAAATGTGGGTCCATGCCTAGTTTCTGCCATACTAATTTCCAGTTTTCCCAGCAGTTTTTGTCAAATAATGAATTCTTATCCCAAAAGTTAGGATCCTTGGGTTTGTCAAACACTAGATTGCTATTTTTATTCACTATCTTTCCCTGTGAACATAACCTATTCCACTGATCAACTAGTCTACTTCTTAGGCAATACCAAATGGTTTTGGTGACTGCTGCTTTATAATATAGTTCTAGATTAGGTACAGCTGGGCCAACTTCATTTGATTTTTTTTTTTTCATTACTTCCCTTGAAATTCTCAACCTTTTGTTCTTATTATGAATTTTTTTCTTATTTTTTCTAGGGCATTAAGATAGTTTATTGGGAGTCTGATTGGTATACCACTAAATAAATAGATTAACTTAGGTAGTATTGTCATCTTGATTATATTCGCTCGGCCTATCCAAGAGCACTTAATGTCTTTCCAATTATTTAAATCTGACTTTATTTTTGTGGCAAGCGTTTTGTAATTTTGCTCATATCATTCCTGACTTTCCTTTGGTAGATATATTCCCAAATATTTCATACTATCAATAGTTATTTTGAATGGAATTTCTCTTTGTATCTCTTGCTTTTGGATTGTGTTGGTAATGTATGAAAATGCTGAGGATTTATGTGGATTTATTTTGTATCCTGCAACTTTCTGAATTATTTCTAATAGCTTTTTAGCAGTCTTTGGGGTTCTCTAAGTATACCATCATGTCATCTGCAAAGAGTGAGAGTTTGATTTCCTCATTACCTACTCTAATTCCTTGAATCTCTTTCTCAGCTCTTATTGCTGAGGCTAGCGTCTCTAGTTCAATATTGAATAGTAATGGTGATAGTGGGCAACCTTGTTTCACTCTTGATGTTACTGGGAAAGGTTCCAGTATATCACCATTACATATGATGTTTACTGATGGTTTTAAATATATGCTCCTAATTATTTTAAGGAATAGTCCATTTATTCTTATACTCTCAAGTGTTTTTAGCAGAAATGGATGTTGGATTTTATCAAATGCTTTTTCTGCATCTATTGAGATGATCATATGGTTTTTATTAATTTGGTTATTGATATAGTCTATTATGCTAATAGTTTTCCTAATATTGAACCAGCCCTGCATTCCTAGTATAAATCCCACTTGGTCATAGTGTATTATCCTGGGGATGATTTTCTGTAGTCTTTTTGCTAACAATTTATTTAAGATTTTAGCATCAATATTCATTAAGGAGATTGGTCTATAATTTTCTTTCTCTATTTTCAGCCTACCTGGTTTAAATATCAGTACCATGTCTGTGTCATAGAAGGAATTTGGTAGGACTCCTTCATTCCCTATTTTTTTCAAATAGTTTATATAGCATTGAAGTTAGTTTTTCTTTAAATGTTTGGTAGAATTCACATGTAAATCCATCTGGTCCCTGGGATTTTTTCTTAGGGAGTTGCTTAATATCTTGTTCTATTTCTTTTTCTGAAATGGGACTATTTAGACTATTTACTTCTTCCTCTGTTAATCTGGGCAAGCTATATTTTTGAAGGTATTCTTCCATTTCATTTAAGTTATCGAATTTATTGGCATAAAGTTGAGCAAAGTAGCTCCTAACTATTGTTCTAATTTCCTCTTCTTTAGTGGTGATTTCTCCCTTTTCATTTTTAAGACTAACAATTTCTTTTTCCTCTTTCCTGTTTTTAATCAGATTTACTAAGGGTATGTCTATTTTGTTGGTTTTTTCATAGAAACAACTCTTAGTTTTATTAATTAATTCAATAGTTTTTTTTTTTTTTTACTTTCAATTTTATTAATCTCACCTTTTATTTTAAGAATTTCAAGTTTCCTGTTTGTCTGGGGCCTTTTAACTTGTTCCTTTTCTAACATTTTTAGTTGTCAGCCCAATTAATAGACCTTATCTTTCTCTATTTTATGCAAGTAGTCCTCTAGAGATATAAAACTTCCCCTTATTACTGCTTTGACTGTATCCCACACATTTTGATATGATGTCTCATTATTGTCATTCTCTTGGGTGAAGTTATTAATTATGTCTATGATTTGCTGTTTTACCCAGTCATTCTTTAGTATAAGATTATTTAGTTTCTAATTATTTTTGGTCTATTTTCCCCTGGCTTTTTATTAAATGTAATTTTAATTGCATTGTGGTCTGAAAAGGATGCATTTACTATTTCTGCCTTACTGCATTTGATTTTGAGGTTTTTATGTCCTAGTATATGATCAATTTTTGTATAGGTTCCATGAACTGCTGAGAAGAAAGTATACTCCTTTCTGTCTCCATTTAGCTTTCACCAAAGATTTATCATATCAAACTTTTCTAGTATTCTATTTACCTCTTTGACTTCTTTCTTATTTATTTTGTGGTTTGATTTATCTAATCCTGAGAGTGCAAGTTTGAGATCTCCCATTATTATACTTTTACTGTCTATTTCTTCTTGCAACTCCTTAGTTTCTCTTTTAAGAATTTAGATGCTGCACCACTTGGTGTGTATATGTTTAATATTGATACTGCTTCATTTAGCAAGATATAATTCCCTTCCTTATTTATTTTAATTAGATCAATTTTTGTTTTTACTTGATCTGAGATGAGGATGGCTACCCCTGCTTTTTTGGCTTCACCTGAAGCATAGTAGATTCTGCTCAACCCTTTTACTTTTATTCTGAATGCATCATCCTGTTTCAGGTGTGTTTCCTGTAAACAACATATAGTAGGATTCTGGCTTTTAATCCAGTCTGCCAACTGCTTCCTCTTTATGAGGGAGTTTACTCCATTCACATTTATGGTTAGAAGGACTAATTCTATATTGCTTGCCATCCTGTTAACCCCTGTTTATGCTTTTCTCCTTTCCTTCCCTTTTACCCCCCTACCCAGTATTAAACTTTTGAACACTGCTTGCTTTTCACAGCACTCCCTTTTGAGTATCCCTCCCCCATATTAAAGTTCCTCTCCCTATTTTACCCCTTTTTTCACAATTTCTGTATTCCCTTCCCCTTAGCTTACTCCTTCCCTCTCACTTCAGTGAAGTGAAAGTTTCACCATAAATTGAATATGTTTATTGACACACACTATGTTCATCCCCTTCCTTTCTTTCTCTCAGATATAATAGGTTACCTTTGCCTCTTCATGAGATGTAGTACCACCACTTTACCCTTTTTTATGATATAATTTCCTTTCCACCTCTAGTTTCTAGGACACATTATACATGTGTTCTTTATATATCTTTATGGTAGAAATTTAGTTCTCAAGATTTCTTTTTACCTTTTTAGAAATCTCTTGAGTTCTGTATTTGAAGATCAAACGTTTTGTGTAGATCTGGTTTTTTTCATCAAGAATAGATGGAATTCATTTATTTTGTTAAATGTCCATCTTCTTCCCTGGAAAACGATGCTCAGGTTTGCTGATAAGTTATTCTTGGCTGTATACCAAGTTCCTTAGCCTTTTGGAATATCATGTTCCAGGCCCTTCATTTTTTTCATGTGGACGCTGCTAGATCCTGGCTTATCCTTATTGTGGATCCTCCATATCTGAATTCCTTTTTTCTAGCAGCTTCCAGTATTTTTTCCTTCGTCTGATGGTTCTTGAACTTGGCCACTATATTTATTGGCGTTTTGATTTTAGGGTCCCTTTCAGTAGGTGATCAATGAATTTTTTCAATGTCTATTTTACCCTCTGTTTCCAGAACGTCTGGGCAGTTCTCTTTGATGATTTCCTGGAAAATAGTGTCCAGGCTCTTTTTTTCCCTCACATTTTTCATGGAGTCCAATTATTCTCAAATTGTCTCTCCTGGATCTGTTTTCCAGGTCTGTTGTTTTTCCAATAAAGTATTTGACATTCTTTTTAATTATTTCATTTTTCTGGTTTTGCTTGACTAGTTCTTGCTTTCTCCTTGAGTCATTCATTTCTACTTGTCCCAGTCTAATTTTCAATGATGTATTTTCTTCACTCACTTTTTAAATATCTTTTTATAATTGTCCAATTGAGTTTGTAACTTCTATGGAATTTTTTTTCCATTTCATCTATTTTATTTTTTAGAGAGCTGTTTTCTTTTTTCAGCTCACTAATCCTGTTTTCCTTGGAGTTGTTTACCTTTTCTAATTCACCAATTTTATTTCTCAATGATTTGATCTCTTTATCCACTCTGGATTACTTCTCTAGTCTCTCTTGCCAAGCTTCCCTTTCCTTTTTCCATTTCTCTTCTAGTTCTCTTGTGAGAGGTTTTTTGATTTCCTCTATGAGAGTCTTATGTATTGAGGAACAGATCATATCCCCTTAGGGGATTCCTCTGGAGACAATCTGCTTTTAGTCTCCTCAGTGTTTGAAGTCTGCTCTCTCTCCATACAGAAGCTATCAATGGTTAGAGCCCTTTTAAAATTTTTGTTCTTTTTGTCAGAGTGGGAATCAAAGAAAACAAATTGACAAAAGAGACAATTAGTCTGTTTCTGGGGAGGGGGGGGGAGATGGGGCTAGATGGTGTTACTGGACTTCCTCTACAGACTGTGGGAGACAGCAGAGAGGCAGTAGTAGGACAGTGATGGCTGCTCTGCTCTAAGGCTCTCAGAATTTGCTGAATCACTCCGGGTCGTGGTGGGGGTGGCGGGGTACTGAGAGATGCTAGCTTTTTGGGGTTTTATTCTTTACCTCTAGTGTTTACGCCTTCTCTGCTGCTCCTGGCTTTCTGCCAAAATGGAATATCCAAACTGGCGTAAAAGTCTTTTCACAGAAATGGAAGAGATTGCACCCCTCCCCCTCCAGTCTGAGCTGTGTGAGCTGCTTGCCTAGCTCTCACTGCTTGCCCTCAGTCTGTGCCTAGTTTGTTTGTTCCCTACTCCGATGCAAATACAGACCTTTTCTGGTGAATTTCAAGGATGTCTTCTGTTGGTGATTATTTATGAGTTTCTTTTCTGGTCAAGCATTAATTCCAAGGCTTGTCATGAAGTAAGTTTTGAGAGAAAATGTGGAGCTCAAGCAGCTGTCTGCCTCTATGCCGCCATCTTGGCCGGAAATCAAATTAGAGTATTTTTATGGCATTATTTATAGCTTTGATTTCTTCTAAAAGGTGCTAGTTCATACCCTTACTCATTTATCAACTTGGAAATGAATTTTTTGTAAATTTGTTTCAGTTTTCTATATATTTGAGAAATGAGACCTTTATCACAGAAACTGAAATGTGAGGTCACCATTGTGGTTAAGATAGACATTAAGACAGGGATTAATTTTTTAAAAATCCAGTGCTTGCTTTATATTGACTATTTTCAAAAGCACATGTGACTAAAAGTGAAGTGAGAGTGATAATCAAATAATCATAAATGTGTTAACAGCATTTCCTAAGTGAAGTAACATCCTCCAGGGATATGTATTTACCATTTAACTGTGCATACACAATATTTATGTGTGAAAGTACTCATACCTAAATATACCTGTGGTGTTTAAATGCTAATCTGACAAATGAACATCTTGTTATATTTCATTTTTATATATTTATAGCATATATAATTCTTTTATATTTGTGTAAAACTTCAAAAAGTATAATTTCTACACACATATACACACACACACACACACACACACAAAACACACACACACACACACACACACAAACACTTAAACAAAACCAAAAAAGTAGAGATTGTGAATTGATCTGTATGTGGAAATTTTTTGTTTTGGTTTTAGATTTTTTTGGAACATATTTTAAGATATCAATGTACTTACAAAGATAACTAAACAAACTTTATGTTTTCACTTTTGGTAACATGTATATAATGAGTTTCCACTCAGAGTATGGGATGTACTAATAATATTCAAAAAATAATGAATTTAGGTGCTCTTTTCATAAAGTACATTTATTTTTTTCACTTTTTGAACTAGCCATTCATAAAAGACTGTATACCTCCATCAATTCTGTTCTCTTGTCCTTACATGTACCACGAAGGAGGGAATGAGGACTCTTTCCTTAATTAATATTCAAGGAAAATGTCATCTTTGAACATGATAGAGATGAATGAATGCAGAAAAGAAATGAAATGTTCATGACATTTTCTTTCATTTAAAGGAACAAATAGTACTACACCTTAAAATAGAAAACTTCCCCTTGTATTCCCCACCCTCACTTTTAGAGGACATTTAAAAATATAGAAAAATGTATAATGGAACTAGTATCTTTTTTATGTGGACGGTAATTAGAAAAATCATTCTTTTTTATCTTACCACAAACAAGTTAAGAATATAGGAATAAATGTGTTTTCAAAAGTTTGTTGATTGTTTTGAAGAATTGCCCATGTTTAACCTGTATCAGATTGCTTATTGTTTGGGGGAGGAAGGGAGAGGAGAGGGAAAAATTTGGAATATAAGTTTTTATAAAATTAAATATTGGGAATTATTTTTGCTTGTATTTAGAAAAATACTATTACAGTAAAAAAGAAAATTACATGTTGAGTTTATTATATACTGATAAGGAAAAATAAGTTAAACATTCTAAAGATTCTCAGGTTCTTTTACAAAACATCCATATTTAATGTACTAAGTCCATGGTTCTAATAGAGTTTTGTTATAAAGTGAAATTTATGATCATCATAAAGAAAGAAATACAATCATAGGTTCTAAAAGATCTAGGGGATCTAAGATAGGGTGCTACAGTGTAAAGAATACTGATAATAGAGTCAAGAGATAAGGATTTGATTTTGACAAACTACCTAGACAAAGGCTAGACAAGTCTCTTAACTTCATGGAATTCAACTTCCTTATTATAAATTTATAATAAAAATATTTAACCCACAGGAAGATGAGGAAAATGTTTCTTAAAATTTACAGTCATACAGATCACTCCGGCTAAGATGGCTGCGTGGAGGCAGACAGCTGCTTGAGCTCCGCGTTTTCTTTCAGAACTTACTTCATGACAAGCCTCAGACTTAATGCTTGACCCAGAAAGAAATCCACAAATAATCACCAAGAGAAGACATCCTTGAAAGTCGCCAGAAAAGGTCTGTGTTTTCTCAGGGGAGGGTCAATCAGACTGGGCACAGACTGAGGGCAGGCAGCCAGAGCAAGACAGGCAGCTCACACAGCTCAGACCTGAGGGGGAGGGGTACGATCTCTGCCATTCAAAAAGACTTTTTCCCCAGTGTAGATACTCCGTCTTGGCAGCAAGCCAGGAGCAGCAGAGAAGGTGTAAACACCGGAGGTGAAGATTAAAACCCCAGAAAGCCAGCCTCTCTCAGAACCCGGCCACCCCCAACCCCCACCTGGACTGACTCAGTGAGTTCTCAGAGCCTCAGAGCACAGATTCAGTACAGTCATTGCTGTTCTGTTAGTGGCTCTCTGCTGTCCTACCCCCAGTCTGTAGAGGAAGCCCATTAATACCATCCAGCCCCATCCCCCGCAAAACAGACCAATTGTTTCTCTTGTCAATTTGTTTTCTTTGATTCCTACTCTGACAAAATGAACAAAAAATTCAAAAGGGCTCTAACCATTGACAGCTTTTGTATGGAGAGAGAGCAGACTTCAAACACTGAGGAGACTAAAACAGACTGTCCCCAGAGGAATCCCCTAAGGGGGATATGAGCTGCTCCTCAATACAAAAGAATTTCATAGAGGAAATCAAAAAGGCTCTCACAAGAGAGCAGGAAGAGAAATGGGAAAAGGAAAGGGAAGCTTGGCAAGAGAGCCTGGAGAAGTCATCCCATGCATTCAAAGACAGAGTGGATAAAGAAATCAAATCATTGAGAAACAAGATTAGTGAGCTGGAAAAGGTAAACAACTCCAAGGAAAACAGGATTAGTGAGCTGGAAAAAGAAAATAGCTCTCTAAAAAATAAAATGGATGAAATGGAAAAAAAATTCCATAGAAGATAAAAACTCAATTGGACAATTACAAAGAGATATAAAAAAATTGAGTGAAGAAAATACATCATTGAAAATTAGACTCGAACAAGTAGAAATGAATAACTCAAGGAGAAACCAAGAGGTAGTCAAGCAAAACCAGAGAAATTAAACAATTGAAAAGAATGTCAAGTACCTTATCAGAAAGACAACAGACCTAGAAAACAGATCCAGGAGAGACAATTTGAGAATAATCGGACTCCCTGAAAAATGTGAGGAAAAAAAGAGCTTGGACACTATTTTCGAGGAAATTATCAAAGAGAACTGCCCAGACGTTCTGGAAACAGAGGGTAAAATAGACATTGAAAAAATTCATCGATCACCTACTGAAAGGGACCCTAAAATCAAAACGCCAAGAAATATAGTGGCCAAGTTCAAGAACCATCAGAGAAAGGAAAAGATATTGGAAGCTGCTAGAAAAAAGCAATTCAGATATGGAGGATCCACAATAAGGATAAGCCAGGATCTAGCAGCGTCCACATGAAAAAAATGAAGGGCCTGGAACATGATATTCCGAAAGGCTAAGGAACTTGGTATGCAGCCAAGAATAACTTACCCAGCAAGAATGAGCATCATTTTCCAGGGAAGAAGATGGACATTTAACGAAATAAATGAATTCCATCTATTTTTGATGAAAAAACCAGACCTACATAAAAGGTTTGATCTTCAAATACAGAACTCAAGAGATTTCTAAAAAGGTAAAAAGAAATCTTGAGAACTATACTTCTGCCAAAAAAATATGTAAAGAACATATGTACAATTTGTCTTAGAAACTAGAGGTGGAAAGGAAATTATGTCATAAAAAAATGTAAAGTGGTGGTACTACATCGCATGAAGAGGCAAAGGTAATCTATTGTATCTGAGAGAAAGAAAGGAGGGAGATGAACATAGTGTGTATCAATACACATATTTGATTTATGGTGAAACTTCTTCCACTTCATTGAAAAGTGAAAGGTAAGGAGTAAGCGAAGGGGAAGGGAATACAGAAATTTTGCAGAAAAGGGGTAAAATAAGGGGAGGAACTTTAAGGTGGGGGAGGGTTCCAAAAAAGGGAGGGCTGTTCACAAGTTTAATATTAGGTAGGGGGGTAAGAGGGAAGGAAAGGGGAAAAGCATAAGCAGGGGTTAATAGGATGGCAAGCAATATAGAATTAGTCCTTCTAACCATAAATGTGAATGGGGCAAACTGCCTCATAAAGAGGAAGCAGTTAGCAGACTGGATTAAAAGTCAGAATCCTACTATATGTTGTTTACAGGAAACACACCTGAAACAGGGTGAGACATTCAAACTAAAAGTAAAAGGGTGGAGCAGAATCTATTATGCTTCAGGCAAAACCAAAAAAGCAGGAGTAGCCATCCTCATCTCAGATCAAGCAAAAACAAAAATTGATCTAATTAAAAGAGATAAGGAAGGGCATTATATCCTGCTAAAGGGCAGCATCAATAATGAAGCAGTATCAATATTTAACATATATGCACCAAGTGGTGCAGCATCTAAATTCTTAAAAGAGAAATTAAGAGAGCTGCAAGAGGAAATAGATAGCAAAACTATAATAGTGGGAGATCTCAACCTTGCACTCTCAGAATTAGATAAATCAAACCACAAAATAAATAAGAAAGAAGTCAAAGAGGTAAATAGAATACTAGAAAAGTTTGATATGATAAATCTTTGGTGAAAGCTAAATGGAGACAGAAAGGAGTATACTTTCTTCTCAGCAGTTCATGGAACCTATACAAAAATTGGTCATATACTAGGGCATAAAAACCTCAAAATCAAATGCAGTAAGGCAGAAATAGTAAATGCATCCTTTTCAGACCACAATGCAATTAAAATTACATTTAATAAAAAGCCAGGGGAAAATAGACCAAAAAATAATTGGAAACTAAATAATCTTATACTAAAGAATGATTGGGTAAAACAGCAAATCATAGATATAATTAATAACTTCACCCAAGAAAATGACAATAATGATTCATCATACCAAAATGTGTGGGATACAGCCAAAGCAGTAATAAGGGGAAGTTTTATATCTCTACAGGCCTACTTGCATAAAATAGAGAAAGAGAGGACCAACGAATTGGGCTTACACCTCAAATTGCTAGAAAAGGAACAAATTAAAAACCCCCAGAGAAACACAAAACTTGAAATTCTAAAATTAAAAGGTGAGATTAATAAAATTGAAAGTAAAAAAAACTATTGAATTAATTAATAAAACTAAGAGTTGGTTCTATGAAAAAACCAACAAAATAGACAAACCCTTAGTAAATCTGATTAAAAAAAGTACAGAGAAAAAGCAAATTGTTAATCTTGAAAATGAAAAGGGTGAACTCACCACTAATGAAGAGGAAATTAGAACAATAGTTAGGAGGTACTTTGCTCAACTTTATGCCAATCAATTCGATAACTTAAATGAAATGGAAGAATACCTTCAAAAATATAGCTTGCCCAGATTAACAGAGGAAGAAGTAAGTAGTCTAAATAGTCCCATCTCAGAAAAAGAAATAGATCAAGCTATTAACCAACTTCCTAAAAAAATGTCCCCAGGACCAGATGGATTTACATGTGAATTCTACCAAACATTTAAAGAACAACTAACTCCAATGCTATGTAAACTGTTTGAAAAAACAGGGATTGAAGGAGTCCTACCAAATTCCATCTATGACACAGACATGGTACTGATATTTAAACCAGGTAGGCTGAAAACAGAGAAAGAAAATTATAGACCAATCTCCTTAATGAATATTGATGCTAAAATCTTAAATAAATTGTTAGCAAAAAGACTGCAGAAAATCATCCCCAGGATAATACACTATGACCAAGTGGGATTTATACTAGGTATGCAGGGCTGGTTTAATATTAGGAAAACTATTAGTATAATTGACCATATTAATAATCAACTTAATAAAAACCATATGATCATTTCAATAGATGCAGAAAAAGCATTTGATAAAATCCAACATCTATTCCTACTAAAAACACTTGAGAGTATAGGAATAAATGGACTATTCCTTAAAATAATAAGGAGCATATATTTAAAACCTTCAGTAAACATATGTAATGGCGATAAACTAGAAGCTTTCCCTGTAAGATCAGGAGTGAAACAAGGTTGCCCACTATCACCATTACTTTTCAATATAGTACTAGAAACTCTAGCCTCAGCAATAAGAGCTGAGAAAGAGATTCAAGGAATTAGACTAGGAAATGAGCAAATCAAATTATCACTTTTCGCAGATGACATGATGGTATACTTAGAGAACCCCAAAGACTCTGCTAAAAAGCCATTAGAAATAATTCAGAATTTTAGCAAAGTCACAGGATACAAAATAAATCCACATAAATCCTCAGCATTTTTATACATTACCAACACAATCCAACAACAAGAGATACAAAGAGAAATTCCATTCAAAATAACGGTCGATAGTATAAAATATTTGGGAATATATCTACCAAAGGAGAGTCAGGAATTATATGAGCAAAATTACAAAACACTTGCCACAAAATTAAAGTCAGATTGAAATAACTGGAAAGACATTCAGTGCTCTTGGATAGGCCGAGCAAATATAATTAAGATGACAATACTCCCTAAACTAATCTATTTATTTAGTGCTATACCAATCAGACTTCCAAGAAACTATTTTAATAACTTAGAAAAAATAACAACAGAATTCATATGGAACAACAAAAGGTCGAGAATTTCAAGGGAAGTAATGAAAAAATAAATTAAGTGAAGGTGGTCTAGCTGTACCTGATCTAGAACTGTATTATAAAGCAACAGTCACCAAAACCATTTGGTATTGGCTAAGAAATAGACTAGTTGATCAGTGGCATAGGTTAGGTTCACAGGGCAAGATAATGAATACAAATAGCAATCTAGTGTTTGACAAACCCAAAGATCCCAAATTTTGGGATAAGAATTCTTTATTTGACAAAAACTGCTGGGAAAACTGGAAATTAGTATGGCAGAAACTATGCATGGACCCACATTTAACACCACATACTAAGATTAGATCAAAATGGGTCCAAGATTTAGGCATAAAGAACGAAATTATAAATAAATTGGAGGAACATGGGATGGTTTACCTCTCAGACTTGTGGAGGAGGAAAGAGTTTGTGTCCAAGGGAGAAATAGAGACCATTATTGATCACAAAATAGAAAATTTTGATTACACCAAATTAAAAAGTTTCTGCACAAACAAAACTAATGCAAACAAGATTAGAAGGGAAGTAACAAATTGGGAAAACATTTTTACAGTTAAAGGTTCTGATAAAGGCCTCATCTCCAAAATATACAGAGAATTGACTTTAATTTATAAGAAATCAAGCCATTCTCCAATTGATAAATGGTCAAAGGATATGAACAGACAATTTTCAGATGATGAAATTAAAACTATTTCCACTCATATGAAAGAGTGTTCCAAATCACTATTGATCAGAGAAATGCAAATTAAGACAACTCGGACATATCATTATACACCTGTCAGATTGGCTAAGATGACAGGAACAGATAATGATGAATGTTGGAGGGGCTGTGGGAAAACTGGGACACTGATGCATTGTTGGTGGAGTTGTGAAAGAATCCAACCATTCTGGAGAGCAATCTGGAATTATGCCCAAAAAGTTATCAAAATATGCATACCCTTTGACCCAGCCATACTACTACTGGGCTTATATCCCAAGGAATTACTAAAGAAGGGAAAGGGACCTGTATGTGCCAAAATGTTTGTGGCAGCCCTTTTCATAGTGGCTAGAGGCTGGAAGATGAATGGATGTCCATCAGTTGGAGAATGGTTGGGTAAATTATGGTATATGAATATTATGGAACATTATTGTTCTGTAAGAAATGACCAACAGGAGAAATACAGAGACACTTGGAGAGCCTTACATCAACCGATGCTAAGTGAAACGAGCAGAACCAGAAGATCATTATACACTTCAACAATGATACTGTACGAGGATGTATTCTGATGGAAGTGGATATCTTCAACATAGAGAAGAGCTAATCCAATTCCAATTGATTAATGATGGACAGAATCAGCTACATCCAGAAAAGGAACACTGGGAAATGAGTGTAAACTGTTATTTTTACCTTCTGAATCCAATTCTTCCTGTGCAACAAAAAATTTGTTTCTACACACATATATTGTATCTAGAACATATTGTAATATATTTAACATGTATAAGATTGCCTGCCATCTGGGGGAGGGGGTTGGGGGAGGAAGGGAAAAAATCTGAACAGAAGTAAGTGCAAGGGATAATGTTATAAAAAATTACCCATGCATATGTACTGTCAAAAAAAGTTATAATTATAAAATAAAATAAAAATTAAATTAAAAAAAATTTACAGTGTTACAGTGTTTCTATTCCATTATTTTACAATTCAAAAAGTGATGTCCATAGAGGTTAAGGGATGGGCCCAAAATCATCCATTGAGAGTTATACTAAGTAATACTAAGACTTAAAACCAGTCTATTGTTTAGTAAGCAGGGGATGATTATATCTATTTAATCTACCTCACAAGTTTATTTTGAAAAATGTGCTCTGGTAACAGTAAATTTATAATTCTTTTTTTTATATATATAGACTAAGTACTAATCATGTGTTGATAATAGATATACAAATATATATATATATGTTTGTGTGTCTGTCTGTCTCTTCCCTGCCATCAAAATATTTACATTCAAAGAGATGGAGAAAACATATGTTACATATATATATATATATATATATATATATATATATATATATATATGTATATGTATATGTATATATATATATATATGTATATGTGTATGTGTGTGTGTGTGTGTCCCTGTATAGACAAATGAATATGAATGTTTGTATCTTGTATATGCATACATCTATATGTATGTATATGTCTTTGCACTTTATATATAGTATGCATATATGTGTGTAAATGTGTGTATAGATAGATAAACATAAGATATACATGTATAAGAGTAAAAGGAAGGCATTCTGAAAGGAAAAGGCATTAGCTATTGCTGAGACCAAGAAAGTCCTCCTGAAGTAGGTGAGATTGGAGTTGAATTGAGAATCAGTCAAAAAAATTTAAAAGAATGAAGAAAATGTAAAATATTTCACTGGAAAAACAACTGACCTGGAAAATAGAACCAATATTTTTTAAATTATTGGACCACAATAAAAAAGAGCCTGGATAGCATTCTTCAAGAAATCATCAAAGAAAAATTATTGGACCACAACAACAACAACCACAAGCAAACAAACAAACAAACAAACAAACAAAAAGAATCTGGACAGCATTCTTCAAAAAATCATCAAAGGAAACTGCCTTGATATACTAGAACCAGAGGGCAAAATAGTCATTGAAAGAATCCATTGATCACCTTCTAAAAGAGATCCCACAAGGAAAACTCCAAGAAATACTATTTCAAATCTCCAGAAGTATAAGGTCAAGGGGAATATATATATATATATATATATATATATATATATATATATATATATATATATATATCATAAACTTCCAGAAGAAACAATTCAGATATGAAGGAGATACAATCAGAACCATCCAGCATTTGTCAACTCCTACAATAAAGGATAGGGAGGGCCCAGAATACCATATTCTAGAGGGCAAAGGACCTTGGATTAAAACTAAGAATCAACTATTCCAGCATAATCTTTTAGTGAAGTAGGGAACTTTCAATCATTTCTAATAAAAAGACCAGAATTAAACAGCAAATTTTATCTTCAAATACAAGATTCAAGGGAAGCATAAAAAGTAAAGAAGAAAAAAAAACAGTATATTGTTTAAAAGTTAAACTGGTTATAGCTCACCTGGAAAGATGAGACTTATAACTCTTGAGAATGATATATTTTTGTTAGGGCAGTTATACACAAACAGAGGGTTTGGGCATAAGTTGATTTAGATATGATGATTTTTTTTAGAAAGGCATTAAAAGATGGAAAAAAGGAATATACTAGGAGAAGAGGAAAAGTGAGGTAAAATAGAGTAAATTTAGACCACATGAAAAGGTGTAAAAGACCTATTACAGTAGAAGGAAAGAAGGAAGGGAGATGAACATTGTCTAAAGCTTAATTTCATCAGATTTGATTCAAAGAGGAAATAACATACACATTCAGTTAGGCATAGAGATTTATCTTACTCTATAAGGAAGTAGAAGAAAATAGTGGAAAGAAAGTGGAGGAGTTGGATAGAAGGGAAAGCAGAAACAGAAGAAGAATTCTAGATATGAGCAACAGTGATAAAAGCATAGAGAAGAGAAATGCAGTGTTGAGTGCAAGGAACTGAAAATGTCATTATTACTTGAATGTACACTGCATTCAAAAAGAGTATAAAAAGATTGGAAAAACAGAAAGGAACTAGATTATAAATAGTTTTAAATACCATAAATACCAAAATATTTAAAAATAAAACAAAAAATATCAAAACAAAAAGAAAAACAAATGAGTCTCCATTGAGGAAATAGGGAAGCACTAGAATTGAGCAGGGTTAGACTTATACTAAAGAAAAATTTAAGTTGGCACATAGGGAAATCAGTTGGAAAGCAGTTAATTGTTTAAGTGACAAGTAATGAATGTCTGAATGAAGAATTATTCCTGTGTGAATGGAGAGAGGAGAACATATATGAGAAATGTGGGAGAAGAAATAAGATTTATCAAGAGTTTATAGATATGGTATGAGTGAGATAGAGGGGTCACAGATAATTATGTTTGCATTAACATTTCCTTGGTGACTAACTGGAAGGAGAAATGTGTATAGGATATGCAATTCAAGATTTAAAAAAATGGTGCTTAGGAATCTGATTAGAGCTAGATATATAAATTCAGACATCATCTTCATAGAGATGGTAGTTAAATTCATGGGAGCTCCAAGCAAGATACTATGGAGGGAGAATATAAACAGATCTCTCTATATATACCTAAGAATACCTAAGATACCTAAGGAGAGGACTGATACAAAGGAATTTGAAAATAAATAATTGGTTAAAAAAAAAAAAAGTACCAGAAGATAGCAGTATCATAAAAGTCTAGTGGTGAGATAGCATACAAAAAGAGGTGATTAGCTGTGCCAAAAACTCCCCAGAGATGAAAAATGAGTAGGATTGAGTAAAAGTCCATTAAAATCGATAATTATGATATCACTGGAAACTTTGGAGAAATAATTTCAGTTGCATAATTGGGTCTAAAGCAAAATTTTTAAGTTTAGTAGAGATTAAGAATACAGTAAGTAGAGAAATTGTAGCCAGCTTTCTTAACAATTAAGAGGGAGCAAAGGTAGCTAACAGGGATGGGATGATAGAATGACTTTATTATAAAATTTTGGAGAGATATGGAAATATCTGCAAGCAGCCCTAAAGGAGCAAGTATATATGGAAAGACTGACAAGAGAGAATGACAATGATAGGAGGAGCAATCTGCTCAAGAAGTGAGGCAGAAGAGATCAATAGTGCAATTAGGGGATCTCGCTTTGGCAAAAAGAAAGGTCATCTATTCAGCCAATACTGAAGGGCAGTAAAAGATGGAAAGATGTATGAATAATGAGAAATGACAGGGAGGAATAAAATTTCAGTAAATAGCTTCTTTTTTGTTTTGTTTTGTTTTTTTATTTTGGTTAAATATCAGACAATGTCCTCATCTGAGAAGATGGGAGAAAAGGTGCCAAATCCTTTCACTACATTATGATACCTCATGAGAGGATTTGGATTAGTCAATATGACATAGCAATAATGTAAAACAAACAGTTTCTTTTTTTAAATAAACAGCTTCAGGGGACTTTGTTATATTTTCTCTCTGTAAAGCAGTATCCATTCCTTTTAAAACACTGCAAGGTATTGCTCAGAGACATATTAGTGTACTAAGAAAATCAGAAGCCTAAAAAGAAGCATGATATTATTTGTTGCTGGGTTTTTGGGGAGGTGGAGAAAGGGGCGACATGGAAGAAAGTTACTTCTGTACTGGATAGTTTCAATTTGTTGTTGGGGTTAGATAGCAACAACTTATTGTATATTCCCCAATACTGTGCAGTGATCATTGATAAATTTTAATATTATAAATAAACATTACATGGAACTCACCATCCTTAGCCCTCTGGAAACCCTGAGGGACTTGTGTGTTTTTTTTTAAAGAATTTCTTTGAATGCCCAGTGCATTTGGTGCAGAGTTGCCAAAGATGTTAAAGACAGAAAAAAACCTTTCATAAACAACAAATGATTTTTCAAAATACTTTGTTTTTTGTTTCTTGTAGTAACAAAGAACTTGAAATAACATTTAATAAGAGATATTTAATATATAATGGTACCATAAAAGCACAAAAGAATAGAAATAAAGAAAAGTATGGGGACACTAAAATTAACTAATGCAATTTAAGTAAACAGAATGAGGAAACCAAATGTAAATGGAAAATCAGTAAGAATTTGCTTTTTTCTTTTTAATTTTTTCTTATAGGAGTTAATTCTAGATAAGGGAAAAGGCATCAAGGGATATGAAGAAAACAAAAGCTATTGAAATAAAAGATATAAACAATGGAAAAAACAAAGATCAAAGAAAAAAAAGAGTCCTGAAGATCAAAAATTCTTTAAAATATAAAAGGCTAGAACTTTGTGGGTGGAATTCCTGGACTTTGATGACAAACTGGAGGAGTTCATTTTGGGGCAGAGAAAGCTGGAGCCTTCTTTTTAGCAATCTATTGATAGTGATGATGTTGATCATTATTCTACTCCTCCCCCATTAGAATTGTAACTCTTGTTTACCCAAAACATGAATTAGCATGGGGATACATTAAAATATTTTAAATTTCTTCAAATATGTTTTTGCTATTGCATTATTCTTTTTTCAAGATAGTTACTTACAACACAGATTTAATGCTTGATTGATAATTTTTATCCCATCAGATCAAAATATAATAAAGCATGTTTCTTTAATCATAGTGATTTTATAGACACATTTGGGGACCTCTTTACAGGTGATGAACAATTTTAGAAAGAATATTTTTGCATATAAGTAACCAAAATTGACTACATTTTTCTCCAAATAATTCTTCAAGAACCAGTGTGGTAAAACTCAGATTCTAGTTTATGTTTGAAACACAGCTATTGTTGTTTGTCCTTTTTATTAAAAGAGAACCATAACATCAGGGAAGTGGTGGCAGGATATCAAGTGAATTGGATTTAAGAGGAAGTGCTGTGCAACTTGACCTGCCTCACTTTCCCCTTCAGAGCCATAGTAGCAATCAATGTAGTGGAGATGGACCTAGATGAAATGAGAGACCTTCACATTTTTAAAATTAGGTCTTCAACAAGTCTCAATTCTACTGAGACCTCATCCATTCAGTAATTAAGGCTAGGTAGTAATTAAGGCAAAGAATCTCTCTTTCACCTAGTCCAAAAAAATATAAACAACTCAATAAATAGATGAATTTTAGAGAGGAAGATTCAGGGTTTGTAGCGAAACAGAAATTACTACTATTTACATTCAATTTGAGTCAACCAGGACCCAAACAATGACGACATGGGACTTGGCCTAGCTGCATGAACATTGTTAAATCATTTAATCTTCCACTGATCTAATAAGTTTTCTATGTAACAGAGGAGCTGTCAATATATATATATATATAATATATATGTGTGTGTGTGTGTGTGTGTGTATGCACACACACACACATATAGTAAAAATGTATCAAACATTTTCATGTCTGTTACATAGTAGGAGCTTAATAAATGCATGCTGATTGACTGGGAAGTAAACTTCTTAAAACTCTTAGATGTAGTTGAGAAATAAGTTATAGAATCTGTTTTTTAAAAATTACTAAAATTAATCTCACATAATTTCACAAAATACTGAAAATAATGAAAAGAACTTCAGGAGGTTAGGAACTCTACTCTGCCCAAAATATTTTAATTCTTTCCTTTGGAAGGTGGAAAAGAAGCAAGAATTGCTCTTCTATACTCCCTTTATCTTCCTCTTTTCTCTGGTCCCTGAATGAAAAAAAGAATATTAGCTCTTCACCTTTGCAGAACACTGTGATTCAAAACTCTTTCCAATTCTAGCAAGGGATAATATTCTTTATAATGTCTAGGCAGATATTGATTTGTCAGATAAATAACAGAGAATGGGTCCTTTAGAGAAATCCTTTTGTATCTTTAGTTTTATTGTTTGCAATTAGGTCTGCATTGTATATGTCATTTCCAGAGATTTTCCTTTGTACTAATAAAGACATTTCCCCACAAGTTTTCTGGGTTTACAAATATTCTTGAAATTCTACTTTCATAGGGATTGTGAACTGATCCAACCATTTTGGAGAGCCAAAAGTTAGAAAACTGTATTTGACTCAGTAATGCAACTATCAGAGGTCTGTTTTCCAAGATGATCAGGGACAAAGGAAAAGTGTGTAAATTTTATATTTACAGCAGCTCTCTTGGTGGTGGCAAACAACTGGAAATTGAGAGGATGCCCCTCATGCTAAACAAGTTGTGGCATATAATTGTGATGGAATACTACTGTGATGTAAGAAACTATGAGCTTGTTGATTGCATAAAAATAAAATATATGATATATATGCACAATATAAATATATAAATAAATGAATAAATACATAAATAAATAAAATAAAATTGGAATGAGCAAAAAATTTCTAGTCTCAGATTTTCTTAAGCAAATCTGTTGACTTAATACATTTGCCTCATCTTACTTTGGCATTATATTGACCACTTGGCAAAAAGTTGTGAAAATTTGTTTGTTACCTTCACAGAGGAGTCTATCATGGCCCCACATTTCTTCTTAGAGCAAAATTGTTTTGTTTTTTTTTTTTTTTTTTTGTAGTAAATGTATTTATTTTGAATACACATTGCTTTATGAATCATGTTAGAAAAGAAAAATCAGAGCAAAAGGGAAAAACCATGGGAGAGATGAAAATAAAAACAGAAAAAAAGAAGTGAACATATTCTGTATTGATTTACAATGTGTCACCTTAGTTCTTTTTCTGGATGTAGATGGAATTTTTTGTCCAAAGTCTACTGGGATTTCTTTGAATCACTGACCACTAACAAGAATCAAGTCTTTCATAGTTGGTCTTCACACATTTTTGTTGTTATTGTGTACAATGCATTCCTAATTCTGCTTATGCCACTCAGCACCAGTTTATGTGAATCTTTTAAGGCCTTTCTAAAATTAGCTTGTTCATCATTTTTATAGAACAAAATATTCTATTACCTTCATCTACCACAACTTGTTTAGCCATTTCTCAATTAATGGACATCTACTCCTTTCCAATTCTTTGCTACCACAAAAAGATCTGCTACAAATATTTTTGCATATGTGAGTCTTTTCCCCTTCTTTATAATTTCCTTGGGATACAGACCCAGTAATGGCATTGCTGGATAAAAGGGTATACATAGTTTTATAGTTCTTTAGACATAGTTCTAAATTTCTCTCCAGAATGGTTGGATCTCTGCACAACTCTACCCACAATTCATTAGTGATTCAGTTTTCCCACATCCTCTCCAACATTTGCCATTATCCTTTTCTGTCATTTCATCCAATCTGAGAGTCATGAAGTGATACCTCAGAGTTGTTTTAATTTGCATTTCTCTAATCAATAGTGAATTAGACCATTTTTTTCATATGACTATAGATGATTTTAATATCGCCATCTGAAAATTATCTATTCATATCCTTTGACTATTTATCAATTGGGGAATGACTTGTATTCTTATAAATTTGACACAATTCTTTACATATTTTAGAAATGAGACCTTTATCAGAAATACTGTCTGTATAATTTTTTCCCCCAGATTTGTACTTCCCTTTTAATCTTATTTCTGTTGGCTTTGTTTGTGCAAAACCTTTTTAATTTAATGTAATCAAAGTTGCCTATTTTGCCTTTCATAATGTACATTAGTCCTTCTTTTGTCTTAAATTCCTCACTTCTCTAAATATCTGATAGGTAAATTATCCCTTGTTATCCTAATTTGGTTATGGTATCATCCTTTATACCCAAATAACATACACATTTTGATCTTATTTTGGAATAGGATGTGAGATATAGGTCTATGTTGGGTTTCCAACATATCATTTTCCAGTTTTCTCAGTAATTTTTGCAAAGTTCTTATTCCAGAAGTTGGAGTTTGGAGAATTATCAAATACTGGATTGTTATAGGCTTTAATTATTCTGTCATGTGTATCTAATCTATTCCACTGTTCTACCACTCTATTTCTTACCCAGTATCAAATGGTTTTAATGACTGCTGCTTTATAATATAATTTTAAGTTTGGTAATGCTAAGCCACCTCCCTCTGTGCTTTCTTCATTAAGTCCCTTGCCATTTATGACCTTTTGTTCTTCCAGATGAATTTTGTTATTATTTTTTGTAGTTCTATGAAATAATATTTTGGCATTTTTATTGATATGGTACTGACTGAGTAGACCAATTTAAGCAGAATTGCCATTTTTATTATATTAGCTCCATTTTTCCAATAGTTTAGATATGACTTTGCGTGAGAAATATTTTGTAGTTATGTTCATATTATTCTTGAGTTTTCTTGGCAGATAAATTGCCAATTTTGTTGTCTAGAGTGATTTTTGAATGGAATTTCTCTTTCTATTATTTGCTGATGGGATTTGTCAATAATATATAGAAATGCTGATGAATTGAGTGGGTTTATTTTACATTCTGAAACTTTGCTAAAGCTGTGAATTGTTTCCAGTAGGTTTTTGTATAATTTTCTTGAATTTTTAATATATATCATCATGTCATCTGCAAAGAATAATAGTTTTATCTCCTTATTGCCTATTCTAATTGCTTTAATTTTTTCTTTTCTTATTGCTAAAGTCAACATTTCTAGTACAATGTTGAATAATAGTGGTTACAATGGGTATCCTTGTTTCATCCCTGATCTTACTGGGAATGTGTCCAGTTTCTCTCCATTACAAATAATATTTGCTGCTGGTTTTACATTGAACTGCTTATTATTTTAAGGAATGTTGTAGCAGAATTGTTAATGATAGATGCATAAAAATTGATTTTTTACTTTTATTGCTGCTACAAACCCAACGTTTTCATTTTTTAATATATGTGATATTCTCCTACCCAGTTGAATTTGTCTCTTAAATCAGTATTTCATGTTTGTGTCAAAGGCAGAGTAAGAAAACCCTACAAACAATTATCATAACAGTAGCAGCCTATCTGTATGTGAGTACTTTATACAGCCATTGTCATTAACTCTCCTTTTTCTGTCTTACCACATAGTTCAGATACTAGACAATGATAAGAAACATTCAGAAAGAAATGAACCTGATCAATTAATTACAAACAAGGACCAGAAGTCTTCTTTCCTTCTTCTCCTCTCCATCCTTTATGGTAAAGAATAAGAGGGATTATTTCATCCTCCTCCCTTTTCGATACTGACAGAAAAAACATATTATTTATTATACTTTTTGCCAAAATTTCTCTGAAAATATTTGATAAAAAGAAATATTTTTACTCAAATTTCTTAAACTATATTTGTTCCTCCTCTTCCTTTTTCTTAATGATGTTGTCATCACTTGAAAAGTTTCCAAAATATACCACTAACTTACTATTGTATCTATTATATATATATATATTCCTTTGATAAAAACTTACCCATTTTTTTTCTTAGAAATATGTAGTATGACTTTAACCCTTTCCTCTCCGTTTCCTCTTCTACCTAATGTTTTTCACAACCCTTGTCTTATTTTTGTGTCATCTGTATTCCATTTTATTCTTTCTACACTATTTACTTTGTCCTCTTCTCTCTTCTTGTAGCCACTGCCATTTGGGTAATCATCCATTTTAACCTTTTAATTGCAAGTGACAAGCCCAATAATCCCTTTCAAGTTGATGTCTTGGTTTGGATTTGCTGACATCCAAGTGTGTTCATTTAGAGGCTTTGTTTGATGTGGAGATATTTTCTAGACATTAACATGATCTGAGTTTGTACATTGATTTTTCATCAATCTGATTATGTGAGTGCATTTGAAATCAACTGAGCCTGGGAATCTTTCTATAAATTTATATTTTTGGTCTTTATAAAGCACAACATGCTTTATGATGAATGTTGATTTGTCAGTCTATAGTAAGATTAAACATAGACATCTATGCATACTGGTTAGGATTTCCTAGTTTCTAAGATAATAAACATGTACATGGTAATTTGCTTATGTTATGAATATAAATGGGAAATAAATCTTACCTGACAAATACTGAATACTTTTGTCCATCATTCACTCTAACAGTTGTATTAATGGACTTCACTTCTTCATTTGTATCACATAAGAAGTTGTACTAAGGAAGAAACAAATAATTTACATGAAATATTTTCCTTTTCTATTAAAAGTATGAATTTGAGATATGATTTTGGAGTAGTCTGGATAAGACTGGATAAGTGAAACATAGCGCAAGAGAATAAAAATTGAATTACATTTTTATTCAAGAGAGGTATATGGGAGAGGGATCACAATATTAAATTTTTATAGAAATGCAAAAGATCTATTTTTCATTTTTATGGAAAAGTAGCATTTTAAAATTTCTTTAATTGGAATGAAATATAATATTTATATCATATTATATATTGTATTATAAAATATATATATATCATACTTCCAAATTCTCATCTACTCTATATTTTGAAAGAAATTTTCTAATACTTGATTTTAAATGCATCTTTAAACACATCTATATTATATATTGAACATTAGTGCAAAATCTACAGTATGAAATTTCAAAACAACATATATTTTTTCTTCTTTAAAATTATTTATTGAACATTAGTAATATACTAAATATGAGACAAAATAATATCATATATTAGGTATTTAGGTGGCATAGTGAATTATTTAGCAAGGATTTTTCTGGTTAGGCTTGTCTTAGTTAGAACTAAATTAATTAGGAAGAGTTGAATTTGATTCCTGCCTGTATATGTATATATTATATATATTATATATATATATATATATATATATATATATATACATATCATATATGTATATATTATTAGCTTTTAACCCTGGACAAGTCACGTAATCTCTCAGGCTCCATTTCCCCATCTTAAAAATGTGGCTTACATTAGAACCTACTTAATATGATTACTGAGGTGGTCAAATGAGATTACATGTGAAGCATTTCAAAAATCTTAAGATATAATTTAAATATTAGCAGTTATTAATGATTAATTTATAGCACTTTGCGATGTACAAGAAAACATCATGATTCCCTATCTACTAGTGTTTTACTTCCCAAATTTTTGAAATTGATATAAATATATCTATAATGTTAATATACAAATATTTATGTATATAGACATGTATTTATTTATTTAATATAATTTTGTGTGTATATGTTGTCTCTCTCAGTAGGATGTAAATTTCTTAGGGGCAGGAACATTTGTTTTTGTTATCCTAGGACTAGCATAGTGTCCAGAGCATATTTGGCATTTAATAAATTCTTGATTGATTAATGCTGACATTTTGTTCAGAAGAGATCTGGGTTCAGTTTGTAACTCAAATTTACTAGCATGTGCATATTGATGAATCATCTAATTTTTCTAAGCTTCAATATTCTCATTTGCAAAATGAGAGTAATCATATCAGAGATATCTACTCATAGGACTCTTAAAAGGGTCAAACGGAGCATATATCAAATGCTTTAGAAACATAAAAATACTACAAAAATTAGTCAATTTTATTTCATTAGATTACAAGTTCCTGATGAACACAGACTACATTTTGCCTTTTTTTTTCTTAGCTCTTAGTACTATGTCTAGAACATGGCATGTAATAAATTGTTACTAATGAATTAATTTTTTTAAACAGAAATTTAGTGTAACTTCTTTTTTAGTCTTCTTAGGATTAATATTAGTTAGATTAAGCATATTCTAAGAAGAGAATATAAGGAATTAGGAAGGACAATTAGATGGTAATAGAGCAAGTCCCAATTCTGTACTACGCAAATTAGTGACTTAAGATACACAAGTCTGAATTAATTGCGTTTCTGATTTTCATTCTACACATTTTGAACTTCAATTTATTTTATTTTATTCAATTTTTATTTATTTCAATTTTATTTTATTTTCAGGTTATCAATTTCTTATAGATAGGTCATTATTTTAACACTTATTATAAAGAGAAAAATTGCAGCAATTTTTATTTATGTACATTATCTTGAGAACTGTATAGTTTGCATTACAGCAACAATAAAATACAAATTCTATTGCTTTGCATGAATGCAATTTAATTTTTTTTACAATAGCACCGCTACTTAATTTTTATTTGCATATATATGTTAATGATAACAATAATAAAAGTAACAATAACAATGGGAGAAGCAGTATGATGTATAAGAAAGTATCTAACACTATAAATTGTAAAACATATTAATCTGCATTAGTAGATAAAATTTTCTCATTGGTAGTTCTCTTTATCAGTGGAATATCAGGCACATTTCATCCAATCTCAACAAAGAAACAACAACAGCAAAGACTGATTATGATTGAAATAGCACTTAAAATTATACACACATATGTACACTCATCATTATCTGTCTATTTGTCTGTCTATGGTATCTTCAAATTCTTAGTGCAGCTTTACTGCTGCTTTATTTCACTAACACTTTTGGGAATAGCTTGTATTATTTCTGTTGAGTCTCAAAACAATTCTAAAAGGCAGACATTACAGGTATTTCTATTTTCATTTTACAAATGAGCAAAATGAGTCTCATTAAAGAATTTGCCTATTTTTCTATAACTAGTAAATGTCAGAGGAAAAATTGGAAATTTCATGATGAACATTATTTTCAGGGGTCTGAGCTTACTTAAAAGCCATTTGAAAGATATCATTGCCCTTTCAAGTCCTTGCCTAAGACTAGAAAATATGAATACTGTATGTAGATCAATCATGAATATGTATTTGTGTGAAAATTATGATGGAGATTTATTCACTGCATGATTATTCCCTTCCAAAAGATGAAGAAGAAGTAAGGGTGAATCATGGAAATAAGTGGTGCTGTCAGGAATATCAAAGATTCAGGAGATTAGAAAGAAACCTCAGATGCCATCTTGTTTATCATCTTTTAAAGAACTACACTAATCCCTCTCAGGCTAATGAGATATTGAATATCAAAGAAAGACACAGATTCTTTCTTAACTCAACCTAATAGGAGTAATCCTTAAAATTAGATATCTTTGCTATATGAATCCATTTTTGTATATTTTTTTCTGTCTCACTCTATCAAAAGGGATGAAGACATATTATCATAGGTAATGCTAAATCTTTGCGTCTCAAATGATTCTCACCCACAGCCTAAAAAGCTTCACTGACTATTCATATATCACCAAATATTTCTAAAAAGAGAATGACCAAAGTCCAAAAAGGATTTTAAAAGGTGAAAAATAGTTATTTTGTACATTTAAAGAACATGCTTTGAGGAGCAGCCTAATCTTCTGTGAATTTTGGAAATGACCTGATTCATGTGTACTATGGATATAAATATCATGCCCACTACTTATAGTATAGTAAAATGGATAAATTTGATTTCTGAGGACAAGGCTTTAATCCCAGTTCTGCTGTTTGCTACCCAAGAAAGTCAAGTAAGATACACGATCTACATCACAAGTTCTTTCTTGTAAAATGAAGGATATGTATTATTTGGTCCATGAGGTTCCTTAGCTCTAAATCTATGCTCTTCTGGTTTTTAAAAACACCACAGAAGTAGGAGATTGATGCCACCATGTACCATGAATGCTAATTATTAGGATTATATACACTTATTTCACAAGATGGCTCATGGTAATTCCTTGAATAAAAGATAACTAGAGTAGGGGTGTAATGTAGCTCTTTGAATAGACAGTGAGATAGATATTGGGCCATAAATAACAAAAGTATGCACAGAGAAAGAGATATAAGGATATGAGAGGGGCTCAACATATATTGTCTTTAACTAAAAGACTAGTCAGAAGCATTGAAAGCAAGACAAAGTTTAAAATGTTTCTGTAATAAAAATACTAAAAAGACATCATGAAGGCATAAGAAATGCTATTTTCTATCTATAACATTGGTTAAAATGATTGAAGGGAGAAGTGGCAAATATTGGAGGGGATGTGGAAAAATTAGGACATTAATTCATTGTTGGTGAAATTTTGAGCTGATCCAACCATTTTAGAGAGCAATCTGGAATTATGTCCAAAGAGTTATTAAATTATTTTTACCTTTTGAGCAACACATTTACTGGGTCTATTTCCAAAGATTATTGGGGGAAAAGGAAAGTAATCTATTTATTCCAAATTGTTTATAGCAGTTCTCTTTAGGATGGCAAAGAACTGGAAATGCTCATCAATCGGGGAATGATGAAACATACTATAGTACTTGCTTTTTAAATTTTTATTTTAATTTTCCTTTCTTGTATATCAAGTTGATTTTTATATTTGTACATACTTTTACATATTTCCTTACAAATCATGTAGAGAGAGAAAAATGCAAACAAAAGGGAAAAACGGGAAGAAAAAAAAAACAGAGAAATAGAGAGAAAAACACATGCAAACTTAGCATGTGTTCATTTATATTCAGTCTCCATAGTTCTCTTTCTGTATTTGCATGGTGCTTTCCATACAAAGTTTAATAGTGTTGCTTGGATCACTGAACCACTGAGAAGGAAGTCTGTCATGTTGATCATCACACAATTGCACAATTGTTGTACAATGCTTTCCTAGTTTGAGTTGTTCCAATCAGCCTTAATTCATGTAAATCTTACCAGGTCTTTCCAGAAGCAACCTATTTGTTATTTTTTATAGAAGAATAATATTTCATTATTTTCACATACTACAACTTATTCAGCCACTCTTCAATTGATGTGCAACAACTCATTTTCCAATTCTTTGCCACTAATAAAACAACTGCTACAAACCATGTTGCACATGTGGGTCCTTTTTCTTCCTTTATGATTTCCTTGGGATACAGATCCAGTAACACCACTGCTAGTTCAAAGAGTATGTACAGTTTTTTTTAATTTATTTTTTTATTTTTTTTTAATTTTTTTATTATATATATATTTTTTAATAATATTATCCCTTGTATTCATTTTTCCAAATTACCCCCCCTCCCTCTATTCCCTCCCCCCGATGACAGGCAATCCCATACATTTTACATGTGTTACAATATAGTCTAGGTACAATACATGTGTGTGAATATCATTTTCTTGTTGCACAATAAACATTAGAATCCGAAGGTACATGCAACCTAGGCAGACAGATATTAGTGCTAACAATTTACATTCACTTCCCAGTGTTTCTTCTCTGGGTGTAGCTACCTCTGTCCATCATTGATCAACTGGAAGTGAGTTGGATCTTCTTTATGTTGAAGATTTCCACTTCCATCAGAATACATCCTCATACAGTATTGTTGTTGAAGTATATAGTGATCTTCTGGTTCTGCTCATTTCACTCAGCATCAGTTGATTTAAGTCTCTCCAGGCCTCTCTGTATTCCTCCTTCTGGTCATTTCTTACAGAGCAATAATATTCCATAACCTTCATATACCACAATTTACCCAACCATTCTCCAACTGATGGACATCCATTCATCTTCCAGTTTCTAGCTACAACAAAAAGAGCTGCCACAAACATTTTGGCACATATATGTCTCTTTCCGCTCTTTAGTATTTCTTTGGGATATAATCCCAGTAGTAGCGCTGCTGGGTCAAAGGGTATGCACAGTTTGATAACTTTTTGGGCATAATTCCAGATTGCTCTCCAGAATGGCTGGATTCTTTTGCAACTCCACCAGCAATGTATTAGTGTCCCAGTTTCCCCACATCCCCTCCAACATTCATCATCATTTGTTCCTGTCATCTTAGCCAATCTGACAGGTGTGTAGTGGTATCTCAGAGTGGTCTTAATTTGCATTTCTCTGATCAGTAGTGATTTGGAACACTCTTTCATGTGAGTGGATATAGTTTCAATTTCTTCCTCTGAGAATTGTCTGTTCATATCCTTTGACCATTTATCAATTGGAGAATGGTTCGGTTTCTTATAAATTATGGTCAGTTCTCTATATATTTTGGAAATGAGACCTTTGTCAGAACCTTTGTTTTTAAAAATATTTTCCCAATTTGTTACTTCCCTTCTAATCTTGTTTGCTTTAGTATTATTTGTACAGAAACTTTTTAGTTTGATGTAATCAAAATCTTCTATTTTGTGATCAATAATGATCTCTAGTTCTCCTCTGGTCATAAATTCCTTCCTCCTCCACAAGTCTGAGAGGTAGATTATCCTCCAACTTTGCTTAAGTTGTTAATTGTTTCAAGTAGGTTTTTTTTTTTTTTTTTTTTTTTTTTGATGATTCTCTAGGATCCTTTAAAACTACAATCATGTCATCTGGAAAGAGTGATATGTTTGGTCTTCTCATTGCCTATTCTAAGTCCTTTTATTATTTTTTTCCTTTTCTTATTGCTAGAGTCAACATTTCTAGTACAATATTGAATAATTATAGTGCTAATGAGCATCCCTGTTTCACCCCTAATCTTATTGGGAATGGATCTAGTTTCTCCTCATTACAATGTTTTCTGGTGGCTTTAGGTAGATGATGCTTACCATTATAAGGAAAACTCTATTAATTCATATGCTTTCTAGTGTTTTAAATAAGATTGGTTACTGTACTTTGTCAAACACTTTTTCTGCATCTATTTAGAATTTCATATGATTTCTATTAATTTTGCTAGTGATATGGTCAATTATGCCAATAATTTCCCTTATATTGAACCATTCCTGCATCCCTGGTACACTTGGTCATAGCATATTATCCTACTGATAAGTTATTATAATATTTTTGCTAATAATTTTATTTAAAATTTTTGCATCAATATTTTTAGGGAAATTGATCTGATATTTAATTTTTCTGTTTTTGGTTCTTCCTCATTTAGTCATCAGCGCCATATATAGGTCATGGGAAAAATTTGACAGGACTCCTTCTTTGCCGATTTTCCCAAATAGTTTATATAGAATTGGAATTAATTGTTCTTAAATATTTGGTAGAATTCACTTGGAAATCCACCTAGTTGTAGAATTTTTTTTCTTAGGGAGTTCATTGATGGCTTGTCCATTTTCTTTGAAGATCATATTTTCTGTTCAGCTCTAGTCTTTTCATCAGAAATAAATGAAATTCACATGTTTCCACTGAATGGCCATCTTTTCCCCCTGAAAGATAATGCTTAATTTTTCTGGATAGTAGATTCTTGGCTACAATCAAAGTTCCTTCCTTTTCAGAACATCAGATTTCAGGTCCTTTGATGCTTTAAAGTGAATGCTGCTATGTCCTGGGTAATACTAATTGTGCCTCCTTAATATTTGAATTCTTTCTTTCTTGATGTTTGCAATATTTTCTCCTTGATCTGATAATTCTGAAATTTAGTTACTATGTTTCTTGGAGTTTTCATTTTGGGGTCTCTTTCAGGAGTTGATGGATGTATTCTTTCAATCACTATTTTATTTATGTGGTTCTAAAACATCAGGATAGTTTTCCTTGATGATGTTTAGGCTCTTTTTTCATCTGGTTTTCAAGTCCAGTAATTTGTAAATTGTCTCTCCTAGTTCTATTTCCAAAGTCAGTTGCTTTTCCAATAAGTTAATTTATTTTTTCTCTTATGTTTTATTTTTCTTTTTGATTTTGTTTGAGTGATTCTTGAAGTCTCATATAGTCATTCACTTCCATTCATTCAATTTTAATTTTTAATGAATTATTTTCTTCAGTTTGTTATTTATCTCCTTTTGCATTTGACAAATTGAACATTTAAATGACGTGTTTTGTTCATTAGATTCTTTTTTCCCCATTAGACAAATTCTTTTTTTCAGCAAATTAGTTTCTTTTTCATATCTGTTTTGTAAGGAGTTACATTATTTCCCCCTTTCATCAAATCTATTTTTAAGCACTTATTTGCTTTTTCCCATTTCATCAAATCTATTTTGTAAGAAGTTATATTATTTTTTCATTTCACTAAATCTATTTTTAAGGAATTTTCTTCAGATAATCTCTGTGTTTCCTTTTCCAAACTTTCAAAGTTCTTATTTCTTTTCCCCATTCTTTTAACTTTCTTTTAAAATCCTGTTTTTGATTCTTCCAAGAGAGCCTTGTGAGATGGGGACCAATTCTCATCACCCTTTGGGGCTTCATCTGGAGATGATTTCCCTTTAGGATCCTCAAGGTTTGAGGTCTATTCTCTTTCTCCATAAAAGCTATCTATGTTAGGGTGCTTTTTACTTTTTTGCTCATTTTTAAAGATTGAGGTCTGCTCTTGGAATAAAGAGAAGAGATTGTTACAAGGTTTCTTTACAGTCAGCTGCCCTGAGCTGGTGCTGCTAACTTCCTTCTGGTGCTGGGTGGGCTTGAACAAGTTCTGCATTATTTGGGGTTCAGAAGCTCACTATTTGCCTTTCCTGCCTCACACCATCACACCCTTGCCCAGTTGAAACAAACCTTTTCTGAAGTTCCTCAAAAATATCTTCTTCTGGAAATTTGTTACACTCAAAATACTTGTGGGTTCTTTCACTCCAATACAAGTTCAGAAGCTTGCTCTGATGTTGATCTGAGGAATTCCAGGAAGAGCTCAGATAAAGACCTGCCTACTCTCCACCATCTTGGCTTCATCCCTGCTTGTTCAATTTCTTTTCCTAAAATGAGGTCATTTAGGTAATTTAATTCCTCTTCTCTTAATCTGGAAAATTCATATATTTTTATAAATATTCATTCATTTCAAATAGTTGGCCAGATTTGTAGGCATATTGTTGGAAAAATAGCTCTTAATTTGTAAAGGGTCACAAATAGTGGGGAAGCCTGGGAGAGGTATAAGACCTTTAGTGAGTAAAAGGACCCCTTCTGATGTGTCTGGTTTAATTCCCCATCATCCCTAAGAGTGTCTCAGCCTTTCCGAGAAGTCAGGGGATATGACAACCTGTGTTGTAATTAAAGCAGAGTTATACTAAAGTGGCAAAGAAACATCTGCACACAATAAGCAAGTTGTTTATGTGGTCCTGTATGCACAGTATCCTATAGTTAGTGCATGTGCCATCTGCTATAGTTATGTAAGTATGTTTGGGTATATAAGGATGAAAAAGTTTTGAATAAATGGACTCCAGTTTGACCATTTACATGAGATATACCCCTTCACTCCTCACCTATGATCGGGATTCAGGCTGGTACTGAAATCCTCTAGTAAGCAAGTCTAGACACTAATTATTTATTTACTTCTTCATTGGTGGTAAGTTCACCCTTTTCCTTTTAGATGCTGGTTATTTGTATTTTCCCCCATTTTCTAATCAAATTAACCCAAAGTTTATCTATTTTGTTGGTTTTTTTTCATAAAACCAACTCTGAGTTTTATTAATTAATGCAATAACTTTTTTATATTCAATTTAATTAATTTGTCCTTTGTATTCAAAACAAATTTGGTTTTTGGTTAGGTGTTTTTAATAAGTTATTTTCTATTTTTTAGTTGCATGCCCAATTAATTTATATCCTCTTTCTCTATTTTTGTTCAGATAAATATTTAGAGATATAAAGTTTCCCTTAAGAAGTGCTTTATCCCATAGTTTTTGGGGTGTTGTCTCATTATTGTCATTCTTTTGGATGAAGTTACTGTTTGTTTTTATAATTTCCTGTTTGACTCATTCATTATTTACAATTAGATTATTTAATTTGAACTTGGTTTTTAATCTATATTTCCCAGGCCTTTTATTTAATGTAATTTTTATTGCATCACAATATTAAAAGAAAACATTTGCTAGTTCTATACTTAATTTATTACTAATTTAATTTATAAAATTAATAATTTACCACAGCTTTGGGGATAAGAATTCAATATTTGACAACAACTGATGGGAAAATTGGAAACTAGTATGGCAGAAAGTATGCATAGACACACCTAACACCATATACCAAGATAAGGTTGAAATGGGTTCATGATCTAGACATAAAGAATGATACAATAAACAAATTAGAAGAACATAGAATAGTTTACCTTGCAGATTTAGGGCAGAAGAAGTAATTTGTGACTAAAGAAGAATTAGAGATTATTATTGATCCCAAAATAGATAATTTTGATTATATTAAGTTAAAAAGTTTTTTGCACAAGCAAAACTAATGCAGACAAAATTATAAGGGAAGCAATAAACTGGGAAAACATATTACATCCAAAGGATCTAATAAAGGCCTCATTTCTAAAATATACAGAGAATTAACTCAAATTGGAGCCATTCTCCAAGTGATAAATGATCAAAAGATATGAACAGACAATTTTCAGATTAAGAAATTGAAACTATTTGTAGTCACATGAAAAGGGACACCAAATCACTATTGATTAGATAAATGCAAATTAAACTACTCTGAGATACTACTACACACCTGTCAGATTGTCTAAGTTTACAGGAAACAATAATGACCAATGTTGGATGGGATGTGAGAAAACTGGGGCACTGATACATTGTTGGTGGACTTGTGATAAGATACAGCCATTCTGGAAAGTAGTTTGGAACTATGCTCAAAAAGTTATCAAACTGTGCATACCCTTTGATCCGGCAGTGTTTCTACTGGGATTATATCTCAAAGAGATCTTAAAGGAGGGAAAGGGACCCACATATGCAAAAATTTTATGGCAGCCCTCTTTGTAGTGGCAAGAAACTGGAAACTGAATGGATGCCCATCAATGAATGGCTGAATAAATTATGCTATATGAATGCTATGGGATATTATTGTTTTGTAAGAAACAACTAGCAGGATGATTTCAGAGAGCCTTGGAGATACCTACATGAGCTGATGCTAAGTTAAATGAGCAGAACTAGAAGATCATTATACATGGCAACAACAAAACTATATGATGATCAATTTTTATGGATGTGGCTCTCTTCAATAATGAGATGATTCAAACCATTTCCACTTATACAGTGATGAAGAGAACCATCTACACACAGAGAGAGAACCATGGAAACAGAGTGTGAAATACAACATAGCATAGTCACTCTCTCTGTTGTTATTTGCTTGCATTTTGTTTTCTTTCTCAGTTTTTCTTTATCTTCCTTCTTGATCTGATTTTTCTTGTGCAGCAAGATAACTGTATAAATATGTATACATAGATTGGATTTAACATGTATTTTAACACATTTAACATGTATTGGACTACCTGCCAGCTATGGGAGGTGGTGGGGAAAAGAAGGGGAAAATTTGGAACAAAAGGTTTTGTAAGAGTCAATGATGGAAAAAAAAAAAATTACCCATGCATACGTTTTGTAAATAAAAAAAATTTTTTTATAAAAATAATTATTTAATTATAAGGTTTTTATACCCTAATACATGATCAATTTTATGTAGGTGCCATATGCTGCAGAGAAAAAAAATATATTTCTTCTTATCCCTATTTAATTTTCTTCAGAAGTCTATCATATCTAAGTTTTCTTAGGTTTTTTAACCTTGCTATTTTCTTTATTTTTATTTTGTGATTTAGACTTACTTAATTTTGAGAGTAGGAGGTTGAGTTCCTTCGCTGTTACAGATTTTTTGTCTATTTTTGTAACTGGTTTAACTTCGCTAAGAATTTGGTGCATAAAATTTAGCATTAATACCACTTCATTGTCTATCCTATCCTTAAAGAAGATGTTGTTTCCTTCTTTATCTATTTTAATTTGATCTATTTTTGCTTTTGCTTTATCTGTGATTAGGAAAACAATAAATAAATAATAAAAATAAAAAAGTCTTTTATCCTTACTTTTTACATATCTCTCTATTTCAAATGTGCTTCTTTTAAACAACACATTTTATTATTCTCATTTTTAATCCACTTAGCTATCCAGTTTTATTTTATGGGAGAGTTTATCCCATTCACCTTCACAGTTATGATTATCATCTTTGTATTTCTCTCTATTTTTATTTTCTCCTCTGTATATGCTTTTTATTTTCTCTCTACATCCTGTCTCTTCTTGGTAGTGTTTTATTTCTAATCTACCCTCCCTCAACTTGCTCTCCTTTTTAATCATCTCTCCTCTCTTTCCTTATTCCTTTTTCCTAGTGATTCTACCCTTTTTTCTATTCATCCCCTCCTCTTTTTTTCTCCCTTATTTTTCCTTTTCTTCTTCTACTTCCTTATAGGGTAAGATAAATTTCTATACCAAACTGAGTGAATGTTATTCCTTCTTTAAGTCAAAACTGATAAGATTAAGTTTCAGACAATTTTCACACACTTCCCTTCTTTTTCCTATATTATAATAGGTCTTTTGTGCTCCTTCATATGATGTAATTTATCCCATTCAACTTCTCTCTCCTCTTCTCCCAGTGTAATCATTTCCCTGCCCCTTAATGTCATTTTCTTTAATTTCATCTCTTCAGAATCAATTTATATTTATTCCCTCTGTCCATGTATATCATTTCCAATTGCTCCAATAAAAGAAGTAGTTCTCAGTTTAACCTTTAAATAATTTGATTTTTTTTCCTTCCCTGTTTATGCTTGTCTTGAATCCTGTGTTTGAAAATCAAAATTTCTGTTTAGTTCTTGTGTTTTTTTTTTTTTTTTCAGTAGAAATGATTGAAAGTCTCTTACTTCATTGGAGCTTCATCTCCTCTTCTGAAGGATGATGCTTAGTCTCTTTATCTTAGAACCAAGTAATTGTTTCATGGTTTTAATCCTAGGTCCTTTGCATTCCAGGATATGATATCCCAGGCCTTTGATACTTTATGGTAGAAGGTGCCAGATTCTAGGTAATTCTGACTGTGATTTCTTGATACTTGAATTGTTATTTTGGCACTTTTAAGTATTTTACCTCTGAGATTATAATTCTGGAATTTTGCAACAAAGTTTCTTGGAGTTCTCCTTGTGGGACTTCTTATAGAAGTGAACAATTGATTCCTTCAAAGACCATTTCTTCCTCTTGTTCTAGAATATAGGGGTCAATTTTTCTTGATGATTTCTCGAAGAATTCTATCCAGCCCTTTATTATGGGTATAATGTTCAGGTAAGCCAATAATTTTTAAATTGTCTCTCCTAAATCTATTTTAGGTCATCTTTTTTTTTTGTTTGTTTGTTTCCTATGGGTCAATTTACATTATCTTCCATTTTTAAATTCCCTTTAGTTTTTTGACTGATTCTTGATGATACATATTTATTAATTTGCACTTGCCCAGTTGTATTTTTTAATGTATGTTTTTCATCAGGTAGCTTTTATATCTCTTTTTCCACTTAATTAATTTTACTTTCCAAGGTGTTGTTTCTTCAGTAAATCTTTTTTTTTTTTCATTTGGCCAATTGTATTTTTTAAGGAACTGTTTTCTTCAATTAATTTTTGTCCTCTCTTTTCTAAGCTATTGACTCACTCTTGCATACTTCTTGGTTTTTGTTGCCATTTTTTCTACTTCTCTTATTTGCTTTAATTCCTTTATGAGTACTTCCAATAAGCTTCTTTGAGCTTGAGACCAATCCATTCTTTAAGATTTCCCATGTGGGCCTTTTGTCCTCTTCTGAATTGGTGTTTTAGTCTTCCCTTTCACCATATTAGCTTTCTGTATTTATAAGGTTCCTTTCTGTTCTAGCTCATTCTCTTTCTTTTTTCTCTCTCTCGTATATTGTGATTTTTAAGATAAAGATCTGCTCCTGAGATACAGGGGGTCTATCTTAAGTTTGTTATGCAATTCCTTATATTTGGTGTGCTGTTCATGGCAATAAAAGCCTTACCTAGTCTCTCCAAGAAATAGACTGGCTTCCCAGGGTGCCAATCACCTTCTCTGCTGGAATTGGAGAGTGCCCTACTGCTCTGCTCTGCTACAGAGTCAGGACTGAGGGTGTCAATTACTGATCTGTTGTGGCTTTCTTGGACACTGTCTGAGTTGGGCTGAAAATCCCTTATACCCCAGTAAGAATGAGCTTTCTTGAAACCTTTCCAATCTATCTTGAGATGGAAAGTGGTTTCATTTGATCAGATTCTGTTAAGAGGCTTGGTTTATATGTTTTGAGGGAAATTGGGAAAGTTTCAGCAGTTTTATGGCTCCAATTCACCATCTTGATTCTGCTTCTGAAACCATAGTGTTTACTTTTGATAGAATACTACTATGTTATAAGGAATAAGAAATTCACTGATCTTGGAAAGACTCAAAGTAATGAGGAGTGAAGTTAGAAAAAATAAGATATCATTCTGTATAGTAATAGTAATGCTTGTTTTTTTTTTTTAAATGAAGGGATGTTATTTTGACCATGAAAAATACCCAATTATTTATAAAGGACATATGAAGTAAAACATTATATATACCTGGAGAAAGGACTCATAAATAAAGGTGTATATGGAAAAATACATTTATATGTGTATATATGTATACACACATGTTTATATACACATGGGTTTATATTAATGTGTGTAAATACACACATATAAATGTACACACATGTGTGTATTTTATATATATATATGTATATATATATATATATATATATATATATATATATAATAAAGCTCATTGGTATACACACAAATATATATACAAACACACATACACACATACCAGGATATGTGTCACACACATGTCTAATCTGTATCTAATGATAGTCATCTTGGAGGTAGGGAGAGAACAAAAAGGAAAAAATTGCATGATAATTTTTTTATATTATAAAGGAATAGTAAGTTGTACTTAGTAGATTTGCAGTTTTATGTGAAATCCTCTTTTTATTGTACTATTATGCAAATGCTTGTTTTGTTCCATAAATTAAAAATAAAATTAAAAAAGAAGGTATCACTAAGTTTTGCATCAGATTATCACTATGTTCATTTTTATTATTTAGATAAATTAACAACTTACCTGTAAAATGCCATTTTCAACAAATAATTGAATTAAATAAATTCGCATTGTGGGTGTCTCATTTTTAATAGAAAGAAGGAGTCCATGAGATGTATAGGTCTGAAATTCGATGGAGAAAGTATTTTGTTGCTTAAGAAGCACTCCCTGAAATTTTAGATAAGAGTCTCCAAAATAATGTATGTAGCTGAAATCTGTGGAGAGAGACAGAAAAAATTATATATAATTGAAAATTTAATTGCTGAGTTTTCCACCTAATATACTGTTAACTCAATGTGTTACATTGATAGTGGCAAAATAGCTTGGCATTTGATTGTTTAGGGAATGCCATTTTTCCCCTACTTAACTATTTATAAATATATTCTTATTTTCCTTTAACACAGAAATGCATAATCCAAACCATCAAATGATTTTTTTTCTCCTTTTAAGTCCTGAACTCCATGATTCATTAATTGTAAATTAGTCATAGCTTATCAAATAAAGTTTGAAGTATCATTTTGAGTAAAGGTTGTTGATAGTTCCATTTAAAAAACTTAATGAATCTTTATAATAATCAAAATCTATTTGGTTTATATTCTCTTTGAATATGACATTAAGGATGTATTAAATACATGTATCACTTTTCCTTTGACCTGTCTTTGATGGAGTTATTGATGATCTATATAACATGCTATTTTATTATCTCCTATATGGTCCAATACCTAAACTCATGCTTTTATAAAAAAACATGTTTCAGTTGATTCTGATATGTATGTATAATAAAATCATTCAATGCCAATTGAAAATGTATATTTTGTGAAATATCTAACTTAGGGTAGTTCATTTTTAAACTAAAATGTGTAACATCAGCAACCATTATAAGTATAATGTTTTTCCTTTATGAAATTTCAAGAAATTGTTTTGAGCTTTTTAAGGAACTTCTATTAAACTTTAAAGAGACAATCTGTCAAAGTTCAAAACAATATTTGTTTTTCAACATTTTATTGATATTACCTTCATTTACAAACACATTTCCTCTTCCATTATCAATGAGACATGTTTTATAGGAAAGGAGGAGAAATAAATAACATTGATAAACATCAATTTGGTCTGAAAATATATGTAGTATTGCATATCCAGTAACCCTCCACCTCTATATATTAAGTCAAATGAACAGCAATTATTTAGTATTAACTATATGCCAACATTGTGCTAGAGAAACCATGAAAAGCAACAAAATGAAAAAAAAAAACAACAATAACAAAACTCTTACTGTTCTCAAGGAACTTACATCCATATGGGAAACACAGTATAGGACATATGTGATATGATATTATGTAACATGCTAAAGTACAGCAATATTTACTATCATACAATATAGTTTAACATAAGACAAAGTATATTAGAGGTAATTGCACAGAGAACATTTTAGCATTGAGAATGATCTGGAAAATCTTGCAGAAGGTGAGATTTTAGCTGAGATTGCTCAAAGCTAGAGAATTCAGGGGGTGAAGGCCAGAATAAAGAATATTATAGGTCTGGGGGTATCCAGTTAATATATATCTAGAGATGGAATGTTCTACTTGAGAAGGAACATCAAGTAAATCAATAACATTGAATCATAGAGTATGTGGAAAGGAGTAAAGGGTGAGAAGATTGAAATGTTAAAAAAAGAACTAGGATGTAAAGGCATTTTAAAAGCTAAAGAGAAGATTTTATTTTGATCCTGGATGTAATCTAGAGACACTAGAACTTATTGAATAAGGAGATGACATGGCCAGATCTGCTCTTTAAGAAGATGACTAAGTAGACTGTGGAGAGACCAAATATTAGATTAGTATAATAGTGTGATATATGACAATAATTTAAGAGAAAAGTTGGCAATAGCCTAGATGAAAGAGATGAAAATGAGAATGTGGTGTCAAGGATGACACCTAAGTCATGGATTTGGGTTACTGGGAGGATAATTATATGCTTAGCAGTAATAAGGAAATTAGGAAGAAATTTTTATGGAAAAATAACAAATTCCATTTTGAACAATATGAGTTAAGATGTCCCTGGGACATCCACTTGAAAATGTCCAATAGACAAATGGAGATGTGAGGCTGGAATTAGGAAAAGAGTTACAGCTAAATAACTCAAAATCATCTACAAAGTGAGGATAATTGAATCCATGGAAGCTAATGAGATCACTCAGAAAGAAGATAGAATCTTAGGAGAAATTCTTAGGTAATGGTCAAGGGTTGCCCTAAGAACTAGCAAAGGAGATTAAGGTTTCATCTGTCAATTGGGAGAAGCAAGAGAAAGAAGTATCATAAAAACCTAGAGAAGGTATACTGGGAAAATATGGTAATTAAATATGCCAAAGTATGTTGAGAGATCAGGAATAATGTAATTTGAGAAAAGATCATTATATTTGGAAATTAAGATATTAGTAGTAATTTTAAAGGGAGTAGTCAGAAGAAAGGCTACAGACAGTTAAGAATAGAGTAACAGAAACAAAAATTGGATCACAGAATATGGATGGATTTATTAAAGAGTTTAAATTTTGCCAAGCAAGGAAAGGAGATGAGTTTCCTTATCTCTTCTTCAGGGTCAAACTTGATCGTTATAATTATGCAATATTAACCTTCATAATTGTGTTATTATTATTGTCTCCATTTAGGATGTTGTAGTTACTACATAGATGTTTTCTTAGTTCTGCTTACTTTTTCTTCTTCTTTTTCTTTTCTTTTCTTTCTGCCTCTTTTTACATCCCTAGTATTTAGCATAATGCCTGATACCTAGTTGGCACTAAATAAATATTTATTGATTTATTGATATATCACAATCAATCAGTATAATTAGCAATCCCCTTTTAGGATTAGTAATTTCTCTGTGTTTGTTACTATCTCTTTCTGGTATTATTATGCCTTTTAAGTATTTCCTACTTCTCCTATTTTCCTGCTGAGTTTGATGTAGTTAATATTTAATAATAACAATGGTGTGTGTGTGTGTGTGTGTGTGTGCGCGCGCGTGTGTGTGCATGTGTGCGCATGTATGTGCATGTGTGTGTATGTATGAGTATACAACTTTCCATTATTTGGTTCAGGTAACAATGAGGAATATTTGTTTCCATCCCCATCTTTTCCTTAAAATTTGAATATTCTTTTTCTCAGCACTCTAATTATGAGAAATAATAAATTCCTCTCATCTTTTCTTTCTTCCTTCACTAGCAATTTTAAAATTTTATCTTTTGTTTCTTTTCCTAAAACTATCAGAACAGAACTAATTGACATCCCTCTCCTCTCCCATAAGTCTTTTGTCTTCTTTGCCATAATCCTTTAAAGAACTTGTTTTTTCTCCCTCTTAGGATATTAACAAATCGTCAAAATACAGAATAGCATTCCAATTGCTTAAAATGAACAATTTTAGGTTTCTCTTGACAAAGTTCCTTCTTTACTCTTGAATTTCCATTAGACATGTTTGAAAGTCTTCTGTTTCATTAAATATCCCTTCCCTCACATCCCACATGGGATCATGCTTTTTAGTTAGCAGCCTTTGTTTTTTGCCTTTTGGAATGTAGTATTACAATATATCTTCTCATTTTAAATAAAAGTTTATAAAAGGTATGTGATCTTGATTGTGTGTCTTTAGTATTTGAAAACCAAATGTCACAAACTAGTAGTAGAGATATTGGAGATCAAGTCTTTGCCACACTTGGGGTCTGTACTAGCATTCCTGGTAGCTTCTAGGATTCATATTCTATATTTCTAGTCACCTTGAGGCTTTTAAAATAGGAACTGCTGGTTGTTTCTGTCTCAGGATAATGGTTTTTGAATTTCTTCAATTCATTTATGATTGAGCTAGGAGGTTTCCATCTGGTAAGCTAATTCTGGTGCTTGCAGGTGGGTTCACTTTTCTCTTGCCTGTATACTTCTGATTGTCTTTTTATTCTGAGATTGATGAAGTGATTTATTGAATTTCTTTATCATTATTCAGTCTGGTGTTATTATTAGTTTTTCTTGTTTGTTTGTTTTTTTTTTTTTTTTTTTTGTTAGAATAGGTATAGAGCAGATAATTGTATGTCTCCATTAAGGCACTGATATTTTTCCAGGAGATAATATTTCTATTTTAACCAGAAATTTATTGTCAGAAACATTTAGGATTTTCTGTAGTGATACAGATATAGTATCTGGCACATAATAGGTGGTTAGTATTTGTCATACTGTGGTCTTTAAGTTGGACTGACTTGGGAGGTTTTATCCATTGAAGGGAAAATTTCATTTCAGGTTATATTAATATTTATTTTCATTAATATTAATTATTTCTCTATGCATATATCACCTTTCATTAATGTATTATTTTCCCTATGTTATGCAGAATTAGTATTTGTCAGTCTTTATCATGAAAGAATATTGTATTATATGAATGCACCAGATTTTGTTCATGCATTCCCAATTAATGGTCACATACTTTGTTTCTAGTTTTTTGCTATCAGACACACAAAGACATGCATAAAACCCTCCTCCCCCACCACACGATTTTTCTATAAATCAATTGCTGTACTGAAGAATATTTCATTCTCACTTTTTTTTTCCCTTCGGGATATGTGCCAAATAACAGGATTACTAAATCAAAAGGGATAAAGTTAAATAATTTTCTCACATAATTTCAAAATGTTTTCTATAAGAGTTGGAGCAATTAAAAACTTGACAAACCATATATTAGTTAATACTATCTCTTCATTATAACCATTTAAATTGTTATTTGAAATATGGTCTTCAAGATAAAGTTGGGTGGAGTTTTGCAATCCATTGAAAATATTATGCATTATGAATGGTGACAAACACCATGTTTATTAAGCCCTCATAAAATCTAATGCCCTTTTCATAAGGCATTATCTTTCATCTTGTCTTTGAATCACTATTTCCAAGCAGTGTCATTTGTATTTTGAAGAAGTTTAATAAAATACTTTTTGAATCAAATAAAATTTGTTTGAAAATTATACATATGAAAATACAAAATACTTAAATTAAGTAAGTAGTTTTTAGATTAAGTTTATTGCATCTTGGCAAAAGAATGGAGCACTTAACCACTTAACAAAAATTGCAGGACTCAGCTATCATGGCTATCATCCCCATAAACCAATGTAATATTATGGAATTGCTGATGGACAACAAATTATTTTATTAATTGGTCTAAGCATTTAGATTACCTAAGTGGTCATATATATCAAAATTGTCAATGTTTCTCAAAGTCATAAGTGTCATTTAACTAAGGTACTCTTTGAAGCTAGAATAGAAATATAGTTTTTCCTCCCTTGTGTCTTATATAACAAGGGGTAAAATAAATAACAACAACTACAACTGAATGAAGATACCTACAAGTACAAAGAAGTCTTTAATTCTCTGAATTATTTGTGAATTCATCATTTGTGAAGAACATCTTTGTGCTTATTCCATCAAACTCAGATATCAACCCACCTTATTCCATTTGTGTCTATATACTTTTGTAATTTTTCTATAGAAAAGTGGTGGTGTGATTCTACTAGCATAAAACATTGAGGAAGAAAAAATAGTTAATGATGGGAAGGTTTCTAGAATTATTGGAAGAAAGAACAGAAAATACTTAGAAAAGCTTAAATGCAAATTATACAATTTGAATAAAATGTTAAAGGAGTGGGAAAGATGATTAAATAGATATGAAAAAGTATAATAGAGTGAAATAGTAGGTACATTTTATTTTCTCAGAAGTGGAGGTAGAAGTTACTCTTGTAGATGTTAGGAAGCAATATTGAATGTAAATTTTTATATAGGAGATAAGGGAACTTTTGTATAGGATAGTTCTCAAACTTTTTGGTTTCAGATCTTCTTTTACATATTAAAATTTGTATTAAATGCCAAATCTCTTCCTTTCCCCAAAATTTTTGTTTATGTTAGCTATATCTATGAATATTTATTATATTAAAAATAAAACATATTTGTATTAGTATGAATATAGTCTTGAATTTAGAACCCCACAAGTGTTTCAGGATCCCCCAGGGTTGCTGAATTACCCTTTGAGAACTACTAGTACAGAAAATACTTTTAAATCTAATATCAGGATTTTAAATGGGGTTTGAAAAAATGAGAGCTACTGTCAGAACATAAAAAGGAAAAGTGGCAATTTTATAAGAAAGGTTCATGTAAGCTAATTTTTCTATTTTGTGTAGGATTTATTTGGTAAAATATGGTGAAAATACCTTTTATTTATTTTGTATGAAAAATTAAATTCTGGTAAGCCTCGGCTAATGAAAAGGAGATTCATGTCCTTTAAAAGATTAAGAGAAGAGGTATTTAATATTTTTAAATGATTGGTTGTTATAAAGATAACTGAATGCAAAAATCATTTTATCCTTTATAAATATATATTATTAATCAAGGCAAGAGAGAGGAAGGAAGGAAATGAAAGAGGGGGAAGACATAGAGGGAATCCTTCACAAGGATTGAATAGAACTAATTTATTAAAAATATTAAAAAATAAGAATATTTAAATTTGTTGAACTAACAATTCTGTAGTCTGGAACAAGCAGGATGAAGATCAAACTTTAAGTCACTTCAATTTAATTAAGTTCAATAAATGTTTATTAAATATCCACTGTATTCCTTATATGGCATTAAAAAATATTCTGTCAAATGTGTTCATCTACAAAATGATCAGCTTAGATTATACAATTTTGAGTTCTTCTGACTCCCAAGCTAGTATTTTTCTAAATGTTTTCTAATTTAGAGCAAAATACTATAGAAGTGGATTACTGATGGAATCAGAAGCATTAGGTAGAATCAGAATACTAAAAGAAGATATCAGAACATGTTTTTCTTGATTCAAGTGAATCCTGAATAGATAGTAATGGTGAAATCAGATTTAGAAACAGTCATTGTTCTAATTTCAGCTCTGCAACACATTTTGGTGTGACTTTAAACCAAACAATCATTTTATACCTTAGTTTCATTATCTATAAGATAGATGTAACCCCCAAAAAAACCTATTACAGTTTTTGCAATACCTTTCTCACAGGAATTCTGTAAAGATGAAATTGTGTGTGTGTGTGTGTGTGTGTGTGTGTGTGTGTGTGTGTGTGTGTGTGTGTGTGTGTGTGTATTTGTAGAGCAAGAGAGAAATAGACAGAAAGAAAATAAGAGATACGGGGAGATAGACACAAAGAGACTTCAAATCAGGAAGATAGAGGTTTAAATCAGGCTCAGATAAAGAACAGTTTTGTGACTCTGGTAAACTACTATGGACTTAATGACCTCTAAATTTGTGATTTTATCATATGATTCTGAAGGAAATGAAACTAAGGGAAATCAGATATTCTTACCTTGAATGTCAGAAAATTCTAGTTTAAGTTCCATCTCAAACACATAATAAGCAACTTTTTAATGCTACAAACAACTTTTTAAGACTAGCAGTTATATACCAGTTGTTTACTTACTTTGTTAGGAATTCCCTAATAGGACAAATAAGTATTTATACATTTCTATATATGTACAATATATGTACCATTCTTGGTAAACATGAATCTCCAAGGAGGAAAAAAGAATCATTTGAAGTTCTTTAATCTGATGAAATCTCTCAATGCTATGATTATAGAAGAGAATAATAAGCCAAATCTTATGAGTAAAGCATTTTGTTCTAATTCTAATTCTCAGGATTTTGACACAATGCCTGAACCATACTTTCACTGTAGAACTGTGGATTTTATAACTCTAGAACATTCCTTTTCCTTTTTTTTCCTCCCATTTTTGAGGTCCTGCTGAGGTCCAACAGTTTATACTTCGTTCTCTTTCCTGTTCTGCTTCTGTCTCTCAAGACAGCACTATCCTTTTCCCCATACTTTCTCTCCTGACTTTTTGAGCTTTTTTTTCTGTGTGTGCTTTCTTCATTTGAATTCAGTTTTCTTGAAGACAGGTAAGTACATTATAAACATTTGGCCAATGTTTTTTCCATATCCGTACACAATAGGAACCCATCTATATCACACAATGGTCCTTAGCCATTTCTCTTTTATAATTCTATTTCTTCACAAAAAGACACTAGAGGACAGAGTCTCTAATGTTGTAGATGCTCAGGAAGTTAAAAAAAAAGTAAAAAAGTACTTTCTTCATCCTCACTCTAATCCACTTTACCATCTTTTCAATTAGAAAGGGAGACATACTTGTCTAAGTTGCATGCCTCAGCTTTTCACAGATAACAGCTATACTTTGCTACAGGGTTTAAAAATTTCTTTAAATGGACAATAGTGCACTAAGATTTCTACTCTGATATGCATTTATTAGGGATAATTACATTTCTTACTATTAAAATCTGTTAACTGAATATGAACACATGTTATAAGAGAAAATGGGAGAAAAGTGGCAGGCATTGTGGTACAGAGGAAAGTATATTATCTCTGGAATCAGAAAACCTGAATTCAAATCCATCTCTGATCCTTATATGTGGGACAATGAGAAAAATGCTTCTCTCTCCGACTCCATATCCTCCACACCTTAATGTGTTAATACTCTATATCTATGATTGTGGGATCCAATGAAAATTAATTTAGACAAAAAAATAATGAATTAAAAAATGGCTGGCCACTTTAAATGGGAACCATTTACAGAAACATTCACTTTGCCCAAATTAATAATTACTCCCATAGACATTGCTGCCATATAGAAGTTGATAATAACTGGAATTCACATCCATGATTTTGTAACAACAAGAAGCATAAATAAATGACAGTGCAGTGCTAGATGTTGGGGAAAGAACAAAGTATAGATAAGACAATGTTCCTACTGTCAAGGAACTTATGATCTTGAAGAAGGAGTTGCCAGGATACCCAGACTGAGAAAGTGTGAATTCTCACTTAAGGGAAGATATTGATTTATTCCCTAATATGATCAGAACTTCAAGGCTTTATGACTCTATTATGTTTTGGTACAAAATTCCTCACCAATGCAGAACATATACAATTCATAACATATAGTAAAATAAAGATGAATTCAGATGGCCAAACTGTGGGTGACCTTTCTAGAACTTTGACCAGTCTTCAATCAATAAGCATAACTTTTTCTGAATAAGCAAAATTTCATGTACATTTCTAAATAGTTGGATAAAGAAATATTTTGTTAGTATAAATATGAGGGGGAAGTAGTTTACTTTGGTGTTTTTAGTCACTTTGTTTCACTATTTGATTCTGAATGTTTTCCTCATTTTTTCCAGTCCTAGAATTGTTTTCCAGTACTTTAACCTGCCATTCCTCCATTCAGCTAGTAAATATTTACATGCCAGGTGCTATAAGTATGATGGCAAAAAGAAAGTCAAAAAAGTTCCCTATGGAAAACTGGAAATTAGTATGGCAGAAATTAGATATGGACCCACACTTAACACCATATACCAAGATAAGATCAAAATGGGTCCATGATTTAGGCATAAAGAATGAGATCATAAATAGATTAGAGGAACAGAGAATAGTCTACCTCTCAGACCTGTGGAGGAGGAAGGAATTTATGACCAGAGGAGAACTAGAGATCATTATTGATCACAAAATAGAAGATTTTGATTACATCAAACTAAAAAGTTTCTGTACAAACAATACTAATGCAAACAAGATTAGAAGGGAAGTAACAAATTGGGAAAATATTTTTTATTTTTTATTTTTTATTTTTTTTTTATTATATATATATATATATATTTTATAATATTATCCCTTGTATTCATTTTTCCAATTTACCCCCCCTCCCTCTATTCCCTCCCCCCGACGACAGGCAATACCATACATTTTACATGTGTTACAATATAGTCTAGGTACAATACATGTGTGCGAATATCACTTTCTTGTTGCACAATAAACATTAGAATCCGAAGGTACATGCAACCTGGGCAGACAGATATTAGTGCTAACAATTTTCATTCCCCTCCCAGTGTTTCTTCTCTGGGTGCAGCTACCTCTGTCCATCATTGATCAACTGGAAGTGAGTTGGATCTTCTTTATGTTGAAGATTTCCACTTCCATCAGAATACATCCTCATACAGCATTGTTGTTGAAGTGTACAGTGATCTTCTGGTTCTGCTCATTTCACTCAGCATCAGTTGATTTAAGTCTCTCCAGGCCTCTCTGTATTCCTCCTGCTGGTCATTTCTTACAGAGCAATAATATTCCATAACCTTCATATACCACAATTTACCCAACCATTCTCCAACTGATGGACATCCATTCATCCTCCAGTTTCTAGCTACAACAAAAAGAGCTGCCACAAACATTTTGGCACATATATGTCTCTTTCCGCTCTTTAGTATTTCTTTGGGATATAATCCCAGTAGTAGCGCTGCTGGGTCAAAGGGTATGCACAGTTTGATAACTTTTTGGGCATAATTCCAGATTGCTCTCCAGAATGGCTGGATTCTTTCACAACTCCACCAGCAATGTATTAGTGTCCCAGTTTCCCCACATCCCCTCCAACATTTGTCATTATTTGTTCCTGTCATCTTAGCCAATCTGACAGGTGTGTAGTGGTATCTCAGAGTGGTCTTAATTTGCATTTCTCTGATCAGTAGTGATTTGGAACACTCTTTCATGTGAGTGGATATAGTTTCAATTTCTTCCTCTGAGAATTGTCTGTTCATATCCTTTGACCATTTATCAATTGGAGAATGGTTCGGTTTCTTATAAATTTGGGTCAGTTCTCTATATATTTTGGAAATGAGACCTTTGTCAGAACCTTTGTTTTTAAAAATATTTTCCCAATTTGTTACTTCCGTTCTAATCTTGTTTGCATTAGTATTATTTGTACAGAAACTTTTTAGTTTGATGTAATCAAAATCTTCTATTTTGTGATCAATAATGATCTCTAGTTCTCCTCTGGTCATAAATTCCTTCCTCCTCCACAAGTCTGAGAGGTAGATTATCCTCTGTTCCTCTAATCTATTTATTATCTCCCTCTTTATGCCTAAATCATGGACCCATTTTGATCTTATCTTGGTATATGGTGTTAAGTGTGGATCCATATCTAATTTCTGCCATACTAATTTCCAGTTTTCCCAACAGTTTTTTCCGAATAATGAATTATCCCTAATGTTGGAATCTTTGGGTTTGTCAAAGATTAGATTGCTATAGATGTATCCTTTTTTGTCCTTTGTATCTAATCTGTTCCACTGATCTACCGGTCTATTTCGTAGCCAATACCAAATGGTTTTGGTGACTGCTGCTATATAATATAGCTTTAGATCAGGTACACTTAGACCACCTTCCTCTGAGTTTTTTTTCATTAGTTCCCTTGCAATTCTTGACCTTTTATTCTTCCATATGAATTTTGTTGTTATTTTTTCTAGGTCATTAAAATAGTTTCTTGAGAGTCTGATTGGTATAGCACTAAATAAATAGATTAGTTTGGGGAGTATTGTCATCTTTATTATATTCGCTCGGCCTATCCAAGAGCACTGAATGTCTTTCCAATTATTTAAATCTGATTTTATTTTTGTGGCAAGTGTTTTGTAATTTTTCTCATATAATTCCTGACTTTTCTTTGGTAGATGGATTCCCAAATATTTTATACTCTCAACATTTGTTTGGAATGGAATTTCTCTTTGTATCTCTTGCTGTTGCATTTTGTTAGTGATATATAAAAATGCCGAGGATTTATGTGGATTTATTTTGTATCCTGCCACTTTGCTGAAATTTTGAATTATTTCTAGTAGCTTTTTAGCAGAGTCTTTGGGGTTCTCTAAGTATACCATCATGTCATCTGCAAAAAGTGATAGTTTGATTTCCTCATTTCCTACTCTAATTCCTTGAATCTCTTTCTCGGCTCTTATTGCCGAGGCTAGCGTTTCTAGTACTATATTGAATAGTAATGGTGATAGTGGGCAACCTTGTTTCACTCCTGATCTTACTGGGAAAGGTTGCAGTTTATTTCTATTGCATATTATGCTTACTGACGGTCTTAAATATATACTCCTGATTATTCTAAGGAATAATCCATTTATTCCTATACTCTCAAGAGTTTTTAGTAGGAATGGATGTTGGATTTTGTCAAATGCTTTTTCTGCATCTATTGAGATGATCATATGGTTCTTATTAATTTGATTATTAATATGGTCAATTATATTAATAGTTTTCCTAATATTAAACCAGCCCTGCATTCCTGGAATAAATCCTACTTGATCATAGTGTATTATCTTGGAGATGATTTTCTGAAGTCTTTTTGCTAATATCTTATTTAAGATTTTAGCATCAATATTCATTAAGGAGATTGGTCTATAATTTTCTTTCTCAGTTTTCGATCTACCAGGTTTAGGTATCAGTACCATGTCTGTGTCATAAAAGGAGTTTGGTAGGACTTCTTCATCCCCTATTTTTTCAAATAATTTATATAACATTGGGGCTAATTGTTCTTTAAATGTTTGGTAGAATTCACATGTGAATCCATCTGGCCCTGGGGATTTTTTCCTGGGGAGTTGATTAATAGCTTGTTCTATTTCTTTTTCTGAAATGGGACTATTTAAGCAATTTATCTCCTCCTCTGTTAATCTAGGGAGCCTATATTTTTGGAGAAAGTCATCCATTTCACTTAAGTTATCAAATTTATTGGCATAAAGTTGGGCAAAGTAACTCCTTATTATTTCTCTAATTTCCTCTTCATTGGTGTAAAGATCCCCCTTTTCATTTGTAAGACTATCAATTTGATTTTCCTCTTTCTTTTTTTTGATCAAATTTACCAAAGGTTTATCTATTTTATTGGCTTTTTCATAAAACCAACTCTTGGTTTTATTTATTAATTCAATAGTTTTTTTACTTTCAATTTTATTGATTTCTCCTTTTAATTTTTGTATTTCGAGTTTAATTTTTGGTTGGGGGTTTATAATTTGGTCTTTTTCTAGCCTTTTAAGTTGTAAGCCCAATTCGTTAATCTTCTCTTTCTCAATTTTCTTCAAATAAGCCTCTAAAGATATAAAATTTCCCCTTATTACTGCTTTAGCTGCATCCCAAAGATTTTGATATGATGTCTCATCATTATCATTATCTTGGGTGAAATTGTTAATTGTTTCTATAATTTGCTCTTTCACCCAGTCATTCTTTAAGATGAGATTATTCAGTTTCCAATTACTTTTTGGTCTATTTACCCCTAACTTTTTACTGAATGTAGCTTTTATTGCATTGTGATCTGAGAAGAAGGCATTTATTATTTCTGCCTTCCTACATTTAATTTTGAGATCTTTATGTCCTAATATATGGTCAATTTTTGTATAGGATCCATGAACTGCTGAGAAGAAAGTATATTCCTTCCTATTGCCATTCAGTTTTCTCCAAAGGTCTATCATACCTAGTTTTTCTAATGTTCTATTTACTTTTTTAATTTCTTTCTTGTTTGTTTTGTGGTTTGATTTGTCTAAGTCTGAGAGTGCAAGGTTGAGATCCCCCACTATTATAGTTTTACTGTCTATTTCTTCTTGCAGTTCTCTTAACTTTTCCTTTAGAAAGTTAGATGCTATACCACTTGGTGCATATATGTTTAGTATTGATATGGCTTCATTATTTATGCTACCTTTCAGCAGGATATAGTTTCCTTCCTTATCTTTTTTAACGAGATCTACTTCTGCTTTTGCTTGATCTGAGATAAGGATAGCTACCCCTGCTTTTTTGGCTTTACCTGAAGCATAATAAGCTCTGTTCCAACCTTTTACCTTTACTCTGTATGTATCTCCCTGCTTTAAGTGTGTTTCCTGTAGACAACATATTGTAGGGTTCTGCTTTTTGATCCAATCTGCTATCCGTCTCCGTTTGATGGGATCGTTCATCCCATTTACATTTACAGTTAAAATTACTAATTCTGTATTTCCTGCCATCGTATTATCCCCAGATTATACTTTTTTCCCTTGACCCCCCTGATCCCCCTCCCCGATATTTAATTTACAGACCCCCCTTGTGACGCGCAACCCTCCCTCTTTTTTTTTTTTTTTTTTAGGATCCCTCCCCCCTCCCTCCAAGTCCCTTCACTTATTCTCCTTTTCCTTTCCCCTTTTCCTCTCCCCCCTTTTAATGAGGTGAGAGAAAATTCTCTGAAAAACAAATATGTTAATTATTTACTCTTTGAGCCTCTTCTGATGAGAGTAAGATTCACACAATGATTCTCCCCCTCACTAAGTTCCCTCAGATATGGTGTATTTTCTATGTCTCTTCCTGGGATGTAGTTTCCCTCTTTTTATCACTCCTTCCCCTTTTTCTGAACCGACCTCCTTCCCTTTACCACACCCCCCTTTTTTTCTTTTATATCAGTAAAATCAAATTATCCTTGAGTATTTTTTATATACCCACAACAAAGTTACAGTTCTCAAGGGTTCTGTGTACCTTTTTCTGTTTCTCTTCAGTCTTGTGGATGTAGATCAAATTTTTTGTTTAAGTCTGGTTTTTTTCTTAGAAACATATAGAATTCCTCTGTTTCATTGAATGACCATCTTCTTCCATGGAAAAAGATGCTAAACTTAGCTGGGTAGTTCATTCTTGGTTGCAGTCCTTGATCTTTTGCCTTTCGGAATATCAGGTTCCAGGCCCTTCTATCTTTTAATGTGGAGGCAGCCAGATCTTGGGTGACCCTTATTGTGGCACCTTGGTATTTAAATTGTTTTTTTCTAGCTGCTTGCAGGATTTTCTCCTTTGTGTGGTAATTCTGCAGCTTAGCCACAATATTCCGTGGTGTTCTTTTTTTAGGGTCTATTTCAGAAGGAGTTCGATGAATTCTTTCCACATCTACTTTCCCTTCTGTTTCTATTATCTCTGGACAGTTCTCTTTGATAATTTCCTGTAAAATAGAATCTAGGCTCTTTTTTTGGTCATAGTTTTCTGGAAGTCCAATAATCCGCAGATTATCTCTCCTAGATCTATTTTCCAGGTCTATAGATTTTCCCAGTAAGTATTTGACGTTGTTCTCCAGCTTCTCATTTTTTTTGTTTTGTTTGACTGATTCTTGGGTTCTCTGTGAATCATTCATTTCTATTTGTTCCATCCTGACTTTTAAGGAGTTATTTTCTTCTTTCACAGTTTTTAGTTCTTTTTGTAAATGCCCAATTTCGTTTTTAAATGAATTATTTTGCTCTATTGAGTTTTTTTCCATTTCCCTAATTTTTTTTTTTTGAGAATTATTTTCTTTTTCCAATTCAGAAATTCTATTTTCTTGAGACTTTTTTATCTTTTCCAATTCAGATATCCTACTTTCCTGTGTTTTTTTAACCTTTTCTAATTCACTAATTTTGTTTCCCTGCATCTCCTGTGAATTCTTTATTTTTTCCAACTCCAATTTCAGGACATTGTTATTCTCTATCATAACTTCCCTTTCCTTGCCCCATTTTTCTTCGATCTCCCTCAATTTCTTAAGAGCTTCTTCTAGGAGAGAGTTATGTGATGGGGCGCAGGAATCGTTCCCCTTTAGGTTGTTATCTGATTCTCTGCTGTCAACTTCCTCAGGGTTGGACACCCGCTCTTTCTCTGTATAGAAGGAATCTATGGTTTTTCTAGCTTTTTTGCTCATACTTAAAAAAAATCTTTTGGGGTCTGTCTCTGGGGTAGGAAATTATTTACTTCTTTACCAGCTTCCTCCCAGACTGGATGGATGCAGCGGCCCCTGCGCCAGCGCTAAGATAGAGCTCTGGGAGAGAGTTCCCCACCCTCTCCCTGGGAGTGCCTCAGAGGTGATTAGCACTGCTGTGCTTCGAGGGCGTAGAATAGTGAAGACTGCAGGAAGCCCAGGCTATGTGTCCGAGTGGGGAGTGGGTGTCTGCAGCAGGTGACGTAAGAAGCCCCTGCGCTCAAACTGGAAGTGTCTGCCAGAAACCGCGGTCCCTAGTTCAAAGGTTCCGCTTCTCTGGGACTTCCTGGAGCTGAGTTCCACTCCCTCCAGCTAAGCTAGGCAGTGTGTGTTGCCTTGGGCCGTATCCACCCACTTGTCAGTCTCTTAACTATTCTCAGGAGGTAGCTGAGGCCACACCCCCTGGTGCCTGAGTCACCCCCAGGGTCCGGGGAAAATCTAATCTGAGTTTTAAAATATTTTGGCTTTCTCTTCTGAACTGCTAAATAATTAGCAGAGAAGAGCTAACAGCCTGTGCCAGATTCCTTTACCTCAGTGGCTTCTCTGATCCCAGAGCCCCTCCCAGCGCAATGGGCGCAGTGTGCCCCTACCCCACCGTCTGTGCAGGTCTTTCTTATTCCTCCCCTGAGAACTGACCTTTCCTGTTGAAACTCCAGATTCTCTTCAGCTGGTAAGTCGTGCTTCCAGTCCTTGTGGTATCTATCGATCCTGAGCTAATTTTGAGACTTAATTTATCTAATTGGTTGTGAGGGAGTGAGGACGTTCACTGAGTCGTGTGTTTCCTCTCCGCCATCTTGGCTCCGCCCCGGGAAAATATTTTTAAAAGGAAATGTTCTGACAAAGGTCTCATTTCCAAAATATATAGATAATTGACTCTGATTTATAGGAAACCAAACCATTCTCCAATTGATAAATAGTCAAGGGATATGAACAGACAATTCTCAGATGATGAAATTGAAACTATTTCCACTCATATGAAAGAGTGTTCCAAATCACTACTGATCAGAGAAATGCAAATTAAGACAACTCTGAGATACCACTATACACCTGTCAGATTGGCTAAGATGACAGGAACAAATAATGATGAATGTTGGAGGGGATGTGGGAAAACTGGGACACTGATACATTGTTGGTGGAGTTGTGAAAGAATCCAGCCATTCTGGAGAGCAATTTGGAACTATGCCCAAAAAGTTATCAAACTGTGCATACCCTTTGACCCAGCATTGCTGTTATTGGGATTATATCCCAAAGAAATACTAAAGAGCGGAAAGGGACCTGTATGTGCCAAAATGTTTGTGGCAGCTCTTTTTGTTGTAGCTAGAAACTGGAAGTTGAATGGATGTCCATCAATTGGAGAATGGTTGGGTAAATTGTGGTATATGAAGGTTATGGAATATTATTGCTCTGTAAGAAATGACCAGCAGGAGGAATACAGAGAGGCTTGGAGAGACTTAAATCAACTGTCGCTGAGTGAAATGAGCAGAACCAGAAGATCACTATACACTTCAACAACAATACTGTATGAGGATGTATTCTGATGGAAGTGGAAATCTTCAACATAAAGAAGATCCAACTCACTTCCAGTTGATCAATGATGGACAGAAATAACTATACCCAGAGAAGGAACACTGGGAAGTGAATGTAAATTGTTAGCACTACTGTCTATGTACCCAGGTTACTTATACCTTCGGAAGCTAATAATTAATGTGCAACAAGAAAATGGTATTTACACACATATATTGTATCTAGGTTATATTGTAACACATGTAAAATGTATGGGATTACCTGCCATCGGGGGGAGGGAGTGGAGGGAGGGAGGGGATAATTTGGAAAAATGAATAAAAAAATTAAAAAAAAGTTCCCTATGCTCAAAGATCTCATATTCTACATGTATTAATAAAGTCTAACTATAAACTATGGTTAATGTCTGGAATTTTTTTTCACCATAGTCCAATGAGATTTTCAAGTAAAGGATGAAATAATGGGAGCAAAGAACTGAATAAATCTTGTTTTTGCTGCTGTATTAATATACAGTAAATTATGAACAGGACATGTGTTAGTTGGTCACAGGCACTGAGTTAAGAACTGAGAATAAAAAAGTTAAAGATCATCCTTGTCTTGTACAGCAAGGTATAGTAATGAACAAATGTGAGCAGATCAGCATTCATTTTTATGTAATAGTGCATTCATATTTAGATTTTATATTTATGTGATTATTGCATTCTAATCTTAATTAAATATAGATGCCACAATACACATTTTAAAAATAATTTTCCAATTACATGTCAAACCAATTTTTAACATTCATTTTCACAAAATTTTTGAGTTCCAATTTTAGTCCCTCCCCTTTTGTACCCTCTTCTAAAACAGTAGGCGATTTTACATAGGTTACATATATGTTGTGAGGTAAAACATATTTCCATATTAATCACAGCTGAGAAAGAAGAAACATATCAAAAGGAAAAAAGAACATGAAAAAGAATAAAGTAAGTGGGAAAAGCAGGCTTATATCTGCATTCAGAGTCCATCAGTTCCTTATTTGGATAAGCACATCATCTTCATTTGTGAGTCTTTTCTACTTGCTTTGGCTCATTTTGTTGCTGAGAAGAGCTAAGTTTTTCCACAGTTATCATATAGTTTCCCTGATATTGTCTACAACATTTTCCTGGTTCTTTTCATTTCACTTTGCACCAGTTGGTAAAAATCTTTCTAAATTGTTTTGAAATCTGACTGCTAATCATTTCTTATCGCACAATACCATTCCATTACAATCATATATCACACCTAAGCCAATTTCTCAATCCTCCAAAGGATGGGCATCCCTTCAGCTTCTAATATTTTGCCACCATGCAGAAATTAGGCATTGACCCACACTTAACACTGTATACCAAGATAAGGTCAAAATTGATTCACGACCTAGGCATAAAAATGAGATTATAAATAAATTAGAAGAACATAGGATAGTTTACCTCTCAGACTGTGGAGGAGAAAGGAATTTATGATCAAAGGAGAACTGGAGATCATTATTGATCACAAAATAGAAAATTTTGATTATATCAAATTAAAAGTTTTTGTACAAACAAAACTAATGCAGACAAGATTAGAAGGGAAGCAACAAACTGGGAAAACATTTTTACAGTCAAAGGTTCTGTTAAAGGCCTTATTTCCAAAATATATAGAGAAGTGATTCTATTTTATAAGAAATAAAGCCATTCTCCAACTGATTAATGGTCAAAGGATATGAATAGACAATTCTCAGATGAAGAAATTGAAACTATTTCTAGCCATATTAAAAGATGCTCCAAGTCATTATTTGTAATATTCTCTCTAAAATGTAATATTCTCTGTTGAGGTTTTCTTGGGGGTGTCTTCAGTAATCACCACACCAATAGCTAGGGATTAAAATCCAAATTCTTTATTCTTTCCTTCAAAGTCTTATCTCCTTCACTTGGGGTTCAGATAGTTTTCTGGAGGCCTTCCAGAGTCTTGGTTTCAGTGGAGAAACGAAAAAGGAGAGCCTGCCACCACTTTTCTGTCTTCCCTAGTTCTGATTCTGGCTGAGTTTCTTCCAGATTATATCCTCTCTCATCATTAGTGTAAATCTTGTAGAACAAGTACTAGAACAAGTACTAAGTACATGTACTGAACTAGAGAACTGTTAAGCACCGTGCTAAACAACCATTGTCTCTATCAATTCCACTGACTTAGCACTTTGTTTCAAGTTCTGGTCCATAACATCTCCCACTTTCTTTTGTTATTAGGACATAAGTGGTCATGACCTCCTTGACTTCTCAAAGAGCTGAGAACCCCAAAAAAGCGAGGGGATCATGCCTTCCCTGACTGCTCAAAAAAGGGGTGAAAACACCATAAAAGGAGGTGATCATGCCCTTCCTGATGTCTCAGGAAGAGAGATGAAAATACCAAGGAAATGGGAAATTAAATCAGATCTGTGGGTTTCTGAAGGGGCTCACTCTTAAAACGGTATACATAAATCCATAAATACGGGAGGTATTACACATAATTACATAAATTACATACACATATAATATCATAATACAAGCTAGTAGTGATGTAACGAATCAACATGAGAAATTATACATATCCATTAGTCCTAGAAATAGTCCAAAACCAATCTATTGTCCATTACTTTGTGTGCCAGGAATCCAATAATTCCTGCAAGTTTTGAAGTCCTGCATGAGTTTCATCTTGTGTTATAGAATCCAATGATTCCTGCAGATTTTATTCTTAGGTTTTCTCCTTTGTTTTGAAGTTTTTCTCTTTTTCTGTCTCTCTCCCATTGCCACCCATCTGTTTCCTTCTCCATCTGTAGAAATACAAGCAAACCCTCTCTTCCAAGCAGTTAACCTATCTAGTTCCTTCTATTTACCACTTTCTAAATTTCTCCACATCACCTGACAATTACTTTGGAACTGCTCACACTGGACACTGCCCTTCTGTTGGGTTAAAAAGCCTGTATTCTCTCCAATTGTAATCCCTTTCTCCCATATGATTGCTTTTCTGCTGATTGATCATGTAATCCCTTTCTCCCATCTGATTGCCTTTTGGCTAATTGATCATATCTTAATATTAAATTTCTAAAGACTTTCTGTGTGTAACCTCAGCTGCTATCATGCCCCACCTGGGGCCCTGAAGGTGGGTCCTGCCTCTCATTTCCCTGGGTCAATCTACAGTCTGAGGCCCAGTGGAAACCTCAGTTGCATTTTGAACACAGGGTTTTGGGTCTTCCCTCACCCTGTCCTCTCATTTTATCTCTTTGCCTACACTGAGCCCTGAGATGCCTAATTTTTCCACACTGAAAGCATTGGTGAGTATGTTTAAGAAGTTTCTTGCCAAGAGGGACCCTGTCTTCCCATGTTCATCATAGTCTGTGTATAATAAGCACTTGTGCCCACTGTGGCACAGCATTTTATGATCTCCTGTAAAGGACATATTTGTGTGGTCCCCCACATAATTCTTCTGCAAACCTAATTAGTATTTTCCTTAGCCAGATGTCTGGTCATTATTTCTGTAGCTGCATTTTCTCCAATGGTTCTTGTGACCGCTGTCTGCAAACGTCCCACAAGATCAGTGCTGAATTTTCTGCATACTGACCTTCACCTGCTAGTTATTCAAAGGTCACTTGTATATTAAGTGTGGTTTGCTTATTGTGTTGGGCTTGAATCCTACATAATTCATGATACTCTGAAAGCCACAAGTTTTGTCTAGGATCTAAACATGTCCTTGCTATGGATTTCCAATCTCTAGGATTTAAGATTTCATAAGCCAAATTCCTCAATACAATCTTAACATAAGAAGATGTAGCCCCATAAAGAGTGCAACCTTTTTTCAAATCCTTAATTTTCTTGCAGATCAAAAGGAGTGTATCTTCTCCAGAGTGTATCTTCTCCTTTGTTGACCTGAAGAGTCAAGCTCTTCAATCTACAGGGTGTGCATTTATTTTTAAATCAGATATATCCTGTCCTTCTTTCTTTGCCTTAACCAGTACTTTTTGTAATCTTGCCATAGACTGCTTCATAGGTGGTGCTGATTGTGTTATTCCCTCTTCCCCTCCTCCCGGGAAGGGTAGATTAGGGGATGGGGAATGTCCTAATGGCTTCTGCTATGAAGTACTACACTAAGAATTGTACTTAGCTCCATTCTTATCTTATTCTTCATCCTTTTCACTGAGTTTATTTGGATCCTCCCACTCCTGCTCTTTCTTCTTTTTTCTTATTCCAACACTTATATAATTTCTTAAAGCCAGTTGTATTAAATTATATGTATAAAGTGTTTCTTTGGAAATTGAGTCAGGTCCATAATCATTGTAGTATTGACATAGTTGCTCTCCTACTAATTTCCACTTGTCTAGATTCAACTCTTTTTCCTTAGAGAACCAAGGAGATGTGTACTGTACTATTTCTAAGATCTGCTCCCAAGTTACAATCAAACCTTGATTTTTTATCAGTCTGACCAAGATTTTGACACATTTTCCTTTTGAGAGAGAAATCTCTTTTCTAAACATATGTCCCATTTTAGCTGAGGTACTATTTTGTCCTTTAATAAAGTTTCCTTGTCTATTTTTGTACTCATCCTAATTTCTGGGTCTAGGACACTTTTCCACTGAAATCATGCATGTTCGGATACCAAAATATAATATTGTCTCTAAAATGCAATGTTCTTTGCTTCTGTTTCTTTGGGGGTTTCTGGGAGTAGCCTTCCTTTCAGTTCAGTAATCATCACAAGTGCAGCCAAGGATTAAAGTTCAAATCCTTTATTGTCTGTTTCCAAGTCTTGTCTCCTTTCCTGTGGCATAGTTAGCTTTCTTAAGAGGCTGATCTCTCTCCTTGGTTCCAAGAGCTTAAGCTGCTGCTGTCAATCTTTTGTCTTCTCTGCTTTTGCCAGCTTCTTGAGGTTCTCCTGAATGTATCTTGGTTTCTGTGGGGGAGACAGGAGGACCACCATCATGGTCTCTGTCTTCTAGTTCTGATTCTGGCTGTATCAATTCCACTGATTGAGCACCTTGTTTCAAGTTCTGGCCCTTAATAATTATTAATCAGAAAAATGCAAATTAAGACAACTCTGAGATACTACTACACACCTGTCAGATTGGCTAGAATGACAGGGAAAGATAATGCAGAATGTTGGAGAGGATGTGGGAAGACTGGGTCACTGATACATTCTGGAGAGCAATTTGGAACTATGCTCAAAAAGCTATCCAACTGTGCATATCCTTTGACCTAACAATGTTTCTGTTGGGCTTATATCCTAAAGAGATTTTAAAGAAGGGAAAGGGATTCACATGTGCAACAATGTTTGTGGTAGCCCTTTTTGTAGTGGCAAGAAACTGCAAACTGAGTGGATGCCCATCAATTGGAGAATGACTGAATAAATTTTAGTATATGAATATTATGGAATATTATTGTTCTGTAAGAAATGGTCAACAGGATGATTTCAGGAAGGCCTGGAGAGACTTACAGGAACTGATGCTTTGTGAAATGAGCAGGACCAGGAGATCATTATACACTTCAACAATAATACTGATGATAAAACAAAACTGATGATCAATTCTGATGGATATGACCCTCTTCCACAATGAGATGAACCAAATCAGCTCCATTTGTTTAGTAATGAATAGAATCAGCTACATCCAGTGAAAGAACTCTGGGAAATGAGTGTGAACCACTACATAGAATTTCCAATCCCTATTTTTTTGTCCACCTGCATTTTTTATTTCCTTCACAGGTTAATTGTACACTATTTCAAAGTCTGATTCTTCTTGTGCAGCAAAATAACTGTATGGACATGTATATATATATATATATATATATTGTATTTAACATATACTTTAACATATTTGAATTGGTCTACCTGACATCTGGGGGAGGGGGTAGAGAGAAGGGGAAAAATTGAAACAAAGATGTCAATGCTGAAAAATTACCCATGCATATATCTTGTAAATAAAATGCTATAATAGAAAATATTTTGCCACCACGAAAAGGACTGGTATAAGTAATTTTGAACATGTGGATCCTTTTTATCCCTTTTTATGATCTCTTTAGGATACTGACCTTGTATTGCTGGATTAAAGGACATACATAGTTTGGTTGCCATTGAGCTTAGTTCCAAATTGTTTTCCAGAATGGTTGCATCAGTTTACCACTCCACCAAAAATGCATTAGTGTCTCAATTTTCCCATATCCTCTCCTACGTATATTACTTTTTTCTCTGTCATATTAGTCAATCTGATCAGTGTTTTGTGCTATATCAGAATTTTTTAAATTTGTATTTCGCTAATCAAAAGAAATTTAGAGCATTTCTTCATATCTCTCTATATAGTATTGATTTCTTCATCTGAAAACAGCCTGTTGGTGTCCTTTGATTATTTATCAATTTGTGTTCTTATAAATTTGGCTTGTGTTCTTATAAATTTGACTCAGTCCTCTATACATTTGAGAAATGATTCCTTTATCTGAAGCACTTGCTATAAATATTATTTCCCAGGTTTCTGTTTTCCATCTAATTTTGGTGGCATGGATTTTGTTTGTGGAAAATAATTTTAATTTAATATAATCAAAATTATTTATTTTATACTTTATAATGCTTTCTATCTCTTGTTTGGTCTTGAATTCTTCCATTCTGCCTACATCTGACAAGTAAACAATTCTTTTCTCTTCTAATTTGCAACCCCTACTTTACTTTTTTAACTTCAGCTAAGTGTAAGAGGACTGCTCCAGCACATTTACCTTTATTCTGTCTATGTTTTTCTGTTTGAGGTATGTTTCTTGTAAATAACATGTTGTAACATTCTGGTTTTTGACCCATTCTGCTATCTTCCATTTTATGGGGGATTTCATATCATTCACAGTCACAGTTATGATTACAGTATATTCCCCTCTATCCTCTTCCCCTCCTCCATTTGTTTTCTCTCATTTTTCACTCTTTCCATCCTGGACAATATTTTGCTCCTGACTACCACCTCCCCTGATCTTCAGTGTCCTACTCCTTATTGTTAGTGTCCTACTCCTCCTTTCCCTCCTTCCCTCTCTGTCTTCTCTGAGTCAATACTGATGCAAGTAAGATTCCAGTATTACCCATTTCTCACCCATCCATCTTTCCTTCCACTGTAATAGTTTTCCATATTTTTTCATGTGAAATAATTTACTCCATTATACATCTTCCTTCCTTCTATTCCCAGCAACCACTTCTTTCTAATCCTTAATTATTTTATATTATTCCCTCAAATTCACCTTATATATGTATTTTCTGTTTATGTATATTTCTTTTAGTTATATTATTAGTGGTACAGTTTTCAATAAACATTGAAGCATGTGGTGATTTTAGAGCTGTCTGTCATTCCCCTGGCTATCTTGAGACATGTGAGGCTCCTAGTGGTGACTTTTCTGCTACTCATTGTTGGGTTTCAGAATCTAATGCAGATTTGCTGAGGTGGGACTTACTGTTGGCTTGCTAAGTTGCTACCTGTTCTTTACTTGGCTCCCCTTTTATGTCAATGAAACAGATCTTTGCTGCTGACATTCCAAATATCTTAGGTTAGGAATATTATTTCAATTTGTCTTTTAATTGGTTCTGCTATTCTCAAAAATGTGCTGTTTTTTAGAAATTTTTTTCTTATTTTTCATATTAACTTTGACAAATTCTAGATAGAGCAACACTTATTCTGATACCAGAGTATTTACATAGCTGTCATGATTTTTAAAAAAGATTGAATAATTCCCTTATGTCATTTCTTACAGTAATCTGAATTTATTTAATTAACAAGTCCTGTAGATTTGATCATATTAATAAGTGTTTCATATAGCTAAAAGAAGTCTAGACATTTCTGCAAGATAAACACTGACTTCTCCATTACATGACCATTTTTCACAGAATGTTCAATCACAAGCATCATGAAAGTGAATTGAGATGTCTTTTGAAGCTTCTTCCTTCTTCTTAATAAGCATGAAATGGATCCAGTCAGAAGGGCTGTTGTGAGGATACATTAACTAATCTATGGGAAAGTGCTTTGAGACCTTTGCAAGAGACTGGAGAAAAGAATGATCTAAAGGATGATTAAATAATGGTCTTTGAGATTGTGACAGGCTTATTCACGGGAGGATGACAAGTTGCTTTCCATCCAAACTGAGAACAAAAGGACATGGACTCAAGCAGCAGTATGACAGAATTAGATTAGGGACAAGTACACATTTTCTGACAATGAGGGTTGTTGAACAGTGGAACAGATTAACAAGGAAGGTTGTCTGAACTTACTTCTTTAATGATCTTTAAAAAAAAAGATTTATTCTCACCTGCCTGAGATCATTTAAGTATGTTCTTTCCCAAAAAACCAAGAGAGGGACTAGCTGACTCCTGAAGATCTTTTCCATCCTATTATTCAATTGCTCATAACTAAAGATAGAAAATCACTAGTGACCAGAAGATAGAGCAATCTGCATATGCTTCAACTGATAGATTCTTCATTTTTCCAATATGAAGGCTAAATGTGCATTTCTTTTAAATGAGCTGCACTTTACTTACTGACAATCCAAAAATGGAATGGACTTGAATTTGTATTTTTTCACACTAATGACCCAGCCTTAGCCAATTCTATCATAAAATAATACATATGCAATAACTGAAATATCTGATAATACAACAGGTAATTTTTCTTTGACACAGAAAAAGAACATTGCTTATTAATAAAGTATCTATGGGTTATGTTTTATTGTTTATATTAGGCAAGATCCAGCTTTTTAGGAATAAGTGAACTAGTACCCACTAATTAGTTCCTGCCTGCTGTGAGAACTAGGAATAGAAGAGACCTTACTTCTTCCCTTTGCTAATTCATATCCTATTCAGCCTTTCCCATCATGTACATTTTGCCACGTTCCTAGTCCTTGAATATGCCACCTCCTAACTGTATTTTTCATCTATTGTTCTAGGAACAATAAATGGATAATAGCATTGCTACTGGAAAGGGCTTAACATTATATCACCTTTTCCTTCACTTAGTCACTATGATTACCGCAACCTGTGACACAAACATACCCTTAGAGATGTTGCCAAAGACGAAGATATTGTTGACCTAATGTACTGCTTTTGGTCTACTCTTTGCCTAAGATCTCAATCAAATAATGGCATAGCACATGGAACTATATATCTATATCTATATCTGCATCTATCTATCTGTCTATCTGTCTGTCTATCTATCTATCATTCCTGAGAATTTTACTGTCCTCCAGAAAAATCATAGTTGACCACCTTCCTTATTATCCTAAAACACATACTTCAATTATAACACATAATATATCATCCTAACAATGATTCAAAGGTCCAAATTCTTTCTATTTTTAAAGAATGACTTACAGTTAGTCTCAGAAAACTTGGTGGCCTCTTAGATAAATTATTGGCAACAATTTTAGCCTTCTCTCATTGCAGATCAGCTGCCCTGTTTTCATGATCACAGTAATATGAAGTTTTGTAAGCTGATAATAGACTAAATTCTTTCATTGAAGGTCTCTTGGGATAGCAGGATAAGAGCAACAATGACAAGACAGTAGAATTGTAGGGGAAAAAACACTGAATTTAAGTTGAGAAAAACTGTTGTCAAATTACTATTTCAGATATTTCATCTCTGTGACCTTAAGCAAAGTCACTAACCCTCTGTAAGCCTATGTTTCTTCTCTGAAACAAAGGTAATTGGAGAAGATGATTCTGAATTCTTTCCTGAGCCTAATAGTCTATGATTGTACAAAGGCCTATTTTTCAGTTCTAGAACAATTGTCTTCAAAATCCAATTATTCTGGGTCAAAGATTCATTAAAATAGAAAAAGCAGGATAATGAATCAAAAAAGGAAGTATCAAGGGAAATGAGGCTTAAAGGAACGATATATATATATATATATACACACACATAAATATGTATTTATGTATGTATATAGATTGGGAAACAGACATGAACAGACTACTATAGTAGGAGGCAAAAAGGAATGGAGTTTTTTTTTTTTAATCAAAGGCTTTAGATAACATTTTATATTTTAAAATATTCCCCCATTTATGAGGAGGTTCATATAGTTTTTTTTTTAATTAATCTTTGCAACAACCCTGTTTAATAGGTTGTATTTGATTAGGTTGTGTTTGATCAGGTTGTAACAGAATATGTCCAAATCCATGCACATTAGAAAAAAGGAGGGGGAATTTCAGGAGAAAATCCCTGGTCTTTAGAGGAGAGAGAAGAGCATAAATATTTGAAGCACAGCAAAAGGATTTGTACTAGGGATGCAGTGCTTGATAGAAGCATTAAAAATATCTGATATGAAGACTCTAGGATTCCTTTCACCTGGCAGTATATTTAGCCCATCCACTGGCAGAAACATTTGTAAAGTGACTTATAAACTTAAATCATCATCATCATCATCATCATCATCACCATCACCATCACCACCACCACCACCATCATCATCATCATCATCATCATCATTACCACCACCACCACCAGAGTAAGGGCCAAATTGCCATTACACATTCTTGGCTTGCATTTGACATCTCTAAGTCACAAACTAAGTAAACTATCAATTTATACCTTTTGTTCACATCCATTTAGAAAGCATCATTTGATTCCTATGCTTAGGATGAGTGTAATAGTCTCCTAAAGCCAAAAAAATCATTCCTACTTAATAGATAAAGAAATAGGATAATAATTCTCAAACTATTATCAAGACACCCCTTAGGGTTCCCAGACTATTTCAGGGGATCAGTAAGCTAAAACTACTTTTCATTATTCTGAAACATTTCAATGCCAAAAGAGCCAACATTAATATAAATATAGTAATAAATAAAAAAAATCCAAATATAAAGATAAACTCTTTGGGTAGTCTTCAATAATTTTTAAAAGTGAAAGATTCTTAGGACTAAAAAGTTTGAGGACCAATTAAATAGAAGTTACATGTTTTGCCAAAGGTCATATAGTTAATTGATGTCCAGCAATCCCTTGAAGTTCTCCCCTACCCTAACTCTTGCCAGCATGATGTCAACATTATATAAAGTACTTGAAAGCTTTATTGGGTGGGTAAAGGAAGGTAGGACAGTCCACTTCAAGGCATGTATATGATACAGTGATCTTTCCTTCTCATTTCAGATCTGATTGCTTCCTGTCTACCATGATGAATAAAGGGCTCATAATTTATGGGAACTATAAGTATTTTAAATGATTATTAATTACTAATGGAACAATTGAAAACCTCCTCTACAGTCCTTAATGTAAAAAGATAATTCTTTCATGGAAGGCAGAGCCAGGATGGTGCAATAAAGAGAGGAACTCTCCCAACCTCTCTCCCACACTGCTCATAATGACTTTAAACAAATTTTAAAGTGTCAGAACACCCCAAAAGACAGAGTAGAATATTTTCCAACCAAAGGCAACTTAGAAGATTAACAGAAAAGATCTGTGATGCCAGGTTGGGAATCCAGCTATGCAGTCCTGGTAGAGCCCTGAATAGTGAAGCCTCAGAAGTAACCCCAGTCTCAGTCTCATGCCAGTAAGAGTGGAACTGGTCTAGGGACCTCTGAATCAATGACAATATTGGTGGTTTTGAGACCTCAAAGTCCAGAGAAAACCAAAGAGATTAGGAGAAAAGGTCTGTGGCAACAGGTTGGATGTGTTGCTCGCAATCCCAGTGTAGGCCTTGCTAGCACAGCCCTTGGTCCTGGACCTAGGCCCAGCTCTAGCCCAAATGTCAGACAGTGGGGTGGGGACACAACTAACAGTTTCAAGTCAGAAAATCATACTTATGGTCAGGTGTATAAAAAGGATTTCTGAAAACAGTTGCACAAAATCTTTGAAGCTGGGGACAGTGCACCCTTCTCCCTGGAAACAGAGCCCTACTTTAACAAAGAGTTAAAAGCTGAGTAATAGTCCAGGAAAATTAGCAGACAACAAAAAATATTCTAAGTATAGAATATAACCGTGGTGACAAGGAAGATTAAATCACACATTCAGAAGAAGATAACAAAGTCAAAACTCCTACCAGAAAAAAAAATTCAAGAAAAATAAGAATTGGGCTCATATAATGGCAGAGCTTAAAAGGAATTTTGAAAATCAAATTAAAGAGCTATAGGAAAAATTAGAAAATAATTGAGAGTAGTGTAAAAGAAAATACAGAAATATAATGAGAAGAATGTCTTAAAAATGATACCTCACTGAGCTGAACAGTATTTGGTTTGGGGAAACACCCTCCTCAGGCATACCCCTGAACTCATAACCTCTCATAAAAGGCTGGGTCTGGTGTGTAATTGCCTCTCATTCATGACTTTTAAAATTTGGCGCAGCTTTTTGAGATATTAAAAGGAAGCCAGGTTCTTCTCCTTCCCAAGTATCCAAACTATTGCTTTTCATTGTGATACTAACAGCATCAAAGGCATAATAATTGAAATGAGTTACCCACAGAGAAGCACCAGAAAGAAAGAGCCCATTTAGCAATTATCATGTGTATTTTTGTAGAGGCATAATATATCATGGCTAAGTAGTATCCTTAGAAAAGAATTTTATAAAATTCAAAACAATGCTCAGCAAGTAAAGATAGTCATTATATGATTCCATTTTAGATAGTATTCCCTTTTCTGTATGATAATACATTTACTTGTACTATAAAGATTCCTGTTTATATTTTGGGTATATTTTTTTTAACTCCCCTACCCTTCTCACTGGGGAAGATCACTAAGACTAAAACTCAAATTATAATCAGAAGTAAGGGTTGGGGGAGGAGAGAAAAAGTAACTTAGATACCTAATTCCCATATTGAGAAGAAAGGTGATCCCCAAACTATAAACCCAGGGCAGACCAAGACGAAAGAATATCCTGGAAATGGTGAAGCTTACCAGTCTCTGTCCTCAGACTATTGCTGCCTGCCTAGCTACAGTATCAGATGTGAAAATAAATCAACAATAAAACTTAGGCATTTTGATTCTTATCCAGTATGTTTGCCTTGATATGCCATGATTTTTCAGCCAAAATAATAAAGAACAGATAGCAAATACTGATTCTTATAAAAATTATATGATTTTAAGGTAAAAAGTAATTTGATTTTTGATACATACTGCTCCTTAAATATTATAGTCATGATTAATAATGTAATATTAGGAAGCTTTTGCAATAAAACAACAACTTAAATTTTCTGAGCATTTGAATGGCTGAAGAATAATTAATGTACCTTATGTCACATAGGGTGTGGGATAGTGGCATAGTCTTACATTCTTGTGAAATCATGTGAACTTCACAAAATTATAGGAGTCAATACCTTTAGCTATTATTACCCATATTTTATAAAAAAAAAATAAGGAAACAGGCCCACAGAGTCAAATTAAAACAGCAAGTATATGCTATATGTGAGGAACTCTGTTGAATAATGGGGATACAATATTTTTATTATTATTATTATAGCTTTTTATTTGCAAAACATATGCATGGGTAATTTTTCAATACTGATCCTTGCAAAGCTTTATGTTCTAACTTTTCCTCTCCTTCCCCCCTACCCTTCCCCTAGATGGCAAGTAGTCCAATACATGTTAAATATGTTAAAGTATATGTTAAATCCAATATATGCATACATATTTATTCAGTTATCTTGCTACATAAGGAAAATCAGAAAGGAAGAAAAAAACCTGAGAAGGAAAACAAAAATTCAAGTACTTTTTTTTGTATTGAAAACAGAAAATAATATCACTTAAATCCCTGATGTTTCTTTGTCATATTTTCTCTTTTATTCTTAAGATGAGAGATAGATTGAGGTGCCATGAAATTTAATCCAATATACTTTCTCAGCAATACATCTAAAGCAAGGAGAGATCATCGATGGGAAAAGACCTTGTATTTATCTCAAGAGAGCTTCTAAACAGGCTGATTTCAAGTGAAATTTATTAGATAGAATTAAACACTCATGTGTATTTTTAAATCCTTAGAACTTTGTTCCTAGTGGAATATTTTAAAGATGCAAAATTGACATAATGTTTTTATTACCATTAAAACTATATATTAAGTAAGGTATTTATGGGGGAATAAAAGATAATGAAAGCAAAAGTGAGTTCTTGGAGGTAAAATGGTGGATTAAGCAATAAATTGTTATACCTTTCTCATATTCATATCCAAAAAAACATAAAATAGTACCCCCAAACAACTCCTGGGATAGCAGATCTAGTAAAAACATGAGAGGACACAATATTTTAGCCCAATAAACTTTGAATAGCAGCAGGAAAGTTCTTTCACTCAAGGAAAAAGGAAGCACAGTCTAGTACAGGAAGCAACCCTTCAAATCAACATGTCATACCTTAACAAAAGAACAGAAAGTCTTGAACCCTAGGGCAGGGGAGCAGGGAAAACTATCACCAGGAACCCCTCTGTGCACCAGCATAGCTGGGGGAATAGGCAGGTTCCAGCTCTGAGAACTATATGCTTCAGTGTATCTCTAGAAAAAATTAAACATCCAATGGAATCAGAACAGGTCACTACTAGTCTCTGACTCAGCATCAGGGATGCTTCCAAACTTTTGTAGTCTCCAGAAGCAAGATCCACCTCCCACAGCATTCCCTCAGTGAAGGACCAGATATGAATAAACCCCAGGTGCCTCAGGGAAAAATTAGGAAAACACCAGGTAAGTAGCCAAGAACACTGAGATAGCACTTCTTACACTTTGGGAGAAGAACCAAAATTTAAAAGAAAGGTAAAAGGTTAAAAATAATAGCAAGAAAATAAAGAAAAAGGAATCTGGTCATAGAAATTTATTGTGGCAATTGGGAAGATTAAGACACAAATTCAGAAAAGTAAAACAGTATCAAACAGCCATGGACAGATCCAAAAAGAAAAAAAAAATCAGTAAGTAGACTCTGTTCTACTGGATGAGCTGAAAAAGTAGCTTTTAAATCATATGAGAGAGGTAGAAGAAAAAATTGGGGAAAAAAAAAACCAATGCAAGTGAATTATGAAAAAAAATAGTCAACAGCTTTGAAAAAGAGAATAACTGTTTAAAAAGTATGGTTGGCCAAATGGTAAAAAAAAGTACAAAAACTAATTGAGGAAAACAACTCCTGAAAAGGTAGAATTGGGAAAGTGGAAACTAGTTACTCTATAAGATATTAAGAATTAATGAAAAATTCAAATTAATGAAAAAATAGAAAAACATGTAAAATTCTTTCATTGAATAAAAATGAAATGAAAGAATCATTGGAATAAATGAAAGCCATAATTATAAGGGGGACCTAGATAATATCTTCAAAGGAATTATCAAAGAAAACTGCCCCGATCTCCTGAAACTAGAGGGCAAAATAAGCATTGAAAGAATCCATTAATCACATTAGAAAAGAAATCCCAAAATAAAAAGTTCAAGGAACATTATAGCCAGATTATCAGCATAAGTAAAATATACTTCAATTATCGAGAAAGAAACAATTCAAATATTGGGGAACTATAATCAGAATTACACAGCTGAAACATTAAAGGATTGGAAGCCATGAAACATGATCTTTTAAGAGGCAAAGGAGATAAAACTACAATGAAAAATTAATTAATCTTTAAAATAAACACAGTTCTTCAAGGGAAAAATGTCATTCAATGAATTAGAAGGATTTAAAACGCTCACAAGAAAAAGATTAGAAATGAATAAAATTTTGGATTTCCATTAATTCAGACCCAAGAGAATTCTAAAAAAAAAAAAAAAAAAAAAAAACCTAAAAGAGAAAAGAAAACATAAGGGACAGAACAGAGCAGAACTGTTTACATCTCCACTTGAGAAGCTGATACTTATAATTATTTTTTTTTAATTAAAGCTTTTTATTTACAAAACATATGCATGGGTGATTTTTCAACATTGACTCTTGCAAAACTTTCTGTTCCAAATTTTCTCCTCCTTCCCTCCACTCCCTCTCCTAGATGACAAGTAGTCCAATACATGTTAAATATTTTAAAATATGTATTAAAAACAATATATGTAAACATAATTATACAGTTATCTTGCTGCACAAGAAAAATTGGATCAAGAAAAAAATTGAGAAAGAAAACAAAATGCATGCAAGCAACAACAGAAAGAGTGAAAACGCTACATTGTGGTCCATACTCAGCTCCTCTCTCTGGGTGTATATGGCTCTCTCCATCACAAGTTGGAATTGACCTGAATCACGTCATTGTTGAAAAAAGCCAGATCCATTAAAACTAATCATCATTCTTGTTGCTATATACTATATATATGCTATATATAATGTTGTCTTTGTTCTACTCACTTCACTTAGAATTAGTTCATGTAAATATCACCAGACCTTTCTGAAATCATCTTGCTGATTATTGCTTATAGAATAATAATATACCATTGCATTCATATACCTTAACTTATTCATCCATTCTCATTCAGTTTCCAGTTTCTTGCCACTACAAAAAAGGGCTTCTACAAACATTTTTGCACTTTTGAGTTTCTTTCCCTCTTTTAACATCTCTTTGGGATATAAGCCCAGTAGAAACACTGCTGAGTCAAAGGGTATGCACAGTTTGATAACTTTTTGAGCATAGTTCCAAATTACTGTCCAGAGTGGTTGGATCCATTTACAATTCCACCAACAATGTATCAGACACTTATAATTATTAAAAATTGTATCACTAACAGTGCACCTAGAAAACATAAACCTAGAAGACAATTGGTATAATATGAATTTGTGGGAGTAAAATAAAATAATTAAGGTATTAGAGAATTACACTGGGTGTAGAAAGAAGGAAGAGGTACAATGGGGTAAATTACATGAAGAGGTGGTACATTTGAAGCAAAGACATACAAGGAGTAAAGATAAGGGATTAGAACAAAATCTATTTTGCTTCAGCTGAAATACAACAAAAATAAAAGCAAAAAAATCAGGGTAGCAATCTTGAATTCAGACAAAATATGTTTAAAATAGATTTAAGGAAAAGATAAGGAAACTATAACTTGTTAAAGGTACCATAGACAACAAAGTAATATCAATGCTAAATGTATATGCACCAAATGGCATAGCATCCAAATTCTTAAAGAAAAGTTATGTAAGTTGAACAATGCAGGAAGAAATAGAGAGCAAAACTACAGTAATTCAGACATCAACTACACCCTCTGAGAACCTGATAAATCCAACAACAACAACAACAAAAAAAACCCAAGAAATTAACTAAGGAGGTAAGTAAATATTAGAAAAGTTAAATATGAGAGATCTTTGGAGAAAAACTGAATGGGAGCAAACAGGAATTTATATATATTTGCTCAGCAGCAAACTGCAACGTACATAATTTCCATACTTCTCTTTTAATTAGATCTATTTTTTCTTTTGCTTGAGCCAAGATCAGAATGGCTGTCCCTGCTTTTTTTACTTTACCTGAAGCATAATTGATTCTGCTCCAGCCCTTTACCTTTATTCTGTATGTATCCTTTCCTTTAAATGTGTTTCTTGTAAACAAAATATTGTAGGATTCTAGCTTTATATATAATGATTAGCAAGCAAATTTCAGAATAATTTAGAAAGACTTGTATGAATCATTCCCTATTTGATAAATGGTCAAAGAATATGAACAACTTTCAGATGATGAAATTAAAGTCTATAGCTATATGAAAAAAATGTTCTACATTACTATTTATCAAATAAATTCAAATTAAGACAACTCTGAGGTACCACTATACACCTCTCAAATAGGCTAAGATAGCATAAAAGACAATGATAATTATTAGAGGGGATGTGAGAAAACTGGGATACTAAGGCATTGCTGGTAGAATTGTGAAATGATCCAACCATTCTGGAGAGCAATTTGGGCTATAAAAATTGTGCATACCTTTTAGACCAAGCAGTGCCATTGCTGGGTCTGTATACAAAGGAAATCATAAAGGAGACAAAAGGACCCACATATGTAAAAACATGTTGTAGCAGCTCTTTTTGTGGTAGCAAAGAATTGAAAACTGAGTAGATGGCCATCAACTGGGGAGTGGCTGAACAAGTTGTGGTATATGAAGGTAATGAAATATTATTGTTCTATAAAAATGATGAATAGTCTAATTTTAGAGAGGTCTGGAAAGATTTATATGAATTGATGCTGAGAAAAACAAACAGAACCAGTTATACATTGGACACAATAACAACAAAAATGTGCAAAGATTAACTATGAAAGGCTTGGTTCTTCTCAACAGTTCAGTGATCCAAAGCAATCCTAATAGACTTTGGGCAGAAAATGTCATCTGGATCCAGAAAAAGAACTAAGGAGATTAAATGTACATCAACACATGCTATGTTCACTTTTCTTTTTGTGTGTGTGTGTGTGTGTGTGTGTGTGTGTGTGTTTTTTATCTTTCCCACATTTTTCCCTTTTTGCTCTGATTTTTCTCTTCCAACATGATTCATAAAACAATGTGTCCTAAAATAGATAAATTTATTAGAAAAGTAAACTGATGCAAATTGAAATAAGCAGAACCAGTATAACATTGTACACAGTATCAGCAACATTGTAGATGACAATCTATGAATGACTCAGCCTTTCTCAGCAACACAACGACCGAAGTCAAACACAAAACACCCAAAAAGGAAAATTCTATCTACAATTAGATTCAGGTGGTCTCTGAAGGCAGAATAAAGCATGTGCATTTTCATTTACTGTAAGGGTCCTTTAAATGGGCAGCACCACAGTGCAACGGGGGATTGAGTGTCCCAGAAGTAATCTCTGTGGATATAGGACAGCCCTGTGGGTGGGATCTTGGCCATATTGAGATAGCTTCATAATGAGTGACAGCTCTCTTGCTGATTGGCTGTGTGTGTGACCTCACAGGCCCTTTATAAGCCCACTACAGACAGCAGTCACTCTCTTTAATCTGGTGCTCTTTAACCTGGCTCCTTAACCTGGGGTAGCTGAGCCAAGCTGATGGATAGCCATGAAAGGTAAGGAGTTTGGTAGATAACACGTGGGTCTTCAGACCATGTGTTCACTAGGGAACCAACAAGTCAGGGCATCAAGTCAGGGCATTATGTGAGTAGGTATAATAAAGGCGTTTAAGATTACATGTGGCTGTTCTTGAGTGCACTACCGGTTATTAAACTATAGATTTAAGAAATCGTGGCCAGAGACCTTTGAAGGCCTCAGAGGGGGCGAGCCTGGTAGAGTTGATACTGCAAAGGTCAGTGGTCAAAAGTACTCTGTTGGGCCTAGGACAGACTAGTAATTGTAACTGCCAGGAGGGCATGTTACAATTTACTTTATTCTTATTGTGTTTTCCCCCTTTCTGATCTGCTTCTTCTTTTACAACTATGACTAATGTAGAAATATACTTTATGTGATAGCTCATATTTAACCTAGATCAAATTACCTTCCATTTTCAAATGGGAAAAGAAAGAAAAAATTGGAACTCAAAATCTTCCAAAATGAATACTAGAAATTGTTTTTATATGTAATTGAGGGAAAGCAAAATAGTATAATAAATATAAATACATCATGAATGAATTGACAAGAATTGTATTTTTGGTCACCAAGTTTTTCTAAATGTTGATCTGTAAAATAAAAACCCACTTTTATTTCATTAAAAAAAAAAAAAAAAAAAAAAAAAAAAACAAAAAAAAACTGCTTCCACAGTTTAATGAATTCTTTTGTGCTTAAAAAAATGCACACACAAAAAGCCAAGACTCATAAAACTGGATATTTCCACCTGGATAGCAGTTTTTGTGTCCATGCCAGTTGAATTATAAGACTGAAAACATTTCTATCTGCATATCATATTTTTATCTTCTTTGAAATTTTGTTGTCCAGTTATAATCCACTCATAGTTAGGAAATGGCAATTATTTGATCATCATGTACTAGAATTTGAAAAATGGCCCATGTAGTGAATATTATGTCTCCCAAGCAGATGGCTATCTAGGATAACCTCCATTGCTGTATTATATAAGGATATCTTTCCCTATGTTCAATTTTCTCTCCACTATATGGCAAAAAGAGAGAATGTGCATAAGCTTCCCCGAACACATTACCAACAAACAAATACTGCAGTATCATTGATCTCAATATTAGGAATGATTAGGCTTCCAATCACTAAAATTAACTTGATAACCAATAAAAGTGGTATATATTATATACTTCTACAATTAGATTATTTAAGAACTCAGTTTATTAATTTTCTTTCAGAAATTAATGATAAAAACCTTGTTATTCCTTGATTTCTTTGGGAAAGATGACATGAAAACCCTAGAGATCTTAAATGACTCAACCATGAACATATAGGTATTATGTGATAATTGTGGTAAAGACTGGTTACCTATACAGCTTTCTTTCTGCTACACCAAATAGCAACATTTATGGAAGTTTCAGTAGCTAAGAAACACATTTTCCTACTGTGGATCTGCTTCTCCTCAAAATTCATTCTCACTGGATGACCCATAATAATTTGTTCTTATAAAATCCATATTACCTAATATACTGTTTTCATAAATATTATTGATCTGTGTACTTTATTATGAATAGTGATAGCAATAATAAATCAATGGCAAGCATTTAATCAATATCAACAGGTTCAGTGGAATCAAGAACTTTGTAAATTAACAGATAAAGAGAGTTTCAGAAATATGAATTTAACTGTAGGGTTAGGAAGTCAGCAGTTGTATCTATTAACATTGAAATTAGCAGCAAACTCTTTTTTATTTTCCCATAGTAGTATTTTATTTTTTCAAATACATGCAAAGATAGTTTTTGACATTCATTTTTGTAAGACTTTATGTTACAAGTTTCTCTCCCTATCCTTCTTATCTCTCACCTCTACAAGACAGTAAGCAATCTGACATAGGCTAAACAGAGCACCAAACTCTTTTCCAAGTGAAGGGCTGTTAGGATTACTAGGTGAGAACTCAGGTTGTCTGGATAGTGACAAGGTGAGAATTCAGGTTGGACAATTACAAGGTGAGAACTCAAGTTGACTTGATAGAAGGAGCAAGCTCATTGGCTGAAGTGGTTCTTCCCAGAAGCCCTTGCATTATCCCACGCCCATTCTCTGGGAGAATAAAAGAGAGGACACCCAGAGATAGAAGAAGACTCTGCATTGCATCAGGCTTGACGGGGCTCTCTGCAGGAAGGGAAGTCACTTCTCTGGACAAGAGTTAACAGCAACTGCCTGGAGACAACGGTTCACTACAGGAAGAAGAATCTGTCTGAAAGATTTGAGTAGACACAGCAGATCTCTTCCCAGAGAGCGATCCGGCAGCTTCTGGAGACGACAGCTCGCTACAAAGGGCAGATAGAAATATGAAGAACCTAGACTTTGAACATTTTACTTGGCTAAAAGGTTTTTCCCCTCTGCTACTGTGATGCTTTCTTGTTAAGAAAGGGGAGAGATAGGGGACAGTTAGATTGTGTAGTGGGTAGAGCACTAGCCCTGAAGTCAGGAGGACATGGGTTCAAATCTGGCCTCAGACACTAAATACTTCTTAGCTGTGTGACCCTGGGCAAGTTACTTAACCTCAATTTCCTCAGGAAAAAAAAAAAGGGGGGGGGGTAAAGATAGCAAGATAGTGAGCCAAATAGATCTCTTTGAGGTATAGGTATGGCAAAAATGAATGTCGAAAACTATGAATGTATATGGAATTTCAGCCTTTAAGATAGCCACTGACAATTCTTCAACTTCTACAAACACATGCAAAGAAATTATGAAATAAACTCAAAATGGTATAACCAATCTGTTACCATTTTAATCTAATTTCTTGTTTTATCTACCTGAATAATTTGGGACAAATCTTTATGGGATTGAGTAAATAGATCTATATTTGGCATAATCAACCCATAGCATTATATTCTCTCTAATCTAAACAGATAAACCTAATCAAGATGATTATCATCATTGTGTATAGGTATGTGCAAATGATTTATTTGACCTAAGACCTAATTTCATTTTTTCCTGTGATTACATTCTAAAATGATTTAGCCAACATTTTAAAATTACTTCTTCAATACAAACAAATCTCAAATGGTTTTTATAGTAGAGGGGGAATAGAAATATGATTTATCATAATGTGGTAGAAAGGTGCCAAAACTGGAACAAAATTATCTCCTTTTGAATTTTGACTTTGTCATGAGTTCTTCTGTCACCTTGGGAAAGTTACTATGACACCTCTTTGTGCCACCTTTTAGTCATATATAAAATTTAATTGTACTTGATGGGCTTTAGATTTTTTCCAGGTTTACATTAATGATCCTTTGAACATTTTTTTTGAAAGAAAAACACAGAAATCAGTGACACATCTAGAAGTAAAAGGAATTAGCAATAAATGTAAAATATCAGACCAAGGCATTATTTGTTTTTATTCTAGACATCAATTATGTCAATAATGTTTCAAAAAAGTACTAATAGAGATGTAATAGAATATATACATTTTAAATGAATTAATAGTTAACAATATTTGGAAATACTTTATTCTACATAAAAAATGGTGACATGGAAAATATTTCCATTCATTTAAAGCAAGTATAGATTCCAGAAGGAAAAAAAAATTAAGTTTGATTGGTTACTTTTGCCTCTCATGACATCAAAACACTAAGCAAAAAAATGAACAATTATACCTTTTTCTAGAGAAGAGAGACATTTCTGGGAGTTCTCTGTAAATGTAAACTATAGTAAAAATAAATGTGACTTAGAAGGGTTTATTAGAGGATAAATAGAGTAGAGGTTTCCTCTTGTAGATTGATAGGCTGGTAATGAGTGTCTAATGGGCTTTGGTTAGATAAAAATAAAGGGGATGTATAATTTTAGCCCAATTTATAGTAAGTTATTGTCAATATCACTGAAATACCACCATAATTATTATAAAGGAGTAACAAGACTTGAATAGGAATGAAGATTGAATGATTATTTGTTGGTCTCTGGAGGCTCTCTCTCTAGTGTAAGGTTCAAATAGCATTAGTTGCACTGAGACACACATTGCTTTTATTTCATTTCTTCTGTCCTGCTATTATTCTACTGGGAAATCACAATCGGTTATTGCAAATAAGTACTGATTGATTTTCATACTAAAAGATTTATAATTATTGTGATGCTATGCTACTGATAAAGGAAAACATTATAATATATCTGGGTATCTTTTCATGTGAATAATTAATCCCTTAAGTGGCCATATATTTGAATTCACAGTTCATATTTTCATTAGGCTGTAACCAATTACCATATTTTACATAATTACAATTTCAAATCATTTAATTTGATTCATGCAACCAGTTTGAGGAAATTCATTATTTGTATTAATGGGGGCTTAGCCATGATTTATGTAAGAAAAACTACTAGATTCAATTCAATTCAACAAAGGTTCATTAAGTACCTCCTAAGTGCCAGGCATTGTACTAAGTGTCTGAGATACAAAAAGAGGCAAAAGATAGTTCCTGCCTTCAAAATGCTTACAACCCAATGGTAAGAGAAATGAAAATACATATGTACAAAACAAGCTATGTATATAGGGTAAATTGAAAATGAGTAAAAGAGGGAAAGCACTGGAATTAAAACAGGTTCAGGAAAAAAAGGGATTAAGGGATTAAGACATCTTTCAGAAGGTGGGATTTTTGTTAGAAATGAGAAACAAGCCATCCAAGTCCTTATTACCACCATGTAGCTTTGAGATATTGAGTTACAATTTCTTCTTTCTAAGCCTTATTTTTCTCATCTTGAAAAGAAGCTTCTACTTCACTACTTCAGTTGTGAAATTTTTTGTGTCTATAATTCTAAATTACTGCTATGATTTATATAAATTATAAACAAAAAAACTGACTCATTTTTAATATTTGGAGAATGTATCTACAAACCTCATTGGGTAGAAGTAGAATTTAATTTATTTAAGTCATAAAATTTCATGCTCAACAATATAGAGCAACCAGAACTAGGAAGTAGTTCTGTTCTATATTGAGGAAAATGACTTGGCCTACCAAAGTATGAGTCAAAACAGTGTTCTCCTTCAGAATTACATAAAGGAAACATTCTAATATATGCCCTAAAATAGTTTAATAATAATAATATTTAGGATTTACATAATATGTAATAGTACCTATCTAGTTTTTAAGATCATAAAACTCCAGGGAATGGGGAAAAAGAGGTAACATATTATTTACATTTTATAGAAAAAGAGACTGAGGTTCAGAGAAGTTATGATGCGGAACTAATGAGGGGCTTAGACCCAGGTCATTTTCAAGTCCCATACTTTCCCCATTATATCATGCTTTCTCATATAAGAAGATTAACTTGCAGACACCATTCATGTGCTTAGCAAGTCCCATTTTCTTTATTTTTTAGTTTTCATTTTTAAAATATATGTATAGTTTCCAATACTCCCCTTGCAAAAAATTTAAGTTCCAACTTTTTCCTTCCTCAATCCTCCCACCCCTCCCTTAAAAAGCAATATATATTAAACATGTATAATTCTTCTATATATATTTGTAAATTTATCATGTCACACATCAAAAAGGAAAGAAAAGGTAAAGGAAAACAAAAAGCAAGCACAGAATAACATATATGTGAAAATACTATGTTGTGATCCACATTTAGTCCCACAATCCTCTTTCTGGATGCAGATGGCTGTCTCCATCACAAGCTGAAATTAGTCTGTATCACCTTATTGTTGAAAAGAGAGAGATCCATCAAAACTAATCACATAATCTTGTTGCTATGTATAATGTTCTTTTGGTTCTGCTCACTTCATGTAGCACCAGTTCATCTAAGTCTCACCAGGCCTTTCTGAAATCATCCTGCTGATTATTTCTTATAGAAAAATAATATTCCATTACATTCATATGCCTTAATTTATTCAGCCATTGTTCTACTGATGGATATCCACTCAGTTTCCAATTCCTTACCACTACAAACAGGGCAGCTACAAACATTTTTGCATATATAGGTCCTTTTCCCTCTTTTATGATCTCTTTGTGATACATGCACAGTAGTGGCACTATGGGATCAAAGGATACGCACAGTTTGATAGCCCTTTAGACAGAGTTCCATATTGTTTGCCAGAACATTTGGATAAGTTCACAATTCCACCAAAAATGTACTAGTGTCTCAGTTTTCCCACATTTGCATCAAAATTTATCATTAGCTTTTCCTCTCATCTTAGTCAATCTGAGAGATAAGTAGCACCTCAGAGGTGTGTTAATTTGCATTTCTGTGATCAATAGTGATTTAGAGCAATTTTTTTCATATGATTAAAAATGATTTTAATTTCTTCATTTGAAAATTGTTCATGTCCTTTCACCACTTATCAGTTGAAAAATGGCTTATATTCTCATAAATTTGAGTCAATTCTCTGTATATTTTAGAAATGAGCCCTATATCAGAATTGTTGTACATAAAAATTATTTTCCAGTTTTTTTGCTTCTCTTCTAATCTTTGTAAATTTTTTAAACTTAATATAATCAGAATTATCCATTTTGTATTTCATAATGTACTGTAGTTCTTTGCCCACAATTTCCTTCCCTCTCTACAGATCTTAGAGATAAACTTTGTTTTTCCTAATTTGTTTATAGTATCACTCTTTATGACTTACTCTTGAAGCCATTTTGAACTTATCTTGTTATAGGGTGTTAGATGTGGGTCAATACTTAGTTTCTGCCATATTAATTTTCATTTTCCCCAGCAATTTTTGTCACAAAATTAATTCTATCCCAGAAACTGGGATCTTTAGGTTTATAAATCACTAAATTACTATGATCTTTTACTATTATGTCTTATGAACTTAACCTATTCCACTGATTGAGTACTCTATTTTTTAGTCAATATAAATGGTTTTGATGATCATCTTTTTATAATATAGCTTTAGGTCTGGTACAGTTAGGTCATCTTACTTTGAATTTTTTCATTAATTCCCTTGAAATTCTTAACCTTTTGTTCTTTCATATAAACTTGGTTATTATTTTTTCTAGCTCCATAAATAATTTCTTGGCAGTTTGATTTCTATTGCACTGAATAAGTAGATTAATTTAGGTATAATTTTCATTTTTATTATATAAGCTTGGCTTACCTAAGAGCACTTGTTATTCTTCCAGTTGTTTAGATTTGAGTTTATTTGTGTGGATAATATTTTGTAATTGTGTTCATACATTTCCTGATTTTGTCTTGCAAGGCTGACTCTCAAATATTTTATATTATCTATAGTTATTTTAAATAGGATTTCTTTTCTGTATCTCTTGCTGCTGGACTTTGTGGGTAACATAAAAATGTTGACTATTTCTGTTGATATATTTTGTATCCTGTAACTTTGCTATAGTTAATTGTTTCTAGTAGTTTTTATTCTGTAGGATTCTTTAAGTTTACCATCATAGCATTTGCAAAGAGTGATAATTTTGTTATCTCATTACCTACTGTAATTTCTAGAATTTTTCTTCTCTTATTGCTAATATTAATAGCTATTCTATAACATAATATTGAATAATAATGGTGATGGTGGGTAACCTTGTTTTCTCCTCGATCTTATTGTGAGTAGTTTTATTTTATCTCCATTTACATATGATGCTTTATGATGGTTTTAAATAGATGCTGCTGATTATTTTAGGAATTTGGTGCTATATCATGGTGCATATATGTTTAGTATTGATATTACTTCATTTTTACTTCATTATCTATCACTTATCATTACCTTTTAGCAAGATGTAGTATCCTTCCTTATGCCTTTTAATTAGGTCTATTTTTGCTTTTGTTTGATCTGAGATCAGAATTGCTACTTCTGCTTTTTCTTCTACTCCAACCAAAACATAGATTCCATGCAGCCTTTTACCTTTATTCTGTATGTATCACTCTGCTTTAAATGTGTTTCTTGTAAATCACATATTATAAGATTCTGGATTTTAATCCAGTCTGCTGTCTCTTTCTGTTTTACGAGAAAGTTCATCCGGTTTATATTTATTGTTAAAATTACAAACTCTGTACTTCTTGGTATTTTATTTTCCCCAAATTACACTTTTCTCTTTCCTTTCCCCCCTTTCCTCCTCCCCAGCATTTTGCTTCTGACCACCACCATCTCTCCTTTTACAACTCCCCTTTCTTATCTCTTTCCCTTTTTACTTCTGTTCTCCCTTCTATTAGACTCCTTCATTCTTCCCCCCTTTCTTCTTCTACATCCCTATAGGGTAAGAAAAGTTTCTTTGTGAAGCTAACTAGGTCTGATATTCTCTCTTTGAGCCAAATCTTATGAGAATAAAATTCACAGAATACTTATCCTCTTCCCTTTTTTTCAACAATTGTAATAGGTCTTTTTTGCCTCTTCATGAAATGTAATATACCCCATTTTACACTCCATTTTCCTCCTTTTTGTAACAATTCCCTTTCCCTTCTATTTTTTTGTATTATTACACTTAAATAATATTATCCCTATGCCTATTACAGAGATACAGTTCTTAAAAATTAAATCTTACCATATAGGGATGTAAGCTTTTTAACTTTTAAAAGAAACAGTTTTTTTCCTTTCTTTTTCTTTTTGTAATGTTTCTTTTGAGTTCTGTATTTGTAAACCAAATTTTCTGTTCAACTCTGATTTTTTCATCAGAAATAAATGAAATTCATCTATTTCTTTGAATGTCCATCTTTTGCCCTGAAAGATAATGCTTATTTTTGCTGGATAATTGATTCTTGACTGCAATCCAGGTTCCTTTTCCTTTTAGAATATCACATTCCAGGCTTTTCAATCTTTTACATTAGAAACTTTGGTTCTGGATAATCCTGATTGTGGCTCCTCCGTATTTGATTTGTTTCTTTCTGGTAGCTTGCAATGTTTTCCCCTTGATCTGATAATTATGAAATTTAGCTATGTTATTCCTTGGAGTTTTCATTTTGTGTTCTCCTTAGAAGGGATGATTGGCAAATTCTTTCAATGACTATTGTACCATCTAGTTCTGGGAAATCAGGGCATTTTTCCTTGATGATTTCCTTAAAGATAATGTATAGTGTCTTTTTTTTTTTTTTTTTTTTTTTTTTTTAATCATGGTTTTCAGGAAGTTCAATTAAACTTAGATTGTCTCTATTTCCAGGTAAGTTGTTTTTCAATGAGATATTGTACATTCTCTCCTATTTTTCCCACTTTTTTTATTTTGTTTGATTGATTCTTGATGTCTCATTGAGTCATTCACTTCCATTTGTTCAATTCTAATTTTTAGAGAATCGTTTTCTTCAGTTAGTTTTTTAAAATCTCTTTTTGCTTTTGGTCAACTGAATTGTTAAATGAATTGTTTTATTCTTTGGATTTTTTTATTTCACAAATTCTGTTTTTCACCAAGTTGGTTTGTTTTTCAAATCTATTTTGTAAGGAATTATATGTTTTTTTTTTCATTTTGTCAAATATATTTTCTTAAGTTTTATTCTGATAATTTCTGTGTTTCCTTTTCCAAACTCTCCTGCAATACTCTCATTTCATTTTCATATTTTTCTTCTAACTCTCATTTTAAGATTGTTTTTTTAATTCTTTCCAGAGAGCCTTGTGAGATAGGGACCAATTTATATCACTCTTTGGAGCTTTAGCTGGAGATGGTTTAGTGTCATCAGAGTTTGAGGTCTGTTCTTCCCTTTCTCTGTAAAAGCTGTTTAAGGTCAGAGTCTTTTTCCACTTTTATTTATTTTTTAAAAGGTTGAGTTCTGTTCTTAGGTCAAACGGGGCATTGCCCCAAGCTTCCTCTATAGGCAATAGTGGCTTTTCACTGCTTTGGGTCAGACTAACTTTCTTCTTGTGCTGGGTAGGTGTCACCAAGTCCCTTGTTATTCTGGGATTCAGAGGCTCATTATCTAATCCGCTGTTCCACTGGCTTCTGAACCAGGAGAGCAGCCAACACTCCTGTATTTTGGCTAAGAGCCTCCCAGTAGATTTGTCAGCATGCAAGTGCCACACCACCTTGGGTCCCTGCACTGTGCCCAGATTCAACTGCCCTCCTCCCTGCCTCATGCCTGATTAAAACCAAACTTTTCTGAAGTTCTTCCAAAATATCTTCTGCTAGAAATTTGTTATACTCCAAGTATTTGTTGGTTCTGTCATTCCAAAATTAGTGCAGAGGCTTAATCTAGTGTTGATCTAAGGGACTCCAGGAAGAGCTCAGATAAAGACCTGTCTACTGTCTGCTATCTTAGCTTCACCCCCCACCCCTTATCCCACCTGCCATAATTTTAAAGGAAACTTTATTTATTATTATATTTTTTGTGTTTCTAGTAAAAATTGTTGTTGGATTTTGTTAAATGCTGTTTCTGCATCTATTGAGATATTCATATAATTTGTTAGTTTGGTTATTGATATAGACAATTATGCTAATATATATTTTTTAATATTAAAACCCTGCATTCCTGGTATAAATCCTAGTTGGTCATGGTATATTATCCTAGTGATAACTTGCTGTAATATTTTTGATAATGATTTATTTAATATTTTTATATCAATATTCATTAGGAAAATTGATTTATAATTTTCTTTCTGTTTTGACCCAATTTAGTTTAGCTATTAGCATTTTTTTTGATAATAGCAATTTTGTTTTCTTCTTTCCTTTTTCTAATCAAATTAACTAAAAGTTTATTTTGTTTTTTTTATAAAACTAGCTCTTAGTTTTATTTATTAGTTCAATAGTGTCCTTACTTTCAATTGTATTAATCTCTCCTTTTATTTTCAGAATGTAAAATTTGTTATTTAATTGAAGATTTTTAATTTGTTTTTTCTAGTTTTTTTAGTTGCATACCCAATTCATTTAATTTCTCTTTCTCTAATTTATGCAAGTAAGCATCTAGAGATATAAAAATTTCCCTTAGAACTGCTGTGGTTGCATCACACTCAGTATGATGTCTCATTATTGTCATTCTCTTGGTTGAAATAATAAATTATTTCTTTGAATTGTTGTTTCACCACTCATTCTTTAGGATTAGATTATTTAGTTTCAAATTAATTTTTGTTCTATTTTTCTCTGGCCTTTTATTAGATGTATTTTATCATGATCTGAAAAAGATACACTCAATTTTGAGATTTTTATGACCTAATACATAGTCAATTTTTGTGTAGATTCAATGTACCACTGAGAAAAACAAAAACAAAAAACATATTCCTTTATGTCCACATTCAATTTTCTCCAAAAATCAATCATATCTAACTTTTCTAAAATTCTATTTACCTTCTTAAATTCTTTCTTATATATTTTGTGATTCAATTTATCTAGTTTTAAGAGAGCAAAGTTGCAATCCCCCACTAGTATAATTTTGCTGTTTATTTTTTTTTTCTTACAGCTCTCTTAACATCTGCTCTAGGAATTTGGATGATATACCACTTGGTACATATATTTTTAATACTGATATTATTTTATAATCTATGGTGCCCTTTAACAAGATGTATCTCTTTTAATTATAAGTTGTTGTTGTTGTTGTTATTGTTGTTGTTGTTGTTGTTGTTGTTGTTGTTGATGTTTTGCTTTTGCTTGATCTAAAATCAGGATTGCTTTCCCTGCTTTTTTTTTTTTAATTTTTAAAAGTTTTTATATACCAGATATATGCATGGATAATTTTACAACATTGACAATTGCCAAACCATTTGTTCAAATTTTCTCCTCCTTCCCCCCCCCACCCCCAGATAGCAGGTTGACCAATACATGTTAAATATGTTAGAGTTTAAATTAAATACAATATATGTATACGTGGCCAAACAGTTGTTTTGCTGAACAAAAAGAATAAGACTTTGAAATAGTTTACATTTAGCCTGTGAAGAAAATCCAAAATGTAGGCGGACAAAATTAAAGGGATTGGAAATTCTATGTAGAGGTTCATAGTCATCTCCCAGAGTTCTTTAGCTGAGTGTAGCTGGTTCAGTTCATTACTGCTCTATTGGAACTGATTTGGTTCATCTCATTGTTGGAGAGGGCCACGTTCATCATAATTGATCATCATATAGTATTGTTGTTGAAGTATATAGTGATCTCCCGATCCTGCTCATTTCACTCAGCATCAGTTCATGTAAGTCTCTCCAGGCCTTTGTGAAATCATCCTGTTGGTCATTTCTTACAGAACAATAATATTACATATTATTCATATACCACAATTTATTCAGCCAATCTCCAATTGATGGGCATTCATATACTTTCCAGTTTCTGGCCACCACAAAGAGGGCTGCCACAAACATTCTTGCACATATAGGTCCCTTTCCTTTCTTTAAGATCTCTTTGGGATACAAACCTAGTAGCAATGCTTCTGGATCAAAGAGTATGCACAGTTTGATAACTTTTTGAGCACAGTTCCAAATTGCTCTATAGAATGGCTGGATGTATTGGCAGTTCTACCAACAATGTATCACAGTGCCCCTGTTTACCCACATCCCCTCCAACATTCTGCATTACCTTTCCCTGTCATTCTAGTGAATCTGACAGGTGTGTAGTGGTATCTCAGAGTTGTCTTAATTTGCATTTCTCTGATTATTAATGATTTCGAGCATCTTTTCATATGATTAGAAATAGTTTCAATTTCTTTATCCGAGAATTGTCTGTTCATATCCTTTGACCATTTATCAATTGGAGACTGGCTTGATTTCTTATAAATTAGAGTCAATTCTCTATATAATTTGGAAATGAGGCCTTTATCTGAACCTTTGAGTGTAAAAATATTTTCCCATTTTCCCTTCTAATCTTATCTGCATTGATTTTGTTTGTACAAAATCTTTTCAATTTAATATAATCAAAGCTTTCTATTTTGTGATCAATAATGATCTCTAGTTCTTCTTTGGTCATGAATTCATTCCTCTTCCACAGGTCTGAGAGGTAAACTATCCTATGTTCCTCTAATTTATTTATAATCTCATTCTTTATTCCTAGGTCAGGCACCCATTTTGACCTGACCTTAGTGTATGGTGTTAGGTGTGGGTCAATGCCTAGTTTCTGCCATATTAATTTCCAATTTTCCCAGCAATTTTTGTCAGACATTGAGTTCTTATCCCAAAGGCTGGGGTCCTTGGGTTTGTCAAACACTAGGTTATTAGAGTTATTGATTATTTTGTCCTTTGGACCTAACCTATTCCACTGATCAACTAGTCTATTTCTTAGCCAATACCAAATGGTTTTGGTAATCGCTGCTTTATAATATAATTTTAGATCTGGTACAGCTAGGATACCTTCATTTGATTTTTTTTCCCCATTAATTCCCTTGAAATTCTTGACCTTTTGTTTTTCCATATCAACTTTGTTGTTATTTTTTCTAGGTCATTAAAATAGTTTTTTGGGAGTCTGATTGGTATAGCGCTAAATAAATAAATTAGTTTAGGTAGTATTGTCATCTTTTTTATATTTGCTCGCCCTATCCAAGAGCATTTAATATTTTTCCAATTGGTTAGATTGGACTTAATTTGTTTGTAAAGTGTTTTGTAGTTTTGCTTATATACTTTCTGATTTTCCCTTGGCAGATGGATTCCTAAATATTTTATACTATCAGTAGTTACTTTAAATGGAATTTCTCTTTGTATCTCTTGCTGTTGCATTTTGTTGGTGATATATAAAAGTGCTGATGATTTATGTGGGTTTATTTTGTATCCTACAACTTTGCTAAAGGTGTGGATTATTTCTAATAGCTTTTTAGTTGAATCTTTGGGGTTCTCTAAGTATACAATCATATCATCCTCAAAGAGTGTTAATTTAGTTTCCTCATTACCTATTCTAATTCCTTTAATCTCTTTCTCCACTCATTGCCAAAAGTAGCGTTTCTAATACAATATTGAATAGTAATGGTGATAGTGGACAACCTTGTTTCACCCCTGATCTTTTTTTTTTTTTTATTGAAAACAAAGTCACTTTATTATAAATTTTTTGACAGTATATATGCATGAGTAATTTTTTTTATAACATTATCCCTTGTAATCATTTTTCCAAATTACCCCTCCCTCTCTCTACTCCCTCCCCTAGATGACAGGTGATCCCATTATTTTATATATGTTACAGTATAACCTAGATACAATATATATGTGTAAATCCAATTTTCTGGTTGCACGTTAAGTATTAGATTCTGAAGGTGTAAGTAACCTGGGTAGATAGACAGTAGTGCTAATATTTTACATTCAATTCCCAGTGTTCCTTCTCTGGGTGTAGTTGTTTCTGTCCATCATTGATAACTGGAAGTGAGTTGGATCTTCTTTATGTTGAAGATATCCACTTCCATCAGAATACATCTTCATACAGCACTTAAGTGTACAGCAATCTTCTGGTTCTTTCATTTCACTCGGCATCAGTTGATTTAAGTCTTTCCAAACATCTCTGTATTTGTCCTGCTGGTCATTTCTTACAGATCAGTAATATTCCATAACCTTCATATACCATAATTTACCCAACCATTCTCCAATTGATGGACATCCATTCATCTTCCAGTTTCTAGCCAGTACGAAAAGAGCTGCCACAAACATTTTGGCACATACAGGTCCCTTTCCCCTCCTCAGTATTTCTTTGGGATATAAGCCCAATAGCAGCAATGCTGGATTAAAGGATAGGCACAGTTTGATAACTTTTGGGGCATAGTTCCAAATTCCTCTCCAGAATGGCTGGATTCTTTCACAACTCCACCAACAATGTATTAGCATCCCAGTTATCCCACATCCTCTCCAATATTCATAATTATTTGTTCTTGTTATCTTAGCCTATCTGACAGGTGTGTAATGGTACCTCAGAGTTGTCTTAATTTGCATTTCTCTGATCAGTAGTGATTTGGAACACTCTTTCATATGAGTGGATATAATTTCAATTTCACCATCTGAGAATTGTCTGTTCATATCCTTTAACCATTTATCAATTGGAGAATGGTTTGATTTCTTATAAATTAGAGTCAGTTCTCTATATATTTTGGAAATGAGACCTTTATCAGAACCTTTAACTGTAAAAATGTTTTCCCAATTTTTTACTTCCCTTCTAATCTTGTTTGCATTAGTTTTGTTTGTGCAGAAACTTTTTAATTTGGTGTAATCAAAATCTTCTATTTTGTGATCAATAATGATCTCTAGTTCTCCTCTGGTCATAAATTCCTTCCTCCTCCACAGGTCAGAGAGATAGAGTATTCTCTGTTCCTCTAATCTATTTATGATCTCATTCTTTATGCCTAAATCATGGACCCATTTTGATCTTATCTTGGTATATGGTGTTAAGTGTGGATCCATATCTAATTTCTGCCATACTAATTTCCAGTTTTCCCAACAGTTTTTTTCAAATAATGAATTTTTATCCCTAATGTTGATATCTTTGGGTTTGTCAAAGACTAGATTTCTACAGATATATCCTTTTTTGTCCTTTGTACCTAATCTGTTCCACTGATCAGCTGGTCTATTTCTTAGCCAATACCAAATGGTTTTGGTGACTGCTGCTTTATAATAAAGCTTTAGATCAGGTACACCTAGAACACTTTCATCTGACTTCTTTTTCATTAGTTCCCTTGCAATTCTTAAACTTTTATTCTTCCATATAAATTTTCTTGTTATATTTTCTAGGTCATTAAAATAGTTTCTTGGGAGTCTGATTGGTATAGCACTAAATAAATAGATTAGTTTGGGGAGTATTGTCACCTTTATTATATTCGCTTGGCCTATCCAAGAGCACTGAATGTCTTTCCAATTATTTAAATCTGATTTTATTTTTGTGGCAAGTGTTTCATAACTTTGCTCATATAATTCCTGACTTTTCTTTGGTAGATGGATTCCCAAATATTTTATACTCTCAACATTAGTTTGGAATGGAATTTCTCTTTGTATCTCTTGCTGTTGCATTTTGTTGGTGATATATAAAAATGCTGAGGATTTATGTGAATTTATTTTGTATCTTGCAACTTTGCTAAAATTCTGAATTATTTCTAATAGCTTTTTTAGCAGAGTCTTTGGGGTTCTCTAAGTATACCATCATGTCATCTGCAAAGAATGATAGTTTGATTTCCTCATTTCCTACTCTAATTCCTTGAATCTCTTTCTCAGGTCTTATTGCTGAGGCTAGCATTTCTAGTACAATATTGAATAGTAATGGTGATAGTGGGCAATCTTGTTTCACTCCTGATCTTACTGGGAAAGGTTCCAGTTTATCGCCAGTACATATGATATTTACTGATGGTTTTAAATATGTGCTCCTTATTATTTTAACATATAGTCCACTTATTCCTATACTCTCAAGCATTTTTAGTAGGAATGGATGTTGGATTTTGTCAAATGCTTTTTCTGCATCTATTGAGATGATCATATGTTTTTTATTAATATTATTATTAATATGGTCAATTTTACTAATAGTTTTCCTAATATTAAACCAGTCCTGCATTCCTAGTATAAATCTTACTTGATCATAGTGTATTATCCTGGGGATATTTTCTGAATTCTTTTTGCTAATATCTTATTTAAGATTTTAGCATCAATATTCATTAAGGAAATTGGTCTATAGTTTTCTTTCTCAGTTTTTGATCTACCTGGTTTAGGTATCAGTACCATGTCTGTGTCATAAAAGGAGTTTGGTAGGACTTCTTCATCCCCTATTTTTTCAAATAGTTTATATAACATTGGAGCTAATTGTTCTTTAAATGTTGGTAGAATTCACATGTAAATCCATCTGGTCCTGGGGATTTTTTCTTAGGGAGTTGATAAATAGCTTGTTCTATTTATTTTTCTGAAATGGGACTATTTAAGCAATTTATCTCCTCCTCTGTTAATCTAGGGAGCCTATATTTTTGGAGGAAGTCATCCATTTCACTTAAGTTATCAAATTTATTGGCATAAAGTTGGGCAAAGTAATTCCTTATTATTTTTCTTATTTCCTCTTCATTGATGGAATGATCCCCCTTTTCATTTGTAAGACTAACAATTTGATTTTCCTCTTTCCTTTGTCTGATCAGATTTACCAAAGATTTATTTATTTTATTGGCTTTTTCATAAAACCAACTCTTGGTTTTATTTGTTAATTCAATAGTTTTTTTTTTTTTTTACTCTCAATATTATTGATTTCTCCTTTTAATTTTAGTATTTCAAATTTGATTTTTGGTTGTGGGTTTTTAATTTGGTCCTTTTCTAGCTTTTTAAGTTGCAGGCCCAATTAATTAATCTTCTCTTTCTCTATTTTGTTCAAATAAGCCTCTAAAGATATAAAATTTCCCCTTAGTACTGCTTTAGCTGCCTCCCACAGATTTTGGTATAATGTCTCATCATTGTCATTATCTTGGGTGAAATTATTAATTGTTTCCATAATTTGCTGTTTCATTCTTTAAGATGAGATTATTCATTTTCCAATTACTTTTTGGTCTATTTACCCCTAACTTCTTACTGAATGTAGCTTTTATTGCATTGTGATCTGAGAAGAAGGCATTTATTATTTCTGCCTTCCTGCCTTTATTTATTTCTTTACCAGGTTCCTCCCAGACCAGATGGATGCAGTAGCTCCTGTGTCTGAGCTAAGAGATAGTCTGGGAGAGAATTCCCCTCCCCTCTCTGGAAGTGCCTCAGAGGTGTGCTGGGAGGGTTGCCCAGTGAAGGACCTCACTGTGTGTCCTAGCTGATAAGCAGCTGATGTGAAAAGCCCCTGCACTCAAACTGGAAGTATCTGCCCAGAAACTGCAGTCCCTATTTCAAAGGTTCAGTTTCTCTGGGACATCTGTGGCTGAGTTCTACAGCCTCTGGCCAAGCCCAGCACTATGTGGATTAGATATTGCCTCAGGCTGCGTCCCAGCTCTTCAGGCTCTTAACTAACCCAAGGTGAAGCCAGGACAGCAGAAAGTGGCTGCACAGCCATGCTGAGATCTGTTAGGTCACTTCCGGATTGGGGTGGTTCTAGTATCTGGCTTTATATTTTAAAGTGGCTTGATTTCTCTTCTGAACTGCTGTTTTATAAGCAGAGAAGAGCTAACTGCCTTTGCCAGATTCCTCTATCTCAGTGGCTTCTCTGATCCCAGAGTTCTCCCCAGCCTGATCGGCACACTGTGTTAGCACCTAACCCTATCTGTGCTGGCCTTTTTTCTTCCTCCCCTCTGAACCAACCTTTTCTGTTGAAATTCCAGATTCTCTCCAGCTAGTATGTTATGCTTCCAATCCTTGTGGTTTCTATCAGTCCAGCGTTATTTTTGAGGCTGATTTAACTAATTGGTAATGAGGGAAGAAGGGAGCGTAAATATTCACGTGTATCTTCTCCACCATCTTCTCACCCCTGATCTTAATGGGAATGATTGCAATCTTTCTCCATTACATATGATGCTTATTGATGGTTTTAAATAGATGCAACTGATTATCATAAGGAAAAGTCCATTTACTCCTATACTCTCAAGTGTTTTTAATAGGAATGGATGTTGGATTTAATCAAATGCTTTTTCTGCATCTATTGAGATGATCATATGATTTTTGTTAATTTGATTATTAATATGGTCAATTATACTGATAGTTTTCCTAATATTGAGCCAGCCCTGCATTCCTGGTATAAATCCTACTTGATCATGATGTATTATCCTGGGGATGATTTTCTGGAATCTTTTTGCTAATAACTTATTTAAGATTTTAGCATCAATATTCATTAGCGAGATTTATCCCTGCTTTTTAAAATTTTTTTTATTTTTTAATTTTCAGCTGAAGCAAAATAGATTTTGCTCCAGCCTTTTACCTTTATTCTGTATGTATCACTTCCTTTAAATGTATTTCTTGTAAACAACATATTATAGGATTCTAGTTAATCCAGTCTGCAATTTGTTTCCATTTCTTGGCAGAATTCATCCCATTAACATTCACAGTTAAAATGACTAATTCTGAATTTCCTGCCAGCTTATTTTCTCCCAAGTTATAATTTTCTCTTTCTTTCCTTCTTTTCCCTTTTCCTCAGTGTTTTACTTCTTTTCACCATCTCCCTCAACAGCCCTCTCTTTTTATATTCCCTTTCCTCTTTCTTATACCTTTCCCCTTATAAATGCATTCTTTCTTCTATTCCTCCCTCTTTTCTTTCCCCTTTCCCCTTTTATTTTCCTATAAGGTGAGACAAGTGTCCCTATCTAACTAAATATATCTGATATTATCTCCTTACTTCAATGCCAATGAGATTAATGTTCACACAATGCTCATCCTATTCCCTTCTTTCCCTCAATTACAATAGGTTTTTTTCACCTCTTTATATGTTATAATTTATCCCATTTTACCTCCCCTTTCCTCTTTTTTCCAGTACGATTACTTTTTCCAACCTTAGTTCTTTTTAATACAATAAAGTGAAATTATAACTACACCCTTTAAGTATACTTCTAATAATGATAGAGTTTTCAAGAGTTAAACATATTACTATTCTATATAAGGATGGAAACTTTTTAATCTTTAAAAAAAAACAGTTTTTTTCCTCCCCATTTTAACATTTTATGCTTTTCTTGAGTTCTATATTTGAAGATCAAATTTTCTGTTTTGTTCTGGTCTTTTCATCAAAAATTAATGAGATTCAAATAATTAATGTGCAACAAGAAAATGGTATTTACACACATATATTGTATCTGGGTTATATTGTAACATATGTAAAATGCATGGGATTGCCTGTCATCAGGGGGAGAGTGTGGAGGGGGGGATAATTTGGAAAAATGAATACAAGGGATAATATTATAAAAAAATTACTCATGCATATATACTGTGGAAAAAATGCTAAATAAAATTTTAAAAAAATTTAAAAATAAAAAATAAAACAAAACAAAACAAAACAAAATTAATGAGATTCATCTGTTTAATTGAATGATCACTTTTTTTTCCTAAAGATAATGTTTAATTTTGCTGGATAGTTGATTCTTTACTGGAGTTCAAGCTTCTTTGCCCTCCAGAATATCATATTTTAGGTCTTCAATCCTTTAAAGTAGAACATTCTAGGTCCTGGATAATTCTGATGTGATTACTCAATATTTTAAATGTTTCTGGGTGCTTGCTATATTTTCTCCTTGATCTGATAATTTTGAAATTTAGAGATGGTATTCCTTGGAGTTTTCATTTTGGGGTCTCTTTTAGAAGGTGATTGGTGGATTCTTTCAATGGTTATTTTACCTTATGGTTTTAGGCCATCAGAGATGTATTCTTTGATGATTTCTTGAAAAATGTTATCTAGGCTCTTTTTTTGTTTTTCATCATGGTATTCAGATAGTCCAATAAGTCTTAGATTGTTTCTCATGGATTTTCCAGGTCAATTGTTTTGCCTGTTGAGTTATTTTACATTCCCTTATTTAAAAAAAAAAAATGTTTTTTGTGTTTTTTTTGACTGATTCTTGATCTCTCATTGAATAATTCACTTCCATTTGTTCAATTCATTTTTTTCCCCATTTCACCAGTTCTATTTGAGTTCTTCTCCTTTTCCATTTCACCAATTCTGTTTTTCCAGGAGTTTTTTTTTTTTTTTTTAACACTTCAAAATTTGTGAGTTCTATCATTCCAGAGTGATGCATTCAGAGGCTTGATCTGGTGTTGATCTGAGGGAAGCCAGGAAGAATTCAGATAAAGATCTGTCTACTCTCTGCTATCTTGACTCCACCCAGCAAATCCCATTTTCATGAAATGTGCAAGAACCCATTGCTTAGGACTAATTTTGTGATAACCACCTATTGATAATTATCATTAACTCCAAATTCAATGAGAACAAAACTGGAGCAAAAATCCATCATCATTCACCCTTAAAATAAGGGTTGTAGTTGATTTAAATGTGTATATTTTAGTATATTTTTTACAGCCAAATTGTAGAATAGATAAGGCACAGAGAGCTTTTCTAAGAAGATTGTAAATAAGCATTGCAGGGAAACAGTAGTGTTTCTAAAGTCAAGAAAGTATATAATTAGAATGGAACTTCAGAAGGATATTACATAAAGTGACTGAGAAATCTTTTATATTTGGTAGAAAGATAATTATGTGTTTTGACACTTTTGAATGTAAGAACAATCTTTTTTTTTTTTTTTTTCAGGAAATTCATGGATGAATGGGTAGACAAGCAGATACAAATAAGATCTATAAATGAAAAAGGTGTTGGGACCTTTTGCTTCAAGGAAGTAATAAAAATGAGTCAATATGGTATAGAAAATTAAGGCACCATAATATCTATGTCCTTATTCTAACTCAATACCCAAGTCAATATAGTCATATACTTTGTTTTCTCCTACTTTTACTGATCTTTTTGGTACTTTCCTATGGTTATGTATAACAAATATCGACATCCCTCCCTCCCTCCTTCCCAGATTTCTTTTTCTCTTCCTCTGAATATCTGTCTCCTCTCTCCCTTTGTCTGTTTCTCTGTCTCTATATGTGAGATATATGTGTGTGTATGTGTATACATCTATATCTATCTATAATTATCCATATATTTTGAATCTTAACAAATGTTTATCCAAACTACTCTGTAAAGATCTAACTGGGTTTAATAATGTTAACTGATTACTTTCCCTTCAAAGATTTCTGGGCAAAACAGTTTTTCAGCAAGTTCTCAAACCACAAACATCAGTTAATTGAATCCATCTAACAAATACCATGTATTATGTTCATTTTCTAAATCCTCTTGATTTTGAAACCTCCCTAACTTTGCCAAACATCTTAGAAATTGTGGTAACCACATTCCATTGAACATGTTCACAGTATAATTCCCTATTTATAGAAATCCTAGTCATCAAAGGATAATTGGGTCCTTTACACAGTTGAGTCTTGAATTACTACCTACATAAAGTTGAAGACTTGGGGAAACACTATGATGTTTCCTAAGTCTAACCATAAACCCTTCTCAAGCAGCATATATTCTTGCACTTCACATACATTTAAGCTTCTATGTGCTTGTTCTGGGGCCATTTGCCCTGGTGAATAGCCTCTTTCTGTGGTGGAATGCCCCATTTAGTGAGCTACTAACCAAACTCAGTTCCTAGGACCTACAGACCTCTCTATTAGTTTCCCTCTTCCAACATGAACTGGAATAATGACTCACTCTAGTTTTTTGTGTTTATTTTTCCTTTAATTTCACGATCAACATTTACTCTAGCACATTTTCTAAATGTACTTAGAGCAACTGAGGTGTAATAGCTCATCTTAATTCTTCCTAATATTCTACCATCTTGACTTCCTGCTACCTAAGTTATTTAATTCATTCTATTTTTATTTCATAAGTGACTGACAGAAAACATTTTATGCTTCAATTGTCCTAACAATAAAGATGACTGTCCATATCAAGAAGAGTTGACTCACAATAGAAGCACAGAATCACAGAACTTGACATTTGAAAATTACTTCAAAATGCCTTTATACCAATCATTAAGCAAAGAATGATTATTACTTATATTTCCAAAATTATTAATATTGTATATTATATATATTTTAGATATAATCTATTCTTGATTTTAAGTTTTTGTGACAATACATTCATTACCTCTTAAGGCAATCCATTTCTTTTGTGAAGAGCTCAACATTTAAGATTTTTTCCTATTAAATAAAAATTTACATCTTTATAACTTTTAGTCATAGCTCCAAGATCTTCCAAAAATAGATCATAGTTAATATCAAATCTTATGAATAATCTAATACTATGTTTTGAATTGCATTTATTTTGCTCTATCTATGACTCCTTTTTGTGAGCAGAGTATATTATCATGTGCTCACTTTACATAAATTGTCCTGGTAATGTGAGTCACACTCTGAATGGGAAATGAAACATAATGTTTTACTTCTATGATAGATATAAAAGAAATATTAAAAGGCAGCAATAGGACAATGAAAATGAGGTTTGGGGTAGGGACTGAACCCATGATTTTATTGTTATGGGGAGCTTTCAATGGGGAAATCCTTCTTTTAATGCAGGTTGGTGTTGCAATTTAATAAGTTGCCTTGAGAACTAAGCTTAGGTGAATTGACCAGGCTGTGCAGCAGATATATGTAAGAGACAAAATTGGACCGCAGGTGTTTTTATCTGTAAGATTAGATTTCTATTTACTATGGCATGGAGAAAACCTTTAAGATATTGAAGAAACTTCAAATAAAAGGTAATATTCAATATTTTTAGAAATAACAGGCTAGGCTATAGCATGGGAACAACATGAAATGATCAGGAATTCTCTCTAAACTTGGGGAAATTGCTCCAAGAAATAAATTTTGTTGTACTAAAGAGCAGAATAAATAAATATGACATATGCCATGTTAATTAAAAAAAAAAAAAAAAAAAAACCTCACAGTCAACAAGCCTTTTGTGGCACTGGTAACTCGGAATGAGGTTATAATGAAGTCTCCACCTTATTCCTGGTGGCTATTCATGTTTACTTTATGCATATACTTTATATATCTAATAGGGAAGTAATGCCTTGTATGTTGATTTGTGATAATGTTGAAAGCAGAGACTAAATGTTTTTGTTTTTTTGTTTTTCAGTTTTCTTTGGATCTCTACCACTTTTCATAAGTAGCAATTTCTTATTAACTGACATATCAGAGAAATACAATGTTAAATTCAGCAATTTTATTTTTATTATGAAAATGAAAATATTTGGGAAGGTGACATATAGTTTCCTTGCTTGTTTCTCCAAAAGAATCAAAGCAAAAACAAGTTTCATAGTAGAGTTTTGATAGGTTGAAGTTTGAGTAAAATAGAGAAAATACTTCAAATATCTTTGAAGTGAGAATCTTGGATAAAGTAATAGATATAGTTGTCTAAAATAAAACCACAATCAAAAAAAATGCAAGGAACATGAGTGAAATATTTCAGTTTTATTCCAAAACTATGTAATATCGAAACAATATCTAAATTCTTTATTAAAGAATTAATGAACACATATACATATCCTCTGATGCTCTTATGGACTCAATATATGTTAGTGATAGGGGGGGAATGATACATAATATGATAGACTTCATATAATTGAAATTGCAGTTAATGGGGTAGAATTGTTATTTTTCATCAGGACTTCTTTTTATGATAGCTCCAGGTTATCAATTTTTGAATGCTTTCAAAATAGAACAAATGGTTTTTTGATATTCATGCCTACATAATATTAAAGTGTTAAAATAGCATTTAAACTAGTTCTACAATAATTCTTAAAATGTAACATAATTTATGCTACTCTTTTTAAGTCTTGGGATATGAGGTCATTCAGTTTATTTAATTTGACAGGAATTTGGATCACAACCAAATTAAAATTTGGTAGGTACTTTTAGACAGTTGCTGGGGTGCTTAGAGAAAATGGCCTTAGAGTCATATGTCCAGTATTTAAGAGAGATAAGATTTGAATGTGAGACCATTTGATTTCAAGTGTAACACTTTATCCAATATAGTTTATTGAGTCTGTAAAAACCTGCAAATAAATATCTTTTCAGGTCAATAATGTGATTTTTAATCTTTGACTTCTACTTCTTATGGAAACTCCCTTGAAATTTTTCTTTACAAGACACTTTGATTTTTTAAAAATACATACATTGATACTTTGAGGTTCTATTAACAAATTAGATAATATATGTCAATTATTTTGCAAACTTTAAAGTGCTACTTAAATTTCAGCCATTATAGTTCTATCATTAATACTATTACTACCCACAATGCATACTGTAGATCGTTCTTCATGCATCTTATATGAATTGCATTCATCTTTTCCAATGAATCTTGTATGGGGCATCTGCCTATCCCCAAGGACTTTCTTTTAGGATTCATGGCATTAGCTAGGTTCTAGGAGAAACTGAAAATTTCTTATGATAAAAGAAAACATCTGATGAGCCTGTTATTTAGAATTTCACTTGATATTACAAACCAGATATTTTAATAATGTTTGTATTATATATTTCAAGGAATTACATTTTATGTAAATGTTCATCTTGAGCACTTCAGTTTAAGGTGATCAAGTCCCCCATGAAACTGTCTTTTTTAGTTCCATCAGACAAGAAATAAAACCAGATTCAGGATATTCTTTATTTGCCTCACCAAAGATATATGAAACATCTATTCATTTAACTATAATTTCTTTTTGTTTCTCATTTCTTTTATAACAAGAATGACAATATTAATATGATTTAATTCCTTTTATGGTGGGTCAAGAAATTTGCTATTATTGGCCAATAATATTATATTCACAGTACAAACAAGTAAACCAATCATTGTAGAAAAAAGGAAATAATCCTATGATTTTCAGTGCATTCTGGCACTATTTTCTGCTGTCATTTCAAAAATTTAATATAAACCCTAAATAAAACAAAATAACACTACAGATGTTTACATGCCCTCATAATTTTTCAAGTGTTTTAAAAAAAAAACTTTTAAAATTGCATTCAAATAGTATAAAGTACATCAAGAAAATATATATATATGTAAAAAGCATGGGTATATAAGATGGGAATCATATTATGTTGGATTCTGACTGAAATAATGTATATTAATTTGATTCCATAGTTTTCAATGAAAGCCTTTTAGACATGGCTGGAGGGTTGTTGGAGCATGGAGTCATCAGCCTTTATGAAATTTGTCTTGCATCCCTTTTTTTTTTTTTTTTTTTTCCTAAGGAGTGAGACTTCCATTGTATTCACAGGGGGTAGGGAAACAAATTATATTGACAAGACAGAGAAGATTACTCTTCTTAATTCTTCTGATTAAGTATCTGGAGAAATAAAATATTTTCCCTCCTCCTTCATCTATTAAAATAATGGAACAATGATGTATTCAATAGACCTGTTAATTTGTGGATCAGAACTAAAAATTAAGCCAGGAATTTTATTGGATAACAGTAATGGCTGATTATAGGAGATGAACATAGGCAGAAAATGATTTGCAAATAGCAATGTCAAGACTGTCCATATTGGAGTTTTCTTTTCTTTTCTTTTCTTTTTCTTTTTTTTTTTATTTGTTGGGAAAGTTATCCATGTTGTGGAAAACACCATTAAAGGTTCCTGGTATTTTAACTGACTATATAAAAGTTCACAAGTTATCAGAGCTGGATTTTATAAGATAAGAAATATTAAGTTCTGCTATGCCCAAAGGTCTATAAAACTGTACTTTTATCCAATCTCACTAGTCAATTTGTATCCCAAAGAGATCATAAAAGAGGCAAAAGGGCACACGTGCAACAATATTTATAACAGTGCTATTTGTGGTAGCAAAGAACTACAAAATAAGCAAATGCTCATCAGTTGGGGAATGACCAAGCAAGTTGTGGTATATGAAGGTAATGGAATATAATTGGAATATAAAAAAGGTGAATGAGCTGATTTTGGAAAGGCCTGGAAATATTAACATGAAATAATGCTGAATGAAACAAGCAGAACCAGGAATATATTGTACATAATAACAGCAAGAATATGTGATGATCAAATTTGAAAGACTTGTTCCTTCTTAGTGGTTCAGTGATCCAAAGCAATGCCAATAGACTTTGGACAAAAAATGCCATTTGCACCCAGAAAAAAGAACTAAGAAGACAAAATATAAATCAATATATCCTATGTGCATTTCTTTTTATCTGTTTTTTTATTTTATTTTAAATTTCCTCTCTGGTTTTTCCATTTTGCTCTGATTTTTCTTTCTCAACATGATTAAAAAAGTAATGTGTATTAAAAATAAACAAATTTACTAAAAAACCAAAACAAAACATTCATATTTGCCAAATATATAAAGATAGTTTTCCTTTATCAACTGAAAAAAACAATAATTCTGATACTAAACAATAAAAAATGAAAACTGAAAAAAAAGAGATTGTGATATTCTATGTTTTTCAGCTATATATTGTCTCTACAAGAATACAAGTATTCTAGATGAGGTGTTTTTTGTTTGTTTGTTTTTAAGGAACAGCATGGATTCATTGAAAATACTATACAATTTCCAAATAGGAATGTAGTTCTCTTTTCTTCAAGGATAATAATTCTGAAACCAACTCATTGTTTATCTATAATATTTGTTCAAGATAGAAACACATACATACCCAACGCATACTGATGGAAAACCTTAAGTATTCTTTGTACATTCAATTGTATATCTGAAGTCTCACATAGTGGTGATAAATATTCATTGAATGAATCAGCACAATAAGCAAAAATTATCATTATACCAGTGCTGATTAAAGTTCCAAGTAATATATTTACATTTATAGAATATCATATTTATAGAAAAGCAAAGCAATTTCATTATTACTAGATTAAAGTTTATACATACATATATGTGTATAAGATATAATTCTAATATATACATATTTCAAGCTAATATATATGTATATACACATACATGTAACACATTTTTATTTAAAGGCAAGAAAAAATAAATTGTAAACAATAAATTTACAGTTTCATATAAAATTCTATTTTTTGTTCTTTTGTCTTTTGAAATATTCATATTGATTCACTAATTTGAAAATAAAAAAATAAACAAAATCTCCAACTGATAAATATTCTAAAATTTCACTTATAAACCTAGCTTGTTTGTTTTTCTCCTATAAAACATTGTCACAAAATTCTGAGTAGATTTAAGACAAGTTCATAAAATCAAATATAGAATGAAATTGAAACTGTATTATACTTCCCCTTTGATGGGATTCACCTATATTTATTCACTTTTTAATGAATAACATTTTTTTTTTGTTTCATTACTTATCTACTCCAAGTTATGTCCTTGAAAACTGATGCATAAAATTAGTTGGCATAAGAATATGGTGGATTATATGGTGCATCTTGTTTTCTAGAATACAGGGGTAATTCTCTTGCATTCCCATTTTCTTGAATGAATAATTCAGACATCTAAAAGTTTCAATGTAAATTGAAATGTGTTTGTATTTATTTATTTTCCTGATAGCATTTTACCAGAATGAATTTTCCATTCCAAATATCAAGAATAGGGAAATAGTTGAAAATTAACTTTAAATGAGGGCTTTAATTATCTGTCAAGTATATATCTGTATAATAGGATCACTGGAACCACAAAATAAATAACTACATAGTCAAGTCATACAATGATTTATTTTTTTATAAAGAAATAGCATAATTGTGCTTACACTACAGCCCAAATACACTTGGGCATATCAGTATTATTATTATTATTATTTACCACACAAATCTAAAGATAAATTTGTGTGTTATATACTGTTTTTAAACTCTAGATGACATATATAAGCAATATCCCTTGTGTTATCTAGACAGATAACTTGCAGTAGCAATTTTTAATATGGCCAATAAATTTTTGAGAAATACCCCAATGAGACTTTACAAATATCAGAATAACCATGGTAGGGAAATAGAATCAATTTTTTTTTCAATGAAATTTTTAAAAATGTTTCTGGTAACTAGAAAACAAAGTAATTGAACAGTTTCTCTTTCACTCTTCTATACAGTGAAATAGAGGGGAAAAAACACACATACAAATGTTTGAAGTAGTTTATTCACTCACTTCCTAAACCACACATTTTTATCAGGAAGCAGTAATATTCTCTATTAAATGGAAATAAGATTACCTTGTACATAAGAGCACACTTATATACACCCCACAGGTGTACCTCAGGTACAGTTTTAGGTAGTTCATTTCATTGATGTTTTGCTCAAGGATAGGAATACTCTAGTAAATTATTAATTTATATATCCCATAAACATTTATTAAGTATCTTATCTTGTATATGTCAGGCACAGTTCTGACTATTTGCTTATTATATTTGCTCCCAGGGGACTTAAACTTCTTGGGGAAAAATACAAAAATATAAACAAAGTAACTTCTTGGGATAGAAACATAACAAAGGATGGGGAAAAGAATAGGTTTCTTGTAAAAAATGGCACATGAGCTGAGTTTTGAAAAGATTCAAAGAATCTAGAATTAGAAGACTCCATTTCAGACACTGAGAACAGCTGATGCAAAACCATACAGACAGGAAATGAAATGTGTTTAAAAGAATGAATGTTATAGCATGCCCCAAAATTGAGGCTGAAACCAGGTTTCTTTTTATTTTTTTACATTTCCATGAAAATCATATTGTGAAAGAAAATATAGATCTCCCCAGACCACCAAAAAAACAAACAAACAAACAACAAAAAAACAAACAAACCTTCAAGAAAAATAGAGTATTGAAGCCAAGATCGTGGAATGAAGCCAAGAAGCTGCTTGAACTCTCCCAGTTTCCCTTGAAAACCATATGAAACCAAATTTGTGAACAGTCTGAAAGAATAAAAGCACTCTTCAGTTCAAGAGAGATTGGAAAAACTCCAAGAAAGGTCAGTCTCACTGGGGTAAAAAGGGTGTTCCGTTAGAATCTGAGAAAGCCATTGAGAGGGCCTTAAACACAGCAAATCATGAACTGAGACCTTTGTCCTGGCTCAGTAGGGGGGCTGATCAGCAGGACAACCTCCAGTCCCAGCTCAAAAAGCAACCACCTGAAAACAAAAGGGGTCCCTGTGCTCAAAGCCAAAAATCAGAGCTACATAAGAAGCTTGGGAAACTACCACCTTTATCCCAGGAGCAAAGCTCCATCATAAAAGTAACAAAAGGGGAAATACCAAAAGAAAAAGAAAGAAAATGAACAAGAAAGAGAAGAGATTTGACCATAGAAAGTTACTGTGGTGACAATGAAGACCAAAATACTAACTCAGACTAGGACAAAATGTCCACAGAGCAAATCTCAGAGTGATATGAATTGTTCTCAAGCCCAAAGAACCTTCTTGGAAGTGCTCATAAAAGACTTGAAAAGGCAAATAAGAGAAGAAGAAATGAGAAAAGAAATGAGAAGTGTGAACAAGAGAGTCACCAGGTTAGAAAAGGAAGGCAATTCATTTAAAAAAAAATACATTTGGTCAAATGCAAAAAAAAAAAAAAAAAAAAAAAAATCACTGAAGAAAACAAAACCTTTAAAGGTAAAATTAACCAATTGGAAAAAAAAAAAAAAAGATACAAAAGCTAACTGAAGAAAATCACACATTACAAACAAGAATGGGGCAAATGGAAGCTAATAACTCTATGAGAGATGAAGAATCAGTCAAACAAACAAACAAACAAACAAAAATCAAATGAAAAAAGGGAAGAAAATTTGAAATATTTCATTAGAAAAACAGCCAACCTGGAAAGTAGATTGAGAAGAGACAATTTAAACATTATTCGTCTACTTGAAGACCTTGACCAAAAAACAAAACAAAACAAACAAACAAACAAACAAACAAAAAAAAAAAAAAACCTGGATAACATTCTTCAAGAGATCAAGGAAAACTGCCCTGATATTCTAAAAACAGAGGGGGAAATACTCATTGAAAAAAATCCATCAATCACCTTCAGAAAGAGATTCCACAAAGAAAATCCCAAGGAACTTTGTTGCACTATACCTAAACTACAATCTCAAGTGTAAGGATCCTTTAAATGGGTGGCCACGGTACAACAGGAGATTGAGTTTCCCAGAAGTAATCTCTGTGGATATAGGACTGCCCTGTGGGTGGCATCCTGGCCATATTGAGATAGCTTTGTAATGGGTAATGGCTCTCTTGCTGGTTGGCTGTGTGTGTCAGATCTCACAGGTCCTTTATAAGCCCACTGCAGGCAGCAAGTTTCTCTCTTTAACCTGGCTCCCTAGCCAGGGATAGCCAAGCCAAGCTAGCCAAGAGAGGGAACAAGTCAGGGCATTATGTGAGTAAGTATAATAAAGGCTTTTAAGATTACACGTGGCTGTTCTTGAGCATGCTATCAGTTATTAAACTATAGATTCAAGAAATCATGGCCAGAGACCTTTGAAGGCCTCAGAGGAGGCAAGCCAGGTAGAGTTGACACTGCAAAGGTCAGTGGTCAAAGGTACCATTGTTGGGCCTAGGACAGACTGATAATAGTAACTGCTAGGAGGGCATGTTACTCTCAAGAAAAAAAATACCACAAGATGCCAGACAGAAACAACTTGAACATGGAGGAAAAACACTAAGGATACTTAGCATCTGGCAGTGTCTACAAAAAAGTATTGGTGGGCCTGGAATACCATATTCTGGAAGGCAAAGGACTTAGGGTTACAATTAAGAATTAATTATTCAGTGAGACTAAGCATCAACTTTCGGGGGAAGAGATGAATGAAATAAAAGACTTACAATTATTTGTATAGAAAAACCCAGAACTAAACTGAAAATTTAATGCACAATTAAAGACTCAAAAGAAGAATAGGAAGATAAACAGAGAAAATATATTTATTATTTGAAGGTTAAACAGATTATGTCCCTTGATGGGAATATGATATGTGTAACTATTAAAATGTAGGGAAAGAAGGGGATGAGCATTGTCTGAAACTTTATCACATCTGCTTTGTCTCTAGCAGGGAATAACTTTACATTCAATTGTGTATACAAATTCAGTTGGGTATAAAAATCATTTGGGTATAAAGAAGTAGTAAGAGAAAGAGGAAAAAAAAAGGGAGGGCTGGATAGAAAGGAGGGCAGAAGCACTAGGCAAATACAATAAATGAAGCTGGGAGGATGATAGAAGATAAGGTAGTAGGAGGATGATAGAAGATAAGGTGGGATGGGTTAAAAAACACAAGAGAAGTAGGAAGGAGTAATAGGAGTTAAGGTAATGGGTGGCATGGATAAAAAAAAAAAACAAACCAAACCAAAAAAATCCCACTACTGAGGATAGGCAGAAAGAGAGAACCTAAGCATATACAAGGGAGAAAATACAATGGAGGGAAATACAGAGCTGATAATCATAACTATAAATCTGAATGGGATGAATTCTCCCATAAAACAGAAGCAAATAGAAGAGGATTAAAAACAGAATTCTACAATATGTTGTTTATAAGAGACATGTTTGGCATAGAGAGACACATTAAAAAGTAAAAGTAAAAGGCTGGAACAGAATTTATTATGCTTCAGCTGAAGTAAAAAAAAAAAAACAAAAAAAAAAACAGAGCTATCAATTCTAATCTCAGATAAAGCAAAAGTAAAAACAGATCTAATTTTAAAAATGAGGAAGGAAAGTACATCTTGATAGAGAGTACTCTGTACAATGAATTAGTAATGATATTAAGTGTATATGCCCCAAGTGGTGAACATACAAATTCCTAGATTATATTTTAAGCCACTTAGAGAGAGAAATAAGTAGTAAAACTATATTAATTATAGATAAAATAAAATATTTGGTTGTCTACCTGCAATGACAAACTCAAGAACTATGTAGACAAAATTAGAAAATGTTACACAAATAAAGTCAGATCTGAACAATTGGAAAAATATCAGTTGTTCATGGGTAGGCCAAGCTCATATAATAAACATGACAATAAACATGCCTAAATTGATCTATTTGCTCAGGACAAAACAAAATTCCAAAAATTATTTCATAGAACTAGAAAAAAATAATATCAAAATTCATTTGAAAGAACAATATGTCAAAACTATCAAGGGAATTAATGAAAAAAAAATACAAAGAACGATGGCTTAGCAGTACCAAGCCTAAAACTATATTATAAAGCAGCTGTCATCAAAAACCATTTGGTAATGGCTAAGAAATAGAGTGGTAGATCAGTGGAACAAATTAGCTACACAGCACATAATAATCAAAGTCTATGGTAATCTAGTATTTGATAACGTCCAAACTCCAGCTTCTGGAAAAAGAACTCACGATTTGACAAAAATTGCTGGGAAAACTGGAAAATAATATATAAGAAACTCAGGATAAACTTATCTCACATCCCATAGAAAAATAAGATCAAAATGAGTACATGATTTAGGCATAAATGATACCATAAACAAACGAACAAATAAAAAAAAATAGTTTAACCTATCAGATCTTTGGAGAAGGGAAGAATTTGTGACCAAAGAAAAACTAGAGAACTTTATGAAAAACAAAATGGACAACTTTGATTTCATTAAACAAAAAACATTTTTAGACAAATAAAATCAACAGAAACAAGATTAAAAGCAAAGTACAAAGCTGGGAAAAATCTTTATAATCAGTGTTTCTGATAAAGCGTCATTTCTAAAATACATAAAAAAATATGTCAAACATAAAAGAATACAAGTCATTCCCCAATTGATAAATGATCAAAATATATGAACAAATTTCAGATGATAACATTAAAGCCATCTATAGTTATATAAAATTTCTCATTATTGAATGCAAATTAAAAAAATATGAGGCACTATCTCACACCTCTCATGTTGGCTAAGATGATAGGAAAAGGTAATCATAAATATTGGAGGGGATGTGGAGAAAACTGGGACACTAATGCATTGTTGGTAGAATTGTGAAATAATCCAACAATTCCTGGAGAGCAATCAAGAATTATGCACAAAGAGCTATTAAAAAAAACAAAAAAAACTACACAAAGTCTTTGATTTAGCAGTGCCACTACTGGAATTGTATCCATAGGAAATCATAAAGGAAGGAAAAGGACCAAGATGTGCAAAAATGTTTGCAGCAACTTTTTTGTGGTAGCAAAGAGTCAAAAAATGAGTAGATGGCTATCAATTGGGAAATGGCTGAATAAGCTGTGGTATATTAAAGTTAGATAATATTATTGTTCTGTAAAAATAATGAAGAAGCTGATTTTAGCAAGGCCTGAAAAGATTTACATGAACTGATGCAGTGTGAAACAAGCAGAACTAGGAATACATTGGACAAAATAACAGCAAGGATGTGTGATAATCAAGTCTGAAAAGACTGTTTCTTTGTGGTTGAATGATCCAAAGCAATCCTAATAAACTTTGGACATAAAATGTCATCTGCATCTAGAAAAAGTTCTGTGGAGTTTAAACGTAAATCAACACATGCTATGTTCACTTCTTCTGTCTGTTTTTTTTTTTTTTTCTCTCCCATGGTTTTTCTCTTTTGTTCTGATTTTTCTCTTCCAACATGATTCATAAAGTAATATGTATTAAAATAAATTAATTAATTTAAAAATAGAGTAAAAAAAGAGCATGCTTCAATCTGTATTTGGATATAATCAGTTTTTTCTTTGGGTGTGGATAGCATTTTTCCTCATAAGTCTTTCAGCGTGGTGGAGAATAATTTTATTACTGAAAATAGTAAAGTCATTCATAGATGATTATTCCACAATGCTGCTATTAGTTTGTACACAATATGTTTCACTTTGCTTGTGTTCCATAGAGAACTTTCCTGGTGTTTTTTGAGAGTGTCCTCCTCCTCATTTCTCATAGAACAATGATATTCCATTACAATAACAAACCAGAATTTACCCAGCCATCTTTCAATTGATGGTCATCCCCTTAATTTCTATTTCTTTACCTCTAGGAGAGAGCTGCAAAAAAACATTTTTATTTGCAAATATAAGTCATTTGCCTTAAAACAAAACAAAACAAAACAAAACAAAACAAACAAAAAAAAACCAAACCTCTTTTGTTATTCATGCCTAGTAGTGGTATTGTTAGATCAAAGGATAGGTCTGATTTTATAGCCCTCTGGATATAGTTCACAACTTTTGAAATCAATTGGGAGTGGCTCTCATTTTTATTTTATTTTATTTTTTCACCAATTTGAATCAGTTCCTTATACATTTGGGAAATAAAGACTTTATTAGAGAAATTTGCTTCAAAATTCCTTTCTCAGTTACTATTGTTAATGTATTTGCCCCCTGGTTATTATCTCTCCTTTCACTCTGACCCTCTTCAAAAGCTTTTTTCTATTGAACCTCCTCCAATATGCCATTTCTTCTGTCACCCTGCTCTTTTCCCATATTTCCTTTCCCTCTTACTTCTCTGCAGGATAAGATAGATATCTATACCCATGTTGTGTATGCATGTCATTTCCTCTATGAATCGATTTTAATAAGAGCATGGTTCATTCACTCTCCCTCCAATCCTCCTCTTCCCCTACACTATAAAAACTTTTTCTTATCTCTTTTATGGTAGATAATTTGTGACATACTACCTCTCCCTTTCCTTTTCTCAAAGTACATTTCTTTTTCATTCTTTAATTTTATCCTTTTTTTAACTTATTATCCCTTCATCTTGAACTCATACCTGAGCCCTTTGTGTATATATTTTCCTTGTAACTGTCTCGATAATGAGAAAGCTCTTGTGAGTTACAAGTATCCTCCTCCCATATAGGGATGTAAACAGAAAACCTCTGTTAAATCCTTTGATTTCCACTTCCTGACTACCTCTTTATGCTTCTCCTGAGTCCTCTATTTGAAAATCAAAATATCTATTGGTCTTTTCTTCATAATGTTTGAAAAGCCTCTATTTCACGGACTATCTATCTTTTCTCTCAAAGGATTCAGTTTTGCTGAGTAGGTGATTCTTGCTTGTAAAGGGCTAGAACTGAGCAAATGCACTTGGATAATGGAGCATGTGAGACTAATTTCCAATTGGACAATTCTCTATTAACATGTTTGAAGGATGACTCTCCCCAACTATTCAGTGCTGGCTGGATCTGGGGTGTGGACAAAGGAGGGGAAGTGACATGTGTGGGTGGAGTAGGAGGAGGAAATTGAGGCATTCACCTGGTGGTTGAGAGAGAGGAAGGAGGTGTGGAGATTGCTAGATCTAATTCCCTGACCTTGACCTCAAAAGACCAAGAATAAAGACTTTTGATTATCCTGACTCCGGCTGATTTCTGGGAAGACAGAGTTCCAGCACTTGCTTGTAAACCTCGCTCCATTACTCTAAACAATAACATATTCCAAGCCTTCTCATTTCTTGATGTAGAAGATGCTAAATTTTGTGTTATACTGTCCATGACTTCACTATATTTGACTCATTTCTTTCTGTATTCTTATAATATTTTCTTGTAGAGGGCCACAGGTAGTGAGGAAATTTTGGGTGAGGTATAAGAAAGACCCTTTAGCCCAGAGGAAACCTTCTGACAATGACTGATTCAGCTCCCCATTTCAGGAAGAGAGTCCTTCCTGAGAAGTCAGGGGGCAGTGACAACCTGTGTTGTAATTAAAGCAGAGTGATACCAAGTGGCAAAGAGTCATCTACACACAACAAGTTGTTTATGTGGTCCCTCATGTGCATACCACATGCCCATTGTGCTATGGTTACATAAGGGTATTACAGTATATAAGGCTGAGATAATTTGGAATAAATGGACTCCATGTTTGGCCATCTACCTGAGTCCTGCCTCTTTACTCCTCTTCTAAGACTAAGGACTCAAGCTGGTACCAAGGTCCTCAAGAGAGTTAGTCTGGACACAACATTTTTTTCTTTGAATTGGGAGTTCTAAACTTTGGGTATGATATTCTTAGGAGTTTTCAACCTGGGACCTCTTTCAGGATGTGATTGGTGGATTATTTCAATTTCTATTTTATCCTCTGGTTCTAGATTATCAGGACATTGTTCTTTGATAATTTCTTGAAAGATGATGTCTAGGCATTTTTTAAATCATGGTTTTCAGGTAGAAGAATAATTTCAATATAATTTCTCCTAGATCTATTTTCCAGTTTAGTTATTTTTCCAAAGAAATGTTTCACATTTATTTTAAATTTTTTCATTCTTTTGTCTTTTATTATTTCCTGAGTTCGCATAAAGTCATTAGGCCTCATTTGCTCAATTCTAATTTTTAAGGAATTGTTTTCCTCAGTGAGCTTTTGTACCTTCTTTCACATTTGGCCAATTTTGCTTTTTAAGGCACTCTCTTTCTCAGTTTTTTTTTTTTTTATATTTCTCTTTTCTTCCCAATTTTTCCTCTATCTTGATTTTCAAGATAAGTCCTTTTATGATATGAGGGAAATTCTATTTTTTTTTTTTTTTTTTTTGGAGGCTTTGAGAATAGGAGCATTGTCTTTGTTATCACCATCTGAGTTTGTGTTTTGATCTTCCTGTCACCATAGAAACTTTGTGTGGTTGGAAACTTTTTTTCCCCATTTTTGATCATTTTCCCCAGCCAATTACTCAGCTTTTTAATACTTTGTTAAAGTAGGATTCTGCTTCCAAGATGGATGACATATTGTGCAGGAGTTTTGTACAACTTTTTTCAATATCATTCTAAAGACTTGACCAAATTCACTCTTTTCTGCCTTGGAATTTGAAGAATGTTGTCACCTTATAGTGGCTGTAAGTGGTAGTGTTCTAAAACAAAACAGTTCCTCATCAGTGAGAGCAGAGACAATCTGTGATCCAGGATTTCTGGTAGCTGCTACCACCGTTTTCCATGCCTGCTCCTGATTTTTTGGTGGTACTATTCCACCACCACTTTCCATGCCTACACCTGATTTTTTGTTTTTCCAAGGCTCTCTAATCCTATTGACAAACCTTTTCTGCATATATTCTAAGTTGTGCTGGTGTCTCTAGAGGTCTAGAAACTGCCATTACTGCTGCTGATTCCTAGTTCCATAACTTGTTCCTACTTTGCTGATGCCTGGGCAAAGGTTGGGGTTGAGTCTTGGGAGAAAGCTGTGCTGCCTCTCCCCTAATACTGCCTGCTGATCTCACACTCTGGTGCCAAATTGTCTTCAGCTGGAAAATTGTTCTACTCTGTCTTTTTATGTGTAGTGATACTCTGAAAATTGTTTAAAGTCATTATTTAAAAAAAAAAAAAATTAGAGGGGTTTAAATGAGAGGAGGTGAGTCTCTATCTTTACTCTGCCATCTTGGTACTTTTTGGAGCCAGGTTTCAAAGCAGTTTAAAATCAAAAGAAAGGAGTTGATATAGTACATAAAAATATTCTTAGAATTTCATAATTATGGAAATTACATGGGTAAATCTGTGCTTTTGGCACCTCAAATTGGCAGTTTTATGATGATGGATCAGAGAAGCAAAATAAAGTGTGAGTATTGGCACAACAATTAGAAAGCTATTGCTATAATCTAATACACACCCTCTTTCCATGTATGCTCCCTCTAACTGCCCCCCAAATAGATACAGTTCTCAAGAGTTACAGGTATCATTTTTCCATCTAGGGGTATAAATAATTTAATCTTTAAATAACAACAACAATAATATATATATGTGTGTGTGTGTGTGTGTGTGTGTGTGTGTGTGTGTGTGTGTGTGCATATATATTTTTTCCTCCCCTGTTTACCTTTCTATGCTTCTCTTGAATCCTGTGTTTATTTGAAGATCAAATTTTCTGTATAGTTCCATTTTTTAAATAGAAATGATTGAAGGTCTCTTATTTCATTGAAAATCCATCTCTTCCCCTCAAAGATGATGCTCAGTACTGCTGAGTTGTTAATTCTTCATTGCAACCCCAGGTCCTTTGTCCTTCAGAATATGGTATTCCAAGGCCTTCAATCCTTTGTCGTAAACTGTGCCAGATCCTGGATAATTCTTACTGTTATTCCTTTACACTTAAAATTGTTTTTGTCTTGCAGCTTGCCACATTTTTGAAATTATTATTCTGGAATTTTGCAACAGTGTTTCTTGGGATTTTCCTTGCAGCATCATTTTCTGAAGGTGATTGATGGATATTTTTCAATGACATTTATCCCCTTTGTTTCTAGTATATCAGGGTAGTTTTTCTTTTTCTTTTTCTGAGGCTGGGGTTAAGTGACTTGCCCAGGGTCACACAGCTAGGAAGTGTTAAGTGTCTGAGACCAGATTTGAACGTAGGTCCTCCTGAATTCAGGGTTGGTGCTCTATCTACAGTGCCACCTAGCTGCCCCCCAGGGCAGTTTTTCTTGAAGATCTTTTGAAGAATGCAAAAAGACTCTTTTTCCTTTTTTGGTCAGGGCCTTCAAGTAGACTGAGAACTTTAAAATTACCTCTCCTGGATCTATTTTCCAGGTGGGCTGTTTTCCAATGAAGTATTTTACATCTTCTTCCATTTTTTCATTCTTTTTTTTTTTTTTTTTTGGACTGATTATGGATGTCTCATAGAGTCATTAACTTCCATTTACCCCATTCTAGTTTTTAATGTGGGATTTTCTTTAGTTACCTTTTATGTGTCCTTTTCCATTTGGTTAATTCTACTTTCCAAGATATTTATTTCAGTGGATTTTTTTTTCCTTTTTGCTTTGCATTTTGTCAATTGTATTTTTTAAGGAATTGTTTTCTTCAGTCATTTTTCCTTTCTTTTTTTCAAGCTGTTGACTCTCTCTTATATAACTCTCATTTCTTTTCTCAATTTTTCTTTTACATCTCTTATTTGCCTTTCAAAATCTCTTACAAATACTTCTAAGAAGCTTTTTTATTCTTGAGACCAATTCATATCACTCTTTGAGATTTCCTCTATGGACATTTGGTTCTTATCTAAATTGGTATTTTGATCTTCCTTGTCACCATGGTGAAAATTCTTTTCTCTTTCTTGCTCATTTTCTTCCTTTCTCTTTTTGCATTTTCTATTTTGTGACTTTTATGGTTGAGTTCTGCTCCTGGAGTAAAGGTAGCATTGTTTCAAGGTTTCTTTTGCAACTCTGAGCCTTGGCTTTGAGCACAAGGGTTCCTTGCTTTTGCAAGGAACAGCTTTATTTGTTCTTTCCAGGAAACAGCCTGATTTCCCAGAATTTGCCTTCTGAGCTGGAACTGGGGGCTGTCCCACTGATCTGCTCCTCTACTAAGCCAGAATCAAGGTCAGTTGCTGATATGCTATGATTAAGACCCTCTCATTGGCTTTCCCAGACTCTGTCTAAGTTTAGTGAACAGCCTTTTTACCTCAATGAGACTGACCTTTCTTTTTTATTGAATTTTTTTTTATTTTCAAAACATATGCAAGGATAATTTTTTAACATCAACCTTTGAAAATCTTGTGTTCCAAATTACCCCCTCCCATTTCTCCACACTACCCCTAGATAGCAAGTAATCCAATATATGTTAAACCTGGTAAAATATGTGTTAAATCTAATCTAGGAATACATACGTATGCAATTATATTGCTTCTCATGAAAAATAAGATCAAAAAGGAAAAAAAATGAGAAAGAAAATAAGATTCAAGCAAACAAAACAAAAAGAGTGAAAATTCTATATTGTGATCCACCCTCAATTTCCATAGTTCCCTGTATGGGTGTAGATGGTTCTCAGCATTGCAAAATCATTGGAACTGAGCTTGATCATTTCATTGTTTAAAACCGCCCCATCCATCAGATTTGATCACCATATAATCTCTTTTTTTGAAATTGGCATCCTTTATTTTATCTTGGAAGTTTATGGTAAATATTTTGCAATTCAGAGAGGGGTAAAGGCTTATGAGTTGATTTCTTTTTTTTTTTTTTCTTTCTTTTTTTTTTTAATTATAGCTTTTTATTTACAAGATATATGAATGGGTAATTTTTCACCATTGACAATTGCAAATCTTTTGTTCCAACTTTTCCTCTCCTTCCCTCTACCCCTTCCCCCAGAAGTCAGGTTGACCAATATATGTTAAATATGTTAAAGCATAAATTAAATACAATATATGTATACATGTCCAAACAGTTATTTTTCTGTACAAAAAGAATTGTACTGGAAATACTGTACAATTAGCCTGTGAAGGAAATAAAAAATGCAGACGGACAAAAACAGAGGGATAGGGAATTCTACGTAGTGGTTCATAGTCATCTCCCAGAGGTCTTTCACTGGGTGTAGTTGGTACAATTCATTACTGCTTATTGGAGCTGATTTGGTTCATCTCATTATTGAAGAGGGCCACATCCATCAGAATTGATCATTATTTAGTATTGTTGTTGAAATATATAATGATCTCCTGGTCCTGCTCATTTCAATCAGCATCAGTTCATGTAAGTCTCCCCAGAATGGGTGGATGTATTCACAAATCCACCAACAATGTATCAGTGTCCCTGTTTTCCCACATCCCCTCCAAGATTCTGCATTATCTTTCCCTGTCATTCTAGACAATCTGACACGTGTGTAATGATATCTAAGAGTTGTCTTAATTTGATTTTTCTCATTAATAATGACTTGGAACATCTTTTCTTATGGCTAGAAATAGTTTCAATTTCTTTGTCTGAGAAGTGTCTGTTCATATCCTTAGACCATTTATCAATTGGAGAATGGCTTGATTTCTATAAATTAGAGTCAATTTTCTATATATTTTGGAAATGAGGCCTTTATCAGAGTCTTTGACTGTAAAAATGTTTTCCCAGTTTATTAAAGCTAGCATTTCTAATACAATATTGAATAGTAACGGTGATAGTGGGCAACTTTGTTTCACTCCTGATCTTATTGGGAATGATTCCAGTTTATCCTCATTACATATGATGCTTACTGATGGTTTTAAATAGATGCTACTGATTATTTTAAGGAAAAGTCCATTTATTCCTCTGCTCTCAAGTGTTTTTAATAGGAATGGATGTTGGATTTTATCAAATGCTTTTTCTGCATCTATTGAGATGATCATATGGTTTTTGTTAATTTGGTTATTGACATAGTCAATTATACTAATAGTTTTCCTAATATTGAACCAGCCCTTCATTCCTGGTATAAATCCTACTTGATCATGGTGTATTATCCTGGGGATGATTTTCTGTAGTCTGTTTGCTAATATCTTATTAAGATTTTAGCATCAATATTTATTAGGAGAATTGGTCTATAATTTTCTTTCTCTGTTTTCAACCTACCTGGTTTAGGTATCAGTACTATGTCTGTGTCATAAACCTGCTCCCAGAGAATGATCACAATTTAAAGAAGAGAACATTACATTTTGGTGCCCAACATGGGGCTTCTGGAGGCGCCTTAGTTTCAGTTCAATTCAGTTCCAATAATCACCAAATGCAGACAGGAGTTAAAGGTTGGATCCTTTCTTGTGTCCTTCAAAATCCTGAATCTTTTTCTGTGCCCAGTTAACTTCCTTAGAGGCCTATCTCTCCCCTTGATTCCTGAGAGCTCTTATCTGAATGTCTCTAGCCAGCACAAACATGGAAAAGGGAATGAATCAGATTCTGTCTCCAAGACTGTGGGATTGTGGGTTTCTGCCTTGTGAATCTCTTGGAAGTCAATCCTAGTTTTGAATCTCTTGGAAGTCCATGAGCAGGCTTTTCCTTTAGACATGTGAATCTCCTAGACTTGCAAATCTCCCCACTGAATCCTGTCTCTTTATCTTCTCTCAGAGAGTGGGCTTATCCTTTTATATGCTCTCTAAAGTTATGAAGTCTAATGTGTCAATCAATGAGTGAATTCCTTTAAAGGTATGAACTCCTTTAAAGATTTGAACTAAGTACATAAGTACCTTGTAAGAATCCTTACACATCATAGGAATTTTCTTGATACTTTTTGAAAGATAACATCCAGGCTCTTTTTTAATCACAATTTTTGTGTAGTCCAATAATCCTTAAATAATCTTTCTTGGATCTATTTTTCATGTCAGTTGTTTTCCCAATGAGATGTTTTATATTTTCATTTTTGGTTTTATTGTACTGTTACCTGATGTCTTAGCTTCTACTTGCCCAACTCTAACTTTTGAGGAATTATTTTTTTGGCAATCTTTTAGTGAGTCAATTTTTTTTTTTGGTCATTTCTTGGGAGGTTTTATTTTTATTTTTTTCAGTGAATTTATGTGTACATCTCCCTCCCCCTCTCCCCTTCCCTCTCCCTTTTTCCTCTCTCTCCTTTTCCCTTCCCCTCTCTCCATCTCCTTCTCCTTTTCTCTCTTTCCCTCCCTTTCTCTCTCTCTCTCTCTGTATATTTTTCCAATGTGGCTAATTCCAGTTTTTGAGACATATTTCTCTTTATTGGATTTTTATGCCTATTTTACAATTTGATTAATCTTTTGTTTATTTTGTTTATTGGCTTTTTTTTTTTTTTAAGGCTGGGGTTAAGTGACTTGCCCAGGGCCACACAGCTAGGAAGTGTTAAGTGTCTGAAACAAGATTTGAACTTGGGTCCTCTTGAATTTAGGGCTCTTGCTCTATCCATTGGGCCACCTAGCTGCCCCCTGTTTATTGGCTATTTTATGCCTCCTTGACCAAGCTGTTGACTTTATTATAAATGTACTTTCTTGCAGCACTCTCATTTTCCTTCCCAATTTTTCTCTATACCTCTCTTACTTGAATTTTAAAACTTTTTGAGTTCTTCCATGGCCTGTGACCAACAGCTAAATCATATTTTTCTTTGAGACTTTGGATGCAGGAATTTTGACTTTGTTATTTTCTTCTGAGTATTTATTTTGATACTCCTTGTCAACACAATAATTTTCTATGATCAATTTTTTTCCTGCTGTTTGCTCATTTACCAGTCTATTTCTTGACTTTTCACTCTGTTTTAAAGTGGTGCTCTGCTTTCCAAATGGAGGAACACTGTCTCAAGTTTCAGGTTTTCTGAATAGTTGTTTTCACAGGTAATTTTGGGAACTTGTAAGTATCTGACTCTTTCAAGGTATTGTAATTTAGGGTGACATGGGTTTGCTAGACTTCTGTATTGTGCATTTGTTTGTGAGCCACCAAAAATACTTTTTTCTAACCTGAAACTGTGACCAAGGTCCTTGCTTTCCTATGGCTGCAAGCTCTAGTCACTAGTATTCCTTCTCACATTGCTATGTAGGACTACAACCCCGATCCAATAATAAGCAATGCAAGAGGGCCTTTACTCTGATGTAAAGAGAACTTTGCAAATCTTCTTCTGATCTATTGTCTAATACTATTATTGTCTTTGGCCTGTTAGTTTTGCTGTCACTGATGTAATCACCCAGAAGTCTGCTCTTGTTTTACTACTCTGTGTTGTGTTTTATCTGCACTAAATTGTACTTCTCTCTCACCCTGTTGCAACAGAACTTTCCTGCTTGTCTTTTAAATTGTCTTGGACTGGAAATTTTTTCGGTCCCTTCTCTTTTACACACACACACACAAACACACACTCAAAAAGAATACACACACATATGTCATATCATTTAAATCCCTTAATTAAGAGGAACGTAGGATAGTTTACCTCTCACACTTGTAGAGGAGGAAGGAATTTGTGACCAAAAGAGAACTAGAAATCATTATTGATCACAAAATAGAAAATTTTGATTACATCAAATTAAAAAGCTTTTGTACAAACAAAACTAATGCAAACAAGATTAGAAGGGAAGTAACAAATTGGGAAAATATTTTTACAGTAAAAGATTCTGATAAAGGCCTCATCTCCAAAATATACAGAGAATTGACTCTAATTTATAAGAAATCAAGCCATTCTCCAATTGATAAATGGTCAAAGGATATGAACAGATAATTTTCAGATGATGAAATTGAAACTATTTCCACTCATGTGAAAGGATGTTCCAAATAGCTATTGATCAAAGAAATACAAATTAAGACACTTCTGAGATACCACTACACACTTGTCAGATTGGCTAAGATGACAGGAAAAAATAATGATGAATGTTGGAAGGGATGTAAGAAAACTGGGACACTGATGTATTGTTGATGGAGTTGTGAATGAATCCAACTATTCTGGAGAGCAATCTGGAATTATATCCAAAAAGTTATCAAACTGTGCATACCTTTTGATACAGCAGTGCTACTACTGGGCTTATATCCCAAGGAAATACTAAAAGAAGGGAAAGGGACCTGTATGTGCCAAAATGTTTGTGGCAGCTCTTTTTGTAGTGGCTGGAAACTGGAAAATGAATGGATGCCCATCAATTGGAGAATGGTTGGATAAATTATGGTATATGAATCTTATGGAATATTATTGTTCTGTAAGAAATGACCAACAGGATGAATACAGAGAGGCTTGGAGAGACTTACATCAACTGATGCTGAATGAAATGAGCAGAACTAGGAGATCATTATATACTTCAACAGTGAAACTGTATGAGGATGTATTCTGATGGAAGTGGATATCTTCAACATAGACAAGAGCTAATCCAATTCCAATTGATCAATGATGGACAGAATCAGCTACACCCAGAGAAGAAGCACTGGCAAATGAGTATAAACTGTTAGCATTTATTATTTTTCTCCCCAGGTTAATTTTACCTTCTGAATCCAATTCTTCCTTTGCAACAACAACAACAACAACAACAAAATTCTGTTCTGCACATATATATTGTACCTAGGATATATTATAACATATTTAATATGTATGGGAATGCCTGCCATCTAGGGGAGTGGGTGGAGGGAAGGAGGGGAAAATTTGGAACAGAAGGGAGTACAAGAGATAATGTTGTAAAAAATTGCCTATGCATATGTACTGTCAAAAATGTTATAATTATAAAATTAATAAAAAAAATTTAAAAAAAGCAAATCCTTTATTTAGAACTATAAATTTTATCAGAACCCATCTAACACTTTTACTTTACAGTTGAAGGCCATAGATTGTACAAGTAGTAAATATCATTGGCATCATTTGAACCAAGAACCCTGATTGTAAAAATAGAAGATAATGCATATTTGACAAATAGCAGAGAAATTTCTTATACCTAACTCTTACTCCAAGATTTGTGTTTTCTCATCTGTTTCAGAAAGTGTTAGTTTGTTGATAGTAAATATATCACTTAGTTACAAAGGCTATGCATTATTTAGTTAATAATAGCTTTATATGTTACAAATAATATTTTAATGTCACAGTATACATCACAAACATCTCATTTGCAGCATAATATTGTCTGTAAGGTGTGCACCATAGGTACTGTTATTCTTATTGATACACTTTGGTCCAGACAGCTAAGTTTGGAGGCTGAATAGAAGAATATAGTCTTTCTAATTCTAAGTACAGTGCTCAAGCCATACTGCTACCATTTTAAAAAGTTGCCATAAAATATTAAAGAAAAAATACACATAAAGGGAATATCAAGTAAATATTTGATTCCAGTTTCCCTGTCTTCTGAATGTCACTATGTATGCAGCAGGCTCATGTTGTATATACTATACACTGTCATAACACTAAAGAAAATGTGTTTGATATGAAAAGAACACAGTTAGCTCTGTCAGCAAGCAGCTGGTTTGGTAAAAAAAAAAAAAAGCGGGGGAGGGAGAGGATTCATCTGTGAGTCAATTCCACTTTTAGTGGATAGGTTTTTATTGAGCTAAACAATATGGTTTATTATTTTTAAGCTTTCATTCAAAAATGTTTTGGGTGCATCAAGTATTAAATAATATTTCAACATTTTAAAAAATTCTACAGTTTTGAAACTTACATATGGTTACAGAGAGTTCTTTGTGTGCCTATAGAAATGACTATTTACTGAAATTTGAAAAGGCAGATGAAGAGAAAATAGTTTTTTTACAGCTGGATCTTCAAATTTATGGCATGGTAAAAAAATCCAGGTTTCAAAGTTGCTTTCTATGATATATTCACATTATTGTCCTATTTAACCATTAGCTACCTTTACTATTCATTGATTTTCACCATGTTTCTTTATATATTCAAAAATAATAAATGGGCAGAGGAAAATATCTCAAGAAAAGGATCTCTGAACAACAATTACCTAGTTTTAAAAATTTTTTTAAGGTTGTGGTGAGGAGAAGAAGAAGAATGTATGACTGCAGTTCATACTTTAATTCTTTTTTTCTTCAATTTTTCTATCCCTTCCTAGAGACTAGAGCTGATGTTTTAGGATTCTTGAATAGGTCTTCTAGTTCTATAAGACCTTGTTGTTGGTGATTTCTTTGAATCCACAATCTACCATTCTACAATGGATATTAGTGGTGAGAAGAGAAATTCAAGTTTCAATATTTGTCTTACTGTAAAATGGGATGTTTTATTTTGAATTTGCTAATGAAGAGGATAAAAGGCATATTAGAAAAAAAGGAATCAAATTGGAATGAAAAGATGAGTTTGAATTATGAAACTCATGCTCATGAACTAGATTTGTCACTTAACTTATCTGAGGATAAATCTCCTCTTCTGGAAAATGATGGATTTCCATTGGGTTTAATGCCTGTAGTCACTTCCTAGATACAGTTTGGGGGTAGCAGAAGATTACTCAAGCTCAGAATTTCTGCACTTCAGTAGGACAAGCACATTGGTAATGAAAGGGTATCAAGGTAACCAAAAAAAGGATGCACTCATTCATATGAGAAACTAAGTCTATGCATCCATGCTAATCAACCTTGATGATGGAGCAATGAATTGCTTCCTCACTTCCAACTTGGGTGACATGGTGAAATTAATTTTCTAAAATGTTAAATAAATTAAGGAAAATAAAATGAGGGATTTTAATCAAATGATTTCTGATCTCTATTCTAATACAATCTATGGCTATTGTTTATATCTTCCAGTGGAATATTCTGCTACCTTTTCTTAATTACATCTTGGCATTAATTTGGTATTTTAAAAAGTCTGTAAGATTTTTATATTTCAAACCACAGAACTGGATTTAAAGTTTTCTGCCAACAAATTACCATAATATTTATAACAAAAAGGCATTCCTTGGGAAAATCAAATATGTTGAAGCTTTTAAATAACTCTATAAGGATAAAAATATTTTTCATGGAATTATTGAATGATTTTTAAAAGAAACAACTCATTTTCCTATTTTTCCTCTTCAGAAAGACTGGTTTCCATTTGTGAGAAGAGAGTAGAAAGTAGTTTTATGAGCTCATAGTAATCTAGTGATGTAAAAGGAGCAATACGAGGTCAACTCTAGAAATGATGAGTAGAAGCTGCAGAAATTGTATCATAATTATGACAATATAAAGACCTTCCACTACCATAGGGAAGTAAAACAGAACTTAGGAACATGGATTTTGTTATTTGTTTTTGTATATTTCAGGTCAACTAAGTTTGCATACAGGGCATAGAGGCCTTGTAAATAATGTTTTCAAATAAATGTTTGTTGAATAAATTTATGAAAACTAATTCTCGGAAAAGAACAGGTAAATTGGAAAGAGGAAAATCAAATATAGTAAGCTGCTAATATATTTGTTGACACACTTGATGAAAACAGAAAAAAAATGAACTAATTAAAATGATATTCAGATGGTAGGATTTTTCTTACAGTAGATACTGAGATTCCTCAAATTTTAGTTTTGTTTTTCTCTCGTTGGTTCATCCCTTTTCTAATTTTGGTTATTATTTTTGGTTTTGCTTTTGGTTTTGGGACTGGATCTCTATCTTGCTGAGACTGACCACTTATAGGGCCCAATTGCAATCATGAATGGCAAGAAAAACAAAACAAAACAAAACAAGAACTTTGACTTGTTTCATTTCTCCAATGTGGGCCAGATTACTTCTTCTAAAATAACTTGATGGACCTCTGTATTTGAAGGCTCACCACTTAGTAGTAGAGTAGACCTTTTTTAGACTTTAACCTTACTGCAATTCAGAATTCCAGAGCACAAGCAGTATATCAGACTCAGCATCCCTAGTGGTAGGGATTATAATTATACAACACAACACCCAACCTGAAGTTTTTATTTGAGTTCTATTTATCCCAGAAGAAATTTCAAGGGACTATAACTTCTATATGAGTTAAATGTATTCTGTTCTCTGCCTTAAAAAGATATTTGCTTACCATGAATTCCCTGAATTATTATTTTCTTTTATACTCCTGAATTTTTCTTTACCAACAATTGAAACAGTTACTTTTCTCAGTTTGTCTGATACAAGAAGGCTAGAAATTAATTGGGCATGGTGGAATTATAAATTCATTTTATTTATCTGGCTCTTAAATATGTATGAGGACATAAATACAGGTTTGCCTTTCAATATATACAAACTCCCTAGACATAGTTAAGTAAATGAAAAGCAGAATTTTCAAATATGTGTCAATTTTAGTATTATATATCCTATGGAATTGAATTCTCCAGGATTATGGAGGAAAAAGAAATAGTCAGTTAGTCAATAAACATTTATTAAATGCCTACTATGTGAATGACATTCTGGTAAATGCTAGGAACCAAAATAAAACAAAACATGATCCTTTCTGTTAAGGAGCTAAAAATCTAAGAGCAAGGGCAACATGTAAATTCATGCAGACATAATATATACAGGATAAAATGGAAATGTTCAATGAGAGAAAGTCCCAATTTTAAGAAGGGTTGGGAAAGGGCTTCCTAAAGAATTTTATCTTGTATTGGAAGAAAATTTAAAAATCTAGGTGATGGATATGACAGGGAGCTCCAAGTCTGGGGGACATCCAGCAAAAATGCATAGATTTAGGAGAGTATCTTTTGAGATAAATAGCAAAAATGCCAATGTCATCAAAAAGTTTATGGAAGAAATATAAGCTGTAAGAAAATTGGCAAAGTCTCTTTGTCTCTCTCTAAATCTCTGTCTTTCTTTGTCTCTTTGTTTCTCTGTGTGTATGTGTGTGTTTGTGTCTGCATCTGTGTTTGTATATAGATTATAAATGGTTTGGAATGTGAAACAGAGGATATTTTATTTCATTCTTGAGGTAACAGGAGCCACTAAAGTTTTTGAGCAGAGAGTTGTGGTGGATGATATAATCATATCTATGCTTCAGAAACATCGTTTTAATATCTGTATGAAAGATTGATGAGAATGGGGAGATTCTTGTAGTGGTTTGACTAATCAGCAGCAAATTGAAATATTTTATGCATGAGGTCATCAGGGCCTACATGAGGGTAGTAGCAGTATTAGAAGAAAAAAGAGGTTGTTTTTGAGAGATGTTATGAAGGCAAACATTTATAAAACTTGGCAAACGCTTGAATTTGGGGATGGGAAATTGAGTGTGAAAGATAACATTTAGTTTGTAAGCTTTGGGGACTATGTTGATGGTGATGCTCTAGACAGATATAGGGAAGTTTGGAATAGGACAGAATTTGAGGAGAAAGAAATGAGTTAATTTTGATTGGTGGAGTTTAATACATCTTAAGATATTCAATTTGAGATATCTAATAAGAAGTTGGAAGAATAAAATTAATTCAATAGAGAGTTTAGGGCTGGATAAAGTAGACTTGAAAATTTTAAGTGTGAAGATGATGATTCATGAAGCTAATGAAATAACCAAGAAAAAATAATATAAAACATGGGGATAATAAGGCCTATGGCAGAGTTCTCTGGGATACCTATCTTTAATGGATGTGACCTAAATGAAGATCTAACAAAGACAATTGAGAAATGGTCAAGTAGGTAAGAGGGGAAACAGGAGAGAATAATGCCACCAAAACTTAGGAAGAAAAGAGTATCAAGGAAACATGTTATCAAGAAATCCATTACCGTATCTGAAAAGTTCCTGTGGAAGAGAGATTATGTTTTCTACTTGACCTTTGAGTATGGAATTAGGACCAATGAGTGAAAATTAAATAGAGATGAGAAATTAGTAAAAGTTTAAGAATTAGATAGTGAAATGCCAGAACTTATAAATTTTCAATCATTAAATCTCTTCATGAAGAGGTTGAATCATCACTTTACAGGAATGTAATAATGGGATCTATTCTTTAGATTGGGATCCATTAATAATGTTGATGTCCTTTCTGGGTAATACTTTTCAAATATTATGGAATCAATGTCAACAGCTTCATGTCAGCTAAGGCTGATGTTAATGACTGATTTTATTATGTAGAATGTGCTTTACAAACATAATCTCCCAATTTATAAGGTATGCTAGTATTATATCCATTTTAAGAATGTGTAAAGTGAGTGTCTAAAAAGGTTAAGTGATTTGTCTGGGGTCACATGGTCAATAAATAGATGAGGTGGCACTTAAACAAAGATCTTTTTTCCTTTCAAGTCTTGATCTTAATCTGTTATGCAAGAATGCTTCTTTATAAAGCAGCTACACCATCTACAGAAACCTCTCTATAATTCTCCACTTCTAAGATTCCAGTTTATGAATATTTTCCCCCTTATCTTTGCTCAGTTAGAGGTATTTATGGTGCCACTGCAATTGCTGCTCCAATTATTTATGTGCCTAAAAGAGAGGGAAGGTTCACATGACTTGGTTCCCTGGGATCAGAATGTTCATTCCAAAATGAAAGAACTAATTGAGTGATCATGAAATTACATAGCATTTAATAAAAAAAAATATTATCAACCAGTCAGTCTAACCCTCTCCTTTTATAAATAAGAGCCAGGGATGTATAATGAATTACTCCAAGGTTAGACAATGAATAAGAAGCTGACCTGGACCTCAGATACAGGTATTTTTATTTTGAGACTAGGGTTCTATTCAAAATCCCATGATATCTCTATCCTGGTAGCAAAGATAACTGGTTCTTCTTCTTGAGTTTGAAATTACATTTTTGCTGTTTTATTGAAATACTTGTTTTCCATTTGGCTTACCTATTTTTATTTGTATACAAGGGCAAATGCCCTATATCAAAGTATCTGGTCATTTAAAAAAATAAGATCATAGATCTTTGGTTTAAACAATTTTAAATACAAGATTCAACTGGCTCATCCAGTGCTTTTAATGTTTTATAGATATATCAAAACCAGTGGCAAATTTCCTAATCAACTACAAAAACCTGTCCCTGATGTCTCTAAAACAAGAAATGAAAGATTTTTATGATTTGAAACCCTTACATGGTGTACAAACCTGTGGGATTTTAGAGTGCTGCTTTGATCATTGACATGCCACCTAGCACCTAATGTGCCAACATGACCACTTTAGAAAATCCACATACTTCTGACTCCCTAAATAAAGCTTTTCATCTTAGCCTTTTGGAAAGGGACTCATCAGATCTGAAAACATACTGACATTATAGACAAGATGAAAGAAATTTATTTTGGGGGGAGAGGGAATGAATTCACTTGCATACAAAATACTATGTTTGGCATCTAAGTTCTCCCACAGAAATGAAAAATGACTAATTTGGAAGCTTGATTATTTTTACTATTAATTTTGATGAAAGAAAATTATAATGATAGTATCTAACAGTCACATCATAAGATAGCATAAAGTTGCTAGGCAACTGGTAGCAGACCTAGTAGAAAAATCTAGGAGCATCTAAAATAATGCAGGGAAGATTCAGCAGCAATTTAATGTAAGCACAATGGCATTTAACATTCTGATGGCTCATTTATATTATTGGGGATTATAAATTGAAATAAGAAAGTTTAAGATGATATATCATAGTGTGATTACTTCATTTCAGGAAAAGAAACACAAGGCAAAATAGTTTTCTTACATACCTGAATTTGAAACATTAACATAAGGCAGCAAAATACTACAACTCACACATAATTCATCTCAAAATATAAGAAAATATCACAAAAGTGGCATATGTAAGTTAGTCCATCTATTTTCAATAAATTGTTTTGCCTCTGAACTACATTATAATTTGAATAAATAAAGAAATAAGCAATTTGACCTTTTCAGAATTCAATATTATAAATGCATATAACCATTTAATTGCTAATCACTAGTAAAACCAGGGAATGACATTGTTATTTCACATGAAATCTAGTAATGAAAATAGGTATAAGTGGAATAAGTGCACATTTTTACTATTTTATATGCGTCATTTAATCATGTTTTGATTATTGTAATAATATATCATAAACTATGCATGTGACTGTCTGAAAAATGAGTGTTCAGCAAATAAATCTCAAGCAAGAAGGAAATTGGAAAGAAAATCATTGCCTAATAAAGTACATACATACACTGAGAATTTGGAGTCAGAACACCCAGTTTTGAAATGTGAATCTATCATTCTTTTGTTGTGTGACATTGTATGTTACATAAATTCTCTGAATCTAAGTAACAATAGCAATTCACATTTACATGGAATTTTACAATGAGTTTTCTTCACTGTAGTCTCTATGATTGAAATACTTATACCTTAGGGGTTATCTGCTCCAATCATTTGATTTTTCAGATGAAGGAACTAAAGTAAGGATGCTGAGTGCTTTTTTCTAAGGCCATACAAGCAAATACAAATGATAGAGCCAAGATTTGAACTCATGTTCCCCACACTCAAGGGGTTTCCAATCTAAATAAGTGATAAACAATAGTGTGATATAAGGTAGAACACAGAATGTTCCAAAAATCTTTTGGAGTAACCTGTATATTAGTATAAGACACAAAAATCAACATAATAACAAACCCCATAAATACTTAAGTAGGGAAAAATTCTTTTCAATTGAAGGAAAATGAACCAAAAGAGAAAAGAAAGGGAAAAAAAAAGGGAAACAGAAACAATGAAAGAGAAAAAATAATCGTGTTTATTTCTCAACAGACATCCCTAATAACAAGGATAGACATTGCTGTGCAAATTGATTTCAGTTTTTTATTACAGATAAATCAATGTTCTGAATTCTCAAAGGAAAAATAATAGCCTCACTTTTCTGCCACTGGTTCTGGAAAGCATGATAATACAAACTCAATAGCTAGCTGTTGGAGAAAATTCTCTTGTCTATATATTCTGATGGTGACCAGGATTTAATGATTCATTCCCTAGAGAATTATGGAAGACACAATGCCTTTCCCATTTTCTTATAAAAATTATGATGGTTAGATGATTTAAAAACCAGCCAATAAACAAAACGCTGGACTTCTCAGGAACACCCTTAATTTGAACTCTTCCTACACCTTGCTTACTAGATTTATAAGTAAGTCGTTAAACTATTCTGTGTCCCAGTTTATACATTTGTAAAGTCAGTATATGATAGTCCCTGAAGGTCTCTTCCATCCTATTATTTTAAGGACAGAATCAAAAAATGAATGCAAAGCATATTGTAAATCTTAAACTATTACATAAATGTTAATACTCGTTTTCTTTAGAAGAGAGTATTTATTATTTTGAATTTCTCTTTCCCCACTATTCATAGAAATTGGGAAAAGTCACAATAATGGGCAATTTGTCTTTTTTGATTATATAACAACCACAAAAGAACAAACCTCTATAATACTAAAAATCATTTCCTTGAATTAAAGAGGAATTAAAGAATAATGAAAACACAAATAACAAGGCTTCTTAAATTTAATTTATTATTTGAGAATGGAGAGAACAAAAACAAATATTTTAAAAAGAAACATTTTTGATTCAAACATTTGAAGTCAGAAGTAAGCCTCTGATGCCATTCAATTCTCTGCTGACTTGAAATGCTACAGGAAGATTATAGCCACATGAAATGTGCTGAACCTACTGAGAAGCTATGATTCAGAGTTATAAAGGGAATGGGAATTGGACTCTGTGGAACACTAGATGGGATTTCACTGATACAATTCAAAGAGCAGATTTTTTTTTCCCTATTTTTCTTTTCTTCCAAAAGAGTCTCTATGCCTTATTGACCTTTTTTATAAACATAGAAGTGTTCATGCCCTTCTCTGTCCCTTCTTTTTTTTACCCCCTTCTTAATCTATCTATGGAAACTTTACTCTTCCTTTAAGGCTCAGCTTAAATGTTACCCCTTATTTAGAGCCATACCTGATTTGTGGCCAAAAGTGGCTTTTTCTTTACTTGGAATACTACCTAGCACCTATCTGTACCATGTATATCCTGCTGTACATTACTCACTTTATTTTATATATGCTGTCTCCCCAGTTAGTCTCTAAGCATTTTAAGTATAGTGAATAGGTCTTAAATTTTGTATCCCTCATTATGCCTAGAACAGCAATTCACACAAATAAGTATTGGACAGATGCAGGTAGTTCTCAATTACCAGTAAGGAATGTAAGACTGATTAAAGGCAATTTCAATTTAGTTATGATTATGACAACTTTCCAAATACAAAAATATGAATAAGGTATGACTACACTGACAAAATAATTGACTCTGGAATCTTAAGGAGTCTAGGTAGATTTAAAGGTGGCATTGCCTTTACATGTCTCATGATAAATAAAGATGAAAAAATGAGCCAGTTCATTTTTTCTTTTTCTAAATCTCATTCATCAAATGAATGATTTAGAGTTCCTGGTTACTAGACTAAGACCACAGCAAAATGAGCTATAAGAATGAGCTCTGTATTTTTTTTAATTCAGTTCAATCTTAAATTGTACAAGTCTAGACTTAAGCTATTCAGCCATAATTCAAATAATTAAAGAGAACTATTATGATACAGGATGTCTTTGAATACTTAACAATAACTTGTCTAAGACATATCATATTCTCCCCTGTGTAATATTCAGATATTTTTAAAGAACTTAAATGAGAGCACAGCAGTTAGTAATACATTCATTTCTAGTACACTTTGCATGTGCTATATATGGTTTGCATTTTTACATATCTTCTGACTTTTACATGCTAGTTGCAGCACATGAAGTAATTCCCCCTATATCCTGCTTTTGAAATAATACCTATTTAACAGGTCCCACTTATATTTCACTTATCTTTCATATGCACCAGGCATAGAACAACACATAATTCCCACAACAGATAATTGGAAAATAGCCAATTGCAACTTCAGTTTCTATTTAAGGGATTATACTTCATAATAGAACTATTCTTTTCTTTTCTTTTTGTTAATTTTATAATAACTTTTTTTGACAGTAAGTAGGCATGGGTAATTTTTTACAACATTATCCCTTGCACTCACTTCTGTTGTTAATTTTCCCCTTTCCCTCCACCCCTCCCCTAGATGGCAGGCAGTTCCATGCATGTTAAATATGTTATAATACGTCCTAGATACAATATATGTGTGCAGAACTGAACTTCTTGTTGAACAGGAAGAATTTGATTCAGAAGGTAAAACTAACCTGGGAAGAAAAACAAAAATGCAAATAGTTTACACTCATTTCCCAGTGTTCCTTGTCTGGGTATAGCTGATTCTGTCCATCATTGATCAAGTGGAACTGAATTAGATCTTCTCTTTGTTGAAGATATCCACTTGCATCAGAATACATCCTCATAAAGTATTGTTGTTGAAGTGTATAATGATCTCCTGGTTCTGCTCATTTCACTCAGCATCATTTCTAGTAAGTCTCTCCAAGCCTTTCTGTATTCATCCTGCTGGTCATTTCTTACAGAACAATAATATTCCATAACATCCATAGACTATAATTTATCCAACTATTCTCCAATTGATGGGCATCCATTCATTTTCCAGTTTCTAGCCATTACAAAAAGGGCTGCTGCAAACATTTTGGCAAATACAGATCTCAGAGTTGTCTTAATTTGCATTTCTCTGATCAGTAGTGATTTGGGACATTCTTTCATATGAGTGGAAATAGTTTCAATTTCATCATCTGAAAATTGTCTGTCCATATCCTTTGACCATTCATCAATTAGAGAATGGCTTGATTTCCTATAGAGTCAGTTCTCTATATACTTTGGAAATGAGGCCTTTACCAGAACCTTTGTAAAAATGTTTTCCCAGTTTTTTACTTCCCTTCTAATTTTGTTTTCATTAGTTTTGTTTGTATAAAAGCTTTTTAATTTGATATAATCAAAATTTTCTACTTTGTGATCAATAATGATCTCTAGTTCTCCTTTGGTCAAAAATTCCTTCTTCTTCCACAAGTCTGAGAGGTAAATTATCCTATGTTCCTCTAATTTATTTATGATCTCGTTCTTTATGCCTAAATCATGGACCCATTTTGATCTTATCTTGGTATGTGGTATTGTGTGAGTCCTGCTATACTAATTTCCAGTTTTCCCAGCAGTTTTTGTCAAATAATGAATTCTTATCCCCAAAGTTGGGATCTTTGGGTTTGTCAAACACTAGATTGCTCTAGTTATTTAATATTTTGTCCTGTGACCCTAACCTGTTCCACTGTTCAACTAGTCTATTTCTAAGCCAATACCAAATGTTTTTGGTGACTGCTGCTTTATAATATAGTTTTAGATCAAGTACAGTTAGGACACCTTCATTTGATTTTTTTTTTTCATTAATTCCCTTGAAATTGTCAACCTTTTGTTCTTTCATATGACTTGTTGTTATTTTTTCTAGGTCATTAAAATAGTTTATTGGGAGTCTGATTGGTATATGATTGGAATAGCACTAAATAAATAGATTAGTTTAGGGAGTATTTTCATCTTTATTATATTTGCTCAGCCTACCCAAGAGTACTTAATGTCTTTCCAATCTGACTTTATTTTTGTGGCAAGTGTTTTGTAATTTTGCTTATATAATTCCTGACTTTCCTTTGGTAGATAGATTCCCAAATATTTTATTCTCTCGACAATTGAATGAAATTTCTCTTTGTGTCTCTTGCTGTTGAATTTTGTTGGTGATGTATAAAAATGCTGAGGATTTATGTGGATTTATTTTCTATCCAGCAACTTTGCTAAAGTGAAGTATTTCTAATAGCTTTTTAGTAGAATCTCTGGGATTCTCTAAGTATACCATCATATATCATCTGCAAAGAGCGATAGTTTGGTTTCCTCATTTCTTACTCTAATTCCTTTAATCTCTTTCTTGGCTCTTATTGCCACAGTTAGCATTTCTAATACAATATTGAATAGTAATGGTGATAGTGGGCAACCTTGTTTCACTCCTGATCTTACTGGGAAAGGTTCCAGTTTATCCCCATTACATATGATGCTTACTGACAGTTTTAAATATATGCTCCTGATTATTTTAAGGAATAGTCCATTTATTCCTATACTCTCAAGTGTTTTATAATAGGAATGGATGTTGGATTTTGTCAAATGCTTTTTCTGCATCTATTGAGATGATCATATAGTATTTGTTATTTTGGTTATTGATATAGTCAATTATGCTGGTAGTTTTCCTAATATTAAACCAGCCCTGCATTCCTGGTATAAATCCTACTTGGGCATAGTGTGTTATCCTTGTGATCATTTTCTGTAATCTTTTTGCTAATATTTAATTTAAGATTTTAGCATTGGGAGCAGCTAGGTGGTGCAGTGGATAAAGCACCAGCCTTGAATTCAGGAGGACCCGAGTTCAAATCTGGTCTCAGATACTTAACACTTCCTAGCTGTGTGACCCTAGAAAAGTCACTTAATCCTAGCCTCAAAAAAAAAAAAAAAAAAAAAAAAAAAAAAAAAAGATTTTAGCATCAATATACATTAGGGAGATTAGTGTATAATTTTCTTTCTCTGTTTTCAACCTACCTGGTTTAAGTATCAGTATCATGTCTGTGTCATAAAAGGAATTTGGTAGGACTCCTTCAATCCCAATTTTTTCAAATAATATTGGAGTTAATTGTTCTTTAAATGTTTGTAGACCTATTCTTTTCAAATTTAAAACAAAGTAATAAAAACCTTTAATGTCTGTTCCATGCAAATGTCAAAATTACATAAGTCCTCAAAAGACATAAAAATGAAGATGATCTTGTTAAATGACTCTATTATTAGAGTATTGATTAATAGAAATTGATAATCTTATGGCTACATATAATCTATATGTCAATATCAGAAAGGTAAATACCAAAGGTATTGCCTTAATTTAGTTAACTTTTTTCTTGGCTCTTATTTCTAATTATTACTAGAATATTTATGTGGTGTATAGGGAGACAACTCCTCATTTAAAGTTATTATGTCTGTAAAATTTATGTTCTTATTTCAAAAGTAGTTTATATATTTAATTAAAATGGCTGCTGTGGGTACAACAAGGATGCCCATTATATCTACTGTTATTCATTTTTGTGCTAGAAATATTGGTTTTTGCAATAAAAAAGAAAAAGAAATGAGAGACACTAAAATAGGTAATGAAGAATTAAAATTATCACTCTTTGAGGATATGATAATATACTTAGAGAATCCTAGAAAACCATCCAAAAACCTACTTGAAACAACAGCTTTAGCAGAGTCACAGGATATAAAACAAACCCACACAAAGCATCAGCATTTTTATATATGACTAACAAAGCCCAGTAGCAACAGATAGAACGAGCAATTTCATTTAAAATAACTGTAGAGAAAATAAAATATTTGCTACCTGCCAACTATGTGAACACAGTTACAAAACATTTCCCACACAAATCAAAGTTAGGTCTAAACATATGGAAAGATATCAATTGCTCATTTGTAGTCTGAGCTAATATAATTAAAAATGACAATTCTATACAATTGGCCTATTTTTTAAGAGATATATCAATTAAACTGCCAAAAATTATTTTATAGAGCAAGAATAAATGATAACAAAATTCATCTGGAGGAACAAAAGGGCAAGAATGTCAAGGGAATTAATGAAAAACAATACAAAGAACAATAGTCTAATAGCATCAGATCTAAACCTCTATTACAAAGGAGCAGTCATCAAAACCATTTGTGATTGGTTAAGAAATAGAATGTTGGATCAGTGGATTATGTTAATTACAAATGATACAGTAATTAATAACTCTAATTATTGAGTATTTCATAAACCCCAAAATTCGAGTTTCTGTAAATACCTGAAAAGATTTACATGAACTGATGCTGAGCAAAACAAGCAGAAGTGTAATGCCTAAGATAGCTTTCTGGAGGTCCTTTGGATGGGTGTTGGTCTCAGCAAGATAGTCACCACTAGGATTGTAGAGGGCTGAAACTCCAAAACAGTATGAGTGAATCAAACAACAGTGCAGTTAAGGCTAATTACCTATTTGATGTGAGACAATAGCTCTATTAGCATATATTTTGGATAATGGCTCTTCCCACCTTTGGTGCCTGCTGAATATTTGGTGTTAAGATAATCATAGGCAAGGATTGGGGTAGGCAGAGAAGCATAGTCACTTGGCAGCAGGAGGAGGAGGAGGAGGGAGGTTGGAGATTCTGAACTCCAGAATCCAGGAGAGATCTTTGGCAAAGCCTCTTGGCATCTTACCTACCTCCTTCACTTCTTTCCCTGAAAACCAAGGACTTTAATTCATCCTGATCATGGCTGATCCTGAATCCCTCCAGGGAGCTAGGCCTTACTTTATAGAGGTTAGTCAGGAATAGTCTAAAGTCTTTATTTTCTCCTTCACAATCTGTATTTGTCACAATCTGAGCCAGTCTTGATATTAGTGGAGGTGTGAAGGAGACAGGAGAGTCACCAGGAGGATGGTCAAAGATGGAATGTTTCATTTCCAGTCCTCTTAGCCCTTAAATATCTTGGTATGATTACATCATTACAGCACACTATGTATGTGTGAACTAGAGAACCATCACATCATCATGCTAAGTAATAAGTAGATGTATACTAAAGAACCATAATCTCATCAATTCCACTAAATTAACACCATGTTGTAAGTATCCTTGTTTCAAGAAGAGTTCTCCAGAGGTCTGGCCTTTTACACAGAATTAGGAATACACTGTACATAGTAATGGTAAGATTGTGTGATGATCTTTGATTTTTCTTATTTGTTCAGTGATCCAAGCAATCCCATTAACTTTGGATAGAAAATGCCATTTGTACCCAGAGAGAGATAACAATGGATACTGAATGAAAATTAACACATACTATGTTGACTCTTTTACTTTTTTTTCTGCTTTTATACCTCTTATGATTTTTCTCTTTTGTTCTGATTTTTCTCTCCCAACATTATTCATAAAGAAATGTGTATTAAAAATAATGTACATTTATAACCTGAAAAGAAGAATAAAAATGGAGAAAAAAGAAAACTACTGTTCTATGCCATTTTAAAAGTTTTTTTATTATAGCTTTTTATTTACAAGATATATGTATGGTAATTTTTCAGCATTGACCCTTACAAAACCCACTGTTCCAACTTTTCCCTTCCTTCCCCCCCACTACTCCCCTGGATGGCAGGTGGACCAATACATGTTAAATATGGTAAAGTATATGTTAAACACAATATATGTATACATATCCATACAGTTATTTTACTGCACAAGAAAAATCGGACTTAGAGATAAGGTAAAAATAAACTGAGAAGGAAATGAAAAATGCAAGCAAACAAAAAAAAGAAGGAGTGAAAATGTTATGCTGTGGTTCACACTCATTTCCCATAGTTCTTTCTCTGGGTGTTGCTAGATCTCTTCATTATTGAACAAAGGGAACTGATTTGGTTCATCTCATTACTGAAGACAATCACGTCCATCAGAATTGATGATCATATAGTATTGTTGTTGAAGCATATAATGATTCCTAGTTCTGCTCATTTCCCTCAACCTCAGTTCATGTAAATCTCTCCAGGCCTTTCTGAAATAATCCTGCTGGTCATTTCCTACAGAACAATAATATTCTATGATATTCATATACCATATGATGGGCATCCATTCAATTTCCAGTTTCTAACCACTACAAAAAGGGCTGCCACAAACATTTTTGCACATAAAGGTTCCCTTCCCATCTTTAAGTTCTCTTTGGGATATAAGCCAAGTAGTAACACTGCTGGATGATAACTTTTTGAGTATAGTTCCACACTGCTCTTCAGAATGGCTGTATGCATTCACAATTCCACCAACAATGTATCAGTGTCCCAGTTTTCTCACATCCCCTCCAACATTCAGCATTATCTTTTCCTGTCATCCTAGCCAATCTGACAGGTGTGTAGTGGTATCTCAGAGTTGTCTTAATTTAAATTTCTCTGGTTAATAAAGATTTGGAGAATCTTTTCATATGGCTAGACATAGTTTTTATTTCTTCATCTGAAAATTGTCTGTTCATATCCTTTGACCATTTATTAATTGGAGAATGGCTTGATTTCTTATAGATTAGAGTAAATTCTCTATACATTTTTGAAATTAGGCCTTTATGAGAACCTTTGATTGTACAAATGTTTTCCCAGTTTATTTTTGCCCTTCTTATCTTGTCTGCATTAGTTTTTTTGTTTGTACAAAAGCTTTTTAATTTGATAACCAAAATTTTCTATTTTGTGATCAATAATGACCACTAGTACTTCTTTGGTCACAAATTATTTGTGTCTATGATTTGCTGTTTCACCCATTCTTTTTTTAGGATGAGATTATTTAGTTTCCAATTTTGGTCTATTTACCCCTAGGTTTTTGATGGGATGTATTTACCCTTATATTTTTATTTCATTGGATCTGAATAGACTACATTTAATATATCTGCCTTTCTGCATTTACTTTTGAGGTCTTTATATCCTAATATATGGTCAATTTTTGTATGGGTTCCATGAACTGATGAGAAGAAAGTGTACTCCTTTCTGTCTCCATTCATTTTCTTCAAAGATCTATTATACCTAATTTTTCTAATATTGTCTTTACTTCTTTAATTTTTTTCTTATTTGTTTTATGGTTTGGTTTATCTAATTCTGACTTTTGGTCCAGTCTGCTATCTGCCTGTGCTTTATGGGAAAGTTCATCCCATTCACACTTATGGTTAAAACTACTAATTCTGTATTTCCTGCCATCTTATTATCCCCAGATTATACTTTTCCCCCCTTATTCATTTCCCCAGTATTAAATTTATGGGTACCACTTGCCTCACAGAGCTCTCTTTAGAATCCCTCCTACCCCCTTTATGTCCCTCCCCCTTTCTTATACCTTTCCTTTATTTTTTCTGTATTCCCTTCTATTTAGTTTACTCTTTTCCTTTTTTTCTTATACTCTCCCACTTTTTAATGAGGTGAGAGAAGTTTTTCTGTAAACCAAATATGTCTCACCTTTTCTCTTTGAGCCAAATTTGATAACAATAAGATTCACACAATGTTCCTCTCCTTTCCTTAATTCCCTCAGATATGATAGGTTTCCTTTGTCTCTTAGAGAAGTGTAATTTCCCTCTTTTTACATCTACTTTTCTCTTTTTCTGCTATAATCCCCTTTCTGCTTCTAATTCCCTTTTATAAAATATCATAACAGTAAAATCAAACTATACACACACTTTTTATGTGTATCCTTAACAGGAATACAGTTCCCGAGAATTCTTTTTTTTTATTTTTGTATGCTTTTCTTGAGTCCTGTATTTGGAGGTCAAATTTTTTGTTTAGCTCTATTTTTTTCATTAGGAATAAATGGAATTCATCTGTTTTATTGAATATCTATCTTTTTTTCCATGGAAATAAATGCTCAGCTTAGGTGGGTAGTTTGTTGTTGGCTGCATTCCAAATTCTTCTACACTTTGGAATATCAGATTCCAGGCCCTTTGATCCTTTAATGTGGAAGCTGCTAGATTCTGAGTGATCCTTATTGTGGATCTTCAGTATTTGAATTATTTTTCTAGCTGCTTGTAATATTTTTTCCTTAGTCTGATAGTTGTGAAATTTAGCCACAATATTTCTTGGAGTTTTTGGGGTCTCTATCAGAATGTGTTCGATGAATTCTTTCAATGCCTATTTTACCTTCTCATTCTATTACATCTGGGCAGTTCTTTTTGATAATTTCCTGAAAAATAGTATCTAGGCTATTTTATTATCATGGTTTTCAGGGAGCCCAATAATCCCTAGATTATCTCTCCTAGATCTATTTTCCAAGTCTGTTGTTGTTCCAAGATAGATATTTAACATTTTTTTCCATTTTTTTTTTTTTGGTTTTACTTGACTGATTCTTGATATCTCAATGAATCATTCATTTCCATTTGTTCAGTTCTGATTTTTAAATGTTTTTTATTATAGCCTTTTATTGACAGAAAATATGCATGAGTAATTTTTTTTACAACATTATCCCTTGCCCTCACTTCTGTTCCAACTTTTCCCTTCCCTCCTTCTACTCCCTCTCATAGATGGCAGGCAGTCTTATACATGTTAAATATGTTATAGTATATCCTAGATACAATATATGTGTGCAGAACTTCTTGTTGCACAAGAAGAATTATATTCAGAAGGTAAAAATAACCTGGGATGAAAAACAAAAATGCAAATAGTCCACATTCATTTCCCAGTTTTCCTTCTTTGGGTGTAGCAGATTCTGTCCATCACTGATAAATTGGAACTGAATTAGATCTTCTCTTTGTCAAAGATATCCACTTCCCTCAAAATACATCCTCATACAGTACTGATGTTGAAGTGTATAATGATCTCCTGGTTCTGCTCATTTCACTCAGCATTAGTTCATGTAAGTCTTTCCAAGCCTCTCTGTATTTATCCTGCTGGTCATTTCTTAAAGAACAATAATATTCCATAACATTCATATATCACAATTTACCCAAACATTCTCCAATTGATGGGCATCCATTCATTTTCCAGTTTCTAGCCATGACACAAAAGGCTGCCACAAACGTTTTGGCAAATAGAGGTCACTTTCCCTTCTCTAGTATCTCTTTGGATATAAGCCCAGTAGAAACACTGCTGGATCAAAGGGTATGCACAGTTTGATAACTTTTTGGATATAATTCCAGATTGCTCTCCAGAATAGTTGGATTCGTTTACAACTCCATCAACAATGCATCAGTGTCCCAGTTTTCTCACATCCCTTCCAACATTCATCATTATTTTTTCCTGTCATCTTAGCCAATCTGACAAGTGTATAGTGGTATCTCAGAAGTGTCTTACTTTGTATTTCTTTGATCAATAGCTATTTGGAACTTCCCTTCACATGAGTAGAAATAGTTTCTATTTCATTATCTGAAAATTGTCTGTTCATATCCTTTGACCATTTATCAATTGGAGAATGGCTTGATTTTTTATAAATTAGAGTCAATTCTCTATATATTTTGGAAATGAGGCCTTCATCAGAATGTTTAACTGTAAAACTGTTTCCCAGTTTATTGCTTCACTAATCTTGTTTGCATTAGTTTTGTTTGTACAATTTTTTTTTTTAATTTGATATAATCAAAATTTTCTATTTTGTGATCAATAATGATCGCTAGTTCTTCTTTGGTCACAAATTCCTTCCTCCTCCACAAGTCTGAGATGTAAACTATTTTATGTTCGTCTAATTTATTTATAATATTGTTCTTTATGACTAAGTATTAGATCCATTTCGATCTTATCTTGGTGTATGGTGTTAAGTGTGGGTTCATGCTATTGTCTGCCATACTAATTTCCAGTTTTCCCATCAGTTTTTATCAAATAGTAAATTCTTATCCCAAAAGTTGGGATCTTTGGGTTTGTCAAACATTAGATTGCTATAGTTATGGACTATTTTGTCCTGTGAACCTAACCTAATCCACGGATCAACTAATCTATTTCTTAGCCAATACCAAATGGTTTGGATGACTGCTGCTTTATAATATAGTTTTAGATCAGGTACAGCTAGGCCACTTTCATTTGATATTTTAAAATTAATTCCATTGATATTCTTGACTTTTTGTTCTTCCATATGAATTTTTTTGTTATTTTTTCTAAGTCAATAAAATAGTTTCTTGGGAGTCTGATTGGTATAACACTAAATAAATAGATTAGTTTAAGTAGTATTGTCATCTTTATTATATTTGTTCAGCTTATCCAAGAGCACTTAATATTTTTCCAATTATTTAAATCTGACTTTATGTGGAAAGTGTTTTGTAATTTTGCTCATATAATTCCTGACTTTCCTTTGGTAGATAGATTCCCAAATATTTTATACTATTGACAGTTATTTTGAAGGGAATTTCTCTTTTTTTGTCTTGCTGTTGGATTTTGTTGGTGATGTATAAAAATGCTGAGGATTTATGGGATTTATTTTGTATCCTCCAACTTTGCTAAAATTGTGAATTATTTCTAATAGCTTTTTAGTAGAATTTCTCCAAAGGATTGGGATAATATTCGTTAGGGAGATTCATCTATAATTTTCTTTCTCTGTTTTCAACCTACCTGGTTTAGCTATCAAGACCATGTCTGTGTTATAAAAGTAACTTGGTAGGACTCCTTCAATCCCTATTTTTTCAAAAGTTTATATAGCCTTGGAATTAATTTTTCTTTAAATGTTTGGTAGAATTCACATGTAAATTCATCTGGTCCTGGAAATTTTTTCTTAGGGATTTGATTAATAGCTTGTTCTATTTCTTTTTCTAAGATAGGATTGTTTAACCAATTTACTTCTTCCTCTGTTAATCAGGGCAAGCTATATTTTTGAAAGTATACTTTCATTTCCTTTAAGTTATTGAACTTATAGGGCAGCTAGATGGTGCAGTGGATAGAGCACCAGCCTTGAATTCAGAAGGACCCTAGTTCAAATCTGGTCTCAGACACTTAACACTTCCTAGCTGTGTGACCCTGGGCAAGTCACTTAACCCCAGCCTCAAAAAAAAAAAAAAGTTATTGAATTTATTTGCATAAAGTTGGGCAATGTAACTCCTAATTATTGCTCTAATTTCCTCTTCATTAGTAGCAAGTTCTCCCTTTTCATTTTTAAGACTGACAATTTGATTTTCCTCTTTCCTTTTTTTAAAAATCAGATTTACTAAGGGTTTATCTATTTTGGTGTTTTTTTCATAGAATCAACTCTCAGTTTTATTAATTCAATAGCTTTTTTTTTTTTTACTTTCAATTTTATTAATCTCTCTTTTTATTTTTAGAATTTCAAGTTAGAGTTTGACTGGGGTTTTTTAATTTACTCCATTTCTAGCATTTTTAGTTGCAAGCCCAATTCATTGACCTTCTCTTTTTCTATTTTACACAAGTAGCCCTCTCTCTATATAAAATTTCCCCTTATTACCACTTTGTCTGCATCCCACACATTTTGGTATGATGTCTCATTATTGTCATTTTCTTGGGTAAAGTTATTAATTATTTCTATGATTTGCTGTTTTACCCAATCATTCTTTAGTATGAGATTATTTATTTTCCAATTATCTTTTGTCTATTTTCCCTTGGCTTTTTATTGAATGTAATTTTCATTGCATCATGATCTGAAAAGGATGCCTTTCTGCCTTTTACTATTTCTGCCTTTCTGCATTTGAATTTGAGGTTTTTATGTCATAATATATGGTCAATGTTTGTATAGGTTCCATGAACTGCTGAGAAGAAAGTATACTCCTTTCTGTCTCCATTTAGTTTTCTCCAAAGATCTAGCATACCTAACTTTTCTAGTATTCTATTTATTTTGACTTCTTTCTTGTTTATTTTCCAGTTTGATTTATCTAATTCTGAGAGTGCAAGGTTGAGATCTCTTATAATTTTGCTGTCTATCTCTCTTAATTTCTCTTTTAAGAATTTAGATGCTATACCACTTGATGTATATATGTTTTATATTGATATTGCTGCATTATCTATTGTACCCTTTAGCAAGATATAGTTTCCTTCCTTATCTCTTTTAATTAGATCAATTTTTGCTTTTGCTTGATCTGAGATGAGGATGGCTACCCCTGCTTTTTTTACTTCACCTGAAGCATAGTAGATTCTGCTCCAATCTTTTACCTTTACTCTGTATGTATCACCCAGCTTCAAGTGTGCTTTCTATAAACAACATATTGTAGCATTCTAGCTTTTAATCCAGTCTGCTATCTGGGGGAGTTTACCCCATTCACATTTATGGTTAAAATGACTAATTCTGTATTACTTGCTATCTTATTAACACCTGCTTATGCTTTTCTCCTTTCCTTCCCCCTTACCTTTCTCCCCAGTATTAAACTTGTGAGCACCACTTGCTTCTCATAGCCCTCCCTTTATAATATCCCTACCCCTACCTTAGAGTTCCTCCCCCTATTTTACCTCTTTTCCTCACAATTTCTGTATTCCCTTCCACTTAGCTTACTCCTTCCTTTTTCACTTTTCCCCTCCCACTTTTCAATGAGGTGGGAGAAGTTTCTCCATAAATTGAATATTTCTAATATTTTTTTCTCTTTAAGCCAATTCTGATGAGAGTAAGATACACACTATATTCATCCCTCTCCCTTCTTTCTCTCACATATAATAGGTTTCCTTTTCCTCTTTGTGAGATGTTGTATCCCCACTTTACCCTTTTTTCTGGTACAATTTCCTTTCCACCTCTGGTTTCTAGAACAAATTATACATGTGTTCTTTATGTATCTTTATAATAGAAATATTGTTCCCAAGATTTCTTTTTAGCTTTTTAGTTTTCTCTTAAGTCTTATATTTGGAGATCAAACTTTTTGTTTAATTATGGTTTTTTCATCAGAAATAGATGAAATTCACCTATTTCATTGAATTATGCCTTCCCTGGAAAAAAAATGCTCATTTTTGCTGGGTAAGTTATTCTTGGCTGCATCCTAAGTTCTGAGTCTTTCAGAATATCAGAATTTAGGCCCTTTGATTCTTTAATGTATCCAGATGTTATAGAAACAGAGGGTAAAATAGACATGGAAAGACAATTCTCTTTGATAATTTCCTGGAAAATAGTGTCTAGGCTCTTTTTTTCATCATATTTTTCAGGAAGTCCAATAATTCTCAGATTATCTCTCCTAGATCTATTTTCCAGGTCTGTTGTTTTTCCCAAGGAGGTATTTGACATTTTTTCCATTGTTTCATTTTTGCTTGTCTGATTCTTGTTTTCTCCTTGCATCATTCAATTTCATTTGTTCATTTCTGATTTTTAATGAAGTATTTTCTTCATTCATTTTTTAAAATATCTTTTTTAATTGTCCAAGTGAGTTTTTAAGTGAGTTGTTTTGTTCTATGGAATTTTGTTCCATTTCACCAATTTTATTTTTTAGAGCGCTATTTTCTTTATCAAATTCACTAATTCTGTTTTTTAAGGATTTGATTTCTTTATCCACTCTATCTTTAAATTAGTGGGATGTCTTATCCAGACTCTCTTGCCAAGCTTCCCTTTCCTTTTTCCATTTTTCTTCTAGCTCTCTTGTAAGAGTCTTTTTAATTTCTTCTATAAAAGACTTGTGTGTTGAGGACTAGATAATATCCCCCTTTGGTGATTCACCTATTGACACTCTGTTTTTACTTTCCTCGGGGTTTAAAGTCTGCTCTCTATCCATATAGAAACTATCAAGAGTTAGAGTTTGCCTTAATTTTTAGCTCATTTTGTCAAGGAAGAATAAAAAAAAAAAAAAAAAAAAAACTAATGAAGAAAAGCAATACAGACTGCTTTTTTTTTGGGGGGGTAGGGCTGGATGGTATTACCAAGCTTCCTCTACAAACTGCAGGGGGAAGCAGTGAGGCACTAGCAGGACAGAAATGGCTGCATTGCATCTTCATTCTGAGACTCTGAGAGTATGCTGAGTGACTCTGGGTGGGGTGGGGGTCATGTTCTGAACATCCCCTAGCTTTTCAGTATTATAATGTTTACCCCTTGTGTTTATAGCTTCTCTGCTGATCTACTGGCTTGCTGCCAGGGCAAAGTAGCCACACTATGGTAAAGTTATCCCTGCAGAAATGGCTGAAATTACAGCCTACACCCCTCAGATCTGCTCAGTGTAATCTCCTTTCCATACTCTCATTGCCTGCCATGCTCTCGCTGCCTGCCTTCAGTCTGCACCTATTCTAACCATCCCTGCCCACAAGCAAAAACAGACCTTTTCTGGTGAATTTCTAGGATGTCTTCTGATGGAATGTATTTGTGGGTTTTTTCAGTCAAGCCCTAATTGCGAAGCCTTGTCATGAAATAAAGTATTCTAAGAACAAGAAGGAGCTTAGATAGATATGTGTCACCTCTCCGCCATTTTGGCCAGAAGTTCAGTTCTGATTTTTAATGAGTTATTTTCTTCATTAGCTTTTTTACTTCTCTTTGTATATGTCCAATTAAGTTTTAAATCACTTGCTTTGCTCTATAGAATTTTCTTCCATTTCACTAATTTATTTATTTTTTTACTGAGTTATTTTCTTTTTCCAATTCACAAATCCTACTTTCCTGGGAGTTCTTTATCTTTCCCAATTCACAAATTCTGTTTCCCTGGGAGTTCTTTACCTTTTCAATTTCACATTTCAGGAAGTTGTTTTCTTTTTCCACTTTATCAATTTTTTCTTTTAATGAGTTACATGCCTTTTCCATATTCTCTTGCAGAGCTTCTCTTTCCTTTCCCCATTTTTCTTCTAGCTCTCTTTAAATTTTTTTTTATAATTTCTTCTAGGAGAGCCTTGTGTGATGGGGACCAGGTTATATCCCCCTTTGGGATTTTGTCTGGAGACTGTCTACTATTAGTCTCCTCAGGGTTGAAAATCTGCTCTCTTTAGGTATAGAAGCTATCTATAGTTAGAACTTGCTTTGCTTTTTAAATCATTTTTAAAAGCCTTTGGGTATGCCTTCTGGACAAGGAGGTTCCCAGCTTCCTCTACAGAAGAGGGACAGATGGACAGTAGCTATCCTACGAATGGACTGCGAAGAGCAGCTACACAGTGGAATTGTGACTGCCTCTGTTGGAAGTGTGACTGCCCTGGGCAGAGCCCCATGCTATGGTATACAGCTGTGCTGTGATGGTGCTTAGTCATTTCTAGTGCTGGGTGGGTGTGGCCAGGTCCTGTGAAACTTAGTAGTTTTTGGAGTACGTGGCTATCTTTGGCGTTTGTATAACTTCTCTGCTGATCTACTGCTTTGCAACCAAAGCAGAGCAGCCAACCTGTGGTAGAGTCCTCCCTGCAAATTCTCTACTCCCAGAGACTGTTCCCCTGCTAGCTTCCTTGTTCTGCCTCCCTGCCTGTGCTGGCCTCCTCCTGCCTGATCAAGACAGATTTTTTCTGTTGATCTTCCAGATCATCTTCTGCTGGTAATTTGTTGTACTCCTAATATTTGTGGATTCTACCAGTCAAGCACTATTTCAGAGGCTGAATTTAGTAATCAGTAGTGAGGGTAGAAGAGAGCTGAGAATGAAGCTTGTGTCCTCTTCACCATCTTGGCTCCACCCCATTCTATGCCATTCTTTCTTTTCTCTTTTTTTGTTACTCCTTAAGTCCCACAAACAATGAAAAAACATTTAATAGGATTCTAAAACTATGGATTGACTTTCTTTCTTTGCTACTTACCTTGAGCAATTGGGAGATACTATCAAATATAGATATATGCTGGTTTTATAAAAGGAAGAATGAGAATCTTTGTCATTGAGTTATATCCAGTGGGCACAACATAGTCACATATAGGTATATATAAATACAGCCACAAGGTGATAGAGTTTGGGGAAAGAAGCATAAGATGCTGTGAAAGGTGTCCTATAGAAAATAGTACTTCAACTGAGCCTTAAAATACACTAGCCATTCTGAGAGATGGAAACAAGAAGGGACAGAGAAGGGACATCATGGGAGAAATCTAGTACAAAGACACATAAAGAGAAGATAAGAGTGTTTTGTATGAAAAATGTATGAAATATAGCTGTATGGAATGAGAGGAGTTTCACTGGAATATAGAAAGCATAATATGTAAAAGTGTTAAGTTGGGGAGGGTAAATTGTGAAGGACTTAAATGTTAAATAGATTATGTTAATTCCTTAGAACAATCACTTTAACAATTGTTTGGAAGGATTGATTAGAATTGTGAAAGACTTGAAATGTGGAAAGCAATTGCAAAGCTATCCAATCAGTTCAGAAGACAGGCAATTAGGGCAGAAATAAGTAGTGGTTGAGTGCAGAAGAAGTTTGTGTATGTGAAGAACATTAGGCAAGTAGAAACGATAAGCTTTGACATCAGATATGTGGCCTGAGTAACACTGAGGTTGATAGAGTGGGATGATGGTGCTGTCATCAAGATAAATAAGAAAGTTTAAAAAATGAGTGGATTTGGTGTAAAATATAATAAGCCCAATGTTTGGATTTTAAAATTTGATTATAATTTGGTTTAAATAAACTAAACAATCACTGTTCTCAGCTAATGACCTGGTCAATATGTAGATGTATATACCAAGACAACATAAATGCATAGAAATAGGTTTCAAACTGATTGCTACTTTTGTTTTTATGGTGTTTTAGTGAATATTGATAAAAACTGCATCAAACTATTTCACCTAAATGAGTGAACATTATATGATTCCAATTTTACAGGATAAAAAGCATAAAATACAACCCAGAATTGAATACTGAACTAAACAGATTGAAAATTATAAATAGTAGAGTAGCTTACTCTCTTATTAATATTGATACTAGTCAGTATGATAAATCTAGCAAACATCACCAAGGATCCCTTGAGAAGTTGTCAAGATTAAATCAAATGAAATGGAGACTAATGTTTACACATTCACTCTGTTCATTCAATGAGTAGATACTATATTTCTACTGTATGATTTTCCCAATCTAACCTTAATATGCCCTATGCTTTGTGAACAATCAAATTACATAAAAGGCACAATACATCAAATTGTTTTTTTACTAGAATGTTGCTTGTAAATATTGAGCTTTGCACAAGATTGATTTGTTTTCCTAGTTTTGCTTCAAATTAAAGACAGAGAAAATCAAGCTGACATAAAGTTAACTGCAAGTTACTTTGATTTGTTTACAATCAAAGTTTTTTAAAAGTTGAGTCTCTAATAGGAGAGATGAATATTTCATTATTAATATGTTAATGAATTAATAATTCATGCTAAAAACAATGATACTTTGGTTTTGAAAGAGGTTTTTCCTCTCATCGTTATTAGTAAGGTCTGTTAAATAATGTCATAGAAAAACACTGCTTATTTAACTAAAACTCATATAGAAAGATCAATAATGAGATTTTCTCCTCCACATCCAGTACTCTAATTTACAAAAATAAATATGTTAGCTCGTTGATTCAGGCATTGAATCAAAATAAGCAATTTTCATGATATTCATAAAGTCAATGAAAATACAGCTAAATGTCCTGTTCCTTCTACTTTTACAGGATTTTAGAATAATTGATATTCCTAATCATGTCTGAGATGGTCCAAGTAAAGGAAATGCCTTCTGAGTCATCAATGATGAGATATTAAATTATGCTCAATTATGTTCACTACAACTCTAGTGTCATGTATATTCTATTGTATTCTAATTGCATGGAAGATGGCAACTAGATTTCATTTTAAAATTAAATAATTTGTTCAGCATCTGTCACAAGTAAGATATGATAGGACTTAGAAAATGAGCTCATGGTATATTGTTTGCCTATGTATGGATATAAATAAATAAACATGCAGTAAATCTTAGGAAATCAGGATTAACTAAAATTTACCATTTTTAATTTTAAATGATCCACATAAATTTATAATATTATAGCTATTAATAAGTACACATGGATTAACTAAGAATTTCAAGTTTACATTTAAAATGTTTTATCTTTGCATATAAAAATTATTCTAGTAGATCTCAAATTCTAGTAATTCCACCTAAAAATACTTCTTTGATAGGGTTTGTCAATATACTATGTGCTAGGCAACATTTACTTTTGCTCAGTTTAAAAAGGATTAACCTTCCAGCTAAATTAACTTGAAGAAAAAAACAACAATTGCAATAAAGCTATCATTAAAATAGAAAACTAGGGGCAGCTAGGTGGCACAGTGGATAGAGCACCAGCCTTGAATTCAGGAGGACCTGAGTTCAAATCTAGTCTCAGACACTTAACACTTCCTAGCTGTGTGACCCTGGGCAAGTCACTTAACCCCAGCCTCAGGGAAGAAAAAAAAAAAAAAGAAAAGAAAAGAAAATAGAAAACTATTGCTCCTGTATATATAAATGTGACATATAGGAACCCAGGATCTTAGAACTGGAAGGAATCTTAAAAGTCATCAAGAAATCAAAAAGTCAGTAATAATTTTTTCTGTGATAGATCAGAACACAAAAATGTAGCAAGATGAAGTTTCCAAAAGTTTATCCAGCTTATCAGAGCTAAGACATTCTAGTGTTCTGAATCTAATGTTCTCTCCATCAAATTATTACCTCTGCAATGTGTTTACCATTGTTGTTAAAGTAACTAATATGATCTGTTACAACTGGCAAAGGATTTGGATGAGAAAGAAGGAAAGTACAGTCTTCTGCAAGAGAATTCTTCTCAGAATACAAAGGAGAGAGCCCCTAAATAGAATGTAACTTGATAGCTTCATGTTATCAATTCAAGAATAAATGAGAAAATAGGAAAAAGTGGGATTAAATGGATCTTTCATTTCTATAAAAGTTGACATATGAGTGTCAAAGAAGACAGTATAAGGAGAGCTAACACAGGAAGGAATATTCCGGTATTGAAGAATGAATTGGAATGAAATGAAACAAAGATACATAAACTCAATGAAATTGTAACCAGAATAATAAGCCTAGAATTTAATCTTAACATTTATACAGTTTTGCAAAAGGTATACAAGTGATAGGCATGACAACCTGATTTGCTATTTTGTGACATTTGAGAACGCTAGAAGAAAAATATTATGCCTTCTAAAATCACAAGATGGAGCAGAATGGGGTGAGGATAACTTAATAAATATAAGATCCTCTAGAGATGTTTAAAAAAAAAAAAACTTTTCTTTTAAAGATATCAAGAACTCCTTCAGCTGTCTAGTGAAGTTGAGAGAACCCTTCCTGGAATTTTTAAATGAATAAGATAATAATGAAAAAAGACCTTAAAATTTAAATAATTACACTGAAACAGTTTTCAAAATATTTAAATAAGAATTTCATAGATCTCAGCTTAAGACCATCCTATATAAAAGGAAAGATCAATTTGAACTATGTTTGTAAAGTAGGTACTCTCTCCATAGGTAATAAGGCTGGAGTTATACAAGCACAATAAAGTACTCAGGAAAATGCAAGTTTTCTCTCTTTTTCTGGGAATCTGACTATAAATATGAAAAAAAGAATCTGAGAAAAGGAGCTATTAATTTAAAAAAAATCAACTTTGTGAAAAAAATAATTAATAGTATTTGCATAGCATTTTAAAGATTTGCAAGGGACTTTATAAATGTTCTGAGTTCATCTGTACAACCCTGGGAAGTACACAGATGACAAAATGGAGGCAGACAAAGGTTAAGTGACTGGCCCAAGGTCATAAAGCTAATAAAATTTTGAGGTCAGATTTAAAGACAATTCTTCCTGACTTCTACTCTAGTAACCTATATATTTTTCCAACTAGCTAGCAATAAAGGTACCATGAAGAGTATAAAAGACATTTATTAAACATTTTGAAAAAGAAAAAAAGACATGTATTTTGTAAACCCAGTATTTTAGAAGTGTTCAAACACATGGATTATGCATATACATAGAAATATTATATTAAAAAAAAACATAAAAAGTCAAATAAAGGGAACAGAAATTGCAAAAAGAGCTACAGTTCAAAGTTTTTGGTATATAATTATAAAATGCTTTGGTGATATTATTAGCTATAGCAGAGGAAGTTAGATAAATTCACATTAAAATAAAAAGAATCATGCCAATTAAGTAAACAATCTTTATAAACAATTATCTTACAAATAATTTTCTTTTAGTTTATTCAACATCAAATAAAGTTATATTGAATTATAAGGTATTACCAATTATAATGTGATAATATGCATTTTAGGTGATATAAAAATAAGTCTGTGATCCTCAGATTTGATGTGTAACATCTTTCAACCTTGATCATCACAGAGATAACATTACAATAGTCAGAACTTATTTTGCAAATTTTACCAAGATATTTAGACATAGGGTAATGACATGTTGAACAATTTGTACTTAAATGAAATCTGTGTCTAAAGTGGAGTCACTCATGGAACTACAGCAAAAATTCAGGAACCCTTTCTCTCTGCCTCTATACAAGCATCTTTAAATTGATTAACTATAAAACTATACAGACTTCAGGATACAGGCTGATGAGCACATCAATTATACATAGTTATTATGAGTTTGAAAAATGGTTACTTGTTAAGGATAGGGACTAGTTTTATTCTTTGTCTTTTTGTTCTTTAAACTGAGCAGAGTGACTGGCATAAAGAAGACATCTAATGCATGCTTAATAAGTGAATGAAAATATCTATGTCAGCAAAGCAATACAGTATGAACAAAATATGGAAGTCAGAATTAATTATATTGATTCAAAAACTAGAAATGCCAAGTCAACAAATGTTTATTGAGTGCCTAACCATTAAGTGGCACATCAGCTAGAGTTATGAACTGGAATCTGATCTGAGACACATTAACTTGTGATCCAGGCTAAGCCATTTAACCTCTGACTACCTCAGTTTCCTCAGCTGTAAAAAGATGACAAATAGCACCAATTTTGCAAGGTTGTTGTGAAGATCAAACGGATTGATAGTTATAAAGCACTTAGAACATTTACAATCACATAAAAAGTGCTAAACAAATATTTATTCCTTTCCTTTTCCACCTATTTTGTGTCAGGCACCATATTAAATGCTGGGGAAGTAAAGAAAGTAAAAACAAACAAAAACACCGAAAATAGTCCCTGCTATACTTGTTATAAAATGATCAGTATCTATATGTATTGATTAATTAACTGCAATATATTAAACACCAACACAGGAAACAAAATAATAAAGAGTAACATATGTAGTGATAAAGGTATTGGATTTGAAATCAGAAATCTATCTTTGAATATCAGAAATGCTTATTATTTTGTGACATTGATCAGATCATTTAATCTTTCTTTAAGTCACACTTTCTTATGTAAAATAAAATATTTGTATAGATCTGCAAAGCTTAATCTAGGGACCTATCAACCATATCAAAGAATATGTGGCTAGATCACAGGACATTTTTGAACCTGGAAAACAAGATATGACATCTTCATTTTGGCTAATATTTAGTTCTCTTTGTAATCAAAGGTATGTTATACATTTTAAAACATCATTCTGTGAAAGGGTTCATAGTTCTCACCAGACTACCAAACAGATTCAAGAGAAATCTCTGGTCTAGTTCATCTTAAAGGACTTTTCTGTTCATTATTGTATTAGAGCTAGCTTACACAAGTGAGACAGAGCTGATTGTTAAATTTTTATTGTGAGAGTTAACATTTAAGAAACTGTCAAAAGCTAAAAATCAGAACTTTCTGATATAAACAAAACCTAATCGTGGAAAAGTATGTGCTGCAATTTTAATAGTTGCTGAAGCCATTAAAATACGGAACCATTAAACATCACTTAAAATATTTTCAGCTCTTTTGTTAGGCCTATGAACTAGTTCTAGCCACAAAATGGCTTCCTGTTGAGCTATAATTATACTTTGTTTCAATAGATGGTTCCTGACCCACTTTTAGATAAATGAGGATGAACAGATTTCATTCATTTTCACCCCTGTGTTTTCTATATATGAATAAATTGTATGTGTGTGAGTATACATATGCATATATGTGTCTGTGTTGAGGTATCTAGAGTCGGAAAGGCCTGAGCTGAAATAGGAACTCTGACAGATTTTTTAATATGAGACAGACTCACAAGCTCAGTAACATTAGGCAAGCCACTCAATATATGGATGGATCAGTTTGATTTTGTTATTGAATTGTTTGTCATGTCTGATTCCTCATGACCCTATTTGGGGTTTTCTTGACAAAGACATTGGAGTGGTTTCCTATTTCCATTTCCAGCTCATTTTACAATTGAGAATAAAGTGTCTGAGGTCAGATTTGAACTTAAAAAGATGAGTCTTCCTGATTCCAAGCCCAGTACTCTAGCCACTGCACCACCTGAACAAGTTTGCTTAACTGCAAAATGGGGATAATAAGAGCACCTACCTTTTGTGGATAGTGTGAACAACAAAAGTGATAATATTGCACATAGGAGGTACTTTATGAATATCGATTATTATTATTATTAGGAAAAATCACACTTCTTTCTATTAGTTAGCATTTTAAACTTTTTCCTTTCTCTATCTCCCATACTCTTTTCATCACTAAGCCTATGACTATTACCCAGAATTGTGGGGTCTTGCAGCAAAAAGGAAATGGGAAAAAAAAACCCTAAAAACTAAAAGTGCTATAAGTATCCTGTTTATGTCAGGGGAAAGAGGGTGGGGTAGAGACTCATATGCATACAACTATTAGATTATCTAACACCTTTTGCTTTTTAAAGCAAAAAATTAAAAATATTTAATCTAAATCTCACCTCCACCCATTCTTCCCCCTCCAAAACATTCATCTTTCTGAGGGTAAATCTGACCTCACATACTTATCTGTATTATCTTGTATTCCTGGGCAAATTAGTTAACTCTATTAGCTTCAGTTTCTTATTTGTAAAATGAAAATTTCTAAAAAAGACTGAAATGAATGAGTCCTAAGCAAAATAAATTCTAAGAAAATACCAAAAAAAGCTGAGATATCACTTCATTGGCAAAGATTTTTATAGTGAAAAGTTATGTTTTTCCCAACATTAATATGAGAGTAGAAGTATAACGAACACTGAATATCACAGTCAACTTTTTGGGGCTGATCAGGAGAAGGACTTTTGACAGTTGCCTGCATAGCAAGGAGATCAAATTAGTCAGTATTTAAGAAAATTAATTCAAGCTGGAAGGTCAAATACTGAAGTGGAAACTTTATTACTTTTTCCACATAATGAAAGAACTCACTGGAAAAGAAATTAATGCTGGGAAAATTTGAAAGAAAAAGGAATAGGGATGTTATAGAATGAAATGGATAATACTGTCATGGGAACAATAAAAATGAACTTGGACAGACCTCAAGAGACAGTGAAGGAAGATGGACCTAGAATGTAAAGATTCAGATATAACTGAATGACTGAATAAAACAAAGCTTACCTCCAATCTTTTGTCCCCAATTGTTTTCCACATATCTCCAACTAGATAGTCTATAGATTTCTTAACCTCAAATTATCCAAAACTGAATTTTCCCCCTAAATCTTCTTTCCCACTTTCTTATTATTGTAGAGCGTATCATAATCTTTCCAGTTCTTTAGGTTGGGAGTCTAGGTATTTTACTTAACTTTTCATTATCTAATCCCTCAAATCCAATCTGGTGCATTTCTGTTCCATTTCCATAAATTCTGTTTCACTTCACTCACTGATTCTACCAATACCCTGGTATAAATCTTCATAATCCCAAGCCTGTACTATTACAATAGCCTGCTGATGAGTCTATCTACCTCAATCTCTTCCTTTAATCCGTCCACTATCCAGTCACCAAAGTGATTCAGGGTCAGGTCAAACAAAATCAATCTTCTACTCTATTATAATAGCTTCCTATTATTTCAGTATAAAATAGAAAATTCTGATTGATATTAAAAGCCCTATGCAACCTATACACCACTTTATCTTTTCAATCTTCTTATAACATATTCTCTAGCCTTCCTAAATTTTGTTTTTTCTTTTAAATTTTTTTCATATTTTTTCTTCTATATGGTACTTTTTGTATATATTTGTTTGCTTATATATTCTTTCATTAAACCACCGAAGGTGGAATTTAATTTTTTTCATCTACACTATTTAGCACAGTACCTAACATATAGCAGGAGCTTAATAAATACTTATCACTTGACTGACTAATTATCAGGGAACTCAAAATCAAAATATTTATGTTTGTACAAAGATAGATTTCACTTTTAATGTTAGGAAATCTTTTGACTATTCTTAGCTCTCCCAAAGTGTGTTATGGTGGGTAGTCAGTTTGCCATCACTACAGATCTTTAAGCAATAACTGGATGACCAGCATGAAGAAAATTTCAATTTAGATAAAGAACTTGAAAGAGACTATTTAGTCTTTAAAAGGAAACACAGTTTATTTTCAAGAGCATAAATTAAGGATGTCTCTTACTTGAAAAATGAAGTGGAGGGAAGATACACAAAGCCAAGTTGTAGTCATGAATTAAAATATTTTGTTGAAAGATTGTGCACAACATTTATCCATCATTCTAATATAGAGGGTGGATTTTTTTTAAGAATGGAATTAGATTCTTAATTTCAAATAATTTTCCCACTCTGGGTTTTGACAAACACACAAAAACTCATACTAGAGCCAATGTTTCCATGCCTCCAAAAATGGTCTAGCTGAATAAAATAAGTTTTAAAAAAATAGTTTTTTTCTGTATTTTTACGGAGTCCTTGATTATAAAATTTGAGCAAGTGGTTTGATTTTTTTCTACCTTGTTTCCATTTTATTTCAACTTTTTCCCCATTAAGGAGGATACTTTTAGTTATCTGGAAAAAGAAGTGAATAAATACATAATCTCACTGAATAGCTACATGTAAAATATTATTGGAGTTTCAAAAGCTTGTCAAATTATGCTCTAAGCTATTTTTATCTAATTTATTGCTATGAGTATTCCATGAGCTAAAACAGCAACAACATCAACAACAACAAGTTGCTAACATAGATTTGCAGGAATGAATTCTTGAAGGTAAAGATTTTTGGATGTAAACTTCTCCAAAAATATTTCCTGTATTACTCAATAGTCATCAATTAAGCAGTTATGATATGCCATAAACTGTGCTACATGATGGAAATACAAAGATAGTCAAACTCATAGTCTCTATCCTCAAGAAAGCAATATACTAATAGATAACTTGCAAGTGGCCATAAACGTAAGCATATGTTTATGTAAATACATAAAAGAAGATAATTCTAGAATAAATATAGTTTGTGGGGGAAGGAGAGAGGATACCTTGAAGGCTTCTTACAGAAGGTGGGACTTCAGATGAGCCTTCAAGATAGTTCAGGAAAATAGTAAATAGATATGAATAGCAAAAACATTCCAGGCAGGAAGGCCAGTGAAAAAGCCTGAGATCAGAAGGAGGGAAAATTATATTTGAGGAACAGTGTCATTGCAGTACAAATGAGGGAATTAAGACCTGGGAATGGATAAGTAAAAAAAGGAATAAGTTGGAAAGGTTTTAAAGGTAAATAATGATAACAATAAAAGTTATAAGAATAACTAACATTTTTGTAGCATTTAAGCTTTAAGAAGCATTTTTTAAAGTCTAAATTTTATCTTTGAAACAATCTTGGGAAACAAAATGCTTTTATAATAGTACACATTTTATAAATGAGAAAACAGAGGCAGACAGATTTAATAATAAAGAACTACATTGTTAGTAAGTATCTAAATCAGGATTTCATTTCAGATCTTCATGACTTCAGGTCTAGTGCATCCCCAAGTAAAATTCTAATATTTATCTTGGAGATAATAGGGTGACAATGAAGTTTATTGAATAGAGCTGGTAATATGTATTGTGCTTAAGGAATATCAGTTTATCAACTGGGTGAAAAATGGATTAAAGTAGGGGAAAAAATTGAGGCAGGGATATCCTTAGGCAAATTCCTGCAATTTTACAAATGGAAAGTTATGAGTAGTTGCTCTAGGGTAGAAGCTATATGCATGAAAAGGAACCATGTACAAAAGGTGCTGTGAATTTAGAAATGAAAAGATTTGTCAATTGTGTATGTGGTCAGTACAAGTAAGGCATACAAGATGACATCTAGGTTGTGAAACTGAATGATGAAAATTATGAGAGAATGGTGGTTCCCTCAATAAAAGGAAGATTCAGAATATGGAATTTTTGGGGAAGAAACAGCACTTGTTTTGAACATGTAGTTTATGAGATATTTCTAGTTTGAGAATTTTACTAAGTATTTAGTGATGACTGTATAGATTCCCTGGGGACAGTTAAATGGTACAGAGGATAGAGCCTCAGGACTGAAGTGAGGAAGACTTGCCTTACTGAGTTCTCATCTGGTCTTAGCTACTATATTAACTCAGCCTACCACTGAGCAATTGATAATTTCTAATTGTTTAAATCTGGCTTTATTTATGTGAAAAGTGTTCTGTAATTATGTTCATATAATTCCTAGGTTTGTCTTGTGAAGTAGACTCTCAAATATTTTACATTGTCTACAGTTATTTTAAATTGAATTTCTCTTTATAGTTCTTCCTGTGGAGCTTTGTTTGTAATATATAGAAATGCTATATAATAAAGAGGCTAAGTTTAAAATGTAGGTGTTAACCTTATGAAGAAACTGATTAAACAAGCTTGCCAGCAAATTGACCAAGGAAGTACAGCAAATTACTCCAACACTAATTCTCTGAACAAAATAATTTGCCATTTAAATCCCTTGCCCCTTCTAAAATACAGTTGAAAGGTAAAGTACTAAAAAACAAAACAGAAATGAATTGTTAATTATGGGAAAAAATGCTTCCTTTTGTCTTTAAATGAAGGGAAGAAGGAAACAAAATTTTTTGTAGGGCATAGTATTTATCAGGCACTAAATTAAGAGATTTAAAAATACCATCTCATTGAAGCCTCACAAAAAACTTTGAGAAAGAAATACTATTACTATTACCATTTTACATTTGAAGAAATGAGCAAATATCTTAAGTGACTTGCCTAGGGTCACACAGTTAGCAAGAATCTGATATCAGATTTGAATTTAGGCGTTCCTGATTTCCAGTTCAGCATTCAATTTATATCACCTATGAAGTACCAAATTTAGAGTTCAAGACAATTTAATTTCCCTCTTTCTGAATACTTGTGAATGGTCAAATTTCATTCAATCTTTCTCAACTTTAGCTTTTTTGACTCAAAAAAAATTATAGCATAAAAGTGAAAGATGTGTAAAAGTTTTTGCAAACCATATACCATACTATAAATGTCTATGATTGTTCTTAGAATTATGACTACGTTTGTGAGTAACATTTAGAGCCATAAAATTATGTTTATTTAAGTGCCATAAGGTGATACAAACACATACATATACACATACACATATGCATATATTTTTCTGTATGATCTATCTAATGTTAGAATTGTAGATTGTCAATTAAAACTAATTTCTTTAAAATAAAAAAGTAAACAAGCTACCCAGAAATATTAGAATGTATATTTAAGGTCCCTTAGATCTTTACAATTTTATAATTTAGGTATGTTGTCTAATTTCTTAATCTGGTTATAAAGTATTAAATGACAAGAGGTCATTGCTTCAGTTATTTTATATATTTCACATAACCTAAAACAATGCTTACTCAGCACAGCAGAGTACAATATTAAGAAATAGAGGGAAAATTTAATTATAACAAACATTTCTTCAAACAGCAGTTCTCTATTTCCATGTGCTACTATAAAACTCACTGTTATGATGAATTTCTGTTTTATTCTTACAGTGTTCTTTATGAATTTCATAATCCTATGTGAGAAGTGTTCCTTCTAATATCCATTTTCATTATAGTTGCTATCCATAAAGAAAGCTGCAGAGTGATTGCAGAAATTAATTGTTTTGTCATTGATCTTTTATTTTTCATCTAATAGCAACTTCCCTTTCCTCTTATTGTACATACCTACTTAGGTATATTCACTACTGACAACATTAGAAAAATATGAAATGTAAAAGAGAACTTATTTAAAAGCTTAAATACATGCCAAATTAACACCAAAATTTTAAGAAAATAATAAATTGAAGTATAAAAGAGACCAGGGAAAATGTGCCTCTAAGTGACATAACTTTTCTTTTGTCTTCTTCCAGTCAGAGTTGGACTTTTAAAGAATTATATGTAAGTATACAAGTATACTACATTTTTTTTTATTTTTCATAGGCATAATTAATAATATCATATAGTCAACCTAAAAGCAATTTTGAGAAGTCTTACATAGCACACAATTGTAGAGGCCAAAGCCTTTAGAGAGAAATTTATTGCTGTTATACTTATTTCCAGTTCAAAAAAGGGACAATATTTTCTTCTAACAAATAAAATCTAAATGAAACCATATCCTCATATACCATTTACTTCTGATTATTAGGCTAGTTTTAATTAATAATGAGTAATATCTGGGCATTTGAATTTGAATTTTTCTTTGCAGCAATGCAGGGCATTAAATGTAATTTCAATATCAGTATTCCTTTCAGTGCAGCTTATAAAGCAATATTTTTGCTGCATTTTTGAAAAGAGTATTTATCTTCAGAGTATCCATAAGTCATGAAGATACAGTGCTGAATAACCTGATGAGGAATATTTTAGTATATATTGGCAAATTAAAGAAGACAGTCTTCCCACAGATCTATTCATATCAACACTATTTTAGTTCAGAATGATTTTATTAATTATTAAAGATACTTATTGGTTCTAATAATCACTACAATCTTGATTTAAGCAAAAATGATGAAATACAAAGGGCAAAACAATAACTGTGGCAAATAAAATAATAAACATTCTCCTATTATTTTCTCTTCCATCTCTCTCCCCTTAAGAGGGAAAAGCCTAATGGAATGGAGAAAAAGGTTGGATTTGCTCTCAAGAACCTGGTTCAAATCAGATTTCTATATTTTCTAGTTGTTTAGTTAGAAAAATCACTTTACTTCTCTGCACCTCAGATTCATCACCTATAAAATGAGATGATTGGATTACATGATTTGATATCTTAGGATCTTGTTCAACTGTAATTTTAGCTCCATAAAGGAGCTATTTTGATTTCATGAGATTACTTTCTATTCCAAAAGCATACATTAATTTTGCTATGTACAGGACTAAGCCAGCATCTTGAAATGGAGCTTTTGAGTTTTGGATTATTTGGGGCAAATTAATCAAAATCTACCATACAGTAAAATAGTACTTTGCTGCCTGCATACCCAGAAATCTATTTTTGAAATGTAGCCAAACATTATTGTTCTAATTAAAATTAAAAAATAGTTTTCTTTCTTTCCTATACAGTGTAGCTAACACTTGTTGATTCTGTCTAGTCTTATCACATTCACCTACTTCAAGATTTCATAAAGGATTATCGTTCTAATAGTCACGTTTCTAAACCACAATCTTGATACTTCATCCCAAAGAGAATTATATTCTGGTTAAGAATATATGATGCATATCATTTAACTCAAGCATATGCAAGGGAACAAATTAAAGATGAAAATGTGGTTGATGGATTTACTTAGAAATAAAATGCATTATTTTTCAATGTTTTAAATTTTCTGGGATTGGGGATTTTGTCCATATTCATGTTTCCTTCACTGAAATTAATGGAAACTTCCAAATTCAGTAGATAGTCTCTCAGAACTATTTTGCTGAGGAATTCATACCCTCTTGTCAATGAAAAGATGTGTCTCTTGAAATTTAGGCTTGCCCATTGACTATTAATCTTTATCTGGTTACTAGGCAGATATAAATGATTCAGTATACTTAAACATTTTTATATGTCTTAAATAAATTTCATCATTTGGCCTTACAACAATCTTAGGAACTATATTATACTATTGCACTCTAGAATGTTTGCTGGACTCAGAGTTAGAATGACCTGAGTTCAACTCTTGCCTTACATACCTACTAATTGTGTATACTGAGGCAAGTTGCTGAAATTCTGTGCCTAAGTATTGCTATGTATAAAATGATAATATTAATGTATACACATATATGTATATATAAAATAATGTTATACAAGAACATCATCTATCTCTTAGGTTTTTGTGAAGATCAAATGAGATTAAATACATGAAATATTTTGTTAATTTTAAAATAATACATAAATAATTTTGCTTTGATTATGATGATGATATTGTGATTAAGATCCCATATTGAAAAAAGAAGAAACTGATGTTGATTGAGGTTAGGATGTGTTAAGGTTCATCTCCTCTGACACTAATACTCTCTCTCTCTTAAAATATTTCTAAGAGCCCCTTATCTAACTGCTTTTCCCCTTTCATTCTTTATATTACCTTTTCTTATCTGTTCATGTATTTTATTTCTCCAGGAGAATGCAAGCTCCCTGAGGGAAGAAGAGATGTATTATTTTTTTCTCTTCATGTTATTAGTGATTAACAAAGTGTGTTTCACATAATGTATACTTATTAAACATATTGTTAAATTGAATTACTGATGAATGTCGTGAAGCATTAAAGAAAACTTTTAAGTACTACAAATATATGACAACTTAATCATCTTAATTAAATGCATAAATCCCTAGAGTACTCATAAAGTCACATTATTTATTTCTTGCTATGAAGGTGACTAAGTAAACAGAAC